>NC_142470.1:89700164-90950164 GCF_049115385.1 Moschus berezovskii
GGGCCATCATGTGGTATCCCTGGCAGCAGTCCTCTCTTAGTCTTGTGCCCTGACCCTGGCACTCCTGGACCCAGAGCTGCAAATCTCTGGGGCTAAATAACTCTTCTGATCATGATCCAGTGATATTAGCGATCTTAGAGTCTGAGCAAGTATTTTTCATTTATTGTCCTCCAGTCCTACCTACACTTGTCCACCAGCTTGAAAATATTGTTCTTTACTTTTGTCCATGGCAGCCCTGGAAGACTCATCAGGAAGAATTTCAATAGACAGTACATTGGGGTTCACATTTTAATATGATAATATTTATTTTTCTCCACCTTAGGGTTAGGATGGATCAATCTTCAGAAGGAACTCTTTGTGTCTGTCTCCTGGGGAAATGTTTCAATCCTAACCTGGGAAGTGGACTGGTGGGAGTGGGTGGTAGTCATATTTCTCCATGGATGGGATAAATGACTCCTTATGCAGCAAACAAACAAACAACTCATTGAGAACAGGTTAGGAATTCAAACTCTTTCAATATAGCCTGAACACATATTTCTCTGACATCAAAACTGATGTTAACCGTGTCAAGGATATCATGGTGCCATTAAGTGCTTGTGTTGATGGTCATGGTAAACAAGGCTGAGGTAGCAGGCATAGGGCTTCAAGCAAGAGGAATAGGAGAATGTCCCCTACATCATAGACTAGACCTAGTTATCTTTTTTGAATGTGTGTGTGTGTATTCATACTTTGAAAAGTCCCATGATGTGCTGTTGCTTTCCTGGGAAACTAGAAATGGCACTCCCACTTCTTAAGGATAAGATATTGATGCATGGCTGCTGACCTTGGAGAATATTCTGACCTGGTAGACAGTGAGGGGATTGCCAGAGTGGCTGCTTGCCCACCAGGATCTTCTTTGGAAAGGAACATTCGGCCTGACAACCTGATCACTGCTGCAATTTCTGGCGCTGTTAATACTGAGGAACGTGTGTCCGGGGCTAGAGAGGGAGGGAGGGTTTGGAAGGAGGTTGCTGATCATTCTTGATTTCCGCTTTCTCTTCCTTTCTGTTGCTGCAGTTGGGTTTGTTTGTTGGCTATCTATCTGTAATGCAGTGCACTGATGGGCACTGTCTGTTGCATGTGTCAGAGCCACTTGGTATGGGCAGCCTTGTTCCCTGACTTGACACCTCATCCCTCACCCTTCCTCAGATCCCGTCATCCTGCACGGTCTGCTCTGCCAACAGCTGATAGCGAAATGACTACAGGGAAGGCAGTGACAGCAATAGCTGTTTGGCATTTATTTTACCTTTGGTTTTTGCTTCACAGAAAACTCCAAGATTAATAACGTCTGAACTGCAGAGGAACATTGGGTTTGAGGAAGGTGGGACACTTAGAAGTTTACCCTTTCTCTTCCTACGATGCAGTGAAATTTGGGAGAAGTGGTCTCTTGCAGTGCTTTGATACCTCCTTTGTTTAGCCATCTGTCCGTTAATGGAGCAGCACAGACAGGTAGATGCATGGAAAGTTGTATGTTGTCACTAAGGCTCAGAGACTATATATTTCTGTTCCCTGCAAATCATTCATAAGACCATTTATAGATTCAGAGGCAAAACAGAGAATTAGGCTCTTCTGTCATCTGCATTCTTGCTGCCTCTTTGTTCTCATTACCAAAGTGAATTCCCATAGGACCTACTTACATAGCTCACAGATGTATAAGGAGAAGCAGGTGAGAACAGATGCTTTCCTGCCCTCTAGTAGTTTGTCATCCAGGACAAATTGACCTGGAGATGAATCTTACTTCTGTATCCTCTTGTTCTCTTGTTACCTGCCGTATTGGGCTTCCCTGGTGGCTCAGCAGTAAACAATCTGCCTGCCAGTGCAGGAGACATGAACGTGAACCCTGAGTCAGGAAGATCCCCTGGAAAAGGAAATGGCAACCCACTCCAATATTCTTACTTGGAAAAATCCATGGACAGAGGAGCCTGGCGGGTTATAGTCCATGGGGTCGCAAAGTATTGGACATGACTTGGAGACTAAACAACAATAAAACCTGCGGTATAGCTTGTGTTTGTGGATGGAGTGAATATACTTTATGCTTTGGTCTACATCACAGTCCTATCTTGATCATTTACTAGCTGTGTGATCTTGGGCAGCTCATTTAACTCTTCTAAGTCTCTATTTTCTCATTTTCAAAATGAGTACAACAACAAAGCCTGTTGTAGGGTTTTTTGCAAGATTCGGCTTAGTGTTTGTAAACTAAGCCTACAGTGTGTTCAATTCCTGGTAGTTGCTGACATTTTGGAAAATGAATCTATTGCTGAAAGAAAGTGAAAGTGTTAGTGGCTCAGATGTGTCCGACTCTTTGTAACCCCATGGACTGTAGCCCGCCAGGCTCCTCTGTCCATGGAATTCTCCAGGCAAGAATACTGGAGTGGGTTGCCATTCCCTTCTCCAGGGGATCTTCCCAACTCAGGGATTAAATTGGTTCTCCTGCATTGAGGGCAGATTCTTTACTGTCTGAGCCACCAGGGAAGCCCAGGAATCTACTGCTGTGTGTGTGGATGTCGCTTATCTTGCCATGTGTGTGGATGGATTCAGGATGAGTACAAGAAAGTTAAGTTTTAGAAACCTATTCAGTTCAGTTCAGTCAGTTCACTCGCTCAGTCATTTCCGACTCTTTGCGACCCCTTGAATCACAGCACGCCAGGCTTCCCTGTCCATCACCAACTCCCGGAGTTCACTCAACTCATGTCCATCGGGTCGGTGATGCCATCCAGCCATCTCATTATCTGTCGTCCCCATCTCCTCCCGCCCCCAATCCCTCCCGGCATCAGCGTCTTTTCCCGTGAGTCAACTCGTCGCATGAGGTGGCCAAAGTATTGGAGTTTCAGCTTTAGTATCAGTCCCTCCAATGAACACCCAGGACTGATCTCCTTTAGAATGGACTGGCCTTGCAGTCCAAGGGACTCTCAAGAGTCTTCTCCAGCACCACAGTTCAAAAGCATCAATTCTTTGGTGATCAGCTTTTTTCACAGTCCAACTCTCACATCCATACATGACCACGGGAAAAACCATAGCCTTGACTAGACGGGCCTTGGTTGGCAAAGTAACGTCTCTGCTTTTTAATATACTATCTAGGTTGGTCATAACTTTCCTTCCAAGGAGTAAACATCTTTTAATTTCCTGGCTGCAATCAGCATCCGCAGTGATTTTAGAGCCCAAAAAAGCAAAGTCAGCCACTGTTTCCACTGTTTCCCCATCTATTTCCCATGAAGAGATGGGACCAGATGCCATGATCTTTGTTTTCTGAATGTTGAGCTTCAAGCCAACCTTTTCACTCTCCTCTTTCACTTTCATCAAGAGGCTTTTGAGTTCCTCTTCACTTTCTGCCATAAGGGTGGTGTCATCTGTATGTCTGAGGTTATTGATATTTCTCCTGGCAATCTTGATTCTAGCTTGTGCTTCTTCCAGCCCAGCGTTCCTCATGATGTACTCTGCATATAAGTTAAATAAACAGGGTGACAATATACAGCCTTGACGTACTCCTTTTCCTATTTGGAATCAGTCTGTTGTTCCATGTCCAGTTCTGTTGCTTCCTAACCTGCATACAGGTTTCTCAAGAGGCAGGTCAGGTGGTCTGGTATTCCCATCTCTTTCAGAATTTTCCACAGTTTATGGTGATCCACACAGTCAAAGGCTTTGGCATAGTCAATGAAGCAGAAATAGATGTATTTCTGGAACTCTCTTGCTTTTTCCATGATCTGTAGGATGTTGACAATTTGATCTCTGGTTCCTCTGCCTTTTCTAAAACCTTCCTGAACATCTGGAAGTTCATGGTTCACGTACTGCTGAAGCCTGGTTTGGAGAATTTTGAGCATGACTTTACTAGCATGTGAGATGAGTGCAATTGTGTGGTAGTTTGAGCATTCTTTGGCATTGCCTTTCTTTGGGATTGAACTAAACCTATAAATTAGTAGTCTTCTCTTCCACTGCCCTGTCTATATCCCTTCTCTACTGAATCAGGTTATAAAGCTGTCATGAAGTATTTAAGTTACCCACATAGCTATTATCTATGTGATCGATTCATAGTACATGTTATCTGGAAGGTTAGCCTGAACATAACATCTCAATTAACCAAATTTTGGTTCTGGCAACTTAAAGATGCTAGATTTTGATTAATTCTCCTCAACAAAAGTTTGTAATGGTTGCAGTTACTGTGTGATTTAGCTTATGGAGAGGGTTCCATATGGATACTATTTTTTTAGTTAAAAATCATGACATTAGATATGTTCTCTACTGCATTTATGTATGTTATAATTTAAGTTGATCATGTGTTTGTGTGTACTATGGTTATCCACTAAGTAAAACGAAAAACACTATTACAGATTAAAAGATAATTGTGTTTAATCCTTTTACACAATTAGCTATGCTTATGCTGGGTACAGCTCAAGTCGATTGATTGATAGACGAGGTGAGATTTTTTTTCATATTGTTGTTTTACCAACCTTATAACTCCATGGGCCAGTTCTCCAGTACGGTCTCATCAGGTGCGTGCTCTTTTGATTTTTTTCTGAGCAGGAAAATAAGCCTTCTGGTGCTCTCATGTTTTTGTCTCAGTCAGTTCTCCAACAGTTTCCTACAGTGCTTTCATAGAGTTCGTGCTTCTCAAAGTCTTTTCACTTGAACTCCATGACACTGACCCCATTTCTAGGTTCCTCCTGATTCCTCCATATATGAAGAAGACTGCCAACTGCTCAATGATGTGAGGGAAAAGTGGGGGTAATTCTTTGGAATGGTAAGAATTTTTCCTTAAGAGTTTGAAGGACCAGTATATTTTGAAAGCATAGGGCCATCTTTGGAAGAAGAGAGGGAAGATAGAATTCACAGTGCTGGCATTCTTTCACATTCCAGAAGCTGGAGCATGTGTGTGTAGGGGGACTTATCAGTTATATCAATCACATTCTACCTCTGTTGTTTGCCGATTGATGTATGAATTACGAAACAAGATTATAAGCAACTTGAAGTCAAAGAATCTTTTTTAGGAATTTATTTGCCTCAAGATACTTAGCATAGAGTAAGGAAATCAAGTTCTCAGTGGATTCTTGCTGAATGGAATTTGGAGAGACTTTCTGCTTCTCATTGCCTGCATAACATCAGGTTGCCTGAAAATGGCTCATGGGAACTTGTTCATTATGTCTGCTCCATAGATAGTAAAGCAAATGTGTATAAGAAGAAAGGCCAGTGAGAAACAGAAAGAGTCAGGTTAGGATAAATGGGCCATACCCTTTTTTTGATACCTCATGACTTTAAATTACTTTTAGTAATAGAAGCCCATTAAATTTTCACACAGTGGTGAAATGAAAACTGCTTCAAAATATGTGAATTGCTTAAAAATAACGTCTCATTGAAGTTACACTGAAAAAAGAAAAATTCCTGAGACAGAGCTGATGTCTGCTGCAAGGTAGCATGGGGCCATTCAAGGTCTGTTTTAAGAATGAACAACTTCCTAGCCAGAGCTGGAGGTGCAGATAAGTAAAACTGACAGTCTGACATGTACATGCCCAAGAAACATACTTTGATACTGAGATCTGAGAATATTTCTGCAGTCCTACCACTGTTAATGTTATCACTTGGTGGTTAGAGAGTGTTGATAAGCAAGAGGCTGTGGGAAAAGAGGTAGATCAAGTATTTTTAAGTGAGCACAGTATCTCCTTACTAAATATATTATATCCCTACTTACCAAGAAAAATTCAACCCTTAGGAATGGTCATGAAAATGGTAATTTCTCTTGTCCAGGTGGTCTATTTATTTTGCTCTTCTTCAGTTTCTCTAAGGTAGTCTGGGACAAACCTGATCACCTGGTAGAATTTCCTTGAAGTGTTGTGGTCTTAGTCATGGAGTGAACAAGGGATGTGCTGACTTGTATGTTTCCGTGGGCTTGGCAGAAAATGGCAGCGTCTTTGACATATGATCTGTGGTTCTACCTCTCCTGATGCTTTGCTCATGACTAACACCTGGGGTACTTGTTTTCCTGACCAGCACCTAATCACAGTAGACCTCTTAGGGACATTCCTATGAAAGGGAAGGTAGACCAATTCTGTCCTTCTATGAAAAAAAGGGTGATTATGGTCTTCCCAGTGATCAGGTACAGTTGTGAGAGTTGGACCCTAAAGAAGGCAGAATACCAAAGAATTGATGCCTTCAAACTGTGGTGCTGGAGAAGACTCTTGAGTGTCCCTTGGACAGCAAGGAGATCAAACCAGTCAATCTTAAGGGAAATCAACCCTGAATTCTCATTGGAAGGACTGATGCTGAAGCTGAAGTGCCAGTATTTTGGTCATCTGATACAAACAGCTGACTCATTGGAAAAGTCCCTGATGCTGGGAAAAGATTGAGGGCAGAAGGAGAAGAGGGTGTCTGAGGATGAAATGGCAGGATGGCATGACGGATGCAATGGACATGAACTTGGGAAAACTTTGGGAGATTGTGAGGGACAGAGAGGCCTGGTGTGCTGTAGTCCATGGGGTCACAAAGAGTCGGACACAACTCGGTAACTGAACAGCAACAATGGAGATTTGTGTGAAAAGCTGAAATGTGACATGTTTGTGACTAAAAATACAGGCTGGCAATGTCATCTCTAGAGTGGGAAAGTTCTATTTTGTAATTTCCATAATTCAAAAGATTTGGTATATTTTTCCTCTAAGTTTTAATTTATTGATGTTCTGTATCTGCTTGTAAAATACTAACCCTTTGGAAATATTATTTTGATGCCAACAGACAGGTAAAAACCAAAATTCATAATTTTCCTAACTAGAGTCTTAAAGACCCTATCATGACAGTAACTTGAAGGGACAATGAGGTAACCAAGAACTTTGTGACTTCATAAATGGGGATATACATGATGGTTTAGGAACCCTATAACATGAGGCCCTCTTGAGGGTGCTTTGGTTTGCTGGTACATACACATGATACATTTTAGGCATTTGACAACATTTGGCTCTTTAGCTTAAATATTAGTGTAAATTTAGGAAAACTGTACTCCTGACTTTGGAATGTGATTATAAGTTCCAATTTTGATTATAAAATATCATTCAGTAAAAAATACAGTGTTTTAAATATTATTTGATTTAAAACATTGTCTCAAATGTTATGGATTTTTCTAAAACTTATTTACCAAAACCCCTACCTAAAAACCCTGTTTAGAAGATCTCCAATCTCTTATCATTTTACTGACATTATTTCCCACTATTTCTTGTGAAAATTTATTTTGAGTGCAAGATTCCATCAGATCTTTATCATTTCATAAATGTTTCACATAAATTCATACACAAAAATATAAACCTGTATTTGTAAAGCTAAATATTAATACAGTCAGCCTCAGGAAATTCTTGTTTTTGCAAGGACTCCATGGGTAATAGGTTTTAGCCTGATTGCAAGTATATGGTAAAAGACACCCACCAGAATCACAATAAGTTTTGAGACCCTCAGGTACCCTCTCTGTAGTTGGTTTGATTCTCCAATTTTAACTTCTTTCTGACACTGTACCTGGAGTTTTCTCTTAATTCCTTGATTTCATCCTGTACTTAACTTGATGACATGAGCCAGACTTCTAGGATAGGATTCCTATGCTCATCTTGAAGCTGCTGCATCAGATGTATCTCAGATCCCAAAGACCGGATTTCCCAGGTCAGCATGTGTCTGGACCTGAATATTTTTTTTTTTTTCTTCACTGCTTGACTTGACTAAGCTTGGAGTTGGCTATGCTTTGTGTCCTAGTGTCACTAAAACTCCACGAGCACATAACTCTAAACCCTTTATGGTCACAATCTAGGAATTAAAAAAGTAAGCTATGGAAAACAGAGGAGAGAGGATCCAGAGAACTCTGAGAGTGAAAATTTTGGTATAGTCAATAACACCTACATATTTTCTCTTTTTTTGTCCTTACTAGATTTTATTTATTGTAATTTTTAAAAATTAATTAATTTATTTTAATTGGAGGCTAATTACAATATTGTAGTGGTTTCTGTCAAACATCGACATGAATTAGCCACGGGCACACATGTGTTCCCCATTCAGAACCCCCCTCCCACCTCCCTCCCTATCCCATCCCCCAGGGTCATCCCAGTGCACCAACCCTGAGCACCCTGTCTCATATATTGAACCTGGACCAGTGATCTGCTTCACATATGATAATATACATGTTTCAGCGCTACCCTCTCAAATCATCCCACCCTCGCCTTCTCCCACAGAGTCCAAAAGACTGTTTTTTACATCTGTCTCTTTTGCTGTCTCGCATATAGGGTCATCATTACCATCTTTCTAAATTCCATATATATGCGTTAGTATACTGTGTTGGTGTTTTTCTAACTTACTTCACTCTGTATAATAGGCTCCAGTTTCATCCACCTCATTAGAACTGATTCAAATGCATTCTTGTTAATGGTTGAGTAATATTCCATGGTGTATATGTACCACAGCTTTCTTATCCATTCATCTGCCGATGGACATCTAGGTTGCTTCCATGTCCTGGCTATTGTAAACAGAGCTGCGATGAACATTGGGGTACATGTGTCTCTTTCAATTCTGGTTTCTTTGAACCAGAGGAAATTTTCTTAGTGTTTAGTTTAAATATTTGTTACTGGGTTAACTTTAATTGCAGCTTCTTTCCTAACTTTCTTTTAAGGTTTTAACTGACAGGATAGAGTGACATCCTTGGTCTTTAAATTCTGGGGAAAGAATGGAATAGAGTGGTTAAATGAAGGAAAAGAAGAATCATTGTGAAGAAGTCCAGTGATCTGAAACTATGTGGCTTTGACTGGGACCTCATTTGATACTGGGTGGCTTACTAAGTAAAATAGGCAAATCAAATCAATGGACTTTTTCATTAATTTGGCTCATAAAAAAGAGTCAATCAGTATGATACCTAAGGGGATATTCACATAAAGTCAGACTCAAATATAACTAATTAAAAGGAATTTCCAAGAGTAGCTCAGCATAATGCCAAATTAAAGGGCAAATGCACTTGAGGAGCTAGGAGCAGTACGGGAATTCAGGGAGAAGTTGTGGTTAGTACCAGCAAGAGCCTTGGGGAATGAGGCTCAAGGTCAGAGATTAGAATCAAGAAAAGTTAGATGAATTTTACTAGTCCAAAGGATAATACTTAAAGATGATAGAATCAAGTATCAAGAAGAATCAGAAAAAGATATATTGAGTATTCTGGGACTTCCCTGGTGGTCCAGTGGCTAAGATTCCAGGCTCCCAATGCAGGGGCCCCAGGTTCAATATCTGGGAACTAGATCCCACATACCACAACTCAGATAGAACTAAAGATTCTACGTGCTATAGCTAAAAGATTCTACGTGGCTATAATGAAGACTGAAGATCTGGCATGCTGCAACTAAGACCCAGCACTTCTAAATATATAAATATAAATATTAAAAGAATGTTCTAAGGCCTGCTTCCTGCTTGTGGTGATGACCTAGGGAGCTACCTAGGGTAGCACACAGGACAGAAGGACCCGGAAGCCATAGAGGGCCAGGAAACTGGGAGAGAGGTAAAAATGTAGCCAGGAAAGGACTCCAGATTGACAAACAAGAGGAAATGAATTTAGTAGTAGTCTGGCAGGACCAGAAGAGGGCAGGAATTTTGGTTGTGCATCAATATTAGTATGTTGAAGAATGTAGGCTGAGGTTTAGGTGAACTCGGGTGAATCTTGAAGTAATCATGCACAGTAGACACTGGACAGAAACTCTGAATTTGCTAGTGCTGTTCACACGTGTGTTTTGAGCATCTACTGTGTAAGCCACACTAGAGCTGACATTCTGGGAAAACATGGAAGTGAATGAGACATGTCTTTGTCCTTGTATTAGTTTGGTCAAGCTATAGTCTGGCACCTCACAGGCACTTACATATTTTGACTCTCTTTTTTGTGTGTCCTGGTCACAGTTGGAGTACTGCAACCAGCTTAGTTCATATAGGCCTAAGAGATGTTTGTTAGCATCTCTTCCCAACTCTATGTTAGAAGCTTGATATTGACCATGATGGAAGTATTTTCATCACAGGTGGAATTTTGGGATTAGCGATTATCTAGAGGATATGAATGGCTTTTTGTTATTTTTTCCTGTGAAAAGTAGAAGCATTGTGTTTCTTTCTGTCCTTAGGAAGGGTTCCCTTCATAAGTTATGCAAGCTGGATCTTGGCTCCACCACCTCTCAGGTTAGACATTCAGGGTCATTTTATATCTGCAATTTCAGATACATTAATTTTCTACCTTTGAGATTAGAGCAGGAATAACCTCAGTACTCTGGTAATGCCAATTACCTCTGAAACAGCCAGACTGAAAACAGATAAGAGTCCCCGATGAATGATTAAAATTTGGTATCCTGAAAATTAAATGTCTAGTTTGAGTGTAAATGTAGCACAAAGATTTGTTATCTGAATTGACTCAGATTGAATACTAATATTGGGAAAACTCACTAGGAATAATATAACTATTACACTCAACCAGTAGGAATAAAAAAGAAAGAACTTCACGCTTCTGGGACATGTTAAAGTCAAGAAAATTGGGATTGAAATCTTATGATGAGCTTTTAAGTCATAAAACTTACTAAAAAGAGGGTGGAAGTCAAAATAGCAGAACTAAGGATGAAATTACAATTTCTTTGATGATACCCTCTTAGTCTAATTTTACCATTTGATCTGTGCTTTTCAAAAGTGTTATGCTAACTCAAAATTTTCATAGGAGTACAAAAGGTGGGCTTATTTCGTTTTGGTCAATGCTTTTGTCTCTGGGTGCTATCTAGAATTTGGATAATTACCTATTTTTAAGGCATAAAATTGGAAAAGATTTCATGAGATTAGAGAATGATTGGTCTAATGGAATTGATATCAGACTTGTCAGCAGGCTTTAAATATCCAGTTTCTATTTTAATTAATGAAATACCAACATATGGATAATGTTGAGGGATGGAATAAAGAATGGGAAAGGCATATTTGAATTTTCACTTGTTTAAGTCATATCATAGATGCTAAAATGTAGGAAATGTCTATATAAAGCTTATAAAAATATCAGATGAATTTATTTTTAAGTTAATGTATTCTTTTTTTTTATTGAAGCATAGTCGATTTACAATATTAGGTTAGTTTCAGGTATACAACATAGTGATTCAAATTTTAATAGATTTACTCCATTTAAAGTTATTATAAAATATTTCAGTATATTCTCTGTGTGGTACAATACATCCTCATAGCTTGTTTATTTTATGCATGTTAGTTTGTACCTCTTTGTTCCCTAGCCCTATCTTGCCCTCTTCCCTATCCTTTCCCCACTGATAATCACTAGTTTATTCTTTATATATAGTTTGCTCCTGCTCATGACTTTGAGGTCAGTCTGTCTCCTTAAGATCACAAGTTTACTTAACTTATAGCCCCAAGTAGTTTTCACTCACAGGTTTTTTTCCAGACCCCTCTCATATTTATTGGACCTTCATTCCACTCTCAACTTTAAGCAGTAAGACATAGTTTGGTCTATCTTTCATGAGGTACTTCTGCTTTTTTACTAGGCTTGAAGACATTGGGCTCCTTCTGCTAACTTCTACTCCTGAACTCTGAAGCAACAGAAATTCTTTCATATATTACATATTGGGTTGGCTGAAAAGTTAATTTGGGTTTTTCTGTGAGATCTTAGGGAAGAACCTGAATGAACATTTTGGTCAACCTAATATTTATATAATATATAAAAATTTGCATATATATGTATATAAATCTTTAGCACGTAGCTTCTAGCAGAATGTATGGCATCAGCCATATATTAAATATTTATAAAATTGAGGTTGATTGACTATGTTATGAACTTGGTTACTAACTTATCATAGTAAAATTTTAAGCTATTATAATGTTTTTCCAAATGAGTTTTTCTTTGTTAAGCACTTAGTTAAAATTATACTGAAGCAAATTTATTTTCATGAACGTTTACTTTTATATTGGTAATCCAAACTCCATTCTTTAGCTTCAAATGAGTCAAAAGGATTGTATGAGATTTTCAAGATCTTAAACAAGGTCTGAAAGATTCAACAAAGATATTAATGCAAAATAGCACAGTTCTAGGATAAAATTTCCTTTGGGGAAAACATAAAGTAAAAATATTTTTTTAAGGAAGTCATTTGATAATTTTACACTAATGTATTCACAGTTGGTGATCAAACTTGTGGAAATGTTCTGAAAACCTCAAAAATATGGTAAACAATGTAATATTTATCTGAAAGTTAAAGGAACTGATGTCAGAAAAAGAAAATGATAATTGTGAAGCCATGAACTTTGCACATAGTTGCTCAGTTGTGTCTGACTCTTTGCAACCCCATGGACTGTAGCCCACCAGGCTTCTCTGTCCATGGGATATCCCCAGCAAGAATACTCAAGTGGGCTGCCGTGCCCTCCTCCAGGGGATCTTCCTGCCAGGGTTTGAACCCACGTCTCTGGCATCTCCTTCATTGGCAGACAGATTCTTTACCACTGAGCCACCAGGAAAGCCCTTGTACAAAGAATTGCTCTTAATGATCTAATATTATTTTAAGGCAAATTTAATTTTAACTTTGAACATATGGACTGTTATTTAATAAATTTTAGAAAAAAGAAATTAAAAGAATTGAGGAAACAAAGGTAGTGGGGATAGGGAAGTTCATAATACCCTTTGACTCTCAAAAATAATTTGTGGTGCATGAGGTTATGTTAAATGAATGAATCAATGCAGATAGCATGTTTATTTTGTTACTATCAGAAAAAGAGCAAGTACTTCCAGTATAATCACAGAGTAGTCACTTAGAAACTCCAAGAGCCATGAGAACATCACTGTGTTAAAACCAAGTATGGTATCATATTTGTTTTCTGAGACTGCCATAATGGTTCTGGAGGCCAGAAGTTGGCAGGGCTGAAAGAGCCTCTAGGAGAGACTGTTCTTTGTCTCTCTCAGCTTCTAGTGGTGTTGGAATTCCTTGGCTTGTGGCTGCATCGTTTCACATCGTTTTTTCTGTGTATCTCTAAACTCGATCTGCCTCTCTCTTGTAAGGATATTGGTGATGGCATTTGGTGTTTACCCAGATAATCCAGGATAAACTCCTTTTCTCCTCCCTCAAGAGTCTTAATGTGATCACATCTTTTGCCATTTTAAGTAATATTCATTGTTTAGCCATGTAAGGTGCTATTCACAGATTCTAGGGGTTAGGATGTTGTATTGATTTACATATAGGGTTGCCATATCAAAATACTGCAGATGACATAACATAAACAACAGAATTTTATTTTTTCATAGTCCTGGAGGCTAGAAGCCTAAGGTTAAGGTGTTGGCAGGTTTTTTCTTTTGTTTGTTTGTTTTTATTTTGGCTTCACCAGGTATTACCAGGTATTAGGTTCAGCACTCAGTATCTTTTAGTTGCAGCATGTGGTATCTTAGTTCCCTGACCAGGGATGGAACCCAACCCCCCTGCATTGGGAGGTCTGAATATAACCACTGGACCCCCAGGGAAGTCGCTGTTGGCAGATTCTGTGCCTTCCAAGGCCTCCCTCTTTGATTGCAGACAGCCCCCTTCTCATCGTATCCTCCTGTGTTCTTTCCTCTTTGCAGATGTGCCCCTGGTGTCTCTTTGTGTGTCTAAATTTCCTTTTCTTGTAAGGATGCTAGTCTGATTGGCTCCCCCTAAAGGCCTCATTTTAACTTATTTTCCTCCTTAAAGACCTTATCCCCACATATAGTCACATTCTGACATACTGGGAGTTCAGGCTTCAACATGTGAATGTGGGGGGCCCAATTCAGCCCATACTATACGTGAACATATCTTTTTGGGGCCACCATTCAGCCCATTACAAATGTGTAACTTTCAATAGAAATCATAAGGGAAAAAGCTAAATATAATCTACTATGCAAGGAGAGAAAAGAAAGCCTTCCTCAGTGATCAATGCAAAAAAATAGAGGAAAACCACAGAATAGGAAAGACTAGAGGTCTCTTAAAGAAAATTAAAGATACCAAGGGAATATTTCATGCAAAGATGGGCTCAATAAAGGACAGAAATGGTATGGACCTAACAGAAGCAGAAGATATTAAGGAGAGGTGGCAAGAATACTCAGAAGAACTGTACAAAAAAGATCTTCATGACTCAGATAATCATGAGGGTGTGATCACTCACCTAGAGCCGGACATCCTGGAATGTGAAGTCAGGTGGGCCTTAGAAAGCATCACTACGAATAAAGCTAGTGGAGGTGATGGAATTCCAGTGGGGCTATTTCAAATCCTGAAAGATGATGCTGTGAAAGTGCTGCACTCAATATGCCAGCACATTTGGAAAACTCAGCAGTGGCCACAGGACTGGAAAAGATCAGTTTTCATTCCAATCCCAAAGAAAGGCAATGCCAAAGAATGCTCAAACTACCGCATAATTGCACTCCCTCACATGCTAGTAAAGTCATGCTCAAAATTCTCCAAGCCAGGCTTCAGCAGTACGTGAACCATGAAATTCCAGATGTTCAAACTGGTTTTAGAAGAGGCATAGGAACCAGAGATCAAATTGCCAACATCCTGCAGATCATGGAAAAAACAAGACACTTCCAGAAAAACATCTATTTCTGCTTCATTGACTATGCCAAAGCCTTTGACTGTGTGGATCACCATAAACTGTGGAAAATTCTGAAAGAGATGGAAATACCAGACCACCTGACCTGCCTCTTGAGAAACCTATATGGAGGTCAGGAAGCAACAGTTAGAACTGGACATGGAACAACAGACTGGTTCCAACAGGAAAAGGAGTACGTCAAGGCTGTATATTTTCACCCTGCTTATTTAACTTATATGCAGAGTACATCATGAGGAATGCTGGGCTGGAAGAAGCACAAGCTGGAATCAAGATTGCTGGGAGAAATATCAATAACCTCAGATAAGCAAATGACACCACCCTTATGGCAGAAAGTGAGTTCAGTTCAGTTCAGTCGCTCAGTCGTGTCCGACTCTCTGCGACCCCATGAATCACAGCACGCCAGGCCTCCCTGTCCATCACTAACTCCCGGAGTTCACTCAAACTCATGTCCACAGAGTCGGTGATGCCATCCAGCCATCTCATTCTCTGTCGTCCCCTTCTCCTCCTGCCCCCAACCTTTCCCAGCATCAGAGTCTTTTCCAGTGAGTCAACTCATCGCATGAGGTGGCCAAAGTATTGCAGTTTCAGCTTTAGCATCAGTCCCTCCAATGAACATCCAGGATTGATTTCCTTTAGAATGGACTGGTTGGATCTCCTTGCAGTATAAGGGACTCTCAAGAGTCTTCTCCAGCACCACAGTTCAAAAGCATTGATTCTTCGGCGATCAGCTTTCTTCACAGTCCAACTCTCACATCCATACATGACCATGGGAAAAACCATTGCCTTGACTAGACTGACCTTGGTTGGCAAAGTAATGTCTCTGCTTTTCAATATACTATCAAGGTTGGTCATAACTTTCCTTCCAAGGAGCAAGCGTCTTTTAATTTCATGGCTGCAATCAGCATCTGCAGTGATTGTGGAGCCCAAAAAAATAAAGTCTGACACTGTTTCCACTGTTTTTCCATCTATTTCCCATGAAGTGATGGGACCAGATGCCATGATCTCTGTTTTCTGAATGTTGAGCTTCAAGCCAACCTTTTTACTCTCCTCTTTCACTTTCATCAAGAGGTTTTTGAGTTCCTCTTCACTTTCTGCTGTAAGGGTAGTGTCATCTGCATATCTGAGGTTATTGATATTTCTCCCGGCAATCTTGATTCTAGCTTGTGCTTCTTCCAGCCCAGCATTCCTCATGATGTACTCTGCATATAAGTTAAATAAACAGGGTGACAATATACAACCTTGACGTACAACTTTTCCTATTTGGAACCAGTCTGTTGTTCCATGTACAGTTCTGACTGTTGCTTCCTGACCTGCATACAGGTTTCTCAAGAGGCAGGTCAGGTGGTCTGGGATTCCCATCTCTTTCAGAATATTCCACAGTTTATTGTGATCCACACAGTCAAAGGCTTTGGCATAGTCAATGAAGCAGAAATAGATGCTCTTCTGGAACTCTCTTGCTTTCTCCATGATCCAGCAGATGTTGGCAATTTGATCTCTGGTGCCTCTGCTTTTCTAAAACCTGCTTGAACATCTGGGAGTTCACGGTTTACATACTGCTGAAGCCTGGCTTGGAGAATTTTGAGCATGACTTTACTAGCGTGTGAGATGAGTGGAATTGTGCGGTAGTTTGAGCATTCTTTGGCTTTGCCTTTCTTTGGGGTTGAAATGAAGACTGACCTCTTCCAGTCCTGTGGCCACTGCTGAGTTTTCCAATTTTGCTGGCATATTGAGTGCAGCACTTTCACAGCATCATCTTTCAAGACTTGAAATAGCTCCACTGGAATTCCATCACCTCCACTAGCTTTGTTCGTAGTGATGCTTTCTAAGGCCCACTTGACTTCACATTCCAAGATGTCTGGCTCTAGGTCAGTGATCACGTTATCGTGACTATCTTGGTCGTGAAGATCTTTTTTGTACGGTTCTTCTGTGTATTCTTGCCACCTCTTCTTAATATCTTCTGCTTCTGTTAGGTCCATACCATTTCTGTCCTTTATCGAGCCCATCTTTGCATGAAATGTTCCCTTGGAATCTCTAATTTTCTTGAAGAGGTCTCAAAGTGAAGAGGAACTCAAAAGCCTCTTGATGAAAGTGAAAGAGGAGAGTGAAAAAGTTGGCTTAAAGTTCAACATTCAGAAAACTAAGATCATGGCATCCAGTTCCATCACTTCATGGTAAATAGATGGGGAAACAGTGGAAACAGTGGCTGACTTTATTTTTCTGGGTTCCAAAATCACTGCAGATGCTGATTGCAGCCATGAAATTAAAAGACGCTTACTCCTTGGAAGGAAAGTTATGACCAACCTAGACAGCATATTAAAAAGCAGACATGTTACTTTGTCAACAAAGGTCTGTCTAGTCAAGGCTATGGTTTTTCCTGTGATCATGTATGGATGTGAGAGTCAGACTGTGAAGAAAGCTAAGCACCGAAGAATTGATGCTTTTGAACTGTGGTGCTAGAGAAGACTCTTGAGAGTCCCTTGGACTGCAAGGAGATCCAACCAGCCCATTCTAAAGGAGATCAGTCCTGGGTGTTCATTGGAAGGACTGATGTTGAAGCTGAAACTCTTATACTTTGGCCACCTCATGCGATGAGTTGACTCACTGGAAAAGACTCTGATGCTGGGAGGGATTGGGGGCAGGAGGAGAAGGGGATGACAGAGAATGAGATGCCTGGATGGCATCACCGACTCAATGCAGATGTTTGAGTGAACTCCGGGAGTTGGTGATGGACAGGGAGGTCTGTCATGCTGCGATTCATGGGGTCGCAAAGAATCGGACACGACGGAGTGACTGAACTGAACCGAACTGATGCTCTATTCACCAGTTCAGGCAAATGTATACATTTATGAGGTAGTCTCACTAATATTGTTAAAATTTCAGAGAAAAACAACTCTATCAGGAGTTTCTGACAATTAACTAGAAAAATCACTTACATTTCTCAGTGAGACAAGATTAAATGTTAGCATATTGCAAAACCTCGTGCTGATATTTATTTGGGAATATAAAGAAAAGTTTCCCCTTTCATTTATGGATTTATAGATATACTTGTGAAGATTGCAGTTGAAAAGAATTCTCCCTTGGCTAAAGGAAAACATGTAATTTAAGTTGAGGTGTAATTTATACTATACACTACAATTGCCTGACTTTAATGAGAAAATAAAGTAAATTTCAATATACTTTCTTGGGAATCATTCCAGCACTCAATAATCTGTTACAGTGGGATGCCAGGAAGTGGCTGTTCACAGAAAGATGGCCCAGAGTTTATGTCTATACACACAAGGTGGCTTCTTTCTTGGTAGCACTGTCTTTGATTATAAAGAAAGTGAACTATTGCTATTATATATATTTGCAGAGATATATCATGCACATATCAGTTACATGATACCAGGACATCTAAGAACATAAAATTACAAATATAAAAAAAATAATACTAATTTTATAGAAGGTCATTGTTTTTGTACTTTGCTTCCTTTATATTAATTTATTCCTGTGCAGACCTCAGGCCCCTCTGTTTTGCCTATATACTGTTCCACTTTCCCTTTCATTTCTAATCTGTATGGTTCTTCTGTTATTTTCAGAATTATGAGCCCAGACTTGGGCTGCAAATATAGAGCAAATCTGTTTAGTGTGTTTCAGAATTCATGACAATTTAAGCATGTACAGGGTTGAATAGTGTCCCCATCCCCCAACTGTCTACCTGGAACTTCAGATTGTAACCTTATTTGGAAATAAAGTTGTTACAGGTGTAATTGGTTAAATTAAGATGCAATCACACTGGATTAGGGTAAGTTCGGTGACTGGGGGCCTTGTAAGAAGAGCCACACTGGAGAGAAGGCAATGTGAAGACTGAGGCAGAGGTCTAAATGATGGATCAAGTCAAGGACTGTGAAGGACTGATAGCAACTACAAGAAACAGTCTTCCCTCAAGCCTTTGGATGGAGGATGGTCCTGATAATGCCTTGATTTCATAATTCCAGCCTCTAGACCTGTGAGACAATAAATTTCTGTTTTAAGCCACTCAGTCTGTGGTAGTTTCATATGGGACACCTAGGAAACTATTACATGAGCATGATAATTTGAACTTATTAAGAAAGCGTACTCCAGATCGAATTTATTAGAGAGATGAGCATAGACAAAATATAATTAGTATCAAACTGAAGTAGAAGCATTCTTTTTACAACTTTTTAATAGATGGTCACCTAGTCCCACCCAGAAGTGAAGGATTACATTTGGGTGAAATTCTAATTGTTAGAATTAGTGACCTAATGTCTGCTTTCCTATCCTTCTACTGATTCTAGTTGTTCCCTCTAGTTAAAACTCTTGACCCCCTTTTTTAAAAAAATTTCATGTGTGGTATAATTCACATAACATAAAACATACTATTTTAACCATGCTTAACTATGCAGTTCAGTATATAGTTCAGTGTTTTTGCTGTTGTTGTTATTTAGTCACTAAGTCATGTCCAACTCTTTGTGACCCCATGGACTACAGCACGCCAGGCTTCCCTGTCCTTCAGTATATATAATTCAGTGTATAGTGGAGTGTATAGTCCAGTGTATATTCATATTGTTGTGCAATTGTCACCATCATCTATCTCCTGATGGGTGTATAATAAAAGATTAATTAACCAAGTATACAAGGTGAAGGGTTAAACACTTTAAATTTCACCTTAAGCTTCAAGAAAAAAAAAATTTTGTGCCCAAGTTACAGGAAGAATTAGCTTCAGACTTCACTGGTCTAGTCAAACTGCATCACAGAAAATGTATTTGATCTTCAAAAGAATGTTAACCAAAATAAGGTAAACTGAAACAACGACCTTCTTAAATGGAAACCCTCCCCACACCCTCACCCCTCCAACCCTTGGCATCTGCCAGTGCACTCTCTGACTCTTGGAATTTAAATATTTTAGGTACCTTGTATAAGTGGAATAAATAAGTCTGTACCTAATGTTTATTGGCCTGGAGAAGGGAATGTCAGTCCACTCCAGTATTCTTGCCTGGAGAATTCCATGGACAGAGGAGTCTGATGGGCTACAACTCGTGGAGTGGCAGAGTCGGACATGACTAAGTGACTAACACTAACACACTAATATTTATTGGAATGTATTTTTAAGCAGAGACACTGCTTTGCCGACAAGGATCTGTGTAGTCAAAGCTATGGTTTTTCCAGTGGTCATGTATGGATGTGAGAGTTGGACCATAAAGAAAGCTGGAGCACTGAAAAATTGATGCCTTTGAACTGTGGTACTTGAGAGTCCCTTGGACTGCATGGAGATCCAAACCAGTCAATCCTAAAGGGATTCAACCCTGCATATTAACTGGAAGAACTAATGCTGAAGCTCCAATGTTATGACCACCTGATGCAAAGAGCCAACTTATTAGAAAAGACCCTGATGCTGGGAAAGATTAAAGGGAGGAGGAGAAAGGGACAACAGAGAATGAGATGGTTGGATGGCATCACTGACTCAGGAGACATGACTTTGAGCAAGCTCCAGGAGATGGTGAAGGACAGGGAAATGTGGTATGCTGTAGTCCATGGGGTTGCAAAGAGTTGGACAGGACTGAGTGATTGAGCAACAACAACAAAAATATATGCCTGGGCTCCCCTGGTGGCTCAGAAGGTAAAGAATCTGCCTGCAGTGCGGGAGGCCTGGATTTGATTTCTGGGTCAGGAAGATCCCCTAGAGAAGAGAATGACTATCCACTCCAGTATTCCTGCCTGGAGAATTCCATGGACAGAGGAGGCTTGTGGGCTACAGTCCATGGAGTCACAAAGAGTTGGACACATCTGAGCGACTAACACTTTCACTTTCTTTCACTTTTAATATGTCTTGACCTCTTTTCTGATGTCTTTTGAAATATTTAAAAAAAATCTTCAATTGCCTCTTATTTTGCTTTTTTTTTTGGTTAATCAGTTCAGTCTCTTCCAATATATGAAATGGATTCTAAACTTCTAGCTATTATGTTTTCCCTCCCCTGTGTATACGTATTATGGTAAACATACTTTTGAGGATCAAATGCATTTTTTGTGATGCTGTTTGACTGGACTAGTGAGGTCTAGAACTAATTCTTCCTGTAATTTAGGCATAAAAATTTTATCTTGAAGACTAAGGTGAAATTCAAAGTTTTTAACCTGTGCCTTATATACTTGGTTAATTAACCTTTTATTATACAATTAATACATGACTAAGTTATTTTGGTAAAATTTCCATACCATAGATAAATATGTAGAATAAAATAAGGGAGACCCTTCTTCCCACTCCTCCCTCCTAAATACTCTTCCCAAGAGATAAACATTCAACAATTTAGATCCTTATTTTATGTATTTAAGTATGCACACACACATACTTGTTTGTGTATATATGTATTAATATAGACACATCTGTGCTGCTGCTGCTGCTGCTGCTAAGTCGCTTCAGTCGTGTCCGACTCTGTGCGACCCCATAGACGGCAGCCCACCAGGCACCCCCGTCCCTGGGATTCTCCAGGCAAGAACACTGGAGTGGGTTGCCATTTCCTTCTCCATACATCTGTAGTCTTATAAAAATAGGATATTGCTTTGGGTGTTTTTTCTACATCTCAATTAATTTCCTTCTTCTTTTCTGAGTTAAATGGTTTGCCTGGAACAATATTGCTATTGAAATTTTGGTACTAGAGTAAAAATTTTGATACTAAATTCAAGACATTTTAAAATGCCATCTTTTTATGTTTTCATTTTGTCAATGAAGATGAAATGACAGCATTGGTTGGGGCAATCAGTATCATTTAAAATTTTAACTTCTGTGTCTAACATATTGATTATCTCCTTTAGTTTTGTACTTGTTAAATTTGAAAAGCATACCTCCTACTACCCTTTGCAGAGGTCACTGAAGAGAAATATTGACCAGAATTAGACTAAGGGTAGTTCCACTATTAGAGATTTACTTCAGGTATTACTTAATCAATATTATTAACACACAATTATTTAAATAGTATCAAATCTAGGTACCATGCAGTTAGTTATATCAGTTCAAGTTTTTGAGATAATGTGATTTTACATTTCTGGCCCTTGCCCTGTGAGCTAGTGCAGAAAGAGATCTATTTGTGTTATTCTTTCTCAAAATAGTACTAGAAGACCTGGACCCCAAAAACTCAACCACTTAAATACGACAGCAAATTGTGAAAAGTGTAGTTTAGTTTCACAAATCTTTACCTATGACTTTTAACGTCAAAGTAGGGAGAAGGGAAGGGCAAATGTAGTAAAATTTTAGTTTATAAGAAATGCTTAACAGTCTTTGGGACTCTGTGGGAGAGGGTGAAGATGGGATGATTGGGGAGAACGGCATTGTAGCATGTATATTATCATATGTGAAATGAATCACCAGTCCAGGTTCGACGCATGATACAGGATGCTTGGGGCTGGTGCACGGGGATGACCTGGAGGGAGGATATGGGTAAGAGGGAGGTGGGAGGGGGGTTCAAGAAAGGGAACACATGTACACCCGGGGCGGATTCGTGTCAATGTATGGCAAAACCAACCAATATATTAATGTAAGGTAATTTGCCTCCAATAAAATAAATTAAAAAAAAAAGAAATGGTTAAAAATTTGAAAAAGCAGGCATATTCTCTCTATCATGACAGCTATGGGAAAAAATCTCTCTTAACAGTAATGTCTCAAAATTTGTTTCTTGAACCATTGAGGAAGATGATTTCATACCTACCTTCTGGATGGATGTAAATGATATATTTACATGTTTATTTCCTTAATGATGAACAGTTTCTCCACAGTGGGTTTTGCTGCCAAACTGATTTATTTAGTAGTGGTAGAAAAACTTTCTGTGTCAGTTAGGAATCCTGGTTGAGCTATCAGACCTGACTGTGAAATTATTGGAAGGCTGTTGGGGGGGGGCAGGGAAAAACTCATGAGAAAAAGGGGCGAGTGTTAGGTAGGGGTGCTCTTTAAAGAGTCAAGGAGCATAGAATACTGTCCGCAGCAGAGTGACCAGGGCAGAGCGCTGCTTCTACTGCCAACCCTGCAGCTTATGTCATGAGCTTTCTCCCAGCTATATCCTGAAGAAGGATCTGTTCTTCTCTTCTTTCATAGTAGGAAGTAGAAACTTGATTATATGAATTTCCCAGGGCTGTAGTAATAAAATATTATAGCCTGGGGTAGGGGCTTAAGCAACAGAAATTAATTTTCTTGAAGATTTTGAGGCTAGAAATCCAACATCAGGGTTTCAGCAGAGTTGATTCCTTCTGATGGCTATGATAGAAGAATCTTTTCCAGGCCACTTTCGTTGGTTTGTAGAGACCAGGTAACTGAGTGCTTAAGAACTGATGCTTTCAAACTGTGATGCTGGAGAAGACTCTTGAGAGTCCCCTGGACAGCAAGGAGATCAAACCAGTCAATCCTGAAGGAAATCAACCTTGAATATCTACTGGAAGGCCTGATGTTGAAGCTGAAACTCCAGTACTTTGGCCACTTGATATGAAGAGCCAACTCACTGAAAAAGACTCTGATGCTGGAAAAGATTGAGGGCAACAGGAGAAGAGGACGACAGAGGATGAGATGGTTGGATGGCTTCATTGACTCAATGGACATGAGTTTGAGCAACTCTGGGAGGTAGTGAGGGACAGGGAAGCCTTGTGTGCTGCAGTCCATGGGAAAGCAATGTATCAGAAATGCCTGAGCGACTGAACAACAAAATTTCTCCCCATGTCTTCACATAGTCTCTGCTCTGTACATGTCTGTGTCTGAATGTCCTCTTCTTAAAAAAGACAACATCATATTGGATTAGGGCCAACTCTGATGACCTAATTTTACTTTATATCTTTAAAGACCCTATCTCCAAATATAGTTAACTTCTAAAATACTAGGAGTTTAAGACATCAACGTATGATTTTTGTGTGTGTGTGTGGTGGGGGGGAGGTGCAATGTAGCTATAACACTGGCATTGCCCTTCTACTGACAGTCCAGCGTGCAGGAGAAGTGACTCTCCCAGAATAAAAACTGGGGCAGTCTGCAAAGAGGAATGGATTCAAGACAGCAAAAAATGATAAATGTCTTTCTACTTTTTTTTGGTAACCATAGTTATGGAAGTTATTTTTTTTTTAAATTACAAGAAAATACTATGTACAGAAGACTTGAAAATATAAAAAAGGAATCAACCACGTGTAATATTCAGTGTTGGTAAAGGTACAAGAAAGCGAGCATGTTCTCTCTGCTGGTGGGAATGCAGGCTTTTATCCACCTGGCTATCATTCTGCTTTTATATGCTGCTGAAGTGGAGTTGTGCCACTTAAATCTCTCTTCAAGAAAAAATTTGCTATTCAGCTGCAAGGAGTGCAGTTAGCATACCATTTCCTGCTGGTATTGGCTTCAGGATTCAGTTCAGCTTTCAAGCTGTGGCTCTGCTCTTTCTGGGCAGCTTCTCGCCAATGAGTGATGTGGCAGGGGGTACTAGGGCGTGGCCATTTCTGTCCAACACTGACCTCCTCTAATAGGGGATCTTGACTTTGGAGCTGCTTTATGTTTGTCTCAGACTTGGTCAGATCTGCATGGTGATCTGAGCTTTACTTTGCCCAATCGTGCTGCTTCCTTCTTTAATCTTTTATATGCATTCATCCTGCCCAAAACGTCTTGAGCTCCTCATTTTGTCTGTCTGAATCCCAGAGTGCTCAGCTCACTCATGCATGGCACATATATTTAATAACACTTTGTTTTCACACTGTCCTTATTTTTCATAATTCTTTATTATTCCAGTCATGAGTTTGCAAATCTTTGTGCTTTTCAATGATACAAGCCCTGTGGTTTTATTGTAATATTTGTTTTCTTTTTCTATGTTATGCTTAATGACATCATGGAAATTTTGTTGTGCATCTTCCTGAAATCAGTTAAATTAGATGGAGTCTGTTCTCATTCCATACAGGACTAAAGGACTCTTTGGTTCAGCCTTTGTCTCAGTCTGGGATAGGACACCCAGTCCCAGCTCCATTCCTGAATGTAGGTTGATCTTCACTCTGGGTTTGGTGCAACCCTCCAGAAATCTTCTAATTAATTCCCTTAAAGTTGCATGAAAGTGAAAGTGTTAGTTGCTCAGTTGTGTCCAACTCTCTGGAACCTCATGGACTGTAGCCTGCCAGGCTCCTCTGTCCATGGAATTCTCCAAGCAAGAATACTGGAGTGAGTTGCCATTCCCTTTTCTAGAGGATCTTCCTGACCCAGGGGTTGAACCTGAGTCTCCTGCATTGCAGGCAGATTCTTTACCGTCTGAGCTACCAGGGAAGTCCTAGCATTGCATATATTAGTTAGAATTAGTTGCTATGATTTGAAACTCAGACTATCAGAGCATGTCATTACTTTGCATAATATACTAAGCATTCAAAAAATTTGAGTAAAATCTACATATTGTTGCGTTTTTTAGGTCTTTTAACTATTTCTTCTTAGTGGTCACAGAACCTGTTTTGCTGTTTGAATTTATACAGACTGAAGATGTAGATATTTGATAATGCTAAGCATGATATCCTGTAACCTGTTGTCATTTATATTACTTAGCAAAAAGACTAAAAGGGATGGGGGCAGAAGGAAAGAGTGAGTTTTTACTCTTGGTCTAAAGGAAACATTTTCTTTTCATTAGAGAATCAGATTTTAGACAAAGAATTTTTGTTTATCTGGAGAGTTCATTTCCCAGTTATTCTTTGGTAGGGTAAGGTTTTAGGTTTACAGTCGGGTAGGAGAATTAGACAGGCACGGCTTCCTTAACTGAGCTCTGAATATGTACATAAGACCAGCAGAGAAATTGTCATTGGAGTTTAAATTATCCGAGAAGGAGGGTGGTATTCTTTTATTTGGATGTGGTCCCTAGGTCACCTGGGAACGTAGATTTTCCATATAGTCCCGGAACAGGCCATAATATTCCACAGAGAATGCTGGAGGCAAAAATTCATAGGGATTAAAATTGGTAGACATGGGTGAGTCTCTTCTTAACAATGATCCAAATATACTGAATAAACCTAGGTCTCTGAGGATATAAGTGCTTAGTTTGATCTCAGATACCATGAGAGCATCTTTTATCCTGGGCAGTAATCCAGGGTATCTTTCCTTCCCTAGCCGATATCATGCAAGATTTCCTCTTCACTTAAGAGATGGGCTTTGATTTTTGCCCTACTTTTTCCAGGTGTCCCACACTCATATGCCAATCTGGAGCCTTCATGTTGATCCCCGAGGGTAGGCCTCATCTTACATCTGATTTCATGGATTGACTGGAAGTCCATGCTCTGACCATATGTCTTGGAGTCACCTTCCAAGTTCTTTGAGATGGGTCCTCAGCATCTTGGCAGCAATGTCTTATCCTTTTTAATCTTGTCACTTTTTGCAGCAAGGCACAGGGGTCCTGAACTTGTTCTCTCAATCATTTTGTTGCCATTAGGAAATGAGTGAGCTCTGTCTTTTTGCCTTTTTTTAAAAAGCTGTTGATTATAATGATTCCAGACTTCCTCTCTGATCCTGGAACCTGTCAGTGGAAAATGTAAGACTATGCAAAATAAAAGCCAGGAGGGTTTTCCAAGTGTGTGTGCAGGCTGTATTTCATCTATTAATTCATGATGATGGTGCCCACAAAGTCAGAGGAATCTCCACATCATCTACAAGCCCTTTTAACAGCTGACAAAGATCAGATCTTCTAAGTAACAAAGAAGATAGTATTTTCCATATACAATCCATGCAGCTCAAACCCAGGGTCTGTGAGATTTCGGCTGGCATTATCTTTCAGTTATTACATTGACACTGCATGTTAATGCTGTCACTTGGACTTCAGTAGAAAAATGTGTACTTGATTAGACTCTGAAGTATAATGTCTAAGACAAAATTATTGCAAATAAATCTTACTAATTCTTGATTACATATTAATGGGAGAGAACAAGCAGATGGTTTATTTTGGGGAAAAAAGTGAATAATGCATCATTCTGTAGTGCCAATAGCTCATACGAGCAGTGAGAAAGTGCTAGACACAGGGCTTTGGAAATCCTTTCCCCTGACTTTCAGTTCCAGGTTTGATCCTGTCTGATTGCATAACTGAACGCCTCTAAACTGGCAACAGTCATCCCTATCTCATAAGGTTTTTGCTAGAATTAAATGTGATAATACCTATAATTTAAAAATATTTATACTATTATATACCCAAATAATTATAAAATATCTTGCATATTGTTTGGTGCCTGATAGAGGATAATTTATTCATAAAAACTTCCTGAGCACATACATTGCATACAGATATTTTGTTGGTGCTGGGGATGAGAGGACAGGTGAGTCAAAGTTCTTGTTTCAAGAAGGTTACAATCTATCAGAGAGACAGGTATATAAGTGGACATTTTTAGTGCAATGTGGTGAGGGCACTCACAGAGAGAGACATAAAGAAGTTAGAAGCATAGAGGAGAGACATGGAACAAGGCTTGAGATGGAAGTGTAATCAGGGAAGACTCTGGGAATAAATGCCTGTGCTGAGAATGAGCCAGAAGATAATGAATAAAGATACGACACATCAAGATGATACCACATTCATATATATGTCTTCTTTACTTTTTAATTTTTTAAATTCACATTGAATCACCATCACTTTTCATTTTTTGGTCAATTATTGGTGGTTCCAGGGCCCTGTTTGTTGGTGTTAGGAAAGGAGGAACTGAATTTATGGACCATTGTGGTAATTCTTCAGACTGGTCTCTGAAAGACCAGCCACTGAAAGACTAAGAAGGAAAAAATAAGACTAGGAAGAATTAAAAGTGGGAAATACCAAGTGTTATGAAATTAGACTCTGGGAAGTATAAAGTGGAGGGAAAATGTTACTCGTGTGTCCACATGTTTTCAATCTTGCTTTCCTGAGGTGGAAGCTGTCTAGAAACAGAGGCACCACTAGGCCCAATCTCTACAGCTGGCTAATCTTTTCTTTGAAGACTGGATTTGTTGAGATCAGAGTTTACAGCTTAGGAGGACTCTGGGTTAGAGGGGGTTCAGTTCAGTTCAGTTCAGTCGCTCAGTCGTGTCCGACTCTTTGCGACCCCATGAATCACGGCACGCCAGGCCTCCCTGTCCATCACCGACTCCCGGAGTTCACTCAAACTCATGTCCATCGAGTCGGTGATGCCATCCAGCCATCTCATTCTCTGTCGTCCCCTTCTCCTCCTGCCCCCAATCCCTCCCAGCATGGAATTACTTATAACTAATGGCTTTAAAGTCCTGGAACATGCAGAGCCCAGAAGACTCAAGTTGGAACTCTGGGAGTCAGTTAATAACATGCAGTTAAATAGACTTTTGTGGACTAAACTTGGAACTTTACCACCCTTTATAATTTTTGTTAATGGGTTGTTGTTCAGTCACCAAGTTGTTTCCGACCCCGTGCACTGCAGTGTGCCAGGTTTCCCTGTCCTTCCCTATTTCCTGGAGTTTGCGCAAACTCATGTCCATCGGTGATGCTATCTAACTATTTCATCCTCTACTGCCCCTTGCTTCTTTTGCCTTCAATCTTTCCCAGCATCAGGGTCTTTTCCAATGAGTTGGCTCTTTGCATCAGGTGGTCAAAGTATTGGAGATTCGGCTTCAGCATCAGTCCTTCTAATGAATATCTAGGGTTGATTTCCTTTAGAACTGACTGGTTTGATCTCTTGGCAGTCCAAGTGACTCTCAAGAGTCTTCTCCAGCACCACAGTTTGAAAGCATCAATTTTTTGGTACTCAGCCTCCTTTATAGTCCAACTCTCACATCCATCTATGACTATTGGAAAAACCATATATTTGACTATATGGACCTTTGTTGGCAAAGTGATGTCTCTGCTTTTTAATATGCTGTCTAGGTTTCTCATAGCTTTTCTTCCAAGGAGCAAACATCTTTTAATTTCATGGCTATAGTCACCATCTGCTAGAGAAGGCAATGGCAAGCCACTCCAGTACTACTGCCTAGAAAATTCCATGGATGGAGGAGCCTGGTAGGCTGCAGTCCGTGGGGTCGCTGAGGGTCGGACACGACTGAGCGACTTCACTTTCACTTTTCACTTTCACATATTGGAGAAGGAAATGGCAACCCACTCCAGTGTTCTTGCCTGGAGAATCCCAGGGACGGGGGAGCCTGGTGGGCTTCCGTCTATGGGGTCACACAGAGTCGGACACGACTGAAGTGACTTAGCAGCAGCAGTCACCATCTGCAGTGATTTTAGAGCCCAAGAAAATAAAATCTCCCACTGTTCCATTTTTTCCCCATCTATTAGCCATGAAGTGATGGAGCCAGATGCCATGATCTTAGTTTTTGGAATGTTGAGTTTTAAGCCAGCTTTTTCAGTTTCTTCTTGTTAATGGGTAAATTCATTTTAACTACCAACAGGGCATTCAGAAAATTCACCCATAAGTTAAAGTAACCTAACCACATATTTTCAGGCCAAGAGATCGGAGTCTGGAAGTCTGTACATAAAGAAGTCTGGAGTTTGTATGGAAGCCTGGAGTTTGTGCCTAAAATGCATTAGTGCCATTTAGTGATCGTTTTTTCACTTTTGTGCCCTGTTGTTAACACATTTCCTGAATATTGCATCTCTCAGTTCAGTTCAGTTCAGTCGCTCAGTCGTGTCCGACTCTCCGTGACCCCATGAATCACAGCATGTCAGGCCTCCCTGTCCATCACCAACTCCCGGAGTTCACTCAAACTCATGTCCACAGAGTCGGTGATGCCATCCAGCCATCTCATTCTCTGTCGTCCCCTTCTCCTCCCGCCCCCAACCTTTCCCAGCATCAGAGTCTTTTCCAGTGAGTCAACTCGTCGCATGAGGTGGCCAAAGTATTGCAGTTTCAGCTTTAGCATCAGTCCTTCCAATGAACACCCAGGATTGTTCTCCTTTAGAATGGACTGACTGGATCTCCTTGCAGTCCAAGGGACTCTCAAGAGTCTTCTCCAACACCACAGTTCAAAAGCTCATCCTCTAAATGCTTTTTTTTCTTCTTTGAAAGTACTTTTTAATTTGTATTGAGGTATAGCTGATTAAAAACATTGTGATAGTTTTTGGTGAATAGCAAAGGGGCTCAGCGGTACAAATACATGTATCCATCCTCCCCCCAAAATGCCTTTTCAATTAACAATTTGGTTGGATAACAAATCAAGTAGCATTTATGGGATTAAGTGTATACAGCACATTGCTGAATAGGTTTATAAAGTAGAGTTCTGAATTTTAAGATGCTTACACTGTAATATCTTTCCAAGAACAAACCAACACTTGGGCCAGGCCTTCAGGAAATCCAAACATCTGGATTAAAAAGTATGTCAGGAACAATCAGTCATCCAATTTTGTCAACATAATGCCAAAGGCCTAGATTACTGAAAATATTTCCAACCAGATGTTATATAGTCTACGGATATATCTAGAATCAAAACTGAAAACGTAGACCAAGGAGTAACGTGCATCAACAGTTTTCCATTTGAGTCCACTGCATGCATTTTTGCTTCTTGAATTGGAACAAGAAGAAAGTTCAGAATTTGTGGAGATGATGAAGTTTTTTCCTTACAGTATCCTGCAAGATACTCACTGAAGAATGAGTATGGAATATTTAGATATATGTTGAAAACATACTAGGTGCTAGTGGAAAGCTATAGGGAACTTTGGGGCCCTGCAGTATAGATTATTTGGGATTGTGTAAGCTGTCTTTTTACATAAAACAAATGGTTTTTTTATGTTTTATTCTAGTTTTAAGCATATATATTTTTGAAATGTTTTAAAATAAAGTTAGTAATGTAATAAAGCAAAAATACTTTTAGTGATAATAGGTATGATTTATTGAGCACTTGCTAGGTGGCTGGCTCTGCACTAAATACTTTTCCTGAAATAAACCCAGGGAATAGGTATTGTTATTATCCTCCTTTTGTAGATTAGAATGCTGAGGCACTGAGAAGTTCAATAATTACTCAAGTGTTCACAACTTATAGATAGTAGAGTTGGGATTTGAAGTCGGGCAGTTCATTTCCAGAGCCTTATCCACTCAACCAGATGCTGTCTATTCTAGCAGCCCTGTCCTGGGGCAAATATGAAGTAAGTTAACAAGGTCTTCAATAGAACAACAACTGACAGCAACAGTAATAATGCTTAATTAGTCAGTTCAGTTCAGTCGCTTAGTCATGTCCAACCCTTTGCGACACCATGGACTGCAGCACGCCAGGCTTCTCTGTCCGTCACCAACTCCCGGAGCTTGCTCAAACTTAAGTCCATGAAGTTGGTGATGCCATCTAACCATCTCATCCTCTGTTGTCCCCTTTTCCTCCTCCCTTAATCTTTCCCAGCATCAGGGTCTCTTCTAATGAGTCAGCTCTTTGGATCAGGTGGCCAAAGTATTGGAGTTTCAGATTCAGCATCAGTCCTCCAATGAATATTCAGGACTGATTTACTTTAGGATTGACTGGTTTGATCTCTTTGCAGTCCAAAGGACTCTCAAGAGTCCTCCAAAACCACAATTCAAAAGCATCAATTCTTTGGTGCTCAGCTTTCTTTATAGTCCAAGTCTCTCATCCATACATGACTACTGGAAAAACCATAGCCTTGACTAGACAGCAAAATAATGTCTCTGCTTTTTAATATGCTGTCTAGGTTGGTCATAGATTTTTTTCCAGGGAGCAAGCATCGTTTAATTTCATGGCTGCAGTCACCATCTGCAGTGATATGGGAGCCTTAGAAAATAAAGTCTGTCCCTGTTTCCATTGTTTCCCCATCTATTTGACATGAAGTGATGGGACCGGATGCCATGATCTTTGTTTTTTGAATGTTGAGATTTAAGCCAGCTTTTTCACTCTCATCTTTCACTTTTATCAAAAGGCTCTTTAGTTCCTCTTTACCTTCTACCGTAAAGGTGGTGTCATCTGCATATCTGAGGTTATTGATATTTCTCCCAGCAATCTTGATTCCAGCTTGTGCTTAAACCAGTCCAGCATTTCTCATGAGGTACTCTGCATATAAGTTAAATAAACAGGGTTACAATATACAGCCTTGAGGTACTCTTTTCCTAATATGGAACCAGTCTGTGGTTCCATGTCTGGTTCTAGCTGTTGCTTCTTTACCTTCATACAGATTTCTCAGGAGGCAGGTCAGGTGGTCTGGTATTCCCATCTCTTTAAGAATTTTGCATAGTTTGTTGTGATCCACACAGACAAAGGCTTTAGCATAGTCAATAAAGCAGAAGTATATGTTTTTTGCTTTTTTTTCTATGATCCAGTGAAAGAAAGAAAGAAAGAAAGAAAGAAAGAAAGAAAGAAAGAAAGAAAGAAAGAAAGAGAAGTCTCTCAGTCGTGTCTGACTCTTTGCGACCCCATGAAGTGTAGCCTGCCTGGCTCCTCTGTTCATGGGATTTTCCAGGCAAGAATACTGGAGTGGGTTATCATTTCCTTCTACAAGGGATCTTCCTGACCCAGAGACTGAATCTGGGTCTCCCACACTGCAGGCAGGCTCTTTACTGTCTGAGTCACCGGGGAAGCCCTGGTGATCCAATGGATGCTGGCAATTTGATCTCTGGTTCCTCTGCCTTTTTAAAGCCAGACTGAACATCTGTAAGTTCACGGTTCACGTACTATTGAAGCCTGGCTTGGAGAATTTTGAGCATTACTTTGCTAGCTTGTGAGATGAGTACAATTTGCAGTAGTTTGAACCTTCTTTGGCATTGCCTTTCTTTGGGATTGGAATGAAAACTGACCTTTTCCAGTCCTGTGGCCACTGCTGAGTTTTCCAGATTTGCTGACATATTGAGCGCAGTTCTTTCACAGCAAAATCTTTTAGGATTTGTAATAGCTCAGCTGGAATACTATCACCTCCACTTGCTTTGTTCATAGTGATGCTTCCTACGGCCCACTTGACTTCACATTCCAGGATGTCTGGCTCTGGGACAGTGATCACACCATCGTGGTTATCTGGGTCATTAAGATCTTTTTTTATATAGTTCTTCTGTGTATTCTTGCCACCTATTCTTAATATCTTCTGCTTCTGTTAGGTTCGTACGGTTTCTGTCCTTTATTGTGTCCATCTTTGCATGAAATGTTCCCTTGGTATCTCTAATTTTCTTGAAGAGACCTTTAGTCTTTCCCATTCTATTATTTTCCTCTATTTCTTTGCATTGATCACCGAGGAAGGCTTTTTTATTTCTCCTTGCTATTCTTTGGAACTCTGCATTTGGATGGATAATATCTTTCCTTTTCTCCTTTGCCTTTAGTTTCTCTTATTTTCTCAACTGTTTGTAAGGCCTCCTCAGACAACCATTTTGCCTTTTTTTCATTTCTTTTTCTTAGGGATGGTTTTGATCATGGCTTCCTGTACAATGTTATGAACCTCCTGCCGTAGTTCTTCAGGCACTCTATCAGATCTAATCCCTTGATGCTGATTGTTACATCTACAGTATAATCATAAAGGATTTTATTTAGGTCATACCTTAATTAATATTGAGCATATTGATTTTATCATTATCTTTAACTTTCAGTACTCCTCTTATGTTCATACATTGTACTGATAAGGAGGCTACAATGTAGAGAGACTGGGTAATAACCAGTATCATCTGGGTCTTCAGTGGTAGAGTTAGGAGTGATTCCTGGTCTGGATTCAGATGATTAAAGCACTAGGTTCATGTCTTCACACCCTGGGGCTCTCACAGTGTTTTGGGTCCTGTGTGACTCAGGTGCCCAAGAGATGTTGTGGGTATCTCCTTTGATTACTCCTCCCAGTTCTCCTACATTCCTTTTAGGCAAGAGGAGAGTCTTACCCCATTTCCTCAGGGCTTTGTGCTTGAAAACACTTCAGTTGCCTGGACTTGGATTTTCCTTCAAGGTAGAACTTGATGTTCAGCTATGGGGAGTGTGGTCAGTGATAGCCTCCAGCTGCTAATGACTTTAGGATCCACTTCAGTTTTCTAGATGAAGCTATGCTCTTCCTGGGCAATGACTAGCCAGCTACTGAGCACAGAGGTACTAGAACCCAGCCTTTTCTACCCGGTAAGTTCTGTTCCACTGCTCCTCCCTGGGTTGGCAAGACTTTGTCAGATCTGTGTGGTGATCTGATTTTCTTCCTGTCCCATCATGCTCCCTCTCCTTTATTTCTTGTAAACATGACTCTACTCCTTCTCTAATCACAACCCAGTAACCCCCTTATACTCCTAACTTCATCTCAGTGCCCACTTTTTAGGGGGCCCACTGGCACCACAACCAACTGGTGATCTGTCCAAGGCAGAGATGGGTTTAAGGAGACTGGTGTGCTTCCCATCTGTGGTAGCACATTACCCACTGACAGCAAGTTTCTGTCGTTAAGCGCAGAGTGGGAAATATGAACGGAAACATTAGGAGGGTGATGGGGAAAGAGAGAGAGAGTAAACACATGTGGGTGGGGAGCTCAAATGAAGACTTTTAGGTAGCTATCTTTTCTAATTATCCATAGGTCTGTCCCCACTCCAGTACTCTTGCCTGGAAAATCCCGTGGATGGAGGAGCCTGGTAGGCTGCAATCCATGGGGTCGCTAAGAGTCGGGCACAACTGAGCGACTTCACTTTCACTTTTCACTTTCATGCATTGGAGAAGGAAATGGCAACCCACTCCAGTGTTCTTGCCTGGAGAATCCCAGGGATGGGGGAGCCTGGTTGGCTGCCGTCTATGGGGTCATACAGAGTCGGACACGACTGAAGCGACGCAGCAGCAGCAGCATAGGTCTGTCACTTAGCCCTTCTTTATTTACTCTTAAGCTATAGTTTTGAAGAATATTGTAATTCATAGGTTGAAATAAGCACAAAATCCTTACCCAAAATACTAATTTTGGTTTTAATTTTTTATATATAGTAGTGAGTTCTCAATAAATATTTGTTGAATAAATGAAAGAATGGATAAAATTTTTAAAAGTTCAACACATTATACTTTTGACCTAGTAAAAAGAGTTATGCAGGATGGCTAATCATGACAGTTGTCCAGTAGGTAGAAAATTTTCAGGCTGAATAAAAGGCAGACTTTGTTTTTGCACGAAGTTACTTGTCATAGCCAGACAGTGTCCCACAGCATAGTTAACATCTGAAAGACTGTATAAAGAAGGAGTCATTCCCACCCTCTGGGACTTTCATTGTAACAGGACTTGCTGGTTAAATGAAAAGTCAAGTCACTCTTGCAGCTGAGGAACCAAGGGATGGCTTAAGAGGAAGGGAACCTTCAAACGATCTGAATGTTCATATAATCTAAGAAAAATAGCAAACTTTCTATGTGTGCTGGCCTCAAGTTGTACAATTACCTTTTCAAATTAGAGAGTTTCCCAGAAGCCCTTCCTGTTCAGAAAATCTGGAGGACCCTTGCATTCTTCTAAGAAGTATATATTACCTTCTTGGTAATATATGGGTTGGAGGTTGTGCTGGTAGATTTGAGAACTATCAGGGAAGCACCTTGCATTCTCAAGGGGATGCAGTTATGAGATTGTGATTAAAGTCTGGAAGGGCTGTGATTGGCTCACTTGGGAGGCTTGGCTGACATTGGATTAAAGTTTGGAGACACAGCTGTTACTAATGTCCCTTGTAAATTTTAACTGATATAAGAGTACTGCTATGCAAAATTTCTCATATAGTCTCACTTTGTGTTAATGTTTTGTGATGTAATTTGGTGATTTAATTTGCAGTAGAAGACATAAGTATATCTTATCCTACTTGAGAAAGAATTTGGACAGAAATATAGTTTTGTTAAAAACTGGAGCAAATTGCAGTTTGAGGAGGCCAATGCAAAATGGTAGAAAGGCTAAAAGATAATGGTGAGTCAAATAAGATGGAACAAATACATTTTCATTGTATGAGATTGGAAATCACTAACGTACTAGTCCTTACAGAATTAAATAGAATGTTATTATATTAATTTATCAGATTGCAAAATTATTTTTTGCAGTTTGAATGAAACAAAGGTCCCATTGGTGATGAAAAATGGGATATTTCAAAAGAAAAAACATTGGCTAAAGAATATTAAAAAAGGATATGTGAACAATAATAAGGAGGGATAGTCAACTATGGCAAATATTTCATTCCAATATAATACAGCAAAGTTGATTTAAAGGAAATTGATAAGAATAAAATAAATTTAAATCTGAGATGTCAGTCTTTAACACTGTAATTTAAAAAGTAATGTCAACTAAATCATTTGTTACTGATGTCAGAACATTCAGGTATTTGGGGGAAATGTCATTTTAAAAATTATGCTTCTACTAGGTACTGGTTATGAATTATTCAGCAAATATGTGGGGGTGATATTGTTTACAACACATTTCCTGCCAACTTCTGTTTTTCACTAAATTTTTTTTTTTCAAACTTGAGGCAGCTTTACAATGTAATCGGTAATAGAAGCAGATGGTACTTCTTTGACCCTTCTAGGCAATCAGTTATTTGCAAGATATGGGAACAGACAATATGCATTAAAATTAGCCCCATCTTTTTTAGCTGCCAAAGAGTAGACTTGGTCATAAAATTTGAGGAAAGACCCTGAGAGATCTAGTTCAGTTCTTGTATTTTACATGTGAGGAAATGCTTGCTTAGAGAGGTAGTAAATTGATCAGCTCAAGGTTGTATAAGAAGTAAATAGGACCAGGTCTCAGCCACTTCATCTAGTGTTAGAGGTTCTTTGCCCCCACTTCCAGTATCAAGGCTGTCTTTTCTATTTGGGGAGATTAGAATAATTATATAATATATAAAATTTTAAAACATTTTAAACATCTTGAAAATGAACAAGAATAATATAACTCTGGAATACTTTCTCTTGGAGTTGTCAAAACATTGCCATATTTGCATCAACTTTTAAAATACATATCATAATATAGTTTGTCTTCTATTATGGATCAGAACCACTACATTTAATTTACACTGAAATGATAGCACATTAGCCATGGATTTTTTGGTAACTCTTTAAAAATTGATTACATAAACACTCTCAATGCCCTAAAAATAATAAATATGAAATATTATTACTGATATTAGTAACAAATAGACATCATCACTCTACTTCCTCTGTGACAGGCACTTATTTACATGTATTTTAAATAAAGTCACATTTTGTTATTCCTCTAGGGCTCAACTCATTTTCTTCTAGACAAAATTATCTATCTTCTGTCATTATACTTTCTCACTGAAATCAGTTCAGTTGCTCAGTCGTGTCTGACTCTTTGCGACCCCATGAACCGCAGCATGCCAGGCCTCCCTGTTGATCACCAACTCCCGGAGTTTACCCAAACCCATGTCCATCGAGTCGGTGATGCCATCCAACCATCTCATCCTCCGTCGTCCCCTTCTCCTCCTGCCCTCAATTTTCCCCAGCATCAGGGTATTTTCAAATGAGTCAGCTCTTCGCACCAGGTGGCCAAAATATTGGAGTTTCAGCTTCAACATCAGTCCTTCCAATGAACACCCAGGACTGATCTCCTTTAGGATGGACTGGTTGGATCTCCTTGCAGTCCCAGGGACTCCCAAGAGTCTTCTCCAACACCACAGTTCAAAAGCATCAATTTTTCAGTGCTCAGCTTTCTTTATAGTCCAACTCTCACATCCATACATGACCACTGGAAAAACCATAGCCTTGACTAGATGGACCTTTGTTGACAAAGTAATGTCTCTGCTTTTTAATATGCTGTCTAGGTTGGTCATAACTTTCCTTCCAAGGAGTAAGCGTCTTTTAATTTCATGGCTGCAATCACCATCTGCAGTGATTTTGGAGCCCAGAAAAATAAAGTCAGCCACTGTTTCCACATCTATTTCCCATGAAGTGATGGGACCAGATGCCATGATCTTTGTTTTCTGAATGTTGAGCTTTATGTCAACTTTTTCACTCTCCTCTTTCACTTTCATCAAGAGGCTCTTTTGTTCTTCACTTTCTGCCATAGGGTGGTGTCATCTGCATATCTGAGGTTATAGATATTTCTCCCGGCAATCTTGATTCCAGCTTGTGCTTCTTCCAGCTCAGCGTTTCTCATGATGTACTCTGCATATAAGTTAAATAAGCAGGGTGACAATATACAGCCTTGACGTACACCTTTTCCTATTTGGAACCAGTCTGTTGTTCCATGTACAGTTCTGTTGCTTCCTGACCTGCATATAGGTTTTTCAAGAGGCAGGTCAGGTGGTCTGGTATTCCCATCTCTTTCAGAATTTTCCACAGTTTATTGTGATCTACACAGTAATGTATTATATAGACCTGTTTTTTTCTGTTGGGACAAAAGCTGCTAATAGCCTTAGTAATTTATTTGTATGGGAAAAGCCAAGTGCCTTATTTTGAGGGTGATGCCACCTCCTACTGAGCTCCTCAAATTTGGGAGCAGACTGGTGCTAGATTTCTGCCTCTACCTGTCCCCTCAGTCTGGTACTCTTTGTAGGGCCAACCCATATAATTTATGGTGGTGACTCTGATGGCCAGTAAGAGAAGATTCTCTTTTTGGTAAGAAGTATCATAGAAACATTTGAACTTGATTTTCGATGGGCTTCTTGAACTTATGTTTGAATATGATTATACACAATGATATTCGAAAATTCACATCAAAGAGAATGAGGAAAGCACTGTGAATGAAGGTTGGATTGAGGAGAAACTGGGAATCCATCCTGATTTTTCTTGCAGAAATCAAGCTTTCCCTAGAACAGATGCTATGTTAAAATGATTAGATTTCAAAGCACACTCCTCCTGAGAGTGAGATGGACTGAGAGCTGACGTGACTGAGACGAAAGGAGTGTGATGTTACAAGGTTATAAAAGGTGTTATAAAGGACCGGATGTTACAAGGTTCTTATCCACCTCCAATTATTTCTCTATAATCTCCCTTCTGAAATTTACCCCACAGAGTAAAATAAAGATGGTGACTGTCGTCATCACCCACCACATCCACCGCCTTGTATTTCCCCCATCTTATACTTCTCATCTTTTCCCAAAGCAGGTAGAGACCTTTCACATTTCCAGTCATTTATTCATGCCACTTATTTCCTGGCCTGAATTTCCTTTCTTTACTTGGAAAACTTCTACTGCAGTCAAGTTTTAGGAAACACAACTCAGAGATAGAGTAGTTAAAAATAAGTGCAAATATGGAGAGAAAAACAAAACTACGTATTTCGACTACTCAAATTTGGACCTCAAGAGTCTAAACTCAAAAAAGTATCTGGTACATAGTATGAGCTCAAGAAATGTTAATAGCTTTTCCTTATGGTGACACATGGCAGCAAGATGGTGGTACAGATTTCCAAGGCGGAGAGGTTTGTCACTGATAGCATCTTCAAAGCTGAACCGAATGGGTTTCACATTCAGCAACTGACTGAAGATGACTACCGTGGAATGGGAAGGTCTGAGTTACACCAACCAGGACAGAAATCATTATTCTGGCCACCAGGATGCAGAATGTTCTTGATGAGAAGGGCCAGCAGATCCGCAAATTGACTGCTGTGGTTCCGAAGAGATTTGGCTTCCCTGAGGGCAGTATCGAGCTCTAAACTGAAAATATGGCCACAAGAATTCTGAGCACCATTGCTCAGGCAGAGTCTCTCCTTTACAGCCTCCTAGAAGAACTCCCTGTTCAGAGGAGGGTCTGCTATGATGTGCTACGTATTATGAAGGGTGGGGTCAAAGCCTGTGAGGTCACAGTACTAGGAAATTCTGAGGACAAAGGGCTAAGTCCACAAAGTTTGTGGATGGCCTGATAATCCAGGACTCTGTTAAATACCATAGTGACACTGCTGTGTGCCATGTGCTACTCAGACAGGATGTGCTGGGCATCAAAGTGAAGTCAAGCTGTCTGAGGACCCAAGTGGTAAGACTGGTCCTAAGAAGCCCCTTCCACCCCCATCTCTGAACAGAAGAGTGGGAACCTGGAGCCACCTACCATGCCCCAGCCAGTACTCAACCATAATGGGGTGTCCTTGGCAGCTGGATCTGGACTTTGGATGCTGCTCTGTAAAGACACGTAAAATATTTTTTAAAAACCTGTGACCTGACTAGGCTATATTATCCAGTATTCAGACTGAGGGTCAGGTCGCCTCATGGGAGAACTACTTGATTGATTCTTAGGGCTACCTGGATCACAATGTTTCTTTGCTTTCCTTGAAATCTTCTTGGTTTCACCTGTACCTGTGAGGCAAGGGCCGGAATGGGAGGACCCAACTAGAGTAACCAGAGAAGTACCCTGTTCAGGGGTAAATCTGGTGATGGTAAAAGCTGATTATAACAGGGAAGTACCTTGATTAATTCATCTGTAGTTCAGAATTATAGCTTTAGAAGAAGGATGTGTTTAAGGCGTTATCTGTATTGCATGTAGAAAATGAATACAATAGCCATCATGTTTTGGGGTTATATGAAAAAATATGAGTAGAATGAATGAAGTAGATGATGTTTTGTATGTTTAAGAGTCTTGATAATTTTTGTTGGACTATCAGGTCTTCTTCTGAAACCTTTTATTTGCAGTTAGGTCCTTGTGTATGCTCCCATCCAAAAACTTTTGGGATGCCAAGAGCAGTGCCTTAACTGAAGTGAGACTCATTCACATATATTAATAGTATGTGTATCAGGCCCTGGTATGCTTAGCTAGGCCTGGTCCCATGACCCTTTTCTATCTAGCCATGAGCTAAAGGTCCTGCTTCCACAGATGGGCACTAGGGTTTGAGATGCCCATGCCTTCTCTGACCTGGAATGCACTTATTTTGTACTATAGTTTGGTGGAGAAGGACATGTACCCTGGAGTCAGATAAAACTGGGTGAATTCTAGTTCCTTTATTTCTAAGTTTAGTGAAGGTTCTCAACATCTCATTTGTAAATTAGAGCCAACAGTAAATTCTCATATGTGAGCACTATATAATAATCTGGAAGACACTCAGTATGGTGCACACGGAAGTGATTACTACCTCATTGACTTCTAAGATTAGGAACACCATCCAAGCCAGCTGAACGTTGGCTATTGGGATGGCCTGGTTATTGAACTAGGATTCTGGTTACTGACCTTTACGTGTCAGACCTGCTGTTAAGTGAGCAGTTCTTGCAGCCTATATTCCTTATGTTTCTCTGTTCTCCTCTAGTGAGGTTCTAACAGGGAAGGGATGGGAGGAGCCAGAAACATCTCTCTGTCTCATAATTTGCCTTGGCTTTGGCTTTGGTGAGGCAAAAGACATTGATTATTTTAGAGCACAGTAATTAAGTAGGGAGGGTACAAACTGCCAATAATATCAACAAGACAATTCATTATTGCTATTGGTTAATAAACAGGCTTTAAACAAAGATTTGCCCTGGGTGAGCCAAAATCTTGCATAATTTGTCTAAAAATAGCAAGAGTTGACTTCATTTGTCAAGTATTTTAATAACTGAGCGTGAAATAAATATCCTTGGAAATGAATCTAGGATTTTTTCTTATAAACTCTGACCGTTAAAATAATGCTTAAGTTCTGAGGAAGTTGCACTTGTGTTAAGCATATTTCACTGTCTCACTCCAGTGATGTGGTAAAATGACCATAGACTTTTAGAGTCAGACAAGCATTGTTTTGAATTCTACTGTGATACTAACTTAATATCACTGAGACATAGTTTTCTCTTAAGTGAAATAGATTTAGTTTTCTCTATTTTGCAAGATGGCTGTACAGATTAAATGCGATAATGCACGTCAAGTGCCTTGTGTCATGCCATGCCCGATTTCTGTCTTTATCTTTATCTTCCAGACCTATATGGAGAGCATACTTATGTTAAATCAACTTAGTAAAAGCACTCAACCTCTTATCTGATAACTATTCGGCATTCATCCCCTCATACAAGAGACATCAATGTGATATAATGCTCTAAGATAGAACTTGCTGACCATCTGATCTTTTTTTAATTTGGGCAGTGCAACTCAAATTATTTGTAGGGAAGAGGGGAAGTGAATGATTGAATTCATTGACTTAGATAAATAGGAAAGGGAGTGCTACTGAGCATATATTATCATGAATGAAGTTGTTTCCATGTACTATTTTTATTTTTAGTTTAGACTGTATTTTTAATATTGTTAAGTTTCCTGGTTGTATAATTATATATACAAGAAATATAAAATTTCTTTAATTAAAAATTTTTTTCAAAAATGAATTTGTTTTGCTGGGTTTCAGGAACCCCCAAAACAATAATGACACCTCAAGTACATTATTAAATTGCTACATTTGGCAGACGTGTGTGTGTGTGTGTGTGTGTGTGTGTGTGTGCATGCGCTCAGTCACTCAGTCATGTCTGACTATTTGTAACCCTATGGACTGTAGCCCACTAGGCTTCTCTGTCCATGGGATTTCCTGGGCAAGAATACTGGAGTGGGTTGCTATTTCCTATTCCAGGGAATCTTCCTGACCCAGGGATCGAACCTGTGACTCCTGCATCTCTTGTTTTGGCAGGCAGAGTCTTTACCACTGAGTCACCTGGGAAGTCTATAAATACACATATATCCCCTCTTTTTAGATTCTTTTCCTATATGGGTTATTGCAGAGTATTGAGTTCCCTGTGCTGTACAGTGCATTCTTATTATCTATTTTATATATTGTAGTATGTGTATGCCAGTCCCAATTTCTCAATTTATCCCTCCCACCATGTACTAGTCATGGCACAAATAACTATTAAATGGCTTGTACGAAGGTGCTGACGTAGGTGCTAGGGGTACAACAGTGAATGAAACGGTCGAGTTCCTGGCCTCATGGAGCTTAAGTGCTGGTGAGGGGATTCAGACAATAAATAACTCAGTGAGACACATAGTGCTATAGACAATGACCGTGATGGAGAAGAAAAATAGAGAAAAACAAGAGGGACAAGAAGCACTAGGGTAGGTGTGGGACTTCTATCTTGTGATAAAAGGACTCTTCAATAAGGTGACATTTGGGCGGGGATCTTAAGGGAGTGAAAGAGGGTTTGCAGATGTTAGCCTGCCCTGACTGATATGGGAATCCTCCATAAGAAACCAAATTAGGGCTTACTCCCTGTCCTGATCCTTCCCACCAGGGCACCATTCTCTGATGCCCTCCCTATCCATCAAGGAATCTGCTAGGATCTGATATAGCACGACCACTTAAACCCCACTTTGAAGGATGCTTTTATCTATAGTTCCATTTACCTTTCGAAAATTTACAGACTAATAGAGCGAGCATATCAGTCTGTTCTGAAAGAAGAACACTCTTAACTGGATCTTTTAAAGACTACACAACTGATCCACACAGCAGCCAGTGTGGATATAAAATATATAAAATTCCACAGCTTTCCTGCACCTGAAATACCATGTCCAGTTCTTTCTGCATCTCCTGGTACCACTATTACTCTAATAGCTGGTAGAATTTCAGCTCACCCTGTAATCTCTTTCTTCTGACCCATGGATACCACCTGCCTGGGAGGAGAACAATGGGATGCACCTGTGGCGATCGACTCCATCAGTCTTCCTCACATGCCACATACCAATCCTGGGCTCTCTGCCCAGTTGAAAATTGGGCTCTCTGTAGTTGAAATTCTGTCAACTACACTGCTGCTGCTGCTGCTGCTAAGTCACTTCAGTCGTGTCCGACTCTGTGTGACCCCATAGACGGAAGCCCACCAGGCTCCCCCGTCCCTGGGATTCTCCAGGCAAGAACACTGGAGTGGGTTGCCATTTCCTTCTCCAATGTGTGAAAGTGGAAAGTGAAAAGTGAAAGTGAAGTCGCTCAGTCGTGTCCGACCCTTAGCGACCCCACGGACTGCAGCCTACCAGGCTCCTCCATCCATGGGATTTTCTAGGCAATAGTACTGGAGTGGCTTGCCATTGCCTTCTCCAGTCAACTACACTAGAACCTAATAACTAGTGCTGATTTTCCCGAGACAGCCAAAATGTGCTCGAAAGAGTTCCTCAGCTCCATTGGCTTCATTTTTGCATTAGCAGTAAAGGGCAGAGCCTGCAGAACACACCTGAGAGTGTACCTCTGATTTAGGAGTGTACCAGCCTGGGCAAACGCAGACCCAGCCTGGCTAGGGGAGGGGTTCTCCTGCAGTGAGGTCAGCTCCATCTATGGACTTTTAAATAAATCCCACCATCCACCCAATACATTATGCAGTTTCCTCAAACACCCTCCTGCTTACCTTCAGTGAAGGCCCTGCTTCCTACCTCAGGGTCTCTTTATCAATATAAAGACCTATGCCAATGCATCTCTCTAGTTTTAACCCGAGTCATATTATTTAGGACAGGAGCTTAGATGACTCCTCTGGCTTTTGCACCTGCAGGTTTAGGTGAGAGGGGCTTCCACCTCCAACCATCACCCTGGGCAACCAGCTTGTGTGGACTCCCAGCCAGTGCATGCGTACTGCTGCTGCTGCTGCTAAGTCGCTTCAGTCGTGTCCGACTCTGTGCAACCCCATAGACGGAAGCCCACCAGGCTCCCTTGTCCCTGGGACTCTCCAGGCAAGAACACTGGAGTGGGTTGCCATTTCCTTCTCCAATGCATGAAAGTGAAAAGTGAAAGGGAAGTTGCTCAGTTGTGTCCAACTCTTAGCAACCCCATGGATTGCAGCCCACCAGTCTCCGCCGTCCATGGGATTTTCCAGGCAAGAGTACTGGAGTGGGCTGCCATGCATGCGTCCTAGCTAGTGTGTCTCTGAAGTCACTCTCCTCAGTGGTGTCTGAGCCGATCAGGGCTCACTAATAGGACAAGCTGATATTTCTCATTTTTGTAGGTTAGATTGACCTGAAGCCAAGAGTTCAGACATGTACTCAAGCTATACTCAGGACTATTTGCTTTTAAATGCATCCACTCTTTCTAAGGAAAATAACTCAGGGCTTCCTTGAAAGAGAGGCAGGGAGACTAACGCCTTCTGAGAACACTGAGGTCGTGATGTTCATGTTTTAAACCATATTAGGGCAGCTAGGATTCTCACAAACTAATGGCTAAGAAATTACCCCGCTTCCCAGTAACTTTCAAGTGCCTTTGTAAGGCAAGTGCACAGAGGTAATCACAGCCGTTGTGACCACCCAGCACAGCTGCGTCTTCCTCACTTAATACAGCATTTCCATGTGAGGAGAAGGGGACCAGACCAAGATAGAGAGGTGGGCTTTCGTGTCCTTGAGTACTTCCTGGGAGTAACTACCAACACACTGGATGTAATTACGATTAGGACACTTGGGAAATTGAACCGGGAAAGTTCATCCTCCGATATTGAATTTTAAGGTGATTTCCAGGCATGGGGCAGGAGAAAAGGTCATTCTGAAACTGTGATCACATAGGAATATTGGTATGAGGTTTTCCTAGGGCAACTTATTTAACTGGGAGTTTACCTAGGAACCTTCTAAGAAACAGCAGATTTTTAGAAGAGGGATATATTTAAGATGGATTTCTGTCTTGCACATAGAAAATGAATACAATAATCATTATATTTTGGGGTTATGTGAAGAAAGAAACATTGGAATGAATGAAGTAATGACGTTTTGTATGTTTGAGTCTTGATAATTTTTTTTGGACTATCAGGTCTTCTTTTATCTGTAGTTAGGTCCTTGTGTACAGTTCCAGCCAAAAGCTTTTGAGATGCCATGAGCAGAAAGTAAAACTAAAGAGAATAGGAAATGCACTTTTCCTTCATTATCAGTCAATTATGGAGACAGAAACATTCAGATTCAGGAATTCTAGATTCTTAATATCCAAAATTTCAGAAGTAATTTTGCTAGCTTCCAATTATAGAGAAAACAAACCAAATAAACTACATCGCTAACTCGCCAATGACTTCCATTTTATTTTGTGATTTGCCTGGACTCCAGCCAGCTGCTACTTTCCCCACATTTTGTGTATGTTGATCCAGAATCATTTTTTGATTATTGTTAGATTGACTGAAGATGTTCATTAAAAACACAAGGAAGAGAGATGTGAGGCTGCAGCAGGAGTGATAATAGAAACTCTCTTCCTGCAGCTTGGGTATGTGGTACATTTTGTTTCAATTTAAAATAAAAAGTTGAAAATAATTTAATTCTAGTCCACATCTCTCATCTTTACTATGTGGAGTATAACTGAACAAATGAAGAGGAGATGCTTTATTCATCAGTAAATGACATTTTGGCTAAATTAAACTCTATAAATAACTCATGTGTGTGTGTGTGTGTGTGTGTGTGTGTACACAGAATCCAGTGACTTTGCACCATATGACCATGATGACATCATCTCCCCCTCAAAAGTTTTTTGTTGATAACAATTTCAGCTCTAATGGAATGAAATATTTATCTGACACACCATGGCACCTTAGAATTGCTAAAAGAGTAACGAAGATTTGTAAGGGGCCCTGAAACAGACTGGAGATCAGGACTTGTGGGTTCAAGTCGCAACTCTGATCTTGATTGCTGATAACCTTGCCCAAATCACTGAGAACATTGAACCTCAGTTTCTTCATCTGCAAATTGGATGTGATAACCTTTCTCTTATCTGCTCCGGCCCTCCTGACTGGTTCAAGCTCTCTCGTGTCCATCTCACATGCCTGGATTCTCCTGTGCTTGCTGCCTGTTCACATAGAATGTCCTAAGTGTTCTCCTGCCTACTTCTGCTCAACAAACTCATTTGCAGCATTAAGACCCTGGTAAAGTAACTCTTTTTTTTAACCCCAGCTTCCCAAGTGAACTTTCCTGTGCCTTTCTTAGAGACACTGCACATCCAGCGACTGTCTTTACACGGTTGTCTCCTGGACTAACCCTCCACACTATTGAGGTTAGCAGTCACACATTACCCTACTCTTGTCTCTCTATAATTCCTAGCAAGGCTCCTGGCCCATGGTGGCACTAGATTCACGTTTGTGGGTTGAATCAATGCACACCCAGCTTGTCCCAGGGCCACTGTTGGTTGTTTTAAAAACCACAAGAAAAGAGAGAGAGGTTTATAGAAATAATACTAATACTTGAAAAATATCTTTGCCACTTCTGGATTTCTGCTTGCAGCGCTGTATGGACAGGTGATGGCAAATCTCACCCATCTTTCACTTTCAGATATAAGAATCTGGTGCAGTCATGTAGCTTTTTCTTTCGGGTTAAATAAGCCCCAGTTCCTGTTCTCATGATTTATAGGCCCCATTTTCCAAGTCTTTAATCATTTTCATTGCTTTTCTCTGGAACTATTCCAAGTTCTCTATTCACTTAAGTTTCAGGCTCCAGACTGAACATGGTATTGAAATACTGAGTGAAAGAATTATCTGTGTATTCCTATAGTCAATATTCTTATTTATACATAAATATTTTCCCCCTAATCAGTCTATAAATATTAATTAGACACTTATGCTATACCTGGCACTGGACTTCAAAGCTTTTGGTAATTTTAAACATTCTGATTTTTCTCTGTGAGACAGGATTTCTTTGGTGATATTACATGAAAAGTGTTAGTTGCTCAGTCATGTCACAACCCCATGGACTGTAGCCTGCCAGGAGATCAAACTTGGTCTCCTGCATAACAGGCTTAGATGGTAAAGAATCTGCCTGCAATATAAGAGACCTGGATTCAACCTCTGGGTTGGGAAGATCCTCTGGAGAAATGAATGACTACCCACTCCAGTATTCTTGCCTGGAGAATTCCATGGACAGAGGAGCCTGGGGGACTATAGTAAATGGGGTCATAAAGAGTTGGACATGACTGAGTGACTAATACTTTCACTTTTTTTCACTGCATGGAAAACATATTTGTAAGTGTCTGTAAGGTAGCTATTTATGTAAGTGAAATAGGTTTCCATGTTAATAAGTATGCTACCTCTTATCTGGTTTTTTAATGTGACATTAATTTAATAACTCCCGTGTTCCATGAATATAGCAAGTTTATTAATCACCCCATATTACACTGTAAATTGAAGAAGCATAAAATGATCTAGAGATTTTTTTTCATTCAGTTCAGTTCAGTTCAGTTGCTCAGTTGTGTCTGACTCTTTGCGACCCCACGAATTACAGCATGCCAGGCCTCCCTGTCTATCGCCAACTCCCAGAGTTCACTCAAACTCACCTCCATCGAGTCAGTGATGCCATCCAGCCATCTCATTCTCTGTCATTCCCTTCTCATCCTGCCCCCAATCCCTCCCAGCATCAGAATCTTTTCCAGTGAGTCAACTCATTGCATGAGGTGGCCAAAGTATTGCAGTTTCAGCTTTAGCATCAGTCCTTCCAATGAATACCTAGAATTGATCTCCTTTAGAAAGGACTGGTTAGATCTCCTTGCAGTCCAAGGGCCTCTCAAGAGTCTTCTCCAACACCACAGATCAAAAGCATCAATTCTTCGGTGATCAGCTTTCTTCACAGTCCAACTCCCACATCCATACATGACCACGGGAAAAACCATAGCCTTGACTAGATGGACCTTTGTTGGCAAAGTAATGTCTCTGCTTTTTAATATGCTATCTAGGTTGGTCATAACTTTCCTTCCAAGGAGTAAACGTCTTTTAATTTCACAGCTGCAATCAGCATCCACAGTGATTTTGGAGCCCCCCAAAATAAATTCTGACACTGTTTCCACTGTTTTCCCATCTATTTCTCATGAAGTGATGGGACCAGATGCCATGATCTTCGTTTTCTGAATGTTGAGCTTCAAGCTTTTTCACTCTCCTCTTTCACGTTCATCAAGAGGCTTTTTAGTTCCTCTTCACTTTCTGCCATAAGGGTGGTGTCATCTGCATATCTGAGGTTCTTGATATTTCTCCCGGCAATCTTGATTCCAGCTTGTGCTTCTTCCAGCCCAGCGTTCCTCATGATGTACTCTGCATATAAGTTAAATAAGCAGGGTGACAATATACAACCTTGATGTACTCCTTTTCCTATTTGGAACCAGTCTGTTGTTCCATGTCCAGTTCTAACTGTTGCTTCCTGACCTGCATACAGGTTTCTCAAGAGGCAGATCAGGAGGTCTGGTATTCCCATCTCTTTCAGAATTTTCCACAGTTTATTGTGATCCACACAGTCAAAGGCTTTGCATAGTCAATAAAGCAGAGATAGATGGTTTTTATCTGATTTTATTTATTTGTTATGGGCTTCCCTATTTATTCATTTGTTATGGGTGGCTCAGTGGTAAAGAATCTACCTGCCAATGCAGGAGGCCCATGTTCAATCCCTGGTTTGGGAAGATCCCTAGGGGACAGGCATGGCAACCCACTCCAGTCTTCTTGCCTGGAAAATGCCATGGACAGAAGAGCCTGGTGGGCTACAGTCCATGGAGGTGCAAAGAGTCAGACACGACTTAGTGAAGAAACAACTACAGTTTATTACTCTTAGAACATCTCATTTTTGACTGTACTCAGAAATTCTCAGAGAAGACATTCTCCATGTCTTGGCAATCTGTTCCCTGTGTTTCTCTTTGGCCACCTTCATTCTCTTGGCCAAAAGTTTAGCACGTTCTGCAGCCTCTTTCTTATTTTTCTTAATGTGCTATTTCTTCAGAGTGATACACCAATGTTTGCGTTGCATAACACATGGTGTAACAAGACAGTGAATGTTGGGTCTTTGGTTGTAAATTTCTTCTTTGTTTAGGGGCTTTCTCACAACATACTGGTGGACATCATCCTCTTTAGAGAGATTAAAAAGTTCGTGGATTCTGTAGCTCTTTGGGGCCCTAGGTGACAAGGCACGGAAGTATCAGAGAGTCCAGAAATACCCTTCTTCCCTTTTTTATGCTGACAATGTTGAGAACACTTAGCTGGGCCTCTACAATGCAACCTCGTACAGACTTGCACTTTCGCCTTGGTCTCTACTGGGAATGCCTCTCACTCAGAAGCAAGTGTTCTCTGCCATGGGTCAACACACCCTGCCTCATGGGGAAACCTCGTCAACACTTCTGATGATCTGTCTTTTTATGATAGCCATCCCAGTGAGTGTTCAGTGGTTTCTCATGGTTTGTCAATTGAATGTCACTATGGGTAACAATGTTGAGCATGTTTTCATGTGATATTGGTTACTTTTCCTTTTGATCAATGACTGTTCAAATATTCTCTCCATTTTCATTCAGGTTATAGGTCGCTTTACTGTTGAGCTCTAAGAATTCTTTATAGATGCTGAATGTATCCCTTATCATATACTGTATTGTTGATGTTCAATCGCTAAGTTGTGTCAGACTCTGCAGTCTCATGGACCGCAGCACACCAGGCTTCCCTGTCCGTCACTGTCTCTCAGGGTTTGCTCAAACTCGTGTCCATTGATCTGGGTGCCATCCAACCATCTCATTCTCTGTCGCCCTCTTCTTTAGCCCTCAGCCTTTCCTAGCGTCAGGATTTTCTCCAGTGAGTTGACTCCTCGCATCAGGTGGCCAAGGTAGTGGATTTTCAGCCTCATCATCAGTCCTTCCCGTGAATATTCAGGTTTGACTTCCTTTAGGATTGACTGGTTTGATCTCTTTCATCTCAAGAGTCTTCTCCAGCACATACACTGCATATGATTTAACAAATATTTTTTTCTCATGCTGTGAGTTGGTTTTGTTATTTACCTCAGGTCTGTGCTCTGAAGAGTATTAAAGGTTGTACACCTTCTCCCAGTCCTGTAACGTCAAGCCAGCCTGGGATATCCGTGTGCTATCGCAAGGGCTTGTAATGCCCTGTGCAGAGGCTCCCACACACTGTCTGTGGAGGCGCACATGCACCATCTTGGGAGTGTGCGAGCGGAGTGCTGGGCCACGTGCCATCCGGCTTGGGGGGTGGCTGCCAGTGAGGTAGCTGATGGGATTTGGGGGCCGGCCTCTAGGGTCTGTGGTGTTTTTGAGATCTGCACAGTGGTTTCTGTGACCCCAGCCCTTTTGCCCTGCTCCTACTCCCCTCAAGACCATTCAGCCAGGCTGATTCCCTCAATGCTCTGGATAGGGTAAGGCAGTAGTGGGCTTTGGGACCTATGTCCCACTAGGCTAGGGAATTTGGGTGCTCATTCTGCTCTTACTTTTCCTTGTGGGTAAAATCGTGGGTTGAGGGGTCTCTCCTGGCACTGAGCTGTGCAGCTGTGGAGGAAGGCTGACACATGGAAAGTGAAACTCCTCTGTTCTTCAGTGCGTTCTATCCTTGTTTGTTTATTTTATCCTCAAAGGAAGTGCTCTAAATTCTCCACTGGCCTTCCAGGTTCCCACAGAGGTATTCCTGTCCATGAACGGTTGCTAAAATTGATGTTTCTTTGGGAGTATGAGGGCTTGAATCTCCTACTCTGCCATCTTGCAGACATCCTGCATCTGTATTTCCCTAGAGAAAATTTGATAGGCTTCTCCTCTCCCTTGTTGGGAGGAGAGGCCTCTTAGTTCTTCCCATATGCATGTGGGCTCAGGGTGGGAAACAGTGGCCCTTTCTTTGGACACTCTTTGTAACAAATGTGGCTGTAGTGAGATCTGGATTCTCTACGGAACACAGAGAGAAAAGGGGCCTCTCCCTCTGTCATACAAAATGTAGATCTTTCTGGATGTAAGAAGTATGGTACAGATTTGCAGCACTGTCCAATAGAACTTTCTGTGATGATAGAAATGTTCTGTACCTATGTTATAGGATACTGTAGCTGCTAGGCACATGTGGTATTCAGCTCTTGAAATGTAGCCAGTATGAGTGCAGAAGTGAATTTTAAATTTTAATTATGTTTGAGTGATTTAAATTTATATAACTACGTATGGATAGTGGCTACTGTACTGAAGTGCTGGTCTAGAAAATCTCTTTCTCTGTGTGTATGTTGTAAGCAATGGGAAGCAGTTTGAGTTGTTGAGCAAATATCTAGGTAAAATATTCTCTTGGATAGTTAGTCCTTAGTGTTTTAAAAAAAGTTCTGGTGGTTGATCTAAACAAAAGAAAAGGTATGTTTGAAGGTGTTCAAAAGAATTTTAAAAGTTCAGATCATTAAAAATCTATAAGCTTGATTTAATCTAGCCATCAACTCTCAAAATAAATGAACATAGATTTAAACCTTTTCAGTTTAAACCATCTTGAGTTTTAGATGTGTTATCTTTGGGAGAGGGATGAAAGTCTGGAAATTTTGTCTTCTTTTTGACATTTAGAGGAGATAGTTGCTAATACTATTTTTTCCATTTTGCCTTGAGAAAACTGTATATAAAACTTATTTTTAGTGTTAGTTAATGGACTTTTAATAATTTTTGATAAAGTTTTCAGGGATTTTGGTAAGAGATTTTTTTCAATACTGTCTTAGGGGGAATAAACATTGTGAGTTGATTTTTTTTTTTTCCCATTTCTGAATACCCTTGAGCATCTAAAGAGCAGCATTGCATGAGAAATGCCTCCCCCTTCGCAGGCAATTTTTAGTCACTGGCCAATATGAAGAGTTAAATGTCTACCTGACTTTGGCAGCACAAGGCGCAGTCTCCTCTGAATTCTGCTATTCTTTGATTTCATCAAAAGGCATATTTGCATATGGACTGATAAGGCACCTTGGCACTGAGATCCTGGATTTCATACAGGCACAGACTTGGCACAAGACTGATGAAAACTCAATTATGATTTATGTCTATGCAACAGAATTTCCTATTGATTACCTGCCAGAACCATGATAAAGCAATGTTAGGCCTGAAGCCAATTCTTCCCAGCTGTAATCTCTTCTTAAGTTTTGTACTCTATGCCTTTGCTGGACTTTTCTGAGCATTTGTGAACAAAAATGGTTCACAACAATGATCCTTAGATATGCAAACTTGTCTGCAATAAAGGATCTTCTTAGTGTCTTGGTTTACTTTGTATTTACCTTTCAACCATTTGGGGTTTATCCAGAACCTGCTTATGTTTTTATATTGTTATGAGTTTTATAGGATGTAGAAGAAATAGAAAACGTGGAACTTGTCTATAGTTACCTGGAGGAGGTCAGTTGTCCAGAGATGAAGATGTTATCCAAGAAGCAATTGCCTTCTATTATTGATACGTTGGTGAAATCAAGCGACATGACACAGTGATCAAAGTGGAGCCAAAACTAGACTGAGAGGCTTCTTGGCACATGATTATTAATGGAGGAAAGACATTAAAAATAAAAGAAATTACAACTAGGTAGAGAGAATATGGAATGAGGGTCATAAAGGGGGTTCTCGTGGGAAACCTAGCATCCTTGATAGTTTTCTATTGAGACATGAACATTTTATTCCTCATATTGAAAAATAATACATTTATTTTAAATATTTAACTTTGAAACAGCTTAAAATATCTAACATTAAAATAGTGTTCGTTGGGTGCTCGGCCCTGTTCTAAGTGCTTCATACATATTGGCTCATTTGAATCTCAAAGCATCTCCATGAGGAAGTTCTATTATTATCTCCATTTTACAGGCTAGTTAACTGTAGACCAGAGACAGTGAAAGACTTGTCTAAGGTCCCACAGCTGGAGGCGGTAGTGCTGGAGTTTGAACCCAGGCAGTGGGGCCCAGGGTTCTGTGCAATCAACCACCAACCCGTACAGCCTCTCATCAGTGGAGAACAACAAAAAAACACACGCCATGGCTTATGTTGTGGCTCCTCAAATAATAAGAGAGCTGTCCCTTTCTCATGATGAGGAATAGAAAGGTCACTTCTTTAGGTACAGGGTCACTTACAGTTGGATGGGCAAGGTATCCTCATTATTACTTAAAGCTGCCAGTTCTAAAGAGCCTTCAGTTCTGTAGAATAAGTTCAGGACTGTATAAGTTAGAATAAGTTAGGACTGTATAGTGGGTTGAATTGTGTCCCCTTGAAAAGATATGTTGAAATTGTAATCCTCAGTGTCTCAGAATATGACCTTATTTGTAGATAGGGACATTGCAGAGGTAGCGAATTTACTTTGTTATGGCAGGTCTAGGAAACAGGTTGAAAATGGTTTTCAGATATTTGATGTGGCATCCTATTAGTTGAGCACTATTTAAACTCTCAAGAAGGGATCCACTTTCTGCATATAGAGAGTAGAACAACTTAAAACCTCTACAGGGAGATTAATGAGCTATCACATGCACTAAAAATCTCACATGACAGCTTAGAACTTCATACAGTTGAAAACTTATTTCAGATTTTATCACTACTTTGAAAACAGTTCACATCAGAATCTGAGTTAGGCTACTGTATTAAATAATATATAGTTAGATTCTAGGGAAGTAATTTTTTTCCTCCAAAGATATTCAAGGAACTCTCTCCTCAACTTTTCCACCATTATTTATGCTATAGGTACAGCTTCACTTGATTGGATGACTAGTACAGTTTATTTTATATTCTGAGAGGATTGTATTTCCTATCCTAAATTATGTTTTGTTATTGTTCAGTCACTAAGTCATATCTGATTCTCTGCAACCCCATGGACTGGAGCACACAAGGCTCCTCTGTCCTCCACTGTCTCCCAGAGTTTGCTCAAATTCACATCCATTGAGTCAGTGATGGTATCCAAACTTTTCATCCTCTGCCGTCTCCTTCTCCTTTTGCCTTCAATCTTTCCCAGCATCAGGGGATTTTCCAGTGAGTTGGCTCTTCACATCAGGTGGCCAAAGTATTAGAGCTTCTGCTTCAGCAACAATCCTTCAAATGAATATTCAGGGATGATTTCCTTTAGGATTGACTGATTTGATCTTGCAGTTCACTCTCAAGGTCTTCTCTAGCACAACAACTCGAAAGCATCAATTCTTCAGCATTCCGCCTTATGGTCCAACTCTCACATCCATATGTGATTACTGGAAAGACCATAGTTTTGACTATATAGACCTTTGCTGGCAAAGTGATGTCTCTGCTTTTTAATATGCTTTCTAGGTTTGTCATAGCTTTCTTTCCCAGGAGCAAGCATCTTTTAATTTCATGGCTGCTGTCACTGTCTACAGTGATTTTTGGAGCCCTAGAAAATAAAATCTGTTACTGCTTAATAAGTTATAGCTATCCTTTATTGGACAATAGCCCTAAACTGTATGCCAGGTATTTTATTATCAAATTAAGAGTTTAGTTTTCATAGACTAATGCTTTATATGTGGAAGAGTACACATTAAGCAAAGTTTATTCCTTTAAAGACCACCACTAACCTCTTCATTCTCTCCTAGATAAATAGATATGTTAGAGATATTGAATTGTTGGTGTGCTTATTGAAAATCCCTGATCTTTATCCTTGTATATAATATTTGGCTATTTGAATAGCTCAGTGTAGACAGAGCCCCTCTGTATTGTGTCTGTGCATGTACCACTAGCCTGTGTAGACTCATTTTAATAAGCAGTCCTGTGTATCTTGTTGTATGAATGGTAACAAAGTTATAATGATTGCTAATTACACCACCTATTTTGAAGATCCCAGGGAAAGTTTCTGACTTCTCTGAGTACCAAGAACAGTTTTATAAAACTGTCCCTATTATGGTTCTGCTCAGATCAGAGCCAATGGGAACAGTCTTTCAACATGGCAGACGATAGCTTTTGGGATTATAAAGGATTGTATTTAGCTTTTCCTTCTTTAAAACTTGGCTCATAATGATCTGGTTAGGCTGACTTCAACCCCTCTCTCTCCTGGCTATAGAGAAAACAAGCAAACACTCCTACATGAATATTAAAGCTCTATTATTTCAAATAAGGAGTGTCCTGAACAAATCTCTGACCCCGCTGGCCAATTATTGTCCAAAACAAAGGCCACTTGGCCTTTTCTTCTTTTTTCTCTTTCCAAACTAGTTATTGTCTTTGCTGGATAGTCTTGTCTTTTAGCTGGCTTATAAATAAATAACAATCCCCTACAACTTGTTGCTATTTCCTAGATGTGCATTTCATAATGGTTTGTCATGTAACACACAGTGAGAAATAGTCTGCTCAAAGCTAAAAATGCTTTCAGGGCTTTGTGAATGTTTTATTTTGCCTGAAATGGGAGTCTGGTTATCTTCAGCTAATTGAGACTAATGCTATTTTGTCCATGCTAAATGGAATAGAACTGGGACCTCATCTGCCTGTTCGTCTGGATCTACAATGGGTTTAGAAGAATTTTCTGGGAATCATCCTGGCCTGTCTTGCTAGTGCTTCCTCTGCTCACCTTTTTGGAGGGCAGGTGGCCTGGCTGTGTGTCAGACATTTGTCTTGATGGCAAGTCTGCAGAGTCCCCACCTTCTCTAAAGGATGCAAACTCTAGCCCCGGCTCTGGGCTCTGCTTGGATACCAGAAGATGAACTCAATGGCACACAGAATGCTTCTCTCAATGCATTTGTTGTCACCACACAACATTAATCAAAAGCTGGGAGGAGCAATATTTAGAGAGGATTGCCAAGTTCATCCACCTCCTGAAACTCTAAATTAAATTCCTGAGTTAAAATTGATCAGTGAGTCTGGAACACTCTTTCATTGTGTCAGTCATCCCTGCCTTCTCTTTCTACCTCTCAGAAGGGCACCTTTTCTCTGTATTGTGTCTGTGAGTGTACCACTGGCCTGCGTCAAGACTCGTTTTAATAAGCAGTCCTGTGTATCTTGTTGTATGAATGGTAACAAAGTTATAATGATTGCTAATTACACCACCTATTTTGAAGATCCCAGGGAAAGTTTCTGACTGTTCTGAGTGCCAAGAACAATTAAACTTTGTTGGGAAATTTGGCATGGACACCGTGAATTGAGTGACTGATAAGGTTTCTCTTTTCATGTTGGCTGCCAGAAAATTTAGGGCTACATTTATGTTCACCGATTGTACGTGTGCAAGTTGTGGTGATATGCATTTTTAAACTCATTCCTTGCTGTGCTTCATCTCCTCTCTGGTTTTACTTTCTTCTCTTGCCTTACTTTTAACTGTTGCTGTTACATCTCCTGTGTGTCGTTTTGTAGGCTGTTTCAAATCTTTTCAAGAATAGAGAAAAATATGAAAATAAGCACATATACGTGGAACAGGTCAGTCTTCATTCCAATCCCAAAGAAAGGCAATGCCAAAGAATGCTCAAACTACCGCACAATTGTACTCATCTCACATGCTAGTAAAGTCATGCTCAAAATTCTCCAAGCTAGGCTTCAGCAATATGTGAATTGTGAACTTCCAGATGTTCAAGCAGGTTTTAGAAAAGGCAGAGGAACCAGAGATCAAATTGCCAACATCCACTGGATCATGGAGAAAGCAAGAGAGTTCCAGTAAAACATCTATTTCTGCTTCATTGACTATGCCAAGGCCTTTGACTGTGTGGATCACCATAAACTGTGGAACATTCTGAAAGAGAAGGGAATAGCAGACCACCCGACCTGCCTCTTGAGAAACCTGTATGCAGGTCAGGTAGCAACAGTTAGAACTGGACATGGAACAACAGACTGGTTCCAAATAGGAAAAGGAGTATGTCAAGGTTGTATATTGTCACCCTGCTTATTTAACTTATATGCAGAGTACATCATGAGGAATGCTGGGCTGGAAGAAGCACAGGCTGGAATCAAGATTGCTGGGAGAAATATCAATAACCTCAGATATGCAGATGACACCACCCTTATGGCAGAAAGTGAAGAGGAACTCAAAGGCCTCTTGATGAAAGTGAAAGAGGAGAGTGAAAAGGTTGGCTTGAAGCTCAACATTCAGAAAACGAAGATCATGGCATCTGGTCCCATCACTTCATGGAAAATAGATGGGGAAACAGTGGAAACAGTGTCAGACTTTATTTTCTTGGGCTCCAAAATCACTGCGGATGCTGATTGCAGCCATGAAATTAAAAGACGCTTATTCCTTGGAAGGAAAGTTATGACCAGCCTAGATAGCATATTAAAAAGCAGAGACATTACTTTGCCAACCAAGGTCCATCTAGTCAAGGCTATGGTTTTTCCAGTGGTCATGTACAGATGTGAGAGTTGTACTGTGAAGAAATCTGATCGCCGAAGAATTGATGCTTTTGAAGTGTGGTGCTGGAGAAGACTCTTGAGAGTCCCTTGGACTGCAAGGAAATCCAACCAGTCCATTCTAAAGGAGATCAATCCTGGGTGTTCATTGGAAGGACTTATGCTAAAGCTGAAACTCCAATACTTTGGCCACCTCACGCGACGTGTTGACTCACTGGAAAAGAGTCTGATGCTAGGAGGGATTGGGGGTAGGAGGAGGCGGGGACGACGGAGAATGAGATGGCTGGATGGCATCACCGACTCGATGGACATGAGTTTGAGTGAACTCCGGGAGTTGGTGATAGACAGGGAGGCCTGGCCTGCTGTGATTCATGGGGTCACAAAGAGTCGGACACGATTGAACGACTGAACTGAACTGAACATAAGCAAGATAATCTCAAGTAAGGTTATGAAGGATGGTTGCAGATTGGTTAGTGGAGACAAAATGGGGGTTTTCAGATGTAGGGAGCAACTTGAACAGACATATAAACGTAAAGTGAATGGTTTTGTCAAGGGATCTGATAAAAATCTTCATTATTACAGTAAAAATGATGTAGCAAAGCTGCTCAATTGAGCTCTCTAAACTAGAATATGGAAAAGAGATGCATGATATAAAAATGAAATTGCTCTTAAAATCTCTCAGCCTGATATATTTTATTTCAGAAATAAATTTGTGGAAATATTTCAGTTTCACTGGAAAGAAACCTAGAAGCACTCAGAAAATAAAGCACATTGAGATAAGAAAATTATATTGGTATCTTTTAGCTTAATACATCTTCCTTTGTTATTTAAATATTTTAGAAAGAGTTAGGTGATGACATTCTTCGTTAATTATCCCTTCCGGAGACCCTGCCTACATCTATTTGAGAAACATCTATTTGGGAAAGCACTAAACATTTTATGGTAAGATTAAATGTAAATTGGAAATTTAGTTGAATAATGATGGCAATAATTTAAATACAGACAAGAAACATTATGCCTACTTTCTTTACCTAGGAATCTTCTAATAGCAAAGCTTCATTTTCATTGAGTAGTTCCATGAGGTTAACGAATTTGTGTCTAGTTGATTACTGCTATATCCCAGGTATTCAACCCATTTATCAGAATGTGATAGATGATCAGTACATATTTGTTGAATGAATGAATAAATGAAATGCAAGATTTAGACTTTATTTGTACAATCAGGATGAAACTATTTTTAATAGGTGATTTTTAAAAAATGTATTTACTTGTAATTGAAGGATAATTGCTTTACAGTATTGTATTGGTTCCTGCTATACATCAACATGAATCGGCCATTGGCCAACATGTCCGTTCCCTCCTGAACCTCCCTCCCACCTCCCACGCCATCCTACCCCTCTAGGTTGTCACAGAGCAGTGGGTTTGAGCCTCAATCAGGATAAAATTGATTTGAACTTCGGGAGGCAATGACAGGGACTTAACTTTTGACCCATTTGGGGAATATAGACTAAGGTAAAATTCCTTTTAGAGTTAATATACTGATAGCTATTCAAATGTTACCATTCTATGATTACTTGAAGACCTGTTTTCCCTCCACAGTTTGGAGCCTACTCCAAAATGATTGTTTTGTGAAATAATTATCCTGTTGGTGATAGAATAATGAATGCTGGTGCTGTGAGGACCTGAAAGACCAGGAACCCCTCCCTGCAGAGGTAAGGGGACAGTGATTGGGAGGTGATATCTCTGGTCCAGATCACTTAGCCCCATTCCTAAGAGACTACATGGCTCTGCAGTGATGCACGCTCACTCTGGAGCTGGTCAACTCCCTACTAGAATGCTGTCTCATCTGCTAAATGAGAATAGTAGTTCCTACTTCATAGGATTTTTTTGAGAATATGATGAAATAATGAATGTATTTAGAAGAGTGCCTGGTATAATTTAAATCAAGAGTTCAAAAATATGGCCAAGTTATAGCATTAGAGACTAAGGCACAATTTGCTTGAGAGTTCAAAGTCATCTTATATTAAATTTTCCCTGATGTCTAAGTTGAATGGATTACTTCCTTCTCTACAGCACCTATTCAATACTTTACAGGCCTGTGACTACTCATCTCTCAAATAGTAACCCTTATAAAGGTAGAGTGTGCCTGCATGGTAGGCAATTTGAAATTGTTAATTTTACTTGAATACTTACCAATATTATCCTTCAGTGAAATTAATGCAGTGGTCTGAAACCAAAGCATTGTATACAGAGATGCCTTTAATGATTAGTTCAATTATTCAAATGATGAATCTTTCAGAGAGGAATAATTTAGTCATACTGGCTATTTGTCTAGATAAGGGTTTTTCAAACTTGGCACTGTTGACATTTTGGTGGATAGTTTTTTGTTGTGTGGCAGCGTCCTGTGCATTGTATAGGGGTTTAGTAGCATCCCTGACCTCTACCCACTAAACATCAGTAACTCCTACCTTCCTCACCAGTTGTGACAATAAAACATGTCTCTAGACATTGCAACAAGTGTCCCAGTGAGCAAAATAACCCCCAGGTAAAGAACACTGGGATAGATCATAATAAATAGTTGCTTCTCTTTATTACATTTTATAATAATCTATGGAATATGTTTTAAAATAAGATCATGGAGTCTTCAGAGGCAATTTAAAAATAAAGAATGGTAATTCTCCATTCTGGAATGTGCAGAGAGTTGGAAACTTTTGATGTAGCCCTCGATTCTCTTGATTGAAGATACAGAAGCTCCACAAGCCTCTGGAGTAGCCCTGCTCTGGTGGCCATTTAAATAGAATATGAGCTTCATGTTTGCCCTTCTGTGATGTATTATATAAAGACTCTCTAGTCAAAATTGCTGGAGAATAGTTATAAATATTGCTTCCTTTCAAATATTTTTTGCATTGTTTGCTCATTGATTTCCTGTTTTCCACATTTGCCTTGTCCTTTCCAGGTGCACAAAGCATTCTGGGTCATTTTCTAGGTCTATAGGAGAGAGTAGGACGGGAGGCTTGAGGTGACTGTGACTCACACCTCAGGGCCTCTCTGCACATCGACAGTGGCTAACACACCTGGTGCTTGGAACATCTCCTAGCATGGCTGCTGGAGCAGACTCTCAGCACCCACTCCATTGCTCTCCAGCTGCCCTGTCCCACAGACAATCAGAGCATTGTGCAGAACAATCCCAGTGCTGTTCAGAGAACATAGCCCAGGGCCCAGGGGTTGCTGTTTATTTGTGGCACTAGATCAAGAATGATACGGTAGTAGCTTTGTGGATGTGCTTAGGAAAGACTTGTATCAGCAGCACCTGAGGCTCTGGCTTCTCTCTCAGCCCTCTGTTTCTGTTTCCACTGAAAACAATACCATATGTATCCGAGGAGTTGGATCTGTTCTGGGAAAACATGCATTAGGAATACACCCAAGCCCACGGTGGGCTGTTGCCACATCCCTTGGTATTTCTCTGTCTCACGTGAGGGAGAGTAAGTTTGTGCGTGTTTTGTTAGGTGCCTGTTGACGTCTAGATCAAGGTGGGGATGGGCATTGATGGGAGGATAGAAGGAAGCTAAGATGGCTCTGAAAGAACCAGATGCCCCCTGTGTCCATAAAGTGCCCCCCGTCTCCAGCTGAAAAAGAGTCTGCATGAAGACCATTTCCATACTCTGTTCATGCTTCAATGATACATGTGATCAGATTAAAATAAATCACACTTAAGTGGTGGAGGTACAAACTTCAGTTTATCTGAACACAAAATAAAGGTGGAAAAATATTAGTGACAAGGAAGATTGGCTAAAGGGGGATACAACAATAAATGAACCTTAACTTTTTCCAGACTTACGTGAGAAGAAGGCTGAGCGCCAAAGAACTGATGCTTTTGAACTGTGGTGTTGGATAAGACTCTTGAGAGTCCCTTGGACTGCAAGGAGGTCAAACCAGTCAATCCTAAAGGAGATCAATCCTGAATATTCATTGTAGAAACTGATGTTGAAGTTGAAGCTCCAACACTTTCGCCACCTGATGTGAAGATCTGACTAATTAGAAAAGACCCTAATGCTGGAAAAGATTGAATGCAGAAGGAGAAGGGGATGACAGAGGATGAGATGGTTGGATGGCATCACCAACTCAATGGACATGAGTTTAAGCAAGCTCCGGGATTTGCTGATGGACAGGGAAGCCTGGTCTGCTGCAGTCCTTGGGATCGCAAAGAGTCAGACACGACTGAGTGACTGAACAGCAACAACAAATAGTTCTGACTTAAACACAGATAAAGCAGAGTTGTGAACAATATTTAGGAAAAACATACAAAAGAAATGTTGTCACTTATTGAAGTGCTTTTTAACACTGTTTATATGAAGCATGGAAGAAAACATAATTTGAACATCAGTGACTTGAGTTGGCACGATATTTTTATAGACTATTATTCCGAGCTATGGCCATTATATTTTCCTGTTCTGATATTTAATAAGAATATTTTCAAGAACATTTTTACTATTTTATGGCCAGAGTGGTAACTCTGGCAACAGGAAATTTGTAAAAGTGTACGATATAGCCCTTCCAACATGGTTCCATTGGTTATACACCAATAAATAACAGTGATTTCAAGGATGATTAATCATAATCATTATAAAGCACTTTGGCCAAGCCAACATCTGTTTCCATGGATACAGCAGCCAGCCATCCCAGTTTGGTAATTTATATGTTTCAGTTATTGTTCCCAGATGACTATGAGGACCATTCCACACAATATGACCTTTTAACTTCAGACCCCAATGGACTCTCTGGTTTACATGCAGCCTGTACTCTTTTTGAGAATTTTTTGTTGAGAATTTTGGAGCTCTGAGGAAATGAAACAGGATTTCAAAGGTCTTCCCATTATTGCTTCCTTGAAGAGGCAAAGTGAAAAAGTACAATCAGTAACAAGCAACCAGTAGCGCTGATGATACTGTCAGTGAGTCAGGGCCATAAAGACTCACAAGGCATCAGAATGGCCAACTCTATGTCATGCTGAAATTGAGTGGAAAGCTGGTTCACAACCAGGTGTCCTGACTCTCAGGCCAGGGCTCATTTTCCCCTCAATTATTTTAAACAGATATGTTTTAGTCAGCTCTTTATTGAATGAATTTTTATTGAAACATACTATGTTCAAGGCTCAGTGCTGGCAAGATAATGGCAAGTCAACAAAAAGTAAAACTTGTCCTAGTTTCTGTCCTTGTGGCTCAGAAAGAGGCTAGTGGGGGAGTCTTGCATTGAGCAAACAGTCAAAGAGGCCAATGGACAGTTAGCCTGTGACAAATGTCAAGTAGGTGAGAGTTATCATACCCTGAGGGTCTGTCATTAGGCATTAGGCTCAGTCACAAAGTTAAGGACAGGCTTCTCTGTGGCAGTGTCACCTAAGCTGAGATCTGAAGAAGGAATGAACTGTGTGAAAATTGGAGGAAATAATGTGTCAGGAGCCAACATGTGCAAATGCCCCATGGCAAGAGGAAGCAAGGTGAATTCTAGCACTAAAAGAAGGTCACGACAGGAGTGTAGAAATATGGGAAAGAATCTGGATTATGCAGGTCTCGTGTAGCCCATAATGAATATTCTGTTAATTCTAGTTACAGAAAGGACTCACCTGAAGTAGCCCAACTTGGTTGAGTTGCATCGAATCGGAAACTGTAGCTGGGGACTAGTGATTGGAGTCCCTCTAGCTTGAAGGGTAGGACCATGCTTTGGTTCTTTGCCCCTTTATGTGCTCTACTTTGATTTTTTTCCCACTCACCTGTGCTGTGAAGTCCAGATGCTGAAGATGACAGGAAAGCATTGATGCTTGTCTGTCATTGGCCACTCTGACTTCATACTCGGAAGTATCCAGGGTTCTGATCTCCTCTCAGCAGAGGAGAGAGGCCCTGAATTGTTGTCATGGGGCTGAAAGAATTGGCTTCATGAAGACTTTTCTCTTCCTGTACATACGATTCAAGATAGTTCTCCCATATATTGAATGTGTAAAACACCACATATGAAGTATACCTGCCTGAGTTAGTTTTACATGCTGTGTATCAAGTAACCATATACAAAGCAGATTAAAACAACACATATGTACTATCTCACAGCTTTTTTAGGTCAGGAGTCTGAACACGGCTCAGTTCAGACTGCAAGGCTTTGATCAAGGTGTCGACCAGGGCTGCATTCTCATCCGGAGGCTTGACTGAGAAAAGGCTCGCTTCCATGCTCATGCTGGTTGTTGACAATTAATTTTCTTGTGGTTGTAGGACTTAAAGCAGTTTGCTTCTTCATAGGCAGCAAGGTAGAGTAAGTTGCTTAGCAAGATGGAGTCTTGTCCAGAATAATATAATCCTGGGAATGAAATCACATCATTTTTGCCATATTCCATTGGTTAGAATAAAGTCACAGGTAACCAGTCCACAATCAGAGGGAGAGGATTATTACAAGGACATGAACACCGAGAGTCAGGGATCATGAAACCATTCTATCTGCCACACTATTCATGCTCTAACTTCACACACATATTCTCAGGGATTGTCTGTGTAATGCATGGGTGAATTTTGTATTCTCCCTGACTCACTGGGTCAGAGAGACCTCTGGATATGGTTTGATTGCCACATAAGTGTAACATTGGAAGCCTGATAGCAAGTAAAATTCCCTTGGTAGAAATCCCCTAGCCTGGTTCCTTGTAGAATGAATGACAGATGGACCACCAGCTACTTTGGGTGATGAGCAGATGGATGAGGTTTTTCTCTAGTTTACCCTCCTTCCCTTAGAAAGGAATCAGCAATGAGGTCGATAGACTGACACCAAGGAAGGAGCAGGGAACCTACCTCTAAAGACAGGAGAAAGCAGATTTGGGGTGGGAAAGGGCACTGGCTGAATTGGATGGAGTTCTAGCTCTGCTGCCTTTGGTGGGTCATCCACCTCCTGTGGGATGTGCCAATAAAATGAAGCAGGCAAATTGGAACAAGTGATTTCTTAGTCTCTACAGTGGTAGGGCGTATGTGTGCATGTGAGAGAGAGACAGCGATAGAGACAGGCATGGAGACAGAGACAGACACAGAGACACAGAGATACAGATACAGAGGGATGGGGCGGAGATCAGTTCAGTTCAGTCGCTCAGTCGTGTCCAACTCTTTGCGTCCCCATGGACTGCAGCACGCCAGGCTTCCCTGTCCATCACCAACTCCCGGAATTTACTCAAACTTATGTCCATTGAATTGGTGACGCCATCCAGCCATCTCATCCTCTGTCGTCCCCTTCTCCTCCTGCCTTCAGTCTTTCCCAGCATCAGAGTCTTTTCCAATGAGTCAGTTCTTTCTATCGGGAGGCCAAAGTATTGGAGTTTCAGCTTTAGCATCAGTCCTTCCAATGAATATTCAGCACTGATTTCCTTTAGGATGGACTGGTTGGATCTCCTTGCAGTCCAAGGGACTCTCAAGAGTCTTCTCCAACACCTCAGTTCAAAAGCATCAATTCTTTGGTGCTCAACTTTCTTTATAGTCCAACTCTCACATCTATACATGACTACTGCAAAAACCATAACCTTGACTAGATGGACCTTTGTTGGCAAAGTAAGGTCTCTCCTTTTTGATATGCTGTCTAGGTTTGTCATAACTTTTTTTCTGAGGAGCAAGTGTCTTTTAATTTCATGACTACAGTCACCATCTGCAGTGATTTTGGAGCCCAAGAAAATAAAATCTGTCACTGTTTCTCTTGTTTCTCCATCTATTTGTCATGAAATGATGGGACCGGATGCCATGATCTTAGTTTTCTGAATGTTGAGTTTTAAGCAAACTTTTTCACTCTCCTCTTTCACTTTCATCAAGAGGCTCTTTAGTTCTTCTTTGCTTTCTGCCATAAGGATGGTGTCATCTGCATATCTGAGGTTATTGATATTTGTCCTGGCAAGCTTGATTCCAGCTTGTGCTTCATCCAGTCCAGCATTTCTCATGATGTACTCTGCATATAAGTTACATAAGCAGGGTGGCAATATACAGCCTTGATGTACTCCTTTCCCGATTTGGAACTAATCTGTTGTTCCATGTACAGTTCTAACTGTTGCTTCTTGACCTGCATACAGATTTCTCAGTAGGCAGGTCAGGTGGTCTGGTATTCCCATCTATTTAAGAATTCTCCACAGTTTGTTGTGATCCATACAGTCAAAGGATTTGGCATAGTCAATAAAGTTGAAGTAGATGTTTTTCTGGAACTCTCTCATTTTCGATGATCCAGTGGATGTTGGCAATTTGATCTCTGGTTCCTCTGAAGGGAAAGCTAGAAAATGAGAGGCTTTAAATCCTAGATTATGGCCTTTGGCATCACTTTATCTTCCCAAAAGAAAGATAAAACTCAGCAGAAAAATGATTTGCCTGAAGTGTTGTGTTAGTTTATCAACAATGCTGGGCCCAGAGTTGACATTTTCTGATTTCCAGTTTGTGCTTTATTACTTTGCCATGAATTGGTAGACTAAGGTTGGAAGAGGACTCAGGAGCTTTCAGGAGGATAGAAAAATGGAGGAGGAGAGGAACTCAAGAAAGAAAATGGTAAGACCTCTAATTACAAACCTCACCCATTCAGTGGGGTGCTCAGTGGGCCTTACTGCTTGAACAAAGTGTTTCTACTTTTAAAAATGTGACTCTCGGATAAACATTCTGTCACACTTAGGCTGCTCTTTACCATGTTAACATAGGAAGCAGGAGCATTTTGCTTTGTATTATTGTGCAAGACTGGAAGCCTTGCTAAGCATGGTGTATTGTGAAGGCATTTTGCAGGGAGTTGATGACCTTACTCTGGCCTTTCGCTGAGCCCTGTAAGTGGTGGCTTGTAGCCCTACCATAATATAAGTCCCTACTAAGGCAAGGCTGCTGACAGTGCTGTCACCTCTTATAGCCAAGGCCAGCACCCACCCCGCCCCATGTGTCACAGCCCGGAGAATTTCACTCAGCCTTCCTTGCTTGTAATTTTGAGGATGCAAAAGGAAACAACAATTAGTCACAATTTTCACCATCAGATTGGTAAAAATTAAAATGACTGAAATAATCAGAGGGGTATAAATGATATAGCCACTTTGGAGAGCAATTTGGCAGCTTCCCAAAAAGCTAACAGCGCACACACATTTCTAAACCCAAGGAGATAACTTTCTAACGCATAAGCAGACCTCCTTGCTCAAAGGTACTTCTCACTCAGCATTGTTTATGAAAGTAAAATATTGGAAACAGCCCACATGAAAAAAAAAAACAACAACAAAATATCCAAATAGAAAAATACAATTGTGGTTGCTTACACAATGCAACACAATCCAGTGGTAAAAAAGAGTGGACACAATCAGAAGTTACATATTGATAGATCTCAAAAATATAATGCTAAATGGAAGTACTACAGAACAATATGATTTTATGATGCAATTTGTTTAAATGTGAAAAGCAACACAAAATAGCAGTATGTATTATTTACGGATGTTGTTATTGTTTAGTCACTAAGTCATATACGACTCTTTTGCAACCTCATGAACTGTAGTCCATCAGGCTCCTCTGTCTGGGATTTCCTAGGCAGGAATACTCGAGTGGGTTGCCATTTCTTTCTCCCAACTATATTGGGATCTTCCCAACTGAGGGATTGAACCCGCATCTCTTGTGTTTCCTGCATTGGCAGGACACTTTGCCACTGAGTGGCTGGCTCTTTGCCACTGAGAAGGTGTATATATACATATCAAAGTATTATAATGGATTGGAAAGTTGAATAGCAAAGTGCTGGAATTGCTTCTGAGACAGAGCAAGAAAACGGGGTCAGAGGGTAGGAGACTAAGGAGACGTTAACTTGACTTATTTCTTTAGAAAACACAAAAACTTAGAATGTCGACATATGATCAATTTTTGTGTGTATGAGGTGGGAATAGGGTTTTTATTTTATCCTTTGAGATTTTCAAAAGTTTTCAAAAATATCATTAATGAAGGAGCTCACCATTTCATAACAACTGGAGGAACTTGAAACATCATAAATCTACCTTCCTGTATTTGTATGATAAGAGTACTCTGAGCTGAAAAGGGTGTCAGAGGGTTGGCTTCAATAGAATTTGGGATAAGGGCATGTAAGGGTATATAATGTGGAGATATAAATGGGCAGCAATGTCCAGAAGTGACTCTTGCCAAACACATTCAAATGCATTTGGAACTGCAAAGCTTTTCAAAAAGCAGTGTGACCAAAGAAGGTTTTAAATAAACACTTCCTGAATTGGATATGCATGATGATCACAGCTAATTGCATTTTTAATAGAATTATTCTTTGGTGTCTAGGAAAAGGAAGTTGAAAAGCAGGAAATAAATTATTTTTTACATTAAGTTTAGATTTCAGATTGATCCCAGATGTGATGGAAATTGCCTTGTTGAAGGTTTTTCTGTTGTTCAAATGGGAGCCATGGAACAAAAGCACTTAGTGAGTTAGACGGGAACCAATACACTTATAATTTTGAAAACAAAGGTAAGATTTGCAAAAATAAACATTTCCACTCAATAATGTTCAGAAAACAAGACCCCTTGTTGCCTCAATTGCTAGAATAAAGAAATCCAGAGACTCTGCTGAACATCCTCTTTGATTTCTTTTAAACTGAAGTGATTGAGATAGTTAAATTATGATGTGATCATAGATTTTATATCCAGGAATCCCTTATGGTTGCATATCAGTAAAGCTAAGTCTCGCTAGTAAATTATTCCAAAGATTGTTCTGTGTGTGATTCTGTCTTCAGTGTACATAATCGATGGATCAGTAGATTCAACACTTGCTGTTCAGTAAGGAGGTGTTGAATAGAATTACTTACTTGTTTTTCAACTACGTCTTCCTCTCCAGCTCTAATCCTTCCCTCATTTTGGTTCTAGATTCTGTCTGTCAAGGAATCTCTGATGCCATCACTCCCCTTCTTGGAAATGTTCAAGGATGTCTCCCTTTCCGCTGAATTAAGGACCAATTTATTAGCCTGTGCTAATGTTCTTCCCTAGTGTTATTCCCCACCATTCTACAGATTTCCAGGCCAAGTGGTTTTGTTTTTGTTTTTATTCCAACTTTATTGAGACAGTCCAAATGTTTTACATTTGGCATCGTTCCTGATTATTTTTTTTTTACTGTTTGCTCATTCTTTTTTTCCTAACCAGTCATACTTCTGTTCCTTCTACTGTTCAGTTCACTTGCCAATATGATCTAGAGAGAATTATCTCAAAATTCACGGCCTCTGTTCTTAATTCTACCCAGTAGGAACACTTTGTATTTCCTATATAGCATTTAGAAAATAGGTTATCTGCATAATATTGATGAATTTTTTTTTTTGATATTCAAAGCAAAAATTTAATGGTTAGCTTGTAAAAAGTCATTTTGAACTCAGTAATTGGGTAAGATAGGCTGCTTTTCTAAGGTCTGCAGAAGACCATTTTTCAAGGTTTAGGCTATTTTGTTTTTTGAATTGGGACTTATTTTAATTTTTTAAAATTTATTTTTAATTGGAGGATAATTGTTTTACAATGTTATGTTGGTTTCTGCCATACAATAATGTGAATCAGCCATAAGTATACATATGTCCCCTCCCTCTTGAACCTCCCCCCACCCCCTACCCCATCTCTTCCCTCTAGGTCATCATCACAAAGCACCAGGTTGAGCTCCCTGTGTTGTATAACAACTTCCCGCTAGCTATCTATTTTACATATGGTAATGTATGTTTCAATGCTACTCTCTCAATTCATCCCACCCTCTCCTTCCCCTGTCGTGTCTAAAGTCTGTTCTCTACATTTGGGTCTCCAGTCCTACCCTGCAAATAGATTCGTCAGTACCTTTTATTCTAGATTCCATATGTTTGTGTTAATATACAATATTTGTTTTTTCTCTTTTCTGACTTATTTCATCTGTATAGCAGGCTCTGGGTTCATCCACCTCACTAGAACTGACTCAAATTCATTCCTTTTTATGACTAAGTAATATCCCATTGTATATACGTACTACAACTTCTTTATCCATTCTTCTGTCAATGGACATCAAGGTTGACAGACTTTTGAGTATTAATTTAGTCTTTCTCACTTTATTGCCTACTTCTCAGCCATCAGACTTTTCAATGCTTTCCAGCTTCTCAACATCGACTAATTCATATTTATGCCCTTATAGCAGCTAGTTTACAAATATTTGTTGCTCATTTAATTTTTAATTATTACCTGATTGAGTACACAGTTGTATGGAAAAGTTGGCCTTAGTCAGCTGTTAACTGACTTGAATTCAGTTGCCAGCTTTTCAATTGTCTTAACAAACTGAAAACTAAGCAAGTGACTTTATAATCTGCTACCTACATTGTATATGGCAACTTCCTGGAATAAGCTCAGGTACAAATATACGTGTTTTCTTGCTGCAATGACATGGTGAAGCCAGAGGTCAATAACCTTCAAGAGCTCTATGGGATTCTGCCAGTTTCCTTGGGAGAAAAAGGGTAATGTTTCTAATTCCATGGAGTCAGGGAGATTCTACCAACTATTTATTGTAGAGGATTTTATTTACTGTGGTATGGGAAGAATATATGCCTTCAGGACTGGTGTATCTGGGTAGGCAGGTGTGGTGTAGAATGAAATGGCCTTTAGACTCAGGATCCTTAGAATGCTTCAGGACGTCCACTCTTTGCCTGAATCTGGACACTTATTTATTAATTTATTACCTATTCTTTGTCTTCTTCTAGAACTCATCTTAAGTTGCTTATGGCCAACTCATATATCAAAGCAGTGAGATATAAGAGAGAGAGAAAAGTGATAAGACCAGGGCAAATATGAATTGGAGTCAGAGGAAAGTTAAGTCTGGGGGGTTGGAACATGGGAGGAATGAGAAAAACACAAGTGTTCACATTATATGAGTTTTTTCATAGTTGTTGGAGATGAACATGGAGAAGGAAATGGCAACCCACTCCAGTATTCTCGCTTGGAGAATCCCAGGGACAGAGGAGGCTGGTGGGCTGCTGTCTAAGGGGTCGCAGAGTCGGACATGACTGTTATGACTTAGCAGCAGCAGCAGAGATGAACAAGAAATTGGGCTCACGTTGGCAGCCAATGTGAAAACAAAAGTTGGTCTGGAACATAGGTTTGATGTCTAATAAAAATAAACATATCAATTTTGGTGAGAAACAAATATTTCATTACATTAAAATCTAAACTGCTCACATGGCATGTCCATTAAGGGCAGTGGAAAAAATTCTCAACGCTATATAAAGATGTGTGACTTTAGCATCATTCCTTAGTAAATGATGGGCACAATTCTATTCAAGGCTCATCTCAAGAGCCAATATAACCCAGGACAAGTGTAGACCTTTCTGAGGGATTAGCTTAATTTGAGGGTAAAACCTGAAGTGCTAGGAAAAATGGAAAGACTATAAAAATTTCCTTCACAAAAAGCTCCTTCTTCAAGTGAGCTTTGGACATGAGGTAAAAAGCATAGAGTTTATGATTGCAAGAATCCCATGCTGCTGCTGCTGCTGTTAAGTCACTTCAGTCGTGTCCGACTCTGTGTGACCCCACAGACGGAAGCCCACCAGGCTCCCCCGTCCCTGGGATTCTCCAGGCAAGAACACTGGAGTGGGTTGCCATTTCCTTCTCCAATGTGTGAAAAGTGAAAGTGAAGTCGCTCATTCGAGTCCGACCCTTAGCGACCCCACGGACTGCAGCCTACCAGGCTCCTCCATCCAAGGGATTTTCTAGGCAAGAGTACTGGAGTGGCTTGCCATTGCCTTCTCCGCTGGCTGCTCCTACCCCACTGAAAATGGAAGTTCTGCTATTGATGTGAGTAACAAAGGGAAGATGCCACAAATGATTTGGAGTCAGTTATTGTAATTAGAATTTCTAGTTTCTGATGATTACATCAAAAGTAATTATCAGAACAAAAAGTTAGACTTTTTTTTCCCAACTAAATTGATTTCTCACTTAAGTCACTCTTTTTGGGTTGCATCTACTCTTGATCTCAGATCTAAATAAATCTCATATGTTCTTATAGAAAAAAAATAAAGGAAAAAGAACCAATGGACATCTCATTTCTTTTGTTAACTCTTTAATGATAGTTGTTTTAAAAATTCTCAAAATGATTATATAAATTCTGCTTTTAGTACTATGATATTTATTTCTTTCCTAATATTGCTTCCCATTTTTGCATTAATAATCTTCACTATTTACTTGTGTTTAGAAAAATGAGGACTCTTTCCAACCTCATATGAATTTATATCACTATTTTTTTGCTTTTTGCGAGAATTTTTGTGTAAGATTAAAACTACTTACCTTCATATTCTCCATGCCAAGTTTAATTATGTCTTAATTCAGAATAACTTTTAATGAAAGATGATAAGAAAGACAGCTACTTAGCTATTTTCAATTTCTAAATTTTACTCCATGGCACCAAATTCCTGATCCTTTTGAAGTTAGACATAAAAGAAAACTGCATCCCACAAATCATAAGGTAGATTAGGAAACATTTTGAACCCTTTTCCCTTTCATTCCTTCATATTTACCAAAAAGTAGTTTCTTTCTGTCAGAAAGGAAAAAACTATGGTCCTTCCATAGTTTTCTTTCTTTTAAAAGATGGCTTATTCATTGCATATGAAAATTCCTTATAGGTGAATGTACTCTAGAAATTTTTCACCACTCATCAAAGCTCTTGTAATGTGTTGTTCTTTTAAAGTTTTTATTGAAAAATAGTTTAATTTTGAACATAGGCAAAGTGAAACACCTAGAATCTCTCATGTTAACACAGTAGTTTCATACTGGCATATTTTTAAAATTTCATATTTTATTGCATCTAAGATGTATCATTATTTTATGTACCTCTGAAAAAGGTGGGGCTTCTAGTTGAAATGCAGGACAACACTGATTATAAGACACAGCCTGATTTTACAGCTGTTGACATGTTAAAAATGTGCTTTTTAGAATTGAGAAGATTCTAAATTTACCATTATAATAACTACATTGTCTTCCATCAAGTTGATGTCCTATAATTTACTAAGTCTTTTTGTTATTGTTCTGCATTTAGGGTGTTTCTAGGTTTGTCATGCATGTGGGTCTTCCCAGGTGATGCTAGTGGTAAAGAATCCACCTGCCAATGCAGAAGACATGAAATGCGGGTTCCATCCCTGGGTCGAGAAGATCCCCTGGAGAAGAAAATGGCAACCCATTATGGTATTCTTGCCTGGAGAATCCCATGGACAGAGGAGTCTGGTGGTCTACAGTCCATAGGGTCACAAAAGAGTTGAACACAGCTATAGCGACTTAGCAGGGAACCTTGTGCGTGTAGATTTTTTATGGTGGTGGTGGTTTAGTTGCTAGCTGTATTCGACTCTTGTGACACCATGGACTGTAGCCTGCCAGGCTCCTCTGTCCATGGGATTTCCCAGGCAAGAATACTATAGTGAGTTGCCATTTCCTTCTCCAGGGGATCTTCCTACCCAAGGAATCGAACCTGGGTCTTTTGTACTAGGTAGATTCTTTAGCACTGAGCCACCAGGGAAGCCAGGTTTTCTACACTGCTGAGTAATTTATTTATTTTTTTAACTTCCTGGATTGTCTGGATCAAAAGATTAATGAAAATTCATATGGTTCCTGCTATTTTTCCATTGCTTTCCCAAAAATGTTGTACTAATTTCCATTGCCACTAGCAGTAAATGAAAATATCAGTTCCATGGGAAAATACTCCAAATGATGGGATCTATTTTAAAAACCCCAACTTTTAAAAAATTCTAAAATGCTTCATAAATATTTCTGTAATTTATGTATATTTGAAATAGTAAGGGTAAATATTTTTCCTCCTGCTGTTTATTAAACTTTTTCTTATGAAAGCTTATTTACCAACCACCTATAGTTTTCATTTCTCTAATTTATGTCCATTTATCACTAGAACAGGGCTTCCCTTGTGGCTCAGTGGTATAGAATCTGCCTGCAATGCAGGAGACCTGGGTTCGATCCCTGGGTTGGGAAGGTCCCCTGGAGGAGGGCATGGCAACCCACTCCAGTATTCTTGCCTGGATAATCCCATTAATACAGGAGCCTGACAGGCTGTAGTCCACAAGGTTGCACAGAGTCAGACATGACTGAAGTGACTAAGCAGTAGCAGCAGCATCACTAGAACTGTTTCTCTGTTGTGTGACAGAAAAAAAAATCTAGTCTTTATTTTGAATTCAGTTAAGATTATGGCTTGGCATGGTGGGTGATGTGGAAAGAGAGGTGCTGAGGCTCCTGCTTTAGCAGTGATGTGAAGTGATGAGAAAGTCGCTTAGTCATGTCTGACTCTGTGACCCTTTATGTGACTCTCTCATGTAGTCAGCCGGGTTCCTCTGTCCATGGAATTCTCTGAGCAAGAAGACTGGAGTAGGTTGCCAATCCCTTTAGCAGAAAGACCAAGAATTCCCCAAACCTGCATTTCCAGGATCTGTAGGAGGCCAGTGTTTTTGCTTTCTTTTGTCTTTAAAGGACATAGGGTGATGGCTGTAAAGAGCACCCCTGCTCTCTATAAAGAATAAAGGTTTTGGTGTTAGGTCTACCAGTTTTAACTCTAATTTTGATATTTAGTAGTTGTATGGTGTTGGGCAAATTACTTGAAGTGTAATCTAAATTAAGTGTGATATTAATCCTCACCTAGCAGGGTATTAAGAACACTGGATGAGTTAATGTTTGAAAAGCATCTAATGTGGGGCCTGGTCTGCAATAGTCCTCTTAATTCTCTGGTGGCCCCTGTGGAGGTCGGAGCAGGTCATACACAACATGAGGGTGCCACATTTCAGGAGATGCCATTGGTGTAATAGTCATTGTGGATTTCTATATTTATTACAATTTGATAGACATTGTAGCTTTTTATATACTACTGTCTTGAAGTAAATAAATCAATACATTGTGATAACATTTCATAGATATTGAGAACTTTTTCTAATTTGCGGAGGAAAATAAAGCTACTGGTTACAGCTAAGTTTTATGAAACACTAATTTATCATTACTTTATATGTTTTTCTTGTTACCAAAAAATTCACATTTGTAGTAGGCAAAATAATGTTCCCTCAACTCCTTAAAAATGACCAGGTTCCCAGAACTTGAGGATATGTTACCTTACATGGCAAAGGGGATTTGAGTTTGCAGATGGAATTAAGATGGCTAAAATCAACTGTCCTTAAAATAGGAAGATTTTCTTGGATTATCCGACTGTGTCCAATGTAATCACAAAGGTCCTTAAAAGTGGAATAAGGAGGCAGAACAAGAGGTTGGAGAGTTGCAACATGACAGGAACCTACTCATTATTGCTGGCTTTGAAGATGAAGGAAGGAGTGACAGCAATAAGCCTAGGAATGTAAGCATTTTCTATAAGCTGGAAAGGGCAAAAAGTGGATTCTCTCTCTCCTAGAGTCTCCAGAAAGGAACACAAGCCCTCTTGACCCCTTGATTTTGACCAGTGAAACCCACTGGTGGTTGAGTTTTCTTCCAGGCAAGACTGGTGTGGGTTGCCATTCCCTTCTCCATTAGGTACTTATAAACCTCAAAACTGTAAGATAAAAGATTTGTATGTTTAAGGCATTCAGTTCGTGATAATTTGTCACAATAGTGACAGAAAACTAATATAATATTGTTAGCAGGAAATTTAGAAAATATGGACAGGAAAAATAAAACAAAGTAAAAGTCATTCATATTATTTCCCAGCTCTGTCTTCTGAGCAGGTCCAGAAGCAGTTACATCCCAATAGCAATAAGCACCCCTGTCCCCAGACTTTGGTATGAAAAATGAATAACAGTAACTTTATAATGGAGGTACCTGGCAGACTGCACTTTAACCAAAAGGTCTAGGTTGACATCACCAGTGAAAAGTCATGTTGTCATATACACCCTGGGCTGATGTAACAAGAAAGGCACTTTTACCTCTGTGATATTCTTCTTAAAAACCTATAATCTCAGTCTAAGCCTGAAAAATAAAATCAGAAAAATCCAAATTGAGGCAAAGTGTACAAACTGTCTGGCCAGTATACCTCAAAAGTGTCAAGGTTCTGATAAACAAGTAAAGACCAAGAAACTGTCATAGACCAGAGAGACTCAGGAGACATGATACCTAAGGGCAAGGTGGAATCCGGGAAAAGAAAAAAGACATCATTAGAAAAACCTAGTAGAATCTAAATGAAGTCTGGATTGTAGTTAATAGTAAGGTAACAATATCAGTCTCAGTTTTAACAAATGTGCCACAGCTGGGAAAGATGTTGATAGTAGGGGAAACTGGGCGACAGGTACATGGGACTATCTTTCCAACTTTTCTACAAGTTTAAAGTTGTCCCAATATAAAAAAAAAAGTGCCTTTCACATAATCCATTGCCTGAAAATGGCTATTAATGTTTTGTAAAAATGAGGGACTTCTTTGGCATTCCATGGTAAAGACTTTGCCTTCCAATGCAGGAGGTATGGGTTCAATCCCTGGTTGGTAAGCTAATATCCCACATGCCTCATGGCCAAAAAATCAAAGCATCAAACAGAAGAAATATTGTAAAAAATTGAATAAAAACTTTAGAGATGGTCCACATTAAAAAAAAAAAATTTTGTAAAAGTGAGATTAAATCCTATAATTTTGGTTCACCAGGTTTTTACTTGTCAGCCTATTAGGACATTATTCCATTGGTAGAACCATGAGAGACACCTGCCTCTTCCTAGTCATTGTGGCTCTTTGAGATCCTTTGGTTACTTACAGGGACACGGATTGGTCAGCAGAATCCCAAACTGTTTTGCCCAAATGACATTCATCATATCATGAGAGGGAGGCTCTGCCTGGCCTTGGTTTGGTCCAAACCTCACTCCACTTGTGAAAGAGAGAAGCTTTAATAAGGTTTCCATGAGCTTTAATGTTCATGACACTTCAGTATATCCTTGACTCTGCACAATTGTGTCCCTCCTAAACACACCCAGAGCAAGAAGGACTTGAGGAGAGGTTCCTTGTTGCTTTAACACAAGAGCACTGTCTGTCTTTATAATCCATGATTTATGATGCCACCAACAGATCTGACATTGTACTTTGAAGGAAAGAAAAATCCCAAATGAGTATTTACTATTTGCCAGTCACGAAATATTTTATGTGCATCATTTTATTTAATCCTCAAAGCGATCCACTGAGGAAGGAAATATTCTCATCCCCATTTCAAATATTTATAGAGAGAGGTTAAGTAACTTGCCCAAGGATACACAGTAAGTGGTAGAGCTAAGTTTCAACTCAGGCATCATGGCTCTAGCTGGAATATGTGATCATTGTACTATGCTGTATCCTCAAGGAACAGTTACTTAAATTGTGAGTTTGGGGAGAAATCACAGAATTTACTCTATGAAAACTAGCTGAGAAATAACAACAACAGCAAAAGCAACAACAAAATTCTTCTGCAATTGTCTTGTGTTGCCTTGCCATTCTGCTTAGAGAAGATGCTCTCAGGGCATGCAGCAGAGAAAGTTGGGAAAGAGTAAACTAAAGAGCCCTCTGCCACTCTACAATATCATCCCTACTCCAATTAATATTAAACCTCCGTGCTGTGCTTTGTTAAGTCACTTCAGTTATGTCTGACTCTTTGCGATCCTGTGAACTGTAGCCCCACCAGGCTTCTCTGTCCATGGGATTCTCCAGGCAAGAAAACTGGAGTGGTTGCCGTGCCCTCGTCTAGGGGATCTTCCCTACCCAGAATCAAACCTGCATCTCTTACTTCCGCATTGGCAGGTGGATTCTTTACCACTAGCGCCACCTGGGAAGCCCCAAACCTCTGTGTGATTGACTTTAATTTCAATATCTGCCCTAACTATTTTTTACAAAGTCCTTTTTGATGAATCATTGTGTCTCATATCAGAGTAATAGACCTTAAAACTTCTGCAAGTTCATAAAAGAGAGTGTGGCAATATCTTTAAAATGCTTATATAAACTGCAAAATGCTATGTGAATATTAAACATCCTATTATAACCTATTTTTAAAATTAGAATTCTTTTTTATACAAATATTCGGGTGTTAGTTAATGTTAAAACTAAACAGAACTTAGACGTAATTTTCTCTTATCATTGTTTTCTGTCTTGCACATTTCTTTGTGAGTAGAATTAAATTACAACCAAAAATAGAAATGCATTTGTTCGCACCTGGTACCATTGTTCTGAAAGAAAGATTTTTTTTTCCCTGATGGCAAACCTTCCCCACACTGAATAATATACAATTGAATTTGCATGTTAAAAAAATGTGTGCACTGCTTTTTTGTAATTAAAGATAAGATTAACCTGTGTGTTGAATTTTCCTCAACAACAACCTGAAACATTTTCATGTTAATTTTACCGAAAACAGAGAGTAGTGGGTAATTATTTTCTGCTGACATTTTCTCCCATTAGATTGAATGTGCATTTTGGGACTGAGCTGTCAGTTTTGATTTCAGCTTAGTTTTCATGTAGAGTTGGTGCATTGAGATTATTTTCCCATTATTGTTTAATACGTGCTTTTTTATGGGAGTAGAAGTAATTTGAGGCCATCCTGTCAATCATTTTTCTCAAAGTTCAGACACATATATGAGAAATATCAAAAGTCTTGAACCATCTGTTTCAAGCAGTCTAACTTATTTACGTTTATAAAGCTCCTGCTTTTGTACCCTTTTTGGAAATGACCATGGTTTTAATTTAAATAATTTAATGAAAATCTATACAGTGCTAGCTAATGTCATGGACTAAAAAGTCATTTTATTTTATACAGATGAATCCATTCGCTCATTTTTAAAGCAATGCTCCTATGTATATTGCATTAATTGGATGGCGTTTATCTAGTTAGTTCAGAATATAATGTCAACTGATCTCATCTTTTTTTAGCGTTTATGAAAATTTGAAGTTTTGGATCACATAAAGAAATTCTGATTAATATAATTATTAATTAATAATTAATGAGGAGAACTTTATTTTCATTTTATGCACTGATGGTTTAGTAACAATGTTTTTTATTTGTTATTCATTCTTCAAACACTTATTATATACCTACTCTATAATCACCCTATTAGGTGGAAAGAAGGGTCCTAAAATCTATGACACGATCTGAGCTCCAAGTCCTAACAATTCAACAGCCTGTAAAGGTGTATTAGAGTTTTATTTGATAAGTTTTGGGGAACTAATGCATGTTTTTCATCAGCGACATCAAAATGGTGATTTAGAGAATTTAATTGACCATGGTATATAGCTTGTACAACTTAAGGGACAGGTAGGAACACATCACGTGAGGATGTTACAGCAGTCCTGGAGTCAAATGAGGATGGTGGCATTTAGATGTGTGGGTAAAGAGAAACAGCTGGAGTTGAGGAGAGTCTAACTATCCTGACAGTTGGCTAGCTCCCTCTGAAGGTTTGTATCTCACTGAATGCATGGATTAATTTAGAGATATAGTTAAGCCTGGGAGAGACTCTGGGTCAGAGTGAAGGTTGTAGTTGTTTTCTTTCTTCCAATTTTACTGAGATGTAATTGACATACAACAGTGTATAAGTTTAAGGTGTATAGCATAATGATTTGACTTACAAATATCATGAAATGATTATCACAGTAAATTTGCTCAACATCCACCATCTCATTCAAAAATATAGATACAAAATGAAAAAATCTTACATTTTTTTTTTCCTTATGAGAACTCTTAGTCCCACCTGGTATATGCTGGATCTGTGTGCTCTCATCCACCCAAGGGTGTGGCCCTTGTGGTTATATCGTCCCTCAACATGAAACCCTCTTCTAGATTACTTACTTCACACACAAGCATGTTGAAATGTTTCCCATCTTTAAAAAAGTCCATTTCCCTAATAGAGTGCTCAATATTTGCTATCTTCACTTCTTAATCTCTTCTCTCTTAAATTCATTTCAATCAAGTTTTCTTTCCCACTCCTGAACCAAAACTGTTCCTGGCAATATTATCAGTGACCTCCATCTATTAAAATCCATTGGTCAGTTCTGAGTTCTCTACTCTCCAATACTTTGGCCACCTGATGCAAAGAGCCCATTTATTGGAAAAGATTTCGAGTCCTGGAAAGATTGAGGGCAGGAGAAGGAGAGGATGGTTGGATGGCATCATTGACTCAATGAACATGAGTGTGAGCAAACTTCAGGGGATGGTGAAGGTCAGGGAAGCCTGATATGCTGCACTCCATGGGGTCATGAATGAGACATGATTTAGTGATTGAACAACAACTTATTAAAGTGCCAACAAACTTTCACATCATTAATTCTTCTGGAAACCCTTTCTTCACTTGACTTCTAGGTTGCACAGTATCCAGATTGTTCTCTCTCCATGGATACTCTGTCAGGCTCTTTGCTGGACCTTCATCTTCTCCAGACCTCTAAATATTGGAGAGTCCTGGGACTCGTTCCTTGTGTATTCTATGTGGAATTGTCTCACTCCTTGGCTTTAAGTGTTAAGTAAATGCTCATGATGTTAAAATTAATATTTCTAGACTCAAATTCTTCCTTTAGTTCAACATCTATGTCTCTCTTTAGATATTTAGCAGTCATTGCAAACTTACTATGTCCAAAAAAGTATTCTGTACTTTGTGCTCTTATAAACTGCCTCTTCCTCAGTTTTCCTCATCCAATTAATAGCAGTATAATAAGCAAAGGGAATCAGACCTAAGAATGAGGAGTTATCTTTGAGTCCTCCTTTCCCTGGTGGCTCAGACAGTAAAGAATCTGCTTGTAATATGGGAGACCCAAGTTCAATCCTTGGGTTGAGAAGATCCCCTGGAGGATGAAATGGCACCCCAGTCCAGTATTCTTGCCTGAAGAATCCCATGGACAGAGGAGTCTGGTGGGCTACAGTCCACGGGGTTGCAAAGAATCAGACATGACTGAGCAACTAACACTTTGAACACCTTCCCTAAAATCCCACATCTGGTCTACCAGAAAGCCCTGCTAGCAATACTCCAGAATTTTTCCTGAATTCAACCAATTTTTGTCATCTCCACAACAGCTGTCCAAGACACCATCATCTCTCAACTGGATCACAGCTGTAGCTGGCCAAATTGCCTTCCTGCTTCAACTCTTAGCTTTAAGGTTTAGTACTTATATAATGGCTAGAATAACCTTTAAAAATTTAATCAGGGACTTCCCTGGTGGTCCAGTAGTTAAGAGTCTGCCTTCCAATGCAGAGGATGTGGGTTCCATCCCTAGTCAGGGAACTAAGATCCTACATGTTGAGGGGCAACTGAGCCCATGCGCCAAAACCGGGGATAGCCCCGATGGTACAATGAAGACCCTATGCAGCCGACATTAAAAAAAAAAAAAGAATCAAGTCACTGTCTTTGCTCAAAGGCATTCAAAGCTTGCCATCATAATTAGAAGAAAATCCAAAACAAATTCCCATGGCAAGGCTAATCATGATTCTCATTTCTTACTATCTTTTCCTCAGCCCCTCCCATGTTCCTCAGACACAACCACCTTGTTTCTCTCTATCATGCTTAATTCTTCCCTCACAGGGATGCTTCTTTTCTTTCAGGGCTTGGCCAGAAGGTCATTTCCTTAGAAAGGTCTTTTTTTTTTTTTCTTTTCTGACTTCTATATCAAATAGCACCCCTTCCACTTCCTGCCATTGCTCTCTTTCTCTTTACTTGGATTCTCTCTTTTTCCTAGCATCTATTTGCTGCAACTGTAAGATAGATTATTAATCATTTTTTGTTCTTCTCACTGTCCACACCCACCCCAACCTAGAAAGCAAGTTCATGAAGGCAAGAGCTTTAACTATCCATCTATGTTTGTAGTATCTAGAAAAGTGGTGTCTGCAGATAAAGGTGCTCTATTTGTAGAGGGCTTTCCAGGTGGCTCAGTGGTAAAGAACCTGCCTGCCAATGAAGGAGATGTGGGTTTGATCCCTGGGTCAGGAAGATCCCCTGGTGGAGAAAATGGCAACTCACTCCAGGATTCTTGCCTGGGAAATCCCATGGACAGAGGAGCCTGGCAGTCCATGGGGTCACAAAAGAGTCAGACATGACTTAGCCACTAAACAACAATATTTGTAGAATTAAAACAAGTTAATTTTTTGAAAAATAATATCAATATATTAGAGTCTGTCATAGTTTGGTCTTGCCTGTAAGTCCCTTCCACATGTGCTTATCTTTAAAGAGGAACCCATTCTGTTTATACCCAGAGCTTCTCTTTAAGTTTCACCTCCACTATAGGGCTGTTCCAAGGCAGGTCTTGGAGCTAAGTCCATATGTGAGCATTTGGGAAAAATCTTGATTTATTAGAAAGAATTATTTTGGCATTGTGTTTCCTTCAAGTGAATAGAAACATGAATTGCAGCAAGTAAGTACAGATTCTCCCTCTGTCGTTGAGTTTTATGGCTGAATGGCTGAGACTGCCTAAGTTTTGCTGGCAGGAGAAGCAGAATAAGGACAGGCGTCTAGGAGATGTGCTCTCTAATCCTAGCACTGTTAGAAAAAAAAGGAAGAAGGTGACTGGTCACCTAATTTCATAATCCTTAGTGCTCAAGTTTCCTTCTCAAAATTAGGCATTGCATCAGAAACTGGATAATATCTCTGGTGCCTTCCTGCTCTAATATTATCACACAGTTCTTCTGTCAAAAAAGACACTCCAAGATGAGCCTTAGCCATTGTTGTCAGATACTCTATTCAATTGCTTCATGTATAATGCAAACATGGACACAGTTAATCCCTGTGAACCATCTGGCTTCTTCTGAAAAACAGAAATCTGTGGCACATTGAACGACCCCCTTGCTGCTGATTCCAAGAGCTGTTGGATAAATGCAGCCGAGAGCTGGAGCCAGTGCCTGAAAGCCAGTCATGTGTCTCTTCCCAACTTTTTGTTCAGTCACATCATGCTGTGTTGGTACATTGAAATTGGCCATGGTGGTATTTAATAGTATTTACACCAAGGAAGTGCTACAAATCAGAGTTTTTTGCTCCTACTCCACTTCCTGCCAAGAGTCAGTTGTTAAATTTATTTCTAACTGTACCACCAGGTGAGTGTGAATGGATATCACCATCATTAGATGAATAAATCAAGGGATGTCTGACAGAGTGGTACACGGGGGTACGTGACACAACCAAGGTGTGTAGAAAACCCACATCACATGTACAGCCACCACCACTACCATCCCTCTGACAAACTTGATAGAGAAGTTACTTATTGAGGCACAAGAATAAGGATTTTATGTGACATTTAACACTGCAATGGTCAGGAAGTTATTATTATACTATAATTTTTCTAGACAAGGAAGCAAAACTGGAGAGGGATTAAATAATGTACCCAAGATCATACAACTGGCAGGTGACAGAATGTGAACTTGTGCCCAGGTTTCTCTGATTCCAATCCTGAGGATACACTGTTTCCCTGACACATAATATACATACAGACACATTCTTATCTATATGTACATTTATGGGTTTAAAGATATTTCTTTTCTCTCTGCTGTGGTAATTGTTTCTCTCTTTCTTCACAAAGGGCAAAAATATCATAAATACCAGTATCACACTAGAGACTTGTTTTTTCTCCAAAACATTTAGCACAGTCCCTAAGGATTAGTTCAGAAGTGGGCCTGAGGATCCTATCTGAGTTGATGTCATAAGAAAGGCACAGTGATATGGAAGATGCCCACATTTTTGATCTTGAAAGTTTTATCTCTTCTTGCTGGCAAAATAGCTGAAAAGGAAGCTGCTTAACCTTAGGAAGATCATTTTATCCTCAAAATAAATTGCTTCTTAAAAGTGGTTGCATAATCTTTAAATTAAAACTCCAAACCCACAGAGGAAAAACGTTACCAGCACTGTGTTAGGTTTAAAGAAAAGTGTCCATTAGCTTCCAGGACATGCTAAGGAAGCTAATCTCGGAATGGGATGAAAGTCGTGGGAGTAACGATTATGCCTTTGATCCACTACCCATATGGCATTCTCGACAGGATTATGTAAATGACCTTTAAAAAGTATTTTGGAGCAGTCAGACCTGGAAACATTTATAGATTTTCACATCTGAGTATCTGATCAGATGAAAAGGAAATTAAGCTTTTCTCCATTAACTTCAACCAGAAGCTCCCTTTTCTAATTTTTCCTTCCATAAGCGTCTTTAGAGATGACAGTGGCAATGCTGCTAGAGAGGCCTGCAGTAGGTAAAGAAGGGGAGAAGAGAACACTTGCTATAGAAATAGTCAGTTTAAGCATATTGATCAGCTTTTTCTCCTGGGGTATTTGGTTGAAGTAGATGGCAAGGGCTTTGAGGAATTAGGTCAGGGATTCCCACCAGGTGGTAGCACTTGGACCAACTGTAACATCTGTGTCAAAAGGTTGATAAGAAATTAAATCTGCTAATAAATTTGACTATTGTTCTGGGGAAAGATGTGACGTATTCCTCTGTAAGGAATCTGTCTACTCTGTAAGATGGAGGAGGGCCATTTTCAGTGTGATTTTTTTTTTTTTTTAATTCATTTGGCTGCCTCTGTCTTAGTTGCAGCATGGGAGGATCTTTGTTGCATCATGCAGGATCTTTTATTTCAGCTCGCAGGCTCTTGGGTTGTGGCGTATGGGCTCAGCAGTTGCAGCACGCTGGCTTAGGTGCTGCTCTTTGGCACATGGGATCTTAGTTCCCTAATCAGGGATTGAACCCATGTACCTTGCATTGTGAAGCAGATTCTTAACCACTGGACCACTAGGAAGGCCCTTCGGTGTGATCTTGAGTTGTTTATCGACTGATTCTGCTGGTCCAGACAACAAACTTTTGAGAAACACTGGTCTGTGGTTTTCAACTTCAGCTTTACATTAGAATCATTGCAGCTGACAGAAAGAGATTTCCAGAGAGAGAGAGAGAAGCAAAGCTTGGAACCTACTTCAGGTCAAAATCTCTGGGTTGGAGTTGGAACATCTGTGCTTTTTACAAGCTTCCTAGGTGATGTTCATGTGCAGCCAGGGTTGAAAACTACGAATCTAGATCGACCTCTTAGCTTTTAGTCTTAAGAGGTGTAACTTGTGCCAGGTTACACTTAATTTAGTTCAATTCAATGAATGTTTATTTGCCCGGTTGTGAGTTGGACTCTGCCTCTGAGCTCAGGGGCACAAAGATGAAGGCTCTGTTCACATGGAAAAGAAGTTGCTTTGTTCTTCCCCAACCTGGCTGTCCCTGAATTCCTTGCAGACCTCCTAGGGCTTTGTAGGATATTTCCATTACTTCAAAAATGCTATAGAAGACTCCATGTTTTCCCATGATAAGTTGGCACAGACTAACTGCATGATCTAATTTATTTGCTATTCACTGGAATTCTATTAATTAGATGTGTGGCAACTCTGGTGTCATGCTCAGCAGAAGCTCCAAATCTGGGAGCAGATAACACAGTAGTGGTTGTGAGCATTGGCTTCTAGAATCAATCAGCTGCATCGAGTCCCCAGCTCCTCCACTGACTTGTTTGATTATGATCAAAATAATTTTCTTTCTCTGTGCCTCAGTTTCCTTATATGGGATGGTGATAGCTTCTTAGATGTGTGTAGTACGTGTGTGTGTCTGTGTGTATGTTAGTTGTTCAGTCGTGTCTGATTCTTTGTGACCCATGAGCTGGAGCCCACCAGGTTCCCCTGTCCTTGGAATTTTCCAGGCAAGGATACTAGAGCGGGTTGCCATTTCCTACTGCAGGGGATCTTCCTTATCCAGGGCTAAAACCCAGTACTCCAGCATTGCAGGCCGATTCTTTACCATCTGAGCCACCAAGGAAGCTCTTAGATGTAGGGTTGTTTTGAGAGTGTCTGTAAAAAGCTTACATTTTCAGAAAACAGCACAGCATCAATGTCAGCTATTGTTAACTATTCCTTTCTTCTGAGCTTTTACTAAGCTCTCTCTACTGGTTCTATTGCTAGGGAATGAATGCATCAGATTGCTAATCACTGCACATCTCTAACTTTCAATTCTGGTAATTATCAGGTGGGCTAGAAAAATATAAGCCACACATTGTACTTTTTGTTGAATGCAGTCAATTAACTGAAGCGACAAGAACTTTCTGATGTTTAGGCGGAATTGCACTGGGGCTCAGCAACTGGGGAAGGGAGAATTGCAGGGAGAAACAGTGGATTCAGTGACAGTAAAAGTGAATGTACTTTCCTTACTTTAAAGAAATGTTTGGTAATAGACATCTCCAATGGAGTATAATTAGCATAAATGATGCCAACACAACAAACTGATACTTTTAATCACTGTGCCCACCCTATTGGACAAATTAAAAAAAATTATTACTTAGAATTTTGTAATCAGGAAGGAAATCTGGTAAAAAGGCTAACAAGAATTGGATCATTTCATGCAGGATATGTTTATAATATTTGCTTATCCTTTTTAAAATTGATCTTAAAATCACAATATTATTAACACATGCATATTCTTAACTCAAATAGTTCTCATCAATAATTAGTGATTGATCATAATTCATACCTTCAGGATGAGAAAGTATAATGTCAAGTGAGAAATCTTTTATGTGCTGTGCTCTCTCTGTGTGTGTAGGAACAGCTGAATTCTCTCTCTTCCAGAACCCATGGAGTAGTAACTTTTAACCTTTTTTTGTCTGGATGTGTTTGACAATCTTGTGAAGCCATAGAGCTTATTCTAAGGAAAACATGTTTCTAGATGTATATTCATGATTTTCATGCATCTATAGCTCTTTCAAGGTATAACAAACTATGAGGTTTTACCTACCAGAGTTTATGTTTCCTAAATTCCAATCTACATAAAAAAGGGGAGTGCTAGACATTTCCTAGATGAGAACCCACCTATGTAACTTTAGGGCCCTCTGGCTTCTCTGAAGGTTTGAGTGGTGTACACAGGCACTGCTTCTTTGCAGTTGTCATAATAGACATGAAATGCTGGTTTGAACCATCATTCTTTCTCATCAAAAGTAATTTATTGAAATTCTGTTAACCCTGAAGACATAGTTAGTTCATGAGTGAATGTGCAGAGAACTATTGGAATGAGGGATTGAATTCCCTAGAAATTGAGGTTTTGTTAGTTTCGGATAACTTGGTAATCTGACACCAAATGTGGAAGCCAGACTTGGAGATGGTACAGGAACACTGGCTGCATGATTTGTGGGGCTCAGTACAAGATGAAAATGTTAGGCCTCTCATTCAAAGAGAATTCAGGATTTCAAGATGGTGACCACAGAATGTTAAATCATGTGGGGGCCCCTTCTGAACATGAGGTCCTGTGCAATTACACAGGACAGTCCCCCATGAAGCTGGCTGTGACCACAGAGACACAGAGACAGTGATGGGTCTCAGTAACTGAATCAAAACTGAACTTTGCTTCAAGGGGAAGAAGTCTTATTTATGGACGGAGAGCAGAGTCTGGAGATAGAAAGAAGGATGGAGGGATAAAACTTTATAATTCTGTCTCTTTTCTTTCCCCCATGTTTTTTTAAGGTAGGCCTGAGACTGGAAGTTCAGTGTGTGGGGGTCACAGCAGTTTCCCACCCCTGTTCACACAGCCCAGGTGAATAGGAGCCTGTGGGTTTGAGGTGGGCAGCGGTTCTCTGGGTTGGAGAACTCACTGGGAGGTGTGCAGGTTGACAAGCTGGAGTCTCCACGTACCCTTCATTCCTTCCCATTCGTCCTGTACTTAGCAATTATAGGAAAAGGTGGCTGCCCCACAACTGCTTAGAGCAGTGCCCAGGGCACAGGTCCCCTAAGATTAGGACCAAGCAGGGAACTCAGGTAGGGGGCTGGAATGGGTGAGGGCAGGCTGCAGCAATTAAATTTTTCAGCCCCAAGGTAGACTTTTTCTCCACTCTCTGAAGATTGGGACTGGGGCCAAGGCCATTACACTAAAGGAATGAAGAACTGCTCTCAAGAAAAAAAAGATTAGATATTGGAGAAACATAAGCTTCAAATGAGAAAGAGAACCAAAATTAAAAGCCTTTCCAGAGGACACAGAGCTAATGAAACAGAATATGACTTTAAAATGGCCTTAATAAATATTCTCACAGAGAGATAAGGGAAAGTTTTGAAATCACAGAGCAGGAAAAAGAACTAATTTCAAATCGAGGGTATTAAGACATAACTGTTGAGATTGGATAAAGGAAAAACCCAGCTAGCAAGATGGGAACAGCTGAAGTACAAACTAGTGAATCAAAAGGTTGGGTCACAAAACTTTTCTGGAAGACATCAGAAAGAGGTGGCACCCATGAAAAATATTGAGAATGAAATACAGAAATGAAAGTGTCAAAATCTATAAGAGAGAATTTCCAAAAGATCATAAAGGAGCCAACAGAGAGGAGGAAGCATGAATCAGAATGTCCCAGGATTAAAGAAAGATAAAAAAGCTAAGGATGAAAAGGCTAATGGGGTGCTGAACAGAATAGATAAGAAAACTAAAATCAATATTCAGACAGTCAATAGTTAAACTTAAGAATGTTAAGACAAAGAGAAAATGTTAAAGATTCCAGAGAGTAAGAAAGACCTGAGCAAGTGTTGGTTGATGTCAGGATTCTCAACAGCAGCAGTGGATAATGTCTTCAAAGTTTTAAAGGCAAAGAACTTTGAACTTAGAATTTTATATCTAGATAACTATCATTTTAATAAAGAAATTCTCTGCCTTATAAAATTTAAAAAATTACCCCACTCAAAGACCCTCTTCAAAATGCTCTCAAGAGGTGCTCTGAAAAAGAAAGGTCAGTCTGGAGGGATAAATGAGAATGGGAGATAAAACATTTGCAAAGAAGTTGATCACATTTATAATGTATAAAGAAGTAATAATTTAAAATTTTTTTCTTATAATTTTAACAACAAATTAATGGCCTAGATGATACACCACCAAGACAAGTACAAAGCGGGTAGAAGGAAAAGTGTGCTCAAGTTTTTGCCTTGTTGGGAGACATGGATATTGATCAATTTAAACACTGAGAAGGAAAACTAAGCATATCAATACATTTTAAAAAATTAGGAATAATCTTCAGAAAATTAAAGAAAAAATGGATAAGTTTAAATGGCAGAGGAAAATTTTAATCTAAGCAAGGACTTCTCTAGGTCATGGAGATTAAAACACAGACAAAGAGATAAAAACACTTGTGTTCAAACATTGATTATGTTACTAACCATTGTGAGATGACAGGCAAATAACCTTTGTGAATCTTGGTTTCCTGTCTGCAAAAGAGAATGGTAATGCCTACCAGGAAGAATTGATGTGGGGACAGAATAAGATACTGTTAGTATTGGGTTTAGCGTTAGGCCAGGTGATGGTAAGTGCTCAACAAAAGGCAGCTAGTACAACCTATGTTCATATTTCCAGTGCCAACCTAGCCCTTCCTGGCCCTTGATGCCAAGGACACTAAGTTTATTGCTGAGATTTTCTTTCCTCCTAAGACATCTGGGCTCCACCAATTAGAAAGATTGACTACCTTTCAATTTCCTCAATTATAACAAAGGACTAAAAGTGCTACTATTTCTTATAGTTATTATGAGAATTAACTAAATTAATACATATAAAATACTTATGACCTACTAAGTGCTTTAAATATTAATCATTATAATTATCTTCATGCTTAGTCTTAGATGGAAGCTTCCAGAACATACCACCTGCTCCTTAGAGAATTCCCTCAATAGAGTTGTAGTACAGTTGTAATCAGTCTTAAAACACTTAAGGCACAAGGGCAGTGAACCTCTTGAACACTCACCTAGTGTGGTCTCCCTGACATGGAAGTCATTCATCAACGAAACAACTGCTAGGTCCACTTTTGTGAAGAAGTAATCTTCATCTTGAACTTTGGCATATGCTTCACTGGACAGAAGAATAAAGTAGCTTTTAAAGATAATTTACCAGTTGATTAAAATCACTAGTTCCAACATGTCTGCCTTGCACAGCGCGCATATCATAGTAGGATTCTCACCGATAACTCACTTGGATGTAGCCTTCGCCCTATTTACATGGTGTTCTCCGTGAATTCAGTATGTTTCTACTGATTTGCTGTAGGTAAACATGTGCTCCGAGGACTTCTCCCAGGCACAGTGAATCCATCCTTTTCCTGAGAAAGACACAGATATGATAACTTAGTTAAGTTATGAATGTTGGATCCAGCCTGAACTGGTTTTATGTTCCAGTTCACTGACATTGGCAAAGTCATTTAATGTTAATACACCTCTGTTTCCTTCTACTGTGGCCTGTACTATGACACTCCTGACAGATCCTCTCTGATTGTTTGATTTTGATGATTAAATGAGATGAGGCATGTGAAATGCCAGAAGCAGAATAAGTGTTCGGTAATTGTTAGTGTTGATGGCTATAAGATGGTAAGAACCATGGTCACAAAGACAGGGTGTGGTCTATGGGCGTAGGGACCTTTCTCCTCTATCCTCCTTCTCATTTCTGTGAAGTTAAGAATGCTAAGTTACTTCAGTCGTGTCTGACTCTGTGTGACCCCATAGACGGAAGCCCACCAGGGTCCCCCGTCCCTGGGATTCTCCAGGCAAGAACACTGGAGCGGGTTGCCATTTCCTTCTCCAATGTGTGAAAAGGAAAAGTGAAAGTGAAGTTGCTCAGTCGTGTCCGACCCCTAGCGACCCCACGGACTGCAGCCTACCAGGCTCCTCTGTCCATGGGATTTTCTAGGCAAGAGTACTGGAGTGGCTTGCCATTGCCTTTTCCGAATAAGTTAAGAATAAGATACTGTAATTAAACCTAATACCTTAATCAGTTAGTGTAAATGTACCAAACACTTATGAGCACAGCACAGCATACTTGTTTCTTTTTTTTTCTCTCTAATGTTCACATAAATAATTTCAACTTTGCAGTTGCTAATACCTGCTAAGAGATTAGGGCAGGTATTTTTTTCTGCTTTCAGATGGGGTGAGATGCCTTATCCAAGGACACAATACACGGGAAGAATGAAGGTCATGTTCCTTATGAGACCTGGGAAGCACACTTTCCCCACAATTTCTATGACAAAAGGTGGCACCATGTCAGTTTTCATGCAAGATTTATTAAATTGTCACAAAGCCATGCATATTCTAGCAGAAGATACTAATGATGATTCTCAAGATGCAATTCTTTTGTAACCTTCAGGCAGTAAGAGGCTAGAAACCAATGCCTGACATCAAACTCCCAAGAAGATATGAGACAGAGTAATGTGTCAGTAAAAGTGAAGTTGCAGATTCATTTTGTCTGCTCTTTAACACTTTATTGTATAGAAGTGCTGAATAGTGAAAGAGTCCTCAATGTATTTGGCTGGAGGCAACTTTATGGATATACTGAAACTAAAAAGGAACCAGTGTATGAAGAATAAGGGGGGGGGGCAAAAATGCCTAGGCAATCACCAGGGCATAAAAAAAGAACAGTCACATAAGCCTAGAGTGCTTAGATAGAAAGACATGTAACACACAAACAGGATGGCAGAGTACTAACAGGCAGTCAAGGCTGGAAGGCGGAATTCCTGGGTGTATAATCTCATGAAGGAAAAGGGTTATTGCTAAAACAGCCAACAGATAATTGAGTGCTTATGATGTACCAGACTTTCTAAAAATTATTTTATAAACTCATTTTATTTATTTATTTGTTTTGGCTGCAACAAGTCTTAGTTGCGGCATGTGGGATCTTTGGTTGGGGCATGCAGGATCTAATTCCCCGACCAGGGCTGGAACCCCAGACCCCTGCACTGGAAATGTGGAGTCTTGCTACTGGGCCACAAAGAAATCCCCAAAACTACTAACTCATTTTGTTCTACAGAACCTTATGAGTCATTTTCAAATATTGTCATCATTTTATAGATGAAGAAACTGAGACCCAGAAGTGTCTTTGCAAAGGCAACCCTGAATATTCATTGGAAAGACTGATGCTGAAGCTCCAATACTTTGACCACCTGATGTAAAGATCTGACTCTTTGGAAAAGACCCAGATGCTGGGAAAGATTGAGGGCAGGAAGAGAAGGGGGCGACAGATGTTGAGATGATTGGATGGTATCACTGACTCAATGGGCATGAGTGTGAGCAAACTCCGGGAGATGGTGAAGGACAGGGAAGCCTGGCATGCTGTGGTCCATGGAGTTTCAAAGAGTCAGAAACGACTGAGTGACTGAACAATGACAACACATGTTTCCGAAAAGAAAGTGCTGGGATCTGAGCCCAGGAGACCTGGTTCTAGGGCTGAGATGCAGTAAGATATCATTCAAAGATGGGGAGCAGGAGGTGGAGGACAGCCAGAGCCCTTGTGCTCAACCACTATGCTGTATCGCCTCCAGCTGACACAACGTCGATGGGCCTATTTTGTCAGTCCTCCAAGAGAATTGAATGTCCTGTGGGAGATTTTATAGTATCTGAGACACAAGAGCACGCTCTTCTGTTTTCAATTCCCAATAGTGTTATCATATGTCCTAGTTTGTCCAAGATTGTCTGGTTTATGCTGGCTGTCAAGGTGTAATCAATAAGAGTGCTTTAAAAAGTGTCCCAATTTGGAAGATAAAGTAGACAATAACCCTGTGTGTCACCAGTCAAATGGTTAATCCCTGGGCAAGACTAAACCCACTAGAAAGCCAAAGTGCTTGGCTAATGATTTCTTATATACACAGGAGATGGATGGGGTCAGGGAGGGCTTGTTCTGTAAGAGGAATACTAAGGAAGTAACACCCCTCACGCCCAGGAAAAAAATAAAATGGAAACAAACACTCAATAGAAAATAGCAGAATCCTCAAAATAGGCAGCATAACTAGATTTCATAAAAAAGTACTCCAAAGAGGGCATTTTCATCGAGCTTACTCTGCCAAAGGCATCGCTAGGATAAAAGACTGATTTCCTCAGAGAAAATTTGAGGTGAATTCCAATCATGTCTGAGTAGTTTTAATATGTACTATTAAATCAGGATTTGGGGGAATTTGCTGTATGACTCAGGGAGCTCAAGTTGGAGCTCTGTAACAACCTGGAGGAATGGGAAGGGGTGGGAGATGGGACGGAGGGGACATGTGCATGTCAATGGTTGATTCATATTGATGTATGGCAGAAACCAAACAGTACTGTAAAGCAATTATCCTTCAATTTGTTGTTGCGGCTGTTCAGTTGCTCACTCATGTCTGACTCTTTGCATCCCAATGACTGCAGTGCGCCAGGTTTCCCTGTCCTTTACCATCTCTCAGAGTTTGCTCAAACTCATGTCCATTGAGTGATGCCATCCAACCCATCTAATCCTCTGTTGTCCCCTTCTCCTCCTGCCCTCAATCTTTCCCAGCTTCAGGTCTCTTCCAGTGAGTCAGATCTTCGCATCAGGTGGCCAAAATATTGGAGCTTCAGCTTCAACATCAGTCCTTCCAATGAATATTCAGGGTTGATTTCCTTTAGGATGGACTGGTTTTACCTCTTTGCTGTCCAAGGGACTCTCAGGAGGCTTCTCCAGCACCACAGTTCCAAAGCATCAGTTCTTCGGCACTCAGCCCTCTTTGTGGTCTAACTCTCACATCTGTTACATGACTACTGGAAAAACCATAGCTTTGATTATATGAACCTTTGTTGGCAAAGTGATGTTTCTGCTTTATAATAAGCTGTCTAGGTTTGTTACAGCTTTTCTTCCAAGGAGCAGAGTCAATTAAAAATCACGAAATTTAAAAAAAATCAGGAATTGGAAGATATGGGGTGGAGTTAATTGATTAAAGTTTGTCCCCAGCTTAGTGCTGTGAACTGACTTCATTTTACCAAAGTTAATATGTTAATTCTCTCAGGGAGTTCACATGTGGGGTTTGTCATCCCTAAATTTGTGTACAGCAGCTATTAAATTAATAAACTGATTATTATATTACCTCTTGTGGAGGAGTTAGTTATGCATATCCTCTATGTTTTCCTACTTAAAATGACTACGGATAACATAGTTGAAGATAAGTTCTTCTCACTATCAATGAGCTATGTTCTAAACTGTAAAGCTCAACCTTTCTTGGCCTGTCCCCTGGGTCCCAGACTCTAGTCTTCTAGCCTTCTCTAGAAGGCTGGAAGCCACAGACTTCCTCACATAACTTGCTATGGTGACTATGGTAACATTTCTCCTCTAGGCTACTAAAGACTACTCATTCAGCAGTTTAACATGCAGAACCACTAAATGTGAGAACTTTAGTTGATAGGTCCAGAAATTTTTGGCAAATCCATTTTCTTTGCCACGTAAATGTGCCAAGGGTTCTTAAGGCCAGAGTAGGAAGCTTGAGTCTTTGGGACCCCTTGAGCAGATTGGGGGTAAGGGATGCTGGAAGAGATCTCTGTATTGTCCACACATGAAATCTCACAGTAATAGATTCTTCATAAATCTCACTTGTTTATGTGAGACTCACTCTTTCCACTGAAAGTTTGGAAAAGAATATACTCAGCGAATTATAAATTGAGGTTTGATCACAAAAATTGAGGTCCTATTGTTTCTATAGCAGCGTGGGACTTTGGGGGGATATATTGCAATGAAAAAGCATCAAATTTTGGTAAGTGATAGACATGCTAGTATTCATTCCTTCACAATTACCAGGGGGGAAATTTCTTAGAAAGTTATAGAAAACTGGTCAATTATCCCTATTTATTTGCACTGTTTGATTATGCTTTATTTCCCACTTAACTTTCTATTAATAAACTTGGTGCTGAGACAAAAGGATTTTTGTGTGACTAATGTACACTGTGGTCTAGTTTCCAGAATACTTTAAATAATTGCTCTTATATTGGCTTAAAATTGTGAACCAGAAACCTTTTGGGACCTTTCACTTAATCTGAGCTGTTTCCAAGCCTATTGCTTTTGCTACCATTTCCAGTAGAATTTTTTCACCCTCCTCCTTTTTCCCCAGGTAATCTTTGTGAAATCTTTGTAGGAAACCAGGTGCATTTAGATGTACTATTCTTGCAAATTAGATTCCTCCCTGTAGCTCCATGCCATCTTTCATTCTCTTCTTCTTCACCATCTTCAAAGGCATTTAGGTTCCCATCTGCACAAAGGACTGTGCTAGACCCTAGGCAAACAATTTAATGGAAATAAATCCTGCCCCATGGGGACTTCAAGTCTATGTTGATCAGAAAAACCTGATGGCTATAACAAATAACCTCCAAATCTCGGTGGGTTAACACGATAGAAGTTCTTTTTTCATTTATTTCACAGTTTAGTAGAAGTTGGTAGGGGCTGGGGTCCATGCGTACATTTAGGGATCCACATTCCATCCATTTAGTACCAATTGCATCTCATAAGGCTTCAGAGGCTTCTACTGCAAGCCCTGACTACAGCCAGCAGAAAGGAGGAAAGACAGCATGGATGGAGCACACAAGAGGTTTTTAAGAGATCAGGTCTGGAATTTACAGTCTTATCTAACTAGTCAAAATAATAAATACCCCTAGCTAGTCAAAATAATTGTTCCTGTATTTGTTTGCTGTCGTTGTTTAGTCACTAAGTTGTGCCTGACTCTGTGACCACATGGACTGTAGCCCACCAAGATCCTCTGTCCATGAGATTCTCCAGGCAATAATACCAGAGTGGGTTGCCATTTCTTTCTCCAGGGGATATTCCTGATCCAAGGATCAAACCCATGTCTCCTGTGTCTCCTGAATTGCAGGGGAATTCCTTGCCACTGAGCCACCAGGAAAATCCCTGCTATATACTGGTAGGCATATGGCAAATATGATTTGATCAAGTTATAGAATCTCAGTGAAGGGAACATGGAAAATATAATTTTTGAAGTTTCCTGTAAATATAAAATTATTTAATTATAATAGTTAAATAAAACTTGAAAAAATGAGATGATAGCCTGAGTGGGGAAGTAAAGTTAATGGCAGAGACAGAATGTCAAGGGTAGAAAAGATATTTTAGATCAACTTAATTTAACAAAGCATTTGGAAGAGAAAGATAAAGGCACAGAGAGACAAATCAAATCATCAAATATTCAGACAAAATAAACAGTACCTGCCTCAAAATGAAAGGTTTATTGTTCTTAATCCAATACTTTTGTCCCAGATTATTCTTGGAACATTTTTTTCGCTGTGAATTGAAGAGAGGGGGAGAATTCAGGCATAAATGTGGTAACAACCCAATAATAAATTTATGTAACACATCCCAGGACTATTAATCTTAATTTTCTGGTTAATTCCTAATCCATTATCTACAATTCCCCCATATACTTCACATACACACACACTCTCACACACAAACATCTTGCCCTTTTCTCCTCAACATGCTATCCACAATCTTCCAAAATGAGTAGAATGAAACTCCGTAAATTAAGTAGCCTGCAAAAGTTTCATGGCCAACAATTGGCAAAGTCTGACTTAAAGCCTCCATCCATCTAATAGCAAAACTCAAGCTCTTTCCATAATACTCTGGTGCTTTCTTCTCCGAGGAGTGGGAAAGTCCCTGAGAAAGGTGAGAGAAGGAATATTTAGAAGCAGTCAGCTGAGTGAGTGCAAAATATTTCTCAGGGCACCAAAGAACTGTAATTTATGCCCATAAATTTCTGTAGAGCTGCAGTTCTTAAGTGAGTGAAACTGAGGTACAGTGGGCTTTCTGTCTGTAGTTTTAGGATCTGTCCTTTGGAAAAAGGATTTAAATTGCTTATTTTATTCCCTTGGCTAACTTGCATGATCAAAATAGTCAGTTAAATGATATGTTAATTTGATGAGACCATGGCACCCTGTCTTGCTTCAGGCCTCAGTGTATGTAATACTATCATTGACCATCAACTGTATCCTTCCTCTGTGCCTAGTAGTATAATGCTGCTGCTGCTGCTAAGTCACTTCAGTCGTGTCCGACTCTGTGCGACCCCATAGATAGCAGCCCACTAGGCTCCTCTGTCTCTGGGATTCTCCAGGCAAGAATACTGGAGTGGGTTGCCATTTCCTTCTCCAATGCATGAGAGTGAAAAGAGAAAGTGAAATCGCTCAGTCATGCCTGACTCTTAGCGACCTCATGGACTGCAGCCTACCAGGCTCCTCTGTCCATGGGATTTTCCAGGCAAGAGTACCGGAGTGGGTTGCCATTGCCTTCTCCGTAGTAGTATAATACATTACATTTATTATTTCTATTTCACACCACAACTTTGGAAAGGAAATATCTCCATTTTACAAAAGAGGAGTCTAAGGACCTTTTACCGGTCCCATACCTCCAAGGTCAAATGTAAAATTGATACAATTTATAAGATGTAGTTAGTATAAAAACATATTTATATTAAATTGCACTGCCAAAGGTAGACATGTCTCTTCTAATGGATTTCTATCACCATTTCATCTCATACACTTGTGCAACCATTTCCGGGTATCAGATAGCAAAATGTCTATTAAGTTAGAGACCTTTTCAATAATCTATTTAGTTACTACAAACCTAGTAGAAATGTAAAGAAGGAAATGAACTGCAGTTGAACTTGTGGAATTCTTCACCTTTCCACTCTTCCCTCCATTTCCTCTTGATGTTGAAGCTGTCGTTTCCTGGTTTTCTTAGTGTCTCTGTGAGTCCACTCTGACCCACCTGATGGTCCCTGGTGATGCAGAGAGACCTCACAGAGGGACCCTGAGACAGTAGCTCTTTCATTTCCAAGTGAAGGCCTTAATAGCACCTGGTTGGACTCAGGTCCTTGGTCCATTAGCATTGAATATAAGGTGCTTTGCCTTGTTGGTGATGGACAGGGAGGCCTGGTGTGCTGTGATTCATGGGGTCGCAGAGAGTCGGACACGAGTGAACAAATGAACTGAACTGAACTGAACCAGAACTCCATCAGTTATCAGTGGAACTGAATAAAGATCATAGCTGATCACCACACTCTCCTTACTGGGCCTATATTGTTAAAAGCATCTCTGAATCCACAAGTCTGTTGATTCATTTATGCATTGAGAATGCAGAGTCTTAGCCACTGGACCACCATGGAAGTCCCTTGTTGATTCATTTATATCTACAAATACTTCTCTTTTTGGCAGAGTATTAGTTGACAGGCTTTCCTGTATGATGAGAACGATGATTTGCAAAATGCTCTTCATACTCACATGTATATCACTGTTCTTTACCATAGGGAAGTCATGGAGGGTACTCTTCCCAGTCCAGTGTCGAATAGAAATAAAACAATCTATTCTAATGAAATTCAGGTTATTATTTTGTTTTGCCTCCCGGTTGACTATTCAGGCTGAGTTAATTTCTTAGTGATAACAGCAGATGTAGTGTCTTCAGTATTTCATTGGCACAACGTAAAAGGGAGCACACTAAATGAGAGAAATCAAACAAGGCATAACCAAGTGGACTGCTTTAAGTGCTTTAATCAAACTGTCTAATATATGTAAGTTGGGATCAAGCTCTGTACAGTAGTGAGACACATATATTCTATTCCTTTAGACTTATTTAGCAAAAAAGAAGCTACAGTTCAGGAAAAAGGTAATGGCTGCTTCCCATTTACTGACTAACATTCTTCTCCATTCCCCATGGTGTGGCTCATGCTTATAAATATTAAAAATCTGGTACAACCAAGCATAATCAACCAACACTTACTCAGCTTCTTCCAAGTACCAATCATGCTAAATGCTTGAAATGAATTAGACACAGTCCCTGTCCCCTTTAAAAGCAAGAAACAGGTAAATAGAGACTTTATACATAAATAGAAATTCATAAAACTACAGAGAGGGCGTGATTAACCATAGACACTGGAATTTGAAAATTGGATAGGATTTCACCTAGAAGAAGGGCAATTGAGTACATTATTTATGCAAGAAGTACAGAATCTATAGAGGCATAATGGTGAACCAACAGGTTATGTTCAGGGAACTCTAAAAATTAGCTTTCTTTTTTTTGAAGTTATGAAAAATATTTATACAATTCATATTTTAAAATAAATAAAAATTTGGACTGAGAAGACATAAACCTATAAGCATAGTTATTTTAAAATTTCTTTTTCAATAATTAATAGGAACAAGAAACAGTCTCTAGGGATATAGACATTTGAAAAACTTCTCAAGTTAACCAACATGACTTAATTGACATTTCTAAAACACTATACTTAACAGTAACAGAAAACACTTTCAGTTGCAGTATACATAGAACTTCTATCAAAATAAACCATGTGAAGTTAGCTTCTTTTAATTGCTCGAGGGAAAAGGGCTGAAGTGAGTGTGGAGATATGGTAGGAAACATTGCTGAAGAGGAAACCAGAGACTGGATGGTATGGAGACAGACGGGATTCACTGGCTACTCAGCACTATATAGGTTAGGTACTATGTGGGATACAAAAACGCCTTAAGACTTTTTGCTGCTCTTAAAGAACTTATGATCAAATTGAGATGAGAAACCAACACACACGAAGAAATTAAGACATAATTAAGAAGTCAGTGAGGAGTAACGGACTCTAAGTGCAGTTGGGATTCAAAGAAGGTACAGAGATCAATACAGTCTGGAATAATCAAAGAATTAAGAGAAAGTTGAATTTGAGCTGCTCCTTGAAGAATGGGAAGACTTAGCTCAATAGCTCTTAACCAACCAGTACTTCCCCCTAGTGGACATTTGGAAAGGTGTCGGTTGATTTTTAGATGTCAGTGGGAAGGTGAGAGGGTCATTTTAGGAATTGCCTTGCGATGCATAGAAGAGACTGTCCTGTGTCCTTCTACTCAAAGAAGAACCGTCCCTATCAGAAATCTAGTAGTGCCCCCACCCAGAAGCACTAACTACATAAGTAGGGGGCAGAGAGAGTAGATTCCAAATGGTGAAAACCAAACAAATCTAAGAATTATGGAGATGTATCACTCTGGGTCATCAACAAGATTAATTAAATAATTTAGAGATAAATCCTACTCAATTTTAAAAATTGATTAACTTTTGCAACTTATATCAGAAATTACATGGTTAAATAGGCCTTTTTATGGGATTGCAATCTCAAATATCATTAGGGATTAGAAGGTAGAAACAGTATGTCAGGGATTTAACCAGCATCCATCCCTCAGTCCCATCACGTCCCTGGTGGCTCAGATGGTGAAGCGTCTGCTTACAATGCGGGAGACCCGGGTTCAATCCCTGGGTTGGGAAGATCTCCTGGAGAAGGAAATGACAACCCACTCCAGTACTCTTGCCTGGAAAATCCCATGGATGGAGGAGCCTGGTAGGCTGCAGTCCACGGGGTTGCAAAGAGTCAGACACGACTGAGCAACTTCACTTCACTTCACTTCATCCTTCAGTGCTGCAAGGTCATTCTGATGCACGCAGCTCAGCACTGTGGCTGTATTATCCCCTTGCCAAGCAGTGTGTGCCCATTTTCTGTTTCTGACCATCCACCAGGGGGTGCATCAAACTAAGTCAACTGTCTGTGTCATTCTGATCTTCCGGCCTGCTCTTGGCTTCTACCTGCTCTTGGCTTCTGTTTACTGCCTTTACTGTTTACTCTCAGATTTCTCCTGCTTTCCTAACTGCCATATATTTACATCTCCCTTTCAAATGCCCCAAGAATGGGTATCTGATCACTTTGTTCCATGACTCTGTCCTTGAGAGGCAAGCCCTTAGACTCCACGGGTTTGTGGGTCTTTGGCTGACTTGTGGTTTGCTTGCTCTAGAGCCTCTACAGTCAGGTCATCCCCTATCAGTTTGCTGTGAAGGATCAAGATGATCATAAGCACAGGGGAACTCATGTAAAAGCTACAGGGCCCCATCCTTATCAACAAAGGCAATAGCTTTTCAATAAGGACTCTGGCTATGCTGAAATAAGGTTCAATGAAAGTGGAATTACGGGATTTGCTACTCACAATTGCAGTTAAAAAAATCAAATGCCAACTTTGCTGAGCACACGGTATGGAATAAACTGTTCACCATTTAGAACTCTTCCAGCACAGTTATGCATATAGACTGTGGTCACTTTCAAGTTTAGGTGACACTACTTTCAAATATAAGGGTCATGCATTTACTGTCATTTCAAAGTCAACATCTACAAAATTTATGTCATAGATTTCTACCAACACTAAATTGCCCTCCAAACTTCTCTATTTCCAACCATTGTAGTAGGAATTTTATAGGAAGTATAGAATTAATTGTTGAGGGAAATATATCATGGCTATGAACTGCAAGTATTCTAGGCTCCACTCACTAAGAGTGCCCCCGGGTCAAGTCTGATGGAAAGAAATACTTTAATAACCACATAAAACAAATTTTACAACCTGATGGCCCGCCAGCCAAATTGGGCCGGGAATATTTTTCATTTTGATGAACACTGTATATTATAAATATTTGAATTAGAATGGCATGTGAATTAGGATTTCAGTGGTCTCAACCAGTCCAGAAAGGTGTAGCTAAAGAATAAGCCATAAACAAGTACCAATTTGCAGGAGACAAAGTACAGGAATATAACACTAGACAAGGCCAGGTGATGAGGTCAGGTGGGTGACATTTTATATGGCCTATGATTTTAAATGCTATCACTTCACTCCTTTTAAGGTGATCATGCTCGCCAGCCACTGTCTGACACCTACAGTCACACACTGTCTCTTTTGCCTGCATGTAAGCCTGGTCTAGTGGGAAAAATACATGTGCACTTAGATGTCTAATTAAAACACCCACTATCAGCAACACAGTACTGAAAGCCCCATTAAGCATCTTATGAATGCCCAAGAGCGCCCCTGACCATGTTTGGAGTGACACATTTTGGCTCCATTGGTGAAAATTAGGATCAGGCCCAGGACACTGGAGAATACACATTGCATCCCATATGGCCTGGTGTGTAGGTAGATTGCTCCCTGGGTGCCTGAAACTCAGTGAAAAAGCTTTGGGTAGGAATTAGAGGAAAATGATGGAGAATGCAAATTAGCACACTATGGATGGATCTGCATCATGTATGGCCACATTATGGATTGGATTCAACTGTCAGATGGCTATGTATTATTCATGATCAAATTCAGGGTAAAGATACCAGATGGCAAAGGCATATTCATGGTCAGATCTTAGTTGTTAGATTAATTATAAATCTACATAAGAATTGGATAATAATAATTTAGACTGCTCTCAAAAGGATACTCTGTAGGTCATCTAATCAAAAGTATTTTTAAAATAAGGCATATAGGTTATTAGGTGACATTAAACATTTTATGTTGCCATAAGTTATTTTCCAAAAAGACTTTCCAGTAGCATAAGACTTTTTTCAGATTTCACTAACCTGTGGCTTTGGTCTTAATGTTTGATAGAGCTGGTGGTAACAATGCCATTTTGTTAAAGGACTGCAGATGATTTATGTGAACCAGAATGTCAAGGGACCAGCAAAACTCTGTAGACAAGAAAAATGTTTTGTCTGCGTAGCTACGACTCATCATGTACAAAAAGGCTCTGTGATTTCAGGTTCTGCCTGTCATCAGCATTATGTGGGCTGGACATTTTCTATTGGTCCCTTTGGATTCCCTCTCTAACCTTCCACATCTTGCTTTGTGCCCAGTGAGGCTGACCTGGAAGCCCTGCATCAGTGAGCTCACTTGTCCTCTGCATTTCAGCTGCTTGGCCAATGAAGGGTATCAGTGGGAGATGGGGTGGGGCGGAGTGGATATTCTGTTAAATCCTCCCTGTATTATCTCCTCGGCAAAGGACACTGCTCCTGTTAGGGGGTGCTCTCCACACAACTTTTCTATGAATTCTGGAAGCTTCATAGATGGTTGCAGTTTTCTGTTGTTACCAGCCTTGGGGTTGTTTGATATTATCCTTTGTGGTTTCTCTATATTCTGCCCACAGCTTTGAGAACGGTTCTTTTATTAAGTTCTTCAAGGAGATCCAACCAGTCCATTCTAAAGGAGATCAGTCCTAGGTATTCATTGGAAGGACTGATCCTAAAGCTGAAACTCCAATACTTTGTCCACCTCATGAGAAGAGTTGATTCACTGGAAAAGTGATGCTGGGAGGGATTGGGGGCAGGAGGAGAAGGGGACGACAGAGAATGAGATGGCTGGATGGCATCACCGACTCAATGGACATGAATTTGAGTGAACTCTGGGAGTTGGTGATAGACAGGGAGGCCTGGCGTGCTGTGATTCATAGGGTCGCAAAGAGTCAGACACGACTGAGCGACTGAACTGAAGTGAACTGAAATATCCACTTTGAGTGTGCCACCTGTTACCTTTTGTGATCCAGACTGAAATACAGTTGACCCTGGAACAACACAGGTTTGAACTGCGATGGTTCATCCACATGTCAAGGATTTCTTTAAATAGTAAATACTATAATACTGCATGCTCTGCCATTTGCTGAATCCATGGGACCATGTATATGAAGGACTGACTATAAATTATACAAGCATCTTTGACTGTGTGAAGGTTAGGTTGCTACCCCTAACCTTCAAGTTGTTCAGGGGTAAACTGTATACTCTAAACCCAGAATCAGAGAATCAAACAATATTTTAACTGAAAGTAGTGTACATGATCTGTTCAAACTTTCTCATTTTACTGATGAAGAAACTGAGCTGGAGGGATGTCAAGGGATTTTCCCAAAGTTACCAGATACTTTGTCACAGTCTGAAGGACCAGAACCCAGACCTTCTGCATATCTTTAGTGCATTTTCCCAATTGAATCCTCTGCAGAAGGTCTTGGGCATCACAGTAGGTGTCCACTGCAGGTGTCTGTCTGGGACAGTTAACCCCAGGGAACTGGCCAGGAGGAAGATTTTTCTACCTACAGAAGCTTCTGGTCAAAATGTTGACAGCAGCTCCAGGAAGCGACTCAGTAAGGAGGAGGAAGCTACTGAAAATCCAGTGATCCGTAGTTTCCAGAGATCCTAGCTAAACTCGGCTGCTAGAATTGTACCCCAGTCTGAAGGGATAATAAAGGGAAAATTGAACCAAGTGGAGCTTCTAACACTCAGTGCCCAGGTGTTCTCCACAGACAGGTGGAGGGGATGGTTGCACTAGGTGAGGAAGGTGTTACTGTACAGGTTTGAGAGAACAGAGGCACGCGTAACATAATTCAGTTCAGTTCAGTTCAGTCGCTCAGTCGTGTCCGACTCTCCGCGACCCCATGAATCACAGCACGCCAGGCCTCCCTGTCCATCACCAACTCCCGGAGTTCACTCAAACTCATGTCCACAGAGTCGGTGATGCCATCCAGCCATCTCATTCTCCGTCGTCCCCTTCTCCTCCCGCCCCCAACCTTTCCCAGCATCAGAGTCTTTTCCAGTGAGTCAACTCGTCGCATGAGGTGGCCAAAGTATTGCAGTTTCAGCTTTAGCATCAGTCCCTCCAATGAACATCCAGGATTGATCTCCTTTAGAATGGACTGGTTGGATCTCCTTGCAGTATAAGGGACTCTCAAGAGTCTTCTCCAACACCACAGTTCAAAAGCATCGATTCTTCGGCGATCAGCCTTCTTCACAGTCCAACTCTCACAACCATACATGACCACGGGAAAAACCATTGCCTTGACTAGACGGACCTTGGTTGGCAAAGTAATGTCTCTGCTTTTTAATATACTATCAAGGTTGGTCATAACTTTCCTTCCAAGGAGCAAGCGTCTTTTAATTTCATGGCTGCAATCAGCATCTGCAGTGATTTTGGAGCCCAAAAAAACAAAGTCTGACACTGTTTCCACTGTTTTTCCATCTATTTCCCATGAAGTGATGGGACCAGATGCCATGATCTTTGTTTTCTGAATGTTGAGCTTCAAGCCAACCTTTTCACTCTCCTCTTTCACTTTCATCAAGAGGCTTTTGAGTTCCTCTTCACTTTCTGCCATAAGGGTAGTGTCATCTGCATATCTGAGGTTATTGATATTTCTCCCAGCAATCTTGACTCCAGCTTGTGCTTCTTCCAGCCCAGCGTTCCTCATGATGTACTCTTTTATATGTTATATGTTATATGGTAACAATATATATGGTAACATAATTACCATGAACTAAATGGCCAAGAACTGCACTGGGGTTTTCCATTCACTATTGTATATAATCCCAACCATAATCCTCATTTCACAGATAAGAACATTTATGCAAAAAAGAAGTTATACCTATAGTGAGTGGGAAAAAAGCCCCAGAGGAGACAGAGTTCAAGACACATGGAGAACACAGTTATGGTGGCAAAAAAATCACAGAACGTTTGTTGTTGCCCATCACTGAGTCATGAACGAGAACCGAAGGCCAAGAAAGCAGCACCATGAATGAGAGAGGCTTAGCTGCTGCCATGGTATCTGTGCCTTATGGGCTGAGGGGCGATGGGCATGGAAGAACGTGCAGATGACTAGGCTTTAGCTTAAAAAGTGTTATGATGAGGAAGTACAGGGTTCCATGAGGACCCAGAGGAGGGGCCAGCATCACAGTCTGGTGAGAGAACAGGGCAACGAAGATTTCACAGAGAAGTGACCTGTGAGTCTTACGAGGGATGGATAGGGATTGGCAGATTAAGTGGGAGGAAACTGTGGTTCAGGTAGTGTAACATGTGCAAAGGCCTGCTGTTAAGAGAATTCCTGGCAAAGAGGTTCACTGGAGTTGATCATAGTAGTTAGAGGGAATTAGCAGGCTAAAAAGCTAAGTCAAGGTCATATAAGCTGAGTTTGTAAATCCTGTTAAGGAATTCGGATTTTTCCTCCCATCAGAGCATTAGAGAGACACTGAGATTTCAAGTAGGGAGAGGAGGTGACCCAATTTCAGGGGTCACTGATTCTTGGTCAGAGATTGCTGTATGCTCTGGCTTTGTTGGATGAATAAGAAGACTGTTCTGTTTAGGGTGAGTCTCCAAGGCAGTCAGCATGAGGTGTAACTCACACGGGCCCATGAGTGTTGTTAATGATCCCTGATTGAGAGCCAGGCCTTCCAGGGATCTCAGTAGCTCATGTCACTTACAGTGCTTGGCTGTTGTTTGTCAGTATATTTACACTTTTTGCCCAAATCCAAGTAATTTGTATTTGCTTTTTCATCTTGCTTCCTTCAGAGTTTTGTCCTGTTTTGAAAAGAACCCAAGATACTGTTCAGTAGAGATGGTGAATTTTCACTGTGTGATAGTGTAAGTAACTGGCATTTCTTTTTAACCAACCTCAAAGAGTCGGACACGACTGAGCGACTGAGCTGAACTGAACTGATGCTTTGTTTCCTTTGTGTTTTCCATTCTATACATTCCAGCCCTGAGCTGAGATAGTGGCTTAGGATATTTACCTGCCTTGGATAGATCTGGAAAACTTGACTTTGAATTTGAATCTGGTCATGTGATGTAATGGGCTTCCCTGGTGGCTCAGTGGTAAAGAATTCACCTGCAACGCAGATGTGGGTTCGATCTGATCCTTGGGTCTGGAAGATCCCCTGGAGAGGGAAATGGCAACCCACTCCAGTATTCTTGCCTGAGAAATCCCATGGACAGAGGAGCCTGGAGGATTACAGTCCATGTTGTTGAAAAGAGTTAGACATGACTTAGCACTAAACAACAACAGCGATATAATTAGACCTTGCTGAACTCTGGGACCCACAACGCTCATAAGAAAGATATTTCCAGGCAGGAGGAAAGCAGGAGAGATTGCCTTGTAAAATGTGAATAAATACAGAGCTCAGACCTAGGCTGTATCTGTATGTTCAACTGTCTAGAGAAGTTACTTAAAATATGCTCACTGTATAAAAGAGGGAGGTGCTTGGCTATTCTTTATAGCTGAAGCAAAATGTTCATGAAGTAATAGCTACTCTTACATGTTCATCGTCTTCTCTCCTTTCTTTCCCTCTCCTTTTTTTTCCCCAAGTCACCCTATTGAAAAAGTATGCTGGTTACATAGCACTAAAATGATTTCAGAACTCACTAATGATTGGGTTTTTAACCTGCAGTTGGAGAAACATTGTTATAGAGGATTTAACCAAAATGTACGTTTCCTAGTCTCTCACTGTGGCAAAGAAACTATTTCTACCTGAACTATGGAGTTACTAAGTTCTATCTAATTGTTGGGGTGTCTGAAGATTGGTGAAGATTTCTGCAGAGACTCTTGCCTCATTGGAAAGGCAGCAATTTAATTTTTTTTGAAGCTCTATCTTTTCTTTTTTTTGCACACATTGACATATTTTATTCTTAAGTGGAAAAAATTTAATTACTGCTGTTTTTCAGGGAGATAGTAAGCTACCTAGTATCACACAATGCAATGTTGGAGATAAAACAAAATTCAGGTTTGACCAGTTCCAAAGCCCACATTTTGGAACTTCCTGGTGGTCCAGTGGTTAAGATGGTGGTTCCACTGCAGGGGGCACAGGTTCAATCCCTGGTTGGGGAACTAGAATACCACATGCCATGTGGTGTGGCCAAGAAATAAAAACGAAAATACTAAAACACAAAGCCGGCATCCTTTTACATCCTGCCTTATAGTAAGTTATCTACTTTCCACCTTCCATGCATAGGCTTGAAACCTTATCTTCATGTGATTATGAGATGGAAAACTCTTGAATCCCACTGTATTCAGGAGATGTTTAGTACTGTTTGACAGCTATCTATGGGTTCCTTCCCACGAGGAGTCTATTTTCAGTTCACATTCGAGTCAGAGAGTTATTCCTCTCAATTGTTATGGTGGACATATTGCTGGTCACTAACTTTGAAACAGCTTGCTAGAATTCAGAATGCTGAGATCAGAGAGAGAAAGCTACAGGACTAGGCACACAGAAAAAACTGCCATTCCTGTGTTCTAAAGTAATTGGAAGCACAAATTTTAAAGATTCTATTGAAAGGAGCCGTTCCACTTAGCATTATTGTTAATTGTATCTTAGACTTCAAAATAAGTGAATGAGTAGAGACTTGAGAATTTTTCATGTGCCATGATGGAAACATAAAAACATTTTCAGTCCCAGCTGTTGTGGAGTAAAACCATGGAAATGAGGGAACCTGGGAAGAGGATTGGAACCATAAGGCAAGAAGAAAATAAACCTGGGTGAATAGACCAGAACAAAGACATCTTCTCTCAGATTTCTGGGCTAGAGGTTTCCTCCAATTCCTTTTTTTTTTTTTTTTTAAGATTTACTTATTAATTTTGGCTACAGCAGGTTTTAGTTGCGGCATGTGGATTCTTTAGTTATGGCGCATGAACTCTTAGTTGTGGAGTGTTAGTCACTGGACCACCAGGGAAGTTCCACCTCCAGTTTTTTAGTGGGAAGAATTAGAAACTGATAGGAAAACCTCAGGGGCTTCCCAGATGGTGCTAGTGGTAGAGAACATGTCTGCCAATGCAGGAGACTTAGACACAGGTTCGATCCCTGGGTCAGGAAGATCCCCTGGGGGAGGGCACAGCAACCCACTCCGGTAATCTTGCCTGGAGAATCCCATGGACAAAGGAGCCTGAGTCGTGTAGTGCTGACCATGACTGAAGCGACTTAGCACACACCCCAGGGGATCTCAGTGTAGGTGTTGGTTATCTCTGATCATACTTCAAATAAGTGAGCATTCAGTATCTCATGCCTCTCCTTCTGCACGGTGGACTCACTCTGCCTTTCTCCCAAGTTATTTGTGTGGCATTTATAAATCATAAGTCTATGATCCAAATTAAAACAGACAAACCTATTCTAACAGATTCTGTCTTGTTCTAGATGAATATAGGTTTTCCTTGGCAACCAGCAACTCTGACTTTAAAAACTTTCCCTTCCTATTGTCGTCTGAACATATTTGTACCCCTACAATTCATGTTGAAATCCTAATCTCCAGAGGTGGTGGTTTGTACAGATGTCTTTGGGGGGTACTTCAGTGAAACTCTCATGATTGGGAGTGATGCCTTACAAAAGAGACTCTAGAGAGAGCCCGACCGCCTTCTTGGTGAGGACACAGTGAGAGTGTGTGACCCGGGCAAGGATCCCTACCTACCCATGCTTGGACTTCAGCCTCTAGAACTATGAACAGCCAGTTTCTGTTGTTTATAAGCTACCTAGTCTCTGATGATTTTCAATAGCACCCAGACTGAGATACTTCCCTTAGAACTTGAATTATTGGAGATTCTCAGTATCAGCCTTCAGGAGGGAAACTCATAAATGTACATTCTCTGTGCTTATTTTCTGCAACATTGTGAAGTGGGCATTGTGTGTTTGCTTGCTAGGTCTCCTTGTTCTCTTTCTCCAGGAATCTCTTTCCTTTCAACCTTACCTTTCTGAGGAGCCCAATTCTTGAGCTACTTTTTCCTCTGTGCTGGCTTTTGACTATTATTTTCCTCCAAAAGCATAGCTGTGTGTGTCTCAGAACTAGGGTTAATCTCTTTAGAATTTTTGCAAAGATATTCATGCATTTAGAATGACATTTCTTCTGGAAAACATCTTCACTTTTAACTGAGGCCTTCTATACCCTAACCCATGGGTTAGACATGATTAAGCCAACACTCTCATTTCTCAATCCTGAGGAGGCTCTAAGGCTCAAAGAAGTTGATAACTTGTCCTAGTTTCTCCTCAGAAGGACTATCCTACCAGCCAAAATTTTAAGTTTCTTGTTCCATCGTTAAGATATATTTTTCTAGGAGGAATAAAGGACAAGATATTTTTCTGAGCTTCCTGTATTTTCATAGAGATTGTTAGTGAATTTATTCTGGTTTGTATTGGAGCACTAAAACTTGGTTTGCAATGTATTGTGAGGATTAAAAGGAAACAAGACTGGAGCACTTCAGTTAAATATATTAAGTTTTGTTGCTGCTCCATGTTCATTACTTATCTAGAGATTCTGTGAGATACACAGATTAAATATAAGAAGAAAATGGGAAAATAAACAAACCAACATCTTCCAAAAGCTTACCTATTTCACAGGCTTATGCACACAGTCTCACTTAATTCTCAGTCAATATTTTAGTTGAGTATTATCTACATTTTATAGAAGAGGAAATTAAGGCTCATGTACTATTTTGTTCATGGCCACATGGATTGCAGAAGTAGGATTTAAGTTTGGTTTTTGCTGTCTCTAGAGTTCATACTCCTTCCATTAATCCATGAAAACCTCTAACTTTCACAAACTTACAATTCAGATGGGGAGTATTTCTGACATTAAAAAGGAAATAACATATATTATGAAGCAATATATATTAAATGTCTAAGAAATGAGGGATCAGTTACATTGAGATAAGATTGGATAAGTAAACTGGAGTTGATTTCACAAATAAAATTCTTCTAGTTCCCACTTAGGAAACTAGAAAGAGCATCTCTCAGATTCTTACAATGAAAAAAAAATTACACAAATTGGAAATTCATAACATTTTTTAATCTTTTAGAGAATTTGTCACAGGGTAACCACCTAGCCCAGCATCTAAGGAGAGAGAGATCATGACAGGGAGAGACCAGACATGGGCACTGGCTTACTTGGTATAGACACAAGTGGACACTGGCTAGAATTGCTCCACAAGGTGAACAGAGAATTGGTGGAGGCCAAGGATGTACAGGAGAGAGAGTTCTGAGCCCTAGTGGCCACAGAAATTGGGTGAACCTACCATCTTTTCCCTTGTAATTCAGCTGGTAAAGAATCCGCCTGCAATGCAGGAGACCCTGGTTCCATTCCTGAGTCAGGAAGATCCCCTGGAGAAGGATGGGCTACCCACTCCAGTATTCTTGTATTTCCCTAGTGGCTCAGATGGTAAAGAATCTGCCTGCATTGTGGGAGACCTGGGTTCGGTCCCTGGGTTGGGAAGATTGCCTGGAGGAGGGCATAGCCACCCACTCCAGTGCTCTTGCCTGGAGAATCCCCATGGACAGAGGAGACTGGCTGGCTACAGTCCATGAAGTTGCAATGAGTTGGACACAACTGAGCGACTAAGTGCAGCACAGTCTTTTCAGGATTTTTCTCCACAAACCTACTGAACACTTGCAGAAAAGATTAGAAAGAATCCTAAGAAAGTGTCCACATATGGAGAGGGAACTGGGAGCTGCTGAAGGATGACGGATGAATGATGAAGGATGAAGGAGCTGCTGAAGGATGGCCCCAGGATTCCACCTGGACCCCTCTCACCATATTTTCCCATGGAATGAAAACTGTAATCTGTAGAGAAAGGGCAACAAACAGAGGGACTTATAGTACACTAGGGAAAACCCACTGCAGCTGGGGGGAAGGAAAAAACACCATGCCATTGGGAGAGAGGCAGAAATAAGAGAGATGATGGGCTTGTAACTGTGTTAGGGAAGGAGCAGAAGTATGGAGATGATCATATCCTTGAGAAGACACTTTGCTGAGAGTAACTACAAGCCATGACACCCCAGTAACAATGAGCATACACCTAATGCTCATGCTCAGATGCCATTCTTCGATGAGAGAAATCAGAGTTCCTTAGAAAGGTGGTCCATTCCAGGGCTGAAGCAAGGAAAATACAGGATGATCCTGGAGCATCTTGAGGTGTCAAAAACCAAAGAAAAAAATTAGTTTCATTTCAAAAGGGCACAAGAGCCAAAAGAGCTCTAATTGGCCAAATTTGCAGTAACTTTTAAAAATATTTATTTATACTTGGCTGTGCCAGGTCTTCGTTACTGTGCAGGCTTTTCTCTAGGTGTGGTGAGTGGGGGCTATTCTTTGTTGCAGTGCATGGGCTTCTCATTGTGGTGGCTTCTCTTGTAGAACAAGGGCTTTAGGACTTTCAGGCTTCCGTAGTTGCGTGAGTGGGCTCAGTAGTTGCAGTTGCCAGGCTAGCTAGTTGTGGTGCATGGGCTCAGTTGCTCTGTGGCACGTGGGATCTTCCTGGATCAGGGATCAAACTGGCGTCTCCTGCATTAACAGGTGGATTCTTTACCACTGAGCTACCAGGGAAGCCCCAAATTTGTAATAATTTGAGAAATGAAATAAATAATGATAGTATTGGATTCTAACCCAAAGAATGAAGTAAATATCTGTGAGTCTATACTGATACAAATAAATAATTGAATAAGTATATAAAGGGAGAAGGGATAAATTGTCCTTTTAGAACAATTTGAAATAATCAATGTTGAAGGATTAAGGGAAGTAGAAAAATCACCATTAGAACACACAGAAAAATCACCATTAGAACACACAAAAAAATCACATGAAAAATTGTTGCAGTCAAGTTCCACTGATGGGTAGTAAAAATCAGTGAGTGAATGTTTAAGGAGAAATAGAATATTTATTGCATCTCAAAGTATCTTCCTCTAAATGTTTATTACTTTAAAGGGAAAGACAGTAACTTTAGAGTACAGAAATCTGGAAAATCCACCTTAGCCAAGTGATCTCCAGTAATTTGTACCAATATCATGCAGTCCTTGATATGATGCATGAAAGGAGCACCTTTCTCAAGTGATATTCTTCCAAATAGAGCACGACCTCAGTCTAACCATACAGTATATCTTAGCATCTCTGTCTACGTAAAACGTATGTCTAAGCGTCTTACAAGCTATTTGAAGATAAGGATGTCAAGTGTTTCTGTTGTTTTCAGTGCTTCTAAAAAGGACATAAAATGGAATATAGGCAAAGATTTAGAAGGAAAAAAGTACCATCCATAATGCTAATATAATGCTAGTTTTTGAATATGACATGCAGTTCTGAGTGTCCTTGCTCCCAAGATAAAAGAGAATCACAAGGAATAAACACAAACTTCACGAGGCCAAAATTTCTAGCCAATATGTTTTCTTTTGCACTACTCTAACCATTGTTTTTTGAAAGGGGAAAAAGGCACCTATAATTCCACTCCTAATCCCTCTTTGAATGTTCATTCTTGCCCTGTTTACTTATTTTATACATCTGCAATCACAGTGAAGGTGTCATTTTGTGTTGTTTTACTCACTTATATTGTAAACATTTTCCATATTTCTACATAGTCTTCAGAGTTATTATTTTAATACTTGAATAATGCTCTGTCATGTGAAAATAATTTACTCATACATTTCCCTATTGTTGAACATTTAGGCACTTCATGTCTCTTGATACTAAGTTCTGGAAGATTTTTTTATGTAGGGGTTCCCAAAAGGGACATGGTGCAATGAAACAGATAATGTCACTAATACACTTGTATACAATACAGAAAAGAATTTCATTGAACATTGCAGATAATCATTCTCCATCAGAGGTAAGGACAGGGTCTGCAAATGTAAACCGATGAAGTGGATTTACCAATGGTTCAACTACTGCAGGACGGATTTGCGGGAATTGTGTATTTCTGTTCTCCTTTCAGTGTTTAACACTCAGCCTTTCATGTGACTGATGCTGAGTACTTGCATTGATGTAGATGTACTCCCATCCTCATTATTCCATCTCTGTGTCTGTCTTCACTTTGGAGGAAAATCCACCTCAAAATGACCAAAATGGGTGGGATGGGAGAGGAGGGATCTCCAAGATGGAGGGGATATATGTATGCATTTAGCCGATTCACTTCACTGTACAGCAGAAATATGCTCCAACAGCAGTAAAAAATGTATTATTTCTAAGCTTTAACAATAGAGTTGTATGGTGGTAAGAAGCAAAGTACTTATATGCATCAAAGAAAATATGAAACTGCCTTTGGTTATAGAGAAGAGGAAAACAAAAACAATCTCAGAGCTGCAGCCACAAAGAATAAAAATACTTTTCGTTGTAGAGCAAGTAGTATTCTTTAAGAATTCATGCTTTTCCAGTCCTTCTTTCAAAACTAGATGAAAAATAAGCAAGCTTTTCAATATTTTCAAGTTGTTTATGGGGATAATTAGAAATTATTTTAATCTGTTTGGATATGAGAAACTCAAGTCTAGCAAAAAAATCTTTGTAAAGAAATCAAGCTTTCTAAAGGGCCAGGTGTCTGCTCATTTATATAAAACTACATGTTTTAAACTCTGAGTTCATCAAGGAGTTTCTAATCTTCACTGATATGTTTTCCTTTTAAGTATCTTTCCCCCCTTTTTTTTATTATGTTCTTCATGGTTGGAGTGGTGATTAAAATACAATATTCCAGTTTGGTAAATATTTTCAATTTTGGTTTTCTAGCCATGAAATTATATTTCCCCCTTCTTTGAAAGTTTTATTTTGCTAAGTCCTAGAATTCACCTGTGAGTCAACTCAAAATTTACATGTCTTTAATATATTCCAAGATGATATGATAATGTCTTGGGCATTCTGTAGTTTCAGTACTATATGTTTGGTATAAAACTGGTATGAATTGTTTCCATTTATCCTTCTTGTGAGTATGTGAGTTGTTCCATCTAATTATTGATCTATCTAATTATTGATCTTTCATCAACTCTTAAAAATTATCAGCTATTATGCCTTCAAATATTGCATCTTTATTATTATTCATGTTCTCTCCTTCTGGCACTCTGAGTAAATAACCATAGAACATTATTTATTTACTTACTTTTGGCTGCACTGGGTCTTCATTGCTTTGCCCAGTCTTTCTAATTGCAGTGGCTTTTCTTGTTGCAGAGCACAGGCTCTGGGTGCGCCGGCTTCCTTAGTAGCATGCAGGCTCCTCAGTAGGTGCAGCAGGCAGGCTCTAGGGTGCCTGGGCTTCAGTCGTTTTGGCAGATAGGCTCAGTAGTTGCTCCTCCCAGGTACCAGTCACTCAGTCATGTCTGACTCTTTGCGACCCCATGAACTGCAGCACTCCAGCACCTCCCTGTCCATCACCAACTCCCGGAGTCTACCCAAACCCATGTCTATTGAGTTGGTGATGCCATCCAACCATCTCATCCTCTGTCATCCCCTTCTCCTCCTGTCCTCAATCTTTCCCAGCATTGGGCTCTTTTCAAATGAGTCAGCTCTTTGCATCAGGTGGCCAAAGTATTGGAGTTTCAGCTTCTACATCAGTCCTTTCAGTGAACACTCAGGACTGATCTCCTTTAGGATGGACTGGTTGGATCTCCTTGTAGTCCAAGGGACTCTCAAGAGTCTTCCAACACCACAGTTCAAAAGCATCAATTCGTCGGTGCTCAGCTTGCTTTATAGTCCAACTCTCACATCCATACGTGACTACTGGAAAAACCATAGCCTTAACTAGACGGGCCTTTGTTGACAAAGTAATGTCTCTGCTTTTTGCTGTCTAGGTTGGTCATAAGTTTCCTTTCAAGGAGTAAGCGTCTTTTAATTTCATGGCTGCAATCACCATCTGCAGTGATTTTGGAGCCTCAAAAAATAAAGTCAGCCACTGTTTCCCCATCTATTTGCCATGAAGTGATGGGACCAGATGCCATGATCTTAGTTTTCTGAATGTTGAGCTTTAAGCCAACCTTTTCACTCTCCTCTTTCATTTTCATCAAGAGGCTTTTTAGTTCGTCTTCACTTTCTGCCATCAGGGTGGTGTCATCTGCATATCTGAGGTTATTGATATTTCTCCCGGCAATCTTGATTCCAGCTTGTGCTTCTTCCAGCCCGGTGTTTCTCATGATGTATTCTGCATTTAAGTTAAATAAGCAGGGTGACAATATACACCCTTGACGTACTCCTTTTCCTATTTGGAACCAGTCTGTTGTTCCATGTACAGTTCTGACTGTTGCTTCCTGACCTGCATACAGGTTTCTCAGGAGGCAGGTCAGGTGGTCTGGTATTCCCATCTCTTTCAGAATTTTCCACAGTTTATTGTGATCCACACAGTCAAAGGCTTTGGCATAATCAATGAAGCAGAAATAGATGTTTTTCTGGAACTCTCTTGCTTTTTCGATGATCCAGTGGATGTTGGCAATTTGATCTCTGGTTCCTCTGCCTTTTCTAAAACCAGCTTGAACATCTGGAAATTCATGGTTCATGTATTGCTGAAGCCTAGCTTGGAGAATTTTGAGCATGACTTTACTAGCATGTGAGGTGAGTGCAATTGTGCGGTAGTTTGAGCATTCTTTGGCATTGCCTTTCTTTGATATTGGAATGAAAACTGACCTTTTCCAGTCCTGTGGCCACTGCTGAGTTTTCCAAATGTGCTGGCATATTGAGTGCAGCACTTTCACAGCATCATCTTTCAGAATTTGAAATAGCTCAACTGGAATTCCATCACCTCCACTAGCTTTGTTCATAGTGATGCTTCCTAATGCCCACTTGACTTTGCATTCCAGGATGTCTGGCTCTAGGTTGAGTGTGAGTGAAAAACACCATCATGATTATCTGGGTCATGAAGATCTTTTTTGTACAGTTCTTCTGTGTATTCTTGCCACCTCTTCTTATATCTTCTGCTTCAGAATGTGGGCTTCAGTAGCTGGGGCACGTAGACTCGTGCGCTGTCTAGAGCATGGATTCAATAGTTGTGGTGCACGGGCTTAGTTGCTCTGTGGAATCCTCCTGGACCAGGGATTGAACCTGTGTCCCCTGCATTGGCAGGTTAATTCTTATCCACTGTGCCACCAGGGAAGTCCAAGCATAAAACATTTTTATCTGCCCTTTATGTTTTTGAACTCTTCTTTCATATTTCCCAACTCTTTTATCTGTGGATAATTTCTTCCCATCTATATTCTAGGCCACCAATTCTTTATCAGCTGTGTATATTGTGCTAATCTGTCCACACAGTTTTATTATTTAAAAAAAATTTATTCTTGTTATATTTTATTCTTTACTTATGTGTAATTATGACTTATGTTTATCTTGTTTTACCTTTTTCCTGAACCAATTAGTTTGAAAAGTCTCTGTGTATGGGTTATGTTATTATTTTAACTGTTATTAATAGTAAGCTTATTATTAATATGCTTATTATTAATAGTAAGCATAAGTCAAGTAAAAATATTTTAAGAAAATGAGAACTAATTATTCTTTAGTCTTGAGCCATGAAATATCTAGTATATATTTGTAAAAAGAAAAGCATTTTTTGTTTGTCTGAAGTTCAAATTAAACTGGGTATTTCACATTTTCGTTCGTTAAATCACCCTAGGAAATGTTGAGGAGTAATGTGCTGAGTAATGTGACATTCCTTACAATAAAATCAAGGACATACTTTGCCAATTTGCACTAGTCAGGTCCTGTACAATCTAGATATTTTGCCAATAGTATGTCCCGGTTCTTCAGGTATCCCCTGATTCATGAGCATGGAAATGTTAGCCCAGGTACCTGACTTTCTCCCAGATCTTACACATGTTATAAATCATTTATAATCTGAACATATTCTCATGCTTCTAAAGAACTCACTTACTAGCTTAATGGCTTGTTCCCGACAGTTTTGCAATGCAAGATTCAATTAATACCTTAGAAACATGACAAATTATTACTTGTCATAGACCTTTCCAGTGGGTTGCAAACTGTCACAATCGTAAATGTGAAAAAGATGTGATCCTTGTAGCAATGAGTTTCATGCTGTGGTCTTTTGAGTCCCAGGGATCCAGTGAGTTGTTTCTAAGGCCACAATGAGGGTAAAGATTCAGTCCCTGATCGAATCCAGGTTGCTCAGTTTTTATCTGTAATATACGTCTGGGTTCTCTACATATTTCATTTGAATAAAGTGTTCTGATGTTAATACATGATTTGAAAACTGATAATTTGGAGACATATAGGCTTTGTTGTGAGAAAAACTTGTATCTTACTCTGGTTTTGGCACTTATATTCGATACAAACAGTGACTGTTTACTTAACCTCTCTAAACCTATTTCTCAAGTGAGAAGAAAGATAATAAAAACTTTCCCCATAGGTCTTTTTATTTTTATTTTTGTTGCTTTAAGAACACTTAGCATGAGATCTACCCTTTAAAAACCTTTTGAATGCACAGTACGGTATTGTCAACTACAGACATTATGGTGTACAACGGATCTCTGGAACTTACTCATCTTACATGTAGGAGACATTACACTTACTCCCATTGAAGAGTGCTTCCCCACTTTTCTCTCCCCCAGCCTCTGGCAGCCACCATTCTACTCGCTGTTTCTATGGGTCTACTTTAGAGATCTCATGTAAGTGGAATCACGCAGGATATGTCTTCTGTGACTGGTTTATTTCACTTAGTATGTCCTTCAGTTCACCTGTGTTGTTGTATAAGGCAGAATTTCCTTTTTTTAAAGACTGAATAATATTCTACTGTATATATATACCATATTTTATTTATTCATACGTTAGCTGATGAACATTTAGGTTGTTTCTGTATCATGGCTATTGTGAAATAGTGTTACAATGGACATGGAAATGCAGATAGCTCTTCAAGATCTTGATTTTAATTCCTTTGACTGTGTACCCAGAAGTGGGGTTGCTAGATTATATGGTAGAAAAAATGAGATAATTCACTTGAATGTTTAGAATAGCAGCTGATACATAGTAAATAAACAATAAATGTTAGCTACTGTATTTATTTTATGTTAAAAGTAATCTTTGATTCATTTAATAATTTGTTAAACTAATATTCAACTAATTATAGTGTCTATTTTGAGCCAGTAATGAATATACTTTTTATCATGTAGTCTTCACAAATGCATGCTGAGGTAATTTCATCCTCATCCTATGGGGAGGAAATTGAGACTTGGGCAGACTGGTGAGCTGCCATATTCATTCAGCTGTAAGTGGCAGACTGGAGTTTTAAAATTGGGTGGCCTGAGTTCAAGGACAATATTTTTCCTATTAAACCCTAACTATCTCATCCAGAGTCAACAGGGAGCACATTGATCATGTGATTTATGATGTCATTTAGATTTTTAGATCTGTGGATTTTGTAGTTTTGCAGAGAAGTTGTATTATTAAATGATCACCCAGTGTCTTCTTTCTAAGCATCAATATTAATGTGATTAATATAAGTCATCAGAAAAAATTCTGAGTGCGTTTGTGTCAGGTGCTCTCTGATTACTTCCTGGATTCTGGAGGACTGTTATTTGCTGCCTTAATTTATGCAGACTTCAGGAGTAAAAAAAATTCTTTGTTACTTCACCCTTTGAATGGCCTTGCTTTACTTTCCTATATTTATTTCTGTAGGTTAATGATATCAAAGAGCATTCTGTAGTAGAAAAATGAACTGCTTCTGATAAATATATCATCGTGCCAAATCATACCTTCTTTTCTTTTTTTTTATTTCTAAAAAAGAATTTTATTAAAAAAGCACAAATGCAAAGAAATGAACAGAGGAAAATTTATGCGTCGAACCTGGACTGGTCACTTATGATAATATACATGCTACAATTCCATTCTCTCCAATCATTCCATCTTCACCCTCTCCCACAGAGTCCCAAAGACTGTTCTAAATGCCTATGTCTCTTTTGCAGTCTCTTATACAGGGTTCAGGTTACCATTTTTCTAAATTCCATATATATGCGTTAGTATACTGTATTGATGTTCTTCTTTCTGGCTTACTTCACTCTGTATAATTGGCTCCAATTTCATCCACCTCATTAAAACTGATTCAAATGCATTCTTTTTGATGGCTGAGAAATACTCCATTGTGTATATGTACCAAAGCTTTCTTATCCATTCATCTGCAGATGGACATCTAGGTTGCTTCCATGTCCTGGCTATTATAAACAGTGCTGCAATGAACATTGGAGTACATGTGTCTCTTTCAATTCTGGTTTCCTCGGTGTGTATGCCCAGGAGTGCGATCGCTGGATCATATGGCAGTTCTATTTCCAGTTTTCTGAGGAATCTCCACACTGTTCTCCATAGTGGCTGTACTAGTTTGCATTCCCACCAACAGTGTAAGAGGGTTCCCTTCTCTCCACACCCTCTCCAGCACTTATTGCATGTAGACTTTTGGATAGCAGCCATTCTGACTGGTGTGAAATGGTATCTCAGTGTGGTTTTGATTTGCATTTCTCTGATGATGAGGGATGTTGAGCATTTTTTCATGTGTTTGTTAGCCATCTTTATGTCTTCTTTGGAGAAATGTCTGTTTAGTTCTTTGGCCCATTTTTTGATTGGGTCACTTAGTTTTCTGGAATTAAGCTGCAGGAGCTGCTTGTATAATTTGGAGATTAATCCTTTATCAGTTGCTTCATTTGCTATTATTTTCTCCCATTCTGAAGGCTGTCTTCTCACCTTGCTTAGAGTTTCCTTTGCTGTGCAGAAGCTTTTGATTTTAATTAGGTCCCATTTGTTTATTTTTGCTTTTATTTCCAATATTCTGGGAGGTGGGTCTTGGAGGATCCTGCTGTGATTTATGTCGGAGAGTGTTTTGCCTACGTTCTCCTCTAGGAGTTTTATAGTTTCTGGTCTTACATTTAGATCTTTAATCCATTTTGAGTTTATTTTGGTGTATGGTGTTAGGAAGTGTTCTAGTTTCATTCTTTTACAAGTGGCTGACCAGTTTTCCCAGCACCACTTGTTAAAGAGACTGTCTTTTCTCCATTTTATATTCTTGCCTCCTTTGTCGAAGATAAGGTGTCCATAGGAGCGTGGGTTTATCTCTGGGCTTTCTATTTTGTTCCATTGATCTATATTTCTGTCTTTATGCCAGTACCATACTGTCTTGATGACTGTGGCTTTGTAATAGAGCCTGAAGTCTGGCAGGTTAATTCCCCCAGTTCCATTCTTCTTCCTCAAGATTGCTTTGGCTATTCGAGGTTTTTTGTATTTCCATACAAATTGTGAGATTATTTGTTCTAGTTCTGTGAAAAATATTGTTGGTAGCTTGATAGGGATTGCATTGAATGTATAAATTACTTTGGGTAGTATACTCATTTTTACAATATTTATTCTTCCAATCCACGAACACGGTATATTTCTCCATCTATTCGTGTCCTCTTTGATTACTTTCACTAGTGTTTTATAGTTTTCTATGTACAAGTCTTTTCTATACTGCTGAAATACACAAATGTCTTATTTTCAAGTATTAAAATATTTTCTAATTATCTAATACCATAACAGGTTATTTTAGTCATTAGGAATGGCAACCCAAAGTCACTTCATCAGGGGATTTTTTGTCCTCTGGTGAACTGGCATCAATTTGAAATTTTCTTTCTTCCATTGAATTTGCATACCCCAATGAGTGGTTAATATAACAGTCATCTCCTCTTTCTTTAGTTCCTATAACATTGTTGCAGTGTATGAAGCATCATTTGTGTCTGGTGCTTTACACAGATTAATTCACTTAACTTTTATTACAACTCAGCAAGGTAGGTCTTATTCCATCTTAAAGATGAGGAAACTGAAGCCAAGGGAGTTAAAACTGCTCACTTAAAGTTTCACTACCTGTACATGAAGCAGCTAGAATTGATTCTCAGACTTTTTTAGTTCTAAAGTCGAAGATCCTTCCTGATGTAAATACAAATAAACTCAAATATTAAACAATTTCACAAGTGATATGCATGGTCACAAGTATATAGTAAAGCACCACTTAGGGTGCAGTGGAAATCAGTGTGGTAAATATGGTAACAGTGAACAGTTTTTGAGGGCTTAGTATGAGCTAAGCATTGTGTAGCATATTACAGATACTAACTAACTTTTGCACCTTAAAAGCCCATAAGGTATTTTTTTATACCCAAATTACATGTGAGACAACTGAGGTGTAGATAATTAGGCCACTGTCACGACATTCTGGGCTTCCCTGGTGACTCAGGTGGTAAAGAATCTGCCTGCAATACAGGAGACCTGGATTCCATCCCTGGCTCTGGAAGATTCCCTGGAGAAGGGAGTGGCTATCCACTCCACTATTGTTGCCTGGAGAATTCCATGGACAGAGGAGCCTGGTGAGCTATAGTCCATGGGGTCGCAAAGGGTTGGATATGACTGAACAATAAACACACACACACACAATATTCCACATTTATTAAGTGTGGGAAACCTTGGGTTTTGACTTGATTCTGTGTCATCAAAGGCCTTGTTTTCACTCCTGGATAATCCTAGATTTTGGTTCTTATAATTTCTTTCCTTAATTAATATCTTACCAGGTCCTGAATCTGTGCCATATTTTGGATGCTGACAGAAACTGCCTAAAGGGTGAAGTCTGGTTTCTATTGAGGCTTCCCTTATATCTCCTGGAAATAAGAAAGTTATTTTATGCTTAATCCAGTATCTTTACTGCATGACTTGTAAATAAGGCTTAGTTTTAGTTTGGAAAATGTATTTTTCTATCATTTAAAAATAATCTTGATTATATTTTTAGAAATACAGGTTATTTTCCAAATACTTTGAATTTTATTACTATGCATTATTTATAATTTTCTTTTAGAAAAAAGCTCTTTGTGGGAAACCTATATTTTAAAGCTATATTTTTATCATGATTTTTAAAAATACAAGCCATTAAATTCCCATTCTATTACAAATCTTTTAACCACTTTCTATATCTTACTTTTAATTTTCTTTTGTTTTAGCCTTTAAAAATTTGAATGTCTTTATGCATTAAATACTGTGTCAGGTATTTTTTAATGAGCTTTTAACAACACAGTCCACACTTGATGCTTTCACTGTACTTTAAATTACTCATCTTTGGGATCTACCCCTAATGATCAAGGGATTTCATAATAGCAAGGCTCTTGTTTAAATAAAAATATTTCAAACTAGCAATAACTCTGACTTATGTAGTGTTTCTGTAAGTTGTGCCAGGTACTGTTCTAAGTGGTTTATACCTACTGACTCATTCTCAACACAGCATATGACAGATGGAGAAAGAAAGGTACAGGGAAGGTAGTGGCTGCCCAAGGCATGTGGTGAATGAGGGTAGGCTGGATTTGAAACAAGACAGGCATCTTCAGGACTCTGCCCTCAACCATTCATCACATAGTAATGAAAGCAAGTAATTGAAAGCATTAAAATCAGTTCATGATATTTCCAGACTGTCAAAGGATAAGTCTTGTAGAATCCAGTTTATCATTATAGCACCAATAAATCATTCATCCATTGAACAAATGTTTATTGAGCTCCTGCTGTGTGCTTGTTGCTGTGTGAGGCATGTGTGTATGTTGTATGTTGAACCCATGTCTCTTATGTCTCCTGCATTGGCAGGTGGGTTCTTTACCACTAGCACCACTTGGGAAGCCCTGTGTGAGTCATAGATGGTGTAAATGAATAGAATCCCTGATTTCATGGAAGACTCCGCCTGTTTAGGGGCACTGACTTTTAAATAAGTTGTTGCATCATGATGCATGATAAGACAAGGATATTCCAGGGGATGGAGGACTTAGCCATGTCTATGCATCAAGAGGGCTTCCTGATGGGGGAGGAACTTTCCCACTGAAACTTGTTGGATGTGTTAGAAGTTAGCCAAAGTGCAAGTCGCTTAGTCGTGTCCGACTCTTTGCGACCCCATGGACTGCACAGTCCACGGAGTTCTCCAGGCCAGAATGCTGAAGTGGGTAGCCTTTCTCTTTGCCAGGGGGCCTTCCCAACCCAGGGATTGAACCCAGCTTTCCCACATTCTTTACCAGCTGAGCCATCAGGGAAGCCACCAGGGAAGTAAATCAAGCAAGAGGCAACTGCAACAGTATTTAACGGTGAAAGTTGCAAGCGTTGGGAATGGTTATAAGCCGGAGAGAACTATCTGGAGCCAGCAGACAAGGCTCTGTGTGAAGAAACAGGAGAAGTGAGGTTGAAGAGCAGAGCAAGCCAGCTCGTGGGCAGCTCTGAAGCCATGTTAGAGAGTTTCCTCTTTATCTCAGAGGCAAAAGGAATTCCCATGGAAGTGTTAAAGTGTGGGGAGCGACCTGTTTAGATTTGCATCAGAGAAAGAATGTTCTGGCTAAGTGGAGAGTAGATAGAAAGCCTGTGTGTGTGAGGGGCACGTCTCTAGTCAGAGACGTCAGTTATGAGGCAGTAGAAATGGCAACCCACTCCAGTGTTCTTGCCTAGAGAATCCCAGGGATGGAAGAGCCTGGTGGGCTTCCGTCTATGGGGTCGCACAGAGTCGGACATGACTGAAGCGACTTAGCAGCAGTAGCAGCAGCAGCAAGAGATACATAGAAGGAAAAATTGGTAGGACTTAACAAGTGCCTGGGTGTGAGAATGAGGAATTGAGGGTCAGATGTTTCTGGCTCTAGCCAAGAGGAAGATGCCTATGCCATTTGCAGAGATAAAGAACCCTGTATGCATAGCATGTGTGCATAGGCCATGGAGGAGAGGTGAAGAAAATTGCATTATCTGCATGTGCTGAGTGTTAGGTGCCTTAGATATCTGAATGTAGATGGTAAGAGCCTACATCAGTGCACAAGTGCATAGTAGGTGCTTAATAAATATTACTGAGTTGGATGAATGTATGGTTGGCAGTGGGGTGTATACATTTGGAGCTGAAAAGCAGGCTTGCAGAGATAAAGATAAAATTTCTAAAATAATGACAGATAGATGACAACCAGAGCCAAGATAGTATTGAGATGTGGGAGTGTGACGAGTGAGAAGAGCAGAAGGCCTGGGGCTGAGCCTTGAGCAGGGCCGACATTCAAGCACTAGGCTGAGGACGAGGAGGTTGTGGAGAAGCAGCCAGCAAGAGAGGAGGATTATCACAGGAATGCTGAGCCACAAAAGCAGAGGGAATGGACTGTCTTCAGAGGTTAGGGCATCAGATGCCTCCAGCAGGTCAAGCAGCATAAAGACTGGAAAACATCTCCTAGATTTAGGAATCAGAAAGTCACTGATGACCTAGTAGCATCAGAGGGTGATGAAGGCTGGAGCCAGATGGGAGTGGGTTGAGAAAATGAAGACGGAAAATATGGACAACTTGTAAGAGAATATTGGCTTGAATGGAAGAAGAGATAACAAGAAGTGACATCAATAAAAATGTTACACTTTCCTATTCTTTTCCCCTTTCCCTTCTTGAGTAATTCAGTTTTAAAGCTATTGGGTGGGGGTAAAGCCAGAGAGCTATTCATATGAGAGGGTGGCTGGTGGGGGATGCTGGAGCCCAAGCAGGTTGAGGCGTGCACACTTGTGGGGAGTCGGGGTGGAGATGCCTCCTTTGCGATGGCCTCAGTTCTCAGTAGTCATATATGGGTGTGAGAGTTGGATCATAAAGAAGGCGAAGTGCTGAAGAATAGATGCTTTCGAATTATGGTGCTAGAGAAGACAGCAAGGAGATCAAACCAGTCAATCCTAAAGGAAATCAACCCTGAATATTCATTGGAAGGACTAATGCTGAAGCTGAAGCTCCAATACTTTGGCCACCTGATGTGAAGAGATGACTCATTGGAAAGATTGAAGACAAAAGCAGAAGAGAGTGACAAAGGATGAGATGGTGAGACAGCATCGCCGACTCAATGGACATGAATTTGAATAAAACCCAGGAGATAGTGAAGGACAGGAAAGCCTGGCATGCTGCAGTCCATGGGGTTGCAAAAAGCCAGACACAACTTAGGGACTGAACAGCAACAAAGCCCAAAGAGAAGAGAGGGTTGAACAGGACGAATTTGCTGAGGAGTGGGCTTCATGGGCTATTGGAACCTGAGCAAGGTTAAGTGGGCATCTTAGTCTGGACTCTCCAGAAAAATGGAATCAATAGGAGAGATGGAGAAGTAGAGTCGCTGAGAGATATTTACTATAAGGATTGGCTCATGTGATTAGGAAGCTGAGAAGTCCAAGACATGCAGTCAGCAAGCTGGAGACTCAGAAGAGCCAATTGGTATAAGTTTCAGTCCAAGTGCAAATGCAAATCCGGGAGAAGTTCAATGTGCCAGCTCAAAGACAGGAGGGCAGAAAGCAAGAATTTTTTGCTCAGCCTTTGATTTCATTCAGGCCTTTGACAAACTGGGTGAGGTCCACCCACACGGAGGAGGGCAATCTGCTTTACTTAGTGAATGAATTCAGTGTTAATCTTATCCAGAAACTCCCTCACAGACACACCCAGAAATAATGTTTAAACAAGTATCTGGGCACTCCAGGGTCCAGTCAAATTCATACATTAAATCAACATCACAGTTGATATATCCTCCTATTTGAAGATATGTCATTATATGTCAATGTATGAGGAATTTGAGAGTCCAAGTCAGGTGAGGAGTGTGACTGTGTGAGGGGGCCTAATGTTAGGTGCTAGAAGCCACATGAGGTAAGAAGGTCACCTATGAAGGGGGAGTCTGGTGTGAGTGTCACAGCATGGCAAGGTGAGCATGCTGTCCACACAGAGAAGTGACTTATGAGAGGGATCAGGGCCCAAGCAGGAGAAGCGGAGTGTTGACACCGGGAAAGGCTCAGCTTGTGGTATAGGGACACAGTGCTGTGGGGTATGAGGAGGGTGTCATAGGGAGGAGGAGATGGCTCTGGTGCTGGTTTATTGGTTGCACTCAGGAAGGTTGATCAAATGTGTAACATCTCAAACTGGGCTTTCCCCAGTGTGGACATGCTTTTCAGACTTATTTGGCCTCTGACATCCTACACCAGGCCAGTCATCTGTGCAGAGAGCTCTCTTGCTTTGCCCCACCCAATGGTTTTAGGACTGAGCTATTAGAAAGGAAAAGGGAAAAGAAAAGGAAAAAGAAATGGAAAAGGAAAAGGAAAAGAAAGAATTGTGTTTTTTAAATCAATCTTATTTTTTGTTAACTCTTCACAACAAACAACCTCCTAAAAACTGTCCGTATTCGATGTAAATATGTGTATACGTGTGTTGCTGTTGTTTTTGTTTAGTAGCTAGGTCATGTCCAACTCTTTGTGACCCCATGGACTGTAGCACAGTAGGCTCCTCTTCGCATGGAATTTTCCAGGCAAGAATATTGGAGAGGGTTGCCATTTCCTACTCAGAAGGTGCTGGTGCTCATTCATGTCCAATTCTTTGCAGCTCCATGGATTATAGCCTGGTAGGCTACTATTTGCATGGAATTTTCCAGGCAAGAACACTGGAGTGGGGTGCCATTTCCTACTCCAGCAGATCTTTCCTACTCAGGGGTCAAACCTGTGTCTCTGGCATGTCCTGGGTTGGCAGCTGGGTTCTTTACCACTGGTGCCATACAGTGATTCATTCCCTAGCTCTCTCCAGGGGAAAGGTCTTGGAGCAGCAGCCCCCACCAGAGCAAGGGGAACATCCAGAGTCTGCATCTTGGTCTCTAATACCAGGAACCTGGAAGTGTGGAAGGCTCGGCAGAAAAATCTTTTTTAGAATGGTAGAATCTACATGTAGTAGCTCTGCAGAGACCAGAAAAAGGGAAAAGGCTGAAGAACAAAAGAGTAGGAGGTGGGGAATTACACTTAAAAGTCCTCTGAATGCTTTTATGGGGAGACTGATTTTAAGTTTATGACTGATTGGCAACCCTTGAAACACTACCATATTTAGGTAGTGGAACAGAGTGGTTAAGAACTTGGGCCATTAAGTCAGGATGCCTGAATTTCTGTTCTGGTTCTATTATGTTTAGACATGATATTGGGAAAATAACTCAATTTCTCTGCCCTGATTCTTTATATTTAAAATGAAGGATCATAAAAATACCACTTATCAAACAATTAAATGAATCAATACACATAGGAACCCTGGAAAATGCTTGACTCATGGTAGCAATAAATGTTGACTACTATTTTTTGATGGGCTAATCTATTAATCCAACCAGTCCATCCTAAAGGAGATCAGTCCTGGGTGTTCATTGGAAGGACTGATCCTAAAGCTGAAACTCCAATACTTTGGCCACCTCATGCGAAGAGTTGACTCACTGGAAAAGACTCTGATGCTGGGAGGGATTGGGGACAGGAGGAGAAGGGGACGACAGAGAATGAGATGGCTAGATGGCATCACTGACTCGATGGACATGAGTTTGAGTGAACTCCGGGAGTTGGTGTTGGACAGGGAGGCCTGGCGTGCTGTGATTCATGGAGTCGCGAACAGTCGGACACGACTGAGTGACTGAAATGAACTGAACTGAACTGAATCTATTAATAGAGGGGTCTGAAAAGCTTTTTCAGGAGTTAAAATGAGAGACAATAAGCACTTGAACCAAGATTGGGACTAAATTGTTGTGCTAAGAAGGGGCTAAATTTGAGATGTATGAGGAGCTGAACATAGGGAGACTTGGTAATTGGATTGGAGTAAGGGAGTGGTTTTGTGGAACCTGATGGATGGCATTGCCACTCGTTAAAATGGGAGATGGTGAGCTGAAGAACCTGAATTCAGTTTGATGTGTTAAGACTCAAGTGTAAAAGTAGAGATGCCCCACAAATAGTTGCATATCTGAGTGTGAATTCTGCTGCTGCTGCTAAGTCGCTTCAGTCGTATCCGACTCTGTGTGACCCCATAGACGGCAGCCCACCAGGCTCCTCCGTCCATGGGATTTCCCAGGCAAGAGTACTGGAGTGGGCTGCCATTGCCTTCTCCGAGTTTGAATTCTGGAGAGAAGTAATGAGCTATAGCCTATAGCTGAACCATGAGACTAGATGAGGGCATTGGGCAGAAAGTAGAGCTGAAGATTTGAGGTATGTGAGATCAGTTTGGCACAGATTCTGTAAAAAAGAAAACTCAAAAATAAACAGAAAAGCCGTGTAGGGGGCAGTTGTGGGTTAGGATGAGTTAGAACTCCAATTCATGCCAAGGGACAGATGGTGTTCCAATTCTGACAATGGTAAGGTAACCTGAAAGTGAAAAGGAATGTCTTCAATACATAGTGAGAGATTTTAGGAAAGTTAGATACAGTTTTCATTAGCTTATCCCAAACACTAAGGCTTTATAATTGATTGTGTTCACACATGATGGCCATGATATTTTTCATTGACTCATTTTGCCCAGAGCGAGACAGAAAGTCAGACTGGGCAGACCCTTTGTTGCAATCGACATGGCTAATGTTTGATTCCATCTTTGGTTGATAGTTATGCCTCAAAAGTCCTGGCCAGGCACCCCTATGTGGCACTGTGCCTTCCTAGCAGATGGGAATGAGGATAGTTATTCAATGACTTGGTATATGCATCAATTTTAATGATTAAAACAGGATTTTCTGTGCAGAGTGTCTAGGCATGAGGTTGAAAGGATAAAATGCCATTATATCTGCAGCATGGAAATGGATTAGTGCTGAAAACTTAACAATTACTTATGCAAGTTAAAAGTTTGTTAAATTTCACTCTGGGTTTGTGTTCATCTGGGAACTTATGATAATGAATCCTTTTGGTCACAATTTGGCTCTCTAGAGTAAGAATACTTACAAATCCGTTTAATAACCCAGACTGACTTTTATCTCTGAACTGATGAATCAGGTGCAAAAAAGTGGAATGTAGATCTTTGTGTGTGCCTTTCATCACGCTGCTTTTGCAGAGGACAGCATAATTTTGGAGCTGTTCTAAATGTAAAGAAGATCTAATGTACAGTATGGTGACTAATAGAATCATATTGTAAAACTGAAATTTGCTAAAAGGGTAGATCTTAAATATTCTCATGTCACATCAAAATAATGGTAATTGTGAGTGATGCATGTGTTAATTAACTTGATTTTGGTAATCATTTCACAATATATACATGCAGTAAAGATCACATTGTATACCTTAAACATATACAATTTTGTCAAGTATACCTCAATAAAGCTGGAAAATAAAATACAAATAAGGGTTAATACAAAATTAAAGAAAATGCATCAAGGATTTCACTGTGTAAAACATTTTAAAGCTTAAAATATATAAACAATAATAATTTTCCCACAGAGTGAGAATACTACGGCCATGTTTACAAGTTTAAGATAAAAATGAGAATTCAAGAAAATTCGCAGATAATTACAGGAAAAGGAATTTTACTCAATTACAGTGATTTTTGGTTAAAATTCCTTTATGCATAAGGTTTTCAATGCTTTGTTTTGCTTTCAGTATAGTATACTATCATATATACATATGTGTATATGTAATATATATAACTATACGCATGCATGCTGAGGTGCTTCAGTTGTTGCCAACTTTTTGTGGCCCTATGGACTGTAGCCTGTCAGGCCCCTCTGTCCATGGGATTCTCCGGGAAGAATACTGGAGTGGATCGCCATGCCCTCCTCAGGGGAGGTTCCTGACCCCAGGGATTGAACCTGCATCTCTTACGTCTCCTACATTGACAGGCAGATTCTTTGCCACTAGCACCACCTGGGAAGCCCAGGGATATAGTTATAATGTTATGTGTGGTAATGTATTTCAGTTTTCTATTCCTGTGTAACAAATGACTCCAAAACTTAGGGCTTGACCTAATTGTTTCTTTTGCTCAGGACTCTGTGGGTCAGGAAGGACTCTGCTTGGCGGTTCATCTCTACTGCACGCACTGTCTGGCAGGGTGGTTGGGGCTCGAGCATTCACTTCCAAGGTGGCATTGTCTGTGTCTGGTGCTCCTGAGCACTCCTCTCTCATTCTCAGCTTCTTTCTCTCTCTTTCATCACACAGTGAAGTTACAGGCTTCAGAGCCTTTCCATGTGACTTGGACTTCTCACCGCACGGTGATGCCACTGTAGTCTCTTGGTTTAAAGAGGCAAGAAACAAATAATTCCTACTTAAGGGTGACACCCGCACCTGGCACAGCATCAATTCTGTATTCTATTGGTTGAGGCAGATACAAGGCCTCCTGGATGTAAGAGGATTGAGAAATAAATTCCACCACCTTGTGGGAATATGACAAGAAAGGAATGTGCTTGGGTGATATTGCCGCTATCATCTTTAAAATATGCAGTAGGCCACAGAGCAGAGCCAGGGAGATGCTGCAAGGATCCAGTGCTGCTTCTAAAGTGTGAGCCACAGATCATCCGTGTTAGAATCACCTGGAGGGGTGGTGATTTAATATGTAGAGATCTGAGCCTCATTCCATATTTTCCAGAATCAGAATCTCTGTGAGTGGGATTCTGTAGCTTCAGCAAGCCCTCCAGGTGACAATTGTGTGCACTAAGGCAGTGGAGAGCATTTCTGAGCATGCCTCTGGAGGCAGAAAGACCTGGCTGCAATGTGCCTGCCATCAACTATCTGTGTGGCCTTGGAAGTGCCTTCCTTCTCTTAGGGACAGTTTCCTTATCTGCAAATTGTGCCAAGAGATAGAACCCTCTTCCTGTGTTGTTTCTGAGAACAAAATACATACCACAGAGTCTGGAACATTGTCAATATATTACTAATGAATGTTTAGTGAGTTAGTGAGTTTCATTCTCCAAAAAGAGGATTCTTCTTTAGTGTGCAGTGAGGTTTTATCTGCATGAATGACCTGGACCTGTATTGTGGCCACAATTCACCAGTGTTCCCATCTGTCAATGACGTGTGTACACTTTCTCACTAGAAGCCAACAGATGAATGAATATGGACTTTTCTGTCTGTTTAAAGTTGAACTGATTCATTTATAGTAAAGAACTAGCTTACTGAACTGTAAGAAGCACGCTAGTTGACAATAACCTTGAAATTGTTTGAAAATTGTTCAGTGAAATAAGTGGGTGCAGTTTGGACAGTGAAGCACTCTTGGCATTCCATAATTGGATAAATTTCAAATATGTATTGACATAGTCCCTACAAACTCAAGGCCTGGTATTAACATGATGGTAGGACTGAAGCATTTGGTGAGAGAAAAAGGAGGGCTGATGTGACAATTAGCTCGATAAAGACAATAAAGGCTCAATTTCATATGTTTGTTGACACTTTGTTATAATAGAATTATAATTTAAAATATTAGGCATGGGCAATTATGAATAAGTTTTGAAAAGCCTAGTATGTTGTTGGAAAGCTTCATTTTTAGAATGTCAATTGAAGCCTCAGAAAAGGCTCAACATATTTGATTCTCTTCTAGATATCAGCTGCAATAGATACAAGGCTGTAGCCTCTGAAAACTGGGCACCGTGTGTTTGTGACAGTGAAAGAAGTGTTCAGAAGAAGACGAAAACACCCAGGGTCTGTTTCCTGTCCCTGAAGTGCACCTGGGATAGGTCTTTTTTAAGACTCCTTTAAAGGGTCTTCTTTAAAAGTCAACAGACTTGAACTCTTGTCCTTAAATGTGTTTTGTATGACTCAGAACAAAATAAAAAAGGGGTCCTGGGAGAGGTCCATTTAGAATGATAGACTGAAATTTCACACACCCTGTGAATTTTCTGTGTGGTGTTGGTCCTTTAAAAAAAATAACCCTCTTATTTATGCAGCATCTGTTCTTCTAAAGCACTTTAGGCTTTGTGGCTGACAGTGATCTATATATACCTAACAAATTTTGAACTGTGGTGCTGGAGAAGACTCTTGAGAGTCCCTTGGACTGCAAGGAGATCCAACCAGTCCATTCTAAAGATCAATCCTGGGTGTTCATTGGAAGGACTGATGCTGAAGCTTAAACTCCAATACTTTGGCCACCTCATGCAACGAGTTGACTCACTGGAAAAGACTCTGATGCTGGGAAGGATTGGGGGCGGGAGGAGAAGGGGATGACAGAGAATGAGATGGCTGGATGTCATCACCGACTCGATGGACATGAGTTTGAGTGAACTGGAGTTGGTGATGGACAGGGAGGCCTGGTGTGCTGAGATTCATGGGGTCGCAAAGAGCCGGACACGACTGAATGACTGAACTGAACTGAACAAATTTTGAAAGCATTCCTAATTTCTATTTCTTTATGGTCCATAATTTGTTTATTTCTTCTCTTCCTTTTCTAATTTTCTGAAACTTCTCCTTAGATTTGTTTATTTATCTTCTCTATCCATTTTGTTTTGACCTTCACCCATCCAGTTTATTCAATATTTGCCCTTGGAAATAATGACAGTCCAACAACAACCAAAACAATGACAACAAAATCAGTTAACTTTGTTGAGCATTTGCAGTGTATCAAATGCTGCAACTTCCTTTCTTCCTCTCCTTTCACCAGTGCTTCTCTTCCCATACAGACAATTATGTCTTTTATTTTTTTAAATGAGGAAATTCATTTTTTCAAAAACAGTTCATTTTTGGCTGCACTGGTCTTTGTTGCTGCACTCAGGTTTTCTCTAGTTGGGGCAAGTGGGGGCTCCAAGTTGCTGTGCTCAGGCTTCTCACTGTGGTGGATTCTCTTGTTGTGGAACATGGACACTAGGTGTTCAGGCTTTGATGGTTGTGGCTCCTGGACTCTAGAGGCTCAGTAGTTGTGACACATAGGCTTAGTTGCCCTGCAGCACGTGGAATCTTCCCAGAAGGTTTCAATCCCAGGGATTGAACCCGTGTCCCCTGCATTGACTGGTGGACTCTTAACCACTGGATCACCGGGGAAGTCCCAGACACTTTTGTCTTATACTTTTAACTGTGGAAGTAAATTTTCCTCCCTTTGTGATATATCATAACCTCATCAGAACCGTGAACACAAGTCATGAGTGTACTCTATTATTCTGCTTCAGTATTTAAAATATAGAAGCAAGAAGCCATCCTGTAGCAAAGAACAAATATGCTTGCTATGTACACATCTAATCCCAGGCATTATATTTAACAGTATCATTACTTTGTTGTTTATTTTGTTAATATCTTGTGGCCAGGAAAAGGAGAAGTTTTTCCTTTGTATTTCTTCCTGCAGAAACAGAGGACCAGAGGAGTTAACTAGATAAAATGAAGCTCCTTTTACTTTGCTGAAGCTGAGATGAACGCTCCATGTGCCAGGAAAAGAGGAGGTCCAAGCAGTTACAAGATGAAGCGGCCTCAATGAGCACTTGAGCAAAGAGCTCCCTGATTGCCTGTCTGCCGTCTCCTGGACATCCCCAGCTGTCGAGAATTTGTGGGAGGAGAAACTGTGCAGGGAGATGATGCCCTTCCTTTGTGCCATGTGCCTGAGTGTGGTTGCTTTCATTCCTCCCAAATCAGGCATAACCTGAGAATCTTTTTGAAGTGAAAATTGCTGAAGTGAGCAGCACGCTGATTCTCTCTGAGAGAGTCCATCCTTGATAATTCTTTCATGTCTAATATTTTTATGAAATCATTGTAGAGCTTGACCATCAAAGTGTATCCTAAAGAAATTTCTTTAGATTTCTTCTGTGCAAGTACAAGTTATGAGACTAACAAGAGCTCTTTGTTTACCAAGGTTTTGAAAAATGAAATGGAAGAGGAAATATTTTAAATGATTTTGGATAACGGTAAAATTAAGTCTATCTAAGAAGTTGTATTTTCTGTACTGTTGCTTTAGAACCTCCCACTTCTCCATGAAACTTTGATCTTAGCTGTCAGGACAGGACATAAGCATGACTCAAGTAATTTGTATTTCAGGCAGACACATAAATTCATCTCTGAAGAGTCAGAAAATGGAAGGAAGCTGCAATGATGGTGGCTTGAATGAAACGAGCAAGCAACGATGTGGAATGCCTCATAAAAGAGTCTAGCTAAGGACTAACTGTTGCCATAATTGATTCCTTTGGAGGCCTTTGAAAGAGCCTTGACTTCAGAGGGAAAGGGAGAAGGAAGGGAGACATAAATTAGCATGAATTACATCAGGCGTTTTCCACCTGTTACCTTTACTCTAGTCAATAAAGCCAATAGTATTATCCAAAATTTGTAGTCAGTGAAGTCACATTGTTGCTAAGTGGTAGAGACAGGATTTGAACTTGCCTCTCTTAAGTGTGGGAGAAGGTAATGGGAACCCACTCCAGTACTCTTGCCTGGAAGATCCCATGGGCAGAGGAGCCTGGTAGGCTGCAGTCCATGGTGTCGCTAAGGGTCAGACATGGCTGAGCGACTTCACTTTCACTTTTCACTTGCATGCATTGGAGAAGGAAATGGCAACCCACTCCAGTGTTCTTGCCTGGAGAATCCCAGGGACGGGGGAGCCTGGTGGGCTGCCATCTATGGGTTCGCACAGAGTCGGACACAACTGAAGCGACATAGCAGCAGCAGCAGCAGCTCTTAAATGTGTGCTTATTCCACTGCTTCTTGCTGCTTCCCTGAGAAACTATGTGCTTAGAATTTCTTCCTTAAATAATTGGAGCTACTAATAACATCTAGACGGGTAATTTTCTAGCTCCAATTTGAGCCTAGAGTAGTTCTCCCTATCCTTTTTATGTATGTGTGTGACCCAGTGTACCAGGCTTACTCATTATTAGATAAACATTTAAACTGCAGTATATCTTGCCTAATTTTGCTAACCCAAATAAACTTGAACTTTTCCCCCCTATGTCTCTAGATGATTATTCTACTATAGAACTTTCATATGTTTTAAAGGCATTATTGGAGGTAGGTATTTGTTGTGCTATTGTTCTAGATATTTTGTTTCACTGGAAATTCCCACCTAGTGGAAACTTGATGGCTCCATCATGTCCTGCAGAAATTGTCAGCTTGCCTAAGCAGCCTTCTACTCATGTCAGTGTGGAGTTTCTTCTCCTACAGAGGGGTCAGCTTCATTTTGGTCCATTCTGATTCATGATGTAACACCTCAAAGGAGTGTGGCTGTTCATTAGAATCTGTGCCAGCCCCTATCCATTTCATGTGGTTACTTCATAATGATGCCCTGTCACTTAAAATGGGATTTTGCATGAGTGCATCATAGAACTGCATTACCCTGTTGCAAACAGTTTATTTTCCTCCAGATTCGTAGTCCACCCCCCACCCCCCAAAAAAAAAGAAGACACAAGAAATGACATGTTAGATGCCTCAGTACCTTGATTTCATTTTTGGCTTTTTCACAGCTTGCATATGATTACAGATGGCAGAAAATTATGTGCCCAGCCTTCAGTTTTTTGACAGTTATAATCTTACTTGTGTAAGAAAGGGCCCTACCAAGAAACCAGCACTGGCCATTCCTTTTCCTTTCCTCTGCACGTCCTGAGAATAAATCAAAGGCCTGGGAGCTAATCTGCAAGGGTAAGAAAACCTGGGCAGCTAAACCTGTTTGTCACATCTATGGAATCTGGACTCTTTGCAGCACCTGATTCTGGAGCTGTAGACGAGTTAATATTAAAAATATTGTGTGATCTGTCAGCCTATGTTGTGATATACTGCTGCTGGAGGAATTGACACACACTCTGAGATCTTCTTTTCAGGATAAATTCCAGTGACTCTCCTCTATTTTAGCAACTCAACATTCTGCATTTGGACTTAACTGCATCCTTAATCCTCTGCTCTAAATCTTCCTCTTTTCCTGTATTGATATTGTTTCTATTAGGAAAGCATTTCTATCAGATTTTTCTCTCTGGAGGAGACTCTTTTTGCTTCTGCATTATTTCAAACTCACAGATGGGCAGATTCAGAGTCAAGGGAACAATTTTCAGGACTCACTTCCTCTCCTGGTATTAGGTACGATCTAGCTGTGGTTTGTATCTACTGCTTTTCCATAGGTGGTAATAGGCGCACACCATGAAAAGTCTAATAAATTTTTGTTTTCAAAAAGCTTTCCTGAAAGCTAGTTTCTTCCAATATACACAGGGGATCATTCCCTAAATTCAAGCAATCAACATGCTGTCTTTCAAAAACTCTTAACCATCTGACCTCTAGTCTCCATCTTTACTCTTTCTTTCCCAACACCCCAATATCTTAACTCAGTATTTGCTGGATCACTGCCATAGCTCCTTATACCTCACTCCTCTTTCAATACTAATCCATTTTCCTTTATTGAAGGTAACTTTCTAAGAAACAAACATGATCACATTAGTTTCCTTGCCTGAAATACTCATGAGTATCCCCTTTGCTGTAGGATATATTGTGATTTTCATAGCATTATTGCCATCATCTGACCACAACCTGCCTTTCTCTGATGGGTTTATTTGTACTTTTATACCATTACCTTTTGGTAGCTCTTAGAAATGCATACAATCTAATAAACTAAAAAGGAAAAAAAGGAATCAAATCAAAGGGATTAATGACATTTTATTTTCCTTTTTGCTTTGCCAAGTTGAAGAAATTGTCCTGTTAAAGCGGCGGGAAAATCATTGCTATATTGATGGAGGCATCCAAAGGAAATTTTACATGAGTGTTCCATAATGAATTAGATAGCAGAATTTACTTGCCCATTCTCCATTCTCAAATCCTATCTTTTCTGACTTGGAATCTATTGATGTTATAGCATGGTTTACATGCAAATGTTTGTTTTTGTTAGTATAATGTCAACATTAATATGCAGACATTGCTTTTCTAGCAAATGAGGAAGGATATTTTAAAACTTGAAAAGTTTAAAAAGAATTTAGGCAGTGTGTTGTTTCCCCTGATCTGGGTTAGGGCAGAACCAGAAATTAGATTAAAGCTAGTGGGTCTGATATAGATGCAGAGAAAATTAAGATGCAGTATTTGATGGGTAGGCATAATCCATATGGAGCAGGGAATTTTAAGTAAAAAGGGAACAGGGAACAGCACAAGCAAATGCATAAAAATTGAAAAACACATTATATGTTTAAATTATGGTGAATAAAAATGTTTGGATAAAAAGGAAATTATATGTCTGGAAATAGAAAGCAATATGGGCTGAAATGGTTTTGAGGACAGAGCATGTAGGGTCTGAAGTGCCAGAGTAACGGGTCTGAACATGACTCAATAGGCAATAGGGTGCGATTGGAAGAGTTTCTACAAATTTAGTTTGAGTTACTTCTTGTACATACAGGGCGAGGTTCTGGGTGGGATATCAGATATATGGGTTTGTCCTGATCCCAGTCCTTTCCAGGTTAAATCGAAAAATTTCAAAGTCGCCATTTTTGAATTTTGGGGATATTCCACTATGGAGAGACATGAAATCTGCAAAGTTGGACTCCTGAATGAACAAGGTTGGTAACTAAGTGATAAACTTTCAAATTCCACCTGAGATGATGTGCCCGTGTGACCTTCACCCTCAGTCTTGTCTGTGTTTTCATTCATAAAATGAATGAGCAGGAGGGATGTGAGTGGAATACGTGAGCAGGTCACAACACTGCAACTGAGAGGCTTTGCACAAATGAGAAGCTGGTGTCAGGAGCTTTCACAGGCCAGCAGAAAACCAAGCCCTTAGAAGCGAGGATATTCTGAAGAAGGAGATCCCCAAGGGTGGGAGGCTGAGCAACACTGTGCTTCGGACCTTGACAACTTTTATAATATATACTGTGTTAACTGGTTAAAAAATAAAAATAATCACTTGTGTTGAAAATTTGGAAATTACAGAATAAGTGTTTAAAAATAAAATAAAAATCATTTGCAATGTAACCCTCCTATGGTAGCCACTAGGAACATTTTGATGTATATATAGGCAAGTTTTTTCCCCCCTCCACGCATTGAATGGCATAATCCTGTACATATGCAGGACTTTATAACCTGCCCTCTTTAAAATGTATGAGGATATTTGTTCAGGTAAAACATTTTTGTTTTTCCTCTCAGAAATAATGAAATGGAAATCTGAAGTCAGTTTACTTCTGGCATAGGCAACTTAGGGCAAAATGCCATATGATTGCCATTGAGTATTTAGTGAAAATTTTACCTTTTATAAAATCACAAGCTGGGGCATACTAACTACACTGATGGAAATCATACTGTGATAAACATAAATTCTTTCATATATTTATTTGCTTCTTTAAGATGAATTCCCAAAGGTAGAATTTATAGGTCAAAAAGTTGTAAACAATTTTAAGTATGTTAATGAATATTTCCAAATTTTTCCCCAGGAGATTTTTGCAATTTCCATTCCCCTCTTTCCTATGTACAGGTCAATTTTGAGATTTAAAGGATGATGTCTTAATGGGTTGTTTGATTAACAAGTTCTGTGAATGTGCAATAGCACTGAAATAAAAATCAGGCTGAGCTGTTTGCAGTTGCTGGATGTAGATTGTCACTCTCATTGATAACTTAGAAACATTTAAGCAGGTGCTTAATAGATGATAAATAGCATAAATCATATCCTTTGATTAAACATAAAATATTTATTATAACTCCTGAAGGTATTGGAAAAATCAGCAAAACATATGAAAATACTTAATCTGGCTAGTTACACATTTATAATGTAAGAGGTACTTTTCATGTGTTTATTAAAGTGGAATCAGATTGCAGAATTCTCAATAATTTAAATGAAATGTTCCCAGGGAAGGCACCATATGCTCCCATCTGCATTTCGTATGTTTTATTAATTCAAGGGGAAAAAAATCTTAAGAGCTACAGGAAAAACATAGTCAAATTTAACTGAAGCATTTATTTGGTCAAGCCATTAAGGGGATATATCCTAATGGGTGCAAAATAAATATTACTGAATTAAGTTTTTAAATCCATAAAGGACCCCAAAAGGCAAGACCTATTTTCCAAATTAGAAAGAAATGCAGAGCAAACTTATTCTCTTTACTAAAAGAGAGAGATATTGATTCTATGGGGATATGATTAACTCTTAGAATTTTTATGTGCTATTTTATGCATTTGTCAAGAATAACTCATGACAAAATTGATGAATTTATTCAGACAAATTGCTACTACTCAGGTATCACTACTGTTCTAGTGATCCCTAAAGCTTTTGAGAGAGCAAAAAATACTTTCCTTCTCTGCACTGACAGCATTTGATAACAGTTTCTAGGAGTTGTGATCTGGTATAGGGAGTCTCATTTGTTTAAATACCAGATTTTAAACATCTGTTTACCTGTCTTAGTATTGGGTTAATTGGCATGTGGAATTTTAGTAAATGAGCCTTGCTGGACTTTAAGAGTCTTAAGAATATATACCTCGTTTGGAAATTGGATTCTCATCATTATTTGATAAAGGAAGTAGAGTGACCATACATATATAAAAATTCTAGAGCTATACCTGTGTATTGCAAACTCTTAACAAATGTTAAGCTGTTTTTATATTAGTATGGAAGTAATAATACTTGTTTTGCTGTTGCTATGGCTGTTTCATCTTGATTGCTATTATTATTACAATCAGGAAACCAGAGTCAACTTTTCCACCATTTCAGAGAATTGCTGATTGATATAAACTCCTGAAAGTCAGGAAAATTCTTCAGATGAGGGCAAGTATCTGCTGAGCACTGTTCTAGGAAATGTCGTTGCATTGAGATCCACACAATAGGCCTCTTCTGTTCTTTCACTTCTCAAAACAAAACAACACAAACAACAACAACGGCACAAGACTGTCTCAAATGCTGATTCCTATACTGACTGTTGAAGCATGAATGATGCCCCTCTGGATGGTGTGACCAAGGGCTCCATACTCTCTTTCAAAGTCTATCTTCCTGGAACTGTGATGAAGCAGATATCAGTGACACAAGTCCCTGTTCCTGCTTTACCCTCAGTTCAGTTCAGTCGCTCAGTCGTGTCCAACTCCTTGTGACCCCATGAATCACAGCACGCCAGGCCTCCCTGTCCATCACCAACTCCCAGAGTTCACCCAGACTCACATCCATCGAGCTGGTGATGCCATCCAGCCATCTCATTCTCTGTCGTCCCCGTCTCCTCCCGCCCCCAATCCCTCCCAGCATAAGAGTCTTTTCCAGTGAGTCAACTCGTCGCATGAGGTGGCCAAAGTATTGGAGTTTCAGCTTTAGCATCAGTCCTTCCAATGAACACCCAGGATTGATCTCCGTTAGAATGGACTGGTTGGATCTCCTTGTAGTCCAAGGGACTCTCAAGAGTCTTCTCCAGCACCACAGTTCAAAAGCATCAATTCTTCGGCGATCAGCTTTCTTCACAGTCCAACTCTCACATCCATACATGACCACAGGAAAAAACCACAGCCTTGACTAGACGGACCTTGGTTGGCAAAGTAATGTCTCTGCTTTTTAATATGCTATCTAGGTTGGTCATAACTTTCCTTCCAAGGAGTAAGCCTCTTTTAATTTCATGGCTGCAATCAGCATCTGCAGTGATTTTGGAGCCCCCAAAAATAAAGTCTGACACTGCTTCCACTGCTTTACCCTCAGGACAAGATAAAGTTACACCTACGATGTCAAGAAAGGTCATATGAACATAGGCTGTTGTCTCTAAAAGTAGTTCAAATGTCCTCATTCTTCTTCCTCTTTTAAATTGCATAAAATAAAGAAATGCTCTGTCTTTAACCTATATCTGTTGTTTTTGTCTTCTTCTTTTAGGGGTAAAATAGCTTTTGGTACCAGGTGACATTGCGAGTGAATGCGGAAAGGGCATCTGTGGAATTGTCTCTTCAGCAGCACCCTCTCTTGTCTGCTCTCCTCTCCATAAGGTTAGGGTTAGGGTAAGGGTTAGGGTTAGGGTTATGGCTATTCCAGGGGTGGTCATTTTCTCATACGACCCTGTTCTCCTAGCTAGATTTCTTAATGTTTGGAGAAAGGTGGGAGAGAAGGAATCCAGTATGAGACGAGTACAAAGAAAAGGGAGAAAGAGAATGGGGGAGAGAGAGAGAGAAAGAATGAGAGGGAGATTCATCACCTGGGTCCTAGTCTTGGTTCTTCCTGAGGCTCATTGACACCTTTCTGTGTTTTGTTTTGTTTTGATAATTCAACTGTAACTTGAATTTCTTGAGCCAGCCAATTTATCTTTGATGTTTAAGGTGGTTTGGGTTTGCCTTGGGTTTCCAGTAGTGTAACAAAATAAGTTCTGACTTCTCACTGTTACCATCCTCTCTGACTTCTCATTGTCATTCAAGCTCTTGAAATTCTCCAGCCCAGAATACTGGAGTGGGCAGCCTTTCCCTTCTCCAGGGGATCTTACCAACCCAGGGATGGAACCTAAGTCTCCTGCATTGCTGGCAGATTCTTTACCAGCTAAGCCACAGGAAAGCCCAAGAGACTCAGAATTGTCCATCAGATGGGCTGTACTTATCGTGCCAAACAACAGTCTCAGCCTGAGCATCATTTCATTGCAACATAAAGATGGGTACCATCGATCAGCCCTTGGTGCTTGCAGAGTCAAGTGCCCTAATTCAAACACCATTATTTATCCAAAAGAGAAGCCACATTCTAATCTCGTCTATATTTCAAAAGCTGAAAATCTTCATTTTCTAGCAAATGATCATATGTGACATGTGTCCCACTCGTGTATGGCAGTTCTCCCACTTATTTTCCTCCTCCATGTGTCATGTGGGAATATCATTGTGAGCTTTTTTAAAGACAGCTAACAACTTTCATAACTTAGAGAGCAAATTGTATTTCTAATTAAATTATAAAGCTATAGAAAAGATATTGCTGTCTGGACACATCTCAAATCAGTCTGCTGGAGATATTATGGTTATTTGGGGTTTGGAATCCTTTAACACACTAACGTTAACTATATATACTCTGTCTTGTTAATGTAACCATTATGCAGGAAAGAATCATGAATTCAGATAACCATTCATTTTATGTGGCTTTTCTTTTTGGGCTGATTGTCTGAATAACAGGCTCCCCGATTCTCTGTCTCAACCTGTGTTATAAATAAATGAGGCAACACAGTCAACATCGTTGGAGTTGTTGAGATTCGGGGCTGTGAGGCAGTGAGGGTGCAAAATGAGGAGACACTCACTCCCGAGATTGGACCAAGCATCTCTCTCACCTCACCTCACCCTGGCCTGTGGAAAGGCTAGAGGCTGGTTTAGCAGATATTCACATGTATCAAATTAGAAACCTAGCCATCTGTATATTTGTACCAACTGGGGGATTAATAAAAGTCAGAAAAAAAAAAGAGAATTGATTCATTAGCAGATCTGCCAAGTTTACCTTCTTCTTTCCTCCATTAGGAAAGGCATCCCCCACAGCTTTCAGTACCCATCTGTCCCAGGAAGCATCACGTGGCATTTGGAAGAGCACCTGGGACTCAAGCTCATGTCTTTGAGTTACTCTTGACTATCAAGAATCAAAATAGCCAGATGATATCTAATGTTCTTTCCAGCTAGGTAGTTCTGGGTCTAAAATATTTTCTCATTGATGATTCCACAGTAGGTTCTTGATTAGTTTTTGGCAGAGAGTAGAAGATTGCCCTGGGCCATGAGGATGTGAGTGACATTTGTTTTCAGCTGTCCTAACATCTTTATTGTGTCCTTCTTTTTCTTCTTGATGGTTCGTCTTTCCAGCTGTTTTGAGTTCCTAGTGCCCTCTTGGGCTCTCTCATTGCCTTACTCAAAGACCTGAGTCCTGTCTTCACAGTGTGGGAATGACTAGTGACAATTTGAAACAGAGCTCCTCTACAGGGGATGTGAGACTGGAAAGGCATGAGTAAGACCTGAGTTCTTAATGAGTAGGCGGAGAAGTGGGCTGTGTGTACTCCGAGGTGGGCAAATTGGACGTGAGTTTAGGACAGGTGAGCCAGGAAAGGTAAGTTCAAGGTTCAGCTCTAAATGTGATAACCTTTAATCTAAGGGCAAAGACCAGGTCCTCTCTGACAGTATTCCAAGCTTTGGCAAGGGGGAGCTGATAGTGAGAGAGGCAATGGGTGCACGATCAGTCCAAGTCTTTGCGACTCTGGACTGTAGCCTGCCGCGCTCCTCTGTCCATGGGATTCTGCAGGCAAGAATACTGTAGTGAGTTGCCATTTCTTCCTCCAGGGGATCTTCCAGACCCAGGGATCAACTCAGACCTTGGGAGCCTTCTACATTGGCGGACAGATTCTTTACCACTGAGAGAGACAAGGCTTGCCTCAAATCTCCATAAGGACTTATAGCAACTTATTTGGATAGAGCTGCTAAGATTACCCCCAATTATTCCACATTTTGGCAATATGTTGTTCAATTTTAGCTCTGTTTTATGCATTTAAAATTTGATTCCTCCAACTAAGATTATAATTGAGGTCATGTATCTCCCATTTCACCTGGCATAATGTGAAGAAGGTAGCAGGTGGTCAGTGTTTGCTCACTTTAATTGAATTCTCTAACAGGCAGGGTCTGGTTCTCTCACATGCATATATGACCCTCATGTCATATACTATTAATGTTGGTACTGCTTATAAAGATCACAGTGTCATTGTTTTAACATTTATTTTTCTTTTAAGGAAGTTATACTTGAATGTCCCTCTCCTTTTGCTTCAATAACTGTATTAAAAGAACTCTCCCAGCACTTAATCCTATGTGATTAAACTGAATAATCAAGAGACTTCATTCTTCTTCCTGAGACAGTCCCATGTGTCTTTTCTGGCTCATTCTATCTGCATTAGCCGATAGGATTTTTTAAAAAAATAGCAATCTGAGTTCTTTAAAAGCTTTACTTAGGCCAGACTTCAGACATTACCACCAATTGACAGTTTCAGTTACCAGCTCTGATTCTTAATAACTACCTGATCTGCACCCCTCCCTTGCCAAAAAAAGAAAAAAAAAAAACAACACTAACGAAGTCATCTCCAATGTAGGACTTGGTGTGCATGCTAAGTCTCTCAGTCGTGTCTGACTCTGTGTGACCCCATGGATGGTAGCCCTCCAGGCTCCTCTGTCCGTGGGATTCTCCAGGCAAGAATACTGAAGTGGGTTGCCATTTCCTCCTCCAGGGGATCATCCTGACCCAGGGATCGAACCCACTTGTCTTATGTCTCCTGCATTGGCAGGTGAGTTCTTTACCACTAGTGCTTCCTGGGAAGCCCAACTTAGGACTTTGATTACTTTTAAAGCACACGTGCTGATAATATAAACATGTGACCAAATGTTCCCTCCAGTAAAGTGCCTGCCGCAGAAGTGAGTTCTGCATGTTTGTTTTAACCATGCAGTGCATATGCCATCTGGCAGATTCCTCATGAAAATGAAACTGCTTTCATGGCTCAGTAGATGTCAAAATGGAATTGTATAACAGTAATAAGGCCTTTTTTGGTTCATGAATATACCTTAGGTGCTGTTTCAAGCATGAAACTATAGATGATGCTAAAATAGTCACTTTTTTTTTCTCTTAGAGGTAAAGAATATACTAAGAGTGAAGTCACTCACTTCTATGAGTTTAGAACCTAGCCATGATTTTTAATGTTGAGAAAAGTAGTTGCAAATTCTTCATCTATGATTTTTGAAATGTAATTCCAGACTTTAATTTAGCTCTGGGTTTATGCCTCTCCAAAATAACAAATTCAGAAGAAGAGACTGGATCTTTTTTCCCTTCAAACTGAAGAAAAATTGAGGTCTGGGGTTTCTAGAATATACCAAATACACCGATGCCGGACAGAATTCCCTCCTCCGTTTCCATTACTTTTATATCAAGCTGCCAAATCCCAAGCCACACCCCCTTTCCACCTTCCCTGAATACTCTATACACCTTAAGAAACTGGATCTTACCCATGCCACCCTCCAGGGGGCTAATGTAGATTTAAGGAATTTTAGAACCCTCCATCATTTCCAGTGGAACATACTGCTCTGGTTGAGGAGGTGTCAGGGATGGAAATAATCCTTAAAGGTATTTGTAAAAAAATTTTTGCATGTCTGCCATGTTGTACAACCTAATAGTATATTCTCCTCTGTCTATAATAATTTATTTTCTGGCAGACTTGGGACTCAACATTTGTCATGCTTGGTATTCAGCTTCACACAAAAAGGTTCTCTTAATGCAGCTTTATGCATCTCATGCATGTTTGTATCTTTTCCCAGCATAATTTTAGGTTTAGTAGAGTTTAGTAATAACCGTTTCCTCTGTTATTAAGATCTGTATCTATTGCATCAATGCAGTTTTCAAGTCCTTCAAGTGATATGCCTCAAGAACTTGCTGCAACACAAGCACAAGTGCCATCAGAAATGAGGCAAGCATCTGTTTTTCTGGTCAGTGTACCTCCAATGTGTATGCATCCTTTTGCATGTACCTATAGATGGAAAAATAGTGGAAACAGTGTCAGACTTTATTTTTTTGGGCTCCAAAATCACTGCAGATGCTGATTGCAGCCATGAAATTAAAAGACGCTTACTCCTTGGAAGGAAAGTTATGACCAACCTAGATAGTATATTAAAAAGCAGAGATATTACTTTGCCAACCAAGGTCCGTCTAGTCAAGGCTATGGTTTTTCCCGTGGTCATGTATGGATGTGAGAGTTGGACTATAAAGAAAGCTGAGCGCTGAAGAATTGATGCTTTTGAACTGTGGTGTTGGAGAAGACTCCTGAGAGTCCCTTGGACTGCAAGGAGATCCAACCAGTCCATTCTAAAGGAGATCAGTCCTGGCTGTTCATTGGAAGGACTGATGCTAAAGCTGAAACTCCAATACTTTGGCCAGCTCATGCGACGAGTTGACTCCCTGGAAAAGACTCTGATGCTGGGAAAGGTTGGGGGCGGGAGGAGAAGGGGATGACGGAGAATGAGATGGCTGGATGGCATCACCGACTCTATGGACGTGAGTTTGAGTGAACTCTGGGATTTGGTGATGGACAGGGAGGCCTGGCGTGCTGTGATTCATGGGGTTGCGGAGAGTCGGACACGACTGAGCGACTGAACTGAACTGAACTGATGGAGTCATTGATATCTCAAATGGCACGTTGTTATAAGACACAATAGAACTTTATGTTGAACAGCTCTCAGAGATGCTTGGAAACTTGTGCTTGTAAACTAGGTCTCTTATTTGCTTTATAATCTAACACTTAAGTGAAAGAGGAGAGTGAAAAAATTGGCTTAAAACTCAAAGTTCAAAAAACTACGATCATGGCATCTGGTCTCATCACTTCATGGCAAGTAGGTGGGGAAACAATGGAAACAGTGAGAGATTTTATTTTTCTGTGCTCCAAAATCAGTGCAGATGATGATTGCAGCCATGAAATTAAAAGACACTTGCTCCTTGGAAGAAAAGCTATGATCAACCTAGACACCATATTAAAAAGCAGAGACATTACTTTGCCAACAAAAGTCTGTCTAGGCAAACTATGGTTTTTCCAATAGTTATGTATGGAAGTGAGAGTTGGACTATAAAGAAAACTGAGTGCCAAAGAATTGATGCTTTTTAACTGTGGTGTTAACTCTGGAGTCCCTTGGACTTCAAGGAGATCCAACCAGTCCATCCTAAAGGAAATCAGTCCAGAATATTCATTGGAAGGACTGATGTTGAAGCTGAAACTCCAATACTTTGGTGGCCTGATGCGAAGAACTGACTCGTTGGAAAAGACCCTGATGCTGGGAAAGATTGAGGGCAGGAGGAGTAGGGGATGACAGAGGATGAGATGGTTAATGGCATCACCGACTCTATGGACATGAGTTTGAGTAAGCTCTGGGAGTTGGTTATGGACAGGGAAGCCTGGTGTGCTGCAGTCCATGGGGTCGCAGAGTCAGACATAACTGAGCGACTGAACTGAACTGAGCTGAATCTAACACCGGGAAGCTGGTGGAGAGATTGCCCCGCTGTCCTTATCTATTGCTTTCAAGAGGGGATATTTTACCCCCAGGCTTGCAGGCTTTTTCTGACAGCTATTGATGAAGAAAGTGCCACATATTGGCATAGGGTTTTTGTTCAGGGCTTGTGATTATAATTGTTATTAAAAATAAGTGTCTCTGAGGCATATGGCGGCTTCCCTTCACTTGTGATCAAACTGCAAACTGTGTGAGGCAACGGGGCTGTAGATGAATGAGGGATTGGAATTTAGTCAGTATTCTGCAGGAACTTGTTTCAACCTGAGGTCTTTGATGAACTATCATTTGGATTCTAGAACACTTATTCTTTCTTCCAAAACATTTTATGCAGGAAAGAGCATTATCCTGCCTCGAGTGCCTAGAAAAGGATGGGACATTGTGTAGGTTTCTTGCATAGGTTTTTATAGCTGGAGATGAAAGCTTATAGCAATACTAACCTTTTAGTAATTTAGTTACAAGCTTGTCATTCACATAGGACTTCTGATTATTACTTTGAGTTTTATAGTTCAATTAGGCTTTCAGGGTATAAAGATTATAGCTGACTAGCAGCTCCTCGGAGAAGGCAATGGCAAGCCACTCCAGTACTATTGCCTAGAAATCCCATGGATGGAGGAGCCTGGTAGGCTGCAGTCCGTGGGGTCGCTAAGGGTCGGACACGACTGAGCGACTTCACTTTCACTTTTCACTTTCCACTTTCACACATTGGAGAAGGAAATGGCAACCCACTCCAGTGTTCTTGCCTGGAGAATCCCAGGGACGGGGGAGCCTGGTGGGCTTCCGTCTATGGGGTCACACAGAGCCGGACACGACTGAAGTGACTTAGCAGCAGCAGCAGCAGCAGCTCCTAGTCATTACCCTGTTTTGCTAGGCTTCTATTCATTTTAGAAAATCCATTTCACTCCTGTGAACAGAAAATGACCCTGCTTAAAAGGAGCAACCCCAAGATCCAAGTGAGACGTGTCCATGGAGCTGCCATTTTGTCCCTTTCACAACTTGTAGATGGTCTCTTTGATGAAATGCCCAGTTTGAAGGTGATCCTGTGGGGATGGCATCATATCTCTGGATGTGTAGATTGCCTTGTAGATCAAACAGCTGCTTTTTCAGCTGATTTTGCATTGGATGGAATCACATCTGCCTGAGAGCCAGAAAAAAGTCATCGTGAGCAGGGGCGAATACACATGTGAAATGCAGTGTGGCACAGGCTGAAAGAGATTTAGCAGTGAAAATTATTTACTTATGTTTTTCCCCTGCTGCTTCCTCAACTGATATGCTGCATTAAAGATAAGCTTGGGATAATCCCAAGAAGATTGATAAAGAGTTTTAAAATTCTGAAGACTACATCAGCACCTCATTGGTTGGCATTTAAAAGTTTTTAATTCACTATTTAAAATATGTGGAGAGAGTGGAAAATGGAACAGAGATTGTGAAGATGCTTGGGTTTTGTCAGCACAACATACAAATAAGAGGATGCTAAGTGAGAACTGTTGTCAAACATCCAATGTTGTACAGAAACCCAGATCTCTCTGTAGATGGCAACATCTGGGCATTTGGCATTGGGCACAAAAATATTTTCTAATGAATTGAATTGTGTATTTATTTCTTCAAATACTTTAGAGTCATGTAGCCCCAGAGTTAGACTAAAACTTCCAAATAGCTTTGCAGGATTTGTGCCAATTATTATTAGATACACTATTATTCATTCATTAAGCCAGTTAACAAATGTGTATTGAGCACTTACCAGGAATTAGTTCAAATTCTGTAGATCCACTGGTGAGTAAGTTACACCGGGTCCTTCTTTCTTAGAGCTCACTCTTGTCCTTGAATAGGAGACTGCCCTGAAAGGATGCCTGATAGGGTCACCTCTCTTTTCTCCAATACTTCATTGGCAGTAATCAGGGATAGCTAGCTTTATATGCATAATCTGTAGACCTCTAACTTTATCAAGTACTTTGTATTTAGTCCAACAAGGTACTTTTACATGTGTTTTTCCAATTGTGTCTAATCTGCTGTTTAGTCCAACAGGGCCACCGAGGCATCTGTTTTTCCAACTTCCTTATTAAAAACTTATTTTATTTTTTCTATAAGCTCTATTTAATTCTTACCCAAGTTTATTTCATTATTTTCATAGACTTCCATCTCTTTTTAATATTTAGACAAATACTCTTATTCCTGTAATCATACTAAACATAATTAGGCTAAACATTTGATACTTCTAATGTTTGCAGTCTTTCTGGGTCTATATCATTTTTAAAATTATGAGCACATATTTTTTGAAGCATAATTTGTGGAAATTCTTTTGAGCACTAGTTTTAGGATGTTTTTCTCTAGAAAAGAGCTGTAGCCTGGCCCTGTTGCAGATGTCTGTCCTCAAGGAGACTGAGGTAGGATATGGTGCTAACCCTACTCTTTGGCTGTAGGTCTTGGTTTAGTTCACTTCCGAGTCAGAGTAAGGGACAGAGAGTATGGGACTGCAGTAGTTATACATCAGATGTTGCATGATATGTCAGAGTATTGTTACTATACCTCTCTACATTTTCCTGGCTTTAAATCTGGATTTCTTTTCCTCTTTCCTTCTCTAGGTGGACTAATCCCAGTTTGTAACTTTGACTCTAACAATAGCCTTGCAACTGTGCGTGGTTGATTTCTTACCTCTTTATGATAGCTTCTGTACCCCATTGCAAGTCCCCAACTCGAATCTGTGCTTCTTGTTATTATTGTTTTGAAAAGTTACTTGTTTTTTGTTTTATATTTATTTATTTATACCACTGCTATGATTTGCCTTTGTCCTCTCATTTGAAAAAACAAAAATATGAATTTAGGTGGAAAAGTACAAACAAAATCAGTCTTCTTAATAAATACTTTGAAATATAAACATCCTCTGTTTAAATAGCATAACCTTATTAAAGCAAATGTTGAAAACAAATAGAAAAATAGAAGGAAAAAAATCACCTATTATCAAGCCACTCAGTCTCAGTTCTGATATTATAGCTTTTTGATCCTTTTATAAATGCCTAATTTTTTTTTCTTACTATATATTTACCTGCAATTTTAAACTCTTTTAAATTCAAAAGGCTTAAAAATTTTTATATTATCTATTACTATTATATAATAGATATATATTATCTCTTATAGATATATATTATCTCTAATATTATCTATATTATACAGATAATATAGAAGATTAAAAAATTAAATGGAATTTAAGTGGTTTTTTCATTTATTATCATTATATCTTTAAAAACACTTCTGAATATAGTTTGTCATGGCTGCATAGTATTCCAGTTAATGGATATACTTGTTTCCTTAGAAATTCACCTACTATGAACATTTGCATTGTTTCACAAGTCATATCTTCATATAAATATTTTTAATAATTAGTAATGTTGAACATTTTAACCTGGATATCTGTATGTCTTCTTTGGAGAAATGTCTATTTAGATCTTATCCCCATTTTTTAATTGGGCTGTTGGTTTTTATGATATTAAGTTGCACGAGCTACTTGTAAATTTTGTTGACTAACCCCTTGTAAGTCACAATGTGTGAAAATATTTACTCCTGTTCTGTGATTTGTCTTTTCATTTTGTTTATGGTTTCCTTTGCTGTGCAAAAGCTTTTGAGTTTAATTAGGTCCCATTTATTCATTTTTGTTTTTATTTCCATTACTCTTGGAGGCAGATTGAAAATGATACTGCTGGGATTTATGTCTGAGAGTGTTCTGCCTATGTTTTTGTCTAAGAGTTTTATAGTGTCTGGTCTTACATTTAGGTCTTGAATCTATTTTATGTTTATTTTTGTGTATGGTGTTAAAGAGTAGTTTAATTTCATTTTTCACATGGAGCAGTCCAGTTTTCCCAGCACCATGTACTGAAGAGACTATCTTTCTTCCATTGTGTAGTCTTGCCTCCTCTATCATAGATTAATTGACCACAGGTGCATGGGTTTGTTTCTGGGCTTTCTGTTCTGTTCCGTTGATCTATATTTCTGTTTTTGTGCCAGGTTGTTTTGCCTCCATCTATACTTCTCTTTCTCATGAAGGCTTTGGCTGTTTGGGTTCTTTTGTGTCTCTATACAAATTTCAAGATTGTTTGTTCTAGTTCTGTTGAAAATGCCATCGATAATTTGATAAGGATAGCATGGAATTTATTAGAGAAATGCAAATCAAAACTGTAATGAGGTATCACCTCACACCAGTCAGAACTGCTATCATTAAAAAATCCACAACCAATAAATGCTGGAGCGGGTGTGGAGAAAAGCCAAACCTTCTACAATGTAATGGGAATGGAAACTGGTAAAGCTACTATGGAGAATGGTATGGAGGTTCCTTAAAAAACTAAAAATAGAGCTACCATATGATCCAGCAATCCAACTCCTGGGTGTATATCTAGAGAAAAACATGGTTCCAAAGGACTCATGCACCCCAATGTTCACTGCAGCACTATTTACAATAGTCAGGACATGGAAGCAACCTAAATGTCTATCAACAAATGAATGGATAGAGGATATGTGGAACATATATACGATGGAATATTACCCAGCTATTAAAAAGATGAAATAATGCCACTTACAGAAACATGGATGGACCTAGAGATTGTCATACTGAGTGAAATAAGTCATAAAGGGAAAGATGAATATCATATCATATGGCCTATATGTGGAATCTAAAAAACATGATACAGATGAACTTCTTTTCAAAACAAAAACAGACTCACAGACTAGAAAACAAACATGATTATCAGGGGGGCAATGGTGGAGGGGGAGGAATAGTTAAGGAGTTTGGGATTGACATGTATACACTGCTGCTGCTGCTGAGTCACTTCAGTTGTGTCCGACTCTGTGTGACCCCATAGACGGTAGGCCATCAGGCTGCCCCGTCCCTGGGATTCTCCAGGCAAGAACACTGGAGTGGGTTGCCACACACTACTGTATTTAAAATGTATAACCAACTTTGTAGCACAGGGAACTCTGCTCAATATTATGTAACAACCTAAATGAGGAAAGACTTTGAAAAAGAATAAATCCAGGTATATGTATAACTGAATCACTTTCCTGTATATCTGAAACTAACACAACATGGTTAATCAACTATACCAATATACAGATAATACAGAAAGTTAAAAAATGTGTTAGACTCATTCCATAATCCATATCATGTGTTATGTGGACTCTCACTCTGAGGAAACTCATTAAGCCAGAAAAACTTGTTATTAGTTGAATGCAGAGTTGGCTGTGAGATGCTTTGAGAAGCTAGCTGTGCTCTGTATTGGATCACGTTTTGGGAGGCAGGCCTAGGACTGAGGCTGCTGCTAAGTTACTTCAGTCGTGTCTGACTCTGTGTGACCCCATAGACGGAAGCCCACCAGGCTCCCCCATCCCTGGGATTCTCCAGGCAAGAACACTGGAGTGGGTTGCCATTTCCTTCTCCATGGAAGGACTGAGGTTGGGTGTGTGCAAATGTAAGTATATGCATCGAGTCTGGAAGCCTTTCTCTGTAAGGTTCACTCGGGATTTGTAATCTCACAGAATATGGTGAGGATCTGTTCTTTGGTGCAAGAAAAACACACATCTATATTTTCCAAGTAAAATTTTGTAGTTCAAGAAAATTCCAATTTTTTTTCCAGTTTAATTGAGAAATAATTGACATACATTACTGTATAAGTTCAAGGCTGGAATATTGAAATGGAAATGAAATAAGAATAATTGGAAATTCCTTTTATATCTCTAATGAGATCAAAAGTGTTATGTTCAGGTATGCAAATTCATGAAGGAAAGCAGTATTTTCAAGTGACGCTGCTTCTGTGTTAGGGATGTCCCTGTTGCTTGTAGGTTCATTTAAAAAATGTAAAGCTTTACAGATCTTAAAGTGTGAGATCAGAAGTGGCACTGATTCTCCATGCTACGATGCTGGTATTTCAGAGACTGAATTTAAGTTGTAAATAAATAGCTTCATAGGACATACACCATGAAACTAAGATTGGATTAGTTTATTTTTATCCTGGGAATCTTCTTAAAGATATTCTAAAAAAGCCATGATTCTCTTTAATGAAGAAATCATTTCAGCATTTCTCTCTGAAACTTGTGCTAAGAAATTAAAAAATGAAGAAAGAAAGAAAAAAAATTAAATCTGTAAGGGGCAATAATCTGGTCCTGATGGTAAAAAGGAGTACAGCCATGTTTTATGAAATATCTTTGCTTTACTGACATGGAAGTGACATCATGTTCCTTTTTAAATATCCTTCCAGAGTAGTATAAATGAAAACATATTCTCCCCTGACTTCCTTCCTTCTAACTACTCTTCTCCCTGCCTTTGGTCTTTCTGCTCTTATCTGCCATTTCTTTTGTCCCTTCTTGGCCCCTCAACCCTATCACTTTGATCTGCATTTCCTAACAATTTCCACTCCATTCTTCTTTAATTTGAAACTTCCTTCTTTATTTCTCTAGCATCTTTTCTCTCCTCTGATTGAATCCTTCTTTTGAATCAAATAGTCACATTGATTATGAAAAAAGGAAAACAGTGTCAGATGTTTTCCTCTCCCCATAAATAACACCCCCCACACACAGATATGAGTTGTTTTTCTCATTTTAAGAAAGGAGATTTGTTGGATGTCTTTGGTCTGTGTGGCTTTATCGTAGACTATCTGCCTTTGAAGAATAAGAAAGATGGTGATGTATAGTGCTGTTGTCACTTATTGATTGATAGTTTTATTCAAATCACTTCTCATTGAGGAAGTAAACTTACAGAGATGACTTCTCCTTCAAATTAAGGGAGCAGATTGTTTGGTTACTTTCAATCAGTCAGGGGTTCATGGAGGAAAGTGATGACACTGAAGATGGTCTCTTGAAAGTTAAGTAATAAATAATATTTTATACCAGGGAAGACAGCTATGTGTCATTCACACTTTCACTGCTGCACTTGGTTCTCATGATAGACATCACTAATTAACCATATCATTCTTTCCTACTTGAACATGGATGTGGCCTTACATGATTACAGTTAGTCACTATAACTTGGATATGTTACTTAAGTTGGAATGGATTTGCCTTTCTTGCTTTGGATGAGGTCATTGTATATGCTAATGACCTTCCATCTCACAGATGCTACACTACGTACAACCTATAAGGAAAGTGTTATTTTATAGGAGGAAATTCTGTGTCTCAGAAGGATTTAAGTAACTCACCAATGTCACAAGCTGGTAATAGGAATAATTCTTCTTATGACAAGATTAGTATTATATTCTTTATAGTTACTTAAATAATTAGCTCTGATGCTGGGAAAGGTTGGGGGCGGGAGGAGAAGGGGACGACAGAGAATGAGATGGCTGGATGGCATCACCAACTCTGTGGACTTTGAGAGTTTGAGTGAACTCCGGGAGTTGGTGATGGACAGGGAGGCCTGGCGTGCTGTGATTCATGGGGTCGTGGAGAGTTAGACACGACTGAGCGACTGAACTGAACTGAACTGTGCCTCAGAAGTCCTAAAAGGAGTTAGCAAATAGTAAAAGAAAATTCTAGTTGTGTTGGGTGAAGTTCTTGTTCCAGGGTCATAGCAAGGTGGCACTGAGGTTTGGTGTTGAGTGTAAGTAAAACAGACTATAGTCTACTTAAGGTAGATGGGAAATGGAACCTAATGGAATGTTCCCAAATGGAACCTAACATGCTCCTGAAACTCCATTCCCCATCAACACTTCCATGAAGACACATTTCACCTCCACAGTGATTGAAATCTCAGTGATATTTATTTAGATTTGGGGAGTCCTTTTATTTCTTATAATGCTAGTCACCACTGATGAACCAAGAAATCAGTTTGTAGCTCTTAATGAAAAAAGATTCATCAGATTGTTTATTGTTACATAGGAAATCCACAACAGTGCTTGCAGGTGGTAAGAATCCAAAAAAAGGACATTAAAGTTTGGACGGTTAATGACAAGGGCAGCTTAGATGTGCGTGATTCATAAAAGGCCAATATAAACATTGAAGAGAAATATTACCTTTTCAGTTTTAAAGGAGATTGGTTCTACAGCAACCCAGTGAAGACTCGCCTCTCCTGATCCTTTTTCTTCCAGGTCCTATTCTCCCCTTGCCTTTTTTACATAGTGAGTAGCAGAAGGATACGGCATTTTCCAAACAATCTGGGCAAAAATCTCCCACCTACATAATCCAGCATTTAGAAGATTAGATGTTCATTCTTTAAAAATATTTTAACAGATATTCCATCAGTTCAGTTCAGTCGTTCAGTCATGTCCGACTCTGCGACCCCATAAATCACAGCACACCAGGCCTCCCTGTCCATCACCAACTCCTGGAGTTCACTCAAATTCATGTCCACAGAGTCGGTGATGCCATCCAGCCATCTCATTCTCTGTCATCCCCTTCTCCTCCTGCCCCTAATCTTTCCCAGCATCAGAGTCTTTTCCAGTGAGTCAACTCTTCTCATGAGGTGGCCAAAGTATTGGAGTTTCAGCTTTAGCATCAGTCCTTCCAATGAACACCCAGGATTGATCTCCTTTGGAATCGACTGGTTGGATCTCCTTCCAGTCCAAGGGATTCTCAAGAGTTTTCTCCAACACCACAGTTCAAAAGCATTGATTCTTCGGCGATCAGCTTTCTTCACAGTCCAACTCTCACATCCATACATTACCACTGGAAAAACCATAGCTTTGGCTAGACAGACCATTGTTGGCAAAGTAATGTCTCTGCTTTTTAATATACTATCTAGGTTGGTTATAACTTTCCTTCCAAGGAGTAAGTATCTTTTAATTTCATGGCTGCAACCAGCATCCGCAGTGATTTTGGAGCCCCCAAAAATAAAGTCTGACACTGTTTCCACATCTATTTCCCATGAAGTGATGGGACCAGATGCCATGATCTTCGTTTTCTGAATGTTGAGCTTCAGGCAAACCTTTTCACTGTCCTCTTTCACTTTCATCAAGAGGCTTTTTAGTTCCTCTTCACTCTCTGCCATAAGGGTGGTGTCATCTGCATATCTGAGGTTATTGATATTTCTCCCGTCAAACTTGATTCCAGCTTGTACCTCTTCCAGCCCAGCGTTCCTCATGATGTACTCTGCATATAAGTTATCTAGATCTGATAGATAGAGTGCCTGATGAACTCTGGACGGAGGTGCGTGACATTATGCAGGAGACAGGGACCAAGACCATCCCCATGGAAAAGAAATGCAAAAAAGCAAAATGGCTGTCTGAGGCAGCCTTACAAATAGCTGTGAAAAGAAGAGAAGTGAAAAGCACAGGAGAAAAGGAAAGATATAAGCATCTGAATGCAGAGTTCCAAAGAATAGCAAGGAGAGATAAGAAAGCCTTCCTCAGCGATCAATGCAAAGAAATAGAGGAAAACAACAGAATAGGAAAAACAAGAGATCTCTTCAAAATAATTAGAGATTCCAAGGGAACATTTCATGCAAAGATGGGCTTGATAAAGGACAGAAATGGTATGAACCTAACAGAAGCAGAAGATATTAAGAAGAGGTGGCAAGAATACACAGAATTACTGTACAGAAAAGATCTTCACGACCAAGATAATCACGATGGCATGATCACTGACCTAGAGCCAGACATCTTGGAATGTGAAGTCAAGTGGGCATTAGAAAGCTTCACTACGAACAAAGCTAGTGGAGTTGATGGAATTTTAGTTGAGCTATTTCAAATCCTGAAAGATGATGCTGTGAAAGTGCTGCACTCAATATGCCAGCAGATTTGGAAAACTCAGCAGTGGCCACAGGACTGGAAAAGGTCAGTCTTCATTCCAATCCCAAAGAAAGGCAATCCCAAAAATGCTCAAACTACTGCACAATTGCACTCATCTCACACGCTAGTAAAGTCATGCTCAAAATTCTCCAAGCCAGGCTTCCGCAATATGTGAACCGTGAACTTCCCAATGTTCAAGCTGGTTTTAGAAAAGGCAGAGGCACCAGAGATCAAATTGCCAACATCCGCTGGATCATGGAGAAAGCAAGAGAGTTCCAGAAAAGCATCGATTTCTGCTTCATTGACTATGCCAAAGCCTTTGACTGTGTGGATCACAATAAACTGTGGAAAATTCTTCAAGAGATGGGAATACCAGACCACCTGACCTGCCTCTTGAGAAATCTGTATGCAGGTCAGGAAGCAACAGTTAGAATTGGACATGGAACAACAGACTGGTTCCAAATAGGAAAAGGAATACGTCAAGGTTGTATATTGTCACTCTGCTTATTTAACAGATGTTCCATAGTTTTGCATATTTGCATAATGACAACATCCACTCTTTATTGTCCTTAACAAACTGAAGAATGCCATACAAACATAAGGCGAAATCGGCAAAGGGCTACTACATATAGCCAGTTTGATCTTCCCTTTCTCCCCAGGTGGTGCAGGTGGTAGAGGACCTTCCTGCCAGTGCAGGAGACATACAAACCTGGGTTCAATCCCTGGGGCTGGAAGATCCCCTGGAGGAGGGCATGGCAGCCTACTCCAGTAATCTTGCCTGCAGAAACCCTATGGACAGAGGCTCTTGGGTGGCTACAGTCCATAGAGTCACACAGAGTCGGGCGTGACTGAGGCTACTTAGCACACAGGCACATAAACTTCACTGTTACTTCTCCAGAATCCTTGTCCAAAGCACTTTTCTTCTCCATTGTCACTAATCAGAAAACCAATGTCTTAGAATAAGTATGATATTTCAAGAGGCATCCTATTATTGTTCTCTAGAACACACTTTCTTTCTCATGCTATTTTCTTAATATGAACTCTGGCTAGGAAGAAAGCCCTATGATCAATAACCCATCCTCCTAAAGCAGCATGTATATCTCTGAGTACATGTTCTTTGAATCAAGTGGTTATTTGACTCTACAATTGTGTATTGAACTTGTAGTTTAAGAATTTTCTATTTTGAAGAGGATGACACTTACGTAAGTGTGCAAAATATGGTATATACCATGTTTTTATGCTGATGAGTCAGTATTATTTCCATATAATTTTAATGAATCTTTTCAAAAAGAATTATTTGTAGAAATGGCTTGTTTAAAAATCAATTATGTGAAAATTAAGATCCTCTCTGCATCTCATTCTGCTAGAAATCAACAAATTTGAAAATTAATATCTTTATTATTCACAATCTTCTTCCCTTAAAGAGATGGAAACGGAAATTTAATTTTAGAAGATGAGATTTGCTAATTGATCTCTCTAGAGTGAGCTATTGAGGAAATGAGAATATAAATATGTTAAAGAAAAGGACATGCTGCAATGCAAATTTATGAAAATGCATATTATTCACAGCTCTATTACATATTCCAAGAACTTGCATTAATTCATTCCTATGGCTTTTAAGACCTCTTTCAAAGTAAAGATCATATTTGTTTATGTCAGCGTTATTGTTTTTATTAGTTATTATGTGAACATTGGAACTAAACATTCTTTTGAAACAAACATTAATTTTCTCCAGATCCAGAAATCCTAATACAAATAAATAAAATCCAAGGCTTTATATGTACATGAATGCATAAAAGTCTTTAATTTCTGGGAGATTGAGCAATAGGAAGGATTATACTGTCACTGAGCTAGTGGTCAGTGTGCTCTTTCAGGATCCCTAGCTGGGAAACTGGCATATAGTCTTCAAAATCAGAGACATCTTAAACTCTCCCTGTGTGTGTGTGCTTAGTCCTGTCTGACTCTTTGAGACCGCATGGACTATAGCTTGCCAGGCTCCTCTGCCCTTGGAATTTTCCAGGCAAGAATACTGGAGTGGGTTGCCATTTCCTATTCCAGGCTATCTTCCTGACTCAGAGATCAAACCTGCGTCTACTTCCATTTTCTGCATTTGCAGGCAGAATCTTTACCACTGTGTCATCTGGGAAGCCCTAAACTGTCCCTCATACTCTAGCTCTTAAAGAGCAGAGGGGAGAGAAATAAATATGTAACATTCACACATTAACTAGAGGGAGGTACAAAATTATCTTTTGAGCAGCAGGTAAATCAGTAAATGTTTCTTTTGTTGAAGAATAGATTCAGTTCAGTTCAGTTCAGTCGCTCAGTGGTGTCCAACTCTTTGCGACCCCACGGACTGCAGTGTGCCAGGCCTCCCTGTCCATTGCCAACTCCTGGAGTTTACTCAGACTCATGCCCATTGAGTTGGTGATGACATCCAGCCATCTCATCCTCTGTCATCCCCTTTTCTCCTGCCTTCAATCTTTCTCAGCATCAGGGTCTTTTCAAAATGAGTCAGTTCTTTGCATCAGGTGGCCAAAATACTGGAGTTTCGGCTTCAGCATCAGTCCTTCCAATGAATATTTAGTACTGATTTCCTTTAGGATGAACTGGTTTGAGCTCCTTGCAGTCCAAGGGATTCTCAAAAGTCTTCTCCAGCACCACAGTTCAACAGCATCAATTCTTCGGTGCTCAGCTTTCTTTATAGTCCAACTCTCACATCCATACATGACTACTGGAAAAACCATAGCCTTGACTAGACAGACTTTTGTTGGCAAAGTAATTTCTCTGCTTTTTAATATGCTGTCCAGGTTGGTCAAAACTTTCCTTCCAAGGAGCAAGCGTCTTTTAATTTCATGGCTGCAGTCATTATCTGCAGTGATTTTGGAGCCCCCCAAAATAAAGTCTGTCACTGTTTCCACTGTTTCCCCATTATTTACCATGAAGAATAGATTGGCTTTCATATTTACTGTCTAGATTGACTGAGCAAAAAAAAAAGAGAAAGCACACATACCTAACCTACAGCTGCTTGAGTCTTATCTTCTTTATCCAATTGAGAGTTTGTATGCTTACTTTCAAGACTCTCTAGCTTTCTATTCTTATGTATCACTTTGAGGATCTGTAAAGCAGATGTTCTTCTGGTATATATCCATGTGCCTCAAATTATTTTAGCTGCTCTCAGTAAATCATTCTTCTCCAATCCATTTCCAGGAAGTATTCCTTGTGGAAAATGTGAACACAGTTGACGACTGTACATCAGGGAGTAGGATGGAGAGAATCAGGAGTCAGCTGTAGGGCATTTGCCTCCAGTCCTCAGTGTCCCCACTAGCACCACACACATCTTTGATCTTTGAGATGAATTAATTTTGAAAAAATAGTCTTTCACACTTAAAGAAGAGAAGAACTTAGAGGCTAAGTGATTTATCCAAGGTACCTTAGGACAGAATTCACAAACGGTCTGTTTTGAGGTGGAGGCTGCTGTGACCTATGTGTCCCCTGTACCTGCAGGGGATATCCCACAGAAGGGACATGTGCTGCTGACAGCTGCCATCATTGCCCCTCACCCAGGGGGACTGATGAAGAAGGAATATCTTTCCCATCTTTGTCTTACCCTATCAGCAAACTGTCCATTCCTTTGCTTGCATGACCACCCTAGTCCCACGTAACCCACTTTTTAAGGGAATTTTCCTTTAGGGAAGAAAATGAATATTTTCTGCTGAAGATTTTAGAACTCAGGGGAACAAAGTCACTCTCTGGGTTGGCCAGATATACTCCTTACTTGCTAGAAAATGATGTGACTCTTAATTTCATTTTCCCAGCGTGACTCTTGCCACTGTCTGCCGGGTGTCCTGGAAAACCTAATTAGACACAGGGGGTGAACATTTTGCTTTCACTCAAGAGAATATTCCTCCTGGATAAATCACTCTGGGACCCTGAAAAATAATGATGTTTGACTGGCTTGATTTTTAAAGGACTGAAAGAGCCCTCAGATTGTTGGGATTTATTTGATACTTCAACACAGGATACAATCTATAAGATAGATAGTTGGAAAATCTCTTTCTTGAGGGCAGTTTTTATTTTAAACAAGTGTTCTAAACAACAAGGCTAGGTTTGATGAAAATTAAGAGTGTAGCTATGTATCCTATCCCAGGTTCCTATAGTTCCTTTTATATGATGAGAGAATCAGTTTTCCCTCTTCCCTCCTTATAAAATGAAGATTTTAAAGATGATCCTGTCCTTTGGCAAGAGATACCCAGGACACATTATTTGAAAAGCTAGCTTATACCTTTATTTGCCTGAATCTTTTTGTATGTTCATTGCATGTAGGTCTCTTCTACATGAGTGGGTACTTTGGAAGGATTGTAGTTGTGGGTGGCCACAGAAACTGTCTAATCTAACTCACTGTGTCAGCTTGGGGCCCACGCTTCTCTTGTGTGGCTACAGAGTGTGTTTGGCAGACCCCGACCTCTCAGCCCTGCTTGACTGAAAGGAGATGGCTCCTTTGCTTAGGTTTAGCCCCACCCAGCATCTGATCTGGTGCTGAACAGACCAAAGAACGCATGGGGAATCTCATTTTCCAGCAGTGAGTACAATCCAAGTTATATTTTTGCAGTCTGGTATTCAGTGTGATTAATATAAGTTCAGAGCTACAGCTTCATGGGGTCTCTGCCTTTCCCTAAGTCCTGCCTTATTGGTCTCGTCTCAGGTTTTGGTTTAGTATCTCAGTTCCCCTGCAGAAATTGGGAGCCTGATTCAACTCTTGCTTGCTTAGTCAAAGCTCTTCCTTTCTCTAGTGATTGACTCTGTGAGGAACCCAAACTCTGTCCTCAGCATCACCTAGTTCAGAGCTCAATGAACTGATCTCTACCTCCTGTTTGCCCTGTACTGACTGATGATATTTTCATTCCAGCTGTTTTCAAAAATTGCTTGGAACCCATGTTTGAGTCTTTAAACTTTGTGCATCAAATTAAATTGACTTAGATGTTGATGCCAAACTTTGTGAAGTCCAAGCTCACTCACACTCAGCAGAGTGTATTGGGCTGGTGGATGACCCTCTTACCCACCTGTAGGGGCTGATCATACACAGTCTGCCCTTTCCTCCTCTTTTCAAACTCTGACATTCCAGTGTACCTGGAGGGCAAATCCAAACTTCACTAATTCTTCAGTATTTTTTGGTGCACACTTCTGTTCTTGCCTCAATGTCTAGGATGAGATCAGTTGTGCACAGGCTGTTAATGATGAAAGAGAAAGGGGAAGGAATGCAATAAATGATTTTATCTAGAAAGTATCACAGTGGAGGTAAGAAAAGCAGGTTCTTGTCTCATTTCTTCTACTTAGTAATAAAGAACTCTGGGCATATAGCGGGTGAGTCCCCCACTTGCACCCCTGGAGTAGGGCATGGCAACCCACTCCAGTGTACATGCCTAAAATGTCTCCAGGGACAGAGGAGCTTGGTGGGCTACAGTCCATAGGGTATGCAAAGAATTGGACATGCCTGAAGTGACTTAGCATGCATGCACACCCCTACTTGCAAAACTGGTCTTATGAGCTGCAAACATGGTGCTTGTCTAATTGACTCACCATGTTTGGAAAGAGCGACAAACATGTTCTGTAGTACTATTTAGGCAATGCTGTACCATGGGCATATTATGATTTGAACAGTCTTCACTGGAAACATGAGGAACACATCTCTCAAGTTCCACGGATACCATGCCAGCCACTTATGCACAGGGACTCTGTGTTGGGTATTTCAGGTAGACAGCTGATTGATCCAAATCACTCAACAGCTGAGTCATGCCCCAGCTGCTGAACAGTTCCATAGGGACACTTGATACTGTTTTCCCATTTGCATGATCTGTGCAGATTTTGTTTTGGTGATTATTCTATTTTTATTACTTCTCTGCTCTGAGGGAAATTTCATTGCTTTGTAGACATGAGTAAAACTCAGCCATATGTTGTAAAGTAGATGTAGTTGACTTTCAACTCCTACCTCTCCAACATTCTCCTGCAACAGGCAGCCAGAAATAAGTTCATGTTCCTCTGAATTACTGCTGCACTGAGTCGGCAGCATTCATCTTTGGATTCTCAGTGCCTGGCACAGTGGCTGGAATGATATGAACACTCAATAAATGTTGTTGAATGGATAAATAAATGAATATCCTATTTTTAAAATAAGCTTTTAATTTTAGATCTGTTATAGATTTATGGAAAAGAAGACCGTATACCAGCATCCAGTTTCTGCTATTAGTAACATCTTACATTAATATATTAAATTTGTTACACTTTATGAACCAAAATCAATATACAATTATTAGTAGAGTTCCATACTTTATTCACATGTCCTTGGTTTTTATTTAATGTCCCTTTGCTGTTCTAAAATCTTACCCAGGATGCCATTACATTCACTCATCATGTCTGCTTAGGCTCCTCTTGACTCTGCTGGTTTCTCAGACTTTCCTTTGCTTTTTACATCCTTGAAGGTTTTGAGGAGTACCTGTCAGGTGTTTTGTAGAATGACCCTTCATTTTGGCTTTTCTTTTTCACTTGTGATTAGTCTAGGGTTATGGTTTTCTTAGAGGAAGACTACAAAGCTTAAGTACCATTTTCATCACATTATGACAATACACTGTCAACACAACTTATCATTTGATGTTGACCCTGGTAATCTATCTGAGCTAGCATTTGTCAGGTTTCTCTGGTGTAAAGTTATTCTTTTCTTCCCATCTTTTCATACTGTACTCTTTGAAAGGAAGTCACTGTGTCTAGCCCATACTTAAGGAGTAGGGAGCTATGTTATGTACCTACTTGACAGTAAGAGTAAATATAAAAGAATTTGAAATTCTCCTGCATGGGAGATTTACCTGTTATCCTCATTTTTCTTTTTTCAATAATTTACTTAAATAAAATGAGCTTATGGGTGTCTTCCATTTTTTTATCCCAATCTACTATTATTTTCACATCTGGATCAAACATTCCTAGGGAAGTAGAACTGATTCTTCCTATCTGTCTCTCTAATTGCCTGATACAGAAAAGATGACCACCAAAATAGACAGTCATTTGTTAATTGAACTGAAATAAGAATTAAATTCCCAATGTCTGTAATGATATCCCAAAACAGCCTCAATGGTCTTCTGATAGACTTCATTTTTTTGGGCTCCAAAATGACTGTGGATGCTGATTGCAGCCATGAAATTAAAAGACACTTACTCCTTGGAAGGAAAGTTATGACCAACCTAGACAGCATATTAAAAAGCAGAACCATTACTTTGCCAACAAAGATCCATCTAGTCAAGGCTATGATTTTTCCAGTGGTCATGTATGGATGTGAGAGTTGGACTGTGAAGAAAGCTGATCGCTGAAGAATTGATGCTTTTTGAACTGTGGTGTTGGAGAAGACTCTTGAGAGTCCCTTGGACTGGAAGGAGATCCAACCAGTCTATCCTAAAGGAGATCAGTCCTGGGTGTTCATTGGAAGGACTGATGCTAAAGCTGAAACTCCAGTACTTTGGCTACCTCATGCAGAGAGTTGACTCACTGGAAAAGACTCTGATGCTGTGAGGGATTGGGGGCAGGAGGAGAAGGGGATGACAGAGAATGAGATGGCTGGATGGCATCACTGACTTGATGGAGGTGAGTTTGAACTCTGGGAGTTGGTGATGGACAGGGAGGCCTGGTGTGCTGTGATTCATGGGGTCACAAAGAGTCGGACACGGCTGAGCGAATGAACTGAACTGAACTGAACTGAACTATTATATTTAACTGCCCTTCTGAAAAAGATGTCAGAAATGGAATGCTCCTTAGAAAAATCTAGTGTCACACTTGTGTTTACAGATGGTGAAACTTAGGACTGGAGAGAAAATTTATAGGATGAAAACGTACTTTTCCTAACTTCCATTGTGATGCTCTTTAGACCAACTAAAATGTCTAACAAGTTGGTTGAATTTGTATCTTTAGGCAAAAGCAAGCCATCAAAGAGATTTTCTCTGTTCCGTATTTGTTTTGCAAAGTGATTTTTTGCTTTTAACTCATCTCTGAGGCAGAAATGCTGTTAAAGTGGACCAAGTGAGAGACTCTAAAGGCTAGTGCCACTCCACTGGCAGTGGAAAGAGAAGAGTAGATACATTGAGAGGCATTTTAGAAACAGAATTGTTTTACTCTGTAATCAATTAACATGGGGGTGAGGAAGTAGGAGATGCCAAGGTGGCACTGGGATCCCTGGCTTGGGCAGCTAGATGGAAGGTGATATCACTAATCACCACATAGTGGGTTTGGAGAGGAAGATGAACTTGTTAGGTGGGAGATAGTGTTAGGCTTTTCATACTTCCAGTAGGTATCAGGAAGGATGTGTGGAAGAGAAATTAAGAGAAATTAAAGTCCTAGGTATTAATCTAAGAATTAATGTCAGTCAGCTGATGAAGCCATTGGAAGTAGTGAGATCACCTAAGGAAAACAGTGAAAAGACAGGACTGACACCCGAGGTCAACAGGAATAGAAGACAGAAGCGAAAGAAAAAACTGTCAGAGAATCAAATGTGGAGTGGTGTGTGGAACTCGTTAAGGAGGTATGGTGGGTTGGTTAAATTCTGCAGTAGGCTCAAATCAGATGAGGATTTCAAGGAAGTTGTGAATGACAGTAATCAGGTCATGGATGAGCTTAGCAATAGTCATTCTAGAGGAGAGGTGGAGGACCTTCTGTGAAATGAGAGACACTGGAGAAATAGAGGCCTAATCAATACACGGCCATTTTCATTTTCATTTGTCCTGGCTCAAATTCCCTTCCTTTGCAAAGGTTGCAGGCAATTACATGAGAAAGGATTCAAGTTAAATAAGAAGAATGTCTTAATTGTTTTTATGAGACATAGGAATAGGTTAATGGGCTTTTTGAATCTCTCATTTTGGGAGAGTTTTAAGAATAAAGATGTAGCTATTTTAAACTGGAATAAGTTAGTCTTACGTGAATGAGAAATGTTTCTGAATTTCTCTTTAATTCTTTGGCTCTTATTCCATAAGGCTGAACATATTAAAACTTCAAGGAGAGAGATTTTAGTTTTGCAGTGTGCTTAAAGGATAAATTTTCCCTGTCTGAAAATATTGAATTTGCTAACTAGTTGATTTATTCAGAAGTCTCCGAATATTTTAGTATGCAATCAATTGTACTTTTAATAAGCCATAAACCATGTTTACTGCTTTATTTATTGAATTTAATCAAAGTGACTTGATGGCTAACTAGTACAGTGCTCTCAACAGGCCTCAGACACTGGGTCTAATTACTGGAGACAATAATATAGCAAGAGGATAAGATGATTTTATTCTTGAAAAATGGAAAAAGAACAGAGCCAAGTCAACAATGTTTTATTTGTTTGTCTGGGAACAGAGTTGGTCTGGAAGATACAAGGCCAACGTTGTGAAAACTTTCCTGTGGCTCATCTTCTCTTTTAAGCAGGTGCAAGTGACACGAGATTCCTATTAAAGAATAGCCTTCACAGCTCCTCACAGCCTCACTGCTGTGTTTGCCCAGAGGTGTAAACAGATTCAAAGGTCATCTGCTCTTAATATCCCATTTTTCTCCTCTTGGAGCCCTTTCTGTTGAAGTTACAGGCATTAAAATGAAGCAGCTCCCCAGTCAATCTGAGAAAATCAAAAGAGCCCTTACACCCCCTATAGAGCCTTTCAGAATCCTCTGGGTCTTAACACTGCAAAAGATTTGATTATGTCTGGTTCTACTTGCAATATTGATGGGAGTTAGAGGTGGCCGGGAAGAGTCGAACTGTGCTTTATGTCTCCTTGTAGTCACATAGATCAGGGTCAGTTACATCCCTATCACCTGCAGGAAAGATTCCCCGTCATCTTTGTAAAAACAAAATGCATTGCGAAAACTTTTATAGACCCAAAGAGAGCTTTGAAAAAATGAGCTGGCACAGTAATAATTTGGTTTTCATGAAGCAGTTTTCTTTGGTGAATAAATAGCACTGTGTTTACACACAGAATGAAGATCATTGAAAATCCCTTTATTTGGTTTTGACAAGTTCACTGAAAAATTGACAAGAGAAGCGTTTATTTTAGATAGTGCTGACCAATCCAGTCAAGATCCTGCTGAACTAAATTTTAGGTTTTGTTTCATACAAAATGTACACCCACAGACTGGGGAAGGGAAGCTGTTTTCAGTAGTTTTTAATATTTATTCATTAAACACCCATAGATGAATTGTTTTCTGAAATATATAAGCTTTAGGTTAGAGAAGACTGTAGCATGAAGGATCAGGTTGGTATTGGGAGGGTGTCACATTGTGTACTTGGTGTGGGCCCTTCAATAGCAGAGAAATAGACATGCTAGCAAACACCACACTGTTCCACTCCCACCTGCAATGTGATTCCATGTTGTAGAAAGAAGTTCAGTGAAGAGAAGCCATGGAATCTAGAGGGTGATGATGTGAAGCACAGCTTCTCTGTTTTTAGGGATTACACACTGTGTGCCATCCCATATCACTCACTGTATCTGAAGAGGGAGCAGAAGACATACATGGCCCTGAACCTTGAGGTTTCCTGTGAAAGTGTCCACCACTGGATTACCTCTGATTCCAGATGGGCTTCTGTGTCTGCCTTTGGCATGTATCTGTGCTTGTGTACAGGGCAGGGAGAGACAGGTAATATGGCCCTGAGAAAAATCAAGGCTCCTCCTCCACTCAAAATGTAGTGCTTTGCTGGGAGATCCATACTTTCTTAGGGAAAGTAGAAAGAAAAAATGAAAATGAATTTTATGTCATTTTATTTTGACATTTATGTTTACTAACTTCTATAACAACAGAATAACTTGGACATAACAGTTATATAGAGGCAAATGTGATGTAACTAAAATAGCATTATACTAGCTTTGAACAAAGCAAACATTTGACAAAAGATAGAGGACAGAGAAAAATTCTTTTTTCTTGTCCCACATTAATCATAGCACATGGGAAATAGAAAATGCCTTTAGCTAGAAGAGTAATGAACTAATAAATTAAAAAAACACCACCGAATTGCAAAATCTTTCATGAATACAGATATTCCCCAAACAGGAATTATATCTAAGCTCTTCTTACTTTCCACAGTGCCTAGCCTTTGGTGTGTGTTCAGTAAATACTTTTTTGAATGGATAAAATGCATTCCTATGTCTTAATGATGTTTTACTTGCTTAGGGGAACTTTCTCAGGACAAATTCCTTTCACATGCCAAAGGGAGATTGGGAACGAGATTATAGGGTGGAAAGAACAGGGCTCAAACAAGGAAAGAGGGGCAGGAGCAGGGCGTGAACAGAAGGCAAGGTGTTCTAGGAGGTTTGTGTTTTTGTTGAGGGGGCTCAAGTCCAAGAACTTCATGGTGTGAAACCAGATGACCCTTGAAGACATGACGCCCAGTAGCTCAAGCATATAGATGGTCATTTGGCCCCATTTCATCCTGAAGAGTCCCCTTCAAGCCCTGAGTTTTCTGATAGTAAAATCAGTTTGGAGACCCTACCTAATCTACCAACTCTCACAGCACCTGAATTTCAGCACTGGCTTGGGAAAAATAGGATTTCAGGGTCAAGGGGTATTTTCCAGCATCATTCCCAAATATCTGCAATTTGAATAAACTTTTCTCTGGCATTTAAATTCTATTCAATAAGACTTCATGAAACTTATAACTAGAATGTGTGTGTTAGTCCCTCAGTCATGTCTGATTCTTTGCGACCACATGGGCTGTAGCCCACCAGGCTCCTTTGTCCATGGGATTTTCCAGGCAACAATATTAGAGTGGGTTGCCATTTCCTTCTCCAGGGGATCTTCCTGACCAAGGAATTGAACCCAGGTCTCCTGCATTACAGACAGTTTTTTTTTTTTTTAACCATCTGAGCTACAGGGAATTCCCGAAGCCTTCAAAGTTTTGCCCAAATCTCACTTGGGGAGATAGTAAGACAAATGCAGAGAAGACATTTATGTTTAACAGAGGCAGCAGACAGGACTTGTCTGCTATGTACAGTTCACTAATATGTTCCAGATTTCTAAAAATCTCTGCTGATTAATCAAGGAACACGAGTCTGCTTTACTCTCCAGGTGTGTGTGTGCTAAGTCGCTTCAGTCGTGTCCTGCTCTTTGTGACCCTATGGCCTGTTGGCCACCAGGCTCCTCTGTCCAGGTAGGTGCTTGTAAAAGAGGGAAAAGGCTCTTCATGTCCATCTTCTAGCTACAGCCTTCTCTTTCTTCCTTTTAGTCCTTCTGCCTCCTTTCCCGCCTTTCATTCATTCCTAAACATTTTTCTAAGAACCTATGGTGAAGATGTTAGATGAGCTGAGGTATATGGGACCCGAACCCTGCCTTCATGGAAACAATGATGCAAATGAATGTTCAGATGAGGCCTGGCTGTGTTATGTCCTTCATGTGCAGTGGGCTTGTAGAGAAGGCTGTTGAGAGGGCAGGAGGAGCACCTTGTGGAAGCTCTCTAACCTGAAATGTGGGCACATGGACAGTGGGGGCAAGGGAGCAGCTGGACATTCTGTGTGCATGAGCTAGGGTGCTCTTAACAAAGAAATGAAAAAGAATGCTCAGTTCAGGACTCTGGCATCCTGTACGGACTAGGAAGGCTTATGCTGAGTATATTTCAGAGGAAAGAAATTAAAAATGCAAAAGAGGAGAAGCTAACTTTATAATAGGGGCTGTGCAGATTTCATCTTTATTATTTCAATTAGCTCTCACAATAACCCTTAAAAGACATGAATTCCCCATATTTCTTTTCAGTTGTAGAAAAAAAGGCTTAGGGGGAGATTTACACATTGTCTAAATTAAACTGTGATGTAAACACAGGTCTGTCTGACGTTCACATTTCTTTGGGAGTAAGGAGGTTGCAAAAGGTGATAGGGGAACCTGAAGAAAAAAAGGATTAGACAAGGACCTCTTTTATATGTCATCTCACAATGCTAGTTATATGACAGAAATGGCTTTCTTATTTTCAGTGCTCTATTACACACAACAAATCCCATTATAATAAAAATTAGGCACTTTCCTCTAGTATCTTTTAGAGTAGTCAAACAATTCATTTTCCATAGCAGTCTTCAAACTTAACCAAATCCTATCTATCCCGGAGCAGATTCAGATATGACTAGATATCCTCCAAATTAAACAGATCATAAGCAGCCTAGGAAACACAGTTATGAACCCAATCTAAATAAAATTTCATATATGCCTTTTACCAATAAATAAGGGGAACCATTCACTGCTTTTCCAAACAGTTAATTGAATATTTCAGAAGAATTTCTAATTGCAGTGTTATTGTCTTGCCATTCCTTAGTGTTTAGCCCTCTAATTTGAGATCCACTGGAGGGCAACATTTGCAAATTAGAAAGTAATTGAAATCTACTGCTGAATAAATTGATATTTACTTCTACATAAAATTAGTGGAATCATTTCAAATGGTAGGGAAACTTTTTTTCCCCCACTTCACTGGCTTCTTGTTTTTCTTTGACGGAATTGTGGTTGGAGATGATCCTCAGAAAAAGCATATTCTCTGCTTTACTATATTCCCAAATAAGCAGTAGGAGGAAAGGAATGAGAACATTGCTGGGGAATCATGGACTATTGTAGTTCTCCACAATGAAGTCCTTCTCACCTCCCTGAATTTTGGGCCAATCTGAATTAAAGATATTATTAAGAAACTAACTCCATTTGACCAGACTTTTAAAAATTAGGTGATTGAAAGATGTGAACAAGAGTAATTTTGGACTTAGACTGGTATGAAAACAAGGCTGAATTCACTGGTGTTGAGTTATTACACTCAAAGTTTAAAAAACAAATGAAATCTGCAAAACACACTATTAAGAGAAGGAAAAGACAAGCCACAGATTGGGAGAAAATATTTGCAAATCACATATTTGATAAATATTCAGAATATACACATCCAGAACACACACACAAAAACTTCAGTAACTAAGAAAAAAGAAAGCAACCCTAGGAAAATGGGCAAAAATCTGAATAGATACCTCAGCTAAAATGATATACAGATGGAGAATAAGCATGTGATGTATCATTTGTTGTTAGGGAACATTATCATTTGTTGTTGTGTAACGTGAAAGTCACTCAGTCATGTCTGACACTTTGCGACCCCATAGACTGTAGCCCACCAGGCTCCTCTGTCCATGGGATCAAGTCAAGAATACTGGAGTGGGTTGCCATTTCCTTCTCTAGGGGATCTTTCCTACCCAAGAATCGAACCCAGATCTCTGGCATTGCAGGCAGATACTTTACCATTGAGCCACCAGGGAAACATTTGTTGTTAGAGAACTGCAAACTGAAACAACAATTATACATACATACTAGTACAGAACAAACATGTAAATGAATGTATGGATTGTGGGAGCTACTGATGAAGTAAGAGGTTATTATAGATATGCAGAGGGAGGAGGCTTGAATAATTCATACAGTACTGGACTTTAGGGGGATACATTGATATGGACTCAAGTTTAATTTAATATTGATACAGATGGCTAAATATAGCAACACTTATAGATATATGTATATACATGGCTTAGTATACATGCATGTATTTCTAAGTTCTGTTTGCTGTGAGGGCTTAGAAGCAAAGTCATCCCAGTAGCAATAAACACACCCAGAGTCCATATATTGATTTCTAATAACATTCTCTAGTAAAAGGAATCAGGGTTCCTTGGAGAAATGGTTAAGTCTAGGGTAGGTGTGGTGAATACACAAGATGAGCTTGGATTATACTGCAGTACCCAAAAGTAAAAATGTGCTCATAAAAAAAAATCTGAGGGGGGTACTTCAAAGGGGTGGAAGAACTGAAGAGCTCCAAAATGGCTAAATTGAACAATTTGAGCAACAAAATAAATAAATAGTATGGCATTATAAACCCAAATATAAAATACAGTGCCATGAGTCTATTCTGCTATAAAGATCTGATTGAATATATAGTTGAGGGAGAATAGGCAAACTTTCCCTGCAGAATTCCAAATAATTTGTGTAGCTACTTTATGGTCAAGAAGGTAAAGCGTAACTGCATTCCCTGTCCTAATTATCTCTTAAGCATGATCTAAACAAAGCGATTTTCTTCCAAAGCGCATGGAATGAAAGGGGGAGGAGAAGAACTGTGCGGTATGAGAACTACTCCCTCAGCCTGGTGAGCAAGCTCAGTGTCGATAGTGGATAGTGTTCACCCTCGACATGGCACTTGGTTTCTGTGCTCTTTCTTATAAAACTCATAATCCCAGTCTAATCATGAGAAAAAGAGACAGACGTAAAGTGAGGGACATTCTACAGAATACTTGTCTATTATTCCTCAGAGTCATCAAAAACAAGGAAAGTCTGAGAAACTGTCACAACATAGAAGAGCCTAAGTAGACATGATAGCCAAATGTGATGTGGTGTCCTGAATGGGATTCTAGAATAGAAAAACGGCATTAGGCTAAAACTAAATGAATCTGAAAAATGTAGGGACTTCAGTTAGCAAAAATGTATCAGTATTGGTTGTGACATTTGCTGCGATGTACCACACTAACATGAGTTTGAGTGAACTCCGGGAGTTGGTGATGGATAGGGAGGCCTGGCGTGCTGTGATTCACGCGGTCGTGGAGAGTCGGACACGACTGAGCGACTGAACTGAACTGAACTGAACTGAACCACACTAACATAAGATGCTGAAGCTGAAGCTCCAATACTTTGGTCAGCTGATGCAAAGAGCCGAGCCGACTCTTGGAAAAGACCCAATTGCTGGGAAAGATTGAGGGCAGGAGGAGAAGGGGGCGACAGAGGACGAGATGCTTGGATGGCATCAGCAACTCAATGAACCTGAGTTTAAGCAAACTCTGGGAGACAGTGAAGGTCAGGGAAGGCTGGTTACTGCAGTTCATGGGGTTGCAAAGAGTCAACCATGACTTAGCAACTAAACAACAATATAAGAGGAAACTGGGTGCTGCATGCATGGGAACTTTCTGTACAATCTTTGCAACTTTTCTGTAAATTTAAAACTAACTTAAAATAAAAGACTTATTCTGAAAACAAAGACACAAAAAAAGAACTGTGCATGTGAGTATAAACTGAATCCAGCACATAAAATGTTTAGGAAGTGATTGTGATAGAATGAATCAACACAAAGGAAAAGGAAGACAGAGAAACGTCAAGAGGGAAATCTCCATAACTGTGGGATGACAATGAGCACTTTGGTTTTACATCTGCTAGGGAACATACTACAAGTTTGAGAATTGTCTTTCACATGTGAAATAGAGTTTCTTTTGATTTGTGCTATCAGTTCTCTAGTCCTAGTCTTTTTAACCATATGTATTCCAAAATTACCTTTACATTCTCATTTCCTGCCCATTTAAACAAGTCTGTTCTCCGGGAAAACTGGTCTACTCACCATCTGCTAAATATGCACAAGAAAGACCTTCTGCTCAAAGTTGTTCTCCCTTGAATTTACTTTCCTCTTGCAGTTCTAACCATCCAGTAAGAATTCTTTGGTTTTTCTTGATTTCCTCAGCTGAAAGAGATCCCATCTTCTTCTAATCCGCAGCATTGCTCTCAACCTCTCAAGTCAATCATATACTACTTTGTATCATGGTATTTAAAAAATTAATTATTTTTTTGGCTGCCCTGGGTGTTGGTTGTTGCAAGCAGGCTTTCTCTAGTTGCACTGAGTGGGGGCTATTCCCTTGTGGTACACAGGCTTATTACTGCAGTTACTTCTCTTGTTGCACGTATCACAGTATTTTATGTGTAACTTCCCTATTGACTATTAAACCCTTTGGGGATGGAGCCCTGATTTGTGCATTTTTGCATTCCCCATGGTTTCCTTCTTAGACATATACAGAAGGTTGATCTAATAAATTTTATGTTGAACAGTCATTTTAGTTAAGGGAAAAACTTGAGACCTAAATTAACTGGACTGAATTAAAAAGAAAATTTTAATTATTTATTCTAGAAGTCCTTTGATGGAAAAGGACTTCTACATTTTCCCAACATCTGTTTTTATTGTGGTCTCTCCATTTGCAGTTGATGATGCACTGAGTCAATGCATGTCAGGTAATGCCTCTTGTGTGTGAGCCATTATTGCAATAATTAATAACAATGGCAGCTCAGGTGATAGGAACTTGGCAATGTGTGTATCCTTATCTTCAAAGCTCCAAATGGTTTGGTATTTGGCTTTTTGTGAAACCATTTAATAGGAAAGAATGTGTTTAGAATTTGTTCCCAGCTCAAAGACTGACCCTTATCTCTAAAGCCCTTAATGAGAAAGCACCTGACAAATTGACTGGCACACTCCACTCCTCCAGGTAATTTTCCTTCCTGCCAAATGAGTCTCTTGCAGCCTCCACTTCTAACTTAGAAACTGTTGAATGATGAACAGTCTGAAGCCAATGTCTGAAGCTTCAGAAAGCTCTCTTCAAAAGGTGATTTCACAAAGAAAAATTAGCTTATTGAAAAGGTGGGAAATCAATCAATTCTTTTTTTTTTTTTATTGTGCCAATTATCTACTTGATGAGTTTGACTTGACTAAATTGACTGATTGGTTTTGTACTCCACAGCTGCCCAGAAAGAAATCTTCATGATAAACTGGCATGGAGTTCTTTTGCTTAATGAAAAATAGTCCCACAGAATAGCATTGCAAATATACAAAATCAAACATAAGTTTTTCACAAGTTTTATTTGAAGCTACTCATAGAAAGTGTTAGTTGCTCAGTCATGTACGACTCTTTGTGATCCCATGGACCATAGCCTACCAGGTCCCTCCGTCCATGGAATTCTCCAGGCAAGAATACTGCAGAGGATTGCCATGCCCTCCTTCAGGGGATCTTTCCAACCCAGGGATTGAACCTGGCTCTCCCACATCGCAGACAGGCTGTTTACGGTCTGAGCCACCTGGGAAGCCCAAAAGGAAGCCCACCAGAATGCTACTTATAAGGGCTTCCTACTTAGGATTTCTTCTTAATTTATTTGTAAACTAATTTGTTAAACCAGGCAGATAGTCAATACCTAAAGTGGATAGAATTAATATGTGACAAAAATGCAAAAGAAAATAGCTGGCCTTATTTCATTGAAAGCAAATTAGAACATAAAAGCAAAAATTTTCAATTGAAAAGAATTGATTAAAATGAGACTAGAAAAACTATAATCACTGAACCGAGTGTCCTTATCAAAAGAAGTAATTAGTAGCTTGTTAAACCACAAAATATTTCTATTGTATAATATAAATAATAATTTCAAACAATATGGAAATTTGGGAAATTTTATGTAATCTTTAAATCATGTGTTCAGAATATTATTTATGGAAAACATTCAAAATATAAGTTTAAAGATTTTTTTTAATTAGTGGGGAATCAAGAATTGATAATGTGATATGGCATTACTCTTTCAAGAAGCTTGGCTGAAACGAAGGTGATCACAAGGACAGTATATAAATAGAGTTAGAGAGGAAAGGGAGCTTTAAAAAAAAAAGTCTATAGAATATGCTTGTTTTAATAAACTGAGGAATTGCGTTAGTGAAGAAGAGACTGAAGATTAAGAGAGAGAAGGAGTAATTGAGAAGAGTGGATCCACAGCACAGACACAGAGATTGTCCCGGAATAAAAGAACGTTTCTGCATCCTTCAGATGGAAGGAGGAGGGAAATGAAGGTGAATATATGGGTGTTCTTTGAGGTCAAGTGCTTGAGGGAAAGGTGAAGGTTTGGGAAAATGGTTAACAAAATCAGAGAGGGAGATAACTGAAGATCAATAAATATATTGCAGAACAAGACTGGAAGGCCCATATATTATAGATGCCCTAATCTGTATGGTAGTTTTATGATATTCTCTCGCTATGTCCAACAATTTGGATATAATAACAACAGTGATACTTTATTGTGATAAACACTTATATTAGCTCATTTAGTCTTCACAGGTAGCCTCTGAAATAAACACAAGTACTATTTCAATGAGAAAAAAAGGTTTTGAGGCTAATAAATTTGCCCAATGTACATAGTTGGTAGGTATTAAAACCAATATTTATTTGAGCCCAACAATTCTGAACTAGAGACCCGGCTCATGCTGGGCTGCTTAGGTTTCTGTTTTAAATCAGAAACTTCTATGGTTAAAGGCCAAAAATGACAAGAAGTTTCAGTAATGCAAGGGAATTGAACTGTTCTCTTGGGTTATAAGAATTGTTCATGGGAACAGCCAGGCTGAAAAGAAAGTGAGGTCAGGAAGGATGACCAATTGGTAACACTTGGAAGACCAAGGAACTGATGGTCCATGTCTGGGGAAAGGGATGAAGGCACAATATCTGTATAGGAAGAGGAGGTTATGAGTATAGGACAGCATATTGGAAGTTTCTGAGGTGGTACATTTCAGAATGATGGCAGGGTGCAAGCTGTAGCCATTGGTTTGAGTGGCTAGAGTAGATAAAGCAGAGAGGAAATGAAAGACTCAGGATCATATGAGAAGTTAAGAAGTGAAGATGAATTCCAACATCTGTGTGTAAGGGATATTTATTTTTGAACGATAATTTTCAGTCTGCAGATATTTATGTCTCTGCCATAAGATAGGTAGAGTTTCAGGCTGTCAGGTGTAGCAATGGGCAAAGCAGACAAATCTGCATCCCTCAGAAGTTTCCATTCTGGTGTCTATATGAGAAAAATTAAGCCAGGAAGGAGAATAGATATTGTCAGGTCAAGGGATGTGATTGCTATAAAGGGTGGTCAGAAACCAGTGAGGCACCAGTGTGGCTTGAAAGCACTGAGTGATTATCTACAGAGATGGGGGAGTGAGTAGCAGGTGTCAAATTTTGTTAAGGTCTGAAAATAAGGAGTTAGACTTTTGACCAATTAATTTTGAGATGCTCATCAAATGTCAAGAGGACAAATGAGTATAAAGTGCAGGTTGAATATAAGATTCTGGATTTCATGTATATATTCAGAAATATGTGCTGGAGATATAAATTTGAGTTATATAGATGTTACAAAAAACGAATGGGATTTTTAAGGAAGAGAGGGTAGGTAAAGATGTGAAATACTCAGATAACTCTATGCAGGGACACTACTAAAAGATCAGGATATGAAAGAAGTACAGCAAAGAGATTAAGAAAATGTAACCAGAGAAAAAGGAGAAGAACCAAAAGAGTGATGCCATGTGAAGCATGGGTTTTAAGATGGAAGAATGATCAATTGACACAAATATTGCTGAAGATTAAAAGAAAAATGAAGATTGGGAATTGACCATTGGGTTAGCAATGGCCAGGTAAATAGCAGCTGTGACAGAGCAGCCTGGCTGGCAGTGGTTCAACAGAGAAGGGAGAAAATGGATTGGAGAGAGTGAGTATCAACATATCCTCCTAGGTTTCTATCGAACAGAGCAGAAATATAATGATAGTTAGGAAAAGATGGGGGATCAAAGGAATTTTTAAAGTTGAAGGTGGGAAAAGTTGCAGCAAGCTTGTAGGTTGATGGAAGCTAACCAGCAGAGAAGGAGAAATTGATGATGCAAGAGAGAAATTGTTTGAGCATTGCTGAGACTTAAGTGAGAGGAGGTGAGATGCAGACACAGGTTGAGAGGTTGCTCTTGGGAGCACAAGCAGTCCATCCATAGTTGCAACGTTCAAGTTGTTAAGAGGCCAGAACGCTGGCTCATAGGTGGCAGAGACACTGTTTATTCTGGATCTGCACATACCGAACACTGCTCAACGTTTTATGAATTTCAGTAAGTAATGGTTAATGACGTTGAACGCAGAGATGATCCATTGGAATTGCTCTTCTGCTCTCAAGGAGAACATGACTGAAGAGAACATGACTGAATAGCTGAATGAGCAATGTTAATAAACTGTGACAATTAAAAATCTGTGTGTTAATCTACCAAATGGATATTCAGTGTGACTTGCCCTTTCGGGAGTGAGATTCCTTTATTGAAAGCTACAGTCTGTGAAATGGGTGTTATTCCCTCCTCCCAATCCCTATCTCTTCTACTAAAGAAAAAAAAAATCTGCTTTTCATTCATGTTGGTGTTCTCATTATATTTCATGGTTGTTTAAAATTTTCTTCCTCATACCCTATCTCTGTAAATAGGACCTATTTTTGCAAACAGAGGGAAACTGTATGTTCTTTTACCTTTTTATTTTCAGAAAATAAGGTGTGTTAGAGTGGGAAGAAATCTGAAATGGGAATCAGGACACTGTGCTTCTTACCCTGGCTCTGCTACTGACTCACTGGGAATTGGTTTCCTCTCTGGAAAATGAAGTAGTTGGTCCAGAGGATCCATAAAGTCCCTTCTGAATCCAAGTAATGAAATCATAATAACAATCTAAATAATTCAGAAATTCACAGCTGATGCCCTTTATTTTTATATGCCCATAATATTCTATGTCAAGAAAAGTCACATTTATATTGTTGAGAGGTTACCAATCACCCTGGCATTAATATCTTACAGGGTTATTGTGAAGATTAAAAGAGAAAATATGAAAGAAATTCACAAACTGTAAAGTGAAATACTATCAGTCATTAATAACCTGTAGATACTGAAATGTTACATCCATTATTATCATGCAGATTCTGCTTTTACTATATGGCTTTTGGGATATCAAATAAAGTCAGTAACCAAGGAATACAAATGGGGAAGGAGGAGATTTTACTTGAAGAAAGCGTACAAATTGCCTTTTTAACTTTTTTGTTGTTGTTGAAAAATGGCCTTATGCTAATGCAGGAGTAAAAGGACTTTAAGACCGAATGAAAGGCAGTGAGATAAGCAACAAGGGCTGGATGTATTGGTATTAATTTACGATCAAATATTATGTCTACATCAGAATAGCATGGAAAGAAATATCATCAGGTTTTAGAAAATATTCAGCTCTATTTTAGAAATAGAACTAAGTAAATTGAAAATTTCAATTAATGTGATAATTTTAAGGTTAAATCAACAATCTAATAATTCTAATCTATTATGATAATTATATTTTACTTCCTTCCAAAATTATTTCTTTTTACATAATTCTAACTTTTTTCTGTTTACATATATTCCTTTATTCATTCATAGGAAGAAATCTAATAGTAGGCACCTACCTGGCAATCTGCATTTTTTTCTTATAACAAGAATTGTGCTTCCTACTGAATAAACTGATATAACAGATATATTACATCATCACTGCTAACAATGATAATACGTTTTACATTTGAATAGCATTCAATCTTTTCAGGGCAGCTTCACAATGATCTTACTTTATTCTGGCAAATATACTTATTTGCTGTATAACCAGGCAAGTCACTCTCTGTGCCCCAGTTTTCTTATCTGAAAAATGGGGATCATATCAATACTTTGTTCAAAGAGTTGTGTGAAGATTAAATGAGTTAATCTATGTAAGATGTTTAGTAATCATGTTGCCATAGTTGTTTATTATAATTATCATTATGATTATCACTCCTTCTGAGTGGTTTGGCACTTATACATGGATCAGTTCCTAGTGCCATTTTACAGCAGACGCAATTACTGATCAACCTTAAGTGGGATAAACTCAAATTCTAAAGTCATCCAGCAGGAACATAAGTGAATACCACATGGCAGGGGCAACTATGGAAAACTGAGTAGCTTACGTTACGCCTCTAAAACCAGCAGTCCTGCTCAGCCTCTGGTGATGTTGCCATATAGGAATACAGGGGTACAGTCCTAGTCTTGCCACACTGTCCAATTTCTCAAGAAGGTAGGAGTTTAGATTTTATTTAATCTCCTGACTTAAAAAAAGGAGAGTAAATTATTTGATTTTTGGTAAAGCATGTTGTAGGCCAAACACATATAAGTCAGCAACTTCCTTATGTGTACTTGTCACTGCACCTTGCACAGTAGGCCCTTGATATAATCCTAATTGACTATAAGAATTGGGAGATCATAGTTAATTGGAGAATTGAGGTACCATTAAAATAGATATGTGAACTTCTTAATGGGTGTTGATAATGGATAGATTGGAAAAATTTAAAATAATAGATGAAGATGAATGAGGTGTTGTCTGGATGCCAAAGACACAATTCCTACCGTGTTTCTAGGATGAAGTAAACTACATCTTTATAAATTCCTTGTATTTTGGGAAGAACAGTGAAGGGCAGGAAGGTAAGCCAGGATGATAAGAAGGATAGCTGGGGGGGAGGGGGCGGAAATCACAAAACAAAAAATAAATCTTCAGACACCAAAGTCCATACTTTTCTGTATCATCAGGCTGCTTCTAAATGAAATTAATGCTTGTACAACTCTTTCTAATCTACAGAACATTTGCTGAGTCTTTCTTGGGGGATTCTAATATAGTATTTATCTGCATTTGAAATCCAAGGTGGTGATTATTGAAGCTCTGCCTGTGTTTAGGGAGGTAGATATTGAAGATACCATTTTAGAGCCAGATAAATGTGATTCTCTGATTCCACTGACAGGAAAAAAAGCTTGTCACTGATGCAGACAAGTGACTCATCTTTGATGAGATTCAGCTTTATGGAACCTACCCTTCTTTATGTCTTAAAAAAAAAAAAAAGCATTTAAAATCACTTAAGTCCTAGGAAGATTCTTAGATAATCGAAAAAGGGATGAATCATAATGAGTTTTCACTGATCCATGTTGCCTCTCGGCACTGCTGCTGCTGCTAAGTCACTTCAGTCGTGTCCGACTCTGTGTGACCCCATAGACGGCAGCCCACCAGGCTCCCCCGTCCCTGGGATTCTCCAGGCAAGAACACTGGAGTGGGTTGCCATTTCCTTCTCCAATGTGTGAAAGTGAAAAGTGAAAGTGAAGTCACTCGGTCATGTCTGACTCGTAGCGACCCCATGGACTGCAGCCTACCAGGCTCCTCTGTCCATGGGATTTTCTAGGCAAGAGTACTGGAGTGGCTTGCCATTGCCTTCTCCGCCTCTCATCACTAATTCCACTGATATCCTATAGGGAACATAAAGAGCCTCTCATCTCACCGATTGGTGGCATGAAAAGGCATACCTCTGACACGTAGAGTTTAACTCTGCCCTTTCTGAACCAGATGGACTTACCTAGGGACAGAAAGGAAAATGGCTTTGTTCTCTGGCCCTCTTTCCTACAGAAGCTCTAACCCAGTCAATGTTATTCCTGATGGATTGGAGAATCCCAGATGTCATGCTCCATCATTATCCTTCCAGATATTTATCCCACATTTGCACTTGCTCTCAGTTGCTATTCCATTGGGACTGTTAGAAGATTTAACTAACCATGGTGTAATTCCACATTTAGTGCAAAAGTTCTCTTTGGTTTTGATATATTAGCTATTCCATTGCCAGTTCACCTGATAGTTGGTCATAAGACAGTTTTACATTTCAGTCCCACAGGCAATTGAGAAATGAGTGTTTAAAATATTGTAAACAACATAGGGATCTTTTTTCCCCTTAATTTTTGTATCCTCAAAGCCTGCAGTGCCTGATGACTATAAAGTGCCCAATCAATGTTTACTGAACCAAATCAAAATCTTAAGCAATTTTCATTCCAGAAATGTTTGTAAACTTTTTTGGATTTTAGAGACATATTTCTACTTCCCTGATGGCTCACTGGGTAAAGAATTTGCCTGCAATGCAGGAGACACAGGAAACGCAGGTTCAGTCCCTGGGTTGGGAAGATCCTCTGAAGAAGGAAACCGCAACCCACTCCAGTATTTTTGCCTGGAAAACCCCATGAAGAGAGGAGCCAGCCTGGCAGGCTACAGGTCAAAGGGTGACAAAGAGCTGGACGTGACTAAGCATCCACGAACACAAAGACATATTTATATTTTGATAACCTCATGAACTTAAGGGAGTCTGATTAGGACATTGCTGAATTAATAAATTATTCCCTCTGATACAGAATAGAGAATTCTGGTGACTATAACTGTATAGAAGTATTAATACAACCAAAATTCCTTTTGTAAATGAACAAAGACTTTTAAATAGCAGGAAGGGTAAAAAGCTGTTACACAGACTATGCACATTACAGGAGAGGTACATAGTATTAAAATCACTGAATTAAAGAACTTAGTCCTTAGTTTCTCTCTTAATCTTCAATTCTTTTGGTTCAAGGGAAGAAAAGATATTTGTTCTATTAAATAAACTGTGGTAGTGGGAGAGCAGTGCTGTGCTGAGCCATGTTGGAGGCTGAGGCAAAAGCAACCATTAGAATTAGAATCTCATTTGCCTTACCCTAGTTTCTGTCCAGGATGTGACAGCAGAAATGTTATTTTCTGGCTGGTGTAACTTAGAAAAAACTTAACTTCACATCTTATTGTGATGGTGTTTCATTAAGGAACAAATGTAAAAAAACATCTAATCTATTATTTTTATTAAGGGAGGAAAAATATCCTATGTTAGATTTATATCAGATAAAATAAAACTATAAAAGCCTTTTGGTTTGAAATGCGTTCAGCTGTAAGTAATGGCATATTCAATGTACATGGGCTTAAAATTATAAGTCTGTTTTTCTTACATTACAAGTGGTCTGGAGGTAGGCACTATGGAATTCCTTCCCTTGGTCCCTTGGTCCCTTGGTCTCCTAATACTCCTCATAGTTGTGAACTTTCTACTCCAGTTCTAGCAGTTTCTTGCTTTCAAATGCAGTAAGAAAGGGCAAAAACCTCGATAAGTATATATATCCCCTTTATTAAGTGTGCCCATGTCTGCCCAGAGGCCACACCAACATGTCTTTGCTCATATCCCCATTCAGAATAAACAGACAACAAGATCTCTTAAGGAGGCTGGGAAAGCTAGCTCTCACATGGACCCAGTCCATTCCTTCCCTGAACAAAAGAACCTTAAGCCAGAGGAAATAGTATGGAGATAAGAGTGTCCTGACATGAGTTAGCTCCTGTGGAATTTGTGTAAAGGATACTGTAACTATCTGATAGTAAACATGAGCTGTTGTGTTTATAAACTCATCTTCAAGGATGACGTTCTTGAAATTGTTCTTTTTTAGAGACTTTGTAGTTTTTATTACTTTTTATTTAGAAGTGAGTACCAATTGCCATCTCCCTAACATTCCCATTGGTAAATCTTAAAATGTAAATATGTGTACAGATCTGCCAGAAAGAATAGGTGGATGGCACGTGTTAGCAACTGTGTTTAAAATTTTGATTTCTATGAGTTTGATTTTGTTATCTAGCGTGCTTTATTCAACAAGCTCTCATCCTTCAGCATTTGGGGTTAAAATATCAATCCACTGACCTTCCTTTTCAACAAAATGGAAACACAGGTTGGCCTCTTTGGACCATTACATATATGACAGTATTTTAAGCAAACTATTTGCTACCAGAAAACTATAGAAGTGTTTAAAAATAAGAATATTTACTCATTTTTCTACAATGTTGACTTTTTCAAATTATTTTGTTAATAGGTGCTTCTTACCTTTTAAATACCTCCTATTTTTCTTCAAATGACTTAATTACAGATGCTCCTCAGCTTGTAATGGGATTATGTTCAACTAAACCCATCGTAAGTTGAAAATGTAAGTTGAAAATGCATTTAATACACTTATCCTACATCATCATGGCTTCCCTGGTGGCTCAGGGGTAAAGAATTTGCCTGTCAATGAAGGAGATGTGGGTTCAATCCCTGGGTTGGGAAGATCTCCTGGAGATGAAAATGACAACCCACTCCAATATTCTTGACTGGGAAATCCCATGGACAGAGGCGTGTGGCAGGCTATAGTCCATGGGATCCAGAGAGTCAGACATAGTGACTTAACAACAGCAACATCATCATAGCTTAGTCTCGCTTACCTTAAATGTGCTCACAATGCACCATAGAACATCCATTTTTCACCCTTGTGAACACTTGGCTGACTGGGAGCTGCGCTTTGCTGCCACTGCCCAGCACCACCAGATAGCATCCTGCAGCATACTGCTAGCCCGGGGAAATGATCAGAATTCAAAGTATGTTTTTTACCGAATACACATCACTTTTGCACCATCATGAAGTGAAAAAATCATGTCGCACTATGGTTAAGTCAGGAACTGTCTGTGTATAGTATACAGCCATGTGGATACAAGGATGATCTTTCCAAAAGTCCATAGAATAGGATAGTAATTCTTTTCTCTAGTTTGTGAGTCACAGAGGAAGGACCAGAAAATTTCAGCTGGCCAGTTAGGCTTCCTGGAGGTCTCACAGGTTTAGGGAGGTTAGGGGTCAAGTTCTGGAAGCACTGGACAATAACTGTAGACTTGATGAGGCAAGAGTTTGGAGATCTTCCTGACATAAAGTGTAACATACTAAAATAGGTACACATCATGGTAATTAACAGAATGGATTTTTGTTTCCTTTGTTGTTTTGTTTTATTTTAGGATTACTTTTGTACCCCAAGAGAACATTATGAGTTGAGTGATAATTGTAGTAGGACTAGCATGTGCTGGGGCTCAAAAGACCTGGTTTGGCTATAAATGACTGCTAATGCTGATTGCAGCCATGAAATTAAAAGACGCTTACTCCTTGGAAGGAAAGTTATGACCAATCCAGACAGCATATTAAAAAGCAGAGATATTACTTTGCCAACAAAGGTCCGTCTAGTCAAGGCTATGGTTTTTCCAGTGGTCATGTATGGATGTGAGAGTTGGACCGTGAAGAAAGCTGATTGCCGAAGAATTGATGCTTTTGAACTGTGGTACTGGAGAAGACTCTTGAGAGTCCCTTGGACTGCAAGGAGATCCACCCAGTCCATTCTAAAGGAGATCAATCCTGGGTGTTCATTGGAAGGACTGATGCTAAAGCTGAAACTGCAATACTTTGGCCACCTCATGAGACAAGTTGACTCACTGGAAAAGACTGATGCTGGGAAGGATTGGGGGCGGGAGGAGAAGGGGACGACAGAGAATGAGATGGCTGGATGGCATCACCGACTTGATGGACATGAGTTTGAGTGAACTCCGGAATTTGGTGATGGACAGGGAGGCCTGGTGTGCTGTGATTCATGGGGTCGCAAAGAGTCGGACACGACTGAGCGACTGAACTGAACTGAACTGACTGAATATTTATTTGTAACAACCTTGGCTTTATTGCTCCATCCTTGGGGCTTCGTGTTCAGTTCAGTTCAGTCTCTCAGTCATGTCTGACTCCTTGCAACCCCATGGACTGCAACATGCCAGGCTTCCCTGTCCATCACCAACTCCCAGCGCCTACTCAAACTCATGTCCATTACATCAGTGATGCCATCCAACCATTTCATCCTCTGTTGTCCCCTTCTTCTCCTGCCCCCAATCCTTCCCAGCATCAGGGTCTTTTCCAATGAGTCAGTTCTTCACATCAGGAGGCCAAAGTATTGGAGTTTCAGCTTCAGCATCAGTCCTTCCAATGAACATTCAGGACTGATTTCCTTTAGGATTGACTGGTTGGATCTCCTTGTAGTCCAAGGGACTCTCAAGAGTCTTCTCTAACACCACAGTTCAGAAGCATAAATTCTTTGGTGCCCAGCTTTCTTTATAGTCCAATTCTCACATCCATACATGACCACTGGAAAAACCATAGCTTTGACTAGACAGAACTTTGTTGATAAAGTAATGCCTCTGCTTTTTAATATGCTGTTTAGGTTGGTCATAGCTTTTCTTCCAAGCAGCAAGTGTCTTTTAATTTCACTTATTCACAAATTGGTATTTTTTTTAAAAAAAGAATAATTTCTTTCTTTGGATCTAATCCAGTAGAGAAACTGCATACATTTGGACTGCTGAAAGCAATCTACTTAAAATTATGCAGAAGGTCATCCCCAAGTCCTGCCACTGAGTCTTTCTCTTAGAACCTGTCTTGAAATTTCGCTGCAAAATCCATGGGCTGCAGGGGAGAATGTTTAAATGCTCAGAGGGAGAAATGAAAACTGAATAAGATTGTAAGGGATAAATCAAAACTCACTTCTCTTGTCACTTTGCTGACTTTTTTTCTTTTTTAATTTTTTGGGGTTCCCTAGAAGTTCTAAGAAATTGCTTTCATGGCTTACCTTATGATTGCTTGAATTAGCTTGTTTTGAATATATAGTTATCTTCATTCTAATCATTTTTCTATGCATGTGACATCCACTGACTTACTGACATGCAGATGCAACATCTGCATCAGCAATTTTCTTATAATGATTTAACCTTCTTATTGTGTGAAGAGCAAAAATGAATGTGTCCATGAATTTGTCACAAGGCAGCCATCCATGGAACCCCTGATACAGTGCAAGAAGTAGAACACTGACAGAATTCCAGAAATGAAATCTGTGGCCGGCCCTTCTCCCCATTCCAGGCCCCCATCTTGTGCTCCCTTTGAAATTCAGGTTCAGGATGATGATGAGGTGCTACTGTTTCCATATCTGAGGCTTTGCCATTCCTTTCAGCTCCCCTCTCCCTGCAGGCACCTCTTTATTCACCTCTGTTCAATTAAACTGCTTGCATTTGCTCTGTTTCCTGTCAGAAATCTGAAGGACACAAAACCTCTGTAGAATATTTAATAGACATGGTATTAGCAGTCTTATTGAAAAGCTTTTTGACATTTCATGATTAAATATGATTCTTGCTGAGGGTTTAATACCCATGATTTATCAGATCAAGGATGCTATCTTGTTTTCCTAATTTCCGATATACATTTTTTAATCATGAATGGACACTGAATTTTATCAAACCATTTTCTGCAGTGATTGGGACCATCATGTGATTTCTTTACTTGATTCTGTAGATATTTGAATTACATTAATAGCATTTTGAATGTTAAGTTCTGTTGAGTTCCTAAAATAAAGCCGTTTGGTCTGGTGTGTTATTTCCTTGTTAAAATATTACTGAATTTAATTTGCATATATCTTGTTTAGGATTTTTCCATCTATATTTTGAGTGAGAGTTATCCATATTTTTACTCCATTTAAAATGTGCATTTAAAGCTCTAGTTTATTCCCTACACTAGCGATTATATTATGCAGATTTTGATATGTAGTATGTTTGTCATTACCATTTATTTCAAAATATTTTTCTAGTGTAAATGATGATAGTTTTATCACCATGCGTTATTTGAAACTGTATTTCTTAATTTCGAACTATGATGATTTTCTAGTTATCTTCTTGTTATTAGTCTCTAGGTAAATGGCATTTTTGTCAAACTAGATACTGCACAATTTTAATTTATTGATATTTGTTGATGCTGGCTTATTACTCAAAATATGGTTAAATTTTATAAATGTTCTGTGTATTTTTAAGGATACTTACTCTGCAATTTTTAGATAAATTATTCTCTATATATTCGATAGGTAAAATTGACTGTGCTATTGAGATATCTTATATTCTTAGGGAAAAGCAGTCTTAGTGAAAAACTTTTTAACAAAAAAAACTGAATGTTTGTCTACTTCTTTTATCAGTTCCAAGAGAGCTGTGTTGAAATGTCTTCCAATGTGATTGTGAAATTACTTATTTCTTTTACTTTTGTGAAGATTTTGCTTTAAAGGTTTACAGGTACTTTATTAGGGGTAAAAGTAGAACATTTTTATATCTTCCAGGTAAATAAATATTTTACCTTTATGATATGTATTTCCTTATCTCCAGTCATGCTTTATTTTCTTTAAAATTTGCTTTGATATTAATGTAGTCACCCCTACTTTCTTTTGTTTAGTGTTTTCTAGATCTTCTTCCATTCTTTGCTTTTTAAGTTAAGCATATCCTTATTGTTTTATGAACAACATATAAAGTTATTTGAAACTGCAGTCTGGCAATATATGTCTTTGAACTGGAACATCAGTTCTTTCACCTTCACAATGCACTCACTGATATGTTTTGGTCTAAGTTTAAAATCTTAGTGTTCCTTGTTACTTTTTTTTCTATAAATAATATAAATTTTTATATCCATAAATAGATAGTCTATGCATTCTATTTTTCTTCTGTGTACTTATAAGATGTACATTCTTTTACCATCCTCTCAGTGGTTATGTGGAGTATGGCATGCATCCTTAAGTTACCAATAGTTCATGTTACTTGGTATGAACACAAGGCGATGTACATTTACCCAGACAGTGCACTGGGACGCTATAGGGTGAGATGGTTAGATAGCATCACTGACTCAGTGAACATGAATTTGAGTAAACTCCGTGAGATAGTGAAGGACAAGGGAGCCTGGTGTGCTCTAGTCCATGGGCTTGCAAAGAGTTGGGCATGACTTAGCGACCGAACAACATCCTCTGCTAATATGCATGCTATAGTTTTTTTTGTTTTATTTCATTCTATATTTTAATCTCAAGGCATTATTAATATTGAATCACTCAGCCAACATGCATTCATATTTTCTCGAAGACTTGTTATTTTAATATTTTCCTTTTTCCATCCCTGAGCTTCTATCTGGGATCACTATTCTGCCAATATATCTTTATTATTTATTATAGTGTGAGTTTGATGATGGTGAAGTCTCTTATATTTGTTTGTCTAAATCCTATTTATGGTTACCTTAATATTTTCACTTGGAATAAAGTTTTACATTATCTGCCCTGCACTTTGCATTGCATCCCTGTCACGGCATTTTGAAGATACTCTGTTTTCTGAATTGTATAGTTCTTGTTGAGGAGGCAACAGGCACTCTTAATTGTTGTTCCTTAAAAGACAATGTCTTTGTTTCTCTGTCTCTCTTTCATCTCTTTTAAGATTTACTTTTTGGGATTTAGTAATTTTGAAATGATTGTCTAATTTATTTTATTTTACTTCTTTTATCTTTCTTGAAGTTCTCAGAGTTTCTTGATTCTGTGTTTTCCACTATGTTTGGAAAAATCTCAGCTACTCCCTCTGTCTCATCCTGTCTTCTCTGCCACTTCATAGGTATGCATATTAGACTGATGGATATATGCTATATATATAATCTTTCTCTTATTTTTTAATGATTTTATTTACTTATTTTTGGCTGTGCTGGGTCTTCGATGCTATATGGGCTTTTCTCTCGATATAGAGAGTGGGGATATTCTCTAGCTATGGTACTGGGCTTTTCATTGCAGTAACTTCTCTTGTTGCAGAGCATGGGTTCTAGGCTGTGTGGGCTTCAATAGTCGTGGCATATGGGCTCAGCAGTTGTGGCTCCAGGGCTCTAGAGTACAGTCTCAATGACTGTGGCACACGGGCTTAGTTGCTCTGCTGCATGTGGGATCTTCCCAGATCAGAGAATGAACTCGTGTCTCCCGCATTGGCAGGCTGGTTTTTTACCACTGAGCCACCAGGAAGCCCTCTCTTCCTCTTATTTTTTAAGTGCTTTGCTCTTTCTATATTTCCTTTGAAGCCTTAGAATTCTCAGAACTCAAGACCTGTCAATTCAACTATTTCTTGAAATATCCTCTCAGTATCCCAAAGTTACTTTAAACTCCATATATCTAAAAGCAAAATAATATTTTCCCAAAATAATATTTCTCAAACCTTACTCTTTTCTAGTCATTCATATTTAGATAAATATCATTATCTTCCCTTCCCTCTTAATGTATATGAAAAATTAAAATAGACTTTATTTCTTAGAACAGTTTTTGTTCAGAAAAATTGAACAGAAAAATATGGAGAGTTCCCATTTCATCCCTTTCCTTCCGCCCCAGTTTACCCTGTTACTAATATTTTGTAAGATGTGGTACATTTATTTAAATTCATGATCTAATATTAATACATTATTATTAGCTAAATTTCGTAGTTTACATGAGGGTTCATCCTTTGTATTGTATAATTCTGTGGATTTTGCTAAGTGTATAATATCATGTATCCATTATTACTGTATTACACAGAATACTTTCACTGCTCTGAATAGTCCCTGTGCTCTGCCCATGTATCCCTCCTTCCCATCTCCTGAAACCACTAATTTGATCTTTTTTACTGTCTCCATAGGCTTACCTTTTCCAGAATGTCATATAATTGAGATGAATTATGTGAAGATATGGGCTCCCAGGTGACTCAGTGGTAAAGAGTCCACCTGCCAGTGAAGGAACTGCAGGAGACACAGGTTCAGTCCCCGAGTCTGGAAGATCACTTGAAGGAGGAAATGACAGCCAATTCCAGTGTACTTACTTGGAAAATCCCTTGGACAGAGGAGCCTGGCGGGCTACAATCTATGGGGTTGCAAAGAGTTGGACACAACTGAGCAACTGAGTATGCATGCGTAACAAACAGATGTTGCCTTTTCAGATTGGCTTCTTTCACTTAGCAACATGCATTTAAAGTTCCCTTTCATCTTTTTTGTAGCTTGATAGATCATTTCCTTTTATTCTTAAATAATATTCTGTTGTATGAATGTACAATTTAGCCGTTCACCTACTGAAGGACATGTGGGTTGCTTCTAATTTTTTGGTAATTATGAATGAAGCTGTTAATAAAGCATGCAGGTTTTTATGTGGACACAATTATCTGGATAAATACCTAGGAACATAGCTGTTAGATCTTATGTTAAAACTGTGTTTAGCTTTGTAAGAAAGTGCCATACTGTCTGCCAAAGTACCTGTACCGTTTTGAATTCCTCCCACTGATAAACGAGCATTCCTGTTGCTTCACATTCTTTCCAGACTCTGGTGCGGCCGTGTTTTAGATTTTAGCCATTTTAATAGGCACGCAGTGCTTATCTCATTGTTCACATCCATTAGCCTTTACAAAGCAGACTCTTTAGCCCTCTCTTTCTCTCCCTTAGCTCTTATCATCAATCTCTTTTGTAGATTTTTCCTTCTACACATCTTTCCCTTTTATCTATTCCCATCTTCACAGCTGTTAGCCTAGCCCAATCTGTCATTACCTCGAGATTACCTCAAAGCTCTCTTATACCCTAAATAATACAGCCATAGCAATCTTTTCAAAAAGCAAGTCTGATTATATCACATCATCTGCAAAACTTGCTGGAATCTTCCCAATACATTTGCATTGTGTTAAGATAAAACCAGATTTTTTTTTTTTTGTCAAGACCTACAATGTTCTGTATGGCTGTCCCCTACTTACATCTTCAGTCTCATCTGGAATCATACTTATGTTCTCCCTGTGCTGATTCCACTGGTCCTACTGAGATTCTTGAAAATACTTCTTATGATGTTCCATTTCTTCTGCTAATTCTGATCTTCTTCCCCACTTCACCCCACTCCCTTCGCCTCATTTGTTCCTATTCATCCTTCCACTGTAAGAACAAAAGTTATATTAATACATTAGAGAAAGTTCCACTGAGCTCACCAAATAGTGGGTTTTCCTTTATACTTGAATGATACCATATATCTTATGTGAAAATTGTAACATTTTACACTTGTTTTTAAGATTAAGTTAGGTTCTAAGTTTGAGGAGGGGTTTGATATTTGTTCATATATTTCTTTATTCATTTATTTGAACTCAGTACATCCTCGGCAACAAACACACTGCCTGGAATCAAGTAGATGCCTCATAAAAAACGTTGAATAAGTTCTTTTTTCTAGAGAATAATGAGATATATTAGAAATCAAAAGTTAGGGGCTTATGAGCTATATAGTCAGAGAAATCTAATGGCAATTAGATATAAAGTAAAAGATAAAAAGAGGAAAGAAATAGAACTATCATTTTAATGCATAGTATTTTCTTTTTCATATCACATGTAAGGAACCTATAGGAGAGAGACAGCTACTTAGGGGAAGCATCAAGGATCTTAAAAATGATGCCAATTAAAAATATATCTTCAATTAAAAAATGCTTCTTTTATTTTCCAGTATCCTATAAACCCAAGAGGTTTTTCTGTGTTTCTACTTGGATAAAATACAGAATTTGTGGTTTTTAAGCGGCCCTGTCCATATGCATTAATGCTCCCTTAATCATGATGCTTCTCTACTTGTGTTATGCCCAAGTTAAAAAAACACAAGTATATGTATGTCTATGGCCCAACAGGTTACAAGAACATAATAGAAAACAGCCCATTGTCATCCTTTCACGCCCATTCCCAGATGTCTTTTCCATGCACTAAGGTTATTTTCATGTGATGAGATTTTGGCTAAACACATTGTGCCTTTATAGTATTGCTCACTCTAAATAAAGGGTCTGCATTTCCTCTGAGATCTGAAAAATAGCCAGCACAAGGCTCTGCACCTTAAGGAAATTTGTGAATTATAATTAAGGCAATGAGAAGGAAGTGAGTTTTGGGATGGTTCTTTTCTTTTAAGAACCTTTGGATATGCATTCTTAACCTCTGATATAGACCGAGTGACAACAAAATCTTCTGGTAAATCTAGTTTAGCCTGACTTAGTGCATTTATGTTCAAAACTGAATTTTCTGATGGAAATGGGTGGGGATAAACTGGATTGCTGAGAACTGTTGACAAACTTTGGGAAGACATCACTTATTTCAGTGGAGGCTGGCATTTCTAAATTTCAAAAATCTTTTTGGGCACTAGTCATGTGCCAAGTGTAGAATTAACATGTGGGCATAAAAAGTGATTTATTTAGCTTACAAATGACAAAGGACCTACATGGGCAGTGGACTATGAGAAAAAAGCCTCAATTAATGTGTGCATTGAGGTCAGGTAACATGGTGCTCCGTAATTTGGTCCCATTCTATCCATGTCATCTTCTTTTGTGTTTCACTTGGCTAGTAATTTACTCAGAGGAACTCCAGGGAGGGAACTCTGGGACTCTGGGGAGGGTGTTGTTAAGCCGCAACTCACTAGGCAGCCTCCAATCTTTCACTCTCCTCCTCTTTGTACTGTAGTAGCTTTGTTTTTGTCAACAGCAACAAAAAATGCACAATGTGAGTTGCAAGTTAAGTTTTATTTGGGGGCAAAAGGAGGACTGCAGCCTGGGAGACAGAATCTCAGATAGTTCTGAGAAACTGCTCCAAGGAGGAAGGGGGAAGGTCAGTATGTATATGATTTTGGTGAAGGGGTAGTTCATGCAATCAAGTGCTTATCTTTGCCAAAGTTTTCTGCTAGTCACAAGGAGCTGATGTCACCATGAAGAGATTAAGTGCTTTTCTAGATATGACGGGATACAGGGATTGGGTTCATAAAATCAGTTCCTGAAAATATCTAACTGTCTGAAGACCTGTCAGTTTTCCCAGAGCAGAGAATGCTTCATTCCTGATCTCCACCCAGGACTCCCTACAGGGGTGTTTAAGGTCAGCAGCTGCAGCAGCACACGATTTGATCCTTGTAGAAGCAGATGGCAAGTGCCCGTGGCGAGTGAAAGTTTGCAGTTGGTGTTTGTTTTACATATTGTGCTCTTTCATCTGATTTTATTAGAAGGAGTGAATGACTGATACATTTTGAAAATTCTGATTCCAGGATAAACCATCTCTAGTTAGACTGCTCATCTTTATTGTCTCCACTCAATAATATATGTCACAGTTGTTCATGCACCTTTGTTTGCTGTTTCTTTTTCCTTCTTCCAACTTGGAAAAATCTATGTTTTCCCCATCTATCATGTTTCTGCTCATGGATGATCCTTCCTCCAAGGTTTGGTTCCATGGAAGCTTCCTTAGTAACTCTCACCTGAGTCTATAATTGTTGTCTTTTCATCGAAATGTTGAGCATAACTCATTTCATACAGTATCTCATACATACAAATTCATTTAATAGATATTTATTGACTAAATGAGCATATAGCAGAACAAAATCTGAAAGAAAATAAAAAGTTAGCTGAAGGGTAACCCCTGTGAGTTCAGCTGAAGAAAGCAAACAGATTTCCATTTTTCAGTCTTATTTTTGGAAATTTTAAACAGTTTCATTTCTTAAAAGAATAGAAAGAATTGGGAAGGGAAAAGCTAAATACATTCATCCCTCAATGTCCCTGGGAATTGGTTTCAGGAATCCCCACAGATATAAAAATCTGAGATTCTCAGATCCCTTATATAAAATGGCATAGTATTTGCATATAACCTAGGAACATCTTCCTCTATACTTTAAATCATCTCTATATTACTTATAGTACCTAATACAGGGTAAATGCTATGTAAATAGTTTTGAATACAATGTAAATACTATTCAAATAATTATCACTGCACAGCCAGTTTAAGTTTTGCTTTTTGGAACTTTCTGGAATTAAAAAAAAAAAATCTTTGAATCCACAATTGCAGACCTTGTGGATGTGGACTGACTGAAGTTTTCTTCAATGGAAAGCAGTTTTAATCTCTATGATATTCTCAGGATTCCTGAGTGTCTGTTTAGCCTTAAAGAAAGACCCCTGACCAGTATGACAGATATTAGAGCTCTTTTTAGAATTTTATAATATCTCAGGGAAGGTTGTCTTTTGTTATAGGTTGTTCTATTTCAACAATTGAGTGAAACTTTTTGTGTATCTATGTACTCTGAAAAGGATAAGAGAAATGCAGTGGATTGAGACGTAATTTCTGCTTCTAGTGACTCACAATTCAGTGAAGAAACCATAACAAGGGAAGAAACCTGCAGCCTCTGGTAAGAATTAGAGTCAATGCAGAAAGTGCAATAGTAAATAGAGGAGGGAGAAGTTGTCTTTTTCTGAAGGGATCCCTGATAGACCTGATGCCTCTATCTGATACCTCTAACTAGCTACTGCCTAAAGACTGTGTAAAAATTCAAAAGGGGGAAATGAGGTCAGAGTATTGAAGGATCAGGGGACATCATGGGAAAGCACAGAGTCAGGAAATTATAGGAAATATCTGTGATTCAGTGAATCGTATGTGTGACCCCAGCACCAGTTACAACTGGGGTGGCATATAAGATGTAATGTGGAAAATTCGTTACAACCAGTTCATAAAGGATATTTGATTTGATGTGCAAGTAGGGGCCACTGAATGTTTTGAGTAGGGGCTTGATATGACATGGTAAGGCTTTGGAGTTTGGTGACAAAACAGAAGAGGAAAAAAGACTTAGAAAAACTGCAATACTTTGGCCACCTCATGCGATGAGTTGACTCACTGGAAAAGACTCTGATGCTGGGAAAGGTTGGGGGCGGGAGGAGAAGGGGACAACAGAGAATGAGATGGCTGGATGGCATCACCAACTCTGTGGACATGAGTTTGAGTGAACTCTGGGAGTTGGTGATGGACAGGGAGGCCTGGCATGCTGTGATTCATGGGGTCACGGAGAGTTGGACACGACTGAGCGACTGAACTGAACTGAACTGAACTGAACCTCAGGCAATGGCAAGGAGACCAGATGGAAGGACTGATGGTGAGAAATGCCTCAAGAATCAACCCACAGGATTTGATACCTCTTTGATGGGATCAAGATAGAATATATTTAAATAGAAAGAAAAAGTACTTAAAGATGTCTATGGGGGGGGATAGTCATTATATTTATTGAGATAAAAAATATAATAGAGGAAACCTTGGGGTAGAGAGGAAGAACTAGTGGAGAAAGATGGTGTCTTTAGTGGTGCATATGTTAAATGTCAAATGTCTATAGGTTATCCCTGAGGTGGTGTCCCATGGGGATTAAAGATGCATGGTCTGAAACAGGAATGGAGAACTTATTTGTGAATCATTACTTCAGAAGTTCCCCTGGAGAAAGGATAGGCTACCCACTCTAGTATTCTTGGGCATCTCTGGTGGCTTAGATGGTAAAGAATCTGCCTGCAATGCAGGAGACCTCGGTTGAATCCCTGGGTTGAGAAGATCCCCTGGGGGAAGGCATGGCAACCCACTCCATTATTTTTGCCTGGAGAATCTCCATGGACAGAGGAGCCTGGCAGGCTACAGTCCATAGGGTCCCAAAGAGTTAGACATGACTGAGCGACTAAGCACTACATTGCAGACAGTGACTGTAGCCATGAAGTTTAAAGATGCTTGCTCCTTGGAAGAAAAGTTATGACCAACCTAGACAGCATATTAAAAAGCAGAGGCATCACTTTGCCAACAAAGTTTCATATAGTCAAAGCTGTGGTTTACCCAGCAGTCATGTATGGTTGTGAGAGTTTGACCATAAAGAAGGCTGAGTGCCGAAGAATTGATGCTTTTGAACTGTGGTGTTGGAGAAGAATCCCTTGGACTGCAAGGAGATCAAACCAGTCAGTCCTAAAGGAATCAACCCTAAATATTCATTGGAAGGACTGATGCTGAAGCTGAAGCTCCAATAATTTGGCCACCTGATGTGAAGGGTTGATTTATTGGAAAAAAACCCTGATGCTGGGCAAGATTGAAGGCAACAGGAGAAGGGGGAAACAGAGGATGAGATGGTTGGTGGCATCATTGACTCAACGGACATGAGTTTGACCAAGGTCTGGGAGATAGTATAGGATAGGGAAGTCTGGCGTGCTGCAGTCCATGGGGTCACAGAGTCGGACACAACTGAGTGGCTGAACAACAATTACAAAGTCATAATTAAGTCACAGAGGAAGGCACAGAGCCTCAAATCCTTATAGATGCTCATGGAGAGTCTGACTGAAGAAAAGATGTTGACCAAGTCCAATCATGCAACCAGGAAAATAGCCTCTCAGGGAAGCCAGGAGAGGGAGTTATGAAAAGCAGGCAGAATGAGTAGATGAAGAAAGTGAAGATTCGATTCTGCTAATCAGGCAGGTGTTAATGATCTAACAACGTAATTTCCCTAGAGGAAATAGGGGGTGGAGGCAAAACTCAGACTGCAAGATGTTGTGGAGTTCATGAGGGGAGAGATGAAATAGGAGCTTGCGGAGGAAAAGGAAGAGGACTGATTCTTGGAATATGCTTTGAATGTATTTGTAGGGGCAGGGGGAAGAATGAAAGAAGCATCACAGGGAATAAGCTACACACAAAATAAATTCTAATCATATTGTAGAAATAAGTAGATAGAAGCAAATGAAAGTAAGTCTCTGCCAGAGAACAGACCAAAGGATAAGAGCAGTGGAAAATAGATAGGTCAATTTAATATCAGTGGGCATCAGAGAGCTCTGCCGGAAAAGGATATTTGGCTCTTAAGCAGTTTTGATCACAGTGATTTTGGTCACATATGGTGTGCACACATTTGGAGGGGAACCAAGTAGCTAGAGTTTTATCTCCAAGGAAGGACTAAGAAGGGGTGAAACAAGGGAGCCTGGGTGCCAGCCACTCCCCATATTATGATGACATGATAATGATAGTAAGTATGGCCTGATCTGGCTCCAGGGCAAGAACCTGGAGGAAGTCCTGAGTAGGAAGCCTGGGTGGAGTAAAGACAGAACAAAGGAGGAAGGGGTCTGGAGTTTTGCAAAAGCACACAAATCCAAGCTGGTATCCTGAGATGATCTGGTATTGCAGACTTGGCTTGGCAACCTTACTCTGATTTGGGTCCAAATCAGTATTAGGTTAGACATCATGTATTAAATAATTGTGAACCAAGTCACTTACTTTTTTACTCAACAGCGTTACCAACTAGAGTAAACCTTAAACCAGGAGGTGGGGACGTGGGACTCTCCAGGCAGCCTGTATTAGGGATCTGTATCAGAGAAGCCATAAAAGCCTCCTGCTTAGGTCACTCTCCCTATTCTCAGAGTCCAGATGGGTTGGGGCTTATCAGTCTGAAGGGGATGGAGGAGAGGTAATCAATGATGGGAAGAAGTGGAAGTTATGAGAGGCTGAAGGGAGATGGCTGATTAGCTACTTAAGAGATTCAGTCAAAAATATGGGTAAAGAGGAAGCTACTGGATTTGGAATGAAGCAGAACAAATGGAAAGAAAATACAGTAAAGGGTTGGATGATTAAGTTTGAAAGGAAGGGAGCTAAGGGAACCATTGGCTTTACATTTCTCTCAAACTGTCGATGTGGATAAGGGTTTGGGAACTTGGAAAGAACTGAAAAAGGTTTTCCATAGTTTCCATGGGACGTTCAGTGGTGTACTTGAAAGTGGGTTATCAGGACTCATGAGCAAAGAACTAGAAATGTGAAATGCTCGTGGGGGTAGCTGAGGAAGTCGATGGAGGCTGGGAAAGTGTGAAGAGCGGGAAGTCAAGGTCCAGCAGCTGAAGGATGGACTTAATTGTGGTTAAAGAGTGGGACAATATTGGACTGCATTTATGTGCTTAAAAAGTGGGACAATAGTGAAGGTCTTGGACAGCATTCTTCTCTTGAAGTCAACATTAGAAATATATTGTGCTTTTTCATTCAGCTGGGTTAAGAACTCCTTGAATTATTTCAGTGACTCCTGCCATTAAGGGGAAGTGCTGCTGCTGCTGCTGAGTCACTTCAGTCGTGTCCGACTCTGTGTGACCCAATAGACGGAAGCCCACCAGGCTCCGCCGTCCCTGGGCTTCTCCAGGCAAAGTGCATAGAGATACAAATAGATATTCAAATCCCCAGAACAGTTGTCCAATAGAAACAAAGTGTAGATTTCATTGATACTTAAAATTTTTTCTAATAATCACAATAAAAATAAATTGAACCAATTGTAAAGAACATTTTATTTAATCCAATACATCTAAAACATTATCATTTCAACTCATAGTTGATATAAAATTGTTATAGATATATCTTACATTCTTTTTTTCTAAGTCTTTCAAATCTTGTGTGTATTATTTGTTTTCAGCACTTCTCAATATGGATCCTAAATTTCTATTAGAAGAACTTGCCCTGAAATTAGATTTCATATAATTTACTGCTGAAAAAGTAGGTGCCGGGTTGTTCCAAACTTAATTAATATTTTAGAAATGTCAAAGTTTAACTTTATATTCATTAAAATGAAATAAAATAAAAAATTTAGTTTCTTGGTCTCAGAGCTAAGTGCTCAGTAGTCACTTGTGCTCAGTGGCTGCAAACATCGGGCAGCACAGCCCAACTGGGTGCCTACTAACGTTATTAAGTGGTTATTGACTGTTATTGGGATTTATGTAATATTTTACTGAGACTAAGAGGTGAAAATTGGACTCTGCTCTTTGGGAAATAAAAAGCATGAAGGCATGAGAGAGGAGCATTTGATTCTTGTTGTTTGGGAAAGTGCCAGGAGACATACCTATATCAGCATAGCCATAATCTGTCACAAAGAAAGGTCCTGTATTTTGCTCTCATATTCAGATGGTTTATAAAGCTGGCCATTCTTCTTAAAATATAGCCCCACCTTAAGCATTTAAATGTAAATGATGATGTGTATGATCAAATTATTCCCCCTATTTTCCAAGTCCTTTTCCTAGACTGTGGGCCATTGATAAGAGGCTTCTTGGAATTACCTTCCATTTTCATTATTTTTAAAAACATGTGGCTCTGGCTCTTGCCCCAATTAGTAAGCCTGTATAAAAGGAGCTGGGGGAAAGAAGAGAGATCCACATCGTTGTTAGAGTGATTTACACTGCCTGCTCTGTCTCACCTGTACAGAACTTATAATGAATTAGCACATAAAGTTGATTGAGCTCTATGGGAATATTTAGATGAAAGAAATGCTGTAAATGCCAGGTATTTATTATCTTCATTATGGTCATATAATGTGGTAATAACAGAAATGTTACAATTGATTTAATGGAGCTTTGTAATTTGAAGCAAGTTTTAGAGTTATTAATGCTAACTTATTTCCTGAATTTTGATATTATTCATGCATGTTGTTTCATCTGTGAACTTTTTCTGTGACTGGATGCTGAGTAGATCTGGTTTCACTTAGAGAAATATCATAGTGTCCTACATACACAGTTTACAAAGAAAATTTAAATCGATTTGTCTATTATTAGTTTCTTACAAAGTAGGGAGGCTTGTGTAATCAGCCTTATTTTAGAGGTGAAAAAAGTGAGGCCTAGAGGCATGTAGTTTGAGATTACATAATTAATTAGTAAATGACTGGGTGAAGATGAGTACTTATCCCTTTTTATCAAGAATCCACAATTTGTAAATTATGTGCTAATGAATAATATTCTGGAGAAGCAATATAAAAGAATGGTTAAGACTGCAGGCTCTGAGTGCAATGGCCCTGGTTCAAATCCACTCTGCCTCACATTTTGTGATCTTAGCCAAGGTACTCTCAGAGCTTCTGTTTCCTTACTTATAAAAAGGGAAATAATGGTGATTAAATGAGATTTTTAAATATTAGGTTGAAACTAATATTTAATCATAATTTGTAGTTGAATACATATATTTACAAGTATACATATATTTATAAGGACTGATGCTGAAGTTGAAGCTCCAATACTCTGACCATTTGATGTGAATAGCTGACTCATTGGAAAAAACCCTGATGCTGTAAAGACTGAGGGCAGGAGGAGAAGGGGGTGACAGAGGATGAGATGATTAGATGGCATCACTGACTCAGTAGACGTGAGTTTGGCAAACTCCAGGACATGGTAAAGGACAGGGAAGCCTGGAGTGAGTGCTGCAGTTCATGGGGTTGCAAAGAGTCAGAGTCAGACATGACTTAGGGACTGAATAACAACCAAAAACATGGCATGGTAAATAAATAAATAACTGGAGACATGAACGTTAGGTATAAGCACCACTGTGGCTACCATCTGAGCACTCATTTTCTCTATCAAACATGGCTCAAGCCTCTTTGCCTCTTATCCTCTACCTCCCAACCCTTCTAGCCTCTTTTTTCAGAGCTTTGAAATTGCTAAGCTCTTTCCCTCCCATGGGACTCTCTGGTAACTCAGCTGGTAAATAATCTGCTGGCAATGCAGGAGATCTGGGTTCAATCCCTGTGTTGGGAAGATCTCTGGAGAAGGGAAAGGCTACCCACTCCAGTATTCTGGCCTGGAAAATTCCATGTGCAGGCCTTGGGATCGCAAAGAGCGGACACGACTCAACTGAACGATTTTCACTTTTGCTTTTCCTTCCACAGAGCCTTTGCAGAGGCTGGTCCCTCGGTCCCGAATGCTCTACTAGGCTCTTTGCTGGGTCCTTCCTTGCTTCCTTCTTTCCTTCCTTCTGGTCTCAGGTTAAATGTACCCACCTCACAGAGGCCTTTCGTGACTATCCCATCTAAAGAGACTCCCTTTATCCCCCAGGTCTCCTCTTTTGCTTAGCCAGGATCACAGTTTATTAAATTTTTGTTACTGCCTGATTTGATTTGCTTGTCCACATAAGATATTCCCAGTAATATTCTGAGAACCATGTACAGTGTGTGTCTGTGCTTGAAAATGTTTGCTGCTGTTTAGTCCCTCAGTTGTGTCTGACTCTTTGCGACCCCGCCAGGCTCCTCTGTCCATGGGATTCTCCAGGCAAGAATACTGGAGTGGGCTGTCATTTCCCTCTCCAGGGGATTTTCCTGACCCAGGGATCAAACCTTTGTCTCCTTCTTGGCAGGCAGATTCCTTACCACTGAGCCACCTGGGAAGCATGCTTGAATATGTGTATATCCAATTTTGCATTCTGCTTTAATAACCTAGCATTTTACACTGGATACTTTCCAGTGATTAAAATAGGGGATGCTTATAAGTTTTTAATGTTTGTGTCTTATTTGGTCACATGAATCACACTGGCCTATTTGTTCACTTTTGTTTCATTGTACATCTTTTCACTTTTAAAAAACTATTTTAAGAAGCATTGTACTTAAGTCCCTATTTAAACCTTTGTGCTAAATTTCTTTCCATAGAGATGATAACAATTGGTATTCTGTGACGGTGTTTGAGAACACCTGTTTTACATACTGTGAGCAGCACTGAATGTTAATCCTCATAAATTATGCAGTTTTACAGGTAACAAATAGCATTTCCTTATTTTAACTTACATTTATTTGATTACTCAGGAATAATCAAGTTTCCATGTTTATTAGACATTGATATTTCTTCTTCTAGATATGGGCTTTTATTCATTCTTCCATTTTGACTTTATGTTTTTCTCATTAATATGATCAGTTTTATGTCAAGAATATTAAACTTTGTCTACATTAATATTGCAAATATTTTTCCAATTTCTTGCTTGATATTTAATTTTGTTTATGTTTTTGATACATATGCTTTAAAATTTTTAGACACTCAAGTTGACTGAACTTTACTTTTATGTTCTTTTTCTTCAAATTTAGAAAGTCCTTACCTATGACAAGATCAGCTAAATATCTATTATTTTCTCAAACCGACATTTGATATTTTGAATACTTTTTTATTTATGATTTTAACTTGTTAGGCCTTCTATCCTGGGGCTCTATGTCACATGCTGAATTCTAATTTTTTTTTTAAAGAAAAATATATTTTCTAAATAATCCATTTCCTCCTCATTGGCTTATGATGTTTTATCACATATTCTGTTCTCACGTATATGAGAAGGTTAGCTGGATACCTACATGGTGCCTTTTTTCCTGTAATTACGGTAGGTTTAAATTATAATTTAATATATAGTAAGACAATTTCCCCATCATTACTCTCCTTTTCCAAAGTTTTTTCACCTGCTGTTACTTGTTTATACTTCCAGTAAGTAAGTAACAATTATGGTAGGCTGAATTATGACTCTCAAAGATATCAAAGTCCTAATCCCTATAACCAGTGAATGTTATCTTACATGGAAAAAGAGTTCTTACAAGATATAATTAAATTAAGGCCTTTTTAACAGGAAAATTTCCAGGGTTATCTCGACAAACATTAGATGTAATCATGAGGGTCTTCTTAAGTGGGAAACAAAGAAGAAAGCCATGTGAAGATGGAGCAAAAAGAGATTTGAAGATTTTATCTACTGGCCTTGAAGATGGAGCAAGGGACAATGAAACACGGAAGACAAAGAATGCAGGTCTAGAAGCTGGAAATACAAAGAAAAGGATTCTCCCCTAGGGCCTCCCAAGGGAGAATGGCCTTGCCTACACCTTGATTTCAGTGTAGTGAAACTGATTTTGGACTACTACCTCCAGAAAGTATGAGAATAAATGTATATTCTTTTAAACTATCAAGGGGTAAGTTATTCCAGCAGCCATAGGAAACTGGTATTTCAATTTAATAAAGAAATGCTTGAGATGTTTGTGAATTTTTATTAATGTCATCCATTAATATTTAAAGAATTGACACATTTAAACATTCAGTATTTCCTTCCAAGAAAATATATCTCTTATTTTTGAGTAAAATATATGGCTTTGGGGGAAGTTTCTTTCACCAATATTTTCAATGAAAAAGATTTTCATTTTTCAGAGAATCAGCAGTATATTTTTTATAAAGCAATTTTCTAGAGGGTAAACACAGAAGGAAAATGAGTGTCATTAAGATTGGCAGGAGCTGGGCATTTAACAGGTCAATTTCTATAATATTATGTAAGGAGCAACAATTTGGTTCCTTAAAAGAGGTTAGAGTTTAAAGAAACGATCTTACAATTTTCCCCAAATTATTCGTTTGGAAGGCTCTTCCATAAGCAGGTTTTGTTCACTCTGTCATTATGGATGATGAATAAATGGAAATATAAAGCTTCATTATCTCTCTAAAAGGCATTTTTCTGAAACATTACATCATAGTATACCCAAAATAATTTTTAAAGACAGAAATAATGTTTTCCACCAAGATATTATAACTCCGAGGTTTCTGGAATTTTCTATATACTCATCTTCTCTGGTTAGCATTTGATTTTTTTGTTGCCCTTATTTTGATAACCAAGATACTATCAATGCAGACATTAAAACTTCTCTGTGTTTTTTAGAAATATTTACAGGAGGAAATTTGGACATGTTAGGAGTAGAGTTAATTTACTCATAGATTTCTTTTTCTTTTTTTCTTTTATTGGAGGCAAATTACTTTACATGAATATATTGGTTGGTTTTGCCATACATTGACACAAATCTGCCCTGGGTGTACATGTGTTTCCCCTCTTGAACCCCCCTCCCCCCTCCCTCTTCCCCATATCCTCCCTCCAGGTCATCCCCGGGCACCAGCCCCAAGCATCCTGTATTATGCGTCGAACCTGGACTGGTGATTCATTTCACATATGATAATATGCATGCTACGATGCCATTCTCCCGAATCATCCCACCTTCACCCTCTCCCACAGAGTCCCAAAGACTGTTCTATACACCTATGTCTCTTTTGCTGTCTCGTATACAGGGTATATATGCGTTAATATACTGTATTGATGTTTTTCTTTCAGGCTGACTTCACTCTGTATAATAGGTTCCAATTTCACCCACCTCATTAGAACTGACTCAGATGCATTCTTTGTGATGGCTGAAAAATACTCCATTGTGTATATGTACCAAAGCTTTCTTATCCATTCCTCTGCAGATGGACATCTAGGTTGCTTCCATGTCCTCGCTATTATAAACAGTGCTGCGATGAACATTGGAGTACATGTGTTTCTTTCAATTCTGGTTTCCTTGGTGTGTATGCCCAGGAGTGCGATTGCTAGATCATATGGCAGTTCTATTTCCAGTTTTTTGAGGAATCTCCACACTGTTCTCCATAGTGGCTGTACTAGTTTGCATTCCCACCAACAGTGTAAGAGGGTTCCCTTTTCTCCACACCCTCTCCAGCATTTATTGCATGTAGACTTTTGGATAGGAGCCATTCTAACTGGTGTGAAATGGTATCTCATTGTGGTTTTGATTTGCATTTCTCTGATTATGAGGGATGTTGAGCATTTTTTCATGTGTTTGTTAGCCATCTGTATGTCTTCTTTGGAGAAATGTCTGTTTAGTTCCTTGGCCCATTTTTTGATTGGGTCATTTATTTTTCTGGAATTGAGCTGCAGGAGCTGCTTGTATATTTTGGAGATTAATTGTCAGTTGTTTCATTTGCTATTAATTTCTCCCATTCTGAAGGCTGTCTTTTCACCTTGCTTATAGTTTCCTTTGCTGTGCAGAAGCTTTTGATTTTAATTAGGTCCCATTTGTTTATTTTTGCTTTTATTTCCAATATTCTGGGAGGTGAGTCATGGAGGATCCTGCTGTGATTTATGTCGGAGAGTGTTTTGCCTGTGTTCTCCTTTAGGAGTTTTATAGTTTCTATTCTTACATTTAGATCTTTAATCCATTTTGAGTTTATTTTTGTGTATGGTGTTATGAAGTGATCTAGTTTCATTCTTTTACAAGTGGCTGACCAATTTTCCCAGCACCACTTGTTGACGAGACTGTCTTTTCTCCATTTTATATTCTTGCCTCCTTTGTCAAATATAAGGTGTCCATAGGTGCGTGGGCTTATCTCTGGGTTTTCTATTTTGTTCCATTGATCTATATGTCTTTATGTCAGTACCATACTGTCTTGATGACTGTGGCTTTGTAGTAGAGCCTGAAGTCCAGCAGGTTAATTCCCCCAGTTCCATTCTTCTTCCTCAAGATTGTTTTGGCTATTTGAGGTTTTTTGTATTTCCATACAAATTGTGAGATTATTTGTTCTAGTTCTGTGAAAAATATCGTTGGTAGCTTGATAGGGATTGCATTGAATGTATAAATTATTTTGGGTAGTATACTCATTTTTACAATATTTATTCTTCCAATCCACGAACATGGTATATTTCTCCATCTATTAGTGTCCTCTTTGATTACTTTCACAAGTTTTCTATGTACAAGTCTTTTGTTTCCTTAGGTAGATATATTCCTAAGTATTTAATTCTTTTTGTTGCAACAGTGAATGGAATAGTTTCCTTAATTTCTCTTTCTATTTTCTCATTATTACTGTATAGGAATGCAAGGGATTTCTGTGTGTTGATTTTATATCCTGCAACTTTACTGTATTCATTGATTAGCTCTAGTAGTTTTCTGGTAGAGTCTTTAGGGTTTTCTGTGTAGAGGATCATGTCATCAGCGAACAGTGAAAGTTTTACTTCTTCTTTTCCAATTTGTATTCCTTTTATGTCTTTTTCTGCTCTGACTGCTGTAGCCAAAACTTCCAGAACTATGCTGAATAGTAGTGGTGAGAGTGGGCACCCTTGTCTTGTTCCTGACTTTAGGGGAAATGCTTTCAGTTTTTCACCATTGAGGATAATATTTGCTGTGGGTTTGTCTTATATAGCTTTTATTATGTTGAGATATGTCCCTTCTATTCCCACTTTCTGGAGGGTTTTTATCATAAATGGATGTTGAATTTTGTTGAAGGCTTTCTCTGCATCTATTGAGATAATCATATGATTTTTATTTTTCAGTTTGTTAATGTGTATTACGTTGATTGATTTGCGTATATTGAAGAATCCTTGCATTCCTGGGATAAAGCCCACTTGGCCATGATGTATGATCTTCTTAATGTGTTGTTGGATTCTGATTGATAGAATTTTGTTAAGGATTTTTGCATCTATGTTCATCAGTGATATTGGCCTGTAGTTTTCTTTTTTTGTGGGGTCTTTACCAGGTTTTGGGATTAGGGTGATGGTGGCCTCATAGAATGAGTTTGGAAGTTTCCCTTCCTCAGCAATTTTCGGAAGAGTTTGAGTAGAATAGGTATTAGCTCTTCTCTAAATATTTGGTTGGAGAAGGCAATGGCAAGCCACTCCAGTACTCTTGCCTAGAAAATCTCATGGATGGAGGAGCCTGGTTGGCTGTAGTCCGTGGGGTCGCTATGACTGAGCGACTTCACTTTCACTTTTACACATTGGAGAAGGAAATGGCAACCCACTCCAGTGTTCTTGCCTTGAGAATCCCAGGGACGGGGGAGCCTGGTGGGCTGCCGTCTATGGGGTCACACAGAGTCGGACACGACTGAAATGAATTAGCAGCAGCAAATATTTGGTAGAATTCAGCTGTGAAGCCGTCTGGACCTGGGCTTTTGTTTGCTGGAAGATTTCTAAATACAGCCTCTAATTCCGTGCTTGTGATGGGACTGTTCAGATTTTCTATTTCTTCCTGGTTCAGTTTTGGAAGGTTGTACTTTTCTAAGAATTTGTCCATTTCTTCCAAGTTATTCATTTTATTGCCATATAATTGCTGATAGTATTCTCTAATAATCCTTTGTATTTCTATGTTGTCGGTTGTGATCTCTCCATTTTCATTTCTAATTTTATTGATTTGGTTCTTCTCCTTTTGTTTCTTGATGAGTCTGGCTAGTGGTTTGTCAATTTTATTTACCTTCTCAAAGAACCAGCTTTTGGCTTTGTTGATTTTTGCTATGGTCTCTTTTGTTTCTTTTGCATTTATTTCTGCCCTAATTTTTACGATTTCTTTCCTTCTACTAACCCTGGGGTTCTTCGTTTCTTCCTTTTCTAGTTTCTTTCGATGTGGAGTTAGGTTATTTAGTTGACTTTTTTCTTGTTTCTTGAGGTGTGCCTGTATTGCTATGAACTTCCCCCTTAACACTGCTTTTACAGTGTCCCAGAGGTTTTGGGTTGTCGTGTTTTCATTTTCATTCATTTCTAGGCATATTTTGATTTCTCTTTTGATTTCTTCTATGATTTGTTCATTATTCAGCATCGTGTTGTTCAGCCTCCATATGTTGGCATTTTTAATAGTTTTTCTCCTGTAATTGAGATCTTATCTTACTGCATTGTATTCAGATAAGATGCTTGGAATGATTTCAATTTTTTTGAATTTACCAAGGCTAGATTTATGGCCCAGGATGTGATCTATCCTGGAAAAGGTTCCGTGTGCACTTGAGAAAAAAGTGAAATTCATTGTTTTGGGGTGAAATGTCCTATAGAGATCTATTAAGTCTAACCGGTCTTTTGTATCATTTAAAGTTGTGTTTCCTTGTTAATTTTCTGTTTAGTTGATCTATCCATAGGTGTGAGTGGGGTATTAAAGTCTCCCACTATTATTGTGTTATTGTTATTTTCCCCTTTCATACTTGTTAGTAATTGTCTTACATATTGCGGTGCTCCTATGTTGGGTGCATGAATATTTATAATTGTTATATCTCATCTTGGAATGATCCTTTGATCATTATGTAGTTTCCTTCTTTGTCTCTTTTCACAGCCTTTGTTTTAAAATCTATTATATCTGATGTGAGTATTGCTACTCCTGCTTTCTTTTGGTCTTTATTTGCATGGAATGTCTTTTTCCAGCCCTTCACCTTTTCAGTCCGTATGTGTCCCTCATTTTGAGTTGGGTCTCTTGTAGACAACATATATGGGCGTCTTGTTTTTGTATCCATTCAGCCAGCCTTTGATTTTGGTTGGGGCATTCAACCCATTTACGTTTAAGGTGATTATTGATAAGTATGATCCCATCGCCATTTTCTTTATTGTTTTGGGTTCAAGTTTATATACCCTTTCTGTGTTTCCTGTCTAGAGAAGATCCTTTAGTATTTGTTGGAGAGCTGGTTTGGTGATGCTGAATTCTCTCAGCTTTTGCTTGTCTGTAAAGCTTTTGATTTCTCCTTCATATTTGAATGAGATCCTTGCTGGGTACAGTAATCTGGGCTGTATTATTTTCTTTCATCACTTTAAGTATGTCTTGCCATTCCCTCCTGGCCTGAAGAGTTTCTATTGAAAGATCAGCTATTATCCTTATGGGGATCCCCTTGTGTGTTATTTGTTGTTTTTCCCTTGCTGCTTTTAATATTTGTTCTTTGTGTTTGATCTTTGTTAATTTGATTAATATGTGCCTTGGGGTATTTCGCCTTGGGTTTATCCTGTTAGGAACTCTCTGGGTTTCTTGGACTTGGGTGATTATTTCCTTCCCCATTTTAGGGAAATTTTCAACTATTATCTCCTGAACTATTCTCTCATGGTCTTTCTTTTTGTCTTCTTCTTCTGGGACTCCTATGATTCGGATATTGGGGCGTTTAAAATTGTCCCAGAGGTCTCTGAGATTGTCTTCATTTCTTTTAATTCGTTTTTCTTCTTCTGTCTCTGTTTCATTTATTTCTACAATTCTATCTTCTAGCTCACTTATCCTGTGTTCTGCCTCCGTTATTCTACTGTTTGTTCCCTCGAGAGTGTTTCTGATCTCATCTATTGCATTATTCATAGTATATTGACTCTTTTTTATTTCCTCTAATTCCTTATTAAACATTTCTTGCATCTTCTCAATCCTTTTCTCCACTTTATTTATCTGTAACTCCATTTTGCTTTCCAGGTTTTGAATCATTTTCACAATTAAAATTCGAAATTCTTTGTCAGGTAGGTTCCCTATGTCTTCCTCTTTTGTTTGTGTTGGTGGGCATTTATCCTGTTCCTTTACTTGCTGGGTATTTCTCTGCCTCTTCATCTTGCTTACATTGCTGTGCTTGGGGTGGCCTTTCTGTCCTCTGGCAGTTTGTGGAGTTCTCTTTATTATGTAGTTACCTCATTGTGTGTGGGGTTGGACGGGTGACTTGTCAAGGTTCCCTGGTTTGGGAAGCTTGTGTCGGTGTTCTGGTGGGTAGAGCTGGATTTCTTCTCTCTGTTCCGTCCTGCTGTGGGGAGGGAGGAATGCTGCTAACAAGTGTCACTGGCGTCTGTGCTCGCCAGTGTCTTGACTACTCTGGGAATGCTCCCGCTCACGGCGTGTGTGTTTTCCCTGTTTATGCTGCTCAGGCTCTGGGTTGCTCTGCCGGGAGCTGTCCTCAGCCGGCTCTGGGTTTCATGCACTTCCCAGGTCTGAGCGGCTCAAGTTCAGTTTCTTGGGTACTCCACAAAGGCGCAGACTTGGCTGGGCCTGCGTTTTGTGCCTTCCCCAGTCCGACCAGCTCAGGTGACCAGCGTTTGGCAAGCACGGTCGCTGCGACTTATCGCCTCCTCGGTCCTTGCTGCTCGGTTTTCTGGGTGTACAACCGGTGCACCTTCTCAGGCGGATATCGACTGGCCCGAACCTGAGAAATCTTGGTTAGCAAGGAAGCCTGCCTGCAGCTTGGTATGGGAAGCCTCTCCGGGGTCGCAGCTGCCCCTTCCGGTGCTGGCCGCCCTCCCTGCCTGTCTGGGCGGGGACTGGGGGATGGGCCGCCTGCAGCTGGCTCCCTCTGCTCCCTCCTTTGTTCTGTGAGTGGGGCTGGTGGAGTCTTAGGTTGGCGCTTTTCGCTTCACAGTCTGCTTCACTCCCGTTAGTGCACTCAGCTTGCCCTCGGGGTATTCTTGCCCGGTCCTCTCTCTAATCGTTGCCCAGCCCCCACCTGCTAGTCGGGGGCATGGGTGTCTGCGCTGCTTCTCCGCTGAGAGTTTCCTCTGGGCACTTAGTCTGTGGGTTTTAATTATTTATGTCTTTTTTCTCCCAGTTATATGGCCCTCTGAGGTTCCAAGGCTATCCACAGACTCACCTGTGTTTCCAGGTGTTTGGAAACTTCTCCTTTTTTTTTTTTTTAAGCCTCCCTTCCCGGGATGGAGCTCCGTCCCTCCCTCTTTTGTCTCTCTTTTTATCTTTTATACTATTTCCTACTTCCTTTCAAAGACTATGGGCTGCTTTTCTGAGTGCCTGATGTCCTCTGCCAGTATGCAGAAGTTGTTTTGTGGAACTTACTCAGCGTTCAAATGTTCTTTTGCTGATTTTGTGGGGGAGAAAGTGGTCACCCCATCCTATTCCTTCGCCATCTTCCTTACTCATAGATTTTAAATATGACCTAATGAGACATTTTGGGCTGGCAACTTTTCTAGTAGGTGTTTCTAATAGGAGGTAAACATCAGTATCCTACAGGAAAGTTGAAAATGCAGATGCCTTGGTCTTCCTCAAATTATACAGGAGAGAAGCACAGCATTTGTATTTTTAAAAAGCTCTAGACATGATTCAGGAGTGCACAAAAGTTTTCTCACCTCAGATTATGTAGTAAACCCCCAGGAAGCAGAGATTTTCCTGAACTGTCAATCACTCCCCCAAGGCTTACTGTTTGTCATCTCACTGACATCACTGTGTCCCCTTCTCTTTATGCTAAGAAGAGTCTAATCACTCTTTCTGCCCTAGCAGTATCTCTTAGAGTTTTCTCTTAAATAGTAAATCTTATTAAGGATCAGAAGGGACAACTTAAAATATTTAATCAATTTTACTTTATTTCATGGGGAAATTTTTATGATAGTGCAGCATTTGTGAACTGAAAATTAGAGAGTTCTCTAGTGTAGCTCTTTCAAAGGTCAAGGGTATATTATTTCTAGTTTATACTGATGTTGTGAATGTAAGTGTGATGGGAAAATGGAAAATATTTTACAAATAGTGATTTTAAGAAATGGAAGTATGTCATCTTTTCTTTCTGACCTCTTAATCCTAAATCTTCTTCAAGGAACTGTTTGAATCCAGCCCTTTCCTTAAAGACTTCTCCTTCAAAAATTTTTAGGTTTTAATTGGGGGATAATTGCTTTATGATGTTGTATTGGTTTCTGCCATACAAGAATGCAAATCAGTCATAACTATATGTGTGTATATATATATATCCACACACACATACATATTCCCTCCCTCTTAAGCCTCCCTCACCCCATCCCACCCGTCTAGGTCTCCAGGTCATCACAGAGCACCAGACTGGGTTCCCTGTGTTTTACAGCAGCTTCCCATTCGCTATCGATTTTACACATGACAGTGTATATATGTCAGCACTACTTTACAGTCTGTCCCACTCTCTCCTCCCCTGCTGTGTCCACAAGTCCATTCTCTATGTCTGATTACCGTTCCTCTCCTGCAGATAGGTGTATCAGCACCATTTTCTAGATTCCATATATATAAGTTAATATATAACATGTTTTTCTCTGACTTACTTTACTCTGTGTAACAGGCTCTAGGTTCCTCCACCTCACTACAACTAACTGAAATTCTTTCCTTGTTATGGTTGAGTAATATTTCATTGTATATATGGACTACAACTTTATCCATCCATCTCTCAGTGGGCATCTTGCTTACATGTCCTGGCTACTGTAAATTGCACTTCACTGAATATTGGGGTACGTAGATCTTTTTGAATTGTGGTTTTCTCAGGGTATATGCTCAGTAATGGGATTGCTGGATCATATGGTAGGTTTTCTCCCTAGTTTTTAAAGAAATAACATACTCACCCTTTCTTATTTCTAATTGTAAGGCATTTGCAATTATTTTGGTGCCTGAATATTATAGCTTCTATTTTGCTTCACTTAACGTGCTAAATTTTCTTCTCAACAAGTTTGGGGCTCTTAAAGGCCGAGATCTTTAGCACCTTGTGCAGCACTGAGAAAACAGTAGTCCCTCCTTACCCATGGTTTCGCTTTTTCTGGTTTCAGTTACCAATGGATAACTGTGGTCTGAAAAATATAACATAGAAAATTCCAGAAAGAAACAACTCATAAGATTTAAATTGCAGTCATTCTGAGTAACATGATGAAATCTCTCGCTGTCCTGTTTAGTCACACTTGGGACATAAATCATCCCTTTGCTCAGCATTTTCTGCCCATTAGTCACTCAATGGCTCTCTGGGTTATTGGATACCTGCCATGTTATTGCAGTTCTTGTGTTCAGGTCATTCTTATTTTCCTTAATAATGGCCCAGAACACAAGAGGATGATGCTGGCAATTTGGATATGCCAAAGAGAAGCTGTAAAGTGTTTCCTTTAAGTAAGAAGTTTCAAGTTCTCAAATTAATAAAGGAAAAAAAAACTGTGTGGTGAGGTTTCCAAAATGTGTAGTACAGGACAAGTCTTCCATTTGTGAAATTGTGAAGAAAGAAAAAGAAATTTATTCTAGTTTTGCTGTCACACTTCAAAAGTTATGGTCACAGTGTGTGATACTTACTTAGTTAAGATGGAACAGGCATCAAATTTGTACAATGACAGAGAAACCACATTGGTATAACTTTTATTAAAGTATATTGTTATAACTGTTCTATTTTATTATTTATTTTTATTAATCTCTTACTGTGCCTAGCATATAAAATAAACTTTATCATAGGTATGTGTGTATAGGAAAAAACATAGTATCTATAGGGTCCAGGCAGTACTATCCTAAATTTCATGCATCCACTGGGTGTCTTGGAACAAAGACCCCATAAGTGAAGGGAGACCTACTGTATTGTCAAGTACATTTTAAGTGTATGAAATTCATATATTGAATTGAATGAAATAACATTTATCTTAACAGAGAAATTGATTCAATTGTCATGTACCTTTCTTTTTTTTCTGTATAGTTAGAAAATGTAATGAAACTAAAGAAAGTGAGCACTTTTTTTAATGCAGTTCGTCCTCAAAATATGTTTGCCATCTTGGTATCATGCAGTATGTTTTTTAGGACAATGCATTTCAAAAGCTATTGCTCTCATAGGTAAACAGCAAACCGAACTTTGTAGCTATGGTGATGTGCTTCTGGGGTGTACAAACATGTTCTTATGTCTGTGTTTGGTTTACATGTGTGTGAGAGGTGAGGAGAAATTTCCTTAATGTAAATGTAGAAGTAATACTTAGATGAGAAACAACAGGTATATGATTTGAGATCATTTAAATCCATTATTATTCAAGAAATTAAAATCTCTCAACTTAGCACATCACCTGTCTGGATAATTTCTTGGCAATACTGGCTGAACTTGTTCAGTTGGTCAGTCGTGTTTGACTCTTTGCTACCTCATGGCCTGCAGCACGGCAGACTTCTCTGTCCTTCACTGCACTGTCTCCTGGAGTTTGCTCAGACTCATGTCCATTGAGTCAATGATGCCATTCAACCATCTCATCCTCTGTCACCCTCTTTTCCTGCCCTCAATCTTTATCAATATCAGGATCTTTTCTAATGAGTCAGTTCTTTGCATTAGGCAGCCAAAGTATTGGAGCTTCAGCTTCAGCTTCAGCATCAGTCCTTCCAATGAATATTCAGGGTTGGTTTCATTTAGGATTGACTGGTTTGATTTCCTTGCTGTCCGAAGGACTCTCAAGTGTCTTCTCCAGCACCACAGTTCAAAAGCATCAATTCTTTGCTGCTTAGTTTTCTTTATAGTCCAACTCTCACATCCATACGTGACTACTGGAAAAACCATAGCTTTGACTAGACAGAACTTTGCAAAGTAATGTCTCTGCTTTTTAATCCGTTCCGTTCAGTCATTCAGTCATGTCCGACTCTTTGCGACCCCGTGGACTGTAGCCTACCAGGCTTCTCCGTCCATGGGATTCTCCAGGCAAGAATACTGGAGTGGGTTACCATTTCCTTCTCCAGGGGATCTTCCCGACCCAGGGATCGAACCCGGGTCTCCTGCATTGGAGGGAGACGCTTTAACCTCTGAGCCACCAGGGAAGCCCATAAATACAGGTTTAGATGATAAAGAATCTGCCTGTAATGCAGGATACCTGGGTTTGACCCCTGGGTCGGGAATATCCTCTGGGGAAGCAAATGGCTACCCACTGCAGTATTCTTGCCTGAAGAATTAATTCCATGGATAGAGGAGCCTGATAGGCTCCAGACCATGGGGTTGCAAAGAGTCAGACATGATTGAGCAACTAACACTTTCAACACACATGGTGTTTGTTAAAGGAGTGTTATTGTGTCACTTCCACCTTTATGAAAGTGAAATTAAAATGTCTTTATAGAATACAACATTCTTTTTATTAAACTTTGCAGAAGGGCTCAGTGAAAATAGGCTCTCACCATAAATTCCTTTCCTCTTATCTTTCTTTCCAGCTGTTCTGATTCTCTTAAAAAGCAACTTCTTTTGATGGTTTCTGCTAACAGGTAGTAAGACCAGTGATTTAAATCACTGATTACCTTCTTCTGGCTTTCAAACTATTCTGGCATGCTTCTAGTTAGAATAATGATTGCAGTGGTAAGTCAATATGAGAGTATGGTAATTTTATACATTAATGCTCATCGAGCTTCTTAGATTTACATTAGCTCCTGCGATAGTAAAAAAAATTCTAATAGTAGAAGAAATATTTATGAATATTTGAAATATATATGTGCCTTCTGGCAAAATTAGAGAGCTTCACAGACCATGTTGGGATTCATTTTACTGTAACAAAATATGTATATTCAGGATGGGCAATTGGTTAACTTAGATTACTCTTGTATTCTTTCTCAAAATGCTGTATTTTGATCAGGTCTTCTAGCTGGGTCTTTAGGGCTCTTTAAGGGAGATTCACGTGTATGTATAAGACAAATTTAAAATAACTGCGAGTGACTACTCCTCCATCTTTCCTCCCTCAGATGTGCAAGGGCACACAGACATGCTTATATTTACTGCTTCTGTCCACAGAGTCTCCATAGCCTGGTGACTTGCTCTGACACGTCTCGTAACAACTCTGACATAAAGGAAGATATATACTTTTTAATTGAAAGTAGCTACATTTTCAAGTTCTTTAGTGAACCATTACTTAGCATAAAGTCACTTTGGAATCAATTAAATATGAAACTTTGTCACATCAGTATTCATTGTAAAGCACTTAGGTGATTAAAGACCCTTGGCTTCTAAATATTTGACTACTTACCAGCACCAGCCATTTAGAAGCTCTTTACACTTCAAGGGCTGGCAGCATGGAAAAGTAAAAAAAAATGAGAGGAAACATAATTGCCTTCAAATGAATGTTCCTTCAGCATCTACATGGCTTGAGCTATTCTAGGGTGCTGCTATGCTCTCTGCAGCTCCCCATGCCTTCTGCTAACTTCTGAGGATTCCAGAGCTCTCTGCATCTACATGGAGTATTTTTACATAAAAATACAAGATACACATAAATGAATAAGTTTACAAAGTTTCATCATCCAAGTGGGATTCGGCTAAAATATACATTTTACATCTAGCAAATGAAGCAAGTAAGAGCATGTTTACTATTTCAAGAGCTTCCTTGAAACAAATTTTTAAACATGTTGGAATAAATGTAAACAAATACATAGGAATAAGTTTTAGATCATAATTTATGATACTAATCATAGTAACTACTCTATTGAAGGAATTATATGTGAAGCTATGTCGCACATATGTGTTTCTTTCCTGTTCTCAACACCAATGCTATGAGGTCCCATCCCAGAAAACTGAGACTTGGAGAAGTCAATTAAATAATGCTGGTAATCTGTAGAAGATGTACAGTGCTCTAATTTGGATTAGAATCCAGGTTGGTGAAACCACTATATTTTGTTTCTTGACCACTAAGCCCAATGATTCCTTATAAAGGTTCTGTAAGAATCTACAAAGAAATTTCTTGTTTGTTTGTTTTATTACTATTGTTGTTGTTGTTGTTTTGGCCACACTGAGCAGCATGGGATCTTATTTGCCTGTTCATGGATCGAACCCATGCCCCGAAGTGGAAGTGCAGAGTCTTAAACACTAGACCTCTAGGGGAGTCCCTAAAGAGATTTCTCAGAAACTGTTCAAGTTCCGAAGTGCATGACTACTCTTCGCCTAGACAGTCACTGAATAAAGTTAAAACTATCTATTTTAAGAATATCTTCTGCTCAACTTGTTTATAATTCATAATCTTACCTGTTCAGATGGAACTTTCTAGTCATTAAATACATGATGCTTTCATGAAATCCAGTCGCTTCATACAAAGACTATAATATATAGTCTGTATATTTAAAAATACACATGGTTTTGTAATCATGTGTTTGGCTAAATGCTTAACTAAAATTTACAAAATGTTTACCTGTGCTTTATTTGGATAATCAATGTCATTTAAAAATATTCCACATAATAACTATCCTAATTTAAGAGGATAAATGTTCTTTAATAAACTGAAACAAGTAATTGTAAAAAGGAGATACATTTTTCTCCAATAGGATAATAATGACCATTGACAGTCATTAGTGAGTAGCTAATGGCTGAAAGGGAGCATGAAGCAATTATTATGAGACCATGAAATTGATTTATAATAAAAATGAATGATACACATTGGCAAAATTTTTAAAAAATGTCCTTTGATGTATTTGAAAATAATGATTCTTTTCAAGTTTATAATTCTACATTTTCCGTTCTCTCTAGGACCCATTTTTTCAATTCTACCAAAACTATTTTAAATTCAAATCATATAAAATTTATATGCTTATTAATATGACTCCTGCTTGATGAGAATTAAAATTTGGGATTTTCTTGCTGTCAGTGAAGTCCTCCAATTGTCTCAGTTTTGTAAGATTACTGCCAAGTCATACAACTTTGTTAGGAATGTTATGCTAAGTATTTACAGGCATGGAGGATACTATGCTTGAATTTTTACACAATGTATTGTTTTGTGTGTGTGTGTGTGTGTGTGTGTGTGTGTGCGTGTGTCTGTGCATGCACACGCTCAGTCACTCAGTCATGTCCCACTCTTTGCAACCCCATGGACTGTAGCCTGGCCAGACTTTTTTCTCCATGGAATTTTCTAGGTAAGAATACTGAAGTGGGTTGCCATTTCCTTTCTCCAGGGGATCTTCCTAGCCCAGGGATTGCACCCACGTCTCTTGTGCCTTCTGCATGTGCAGGCGGATTCTTTACCACTGAGCCACCTGGGAGGCTCTGTATTGTTCTGTAACTTTATTTAACCTGAAATTCATGAAGCTTCATATTTAATACCAAGTTTTAATTATGTTGCACATTTTAGTTTTTCCTTTCAATGTTTAGTTTTCTTCTATTTCATATCTTTTAGGTCAGGCACACACGTAACACTTCCAGTTACCACCTGGGTGCTGAGTGCATTGCTATTTGGGGACTTAGATGGCATCTGACCATCTCATGGAGTGCAGATGGAGAGTAGAAATATCTTTTGTGAGGCAAGATGCTGGAAGGATGAAAATGTTTTAGGTCAGTCAGAGGTTCCAGCAAAGTGAGGTGAGAAGAATTCCACTCAAATATTTCTATATTCTCTGTGGAACAAAAGGTGATATTATGGCTTATGGTGAAGAGCTGGGAAAGCAAGCTGAAAAGGGATCATAAAATCTTAGAACAGCTGCCACAGGGAATGTGGAGGGGGCTGACTAGGGACAAAGGAAGTGATGATAAGGACTCATCAAGCCCCCAGACCCATTTAGCCTGCATAAGTTTGCAATATGGACAGAATGACACTTCAGATGAATGCTCATAAAACTGCCTCTGGGCTGCCAATGCTGAACTATGCCCAAATATTAATTTGGGGGGATAAAAAAGTGCCATTTTCTCATTCACACTACTCTATTAAAATAGATATATATAATAAGATTCTTTTACTGTAAGACTGAAAGAAACTGTTTGTTAATTTTGAATTTTAAAATGTCATGACATATCAATGCAATTGAAGACTATACATATTTAAAGGATAAGAAAGAACTATATGTGTGCTTACATAAGAGGATTTCACAGAGATATTAAATATAGTTGCAAATGGTACATGCATTAAGTCCTCTTTTTTTGGTGAAAAAGTTGTAGTTAAAACATGCCCCAGTCTCTAGGTGTTAGGTAGAAGTTTATAGGCTGCAACTCTGAAAATTAGAAATGTCTTCATAACACCACGTTCCTTTGTTTCCAAGGCTGAATGCCTAACCGTCCTTTAAGTATATATGATAAACTTACAGGATATAAACTACCCACCTTAACTATATCAGATATCAGTAGGACTCTGGTTGGAGGCATTTGACTAAGCATATGGGTGTGGCTTGGTGATTTAGATCTGGTTAGAGCAGGTCAGAGTTTTATTGGAAAAATCTGTACTTTCCCAGAAAATGGCTGCTGCTGCTAAGTCACTTCAGTTGTGTCCGACTCTGTGTGACCCCATAGATGGAAGCCCACCAGGCTCCCCCTTCCCTGGGATTCTCCAGGCAAGAACACTGGAGTGGGTTGCCATTTCCTTCTCCAATGTGTGAAAGTGGAAAGTGAAAAGTGAAAGTAAAGTCGCTCAGTCGTGTCCGACCCTTAGCGACCCCATGGACTGCAGCCTACCAGGCTCCTCCATCCATGGGATTTTCTAGGCAATAGTACTGGAGTGGCTTGCCATTGCCTTCTCCGCCCAGAAAATGGAGGAGCCCTCAAATTCTCACTATTAGTGAAATATTGTGAGAGAGGAGAGAGAGAGGCAGTTGATTATACAGCTGGGCATCAAAACTGTGTAATGGGTGTGGTCTTTGAAACTTCAGAGCTTACTTGTGTCCTGAAAGTAGCCCAGGGGTCATCCCTTTGAGATTGACAGGTGCCCAAAATTGTTCCTGAGATAAAATGGAGTGCTTAGGGAGTTGCTTTTTCCTGCTTTTCATTCCCCCAACAGACACACACACACACACACACACACACACACACACACACACACAGTGGGAGAAGGGAGAGACGGAAACCAGACTTTTCTTTGTTGTATGTCCATCTCAGCATAGGAGAATCTGTATATTTCTTCAAGTGGGAAGCCAGTTGAAATAATCACAGACCAGAGTTATGAAAGAACAGAAGAAATGCCTTATGGCATTGGAGATAGTAGAAGGGGGAGATATAAGAGCATTTCCTCTGGATTCTGAAAGGAGTAGAGAGAATCAATTTGCCCAAGTTGGATGCAGAAGTAGTGAAGTATGGCTAGGATGCCTGCCAAGTATTTGAAGAAGCGTAAGTTGAGGGGAAAATCACAGTCCCGTAGCAGCGGTGAGGAGTGGACAATCTGAGTTATAGATGGTCAGGCTTTGTGGTGGAAATCTCTAAGAAGCCCTCCTCCAGGGAACACCAGCTGGGCTGAGAGCTGAGGAAGCTCTAGGACATGGGGACAGATGGGAGGGACACATCTGTAGAGTCCCAGCAATGACCTAACAATGGCCCTAGTTGCTTAACAATGACCCTAGTCAAAAAAATGATCTCTTTTGTATTACTGGGATGGTTAATTGTATGCATAAATTTGACTTGGCGACGAGTTGACTCACTGGAAAAGACTCTCATGCTGGGAGCGATTGGGGGTGGGAGGAGACGGGGACGACAGAGAATGAGATGGCTGGATGGCATCACCGACTTGATGGACATGAGTTTGAGTGAACTCCGGGAGTTGGTGATGGACAGGGAGGCCTGGTGTGCTGTGATTCATGGGGTCGCTAAGAGTCGGACACGACTGAGCGACTGAACTGAACTGAACTGAAAGGATAGCTGGTAAAACATTATTTCTGAGTAAGCCTATGAAGGCATTTCTGAAAGAAATTAGTATTTGGATTGGAGAAGCAGGTAGTCCTCCCCTATGTGAGTGGACATCATTCAATCTGTGGAGGGCCCAGGTAGAACTAAAGGGTGGAGGAAAGGTGAATTGATTTTGTCTGCTTGAGCTGAGACATCCATTTTCCCCTATCTCCAACATCAGCCTTCCTGGTTCTGGGACTTTTGGATTCAGATCAAGACCAACATCATCACCCTGCACCCTATCCCTTGCCCTGTTCTTAGGCCTACAGACTTGGACTGAATTGTACCACCAGCTTTCCTAATTCTCCAGCTTGCAGACGGCAGGTCTGGGATTTCTCACCTCCATAACTGCTTGGGCCAAAATACATGCATATGCTTATGTTAATATATATGTATATATAAAGCCTATTGGTTCTGTTTCTCTGGAAAAGTCTAACTAATACACTGACCAACCCTCTAACCCTATTGGGAAGTAGACTAGCAAACCCATAAGAGCACAGATATGTTAGAGAACAAGTAGATATCAAGAAAAACCTGGACATTAATGTAAAGCTAGGATGTTGACTGTATCATAAACATAAACCTGTTAAGAAATCATTGTACTGAGTTGAAGGAAATACTGAATTTGGAGTGAAATGTTCACATTAGTTAGCTAGCATTTCAGAGATATAAATTGATTATACAAATGAAGGAAATTTGTTTAGAATTTTGACTATAATTCTTATTATATCAGCATGTATATACAGAAAGAGAAGCTGAAGAAAGATTATACCAAATTGCTCGTGGTGATTTGGGGCTGGGGTAGTGTGGAGGGGAATGGGGATGTGGGATTATAGCAATATTCTTTTAGTACATTGTATGTTTCTCAAATGCTTCAATTTTGTGTAAGAATAATAATTTCTCTGGAGTAAGGAATAGATCCTTCCAAACACAACAAAGATTAGCATTAACATGGGGAAATGGCCTTCTTCCTACTGGGGTACTGAACTTGCAGTGAAGCCTAGCATGGAACTGGGACACCTAGAGGAGATCCAAAATGTTAACACATGAGGCTTCAGATTCATTAATGAGAAGATGCATGGCCCGGGCACCACTGTTGTCAATGCTGAGATGCCCAAGGGCCCAGTCATTTAAGTGTGGCTCTTCCTTTTTGGAAAAGCCCATGGTGAGGATCTGACTCACGGCTAAGGTGAAATCTGAGTTAACACAGGGAGAAGCAAGGACTGTCGTCTTGCTTCATGCGTCCGTAAAATAAATGCTTTTCCTGCTGACGGGAGCTGTCTGAGAGAAACATTCAGGTCGAGTAGAATTACTACCTCCCCCATTTAGCTCAGGGAGGATACTTGTCTATACAGGAGATGCCTCCTGGCAAAGTGGAGAGGACTTGATTTAACTCCGTCACCTCCCATTTGATGATGGAGAAAATGTTGTGTCTTTCACGGCCTGACCATCCTCTAATGCTGAAGAGCTGGGGTGAAAGCTCACACTGAGGAGACTCACTTTCTGACAAGAGCTGGCAAGGGAAGCTCAAGAAGGAGACAGAGCTAAAAAATGGAAACTGGCAGCTCTGATGGAGAGGTTGCACCAATAAAAGTGAAACAGAATTAATACTGTTTAAAAGGCAGTTTGTGATCAGAAGGTTAAATGGAGGAACCACCTTTCAACACAACGGAGAAACACTAGGAAATGGAAATCATGACTGAAGATATAAGAGACATGGAGGATATTCCCAGGAGAAATAATGTGCAAATAATCAGCATTCCAGGAGGAAAAAGAGCAGATGGAGGTGGAATCAATAAGCAAAGTAATAATCTCAGCTCCCTGATCTGAAGAAAGATCAAAAGGGCTTACTGATTGTGAGGCAAAAGTGTCAGTCATACATCTAGACACATCTTGTGAAATTTTTGGCCTCTGAGGAAAGAGAAAAAATATATACATTTTTCAAACAGATTCTAAAAAGTTCAAATATAATGGAAAGGAATGTTTGGCTTCTCGTATGTCACACTAGAGGGGCTTCCCAGGTAGCTCAGTAGTAAAGAATCTACCTGGCGATGCAGGAGACCCAGGAGACGCAGGTTCAATCCCTGGATTAGAAAGATCTCCTGGAGGAAGAAATGGCAATCCTCTCCAGTATTCTTGCTTGAAAAAATCTCATGGACGGAGGATCCTGACAAGCTGCAGTCCATTTAGGCACAAAGAGTCAGATACGACTGACTGACTGAGCATGCATGCAACATGCTACATTAGAAGCTAGTGGAATACTGGTTATAAAATTTTGAGAAAGAAAGCACTGCTCTATAAAAATTCTACACTTGTAAAGGTTATTCACATGATGACAAAAGAGGACTTTTTTTGAACTCAAAGTATTATACTCAAGTTTTCATTCAAAAGCACAAGGATTTAAGTTCAGTTCAGTTCAGTCACTCAGTCGTGTCTGACTCTTTGTGACCCCATGGACTACAGGATACCAGGCCTCCTTGTCCATTACCAACTCCCGGAGTTTACTCAAACTTATGTCCATTGAGTCAGTGATGTCATCCAACCAGCTCATCCTCTGTCATCCCCTTCTCCTCCCACCTTCAATCTTTCCCAGCCTCAGGGTCTTTTTGAATGAATCAGTTCTTAGCACCAGGTGGCGAAAGTATTGGAGTTTCTGCTTCAACATCAGTCCTTGCAATGAATATTCAGGACTGATTTCCTTTAGGATTGACTGGTTGGATCCCCTTGCAGTCCAAGGGACTCGCAAGAGTCTTCTCCAACACCACAGTTCAAAGCCATCAATTCTTCAGCGCTCAGTTTTCTTTACAGTCCAACTCTCACATCCATACATTGACTACTGGAAAAACCATAGCTTTGACTAGATGGACCTTTGTCTTCAAAGTAATGTCTCTGCTTTTTAATATGCTGTCTAGGTTGGTCATAGCTTTTCTTCCATGGAGCAAGCATCTTTTAATTTCATTGCTGCAGTCACTATTTGCAGTGATTTTGGACCCCCCCCCCGAAAATAAAAGTCTCTCACTGTTTCCATTGTTTCCCCATCTTTATGCCATGAAGTGATGAGACTGGATGCCATGATCTTAGCTTTTTGAATGTTGAGTTTTAAGCCAACATTTTTACTCTTCTCTTTCACATTCATCAGGAGGCTCTTTAGTTCTTTTTTGCTTTCTGCAATAAGGGTGGTGTCATCTGCATATCTGAGGTTACTGGTATTTCTCCCAGCAATCTTGATTCCAGCTTGTGCTTCATCCAGCCCAGCATTTCTCATGATGTACTCTTCATATAAGTTAAATAAGCAGATACAAGAATATACCCCATCATAAATGATAGTAATTGCTAATAGAGGTCTAAAGCAAACTGAAAATAATATAATAAATAGTAGTGATCAATGAATCCAGTAAAATAAGTAGGTAAACTTAAGTGGATGAGGAAAAAGTGATTACAAATTGTAATATCACTGATGAATAAGTACACTGAGAAGAGGCATACCATAAGGAAATAATATGGAATTAGATTTCTGAAGTACAAAGTTCAGAAAAATCTAGGGTTGGGACATGGTATGAGTGAGTGAGACAGTAAAATATTCTTAAGGTTTTGTCATTTTAAAAGAAATTACAAAACTGACTTTATTTAGGTCATTTTCTGTTCCTTTGTACTATATAGCCAAATAATGCTAAGACATTGAATCATGAATGATAAAATGTATTACTAATTTTAATAAAACAACAGATAAATATGGGTTTTAGTATGTTTAAAACACAGACTGATGATATTCAAGCAAGTAAAGAAACATATTTCCAAATTATTGGTAGGGGGCAACTGAAATGCAAAACAAAATAAACTGAGCAAAAAAAAATTTGTTCAAATCACTGAAAAAACATAAGTGAAGAGTATAATAAAGAAATTAACATAAAATTAGATGGAAATGCGCATAAACACATCACTTTTCACAATAAATGTAAATAGACTGAATTCCCTAATTGAAAGACAAAGTCAAGTTATATGAATTTTTATAAAAAACATAGCTAAAATTTTTAAACAACACACAAGGGCTATAAATACAAGGAAGAGCAAAGATGTATAAAGTAAATGCAAAGAAAACGGGGTAGTTATCACATCAGAAAATGGAGAATTCCAGGCAAAAATCAATCAGTAAATGTATCAGAGAGCTATCATATAATAACATTTTTTAAAAGCAGCAAAACTACCTGGTGTATGTAGCAGGAAGGGTCCAGTCAGGAGATAATATTCACAGTGATATGCCAGCAAATCTGGAAAACTCAGCAGTGGCCACAGGATTGGAAAAGGTCAGTTTTCACTCCAATCCCAAAGAAAGGCAATGCCAAAGAATGCTCAACCTACTGAACAATTGCACTCATCTCACATGCTTGCAAAATATTGCTCAAAATTCTCCGGCTTCAACAGTATGTGAACTCTGAACTTCCAGATGTTCAAGGTGGATTTAGAAAAGGCAGAAAAACCAGAGATCAAATTGCCAACATCCTCTGGATCATCAAAAAAGCAAGAGAGTTCCAGAAAAACATCTACTTTTGCTTTATTGACCACGCCAAGGCCTTTGACTGTATGGATCACAACAAACTGTGGAAAGTTCTTAAAGAGATGGTAGTTCCAGATCACCTGACCTGCCTCCTGAGAAATCTGTATGCAGGTCAAGAAGCAACAGAACTGGACATGGAACAACAGACTGGTTCCAAATTGGGAAAGGAGTACGTCAAGGCTGTATATTGTCACCCTGCTTATTTAACTTATATGCAGAGTACATCATGAGAAATGCCGGGATGGATGAAGCACAAGCTAGAATTAAGATTGCCAGTAGCTATCAATAACCTCAGATATGCAGATGACACCACACTTATGGCAGAAAGTGAAGAGGAACTGAAGAATCTCTTGATGAAAGTGAAAGAGGAGAGTGAACAAGCTGACTTAAACCACAACATTAATAAAACGAAGATCATGGCATCTGGTCCCATCACCTCATGGTAAATAGGTGGGGAAACAATGGAATTGGTGAGAAACTTAATTTTTTTGGGCTCCAAAATCACTGCAGATGGTGACTACAACCATGAAATTAAAAGACGCTTGCTCCTTGTAAGAAAAGCTATGACCAACCTAGACAGCATATTAAAAAGCAGAGACATTACTTTGAAGACAAAGGTCCGTCTTGTCAAAGTCATGGTTTTTCCAGTAGTCATGTGTGGATGTGAGAGTTGGACTATAAAGAAAACTGAGCACCAAAGAATTGATGGTTTTGAACTGTGGTGTTGGCGAAGACTCTTGTGAGTCCCTTGGACAGCAAGGAGATCTAACCAGTCCATCCTAAAGGAGATTAGTCCTGAATATTCATTGGAAGGACTGATGCTAAAGCTGAAACTCTAAAACTTTGGCCACTTATGCAAAGAACCAACTCATTGGAAATGACCATGATGCCTGGAAAGACTGAAGACGGGAAGAGAAGGGGATGACAGAGGATGAGATGTTTGGATGGCTGCTGCTGCTGCTGCTGCTGCTAAGTCACTTCATTCGTGTCCAGCTCTGTGTGACCCCATAGACGGAAGCCCACCAGGCTCCCCCATCCCTGGGATTCTCCAGGCAAGAACACTGGAGTGGGTTGCCATAATGGACGTGAGTTTGAGTAAGCTCCCGGAGTTGGTGATGGACAGAAAAGCCTCACGTGCTGCAGTCCATTGGGTCGCAAAGAGTGAGACACGACTGAGCAACTGAACTGAATTTAAATGGGGTAAGTTTAATATAAGACATTTTTAATTAGTAATGGGATTAGCTATTGAAACATGTATATTATCATATGTGAAATGAATCACCAGTCCAGGTTCGACGCATGATACAGGATGCTCGGGGCTGGTGCATGGGGATGACCCAGAGGGAGGATAAGGGGAGGAGGGAGGTGGCAGGGGGGTTCAGGAAGGTGAACTCATGTACACCCGGGACGGATTCATGTCAATGTATGGCAAAACCAACCAATATAATATTGTGAAAAAAAAAAAAAGACATAAAGTGAGTTCTAAAGAATGTAGGAAGGCACATAAAGGGAACAGCAGCTACCTCTATGGCTGAGTTTGAGAGAGCTCCCTTCCTGCCCTCCCTCCACCCCTTACCCCAGACTGAGCTTTAGATATCATTAGAAAAGATATGATGATAGCCTCTGGACAGTGATGTTCACCACGGTACGGCAGATTGCAGCTGGTGGAAAAGGAACAAAAGTTGCCAGGATGCTGCCCATATGGGGCTGTAGAATCCCCCTGAAAGCTATCTAGGGTGCCTGTGAAACGTAAGTGGAAGCCGGCTGGGGTGCCTGTGGAACTCAGCTGAAAGCTGCCATTAGAAGAACTGCTAAAATTTGCTGGGGGCCAGTTCCACTGGGAGTCCTGCATGCCTGCCGTCTGGCAGAGGCGCAAGAAGGGAAGCTCACTGGAACCAAAAAGACAAGTGCCTTTCCCCTGCAGTGTCCCTCTACCGCCCTCTACCGACAAAGGCTAATATGGTGCCCCATGCAGAAGGAGAGACGCCCATAGGATGCAGCTCCAGGACCACAAATTGGGCAGTGAAGGGTAGAGGGACAGCTGAGAGACAATAACTTGATAACTGGCAGAGGATTCAAGGAGAACTTGATCAAAGAGATTTGAAACAGTGGGACTTAAATATCCCTCTTTCAGGGTGTGATAGATTACATTAAATGTGATGCAATTAAAAAGATTTCAGACAGAAAAGGTAAAAAAACACAACAAAATCATCATGTACTTGACCACAAAAATAACTCTTAAATCTTTCAAAGTGTGGCTATTTAAAGGTCATTATTTGGTGACAAAACAAAAATAAACAAAAACAGCACCTCAAGAATGAGGTAACTAAAATAAAGTTTAATCATGTCGTAAAACAATTTCAATTGAAATTGAGAGGTTTTTAAAATATCTGGATCAATTAGAAAACAAAGTAAATTGTAATATTGAAGTTGATAGAAATAAGAACATTCATTTTCAAGATCCATGGGCTATAGAATAAAATTTAAAAGGATTTTATTATTAGCAAAAGAGAGACAACATATATGTTTAAGTGTTCAACTTTGAAAATAAATAAAACAATAAAATGTATAAGGTTAAAGCTAAAATAGAGGATTAAAAACAAAATAAATAAAAACTTGAATGAAACACTAAATAAAAGCAAGAGCAGATGGAGAAATAAGTGATTTTAGCAATCTATAAGATAAAATAATTACACAGAAAGAGACAAAATATTTGAAAAGACCGATATCAAATATTTCAAAACATTTGAACAGACCAATTTTTGTGTTGTGTGTGTTCCCAATTCTCTAACATTAAAATGTATAAGGTTTGGCTGGTTTTATGGTTAAGTTCTAACTCACCTTCAAAAAAGGCATTTTCTAGGTACTTGGATTTTACTGAGCATGGGAGGAAAAAAACACCTTTAAAAATTTATTTTATAAAGAGAACATAATCTCTCACACAAAAACTTGATAGTACAAAATTTAGTCTAGTTCACCTGTGAGTATAGACATAAATAGCCCAACTATAAATAGAATTGCAGCAGTGTTTTTAAGTAATAATATGCTGTGGGCCAAACAGTTTATTCCAGGGACACAAGAATGTTTCAAAATTAAGATCTAGCTATACAGTTTGTAATATTAAATTATAGGGAAAAAACAGTCTCATTATCAATAGAATCTGAATAATTTAATTAAAATAATCAAGTTAAAGGAAAAATAAATTGTAAATAAAAATGGTTGGTTTTGTTTTCCAAGAAAAAGAAAGAAAATTCTATTGAATGATAAAATAGTGAAGCTATTGATTTTAAGATAAAATGCAAGGGAAGGTTGCTTTCTGTATAATTAAAATAACCATTTTAAAGGAAAAATAAATTGTGACTAAAAATGGTTGCTATTGTTTTCAAAAAAAAAAGAAAGAAAATTCTAATGAATGATAAAATACTGAAGCTGTTGATTTTAAGATAAAATACAAGGGAAGGTTGCTTTCTATAAATCACTATTTTAAGTTTTATTTTGTATTTCTAGTTCATACAACATAACAAAGGAAAAAAGTAAGTTGTATCAGTATTTGAAAATAAGAAATAAAACTACTCTGACTTCCATATAATTTGTTTGTATGCCTAGAAAATTCCACAAGTCAGAAAAAAAGACTTATCAATAACAAGAGGATACAGTAAGTTACCTGGGTACATAATAAAGATACAATTTAATGACTCTCCTTTATAGTTAAAAAACTCTTTTAGAATGGAAATTTTAAAGATATGCTAATCTCAATAGCAGTATTAATCATACTCTCCTTAGGAATAAACTAACAAACTAAAATGTTAACAAAATTGTATAAAGAAAAACATTCACTGAAGGACAAATAAAAAGTGATGATGTTCCTGAGGGGAAGATTTACTAACAAGCTTATAAATCCTTCTCAAATTAGTATTTGCAATTAACATGTCTCCAATTCTAGTTCCAATGCTATCTCCTGGGTTCAATTCCACAGTTCCTTTGCATATAATTAGCTTTCTAGCAGAAAGCAGATGGCACATTCAAATGGTGTAATTGAGGAAAGTTTAATGAAGAGATAATTTACCAAGGTTTTGGTAGGGTGATCTGAAAACCGCAGGAGATGGTGAAGCCCTCGGGACTCACATTACCATCCTGAGTCCTAAACAAATGGGAAAGGGGAGGGAATGAACAGAGTTCCACCTCTAGCTATGGGAGAGGACCACCCAAGGAGAACTATGGTGCACTGGATGGAGCCACTGAGGATTGAGGACCGTGGGCTGTAGCCCTGCTGGAAAGGAGCTGAGTGAACAAATGCCACATCGTTCCTTTAGTCTCCTGTTGGTGCTTCTCATTGGCCAAACTCAAATGGAAACAAGAGGCAAGAGATTCAGGGTGAAGCAGTCCACAGATGCCCAGCTCCCAAGATAAAGAGGCAAGCAAACCTGGAGAAGCAGGTGCAGATATCCGGTTCTGTGTTAAAGAATCATGCATAACGAAAATATTGACGACTACATGTAATAGAAGAGGACTAGTCCTATTCCAGATCTTGAAATTTTCAATAAATGCACGGATTGAGAAAAGGAATAGGCAAGCAGAGAACATCCCAAAATAAGCTTGAGAATGTATGGGAACTAGATATATGACAGAGATTCTATTCCATTACATAGAGGAAAGAATGGCTTACCTGATAACGTTTTAAACCTTTGATTTGGAATGAAAGAAAGTTGATATTCAACTCATACAATACAAAAATAAATAACAGACTAATGAAAAAAGCTAACTAGAAAAAACATATAATGAATCTGAAGAAATTGTGGTGGGTTATTTTTTATAATTATGGTTTTGATTAAATTTCCTAAGTAAGACATGTCATAAAGAAAAAATGTAATGGATTTGAGCAGATAAAAATAAAGGTTGGGTCACAAGAACTAGCAAACAAACAGATTCATGACAGCAAGAACATCTGTGACAAAATAATACACAGAGGATTAATTACTTTAAAATAAAGCTATTCCCTAAAAATATGTAAAAAATTCATACCATTAAACAGAAATGGGTAAACTGTATGTTTATATAGATGATGTGAGAAGAGGAAATATAAATAATAAAGATATGAATACATGTTAAACCTAATAGAAAAGTCTAGAACTTGAAAGCATCATTATCAGAATGGAAAAGTTAAAAAATATTAGTAACATCTAATGATGATGAGAGTGTGCTAAAACAAGTGCTTTCCTACTTACTGTTGGTAGGAGTGAAACTAATACATATTTCTACAAATTACTTTTCAAGTATCTCTTATATTTAAAATGTGAATATAGTTTGTTCTATAATTCCACTTGGAAATATTAATCTATTCTATAGGAATAAAATAATTAAGCTGTAAAGGATATCTTTTCTTTCCTTCCTCCCTATGGCCCTCTCTTCCTTCCTTCCTGTTAATGATTTTTCATAAAGAAACATGCATTTAACATGGGTTAGTTATTAATAAATGTACTTCAACAATGGAAGGCTGTATGGCAGAAACTGTTAGTTCTTTCAAGTACTCATATTCTTTTCTATGTTTTCAAACTTCATTGCTTTAGCTTGGGACCATACAGCTAGCTCTGGCCAATGAATACATAGCAAAAGGACAGACCATAGAGGCAGTTGGCAGGAGTGTGACTCTTCCCACCTTCTCTTCCTCTGCCAAGTGTGACTTGGAGGCCATGTTTCCATAGATGGCATAGTTACGACATAGAGGAGAGCTGCCTGACCCATGTTGAATTTACACCATCAGGAAATAATCTATTGTGTTATTCACCTGAGGTTTTGAAGTTTATTCGTTATGACAGATATGTTAGTTTTGCTCTAAAGTTCTCAACTGATTGGCTAAGTCCCACATGCAATGTCAAGAGTAATAATCTACTTAAAGTCAACTGATTGTATTTTTTAAGTTTATTTAAAAAATTTTGGGCTTCCCTGATAGCTCAGTTGGTAAAGAATCCACTTGCAATACAGGAGACCCAGTTCGATTCTTGGGTTGGAAAGATCCCCTGGAGAAGGGATAGGCTATTCACTCCAGTATTCTTGGGCTTCTCTTGTGGCTCAGCTGGTAATCTGCCTGCAATGCGGGAGATCTGGGTTTGATCCCTGGGTTGGGAAGATTCCCCTGGAGAAGGGAAAGGTGCCCACTCCAGTATTGGGGCCTGGAGAATTCCATGGACTGTATAATCCATGGGGTCGCAAAGAGCGGGACACGACTGAGTGTGTTTGGCTGCTCTGGATCTTTGGTGCTGTGCAGGGACTTTCTCCTGGAGAAGGAAATGGCACCCCACTCTGGTACTCTTGCCTGGAAAATCCCATGGATGGAGGAGCCTGGTAGGCTGCAGTCCATGGGGTCACTAAGAGTCGGACACGACTGAGCGACTTCACTTTCACTTTTCACTTGCATGCACTGGAGAAGGAAATGACAACCCACTCCAGTGTTCTTGTCTGGAGAATCTCAGGGACACGGGAGCCTGGTGGGCTGCCATCTCTGGGGTTGCGCAGAGTCGGACATGACTGAAGTGACTTAGCAGCAGGGACTTTCTCTAGTTGTGGGGAACAGGAGCTATTCTTTCATGGCAGTGTATGGACTCTTCATTGAGGTGGTTTCTCTTGAGGAGCACAGGCTCTGAAGTGGGTGGGCTCCAGTAGTTGTGGCGCATAGGCTCAGTTGCCCTGCGGCAATGGGATCTTAATTCTAGAACCAGGGATTGAACCTGTGTCCCTTGCATTGGCAGATGTATTGTTAACCACTGGATCACCAGGGATGTCCTAAAGTCAACTGATTATAGATATTAACAAATCTTCAAAATACTTTCACAGCAGCATCTTGATTAGTGTTTGATTAAACAACTGTGTGCTATAGCCTAGCAATGTTGATATATAAAATTAACCATTACATAGATCTATGTGTACAGGAAAAGAAATGTCATGTTGGTAAGTGGAAAGAGGGAATTGCAAGTGAATTGTTCAAAATATGAGGCAAGCACTTGTGGTTGGCTTAAGTTCTATTCTAACTTTCTTTGGGCATGCCTCTATGTACTTCTGGGACTGGGAAGGCAGAAACTACTTCCCAAGCTCATATGAAGCTTGGGTTCCAGATGTGGCAAGGTTCTCCTGGACTGACACAAAGAGATAAGCAAGGTGAGACCAGGCTAGGCATGTGGGAAGGTCAACTTTTCTGTAACGTATGATGTTGGAGACATTTCCAGGGCAGCTCTGGGATAGGTTCAAGTGTCAAGTCCAGTATTCCGGCTGCCCAGGTGTGTAGTTTCAGCAGTAGAATATCTGCTAGGCTAGTCTATGGTGAAGAGGAGCCTTTCTCTTGGACACTTTTAATGACAAATCCGTCCCCATGGCTTTGCCAGAAATTGCCTGCAAATTCTCTAGTAATGCTCACTAATGAATTCTTTCTGTTTAAATGAGCTATATTTAATACTGTCTTCCATTACTAAGAACCTTAGCCAGAAATACAATATATGACTTCAAAAAGAAACAGCCCTGTTTCATTTTTAGTATAAACATATATAAAAATTTATATGTATCAATAAATAGATAGGAAATAGATTACACTATTATAGAGAATGATTTCTGTTTGTTTCCAAGGCAAACCATTCAATATTACAGTAATCCAAGCCTATGCCCCAACCAGTAACACTGAAGAAGCTGAAGTTGAATGGTTCTATGAAGACCTACGAGACCTTTTAGAACTAACACCCAAAAAAGATGTCCTTTTCATTATAGGGGACTGGAATGCAAAAGTAGGAAGTCAAGAAACACCTGGAGTAACAGGCAAATTTGGCCTTGGAGCATGGAATGAAGCAGGCTAAAGGCTAATAGAGTTTTGCCAAGAGAACGCACTGGTCATAGCAAACACCCTCTTCCAACAACACAAGAGAAGACTCTACACATGGACATCACCAGATGGTCAACACCGAAATCAGATTAATTATATTCTTTGCAACCAAAGATGGAGAAGCTGTATACAGTTAGCAAAAACAAGACCAGGAGCTGACTGTGGCTCAGATCATGAACTCCTTATTGCCAAATTCAGACTTAAATTGAAGAAAGTAGGGAAAACCACTAGACCATTCAGATATGACCTAAATCAAATCCCTTATGATTATACAGTGGAAGTGAGAAATAGATTTAAGGGACTAGATTGGATAGATAGAGTGCCTGATGAATTCTGGACGGAGGTTCGTGACATTGTGCAGGAGACAGGGACCAAGACCATCCCCATGGAAAAGAAATGAAAAAAAGCAAAATGGCTGTCTGAGGAGGACTTACAAATAGCTGTGAAAAGAAGAGAAGCGAAAAGCAAAGGAGAAAAGGAAAGATATAAGCATCTGAATGCAGAGTTCCAAAGAATAGCAAGGAGAGATAAGAAAGCCTTCCTCAGCGATCAATGCAAAGAAATAGAGGAAAACAACAGACTAGGAAAAACAAGAGATCTCTTCAAGAAAATTCCAAGGGAACATTTCATGCAAAGATGGGCTCGATAAAGGACAGAAATGGTATGGACCTAACAGAAGCAGAAGATATTAAGAAGAGGTGGCAAGAATACACAGAAGAACTGTACAGAAAAGATCTTCATGACCAAGATAATCACGATAACGTGATCACTGACCTAGAGCCAGACATCTTGGAATGTGAAGTCAAATGGGCCTTAAAAAGCATCACTACGAACAAAGCTAGTGGAGGTGATGAAATTCCAGTTGAGCTATTTCAAATCCTGAAAGATGATGCTGTGAAAGTGCTGCACTCAATATGCCAGCACATTTGGAAAACTCAGCAGTGGCCACAGGACTGGAAAAGGTCAGTCTTCACTCCAATCCCAAAGAAAGGCAATGCCAAATAATGCTCAAACTACTGCACAATTGCACTCATCTCACACGCTAGTAAAGTCATGCTCAAAATTCTCCAAGCCAGGCTTCAGCAATATGTGAACCATGAACTCCCAGATGTTCAAGCAGGTTTTAGAAAAGGCAGAGGCACCAGAGATCAAATTCCCAACATCTGCTGGATCATGGAGAAAGCAAGAGAGTTCCAGAAAAACATATTTCTGCTTCATTGACTATGCCAAAGCCTTTGACTGCGTGGATCACAATAAACTGTGGAACATTCTTCAAAAGATGGGAATCCCAGACCACCTGACCTGCCTCTTGAGAAACCTGTATGCAGGTCAGGAAGCAACAGTCAGAACTGTACATGGAACAACAGACTGGTTCCAAATAGGAAAAGGAGTACGTCAAGGCTGTATATTGTCACCCTGCTTATTTAACTTATATGCAGAGTACATCATGAGGAACGCTTGGCTGGAAGAAGCACGAGCTGGAATCAAGATTGCTGGGAGAAATATCAATAACCTCAGATATGCAGATGACACTACCCTTATGGCAGAAAGTGAAGAGGAACTCAAAAGCCTCTTGATGAAAGTGAAAGAGGAGAGTGAAAAGGTTGGCTTGAAGCTCAACATTCAGAAAACAAAGATCATGGCATCTGGTCCCATCACTTCATGGGAAATAGATGGGGTAACAGTGGAAACAGTGTCAGACTTTATTTTTTTGGGCTCCAAAATTACTGCGGATGCTGATTGCAGCCATGAAATTAAAAGACGCTTACTCTTGGAAGGAAAGTTATGACCAACCTAGATAGTATATCAAAAAGCAGAGACATTACTTTGCCAACCAAGGTCCGTCTAGTCAAGGCTATGGTTTTTCCCATGGTCATGTATGGATGTGAGAGTTGGACTGTGAAGAAAGCTGATCGCCGAAGAATCGATGCTTTTGAACTGTGGTGTTGGAGAAGACTCTTGAGAGTCCCTTGGACTACAAGGATATCTAACCAGTCCATTCGAAAGGAGATCAATCCTGGGTGTTCATTGGAAGGATTGATGCTAAAGCTGAAACTGCAATACTTTGGCCACCTCATGCGACGAGCTGACTCACTGGAAAAGAGTCTTATCCTGGGAAGGATTGAGGGCAGGAGGAGAAGGGGATGACAGAGAATGAGATGGCTGGATGGACATGAGTTTGAGTGAACTCCGGGAGTTGGTGATGGATAGGGAGGCCTGGCGTGCTGTGATTCATGGGGTCGCAAAGAGTCGGACACGACTGAGCGACTGAACTGAACTGATTATACAGATAGCATGTAGTAGACGAAGGAGGGAAATTAATTCTGTTTCTATCAAAGTCCAAACCAGTCAAGAAAAGTTTAAACCACTCAAAGTTAAGAGGCACTACCTCTGAGACTCACTGCTATTTATGATAAACATTCTCTTTTGGTTCATTACATTGAGTTGGGATTTCTAGTAATTGCAGACATAAATTTTACAAATTTATACTGATAAATTTTTGAGTGTATATTCATATTCCAAACACTAGAAGGCTATATCATATGCAATTTATCTAAATGCAGCTTACATAAATACATCTACTTATATTTGTTTAAGATGCTGTTGACATCCTATAGGAATCGAAGTTTCCCTTGCAGTAAATGTCACAACTTTAGTTAAAATGTGATGTGTCTATGTTAAAATGAAAAGATTCTTATGAGATTTTATTCCTTTATTTTGCATTTGTTATAGTTGAATCTCTATATAAGATTTGTTGTCATTTATTTGGTTAATATTATCTGATATCTATTTATAATACTTAAGTATTTTTAAAGCCCTGAAAAATTCACAGTCCCACAATATTAAAGAGATGATTACTGAATGGGACCCTCTCCTCATTTTCTCTCCAAAGCCTGTAGTGGGCAATTAATAGTTTTAATTGAAAGGTGTGTGTGTGTCCTAAGTTGCTTTAGTTATGTCTGACTCTGAGACCCTATGGACTAGCCTGCCAGGCTGCTTTGTCCATGGGATTCTCCAGGCAAGATTACTGGAATAGGTTTTCATTTCCTCCTCCAGGGGATCTTCCCAACCCAGGGATCAAACCTGCATCTTTTTTGTATCCTGCATTGTCAAGCAAGTTCTTTACCACTAGTGCCACCTGGGAAGCCCAATTGAAGGGTAGTTTGACTGTTTTTCAGCCCTACTTTATTTGCTCAGCACCCCATCTATGATCCTTACTGAGAAGGTCCCCAAGAGTGGAATGGCAGCCCTGAGGTCTTCCACAACCTTGGCCTTTTCCAACTTCTTGATTTATTTTTCTGGTGTATGAGTGTTCCCACGACTGTCATTAGGCCTGGAGATTTTTGAAGTTGGAACTAGAGAAAATAGGAGTCAATTCTCCCTCTTCGATGAAGATGTGAGTTTCTTACCAAGATCATCATCAGTATGAGGGAAGGAGACTGATGTTCAGAGAAGAGATGAATGATTGTGAGTGAGAATCCTGATGGTATGTTTGGTTGCCTGAGCCTAATTGCTTAACATGCAATTGAAATATGAGTTTCAGTCACTTGCAACCAAAAGAGACTCAAGTAATGGAATCTCTGACATAGCTTTAGTTTTCTTGAGATGAGTTAGGCAGAAAACAAATATGCCGACCCTGCAGGATTTAATAATAGATTAGCTAGCAGCTCTAAATTGGGGGTCGGGTGGTTCAAAGTGCTGAGTGCTATTTGGAGGCATGTTATCCACAGGTAGGTGAGAGGAAGGTCTGCACTCAAGGGAAAATAACGCTGAGTCCCTGCATCCCTGTTTTATTGGTCCCCAGATGGAAGCTTTCTCTCCGCTCCTCCTGGGACTCCTAGACACTTCAGATCGTTACTCTCTTCCTCTTTCACTGATGCTCCCACCAATCCCCCATCACCCTCCTCCTAGCCCCACTCTTACTTGGTTTGAGGGAGCAGAAACCCTCTTAAAGCCTGAAGGAGCAGTATGATCATGAACAAGCAGCCTCATTTCATCTCGGATCATTTCCTAATGTACAGAATGTAGTTGTTGGCAAGGTCACTTCTAATAGTCACCTTAACCTAAAATTATGGATGATGAGGTGGAAAGGATGAGTTGGAATGCAAGGTACTTTTCAAAAAACAGGTATGTAAAACATAAATTTTAACTTATGCTTTCAAGCAAAACAAGACGGGAGATCGGTAGAGACAGGGCAATGCAGGGTTGTGAAAGAACTAATTGCAAAGAGCAACAAGAGGATAAACATGGTTGTGGTGATATGCGTCAGCCAGGGCTGTGCAATAGGAAACATGGTGGTAGCCTGCTCTGTCCGCAGATGGTTGTGACAGGGCAAAGGAAAAAAATATTATTCTTAAATAAATACCCTCTTTATTAAGAACGTCTCAATTACCTAACATTTGAACTTAGAATACTCCATGTGATGAACTACTCAATTGCATAAACTCCCAATTATTCTGGGAAATTTACATTTTGTGACAGTATTTGGCCAATTTGCAAAATAACAGAAACAACACTTTGCAGAAGTATCTGAAAAACTTATAATAGGGAAAAATTAGAAGCTCTCTCATTCATAAATAACTATCATGACGTAAAGCTTAAGTAGACCGTGAAATAATTTTGTGAACAAAAAGTTTACAAGAGAAAATATCTATGAAACATCCATAAAGAATAATAGAAGGGGGTTATGTGAAATAGAGTGAAAACATTATAAATTAAGAGGTAGTTTGACTTTTTAAAAGCCCTACATTATAATTGAGAGTAAAGGTCATATATATGTATATATATCATTTGACTCACAATTTCTAACTAATTAAAATACATGAATGTTTTCATCCTGAAAGTTTTTTCTTCAAATTGGCTCCCATAGTACAGAATATATGGTGTATTTCATATTGGCACTGGAGAGTCAACAATCTGGATAGATGAAGGAAATCGGGGAAAATCAAGGAGAGGTGAAGCACAAAATTAAAAATAATGTGTAGGAGACACTAGTGGTTGTCTGTACAACAGCCTTATATTCTGCTTTTCCCTACTAACTGATTCTGATTTTGTTTCAGAATTTAGGCATGTGGAAATGTGCCCAGGGTAGGTGAGTTCCTTCTCAGGCTTCATAGGCTGAAACAAGGCAGGGTAGTTCTTTGCCAATGACTGATTAGGAGAGGTGGGACATGTGACCCAGTTCCGACTCATGACTTAGAAAAGGGTGTTTGCTGGGGTATTCTGGGAAGCATTTTTCATCCTGATATAACTGAACACAGGTAGGAAGAGCACCCTCCCCATTTCTTTTTAGCCTTTGTATGTTGTCATACAAAGAGATGATATTTGGCAACATGGCAGCCATCTTAAGATCATGAGGAGAAAAGCCAAAACATCTCAGATAAGATAGCCCAGAGCCCTGTCATTGAAGGGCTCATGATTTAACTAACCATGGAAACATGTAACTCCAGTCTTTTTGGTATTGAAATACTTAACTCATCTAAGTTTTTTGTTGTTGCTATTTGCAGGCAAAGCCATACTATTGGATACAAAAGTGACCCAATCCTGTTAATGTGTGTTCATTATGGAATCAAACAGTCCTGAATTTGAATAGTAGCTTTATCAATGAATACATGTATGACCTTTACAGATACTTCACCTTTTCTCATATCTAAAATGGGGATGATAATGGAATCCAGCTCACTGGATTCTTGCGAATATTAAATGGCATACTGCATTTAAAGCAGTTAATAAAATGCTGGCCACGTGGTGAACACACAGTGGAAGTTAGCTATTTTTTAATTAGAGTTTACATTGGTTATTATTAAGAGGCTTGTGACTGTAACGTATGCTGCTCTATGGCAGCTTCATCAAGGCAAGTTAGAGAAAAGTAAGCACTCTGTTCTGACTTGCTTACCCCTAATCAGCACTATTCCATTCACAAAATGGCCCTTTAGCTCCCTCTTTATTTGCTGCAGAAGATTGAGAACAAAGGAAGACTCAGGGAAAACCGTTCATTGGAGGATGAATAGAGCCTAAAGGCTGGCAGTGTGGGAAATTGGGCACATTGGGATGGGTTATTAAGATGGGGTTGTGGGTGATTCTGGAGTTGAGCAAGACATGGGGGCATCTGCATATAAGCAGAGTCGGATTACTGAAAACATTGCGGTAGAGGAATTTTGAGAAACTGACAGAAAACTAAAGAGATGAAAATAATATTTGGCAGTTGGAGAAAATAGGATAGGACATTTCCACATTATTTTACTGGTCAATTGTCTGCATCTCTCCTGTTCACTTTCATTTTTGTGTTCAGTCCAGGGTAAATAACAAGGAGTGAAATGGTACAAAGAGGAGGATTTACAAACAGTTCTTTCATCTTTCTGCCCTGAAACCTTTTTTCCTCCATAAGCTCTTAAAGTGATATTGACCCCAATGGAGTCTCTTGGTTTAAATAGATTCTGCTGCCAAACTTAATGCAAGGACACCAGGATTGTGAGCAAGTGTAATTTGGAGCTCTCCAGCCTTTGCTTCAAAGTGGGATTTAGTCACTTTGAAAGGCATGTGGCAATAGGGTGCCATCTCAGCATCTGCACCCTTGTCTGTTGTCCCCTCTGCCCTCAAGGTTGTAGAGGAGCTCAGGGGAACTAGAAGTTTGGCTGAGTGGTCTTAGGCAATCTGATGTGGAGTCCCCTGATTTTAGTACTTCACTGTGAAATCTAATTCCAGACATTCCCAGCCATCTTAGTCACCTTAAGACTGCACAAGAATCACCTGTGGTGCTTGTTAATAGTATAGATTCCAGGAACCTTCTGGTTCAGAGCACTTGTACAAGTCCCAGGAATCAGTGACTTTTGTCAAGCATCCTCAGTGATTCTAATGCAAGAGATCCAGGAATTACATTTTTAAAAACATGCTCTAAGTACCAGGACTGCCATCATAATGTCTTTCGATTTCTCTCTTTTTCCTAATTCCTAAGACGTGTAGATGCTACTTATGAATAACTGCTGAGAAATTCTCTTTAAAAATTAAACTTAACTGGGCAATGTTCTGAAATTAGAGCTTTCCCTTGGAAGACTGGGTTACTATCAGAAGGAACATGTCTCTCCTGGGAAAACCGATACCAGTGAAATACTCAAGGACCAACTAGCCCTGCTTCGTTAATCCTGGCACTCATTCAGAGGGGAAGCCCTCTTGGGAGTCAGAACCACGCCAAAAGGCAGTGTGAGTGGGGGAAGTGTGTCCTGCAGGGATCAGAAAAGTCACATTCAGGCACACCCATTAAATTAGCTAATTAATGAGATTTTATAATAATTAGTTTCAAGACAAGCAAAACTTTAGTGACACGATAAAGGAACCAATCTGTGCTTTCCCCCATGTTAGGAGGACACCGTTGTAGCACTGAGATTAGAAACAGTGTGCAAGGAGACTTCTAGGCAATTGGTACCGAGCAGGGTATTTCTGAGTGTGGGGTAAGAGGGTAGGGCAGAGAGAGGAGAGACTTCCACTCTAAAGCATAATGACCATATCTGTTTGCACAGAGAGTTTTCTCCTACAAACTTCATCATACCCGGGATGTCATGGGTTGAATCCCAGAAGAGAGATTTTTTTTTTTTGAGGGGTGGATTCAGCCTAGTTTGCAGGATCTTAGTTGTCCTGACCAGGGATCAAACCTGGGCCTCTGCAGTGAAAGCACTGAGTCCTAACCACTGGACTGCCAGGGAATTCCCCAGAAATTTTTAATCTTTTTTTGACATAGATCATTTTACTGAAGTTACAGATTCTCTCTCCAAGAAGTATGTATGTAGGCGTGCCCATGAAAAAGTTCCATATAATGTCAAGGACTCATGAACCTCCTGAAACTCATTTGTGGACCCCAAACAAAGAACGTCTGCTTCAGAAAATATACGGCAGATCCTGGAGATGGAAGTCAATGAAGGATAGGACAATTCAATAAAATAAACTTTTGGTTGAATCAGGCATTGATTTCACAATAGCCTCTCTCTGAAGCCAGACTATTTGGATCAAATCCTACCTCCTTCCTGGTTTCCCAGTTGTACCATTTGAAGCAGTAGACTTCCCTCGCCTCCCTGGACACAGTTCCACATTTCTAAAATGAGGATGATGATACAGACACAGTTACTGTGAGGAGTGAATGTGTAAAGTTCTTACTGGCACATAAACGTTTGCTGATGTGTGTGTGTGTGTGTGTGTGTGTGTGTGTGTATGTTAGTTTCTTAGTCATGTCTGACTCATCAACCCCATGGACTCTAGCCTGCCAGGCTCCTCTGTCCACGGAATTCTCCAGGCAAGAATACTGGAGTAGGTTGCCATTCCCTTCTCCAGGAAAGGTTTGCTGATACTATTATTTAATTCTCTTTCTCAGTGAACGATGTCAACATCAACCACTTATCCAACCTGTCTTGCTTATTGTTATCACTTAAATTCTTACGCTTCCGCTCATGCTGTATTTTCTTAAATAGAATAAAGGCTCCATGAGGATTGATTTTAACATTTTAGACACTGCATTTCATACAGAGCACATATTTAATAAAAATTGTTGAAATAAATGAATTTGTGGAATGAATTTGACTAGGCCTCTCTAAATGTCCCTGTAATCTTTCCCTTCCTTTTTACCTTCATTCAACAGCTTTAATTCAGGACTTCACTACTTATCAGGTTTCTCAAAACAGCCATTGCTTAAAAGCATTTCTGAAATCTGTCCATATATTAGAGTCACCTGGAGGACAGGGGACGGATTTTAACTGTAGACTAGTGTCCTCTGCTTCCCTGGTGGCTCAGATGGTAAAGCGTCTGCCTGCAATGTGGGAGACTCAGGTTTGATCCCTGGGTTAGGAAGATCACCTGGAGAAGGAAATGGCAAACCACTCCAGTACCCTTGCCTGGAAAATCTCAGGGACAGAGAGGCCTAGTAGACTACAGTCAACGGGATCGCAAAGAGTCAGACACGACTGAGTGACTTCACTAACTTTCTTTCTTTCTTTTTATGAGGTGCATAGGATTAGCAACTCTGAAGTGATCGTACTGAAGAACATAGAATACTTCCAGAAGTTTCTCATGTGATTTTTCTTAATCATTCTTTTTTTTCTTCAAATTTCTTTATTTGGCTGCATAGGGTCTTAATTGTAGCATGTGGGAACTTCTTTCTAATTGTGGAGTGGTGGCTTAGTTGCCCTGCATCGTGTGGGATTTCAGTTCCCCAACCAGGGACTGAACATGTGTCCCCTGCATTAAAAGGCAGATTCTTAACCACTGCATCATCAGGGGAGTCCTCTCTCATGTGATTCTTAAGTAATGCTAGTTTTTGAAACTACTTGGTCTATGCTTAAAAAAAATGTCCAAATTCCTTGTCCTTTCATGAAAGACCATTCACTCATTTCCATGTATTTCCCCCAGAATTGGCCCCCACCCCATGTATCCTATACTCCAACCGTACAAAACAACTTCCTTGTTTCCTAGCACTGTGTTCTTTCATGGTTGTGCTTTGTGTACTTCTGAACTTTGAATATATGTCAATTTTTGTTTGTTTTGTTTGAAGTCAGATATTAAAAAATATTTTCTTTCCTAGATTCATACCCCTTTAATTGTCTCCAACAAAGTTCCAGTTTTCAGTTTTAAATGTTGGGTTCATTGATAGAACAAAGATGAATTTCATCCCTTGAACCAAGTGGATCATTCTCTCCCCCAGCTGCCATGTAATTCGCATGCCATAACATCCATATTAGTAAAGTATAAAACTTACTGATTTTTAGTATATTCTCAAATTTATAAAACCATTCAGTTCAGTTCAGTTCAGTTCAGTTGCTCAGTCGTGTCCGACTCTTTGCGACCCCGTGAATCACAGCACGCCAGGCCTCCCTGTCCATCACCAACTCCCAGAGTTCACTCAAACTCATGTCCATAGAGTCAGTGATGCCATCCAGCCATCTCATTCTCTGTCGTCCCCTTCTCCTCCTGCCCCCAACCCCTCCCAGCATCAGAGTCTTTTCCAGTGAGTCAACTCTTCGCATGAGGTGGCCAAAGTATTGGAGTTTCAGCTTTAGCATCAGTCCTTCCAATAAACACCCAGGATTGATTCAGTTCAGTTCAGTTGCTCAGTCGTGTCCGACTCTCTGTGACCCCATGAATCACAGCACGCCAGGCCTCCTTGTCCATCACCAACTCCCGGAGTTCACTCAAACTCATGTCCACAGAGTCGGTGATGCCATCCAGCCATCTCATTCTCTGTCGTCCCCTTCTCCTCCCGCCCCCAACTCCTCCCAGCATCAGAGTTTTTTCCAGTGAGTCAACTTGTCGCATGAGGTGGCCAAAGTATTGGAGTTTCAGCTTTAGCATCAGTCCTTCCAATGAACACCCAGGATTGATCTCCTTTAGAATGGACTGGTTGGATCTCCTTGCAGTACAAGGGACCCTCAAGAGTCTTCTCCAACACCACAGTTCAAAAGCATCAATTCTTCGGCGATCAGCTTTCTTCACCATCCAACTCTCACATCCATACATGACCATGGGAAAAACCATAGCTTTGACTAGACAGACCTTTGTTGGCAAAGTAATGTCTCTGCTTTTAATATACTTTCAAGGTTGGTCATAACTTTCCTTCCAAGGAGTAAGCATCTTTTAATTTTATGGCTGCAATCAGCATCTGCAGTGATTTTGGAGCCCCTAAAAATAAAGTCTGACACTGCTTCCACTGTTTTTCCACCTATTTCCCATGATGTGATGGGACCAGATGCCATGATCTTAGTTCTCTGAATGTTGAGCTTCAAGCCAACTTTTTCACTCTCCTCTTTCACTTTCATCAAGAGGCTTCTTAGTTCCTCTTCACTTTCTGCCATAAGGGTGGTGTCATCTGCATATCTGAGGTTATTGATGTTTCTCCCGGCAATCTTGATTCCAGCTTGTGCTTCTTCCAGCCCAGCGTTCCTCATGATGTACTCTGCATATAAGTTAAATAAGCAAGGTGACAATATACAGCCTTGACGTACTCCTTTTCCTCTTTGGAACCAGTCTGTTGTCCATGTCCAGTTCTGACTGTTGCTTCCTGACCTGCATACAGGTTTCTCAAGAGGCAGGTCAGGTGGTCTGGTATTCCCATCTCTTGAAGAATTTTCCATAGTTTATTGTGATCCACACAGTCAAAGGCTTTGGCATAGTCAATGAAGCAGAAATAGATGTTTTTCTGGAACTCTCTTGCGTTCTCCACGATCCAGCAGATGTTGGCAATTGGATCTCTGGTCCGCCTTTTCTAAAACCTGCTTGAACATCTGGAAGTTCACGGTTCACATATTGCTGAAGCCTGGCTTGGAGAATTTTGAGCATGACTTTACTAGCATGTGAGATGAGTGCAATTGTGTGGCAGTCTGAGCATTCTTTGGCATTGCCTTTCTTTGGGATTGGAATGAAGACTGACCTTTTCCAGTCCTGTGGCCACTGCTGAGTTTTCCAGATTTGCTGGCAGGGTTGATTCAGTTCAGTTCAGTTCAGTTCAGTTCAGTCGCACAGTCGTGTCCGACTCTCCGCGACCCCATGAACCACAGCATGCCAGGCCTCCCTGTCCATCACCAACTCCCGGAGTTCACTCAAACTCATGTCCACAGAGTCGGTGATGCCATCCAGCCATCTCATTCTCCGTCGTCCCCTTCTCCTCCCGCCCCCAACCTTTCCCAGCATCAGAGTCTTTTCCAGTGAGTCAACTCGTCGCATGAGGTGGCCAAAGTATTGCAGCTTCAGCTTTAGCATCAGTCCTTCCAATGAACATCCAGGATTGATCTCCTTTAGAATGGACTGGTTGGATCTCCTTGCAGTATAAGGGACTCTCAAGAGTCTTCTCCAACACCACAGTTCACCATTATCTAATTCCAGAACATTTTTATCATCCCCAAAGGAAACCTTTTATATATTGTAAATCACTCCCCATTTCTCATACCCACCCTCAAAACCTCTGGCAGCCACTAGTTCCTTTTTGTCTCTGTGGATTGCTATTCTGGACAGTTCATATAAATGGAAAAATACAATATACAGCCTTTTTTTTTCTGACCTCTTTCACTTGCCATAATGTTTTCAAGAGTCATCCATGTTATAGCATTATCAGTATTTCATTTGCTTCAATTGGCAAATGATATTCAAGTATGTACATTTTGTGTATTCATTCTTCTATTGATACACATCAGGGTTACTTCCCCTTTGATCATTATGAAAAATGTTATTGACATTGTGTACAAGTTTTTGTTTAGATATATGTTGTTGAATCTTTTGGGTATACATTTAAAAATGGAAATGTTGGGCCATATGGTAACTCTATGTTTACCTTTCCGAGGAACTGCCAAATTGTTTTCTTCAGCAGCCCTATCGTTTTGCATCCTCACCAGCAATGAATGAGGTCTCCAATTTCTCCACATCCTAAGGACACTTGTTATTTCAATCTTTTTTTTTCTTTATAGCCATCCTAGCAGATGTTAAGTGAAGGTATCTCATTGTGGTATTGATTTGCATTTCTTTAATGATTAATCCACTTACTGGCCATTTGCAAATCTTCTTGGAAAATATTCGAATTCTTTGCTAAATTTTACATTGGGTTATAAAATGTTTATTATTGAGTTGTCAGAATTTTTGTGTATTTTGAATACAAATTACTAATCAGACACATGATTTGCAAATATTGTCTCTGATTCTGTGGGTTGTCAGTTTACTTTTTATTTTTTCAATACTGTAGTGTCTTTTGAGGCACTGGCAACCCACTCCAGTACTCTTGCCTGGAAAATCCTATGGACGGAGGAGCCTGGTAGTCTGCAGTCCATGGGGTCACTAAGGGTCAGCCACGACTGAGCGACTTCACTTTCACTTTTCACTTGCATGCACTGGAGAAGGAAATGGCACCCCACTCCAGTGTTCTTGCCTGGAGAATCCCAGGGATGGCAGAGCCTGGTGGGCTGCCGTCTATGGGGTCACATAGAGTCGGTCACGACTGAAGCGACTTAGCAGCAGCAGCAGCAGTGTCTTTTGACTCACAAAATATTTAAAGTTTGGTGAAGTCTAATTTATTTTTCTTTTGTTGCTTGTGCTCTTGCTGTCCTATCTAAGAAATCATTGTCTAATCCAAGGCAATGATTTTGGTTATATTTTCTTCTGAGAGTCTTATACTTTTTGCTGCTGCACTTCAGTCTTTGTTCCATTTTGAGTTAATTTTTGTACACATAGAAGCCGAGGGTTATTCAATCTTTTGCATGTGGCAGTGTGCCAGCACTATTTAGAGAAGACTATTCTTTCCCCATTAATTGGCTTTGAATTCTTATTAAAAATCAATTGGCCATAAATAAGTGAGGATTTATCTGAATACTCAATTCAATTCCATTGAGTATGTCTTAGCTTTATACTGGTATTATACTGTCTTGATATAACTTTACAGTAAGTTTAAAAAACTTAAAGTGTGAATTTTTTTCAAAATTGTTTTGGTAATATTGAGTAATTTATTAATACTTTTAGATATGAATTTTAGCATCATGTTTACAGTTTCCACAAAAAAAGGCAGTCAGGATTTTGGTAGTAATTTCATTGACTCTGTAGATAAATTTGAGGAGTATTGCCCTCTTAAAATGATTAAGTCTTTTCATGAACTTTCCATTCATCTAGATCTTCTATAATCAATTTCAGTAATATTTTAATATCTAATATATAAATTTGCCACTTTTTTGGTTAAATTTACTCCTGAATATTTTATTCTTTTTGGACATGTAAATGGATGTGTTTTCTGAATTTCATTTTTGGATTGTTTATTACTAGTGTAAGGAAATACAATTGATTTTATATATTGCTTAATTCTGTAGCTGTGTTGAATTCATTTATTAGTGAATTCCTTAGTATTTTCTATATACAAGTTTATGCCATCTGTGAAACATGGGGTTTTAATTCACATGCAGTTTTGGATAACATGGGTTCTGTATCATTAATTGCTTTATTATCTTGATCAAACTGATTAACTTTCATGAGAATAATTTTCTCTGCCTGTAAAATGACAATAATAAGTCCAAAATCCATAGTTGCTATGAGGGATACATGTGCGACACTAGTTAAATAACCATTATTTCAATTATTTAATATGTGAATCACAAGAGTTGGTTCTTTGTAGCTAAGAGTGAATAAATCATTTTCCAAATCATTTCTCAATCCTGTTCACATTTGGATGTTGATGTATGGCAGAAACCAACACAATATTATAAAGCAATTATCCTTCAACTAAAAATAAAAAAAAATTTAGAACTAACAAAAAATATGGATCTGAGAAAGAGTATAGTAGATAATGTCAAGTCTTTCAGAATGATTAGAACAACCATAAATGAAGCTTCAAAGATAGATTGAAATTTTGTTTAAATACTTGGCTATATATAATGAACAAAAAACTATTAAAGAATTTTTGTTGGAGAATAATAAAATCAAATTTGAGGTACATTGAAAGACTGAGAAATTAGGAGTATGGGGAAAGGTGTAAGGGGGGAAAGGTAGGAAGCTATTATAAGAGATCAGTAAAGAATTGAAGAATTGATGAAAACCTCAACTAAGGCAATACCTGGGAAAATGTGCGTGCATGCTAAGTCACTCCAGTTGTGTCTGACTCTGCAATCCTATGGACCATAGCTTGCCAGGCTCCTCTGTCCATGGGATTCTCTAGGCAAGAATATTGGAGTGGGTTGTCATGCCCTCCTCTAGCGAATCTTCCTGCCCCAGGGATCGAATCCATGTCTCTTAAGTCTTTTGCATTAGCAGGTGGGTTCTTTACCACTACCACCACCTGGGAAACCCCTAACTGAGAAGATAAGTGAGAAATAATATACTTTGGAAGTATTTAGTATGTTTTGGTTGGAGGGTAAGAATCATAACTTCCGGGATTCTGGGTTGTAAACATATTTCCTTTATTGGAAATGTTGCCTAAGGTACCGATAGAGTACCCAGGTAAATATGCTTATAGGTAATAGAAACTCAATTTGGAATTTATGAGAGAGACCTGTTGAGGGTTCTAGATATAAAATTTTAGCATTTGATTTCTGTGACAACTTCTGGTCTTCACTTCTGTTCTTCCTTTGAAGACTCAACTTATAAATATCCCCCCACCAAACCTCAACTCTTCTGTCTCTGTCTGTCTCTCTCTGGATAACTTAGTTGCCTGGCAAAGCAAAACCTTTACCCTAGTAAAACCTGAACTCTTTCACTCCTCACTTCTGTACCTCAGGCCTCCTACATAACCTCTCTTCTTCTGCTACAGTCTGAACTGATGTGCTCTACAGGACACATGTTTTTAAATTTTTGCTTGCTCTCTTCTTGTTGGAACTTCTGTTTATGGGATCATATATATTCTTTCTTGATTTAAAATAGCATGGAAAATAAATTTTTAAATCTTTGCTTGTGTGAAAATCGTTATCACCATAATATTTTGATTTGGTTTAAAATTATAGGCTGAAAATCAGTTTCCCTCCAAATTTTGAATGTATTAAAAGGCATTTTAGGTTCTAGAATTATTATAGTTGAAGAACTTGTTGAAGAATTTTGATACCTGTTTCACTGTTTGTGCTCTGTAGTTCTGTAAAGGGCTACCAAAGTTCATTGGATACCTGAGGATATTCTCTTTATTCCTTGTCTTCTGAAATTTCGCACTGATATGTGGATCTTTAGAATTTATGCTCTTGGGCATTTAGTGGTTCTTACAAGCTGGAAACCCATTTCCAACACTTTTGAGAAATTATCCTGTATTATTTACTTGATAATATCTTCCATTCTAATTTCAAATTTGACTTTCCCTGAATCTCCATCAGTAATATGAAGAAAGACTGAATAGTCTTCTAATTCTTTTATTTTTTCCTATTGTTTTTTTATTATAATTTATAAAAGATTATTTTTACTTTATTTTCCATTTAATTAGTTTTTTCCATATGATTAATTTTACATTTTTACCTATTTTTCATTTCAGAAGCTCTTTCATGTTTAAAGCATTTTAAATAACATCTTGTTCTTTTTATGGGTGTAATACTTTTATCTTTCCAGTTACATTAATTAGATTTTTAAAGGATTATTTTTCTCTTTATATTACTTGTGACTCTCAACTTCTGTCTGCTGTTTGTTTATTTTGTCTCTGATATTTGTATTGTATCTCTCCATTTTGTTCAGCTTGTATGATATTTATAAAACACCAAATGTCACATTATTTAAAAGTCAGTAATTTTGACTTCTTTTGAAAAATTGTAAGATCTGGCAATACTGGGGTCATGGTTTTCTTTCTTTCTTTCTTTTTTTAATGAGTAGACACTGCATATTTTAGATAGAACACGTATTCTTATGCTGTTTTATTAATTTATCCTTCAGTCTGTATGCACATTTAGGTAGACCATATTCTCCCTCTGTCACTCAAACATCTCAATCCACTCAGAAATCCTCTGACTTATACTTTTGGACACAGGGCTTATCTTTGAAGGTAATATTTGCTCTGTTTTTCTTTCATTAAATCCTCTCCTGTCACCAAATCTTTTTGGAATATAGTTGTTCCTTTAACATAACAGCGAGAAGAAGTTTTATGACCAGTGAAATCCGCCCCAAACAGGTATTATTTGATATATTACCAAGATACTCATTAGTAAGGGTAATTTAGAGTATTCTGTCTTGTATTTCTACTCTTGGACAAATTAAAGAAAATTTAAAGTGTTAAGTTTTTCATGTAACATTTTGTGAAATTTGAGTAAACTAACACTTTCTAAGGTTACGGTTCTCTGTTTATACATGGATGCATGATGCATACTAAGTCACTTCAGTCATGTCTGACTCTGTGCGACTCTATGGATTGTACCTCACCCAGCTCCTCTGTCCAAGGGATTCTCCAGGCAAGAATACAATAGTGGATTGCCATGCCCTCCTCCAGGGGATTTTCCCAACCTCAGGATCAAACCCCTGTCTCTTATATTTCCTAAACTGGCAGGTGTGTTCTTGACCACCTGGGAAGTGCTTTTTCAAGGATATTATGACTTAATTAAATGTTGACAATTTGGTGTTTCTTTGTAATATGGTAAATTAATTTTTTCTTTTTTTAATGAAAAAATTGATATAATTCAGTATCCATCATGGTTGTATAAAGCAGTATGCCATATCTTAAGGGGAGACCACCTGGTTGATCTAGTCACAGGAGCTAGATTTTAGTTCATTGATTCATTGTCGAAGCATAAATATTTATTGAGAAACTTCTATGTGTAAAGCAATCTTCAAGGTGCTGTAAGCAGTCAATCAACCAAATAGTTAAAGTTTCTGTTTTCAGGGAGCTTATAACCAAGTGGGGAGAAAATACGTAGTAAACTATATAAATATGTTAGCTTATATTACCTCCATGGCTTTGGGAAAATCATTTATATTTCTGAGACTCAGTTTCTCTATGAATAAAATAAATATATTGAACTCTAATTTTCTTTTATATCTTTAAGTTAATGTTCTGCTTTAAATTTTAATTTTTAAAAATCATCTAAGTGTCTTGACTGATCCTGGATGTTCCATAAAGATAACTTACAGTGGAAAAATAACCTCTTGGCATGACTTGTCTGAGAAGGTATCTTGAGAAATAGAAGAATTTCATATCAATGTTTAAATTGTCTGAGACTGTATGATGGACATAGCTTTGTATTTCTCTAGGAATATTCTACATTTTAATTTATACATTTTTTAAAACATGAGAAGGAAACAGGTTATGTTCATTTTAACATAACTGTGTGTCTTTCATTCAACTATTCAAAACATTTTTGGTATCACTTACATGCTGGGCATTGAGAATGGGTTTTAATAAGAGAGATATTTTGTCCTTAAGAAGTCTACATTTTTAGATAGAATTTTTTTCCAGAAATTATGCAATTAAATAATATTTCAGAGAGTGATAAATACTATGAAGGAAAAAATAGGGTAGGAAATTAGAGAGCAACAGAGGAAGAGAAGGGTCTATTTGACAGATAATACCAGGATGATCTCTCTAAGAGCCAATAGTAAGATTGCAGATCAAATACAGGATGACCAGTTGTATTTGAATTTTAGATAAATGGCAAATAATTTTTTAGTATAAATATATCCCATGCAATATTTGTGACATAATTAGAAATTATGTTATTATAATTTTTAAATATATAAATTAATAATATATTAATATATAATTATATATAGAAATTATAAAATATTATACAATTCATTATCTGAAAACTAAAATTTAACTGGGAATCTTGCATTTTTGTTTTCTAATCTGGCAACCTTACATTTAAGCCAGGACCAGAAAATAGTGAGGAAACTGTGTATTGGATCCAGAGGGAAAGATTTCAAGATAAAGGAAACAACAAGTGCAAAGTCTTATAGCAGGAATTATCAAAACTGTTTAAGAAGCAGCAGGAAAGTCTATGGGTTGAGTTGGATTGAGGAGGGAGTGAATGGCTGGCTATGCTGGAAAGAGAGGCAGAAGTTAGATCATATGTCTAAGTAGCTAAGTTGTGTCCAACACTTGCGACCCCATGGTTTGTACGACTGTGGGACTATAGTCCGCCAGGCTCCCCTGTCCATGGAATCCTCCAGGCAAGAAGTGGATTGGCATTTCTTTCTCCAGGGGGTCTTCCTGACCCAGGGATCAAACCCAGATCTCCTGAGTTGAAGGTTGATTCTTTACCAACTGAGCAATGAGGGAAGCAGGCACCTCATAGAGGTCCTTTAAACCATTGTTTAAATTGGAAGAACTGACTCATTTGAAAAGACCCGGATGTTGGGAAAGATTCAAGGTGAGAGGAGAATGGGATGACAGAGGATGAAATGGTTGGATGGCATCACCAACTCAATGGACATGAGTTTGAGTAAACTCTGGGAGTTGGTGATGGACAGGGAAGCCTGGTGTGCTGCTGTCCATGGAGTTGCAGAGTCTGACACGACTAAGCACAACAACACTTGATGGAAAGCCATTAGAACGTTTTGGGTGATGAATGATGAGATATAATTTAAGTTTAAAGAGACCTCTTGGCTGCTACATGAACATATTCTCTAAGGGCAAGCACTGAAGCAAGAAGACTTGTTGAAACTGACTGTGGCAGAGATGATGCTTTGGGATATGGCGTTAGCAGTGGGGATGGTGCACTGAAGTCTGATTGGGTCATATTTTAGAAGAAGAACCACAGGACTTGCTAGTTAGATGTGAGGTAAGTGAGAAAGATGAATCAGAAATGCATTCTATGTCTTTGGCCTGAGCAACAGCATAGCTCGTTATAAGTAAGGTTGATGACAATGAAAAGAAAGTGAATTAAATGTTCTTAAGCATTTGTTTATTGAAACACATGCAAACACACACTCACCTCTCTTGTACATTCCTTGCCAAGGTTTTCAAATCTAATGTATCATTATAACTATCAGTATTTACCTGTGCATATTTCACCAGGCAATAGTACTGCTGCTGCTGCTGCTGCGTCACTTCAGTCGTGTCCGACTCTGTGTGACCCCATAGACGGAAGCCCACCAGGCTCCCCCGTCCCTGGGATTCTCCAGGCAAGAACACTGGAGCGGGTTGCCATTTCCTTCTCCAATGTGTGAAAGTGAAAAGTGAAAGCGAAGTCGCTCAGTCGTGTCCGACCCTTAGCGACCCCACGGACTGCAGCCTACCAGGCTCCTCCATCCATGGGATTTTCTAGGCAAGAGTACTGGAGTGGCTTGCCATTGCCTTCTCCGGCAATAGTACTAGACCATTATATTTATTACTCAATTAAGTATGATTGTTATTATAATCATTCTCATATTACAGATGAGAAAAAATGAAGCCTACAAGGATTAAATAACTTGCCCCACAGGATGCAGCTAGGAAATGGTGGAATATGGCTCTAAAGATAGCATGGTAGACTCAAAACACTTTCACTTAACAGCTGAGTTTTGCAAAAACAAAGAGAGGAAAAGAAAAATAAATGATGTTTTGAGTCATTCTAAATGAAAAAGGAATTCATTCAACTTTTAGACTTCTAGCCAAAGTTTCCCCCCAAATCCTTAAAATTTTAAATAAGGAAAGTAAGGGACAAATATTTAAAAACTTTATTAAGTGACAAAACAGAAGATTTGGCAGATTAAGGATCAAGTTTTTGTTATTGGATGAGAAGACTGAAATGATAAAAAGTCAGTTTTTCAAATTAATTTATAGTTTAATTCCCATCAAATCATACATAATATGCACACAACACACACCCTTACACACACACACATGCACATGTATATACAACATATGTGTTTATTGGTGTTATTTCAATAAATCATAAAACAGATAAACCACAACCTAACTTTTATTTTCTGCCAACTCTGCTGATTCATTCTTTAAAAAAATTTTTTTAATTTTTAATTGAAGGATAATTGCTTTACAGCATTGCATTCAGTCAGTTCAGTTCAGTCACTCAGTCGTGTCCGACTCTTTGTGACCCCATGAACTGCAGCATGCCAGGCCTCCCTGTCCATCACCAACTCCCGGAGTTTACCCAAACTCATGTCCATCGAGTCAGTGATGCCATCCAGCCATCTCATCCTCTGTTCTCCCCTTCTCCTCATGCCCCCAATCCTTCCCAGCATCAGGGTCTTTTCCAATGAGTCAGCTCTTGGCATGAGTTGGCCAAAGTATTGGAGTTTCAGCTTCAACATCCGTGCTTCCAATGAATACCCAGGACTGATCTTTAGGATGGACTGGTTGGATCTCCTTGCAGTCCAAGGGACTCTCAAGAGTCTTCTCCAACACTACAGTTCAAAAACATCAATTCTTTGGCACTTAGCTTTCTTCACAGTCCAACTCTCACATCCATACATGACCAATGGAAAAACCATAGCCTTGACTAGACGGACCTTTGTTGGCAAAGTATTGCTTTGGTTTCTACCAAATATCAACATGAAATAGTCATGGTTTACCCATGGACGACCTAACTTTATATAAGAAAAAGGACACATATAGAACACAGGAAATAAAAGTGAAAGTATCCTGAGGAACAGTGGAAATTAGGACTCATAAGAGACTAATTATTTTCCCCAGATATGTCCACATATATATGAAAATGCTGTCAGTATGAAAAGATTACCACAATATGTGTTTATTCATGAAAACAAGGCAAAGAACTAAAAAAATATAAATTTTTGTTTGTAAAAATACAGAAAAAACAAATCGTGTTTTCATAGTTATTTTCATCTGACAACTCTCAAAAAACACTTTTATTTGAAACTTCGAGAGAATAGACAGAATACTCAAAAAGGTTGTACCTGGGTGAGAGACAAGCATGGTAGGGAAGAAGTTTCACTATAAATCTTTCATATTGAACAATTTGAATGTACACCCAATTCAAAATTTTAAGAAGTAATATTAGCATGCTATATTTTGGAAACTGATGGGCAATTACTTCTGTGGTGAAAAAGGCATGTTTGAACACTGAACGTATAAAATTTGACTAGTTTTACTATAAAGCTGCTTTGGTTAAGAAGCATATGGTTTCATTCAAATAAATCTCTGGATGATTTTTATAAGTCTTTCATCACCTATTGAGTCTGAAGAAAAAATCCTTTTGACATCATAGTCTATGTTTGGTCCAATTCCATTTTACTAGCTTGATTTCCTTTCTCATAATCTCTGAAGCAATTTGCTTCTATGCCTGAGCAGGGATTCAGTTCAGAGATAAAATAGAAAAATTATTAGCTAAATCTGATGCATTATTTTTTCTGTTCTGCTTCTTACTCTCTGAATCTATGGTTGTTTGTTCAATTTATTTTTTTAAAGGAATATAAATATTTCTAGACTTAATGCTTTGAACACTGAATTTGAGATGGTTTTTCATGTTTAATCATTTTTTTCAATTCCATAACGAGCTGAAAAATAGATTTGAGTGGGTTTTTAGCAAACTTGATCGTATTGTTCTCCTCCAGAGCTATTATATTTTGCATAATTCTCTCCGTAATTCTGATATTTGACTAGTATCTGTAACTTATTCAGGACATTTTTTTCACTTTCATACATTTTTATTAACAATATTTAAAAAAATCATAAACCCTTTCATTTTTAGTTTGTCAATACTTTATTCAGCAGAATTTGGAGATTGTATAATTTATTTATTTTTTCTTTTATTTTCCATGATAGCATTTGTGAGATATAGGGGAAAAAATCAAAGAAGTTGATTAAATTGACATAGAGAATTGCTTCTGTTGAGGAAGTGATTTCTACAGTTCAGTTCGAATACTGACAGCTTTGTAAGTCTCTACATAATATCAGCAATAATCTAAATATTGTTTTTAAATGTTGTAACATAAAATGCCTTTTTGAGACCTTTCTTTTCTATGGAAAATATAGGATCCCAGATCCTATATTTTATCTCACATAGATATAATGAGGATTGTAATGAAATAAGGATTTTCTAACTATGATTTTCTGAGAAATTTGTTTCTATTAAAAGAAAATGTAGTGAGGTCATTTAAGAAAATTCTCTGGGTATTCAGATTTGGACTATATGGCTGCCATAAAAAAGACAGATACAAAGCATGGTGTGAGTGTTAGAATCATCTCTCCTGTATTGAAGGAGAGCAATGTCAAGGCAGGCTTTGTGGAGAAGGTGACCTGAATAGATCATAAAATGATGTGGAGGAGTTTGCCAAGTGGAAAAGGTGTGAAGCGTAATGAAGTGTATACAGAGGAAAGCACTTTGTATAAAAACATAGAAGCATTAGACACTGGTACTTTTAGCCAAATGAATGGAAATTTGATGAGATACTGGGAGAATAACTGAAGATGAAGGAATTCAGCCACTTAAGGGACAAATCAGAGGTTCTTGTAATCCATCTTAAAGATTTTAAAAGTATTTTTTTAATCACTTTTTGATAAATAAAAATAATATTAAATCTGCATGAATTATAACCTTCAGTTCAGTTCAGTTCAGTTCAGTCGCTCAGTCGTGTCCGACTCTCCGCGACCCCATGAATCACAGCACGCTAGGTCTCCCTGTCCATCACCAACTCCCGGAGTACACTCAAACTCTTAGGTTGGGATTTATAATGTCTTACAGAAACAACTAACTCTATTACAGTCTAAAACCTAGACTCCAGAAAAAGTATGAATGTATGTGCATACTAAGTTGCTTCAATCATGTCCAACTCTTTTTGATCCTGTAACTGTAACCCACCAGGCTCCTCTGTCCCTGGATGCTCCAGGCAAGGATACTGAAGTGGGTTGCCACGCCCTCCTTCAGGGGATCTTCGGCTCAGAGATCAAACACGTATTTCTTAAGTCTCCTGCATTGGCATGTGGGTTGTTTACTGCTAGCCCCACCTGGGAAACCCCAAAAGGATGGATACATCAATTGAAAGTCAGCTCCAATTCATTGTCCACTTTCTCACCTTCCATTGACTTCTCCAGTTGTGGTTTAACTCTGCTTTCACTACAACATCAGAGTCATTTGGGTCACTATCACAGACTGAAGGCTGTGTTCTCCACCCCCACCCCTGACCCTGCCCCCAGCCGCCAGCTTCATATACTGAAACCTTAACCCATATTACGGCATTAGGAAGTAGGACCACAGGGAGGTAATTAGATCATCAGAGTGGAGCACTCAGGAGTGGGATTCATACCCTTATAAGAAAAGACATGAGAGAGTTGGCTCCCCTATATGTGTTCTTCTCCATAAAGAGAAAGCAAGATGATGGCCATCTGTAAACCAGGAAGATGGCCAGTACCAGAATCCAAACTTTCTATACTCCAGAACTGTGAGAAATAAATTATTTGGTAATTTGTCATGACAGCCTAAATTAAGAAAGCTGCCACTGACCTTTATTTATAAATTAATCACCTATATTTCAGCTCTGCTCTTGTTTGGCCATTTGGGAGCATATAACATTATATGCTGGGAGAAGGCGATGGCACCCCACTCCAGTACTCTTGCCTGGAAAATCCCATGGGCGGAGGAGCCTGGTAGGCTGCAGTCCATGGGGTCGCGAGGAGTTGGACACGACTGAGCGACTTCACTTTCACTTTTCACTTTCACGCATTGGAGAAGGAAATGGCAACCCACTCCAGTGTTCTTGCCTGGAGAATCCCAGGGACCGGGGAGCCTGGTGGGTTGCTGTCTATGGGGTTGCACAGAGTCGGACACGACTGAAGCGACTTAGCAGGAGCAGCAGCAGCAGCAGCAACATTCAGTTCAGTTCATTTCAGTTGCTCAGTCGTGTCCAACTCTTTGCGACCCCATGAATCACAGCACGCCAGGCCTCCCTGTCCATCACCAACTCCCGGAGTTCTCTCAAACTCATGTCCATCGAGTCGGTGATGCCATCCAGCCATCTCATTCTCTGTCGTCCCCTTCTCCTCCTGCCCCCAATCCTTTCCAGCATGAGAGTCTTTTCCAGTGAGTCAACTCTGCGCATGAGGTGGCTAAAGTATTGGAGTCCTTCCAATGAACACCCAGGATTGATCTGCTACTATCTGTTTTTCTAAACTTTCTCTTATGTTTTCCCAAATGCCCCGCTTCCCTGATTTTCCTTGTGTCTACTTTCCCTTTTGCAGTCTACTTTGAGAAACCCTAATCTATCCAAATTTTTAATTTTGATCTTCATGAAGTTCTCGGTCCTTTTCTTTTCTCACCATGTCCTCTCTATTGGGGCAAGTCTATTTACTTCCATGATTTTAATTGCAGTTAATATCTGTATGCTGGTGATTTTCAAATTGCTTGCTAAGTCAATTTAATCGTGTCTCACTCTTTGCAAACCTATGGACTGTAGCCCACTATGCTCTTCTGTCCATGGGATTCTCCAGGCAAAATACTGGAGTGGGTTATTGTTTCCTTCTACAGGGGATCTTCCTGACCCAGGGATCGAACCCACATCTATTATGTCTCCTGGATTGGCAGGCAGGTTCATTACTCCTAGCACCACCTGGGAAACCCATTTCCACCCAAAATTTCCCTCTTGAGATTCAGATAATATTATTTTCTGAATGTTTCTACTTGGACATTCTATAGTTCAGGCTCACAGCATCATGAAGTCATGAGGTAATCATCTTCTTCCCCATATCTATTCTTTTTATTTTTTCATAAATGTTATATTCCTCCACTCACAGCCTAAAAACTTCATGCTGCCTATGATTCAGTTTGTTATGCTCCAGTGGTGTGCTTATTAATTGTACCTTCTAAATGTAAATCTAATTTCTTTGCCTGTTTCTATTCCCACTGCTGTTAGCCAAGTCCAGGCCACCAAATTCTAACCTGGCTTATTGCTGTGCTTTTCCACCTCCACCAAGTGCCATGCCACGGTGTTTTTTGTGTTTTTTTTTAATGTAACCAAACACATTTCTCTCAAGGATACAACCCATCTGCTGCTACTGCTAAGTTGCTTCAGTCTTGTCCGACTCTGTGCGACCCCACAGACAGCATCCCACAGGCTTCGCTGTCCCTGGGATTCTCCAGGCAAGAACACTGCAGCGGGTTGCCATTTCCTTCTCCAATGCATGAAAGTGAAAAGTGAAGTCACTCAGTCGTGTCTGACTCTTCGCGACCCCATGGACTGCAGTCTACCAGGCTCCTCCATCCATGGGATTTTCCAGGCAAGAGTACTGGAGTGGGTTGCCATTGTCTTCTCTGTACAACCCAGTAGTGGCTCCATATTTCCTCTGTGATAATGTCCATGCTTCACTCTCAAAGTACTTATGAAACACGTAAAGCAAGGTGTTTGATAAGTTATTTTGCTTATTTCATTGAATATTTATCCTATTAGATTATATATTATTGTTTATAGACTAGAAACCAAATAAGATAGTATCCCATGTACAGTGGTAGTGATGGATATATTCCTGTCTAAAAGTCAACGTATATTTTCGAACTGCAATAGTCTCTCAACTGTAGTGTGTTCTGTAGATAGAGAACTAGACCACTCTAGTCTTTCTCTAATTTTATTGTCTGGCTGGGAGCAAGACAACTTGTAAGGTATGAATTAAACAAAAACCATTCAGGAAAAAATTATGTAGAACTACCTGTAAGTGAATTTTGTTGTTGTTTTCAGTTGCTCAGTCGTGTCGTGTCCAGTCTTTTTGACCCCATGGACTGCAGCACTCCAGGCCTCCCTGTCCTTCATCATTTCCCAGAACATGCTCAAACTCATGTCCTTTGAGTCAGTGATACCACCCAACTATCTAATCCTCTGTCACCCTCTTCTCTTCTTGCTGTCAATCTTTCCCAGCATCAGGGGCTTTTCCAATAAGTCAGTTCTTCACATCAGTTGGCCAAAGTATTAGAGCTTCAGCTTTAGCATCAGTCCTCCCAATGAATATTCAGGATTGATTTCCTTTAGGACTGACTGATTTGATATCCTTGCTGTCTAAGAGACTCACAGGAGTCTTCTCCAGCACCACAATTCAAAGGCATCAGTTCTTTGGTGCTCAGCCATCTTTATGGTCCAACTCTCATATCCATACATGACTCCTGGAAAAACCACGGCTTTGACTAGAAAGACTTTTGTTGGCAAAGTGATGTCTCTGCTTTTAAATATGCTGTCTAAGTTTGTCACAGCTTTTCTTCCAAGGAGCAAATGTCTTTTAATTTCATGGCTGCAATCACCGTCCACAGTGACTCTGGAGCCCATTAAAATAAAGTTCACCAGAGTTCAAACATATCAGTTCTTCAGTGTTAAGCCTTCTTTAAGTGAATAGATGAGAGAAATCCAAGCTAAGCTATTTGAAGAAATTTTGCCAGAGATGGGCTTGGTACTAGGTTTTAGAAAATAAGTAGAATTTGAGAACATGAATAAAAAATAAAATCTATTTCACAAAGGAGAATATTATATGAAAATTAAAAACAAAGAATTTAAAGCAATTTTTAAAATAAAAATACATATCAGTAAACTTGTAGAAAATTTAACCTTGCTTCAGGTTTCAACAGCCTTAGAAAAACACGGTAACATCTATAGGTAAAATTTCCCTCCTGGTAAATATTGTTTAACTTGGCTATTAGTGGTGGTTAGGGACAGTGGCTAAAACCAGGGTATTGGTTTTGATTTTTGTGTAGTCTGAATTAATCCCATGGGCCAGAACCATGCTTCCTTTATACTAAACCTGACTCATTTGAAAAGACCCTGATGCTGGGAAAGATTGAAGGTGGGGGGTGGAGGGGACGGCAGAGGATGAGATGGTTGGATGGAATCACCGACTCAATGGGCATGAGTTTGAGTAAGCTCCAGGAGTTGGTGATGGACAGGGAGGCCTGGCGTGCTGCAGTCCATGGGGTTGGAAAGAGTCTGACACGACTGAGTGGCTGAACTGAACTGAACTGAACTGTCCTTCCTCAGGGGTGGGGTCCTGGATACTGGTTAAAAGACATAGGCGAATAGATGGGTTGAGTATTCTTCTTATGACTCTTTAGAAGGATCTCTCTGGTTCTGTCTTGTTAATCAATTAGGGCCCTGTGGCTTAAGTACTGCAAGTCAGGAACAGATTTACTTAATTTTCTTTGAAAAATGCCATGTGCTAGTAGATGACTGTAGACTGAATTGAATTGTGTCTTTTCCTACTCCAAATTATTTATTGAGGTCCTAGCCCCCAGTACGCCAGAGTGTTCACTGTATCTGAAGACAGGGTCTTTAAGTAATTAAATTAAAATGATGTCATTAGAGAGAACCCTAATTCAATATTACTGGTATCCTTGTAGGAAGAGAAAGATTCGGATTCAAACAGGTATAGAGGGAAGACCATGTGACCACAGGGAGAAAACAGCCAACTTCAAGCCAGGGAGAGAAGATTTTGGAGAAAACAACCCTGATGACCCCTTAATGTCAGCCTTCTAGCCTCCAGAATTGTGAAAGACATTTCTGTTGTTGATGCCTCCCAGTCTGTGGTATTCTGTTATGGCAGTCCTAAAAAACTGCTAACAGTGATAAAGAGTAGAAGTTTATCTTTCACAGCCGGTCTCTAACCAATAGCTAGGATAATGCTTTGGCTACACATCTTTTTTTTTTTTTTTTTTTTAGCTTTATGGATTTTATATTTAGTTTTTCTCAGTAACATGTTACACATCTTTAAGATAACTTAAGGATAATGCTTTGGCTATGCATCTTTAAATAACTTTGAAATGAATAATATTAATTTTTGTTAGAGTCAATAAAATAAAAATGTGGTAATTAATACTAATTTATAGTTCCACATGGACTTTCAGATGCTGCTTTACTGAGGGACTATTAATATAGTAAAATGCATCCTGATGTACAATAAGTAATGTGATATGGTCTTGTGTATGTTATTACACATTCTGGTACAATCCAGAATTCATTTTTAAAAAAGAGATCAGAAAAACACTGTTTGAAATAGATATAAGCCATGGATGATAAAGTTCTTTATGTTACCCATGGATGTTAAATGGCTTGTATAGTAATGTGAAAGTGCCAATCCTATATTTCAGGTTGAAAAAGTCATTTCGATTTAAAACTCCTATTTTCTCTTCCTCATATATTTTTTTAAACTCCCATTCACCACTGAATTCTCATGCTTCATCTCAATTTCAGCCATGTATTATGAAGTTACACAAAAATTCATTTGGCTGATTATGCCAATATGAAAAGACATTTTTCATTTAGAAGAAGCTGAAACAGATTAATTTTAAGATTTTGATATTTCAAAATGGGTTTGACTTTTGATTTAAGAAGTGTTTTTACTTGAAATGATTTGGATTGGAAAGAGCAAATATGTGGCCTTTGAAAATGATGCCCTAACCACAGGGATGGACGCTGGTTCATAGCTGGGGCTGTCCCAGTGGCCTCCCCAGCTTTTCTCCTGGGCAGATGTGCACCAGCAGCCGTGAAATGCCCATCCATAAGAGATGGCAGCTCAGATGCCTTTGCTGGGGCCAAGAGTTCCCAAAAGCATCTCAGTTCTTCCCCGTGTAGCTCACTCAGGTTTTTGTAACCTTTGTCCAGTTTTCTCCAGCATCACTTACAGCAACAGTTCTTCATTTCCATTGCCACACACAAGGCAGTTTGGCTGAGTTTTTCTGTTGAAATGAAGGCATGTAGACTCAAACACATACCCACACTCATGGTCACAGCATTTGGAACCATCAGGGTGCCTAAGTCAAAGTCTACAGTATCAGCATTGTCTCCTGAAACAGGGAACAAGTACCTAAAGGCTGGCTGGACAGAATAGGGGTGAGATGGAAGAAGCACTTCACAAATAGTTTCCGATTGATAGTAGTCCAGGAGGTACTTGGCACTGAGCTTAATGCAACTTGTATATTTGCATTCATTCATACTTATTGATGTAGGATCAGTCTTTCCCTCCTTTTTTTGCTTTCACTCAATCTCTTCTTTCTCTGAAACTGTAGTATGCACTTATAATAGTGAATAATTATGAAAATAAAGAGTATAGGATAGAAAGTATGCCCATTTTTACATATCTATTCCTATCTTTTTATCTTGCTGAACATATCTACCTATCATCTGTTTAAAAAATAGTTTGTCTCAAGCTAAATATATCTAGTTTTATATTATGATGTCTAAAATATAAGCATTTGACATTTTATTAAATCATCTTTAAGAATTAGATATTTAATGATCATGTAGGTTTTTAAATCATTTTATTACTGTCTACTGTGAAACAATTGTTTAGGTTTAATTTTGTTTTGCCCTTATATTTTTAAAGATTTTTTTTTATGTGGACCATTTTTGAAGTCTTTATTGAATTTGTTACAATATTGCTTGTGTTTTACCTTTTGGCTTTTTCACCACTTGGCATGTGGGATTCCCCAATCACAGATCAAACCACCACCCTTCGCACTGGAAGGCATAGTCTTAACCACTGGACCTCCAGGAAAGTCTTGTTTTGCTATTGCAATTAATACACTTGTAGCAAGTATAAGTTAGGCACTTGTAAAGTGCCTGAAAAGTTCAGTGCTTGAATAATGACTGGTAGATGTCTGGATGTGATTGCACAGGAACTTTAGTGGGACAATTCTGAGACATGATGTCAACTCCAGAGTTTCCCTGAGGGATTAGCTGAAGCCTGCCTGAAGCTTTACCTGCAGTTTCACCTTGCTTTGCTTCGTCTCCTTTTCTGCTCCTGCTTCTTCCACTTTCTGACCGCATTCCCTTGGGAGCACTTTCTTAATAAATCTCTTGCAATAAATCCTTGTCTTATGGTCTACTTATGAAGAATTGGATGTAAGAGATCTTTTCATAAATCTATGCTTATTCTCATAAGATAATGCCTTAGAAAATTTCAACTATAGGGTATATAAATTTTTGAAGTGTTTGACGGATACTGGTAATTTGCCAACTATAAAAATTATATAAAATCAAGATCTAGCCATCAATATATGCATCCTCCTTCCAGTGCATCCTCTGGAATAGTATCAATTATCATTTGAATAACTCTTTGTCTTGTTGGTAAGCAAAGAAAACTTCATTGTCATAATTATTTGGGGTCTCTTTGGTGAGCAGTTTTTGAAACAAACTTAGTCAAACTCTCTTCCACTTGCATGTAGCTATAGTATCATGCTTCTGACTATTCCTCAGAGCAGTAGGCCCTGGGCCAGCTCCTTTTCTCACAAGTGTTACCTTCTCTGGAGGTAGAGGTAGACCCCTAGTGGCCATATTTGTGCTGTGTCAAGACCCTGATCCTGCTACAGATGATGGAATTTAGAGTAGGTGTCTAATTACTTAGGTCCATTAGTTTCTCTTTCTTGTGACTATAAAACAGGTTTAAAGTCAGAAAATCTAAAAAGTCAAAAGACTAAAAAAATCCTTTTAGAAGTGGGACTCTGCTTATAGCAGCACCCTAAAATGGTGATCCATAGATCAAATAGAACAATGGAATAGAATATTGGATGTAAAAATTGATTCATGTTTATGTGTGGAAACCTGATAATCAAAGAAGTGTGTGTCACAGAACAGAGAAGTTAAGAAAGAACTACTTTATAAATGATGCTGGGAAAACATATATACGGAAAAAAAGAAATAGATCTCTACCTCATATCATTGACAATAACAAATCCAGTTGGAACAAGAACTTAAATGAGGAAGGTAAATTTCTAATAAATTTAGAAAAGAATATGAAAGGAGGAACCAACACTTTCAGGGTATAGAAAGATTTTAATACAATACACCAATAGCTCACACTACAAAAGAGCTGAGTAAAGACTGAGAAATTTGATTACATTCAATTTAACAACTTCCTTTCTTCAAAAGCAGCCATTAAGAAGAGAAAAAGAAAAATCACAAAGAGGGAGAAGTTATTTGATAAGTATCATAATAAAGATATTATTAATATCCATACCAAATAAAATGCCTATAAATCAACAAGAGGAAAGCAAGATAATAAAGAAAATGAGCAGTAGATATACAGAGACATTTTTAGTAGGGGAAATATATGTGGCTAACAAACATGAAAATACCCTCAACTTCATTTTTAATCAGGAAAAGGCAAATTATGCATAATGAAATAATATTTCACCCACCAGAATGACTGTTAAATCTGGCAGTACTAAATATTGATAAGTATATCCAGCAGTGGTAACTCTTACAAGCTGTATTTTGGAGTATATGTTGGAATAGATTCTTTGGAAAACTATTTGAAATTACCTTTTAGATTTTAACATTTCCATCCAAAGACTTCAAAAATTCTAGTTCTAGGTATATAAACCTTACAAAACTTGTACATGTGTATACTTGAAGACATATAATATCACCCTACACAGTTTTGTAATAGCAAAAAATGTGAGCAACCCAAATGCTCATGAGCAGTAAGGTAGATAAGTATGTTCTGGTGTATTCAAATGCTGATGTATTATAGAAAATGAAATCAGAGATACATACATCAAGAGAATACTAAGTAGAAAAAGAAAATCACAGGCCACATACTATAAATATGTCAATTCAAAATCAGAAAAAATACATATAAGTGTTCATGTATAATGCACAAAACCATTAATAGAATGAAAGCAAAGAACACTGAACACAAAAAATTAGAATTGTTGTTACATCTATTTACGGGAAGAGAACGGTAATGAAATCAGGAAGAGCATACAGGAGTCCTCAAAGTTAATGGTAATGTGTAATTTCATAAATTGGATGTTAAGTTCATAGGTTTGGCTTTATCATTATTTTTGTAACTATGCAAAATACTATATACACTAATATACTTTTATCCATATTCATAAGTATAATGTATTTTATAATAACCAGATCAGTTTGGGATGTAGTAAACAACAGATGACATAAACAGAGTCTACAAGGACACTGCTACTACCTAAGGCATTTTACTGAGCAAGTCATTTTACTGAGAATATGAAAGTGAGATTACTATTATTATTATTCTGTGGATAATGAATGATTATTTTTTGAGAATCTCATATGTGTTAATTACTATTCTGGATGCAGTGTTCAGAGTCTCAAATGATCATCAAAATCTTAGTTCTCTTGGAGTTTTCAATCAAGATGGCATGGGGAAAGAGTAATTAGGAGCAGATACAGTTCAGTTCAGTTCAGTCATTCAGCAGATACAGTTCAGTTCAGTCACTCAGTCATGTCTGACTCTTTGCAACCCCATGAATCACAGCACGCCAGGCCTCCCTGTCCATCACCAACTTCCAGAGTTCACTCAAGTGAATCACCTGTCCATCGAGTAGGTGATTAGCTAACAGATGTATGATATGTCAAGGGCTGACAGCTATTGCAAGAAAAAAAGTTACCTCTTCAGTAAATAACTATAAAATTGAAGAAAACATATGAAGTTTTTAATCATTTTTTAAATGATTGGTTTTAATCATTGCACAAAAGACAGTGTAGAACTATGATCCTTTGGATAAGGCAAGCATCCATGAGCTCAGTGACTGACCAAAATCCTCCTGGATTTCTCCCTGGGATCCTTTCCTCATGTAGAGCAGTGAGATGGAGCCCAAGCAGAAGAGTGGGTTGAACTTCTGGCCTGAGGAAGTAGAGGGTCAGAGTTCCAAGCTATTGAAACAGCTGGAGTTTGTGAGGTAGCACACTTAAAAGGAGGCAGCTGAACAGAGAGGAAACCTAGAAGTCTGTGGGGGAGTTTCTCCTATATTGAGTTTCTTCTCAATGCTTGTGGCCAAGCATTGAGCTGCATATATGACACATAGGACTTCTGAAAAGCTGTGAAAGAGGTCAGCTGATTTTAGAGGTCCTGCAAGTTTGGAAGACATTGGAGTTGCATCCCAGTCAGAGTGGAGAGACCATGCTGAGCAGCTGTAGCTGGCAGTGACACAGACCTTAGAATGCCCACACTTTAGGAAAAGTGCCACAACTTACAGTAAAGGACACATCTCAGTTCTAAATTCCAAACCAAAAGAAATCTGCCACAACAAATAATAAAATGAAGTCTGATAGAACCAAAATAACACTTTAGTAATTAGACTGCTTGCTGGAAAAAGTCAACACACTTTAAAGGATGAAGTCATAATTTAGACACCTACATCCATTATCCACAATCTACTGCATACAGTAAAAATTACGAGACCTGAAAAGAAATAGGAATATAGCACCCATAGTCAATAAAAATAGTCAATCAAAATTAAATCAAAGAATTTACAAAGATTTTAAAGTACTGTTATGTATATATTCAAAGACTTAACAGAAAAAATGGTTATAATGAACGAATAGCTTGGGAATCTCAAAAAAGAATAAAAACTCCAAAAGAAAGAAAAATTTCAAACTAAAATACAGGATCTTAGAAGAAAAACTTATATTGCACAGGAGAGCATCAGTGAGTCTCAGGACTGATTTGGATTTAACCAACATGAAGATGAGAGAGAAAGATGATTAAAATAATAAACAGAACTTCAGTTACCCATAGGATATATTCATTAGTCAAATATATGTGCAGTTGGACAAGAAAGAGAGAATAGATAAAGGAGCAAAACACACTTAAACAATGGCCCAAAATTTCCCCAGTAGGGTGAAATGCATAAAATTAGACACTCAGCAAAGGCCAGTCAAAGTAAGACAAAGAAAACCACACCAGATGTACAATATGTAAACTACTGGAAACCTAAGATGAATAGAAAATCTTCAAAGCAGCAGAGAAAAAATTGCCCATTACTTTTAAACTGATGGCAAACTTCTCATCAGAAACACTAACGGTCAGAATCAAGGGGAAGATATCTTTAAAGTGTTGGACAAAAAAAAAAAAAAAAAAAAAATCAACTGAAGTGCTATATCCACCAAAAATATTCTTTAAGAATAAAGACAACCAAAGACATTTTCAGGTAATTAAAAAATAAAGAATTAACCAACCAGCAATAAGAGAAATGCTAAGGCATGAAATTAAAAGACACTTACTCCTTGGAAGGAAAGTTATGACCAACCTAGATAGCGTATTAAAAAGCAAAGACATTACTTTGCCAACCAAGGTCTGTCTAGTCAAGGCTATGGTTTTTCCCGTGGTCATGTATGGATGTGAGAGTTGGACTGTGAAGAAAGCTGATCGCCGAAGAATTGATGCTTTTGAACTGTGGTGTTGGAGAAGACTCTTGAGAGTCCCTTGGACTGCAAGGAGATCCAACCAGTCCATCCTAAAGGAGATCAGTCCTGGGTGTTCATTGGAAGGACTGATGTTAAAGCTGAAGCTCCAATACTTTGGCCACCTCACGCAAAGAGTTGACTCACTGGAAAAGACTCTGATGCTGGGAGGAATTGGGGGCGGGAGGAGAAGGGGACGACAGAGAATGAGATGGCTGGATGGCATCACAGACTCGATGGACATGAGTTTGAGTGAACTCTGGGAGTTGGTGATGGACAGGGAGGCCTGGCATGCTGTGATTCATGGGGTCGCAAAGAGTCGGACATGACTGAGCGACTGAACTGAACTTCTTTATATTTAAGGAAAATGATATCAATTGGAAATGTCAATCTATAGCAAGTAATGAAGAGTATCATACATGGTAATCATGTGAATAAATATATAATAGTACGTGTTTTCATTTTTCATAATTTGTTAAATATATGTGATAGTTTGAGCAAAAATTATACCATGTTGTATTTTTAGGATCTATAGAGATAATATAAATATATGTAATGTAGGGTATGAAAAAAGCATATAGATGGGAGTAAATGGAACCATACTGTTGAAAATGTCACTTATATGAAGTAAAACAATATTAACTCAAAGAAGATTATGATAAATATATATCCTAGAACAACTGTAAATAAGGGAAAAGGAAAAAAAATGCATAGTTAAAAAGCTAATAGAAGAATCAAAACCAAATACTAATATTGGTTATCAACAGAGGAGACAAGAAAAGAAAAATGAAGAAACAAAAACAAAATTGGACAAAAATTTGAAGAACAAAATGATTAAAATCCAATCATATCAATAATAACATTAAATGAAAATGGACTAAAACTAAAGGCACAATTTAAAGATAACAGATTGTCAGACTTGTTAGAACTCACAACTACCTCCAGGTTGTCTACAAGAGAAAGTTTTGTTTAAACTAAAACTCAAGCAGCTTTATTTGTTCTTTTATTCAGTCTCTGCTTTCAAGATTCTGCCTTAAAATGTAAATCATCTTTATTTACTCTTAGCTATATTAATGATGACATCAAACGTTATGCCTCTAGCTCCATCCTCTTTTTGTGCTATGTGGCTGGATGGCATCACCGACTCTGTGGACATGAGTTTGAGTGAACTCCGGGAGTTGGTGATGGACAGGGAGGCCTGGCGTGCTGTGATTCATGGGGTCGTGGAGAGTTGGACATGACTGAACGACTGAACTGAACTGAACTGAACCCCAAAGAGTGGGCTTCCCTGGTTGAGCCAGGATTCCCTGGTAAAGAATCCACCTGCAAAATAGTAGACACAGGAGACACGGGTTTGATCCCTGGGTTGGGAAGATCCCTTGGAAGAGGGTATGGCAACCCACTCTAGCATTCTTGCTGGGAAAGTCCCACGGACAGAGGAGCCTGACAGGCTACGATTCACGGAGTCTCAAAGAGTCAAATATGACCAAAGTGTGTGAGTACACACTTCTAAAAGCACACTTTTATTTACGTTTCTTGTCACCTCAGAAGGAGCATTCTTAAGGTTGAGCTAGTCATCCTGTCCACCTAAACGAATGTCCCTTTCCATTCTCCCTTGTCTATCAATGAAATTATTAGTTTCTAATTATATAGGTACAAAACCTTGAAGCCAGCTTAGATTTTATTACCTTTAATAAATAAATCACATTAAATTTTTTTCAAAATGTCCTGTTCCACTGGCAGACAATTTAGGTAATCTCATATGATATATTTTGTAAAATGGCCAGAGTGTTTAAGCAGACAAGATAGATGTCATCTGTATGTGCTTCTCCAATTTCTGCACATATTTTAATTTTTACAATTTTACTCATGTTCTTCTTGACTTTTTTTTCTGTTTTTATGAATGGAGGTCATTAAAACAGTCCCTGATAGCTGTTCTTAGGTATTTAATTGATTTCTGTTGAATTTCAAGTTTAGGGATTTTGTAGTTACTTGGTAATATTCCTTCAAAATATTATGTATTGTGGAAAGACATTTTAATAGCATTGAAAGAAACACAAATGTATCTAAACACTGGCCCCTAAAAATTATAATGTTTAAGTCAAACTTTTAGGGATATATTTTTGTACTTTGCCTTTAAACCTCACATTTTTAAATCTCTGTTGAAAAGTCTTGAAGTTAGGAGGAGTAATGTTAGCAAATGATGGCATAGAAATTTTTAATGCTCATCCTCCATCAGAAACATTCATTGGAACATGCACAAAATACCTTTATAAGAGCCAAAGATTCAGGTGTGGTATTACGGCACCTGGAATAAGAAAAGATATATTGAGGAGGGTAGGAATAATAGATCCGCATACCACCATCATCCATCCTCTAAACATGAATACCCTGCAGAGATATACGCCCTCCTGGTGAAGAAGGAGAAGGAAGTGAGGCCTCAGCTTCACTACAGACCTTAGTGCCAGCCTGCCAGAAATCAGGCTGATTTCTGTTGGCCAAACTGGCTCTCCACAAGCTCCCACAAACCCAGTCCTCTCACTCACCTGGTGTCAGATCCAGTGATCTCATGTGGCTTCTGCAACTCTAGGTGGCTTCCCATCCCCGGGATGCCAGTAGGCTCCCACAAATGCAGGCACAGGGCTCACTCTGGCAGCCTGCTGACTCAAGCCCTAGGAGGATCCCATGGCCCTCAGGCTCCCAGTTAGCCCTCCGGAACCCAGACTGCTGGCTGGGCCCAGCAGGACCCCAAGAAACAGAATGAAAGCTATCTATAGTTTAACACTATTATTTAAAATTATTTTAATAATATATGTTTTATTTTCCTTATAGACATGTATTGTATTTTCAAATCTTTTCTTTCTGGGAATTCAAAGAACCCTTTATCAAAAGTGGCTGAAAGCAATATCTTGTCCTGATTTGTTCTGGTTTCTTCTCTCTGAGATCAGTGTATGTTTTATCTGTTTGCTTATTTGAACACAACCACACTGATATATTGGGCTTCCCTGGTAGTTCAGCTGGTAAAGAATCTGCCGTCAATGCAGGAGACCCTGGTTCGATTCCTGGGTTGGGAAGATCTCCTGGAGAAGGGATAGGCTACCAACTCCAGTATTCTTGGCCTTCCCTGGTGGTTCAGATGGTAAAGAATTTGCCTGCAATGCAGGAGACCTGGGTTCGATCCCTGGGTTGAGAATATCCCTGGGAGGAGGGCGTGGCAACCCACTCCAGTATTCTTTTCTGGAGAATCCACATGGATGGGAGGAGCCTGGTGGATTGCAGTCCATGGGTTCACAAAGAGCTGGACAGGACTGAGCAACCAAGCATGCACACTGGTACATTAGGGGAGCTCTCAGCCACACTGTCTGTAGTTTCAGAGCAACTACACTTTGAAAGAGAATCCTGATCACTGTACATCCTTGGCTTTATTATGGAGACTTTGAGGAAGTCTTTCTACAAAGCACATTACCCAAAGTTTGCCACATTTTTTCTCCTCTCATTTTTGTACCTCCTCCTCCTTTTTTCTTCTTCTCCTCTGTAATTAAAGCAATTTGTTTATTTTATTTTTGCTGCAATGCACAGCATATGGGATCTCATTTCCTGGACCAGGAATCGAACCCCATCAACCCCTGCAGTGGAAGCATGAAGTCTTAACAACCAGACCACCAGGGTAATCTCTAATTTATTTTCAAAGGATTATTCTTGCTTGCTCTTTCTCTGGCTGGAAAATGAAAAAAAGTTTCCCTGCTGCTGCCAAAATCTTTGAGCTTATTGATCCTTTCTGTGAAGTACAGTAAGCTTAATTCTGGGATTGAGACTCAGAGTTTTGCATCTTGGCTCCAGTAGAAGCCACACCCAGCACATGAACTTAGAATAAGTACCTTCTGACAGCTTTGAGATTCCAGGGTATTCTTACAATCAGGGGCTTTGTAAATTTGTCTGTAAATGTGTGGTCTGCATTTTTGTGAATAATTGTCTTGTTGAATTCCCATAATATATGGTAGAGTTAATGTGTGACAAAGAGCCAGCCTGTCACAGTTATGACAAGGGGAGCCAAGGAAAGGGACTTTGTATGAGCTGGCTCCATTGTTTCATCCAGTGAGCAGCCCATCCCTGTAGAGGTTTGTGGAGCCAGTGCAGCCTGAATGAGAGGGAGGAACTCAGATGCAGAGTCAGGGTCTGGTTTGCTTTTCAGTTTTCAACTAAAGGCAGGACATGGTCCACGTAAAGAGAGTCCTTAGAGGGCTGTGTCATAAATAAATATATCTGAGAACAGCTTTCCCTTTTCCATAAGCGCACCATGTCTCCAATATACATTTTTTGATTTTACAGGAGTCCCACAGACAAACTTTACTTTTTTCTTACTGTTCCCTTCCAACTCTTTGTCTTCCAAGAGACAACTTTCCCTATTCAAAGTAGCAGGAAAATATCCGGAGCTAGACCTAGAAGTTGAAGTGGGAGAAGAGGGCTTGGAGAGAAAATGAGAAGAAGAGAAATAAGATTAAAAACCAATGTCCTATGCAAAAAAAGGAAAGAGCCTGGACCAAAGGGCCTAAATCTCTGTTCCTTCCACTTCTCCACTGCACCAGGCTGATTCCTGTATCCCAGCTGCCACATGCCTTATGGCTGAGCTGCTCTTCCTGTGGAGAAATTTTTACGCTTACAAGCTAGTCTTTGAACAATAATATATGCTTTCTTTGAGTTACGTTATTACTTTTATGTAATGGGGAACTGAGTGTCATTAATTCAGCTTTGGATAGGAGAGTTATTAATACTGAATGTGATGCTGTTTTTTTTTTTTTTTTTTTTATGAGCACTTTTCTTTTAACTCTGAGCTGGAATGATCTCCACACTGCATTTCAGGTATTGATTTGGAATCTGAAAGTTTAATTTATTGCCTTACTAGGAATCTAGGGTATTTACACAGCATTTGCCTTTCCCTGGTAGAATGTCTCTGTATGGCTCTCCTCTGGCATCTCTCTTCTTTTCCGTTCCTTGCCTTTCTTTGGATGTTTAACAGCTCCCTCAGGGCATTGCCAATTATTTATGACATACTTCTCCTTGTAAGATCTAGTTGGAAAACCTGTTCCTATGGAAACTGCTGTTTTCAAACAGGATGGTTCCAACTTCAAAACAATATAATCAAATATGCAACAGCACATAGATCTTTCAATGGCAAGCATATTCTAATGATTTGTACAACCAAATCTAAAAACCTAAACATTAAAAAAAAAAGGGACAAAAATGTATGGAAAGCCCATCTGATTGAGTGGGAGATGAGGTGATTCTCTGAAGGAAACTTCTGGGAATTAGTTTGACTTGACATATTTAGGGATGCCTGGTGAGAAAAGCTAGGCTTTGAAATTATACTTATCAGGGACCTGTGACTTTTGTGAACTAGATTTAACAGAGATGGGCTAAACCTAGGTTTTGACATTTCTCTGCTTTTAGTACATCTTTAATATTATTGAAATATACCTATTGAAATCTACTCATTCAAAGCTCAGTGCACTGGCAACAGAGAGCCAAACACTACATTTTTCTACCCAGAGAATTTATTAGCTTATTACCCAGCCATAGTTTGTTTCCTTTGTCTCACTGCTCATTTATTTCAAAGTGGAGGAAATGAAAGACAATATTACCCCGAATGATAACTCCTTATGAAGAGCTTTGTTAATCAGTTTACTAAGGCAAAATTACTCTATGTATATTCTTGATTGATATATTTTCTTTTGTTTGTTGAAAGACAGCCATTTTCTTTCACTGCATTCAAATCCAAATTTTGCTAGTTACCATGGCAATATTTTTGAAGTCAGTATCACTCTAATGTTCCATCATGCCCTATTACTAAACAACTTGGATTTGTTGTAGATTTCATCTGTGCATCACTTATGCTGGAGAATTCTGAGGGTGAGGGGTGGGGAAAGAGAAAGAGATACAGAGGATTAGAATATTAAAACTAGCCTATATAACTTAAGAATAGTATGTTGTGTTGAAGGGGACAAGTTATTCTTTTAATCCTTATTCATTGGTTCAGTTCAGTTCAGTTCAGTTGCTCAGTCGTGCCCGACTCTCCGCGACCCCATGAATCACAGCACGCCAGGCCTCCCTGTCCATCACCAACTCCCGGAGTACACTCAAACCCATGTCCACAGAGTCGGTGATGCCATCCAGCCATCTCATTCTCTGTCGTCCCCTTCTCCTCCCTCCCCCAACCTTTCCCAGCATCAGAGTCTTTTCCAGTGAGTCAACTCGTCGCATGAGGTGGCCAAAGTATTGGAGTTTCAGCTTTAGCATCAGTCCCTCCAATGAACATCCAGGATTGATCTCCTTTAGAATGGACTGGTTGGATCTCCTTGCAGTCCAAGGGACTCTCAAGAGTCTTCTCCAGCACCACAGTTCAAAAGCATTGATTCTTCGGCGATCAGCTTTCTTCACAGTCCAACTCTCACATCCATACATCACCACGGGAAAAACCATTGCCTTGACTAGACGGACCTTGGTTGGCAAAGTAATGTCTCTGCTTTTTAATATACTATCAAGGTTGATCATAACTTTCCTTCCAAGGAGCAAGCGTCTTTTAATTTCATGGCTGCAATCAGCATCTGCAGTGATTTTGGAGCCCCAAAAAATAAAGTCTGACACTGTTTCCACTGTTTTTCCATCTATTTCCCATTGGTAATGATATATAAATCCAGGCATAATTAAGTCCATTGTCAGAAATATGCCTGTTTCTTGATTTTGAGCCAAAATACTACCCAAAATGTGTATAAAAGCTTAAGGAGAAAAATCATTATGTTCAGATTAAAGGTGCCTTGTTAGAATCCTTGCTGAGAAGTTCATGTTTCAAGACTTTGGCTTGCTTACTCCAGGACATGACCGATGATTGGAAGTTTGTCTTTCAATGTGTATCATTTGTGAGTAGTGTTAGAAGCATATGGGCTTCTTCAGGACAGATGGCACCAAATGCAAGAAGTAAAAAGCAAGAAGTAAGAAGGTATCTACCTGTACCCAGATCTGTGGTCAAAAGGAAATGTCCATGTTTAGACTAGAAGGAGTCTGATTATATGTAGTCAGACTGTTTCATCTTTGCCCTGTTGCTCAAGTGTTCATTATTCATCACCTTTTATGAACTTCATACAGCTCCTCACTCTCCTGAAGAGTAAAACATCATTTGCACTAATTTGTAAAACTTAGGAAATTATGTAATTATAATATTTTGTGGCTGAGTGAACATCAACCATGGAGTGTATGTACTTTTGGAGTGATGTTGGTTCTTGGAAAGTAAAAAAAATCTTAATCTTTTTATATACTTATAAATATTAGATTAGCAAATATACATTCAAAGGTGATAAAATTTCATGGGAGAGTGACTGTTATATCTAAAAATAACTCCTTAGGGAAATAAGAATGAAAAAAGGCTGAAAAACACTGATTCAATGCAAGTCCCAAGTAGGTTAACTAACCTGACCACTTTACACAGCTAGTTAGAGGAGATACAGCTCTTGGTCTCAAATATCTAGACTTCTTCACAAGATTTCTAAATTTATTCAGTAAATATCACATATCTGTGATGTGTTACAAACTGTGTTAAAATTTGAGGTACAAAACCAAAAATATCATAGTCCCTAACATGAAAGAGATCCTGAAAAATGTCTGGAGATCACAGAACACTGTGGTAAGGACTCTGATGGCAGTAAACTATCATACAGATCCTCTGCTCTATCTAGCACCAGGGAAGGACTCATTAAATTTGTATATTGATTTACCTTAATATATCCACATTCCCATGAGCTTGACATTGGTTTCGCATGTGGATTTGTTCTTTGGGAAACACGTTATGTGCTTTGTTAGGGTGTAAGAGAAAGAGCGGGCTTCCCAGGTAGCGCTAAGAAAGCACTTCGGTGTTCCTCTTAAAATGGGGACATAAGTCAAATGTGTTGTCATAAACCTTAGGTCCTGACTTTTAGTAAGCAGGGGATGGATTGCTCTGTTTAATCAGTTAAATTTTAACCTACTTGTTCTCTGATGCTTGAGGCCTTCTCCTTGGAGATATGTTTTTGAACTTATGGGGGTCCATCAGTGGCATGTCAACAGGAATTTTGCTGATTGGGATGATGACGAAACCTTGCATATTAATCACTGACTTCAGGCAAGATTCAGTAGAGAGGAATATTGCAGTCAGGTCAATAAAAGATGGGCAGACAAGAGGGAATTAGGGGCTCACACTTGAGAAATCTGTTTAGTCGGTGGCTCTTTGGAAGTAATTGGGGGGCTCTGGATTTTGCTTATTGTATAAGAATACATGAACACCACTTAGATAACAAACAGAGGATGTTTATTCAGAGTTTGCTATGTCAAAGGGGTCACTTGGTTTGGCAGAAACTCAAAGATAGGCTGGGTAATAAGAAAGCATTAAAAAAAAAAGTGGTGGTGGGAGGACTTCAGTCTTGCTCTGATTAGAGGTTACTGGCATAGGAGGTGGGCAAATTAGAAGCAAGGTATCCATGTGATTGGTTTAGGGATCATATTTGACTTTTTTGATTGGTTCTGATTTGGGGGGAGACAAAAATAAGGTAAACTGGCATTGACTAAGTTCTGACCTTTGGGGCAAAGAATTATTACAGAAGCTGTGGTTTGGCTTCCTGAACTGATTGCTAGGAGGTTGTAAGTCAAATTTCAATTGTCATATAAGGTCTGGTGACTGTATATTCCATCTCTCAGTTGGTATGCATGGTCCCCTGTTACAGATTACGTATTAAGCTGTTATCAGTCACTTTAAAAAATATGTGAATAAAACCTCCTTGGAACACTTTTGAGAAATGAGTTGGCCAGGAAAAATGAAAGAAAGGCCTAGGCTGAGTGTTTCAATAAATCTGGGAATAACTATGACACGAATTTCCTGAGCTATCTGGAACTTGTACAGCTTCCTCACATCTATTTCCCCCAAGGTGATTAGAACTAAAAGTTTAAAATGAAAACATCTCATGTACTTATTTTCTCCAACATCCAGTGAAAGAGCAGTTGGGGAGGCTGTGTCATTATTTACAACAGCCCCGGGAAGCCCGGAAGTGAATAGAACTCTTGGATTAGATTTAAAAGCTGGCTGAACTGAAAGGGTACAAAAGGGAACCCTTGCTCACTGTTGGTGGGAATGTAAATTGGTGTAGCTACTACAAAAAACAGTACAGAGGGTCCTCAAAAAATTAAAATGAGAACTACCATATGATTCAGCAATTCTACTACATGGTATAGATTTGAAGGAAATGAAATCACTATCTTGAAGAGATATATGCACCTCCATGTTCAGTGCAGCATGATTTATAATCCCCGAGACATGGAAACGACTTGAATGTCTATCAAGAGATGGAAAAATAAAATGTGATATTTACAATGGAATATTATTCAGCCCTAAAAGAAGGAAATCCCGCTGTTTATGGCAACCTGGTTGAAATGTAAAGGAATTATGCTAAATAAAGTTAAGTCAGACAGAAAAAGACAATATTGGATAATCTGATTTACATGTGCAATCTAAACAACTGAACTCATAGAAACAGAGAATTGAATGATGGTTGCTGGGGGTGGGCATTGTGAAGTGGTTAAAAGGTACAAACTTACAGTTTTATAAAAAAATAAATAAAACTGGTTGAATCCTTGGAGCCAGAATAGAGAAACTAGGGAGAGGGAAGGAAAATTAGTATTTGTTGAAGACTTGTTTTATATCAGGTACTATGTTGGAACTTAGCAAATGTCTCCTATAGTGTTCCCATTTTACAGATGGGAGCAAATGAGACATAGGAAGTAAATGAGTCATAGAATGTAGATGAGTTCCAGATCATAGAAATTGTAACTGTAGGATCTAGTATCACTACTGTCTATATCAATATGACTATTATTCCAGGAGATTCTTTCCCTGGGATATAAAAGTTGCAAATAACTTTATTATTTATTCCAGAAATTTCCTAAAAGATTCATTAACTCATCAATATAAAGTATCAGTGAATTATTAACTCCATAACACTCTTTGAACCCTCATCTCAAAATCCTCACCTTGCTCTTATTATCATTCTTTGACTATCATACCAAGATCTTTACGCAGTCCTAATCAAGTCTCTCCACCCCTGTTCCACAGAGCCATTGAAAGACCTGCCTTAAAACAGACTTCAGATTTTCCTAGTAAAGCCACAACCATCTCTTGTCTAAAGAAATATCACTGTTAAAAACTGCTTGCCCAGACGCCCGGCTCCGGCGGCGCAGGCGCAGAGGCAGGAGACGCCTGGCTCTGGCGCAACCGACCACGTGCAGAATCGTGGCTGAGATGAGCTACCCTGCGCCCAGGGTTAGGGCGGTGGCCGAGAGGAGCTGTACCACGTTCAGGAGGCGGTGGCTGCTTGGGCACCGGAGGGCCGAGAGGAGCTGATCTACATTCAAAGCAGGAGGCGCGGCCTTGAGGAGATACCCCTCGTCCAAGGTAAGGTACAGCGGCTGCGCCTTGCTGGAGCAGCTGGGAAGAGATACTCCTCGACCAAGTGGAATATAAGAATCCAGTGTTCTGGGGAGGAAGGAACAAGATGGCGGAGGGATAAGACGGCAAGACCACTTTCTCCCCCACAAATTCATCAAAAGAACATTTGAATGCGGAATAAAGTCCACAAAACAACTTCTGAATACTGGCAGAGGACATCAGGCTCCCAGAAAAGCAGCCCATCGTCTTCTAAAGGAGAGAGAAGAAATCCAGCTCCACTCACCAGAACACCGACACATGCTTCCCTAACCAGGGAACCCGGACAAGTCACCCGTTCAACCCCACACACAGCGAAGAAACTACGTAATAAAGAGAACTCCACAAACTGCAAGAAGAGGGAAAGGCCACCCCAAGCAAAGCAATATAAGCAAGATGAAGAGGCAGAGAAATAACCAGCAAGTAAAGGAACAAGATAATTGCCCACCAACACAAACAAAAGAAGAAAATATAGGGAATTTACCTGATAAAGAATTTCAAATTTTGATGGTGAAAATGATTCAAAATCTTGAAAGCAAAATGGAGTTACAGATAAATAACCTGGAGAAAAGGATTGAGAAGATGGTAGAAAGATTTAATAAGGACTTAGAAGAAATAAAAAAGAGTCAATATACAATGAATAATGCCATAGATGAGATCAGAAACACTCTGGAGGGAACAAACAGTAGAATAACAGAGGCAGAAGACAGGATAAGCGAACTAGAAGATAGAATTGTAGAAATAAATGAAACAGAGAGGAAAAAAGAAAAATGAATTAAAAGAAATGGGACAATATTAGAGACCTCTGGGACAATGTTAAACGCTCCAACATTCGAATCATAGGAGTCCCAGAAGAAGAAGACAAAAAGAAAGACCATGAGAGAATACTTGAGGAGATAATAGTTGAAAACTTCCCTAAAATGGGGAAAGAAATAATCACCCAAGTCCAAGAAACCCAGAGAGTCCCCAACAGGATAAACCCAAGGCAAAATACTCCAAGACACATATTAATCAAATTAACAAAGATCAAACCCAAAGAACAAATATTAAAAGCAGCAAGGGAAAAGCAGCAAATAACACATAAGGGGATTCCCATAAGGATAACAGCTGATCTTTCAACAGAAACTCTTCAGGCCAGAAGGGAGTGGCAAGACGTACTTAAAGTGATGAAAGAAAATACCCTACAGCCCAGATTACTATACCCAGCAAGGATCTCATTCAAATATGAAGGAGAAATCAAAAGCTTTACAGACAAGCAAAAGCTGAGGGAATTCAGCATCACCAAACCAGCTCTCCAACAAATGCTAAAGGATCTTCTATAGACAGGATACACAGAAAGAGTGTATAAACTTGAACCCAAAGCAATAAAGAAAATGGCTACGGGATCGTACTTATCAATAATTACCTTAAACGTAAATGGGTTGAAATTTTCAAAAAGGCTAGGAAACAATTCTCATAGCCATCAATAGTTCAGTGTTGAGTTCATGAATAGTTTTTAAAGTTTGGGACAAACTGTAGTATTTGCTATTTGAAGTACTATTTGTAATTGGCATATTACGATGTAACATTGGTCTTCATTTCCATCTTAAAACGCCTAAAAATGCCTAACAGGTTTTTAGATTTGTGAATTTTAGTTGAAATGTATTTTACGATGTTACTAAACCTGCAGAAATATTGAAATATTTCAGAGAACTTATTCACTGTACATTTAATTTATTTTATTTATAAAAGTTATGAACTGTAGAAAGTTTTACTTGTTGGGTCAAATGCTTGTTGCTTCAAATGCTTGTTGCATTTGAAGTGCTAGTTACAAGAAAATCAAATACCTTCAATGTATAAATGCTATTAAGTTTTTAAAGGACTCTGGAGTATAAGTAAGTTTGTTTAAAGAAATTTAGTCTGTTCAACTTGAAAAAAATAAATAAAATTGGAAAAAAAAAAACAGACTTCAAAATCTCAATAAATCAGACCTTGATCCTCTGTTTTCAAGACTCTTTATAGAATTAGCAGGCTTTTACTGCAGTAAGCAAAAAATTCCACTTTATCTTATCTGGTTGATCCCTTCATTCAATACTCATCCTGCATGTTTGTGCAGCTAATTGTGTTAAGTCCTCTCCTTTCCATGCTTAACTAATACATTCTTTATTGATATATTTTCTTTGTTCCATCTCTTTGGAACCTTTCCATCTCTTTGTACTTTCTTTGTCACTGGAATCCACTTAGATGTGCCACACTGACACATAGTCAGACAGACACACACATATACAGAGTCAAAACCCTCATCTGGTGTGGCAGAAACCAACACAATTCTGAAAAGCAATTTTCCTTCAATTAAAAAATAAATAAATCTAAAATTAAGAAAAATGAAACAACAACAAAAAAGAAACCCTCATCTGCATTTCAGTATAACTTCAATTATGAAGGTCCCATGTCATTGCTCTCTCTTTTTCCTGGTTTGTGTGGGTGAAGTCTTAACCAGCAATAGACCACAGCCTTGTTGTTACAATGATCCATATGGGGGTTATTAAAAAATACATACAACCAGTTATTTTATCTGTGATAGAACAGAACTTTTACTACATAGTAATATCCAAGTTGCAAAGTGGTATTGCTACTGCTGCTGCTGCTGCTAAGTTGCTCAGTCATGTCCGACCTGTGCGACCCCATAGATGGCAGCCCACCTGTCTATGGGTGGACTGGAATCCTCGGTCCCTGGATTCTCCAGGCAAGAACACTTGAGTGGGTTGCCATTTCCTTCTCCAATGCATGAAAGTGAAAAGTGAAGTCTCTTTGCGACTCCATGGACTGCAGCCCACCAGGCTCCTCCATCCATGGAATTTTCCAGGCAAGAGTACTGGAATGGGGTGCCATTTCCTTCTCCGAAAATGGTTCAGTTCAGTTCAGTTCAGTCGCACAGTCGTGTCCGACTCTCCGCGACCCCATGAACCACAGCACGCCAGGCCTCCCTGTCCATCACCAACTCCCGGAGTACACTCAAACTCATGTCCACAGAGTCGGTGATGCCATCCAGCCATCTCATTCTCCGTCGTCCCCTTCTCCTCCCGCCCCCAACCTTTCCCAGCATCAGAGTCTTTTCCAGTGAGTCAACTCGTCGCATGAGGTGGCCAAAGTATTGCAGCTTCAGCTTTAGCATCAGTCCCTCCAATGAACATCCAGGATTGATCTCCCTTAGAATGGACTGGTTGGATCTCCTTGCAGTATAAGGGACTCTCAAGAGTCTTCTCCAACACCACAGTTCAAAAGCATCAATTCTTCGGCGATCAGCCTTCTTCACAGTCCAACTTTCACATCCATACATGACCACGGGAAAAACCATTGCCTTGACTAGACGGACCTTGGTTGGCAAAGTAATGTCTCTGCTTTTTAATATACTATCAAGGTTGGTCATAACTTTCCTTCCAAGGAGCAAGCGTCTTTTAATTTCATGGCTGCAATCAGCATCTGCAGTGATTTTGGAGCCCAAAAAAACAAAGTCTGACACTGTTTCCACTGTTTTTCCATCTATTTCCCATGAAGTGATGGGACCAGATGCCATGATCTTTGTTTTCTGAATGTTGAGCTTCAAGCCAACCTTTTCACTCTCCTCTTTCACTTTCATCAAGAGGCTTTTGAGTTCCTCTTCACTTTCTGCCATAAGGGTAGTGTCATCTGCATATCTGAGGTTATTGATATTTCTCCCAGCAATCTTGATTCCAGCTTGTGCTTCTTCCAGCCCAGCGTTCCTCATGATGTACTCTGCATATAAGTTAAATAAGCAAGGTGACAATATACAACCTTGACGTACACCTTTTCCTATTTGGAACCAGTCTGTTGTTCCATGTCCAGTTCTGACTGTTGCTTCCTGACCTGCATACAGGTTTCTCAAGAGGCAGGTCAGGTGGTCTGGGATTCCCATCTCTTTCAGCATTTTCCACAGTTTATTGTGATCCACACAGTCAAAGGCTTTGGCATAGTCAATTAAACAGAAATAGATGTTTTTCTGAAACTCTCTTGCTTTCTCCATGATCTTCATTCCATTCTTCATTCCATTCTTCAGTCTTCATTCCAATCCCAAAGAAAGGCAATGCCAAAGAATGCTTAAATCACCGCACAACTGCACTCATCTCACAGGCTAGTAAAGTCATGCTCAAAATTCTCCAAGCCAGGCTTCAGCAGTATGTAAACCGTGAACTCCCAGATGTTCAAGCAGGTTTTAGAAAAGGCAGAGGCACCAGAGATCAAATTGCCAACATCCGAAAATGGTATTAACATATATATATATTCTGATTATTCATTCCGAGGACAAAATAAATAGGTATACTGAAGTAAATAGTTGATGGGAGTAAGAAAGTAACAAGTCTTGATGAGCAAATACTAGTTGAACTTAGGACTTTTCAAATTAGTTCATGGATGCTGACTTGAAGACCAGATCAAGTGAGGTAGATGAGGACAAAAAGTAGCAGAAGAAGAAAAAAATGACATAATTTTTATCGTAAATTTTGATGTTTTATAAAACAAGTGTGTACACGCTAAGTCACTTCAGTCATGTCTGACTCTTTGCAACCCTATGGACTGTAGCCTGTCAGGCTCCTCTCTCCATGGGATTCTCCAGGTAAGAATACTGGAGTGGGTTGCAATGCCCTTCTCCAGGGGATCTTCCTGACCAAGAAATGAACCTGCATCACTTATGTCTCCTGCATTGGCAGGCAGGTACTTTACCACTAGAGCCACTTGGGAAGCCCAACAAATAAGTGCAACAACCCCAGTTCTGTTGTATGGAACTTTTATTCTCAATAATAAAGAGTGGGCATCAGCAGCAGACGAATGGATAAGAAAGCTGTGATACGTATACACAATGGAGTATTACTCAGCCGTTAAAAAGAATACATTTGAATCAGTTCTAATGAGGTGGATGAAACTGGAGCCTATTATACAGAGTGAAGTAAGCCAGAAAGAAAAACACCAATACAGTATACTAATGCATATATATGGAATTTAGAAAGATGGTAATGATAACCCTGTATGCAAGACAGCAAAAGAGACACAGATGTATAGAACAGACTTTTGGACTCTGTGGGAGAGGGCGAGGGTGGGATGATTTGGGAGAATGGCACTGAAACATGTATATTATGATATGTGAAACGAATCGCCAGTCCAGGTTCGATGCATGATACAGGATGCTCAGGGCTGGTGCACTGGGATGACCCAGAGGGATGATATGGGGAGGGAGGTGGGAGGGGGGTTCAGGATGGGGAACACATGTACACCCGGGGCAGGTTCATGTCAGTGTATGGCAAAACCAATACAATAATGTAAAGTAATTAGCCTCCAATTAAAATAAATAAATTAAAAAAAGAGTGGGGAATAGAGTGGAAGATGTATAGAAAGTTAGAAACTATAGACAAATGTGGATTAGAACCATGAGAATTACTGGGTGGTAAAAGGTATTACAATTCTAGAGGTGGTTTTTGAAGAAACTGAATGTGTAAACCAAAAGTTGTATTGTTTTTCAATGAAATCTGTAGTGCTACAGTTGTACTTTTTAAATAGCCTTAAATATCTTTTTAAATAGCCTTCAGGCAACAATGGGTTACTTTTTACAAGGAAGAAATAGAATATTTGCCTTTCTAGGGCACCCTTAAAGAGCCATGTTGAATCAGAACAAGTGAATCCAAGTTATAACAAATTCCACTGTGTGCAAGTATTGGAAGTAGTTTGTTTATACTAAGAAATTAAGGACATAAAATTATATTTTGGGTAGAAGGAAATCAATGGTAAATGTCAGATAATAAGATTCTAGCAATCCAACATTTCGGGGTTGTTTTGAAATCTATTATGGGTAATGTGTAATCCAAACAGGAAGACAAGAAATTAGGTGTTACAAAGCAGGACATTTCCTTTGGGGTATGTATTGAGATGAGGGAGTATTCTTCTCCAATTTGCATTTGGAGGATATTGTTTCCTTAGAGTGATGAAAGGGAATGGAATCATAAATGAAAATCCAAATGTCAAATGGAATTACACAACTTTGAATCCCTTGTATTTTAATCTTTGAATATTGCAGGATTCTGAACTCAAGAGTGAGTCATGGCATTAAATTCTTATCTATTCAATTTCTACTTTCAGTGTGAAATTATGCAGTTTGTTTTGAAAATTAAAGTATTTTTCCTTTGCATTTTCAACTTGATATTCACAAATAATATTGGATACTTTGGGTCCTAGGTAAGGTAAGTAGTAGTAATAATGTTGTACATTTTATACTGGTTTTTATTGCAATTAGTAGGTGATTTTGCAGCTCTACATCCTCTGTCCTTATTCCAACCTCTTCCCTTTCAAAATCAGTATTTTATGAGAAAGATAGATCAGAAGACTGAAACATACCTGCTAATAATCAAATAGGAATGGTATTTGACAAACTGATTTAATTATATGATTGGCATTTTAATAAGTAAATTAACTTATAAATACACACCGAATTTATATTTAAAATATTCCAGTCAGATGTATGACTTATTCATGGCAGAGCTATGAATATTAAGCCATTACAAATACTTTATGTTTTATTATTATTTTAAATGATGATAATTATGCCATTAGCAATTCAAGAAATCCTCCAAACAAAAATTTACAGATATAATTTGGTTATGCCATGAAAATATGAATTTACTATAGTAATTAAAAAAAGAAGAATATACTTTTAAACCTTGTCCCATATTTGTAAAGTTTCTAGGAAAAAATTGAAAAACCTTACTGAATGTAATTACAAAATTTCAGTCTTATTTTTCCCTTAAAGATACAATATATGCTTAGTCGCTCAGTCATGTCCAACTCTTTGCAGCCTCATGGACTGTAGCCTGCTAGGCTCCTCTGTCCATGGGAATTCTCCAGGCAAGAATATTGGAGTGGGTTGCCATGCCCTCTCCAGGGGATCTTCCCAACCCAGGGATCAAACCCAGGTCTCCTGTGTTCCAGGTGAATTCTTTACCCTCTGAGCCACCAGGGAAGCCCAGAAAATACAATATGATACACTTCTTCCTTACTGGAGTTTTGGAATGTATATAGGGTTTATGGTTGACTCAGGCACATAAACAGAGGTGGTGATTATAAGCTCAGTGTTACATCTCAAAATTTCCTTCAGCAAAGTAATGGAGAAAGAAAGCTGGAGAAACTTTGCATTACATTTCCAGGGGAATTTCTAGTGTATTCAATATCTACATTCCTAGAGGAAAAGGAAGAAGAAGTTTAAAGGAGAGACTGCAACAATTCAACTTAGCAGTTCTACATATAATTATTAAGCTGGATACAATTCAAAGCATTGTGCAAAGAGTGAAAATGAGTAAATTTAGTCAGTGCCCTCAAGGAATCTTTTCCTCTTTTTTCCTTCCTAATACAACAGAGATTTACCTTTTGGGACACTCTTCTTCATAAAGTAGCAGCCATTTGTTTTGGGACTGATTCTAAACCCAAGTTCAAGGATTGGTCTAAAATAATCTAAAAATTATTTTAAGCCATGCAGTGTGGGGCCACCCAAGACGGGCATGTCATGGTGGAGAGGTCTGACAGAATGTGGTCACCTGGAGAAGGGAATGACAAACCACTTCAGTATACTTGCCTTGAGAACCCCACGAACAGTATGAAAAGGCAAAATGATAGAATACTGAATGAGGAACTCCCCAGGTTGGTAGGTGCCCAGGATGCTACTGGAGATCCGTGGAGAAATAACTCCAGAAAGAATGAAGGGATGGAGCCAAAGCAAAACCAATACTCAGTTGTGGATGTGACTGGTGATAGAAGCAAGGTCCGATGCTGTAAAGAGCAGTATTGCATAAGAACCTGGAATGTTAGGTCCATGAATCAAGGCAAATTGGAAGTGGCCAAACAGGAGATGGCAAGAGTGAACGTCGACATTCTAGGAATCGGTGGACTAAAATGGACTGGAATGGGTGAATTTAACTCAGATGACCATTATATCTACTACTGTGGGCAGGAATCCCTTAGCAGAAATGGAGTGGCAATCATGGTCAACAAAAGAGTCTGAAATGCAGTACTTGGATGCAATCTCAAAAACGACAGAATGATCTCTGTTCTTTTCCAAGGCAAACCATTCAATGTTAAATAATCCAGGCCTATGCCCCAACCAGTAACGCTGAAGAAGCCAAAGTTGAACAGATCTATGAAGACCTGCAAGACCTTTTAGAAATAACACCCAAAAAAGATGTCGTTTTCATTATAGGGGACTGGAATACAAAAGTAGGAAATCAAGGAACTGGAGTAACAGGAAAATTTGGCCTTGGAGTATGGAATGAAGCAGGACAAAAGCCAGTAGATTTTGCCAAGAGAACGCACTGGTCATAGCAAACACCATCTTCCAACAACACAAGAAAAGACTCTACACATGGACATCACCAGATGGTCAACACAGAAATCAGATTGATTATATTCTTTGCAGCCAAAGATAGAGAAGCTCTATACAGTTAGCAAAAACAAGACCAGGAGCTGGCTGTGGCTCAGATCATGAACTCTTTATTGCCAAATTAAGACTTAAATTGAAGAAAGTAGGGAAAACCACTAGACCATTCAGATATGACCTAAATCAAATCCCTTATGATTATTCAGTGGAAGTGAGAAATAGATTTAAGGGACTAGATCTGATAGATAGAGTGCCTGATGAACTCTGGATGGAGGTTCGTGACATTGTGCAGGAGATAGGGACCAAAACCATCCCCATGGAAAAGAAATGCAAAAAAGCAAAATGGCTGTCTGAGGAGGCCTTACAAATAGCTGTGAAAAGAAGAAGAGAAGTGAAAAGCAAAGGAGAAAAGGAGAGATATAAGCATCTGAATGCAAAGTTCCAAAGAATAGCAAGGAGAGATAAGAAAGCCTTCCTCAGCGATCAAAGCAAAGAAATAGAGGAAAACAACAGACTAGGAAAGACTAGAGATCTCTTCAAGAAAATTAGAGATTCCAAGGGAACATTTCACACAAAGATGGGCTCGATAAAGGACAGAAATGGTATGGACCTAACAGAAGCAGAAGATATTAAGAAGAGGTAGCAAGAATACACAGAAGAACTGTACAAAAAAGATCTTCATGACCAAGAAAATCATGATGGCATGATCACTCACCTAGAGCCAGACATCCTGGAATGTGAAGTCAAGTGGGCCTTAGAAAGCATCACTATGAACAAAGCTAGTGGAGGTGGTGGAATTTCAGTTGAGCTATTTCAAATCCTGAAAGATGATGCTGTGAAAGTGCTGCACTCAATATGCCAGCAAATTTGGAAAACTCAGCAGTGGCCACAGGACTGGAAAAGGTCAGTTTTCACTCCAATCCCAAAGAAAAGCTATGCTGAAGCATGCTAAAACTACTGCACAATTGTAGTCATCTCACACGCTAGTAAAGTCATGCTCAAAATTCTCCAAGCCAGGCTTTAGCAATACATAAATCGTGAACTTCCAGATGTTCAAGCTGGTTTTAGAAAAGGCAGAGGCACCAGAGATAAAATTGCCAACATCCGCTGGATCATGGAAAAAGCAAGAGAGTTCCAGAAAAACATCTATTTCTGCTTTATTGACAATGCCAAAGCCTTTGAATGTGTGGATCACAATAAACTGTGGAAAATTCTTCATAAGATGGGAATGCCAGAACACCTGACCTGCCTCTTGAGAAAACTATATTCAGGTCAGGAAGCAACAGTTAGAACTGGACATGGAAAAACAGACTGGTTCCAAATAGGAAAAGAAGTACGTCAATGTTGTATACTGTCACCCTGCTTATTTAACTTATATGCAGAGTACACATGAGGAATGCTGGGCTGGAAGAAGCACAAGCTGGAATCAAGATTGCCAGGAGAAATATCAATAACCTCAGATATGCAGATGACACCACTCTTATGGCAGAAAGTGAAGAGGAACTCAAAAGCCTCTTGGTGAACGTGAAAGAGGAGAGTGAAAAAGTTGGCTTGAAGCTCAACATTCAGAGAACTAAGATCATGGCATCTGGTCCCATCACTTCATGGGAAAGAGATGGGGCAACAGTGGAAACAGTGTGAGACTTTATTTTTTGGGCTCCAAAATCACTGCGGATGCTGATTGCAGCCATGAAATTAAAAGACACTTACTCCTTGGAAGGAAAGTTATGACCAACCTAGAGAGCATATTAAAAAGCAGAGACATTCCTTTGCCAACAAAGGTCTGTCTAGTCAAGGCTGTGGTTTTTCCCATGGTCATGTATGGATGTGAGAATCGGACTGTGAAGAAAGCTGATTGCCGAAGAATTGATGCTTTTGAACTGTGGTGATGGAGAAGACTCTTGAGAGTCCCCTGGACTGCAAGGAGATCCAACCAGTCCATTCTAAAGGAGATCAGTCCTGGGTGTTCATTGGAAGGACTGATGCTAAAGCTGAAACTCCAATACTTTGGCCACCTCACGCGACAAGTTGACTCACTGGAAAGACTCTGATGCTGGGAGGGATTGGGGGCGGGAGGAGCCGGGGACGACAGAGAATGAGATGGCTGGATGGCATCACCGACTCTGTGGACATGAGATTGAGTGAACTCCGGGTGTTGGTGATGGACAAGGAGGCCTGGCGTGCTGCGATTCATCAGGTCGCAAAGAACTGGACACCACTGAACGACTTAACTGAACTGAATTTACAGATTTCCTTGTTAGTCCAGTGGTTAATAATATACCTTCCAAAGTAGGGGATGTGGCTTGATCCCTGGTCTCGGAACTAAGATCCCGTATGCTGTGCAACAACCAAGCCCACATGCCACAATTAGAGAGTTGCCTTGCTGCAAGAACGACTTAGCACAGCCAACATTGAAAAAAAAAAAAGAATAGATCTACATCAAGGATTACCAAATTTTTTCTATAAAGGAACAGAGTGTAAATATTTTGCGTTTTGTGGAACCATACAGTCTCTGTCACAGTGACTCACCTCTCCCTTTGTATTAACACAGTGAAAGAGTAATCAAGTGGGTTGCCTGTGTTCCTATAACACTTTATTTACAGAAACGTGCTGTAGGCCCCGTTTGTCCCCTGTGCTTTTTGTGTCAGTATCTACCCCTGGTCTAAACCAAACTGCAGGGATGCTACTATCAATTCAGTCATCAACAAATCAGTGCATGATATTTCCTCAATTAAAGGGATTCTTGAGAAATGGGGTCAGTCAGCTGGAAAGACAAGATTTCTTTTTTCAGTTATTATGGGTATTGTATCTGCCGTGTGTGAATGAGAAAGTTATGTTTGTTGCCCGTAGTCACCTTACCACTACAGAGGAAGCTGTCTCTGAGAATAAAACCAAGACATGAAGGAGGGAAGAGTGAAAAAACTGGAGTTGCAGATATTTGGAACTCAAGTTCTTCTTTAACCAAGCTAGAAGTCTGTCCTACTTCATCACTTCTCAGTTAAATAAATATTTTGTGGTCTTTACCAGTTTGTGTTAAATGTCACTTGTGACTGAAAGATTCCAACTGATAAAGGTGCATGGAGTAAAAGACAAAATAACTGCCAATATTACAGAGACTCAGAAGAGTCAAAAGTAGTTCTGAAAAATTTTTATTAAATGATGGCAAAGTTCTTCATTATAATTTTGCAATAGAGGTGGAAGATAAGTATCAGCCAAGTGTTCATGGGTGGCAAATTTCTGGATAGTCAAATACTATAGTATTTGGTAGCATTTTTGATGTTTGATAGTATTTTTGATATTTGTTAGTATTTTCAAGGAAGAACAGTGGGGGATTTTTGGAGTCATTGTGAGAAAACTGGGTAAAACCTCAGGTTGGAAACCTTGAAGGTGAACAGAAGGCTTGGTGATAAAATTGAGCTTTCCAATAGGAACTCAGAAGTGTCTGATATACTGAGATACAGCATGATTATAAAGGACAATTAATTGGGAAAATAATGTGGATTTAGAGATGTGCCAGCCATAGGGTACCAACATATGGAAGGGCACACGTAAATCTCTGGGGAACTATGGAAAGGGAAAATGGGCATCTGATTTTTCCCTCGTCCCTTTGAGGGAAAATACAAATGCAATTAGGAGGAATACTAATAAAATTCTTAGGAATGGCGCAGGTGACACTGCCAGGAACAAGCTTAAATGATGATAGATTACCACTAAAATCACTTTGAGTAGGGTGGACTGGCTTACCCTAGGGCTTTTCTTTTTACAAAATGTCTTATGCAAAATTGAGACCAGGGCTGATTTGTTCATATATTGGCAACAAACCAGATTACTATCACTGGCTTTTCTCTGTCTTGTCCTTTTCCAACAGAGCCTTTAGCTTCTCCTCTGAACAATGACCAGCCTGCATTAAATTGAGTATCTATTTTAAGGGGAACCAAATCATTACCCAGTCACATGTGGCCATGTGGATGAGGCCCACTCTAGAGGTACTTGCCTAAGGGATGCTGGTTTTGATGAGGAAAACCTAGAGTTTAGATTCATTGGACAAACTCGGACAAATAGAAGTTTATCCCGACAGTTCAGTTCCCTGTGGTAGTTATTATGAACCCACTCTGTGCAGACTCTTGCTCTGTTAGGTGAGGGGACTGCAAAAGTGAACAAGACACAGTGCTGCTCTCAGGAGTTGGGGTACTTCCCTCCTGCTGACTCCCACCCATCTCCTAACACATCTCACCCTGTTCCTTTCTTCTCAGCCTCTGCAAGTCACTTTATAAATTAGCACCCAGCTGTGATCTCAAAAAATACAGTAAGACAAAGCCTGGGGTTAATTCTGCATTTCAGCTGCCTTGTTTAGGCACTAATTAAATGTTTGTTAGAAAATCACCCTTAATAAGCAACTAGATTATATTAATTATCTGTTGCTTGGATCTTCTAGAAGGCCATTCTCACCCTTGGCTGCATATTACAATTACCGGAGAGGATTTAATAACACCCAGGCCAAGCCCCACCCTCTGAGATTTGGATTTAATTAGTTTCTGGTGAACCTGAGCATTAGTACTATTTGAAAACTCCCCCAGGTGATTCTAACTCTGCAGCCACGGTGTGGAGGGAGTCTTCTGGACTTCTGTACTGTTAAGGAATCTCTTGGAACTGGCTTGTTTTTCTCTGGTGCTACTCTGAGAAGGTGGCTATCATTATGTGCCAGGAATGGTTTATTAATAAAATTTAGCCAGTTCTCTTGGCTCATGGGAGAAGGCAATGGCACCCCACTCCAGTACTCTTGCCTAGAAAATCCCATGGACAGAGGAGCCTGGTAGGCTGCAGTCCATGGGGTTTCTAACAGTTGGACACAACTGAGCAACTTCCCTTTCACTTTTCACTTTCATGCATTGGAGAAGGAAATGGCAACCCACTCCAGTGTTCTTGCCTGGAGAATCCCAGGGATGGGGGAGCCTGGTGGGCTGCTGTCTATGGGGTCGCACAGAGTCAGACACGACTGAAGTGACTTAGCAGCAGCAGCAGCTTGGCTCATGATTCTACCTGTGATCCTCTGGTTTCTACATCAGGTGTCCTGAAATGAAAACTGCTGAACACAGTTTATTTATGGAGTGTGGAGGAAGGGAGAGGGTAAAAAATAAGAACTTTGGTTGAAAGTTGCATAATTTAAATTTTATGACAACAACCTTCTTAGCATTCCAAGGAACCGAGATTTTGAGGGGTATGACTATTTCCAGTGATATATTTATTTTTTAAAATAGTCACTTAAAAACTTAAACCTGTTGGTGAATTTTCTAAAGATATAAGTTCATCTTGCAAAGAAAAATCTCATTGTTGGCAGAAAGTCTCTGTTTTCTGACTTTCTGATTCCTCTTGCTTCCATTTGTGTTCTTTCCATGTACTTTTCAGGGTGGAATCCTAGGTTTAATTTGAGGGACTTCCTCATTTCTCTGAGGTTTCTTCCTTCTCTGTCTCTTTTCTCACTTGAAATATACATACAAACAAATTCTCATTATGCTAATATTCTCAGTAGCTGATTATGAAAAGAAAATCAAAGTGGTCATTTTACAACCACCTGTGGCACCTTATGAATTAAACTGAACCTGACTCACCCAGTGTTTCTTTAAGGTGGCATTTCCCCTCTGTCACTCTTGGCTCTCTTCTAGTTGAAATAGTCATTTATGGTGCTCTGCACTTGAATAGAGCTCTCGCAGAACATTTTATAAAAACCATAGAATGTGATGTTTTCACACAAATTTGTACCAAAAACTTAACAATTTTGATGTATGAGTTCTTTACTCAGTCAGGTCAAGTAATGTGGTGTATAATAAATTGATATTCCTTATAGTGAAATATTCCTCTGTCATTACTACTTCCCCTCACAAACAAATGCTTTTCAAACATGTATTTATTTTCTATTTATTCCCTATATTGTAATTCTACTCACCTTTCCTAATACAAGAACATTTTGAATGCTTTATATATATATATATATATTATATTTGTTTGTTATATGTTATGACAAAAATCTGTCTTGATCTTCGATATATGTACTTTTAATATATTCTAACATGGAAGCAACTAAATGTCCATCAACACAGTGCATGGATAAAGAAACTGTGGTACATGTATACAATGGAATACTACCTCAGTCATAAAAAGAATGAAATAATGCTATTTGCAGCAACATGGATGGACCTAGAGATTATCATACTAAGTGAAGTAAGTCAGACAGAGAAAGACAGATATCATATGATATTACTTGTATGTGGACTCTTTAAAATGATACAAATGATTTTATTTACAAAACAGAAACAGATTCACAGAAATAGAAAGCAGGCTTATGATTACTAAAGGGGAAAAGTAGGGGGGGAAATGGATACATTAAGAATTTGGCATTAGCGGATACAAACTACTGTATATAAAATAAACAAAAAGGTTCTACTGTATGGCACAGGGAATTATATTCAAAATATTGTTGTTCAGTCTCTAAGTCTTGTTTGACTGTTTCCAACGCTGTGGACTGCAGCATTCCAGGCTTCCCTGTCCTTTGTTGTCTCCTGGTGTTTGCTCAAACTCATGTTCATTGAGTTGGTGATACCATCTAACCATCTCATCCTCTGTTGCCCGCTTCTCCTCCTTTCCTTAATCTTTCCTAGCATCGGTGTCTTTTCCAGTGAATCGGCTCTTCACATCAGATGGCCAAAATATTGGAGCTTCAGCTTTAGCATCAGTCCTTCCAGTGAACACCCAGGACTGATCTCCTTTAGAATGGACTGGTTGGATCTCCTTGCAGTCCAAGGGACTCTCAAGAATCTTGTCCGACACTGCAGTTTAAAAGCATCAATTTCTAGGTGCTCATCCTTCTTTATGGTCCAACTCTCACATGACTACTGGAAAAAACATAGCTTTGATTATATGGACTTTTGTCACCAAAGTGGCATCTCTTCTTTTAATACCCTGTCTAGTTTGTGATAGCTTTTCTTCCAAGGGGCAAGCATCTTTCAATTTCATAGCTGCAGTCACTGTTCTCAGTGATTTTGGAGCCCAAGAAAATAAAATCTGTCACTGTGTCCATTTTTCCCCCCCAGCCTATTTGTTATGAAGTGATGGGATTGGATGCATAAGTGATGGCACTAAATGCCACAATCTGTTTTTGGAATGTTGATTTTTAAATCAGCCTTTTCACTTTCTTCTTTCACCCTCAGCAAGAGGCTCTTTAGTTCCTCTTCACTTTCTGCCAGTGGAGTGGTATCCTCTGCACATCTAAGGTTGTTGATATTTCTCCTGGCAATCTTGATTCCAGCTTGTGATTCATTCAGTTCAGCATTTCACATTTATTTCAGTATCTTGTAACAAATAATGGAATATCTTGTAATTGTAATGGAAAAGAATCTGAAAACAAATGAATCTCTTTGCTATACACTAGAAACTAACATAACAGCATAAATCAACTATACTTCAATGTGTGCTATGTGTGTTAAGCCACTTCAGTTGTGTCCGACTCTGTGGCCCCATGGACTATAGACTGCCATGGGATTCTTCAGGCAAGAATACTGGAGTGGGCTGCCATGCCCTTCTCTAGGGGATCTTCGCTATCCAGGGATCAAACTTGGGTCTTCTGCATTACAGGCAGAGATTCTTTACCATCTGAGCCACGAAGAATGCAAAATTTAAAAAGTGTATTTCTAATTTATTAACTTTTTAATATTCTTATTATATAAAAGTACTCTTTTTTCCCCTGCTCTTGTACACTTAAAAATTCTAAAAGGAAGGGGAGATTCAGTTCTTACTGACCTTTCCTAGGTGTTCAACACATCCATGTTTTCTCAAGAGAAAAATGTGTTTGCTGAGAAGGCCATCCTTAGGAGACTACATCAGTCTCATGTTTATGTTTGTAGATTCAGCAATGGTGTCACCTTTGTCCAAGCACCTAAGCACAGTAAGATAAGGATAATTTTGCAGGCAGCATGACTGCCAGAAACTAGTAGTCTTGGTGGCAGCTGTCAACCCTGTATTAGTTTATTTACATGAAGTATCTGGAGAATATCCCTCTCCGTGTCTGAAACATCAGCCAGAATTGAAGAGTGTATCATTCCCAGAGAAGAACCAAATTTCAGGGGCATGATTTCTGGTGAAGGAGATAATAATCTAGGAGACATCCCTGTTCTCTCATTTTCATGTTTTTCTTACTTTTTGCTCTTCCCCACACCAAACCAGATTACAGTCTGTTCACTACCTGCATTGTTGAATTTAATTCCTGAACTGAAAACCAAGGTATACCCCCAGATCTACAGACACATAGGTTCATGTGGGTGAATAGTGCTGACCTGGGGTCTGGAAACCTGGACTTGAGCTCTGATCTCCCACTGGCTTCCACTGAGAACTTGGCCCAGTTTTCACCTAAGTCTCAATTTCATCTTTTATAGGTGTATAGAATACTTGTATGTCTCTAAGTTCTTTTCCACTTCCATGTTTCTTGTATTTTTGTTTCAGGTCTGTGTGAGTGTGATCTTTCACAGCAGGAGTTTGTGTCAATAGCAGCATCTGAGAGTGAGGAAGTTAAAAATGTTGTGGGTTAGTTTTAGAACCCTGCCAGGTGCTCTGCTTTTGTCACTTCATCCAGTTTTATATTCTGATTATCCACACTTGACTCAAACTCTGTTAGAAATGGGAATAAACTTCACTTTAAGAAGAAGAACATTTCTTGTAAGTATAAGCAATTGTTGTTCAGTCACTAAGTTGTGTCCTACTCTCTGCAACTCTGCAGATTGCAGCACACCAGCCTTTCCTGTTCTTCACCATCTTCCAGAGTCTGCTCAAACTCATGTCCATTGAGTTGGTGATGCCGTCCAACCATCTCATCCTCTGCTGCCCCCTTCTGCTTTTGCTCTTGATCTTTCCCAGCATCAAGGTATAAACAACAGCTTTTATTATAACAAACTTCTTTGTTATGAGAACTAATCACTTATTAATAACCTGTCTTGTGACTTGTACTATGATTAAATGCTTTTTGAGAGTACCCTGCCACATTGGAATTCACTGGGAGTAAGAACTGTGATAAAGAATTTAATTTGCTAATTGAAGTGAGGGCTGGAATTAAAGGGAAACCTCTATATTCCAAATGTGCCAATGCCAGGCTATTCCTTAGGCTCTTTGAGGTTTCTTAAACTTTGAATTTCTAACTTTATAAGAAACATGTAAGATTGAACCTATTATGCTGTTAAATTCTCAAACATTTTTAACTGAGAGCAAAAGAACATAAACCTCTAGCAACAGAGACAAACTAAGAACATTTCTAGGGCATGTTTCTAACACCAAAATGTCTGCTAAATTATTAAAATACATGAGTAATAACATTTGAAATGCCCTGAATTTTTACAGCAATTTGTATCTTTCAAAGAGCATGGTATTATTTTATTTGCTCTTCTCATTTACCCTAGAATATGGGTAAAGAATGAATTATTATTCAAATAGTCTTTAAAGAATAATAATAGTAGAAAACTTATTACAACCAGGTTCCTTACCACTAGCACCACCTGGGAAGCCCTGTTACTCTAGTTGAGGCATATCAGTACATAAAGATTTCATAGGAGGAGGGGGAGAGAAGAATGGTGAATGTAGGTGAAGGGTATTCTAGTGCTGATTGTATTAGTTTTCCAACCTTGCTGTCAGTTTGAAAAACTTCAAAAAATGAATCTGGGGATAAAAATATATGAAATAATGCCATTTGCAGCAACATGGATGAACCTAGAGGTTATCATACTGAGTGAAATAAATCAGACAGAAAAAAGAGAAATATCATATGATATCACTTATATGTGGAATCCCTCCTCTTTGAAGGAAAGCTATGACAAACCTAAACAGTGTGTTAAAAAGCAGAGGCATTATTTTGCCAACAAAGGTCTGAATAATCAAAGCTATGGTTTTTCTAGTAGTCATGTACCAATATGAGAGTTGGACCATAAAGAAGGTTGAATCCCAAAGATTTGATGCTTTTGAATTGTGGTGCTAGAGAAAACTCTTGAGAGTCCTTTGCACAGCAAGGAGATCAAACCAGTCAATCCTGAAGGAAATCAACCCTGAATATTCATTGGAAGGATTGATGCTTAAGCTCCAGTATTTTGGCCATCAGATGCAAAGAGCTAACTTGTTGGAAAAGACCCTGATGCTGGGAAGGATTGAAGGCAGGAGGAGAAGGGGATGACAGAATGAAATGGTTAGAAATGCATCACCAATGGACATGAATTTGAGCAAACTCTGGTAGATAGTGACAGACAAGGGAGCCTGGTGTGCTGCAGTCCATGGGGATGCAAACAGACATGAATTAGTGACTGAACAAGAGCAACCACAGTTTTTTAAAAAGGTGCAAATGAACATATTTACAAAACAGAAACACTTACATAAATCAGAAACAAACATAGTTACCAAAGGGGAAACATTGTGGGAAGGGATAAATCAGAAAGTTGGAATGAACTTGGAAAGACAGTAGTGTGCATTCAAGAAGAGAGATATTTGCTCCCTGCTCAGGAACTGAACCTGGGTAGCCTGGATGAAAACTGAGAATCCTAGCCACTAGACCACCAGAGGTTAGAGGCAAAATTCCTTTGTTTCTTATCCCCACTGAAACAAGAACACTTCAGGAAGGCAAAAACTGTAAAAACAGGTGCAATATTTATTATTAGACACAGTACAGTGACTAGGAGAGCACACAGAGAAATAGTTTATAGTGAACAAAGCTGATCACCAAAGAATTGATGCTTTTGAACTGTGGTGCTGGAGAAGACTCTTGAGAGTCCCTTGGACCACAAGGAGATCCAACCAGTCCATTCTAAAGGAGATCAATCCTGGGTGTTCATTGGAAGGACTGATGCTAAAGTTGAAACTCCAATACTTTGGCTACCTCATGCGATGACTCACTGGAAAAGACTCTGATGCTGGGAAGGATTGGGGGCAGGAGGAGAAGGGGATGACAGGGAATGAGATGGCTGGATGGCATCACCGACTTGATGGACATGAGTCTGAGTGAACTCCGGGAGTTGGTGATGGACAGGGAGGCCTGGCATGCTGTGATTCATGGGGTTGCGAGGAGTTGGACACGACTGAGCGACTGAAATGAACTGAACTGAACCGAAGATAGAAGCTAGGCAGAAATACACACCCAGAGAAAAAGGGTATGGGCATCCTCTCTAATGAAGAGGAGCACAGTAAAGAGGTGCCTTAAATCACTGATACAGGACAGTTCTTCAGGGTCTTTGTTTACCTTTGGCCAATTATCTCATTTCTTCCCCCACACCTGACCTATTCTAGAACCCTTCCCAACATGCGTGTGCAACTTTATCCTAAGATGGATTCCACTGCAGAGGCCTGTGGGGGTATGTCCACACAGTTATAGAGTGGCTCCCCCTGTATTTTGACCCCCAAGGAGCCTTCCAGCACATGTGCAGACAAGGAAGTTTTCCTTGGTCATGTTACCTCTTTTATTTCAGCAGAGCTCAGCTCCTTCCACTAGCTTTGTCTTTGGAGTGTCTTGTGAGAAAGAGCTTCGATTTTACTCCACTTGACAAACATTATCTGTCCAACCCAGGGAACCCATCTATCTCTTACCTTAGATTGAACACACACCCACTAGTATATATAAGATAGATAACCAATAAGGACCTATCGTATAACATAGGGAACTCTACTCAATATCCTGTGATAACCTATATGAGAAAAAAATCCAGAAAAGAATGAATATATGTGTATATACAAATATATATGTTTCCCTGGTAGCTCAGACAGTAAAGAATCTACCTCCAATGCAGCAGACCCAGATTCGATCCCTGAGTCAGGAATATCCCCTGGAGAAGGAAGTGGCTTCCCATTCTAGTATTTTTGCTGGGGTAATTCCATGGACAGAAAAGCCTGGTAGGCTATAGTCCATGGGGTCGCAAAGAGTCAGAGACAACTGAATGACTAACACACACACACACATACACATATATCCAGAGGCAGATGTAATGAATAAGACATTTGATGAGATGTATTGGCTCAAACTATTGACTGAAACGCCTGCTGAAGTTAGCCAGTTCAGAGTTTCTCAGCAGGAGTTTGGTGATTACAAGCTTTCAAACACATTCCCTTGTTCTGGGAAGAGGGTTCCCAGGATATCAAGGAAAGGATGTTAGTCTGACCAGTAGTAAATGCCTCATGACCTTTCCATCCCTTTTTGTTTACCTTCATTTGCAGTTTAGAAAGCTAGTGACATGTATGCTCTATTCTAATATTAAAACCTGAGTAAGGACTCAGCCTCCACTTAGAGTGGGCTTTCTCACTGGCTTCTCTAGGGCAAATAACACCAGCTTGCTTCCTCCATCCTACTTCATTGCTCTTTTAAATTTAGCTCCATAACCACTGTTTCTATTTCCTTCTTTTTCACTTCTTACTCTGGCTCTGCCTCCAAGATTGCAGGCAGTTCCTTAAAAAAAAACCTCTTATCAGGCAGTATAGTTATTATTTTTTAAGTGTTTACCATTTAGCAGAGGATGAAATGCCTAGATAGGGGCTTCCCAGGTGGCATTAGTGGTAAAGAACCTGCCTGCCAATGCAGGAGGCATAAAAGATACAGGTTTGATCCCTGGGTCAGGAAGATCCCCTGTAGGAGGGCATGGGAATCCACTTCAGCACTCTTGCCTGGAGAATCCCCATGGACAGAGGAACCTGGTGGGCTACAGTTCATAGGGTCACAAAGAGTTGGACACCACTGAAATGACTTAGCATGCACACATGAGATGGTTAGATAGCATCACCATCTCGCTAGTCATGAATCTGAGGAAACTCCAGGAGATGGTGAAGGACAGAGGAGTCTGATGAGCTACAGTCCATGGGGTTGCAAAGGGTTGGACACGACTTAGCAGCTGAACGACAATTTAGTACTTATATCAAACTGTGCCACCAGCATTATTTGGCTGATTTTGCTCAAATTTCAGTGGAAGACTGACCAAGCTTAAATGAATCACTTGAGCATATTCTGTCGATCCGAGAGATATCAGGAATAAGTGGGATACAAAATGTGAAATTTGAGTATTCTACAAAGTATTGACATAGTAAACTGCTATTCCATTTGAATGTGGAAGACAGCTACCCTTCACTAGAAAATGCTTTAAAGGATAAAACACAGACTTCTTTTAGACCTTCTATACTGTCCCAAGTTATGTTAATGGTACAAAACTCTTTTAAAAATTAATATACACTACTGTCTTAAGTGACTAGTAGAAGAAGATGCTAAAGATATGTCATTTGTATCTAGAAATCAACTAAAAGTAGTAAGACTTTAAAATGATAGGAAAAGAATTGAAAAAATGGAATCATCTACTTAGGAACTTTAATACAATATGACTTAGGCTAAAAAAAAGGAATATAATAATCTACACAAAATTTAAATCAACCTTGGAATAAAATTCACTCTTCCATCATTTTTTACTTGAAGGAAAATATGAAACACATTTACAATAGTGAGAGAGAGAAATGGACATCAATTTCGTGGGCTTTCTGTTGATTGTTGTATGTGGGTATTTTCCCTTGTGAGCATGCTGCCTTAGGCATTTTCATTATGTACTTTATTTAATGTTTCTTGAGATTTAATTTGACCAGTAATAAATTCAAAAGCCATTTAATGTCAGATTATGTTCATTTAAGAGTCTAGTGAGTCCTGGTATCTGCTTATAAGCATAGAACTCCATCCGCTTAGTCAGTTCCTAGTTTGATACTCTGGAGAAGAAAAATAGCTTCCTCTCCTGTGCCCTGTAGTAACATGACAGTGACACAAATGTTTTACTTTTCTTATGTGTAGCTATGCATTGATTATTTCCCACTGCAAGTGATGCATGCTATTTTAGTCTCATTAAAATAAACAACCACATTTGAAAGCAGCTATGGGAAAGAGCATGTGTCGGTTTATGCAACACATGGTTTATATCTTATGTTGGCTTGTATTTTCAGAAATGAACAAGACCTAAGTTGAAACATCAAAGAGCTTTCCCTCCGTAGAAAGCATGAAGTGAGCATATTCTACCAGGCTGTGAACCCAAGCTGGGGTGTTCTAATTTCTGTAGACTAGCTGCTGCTGCTAAGTCACTTCAGTCGTGTCTGACTCTGTGTGACCCCATAGACGGTAGCCAACCAGGCTCCGCTGTCCCTGGGATTCTCCAGGCAAGAACACTGGAGTGGGTTGCCATTTCCTTCTCCAATGTGTGAAAGTGAAAAGTGAAGTCGCTCAGTCGTGTCCGACCCTTAGCGACCCCACGGACTGCAGCCTACCAGGCTCCTCTATCCATGGGGTTTTCTAGGCAAGAGTATTGGAGTGGCTTGCCATTGCCTTCTCCCGTAGACTAGCATTAGGCAGTAATTTAGATAGAGCAATGCTTCAGTTCCGGAGAAGGCAATGGCAAGCCACTCTAGTACTCTTGCCTAGAAAATCCCATGGATGGAGGAGCCTGGCAGGCTGCAGTCCGTGGGGTCGCTAAGGGTTGGACACAACTGAGCGATTCACTTTCACTTTTCACTTTCACACATTGGAGAAGGAAATGGCAACCCACTCCAGTGTTCTTGCCTGGAGAATCCCAGGGACGGGGGAGCCTGGTAGGCTTCCGTCTGTGGGGTCACACAGAGTCGGACACGACTGAAGTGACTTAGCAGCAGCAGCAGCAGCAGCAGCAATGCTTCAGTTCAGTTCGGTTCAGTTCAGTCGCTCAGTCATGTCCGACTCTCCGCGACCCCATGAATCACAGCATGCCAGGCCTCCCTGTCCATCACCAACTCCCGGAGTTCACTCAAACTCATGTCCACAGAGTCAGTGATGCCATCCAGCCGTCTCATTCCCGGTTGTCCCCTTCTCCTCCCGCCCCCAATATTTCCCAGCATCAGAGTCTTTTCCAGTGAGTCAACTCGTTGCATGAGGTGGCCAAAGTATTGCAGTTTCAGCTTAGCATCAGTCCTTCCAATGAACACCCAGGATTGATCTCCTTTAGAATGGACTGGTTGGATCTCCTTGCAGTCCAAGGGACTCTCAAGAGTCTTCTCCAACACCACAGTTCAAAAGCATCAATTCTTCGGTGATCAGCTTTCTTCACAGTCCAACTCTCACATCCATACATGACCACGGGAAAAACCATAGCCTTGACTAGACGGACCTTGGTTGGCAAAGTAATGTCTCTGCTTTTTAATATACTATCAAGAGCAATGCTTAGAAGACATTAAATAAAAGTTTGTTGAATCAATAAATATGCATAAATAAATATAATGCATTACTATATAGAACTTTAAACAAAGTACTTTTGAGAACAATAACAGAGGAATGGAGATTATACCTGATTGAGAATAAAAGGAAAGACTTCAATGGAAAAAGTACCACTTGAATTGAAATTGAAAAATGAGTAGATCTAAAATAGGTGGGGAGGATAAACTGAGGTGGGGACATTAGCCAGGGGAGATGCAGTTATGCACAATGGCTAATGACGAGTGGAGTAATGTAGAATGTGTTAGTCTGTGTGAGATATAAGTGGATGAGCACTCACACAGGGTGAGCATGCAATAAATGTTGAACAAGTACACACATGTGTACTGTTATGCTGTCATGCCAAAATTCAGCTTGTTTAGAGATAATGATCTTTCGAAAGAGTATTTTTGTGTACCGTGTGGTTTCATAAAATATTTTACTGAGATGTTACAGCTGGTTTTGTGTATCTCTCCACTACTAATTTCCTACTTTTTTGCTTTTGTTTGTAGGTAATACGTGAGTAGGTTTTAATTTCTAACTGATGGCTTCCTGAGGCTGTCCAGGGCTTCTCTGGTGGCTCAGTGGTAGAGAACCCGCCTGCAAAGCAGGAGATGCAGGAGACACCGTTTTGATCCCTGGGTTGGGAAGATCCCCTGGAGAAGGAAATGGCAACCCACACCAGTATCCTTGCCTGGAGAATCCCATGAACAGCGGAGCCTGGCAGGCAACAGACCACAGGGTTGCAAAGAGTCAGACATGAGTGAGCATGCACCACCACGGAGGGTATCCGAGTGCCTGTAAGAAAGGCCTCTTAATCTGAAAACTGCATGAGTACACTGAATGTTTCAGGGAAATATGATTTGTGGGGTCTCCTAAGAACAGAGCAATCTTTGATTTAGAAATGAGGAATTTCTGGGGAGTCAGATGAAGCCATCTCCAGAACATGGCGGAGACCGCTGTAGGGCAGCCTGGTGTGTTGTAGGAAACAGAGGTTTTTTAAAAGTCAGCCAGTCCTGGCTTCAGGCTGTGATTCTGATTCCCACAAACAGTACTATTTTGAGATAGTTGCTTAAACACTTTGAGCTTCAATTTTTCCCTGGCTTTGTTAAATAACGCAGTTGTTCCTGCTTCCCTAGGCTGTTGTGAGGATTAAGTGAGGTAATGTTTACGCGAAGCATCTGACCCCTGGTGAGTGCTCAGTACTCCCTAGTGGGCAAACTCTGAACCAATTATGTCATAACATTTCCCTTAAAAAATGGAATGCAAACACATTGAATTCTTTCCATGTTGCCATTCCATCAGTTTATCCTTGTATACAATATTTTATAGAGATGTTTATAATTTATCTGTCTCTCCAGAGTCTTATTCAAGATGCTTTACCAAGGAGGAAACTAAGAAGTACTTCTTAAAAAAATAATTTCCCATCAACACATCATTCTGAGCCTACTCTGATTCCAAACAACTCTGAACCATATCAATATCACTGACAAGTTTTCTCAGCATCTTGAATCACCCATTTGAACTGATCATGTGTCAACCCCGAAAAAGTTACCCCTGATAGCCTTATTAGGTAAGCAAATGCCAATCATGTGATTTACTGTTTAAAAGACAAAATATGAAAATGTCTCCCTTAAATAGGCTTCGCTTGCTTCACTGATTTTTTGCCAATTGCAATTTCCACGTGTTGTTTGTGTTATAATCATATATTCCCCAAGTCAGCAAGAAGCAAGCAGGTGTCTGCAGTACATTGAGTTTCATTTAAACTTGCTATTGACCTTTCTACTTGCTCTTGAATCACAATGTTCTTTTTCTAATATGGTTAATTATTTCAACCACATATTTAAAGTTCCCTTTTTGGATATCTTTGTGGAGCAGAAAACTAGTATTGTTAGAGCTTAGTTAAACAGAAGCTAGTAGAGTAGAAATAGGGGCAACACTTTTCTTTATGCTGAACAAAAGGAAGTCTCTGAACTTTTATGTCCTGAAGTGAAATTACTGGAATCTACTCCTTTAATATATGCTAAGTAGCTGGTACCAAAAGGCACTGTTCTCGTGGAGAATAAGTGAGTCAAGGACATTTTGTTCCATCTATAGGACAATAAGCTGCTTTTCCATTGTAAGACAGAACCCTCATTTCTAAAAGTTGAATAAAATGCTGCTTACAAAGGAAAAACAAACATTTTCAGCTGGTTAAATCTGAGATGTTCAGTGAAGTTCATTACAATGCCTGAAGCACTTTTATTTGATCTCAAATTAGAGAGGTTTTCATATTCTAGAAGCTTTTGTTTCTTAAGGTGTTGTTGAGATATTCAAACAAACATTTAAAACTATATTTGAGACTGCTGCTGCTGCTGCTAAGTCACTTCAGTCGTGTCCGACTCTGTGCGACCCCATAGATGGCAGCCCACTAGGCTCCCCCATCCCTGGGATTCTCCAGGCAAGAACACTGGAGTGGGTTGTCATTTCCTTCTCCAATGCATGAAAGTGAAAAGTGAAAGTGAAGTCGCTCAATCGTGTCTGACTCTGTGCGACCCCATGGACTGCAGCCTACCAGGCTCCTCCATCCAGGCAAGAGTACTGGAGTGGGGTGCCATTGCCTTCAGTACACTTAAATCTTCTTGTCCTTAAATATTAATTTACGCTGCAGTCTAGTTGAACATATCCTTGCATTGTTGCTATTTAGTTAGAGATGAATTATGTGAGGAACGGGAATGTTAAGTTCTGTGCTGTGCTCAGTCACTTCAGTTGTTCTTCCTACAATCTGATGTAATTTGATGTAGCTGTAGTAGATATAATGGTCATCTGAGTTAAATTCACCCATTCCAGTCCATTTTAGTTCACTGATTCCTAGAATGTCTACATTCACTCTTGTCATCTCCTGTTTGACCACTTCCAATTTGCCTTTATTCATGGACCTAACATTCCAGGTTCCTATGCAATATTGCTCTTTACAGCATCAGACCTTGCTTCTATCACCAGTCACATCCACAACTGGGTATTGGTTTTGCTTTGGCTCCATCCATTTATTCTTTCTGGAGTTATTTCTCCACTGATCTCCAGTAGCATACTGGGCACCTATCAACCTGGGGAATTCTTCATGCAGTATCCTATCATTTTGCCTTTTGATACTGTTAATGGGTTCTCAAGGCAAGAATACTGAAGTGGTTTGCCATTCCCTTCTCCAGTGGCAGGAATCCCTTAGAAGAAATGGAGTAGCCATCATGGTCAACAAAGGAATCCTAAATGCAGTACTTGGATGCAATCTCAAAAATGACAGAATGCTCTCTGTTCATTTCCAAGGCAAACCATTCTTATTACAGTAATACAAGCCTATGCCCCAACCAGTAATGCTGAAGAAGCAGAAGTTGAACGGTTCTATGAAGACCTATAAGACCTGTTAGAACTAAACACCCAAAAAAGATGTCCTTTTCATTATAGGGGACTGGAATGCAAAAGTAGGAAGTCAAGAAACACCTGGAGTAACAGGCAAATTTGGCCTTGGAGCACGGAATGAAGCAGGGCAAAAGCTAATAGAGTTTTGCCAAGAGAACGCACTGGTCATAGCAAACAACCTCTTCCAGCAACACAAGAGAAGACTCTACACATGGACATCACCAGTTGGTCAACAGCGAAATCAGATTGATTATATTCTTTGCAGCCAAAGATGGAGAAGCAGTATACAGTTAGCAAAAACAAACCAGGAGCTGACTGTGGATCAGATCATAAACTCTTTATTGCCAAATTCAGACTTAAATTGAAGAGAGTAGGGAAAACCACTAGACCACTCAGATATGACCTAAATCAAATCCCTTATGATTATACAGTGGAAGTGAGAAATAGATTTAAGGGACTACATCTGATAGATAGAGTGCCTGATGAACCATGGACGGAGGTTCCTGACATTGTGCAGGAGACAGGGACCAAAACCATCCCCATGGAAAAGAAATGCAAAAAAGCAAAAATGGCTGTCTGAGGAGGCCTTACAAATAGCTGTGAAAAGGAGAGAAGCGAAAAACAAAGGAGAAAAGGAGAGATAAAAGCATCTGAATGCAGAATTCCAAAGAAGAGGAGGGGGGATAGGAAAGCCTTCCTCAGCGATCAAAGCAAAGAAATAGAGGAAAACAACAGACTAGGAAAGACTAGAGATCTCTTCAAGAAAATTAGAGATACCAAGGGAACATTTCACGCAAAGATGGGCTCGATAAAGGACAGAAATGGTATAGACTTACCAGAAGCAGAAGATATTAAGAAGAGGTGGCAAGAATACACAGAAGAAATGTATAAAAGATCTTCACAACCAAGATAATCACAATGGCATGATCACTCACCTAGAGCCAGACATCCTGGAATGTGAAGGCAAGTGGGCCTTAGAAAGCATCACTACGAACAAAGCTAGTGGAGGTGATGGAATTCCAGTGGAGCTATTTCAAATCCTGAAAGATGATGCTGTGAAAGTGCTGCACTCAATATACCAGCAAATTTGGAAAACTGAGCAGTGGCCACAGGACTGGAAAAGGTCAGTCTTCATTCCAATCCCAAAGAAAGGCAATGCCAAAGAATGCTTAAATCACCGCACAACTGCACTCATCTCACAGGCTAGTAAAGTCATGCTCAAAATTCTCCAAGCCAGGCTTCAGCAATATGTGAACTGTAAAGTTCCAGATGTTCAAGCAAATAGGTTTTAGAAAAGGCAGAGGAACCAGAGATCAAATTCCCAACATCTGCTGGATCATGGAGAAAGCAGGAGAGTTCCAGAAAAACATCTATTTCTGCTTCATTGACTATGCCAAAGCCTTTGACTGTGTGGATCACAATAAACTGTGGAAAATTCTAAAAGAGATGGGATTACCAGACCACCTGGTGTGCCTTTTGAGAAACCTGTATGCAGGTCAGGAAGCAACAGTTAGAACTGGACATGGAACAAAAGACTGGTTCCAAATAGGAAAAGGAGTGCGTCAAGGTTGTATATTGTCACCCTGCTTATTTAACTTATATGCAGAGTACATCATGAGGAACGCTGGGCTGGAAGAAGCACAAGCTGGAATCAAGATTGCCGGGAGAAATATCAATAACCTCAGATATGCAGATGACATCACCCTTATGGCAGAAAGTGAAGAGGAACTCAAAAGCCTCTTGTTGAAAATGAAAGAGGAGAGTGAAAAGGTTGGCTTGAAGCTCAACATTCAGAAAACAAAGATCATGGCATCTGGTCCCATCACTTCACGGGAAATAGATGGGGAAACAGTGTCAGACTTTATTTTTTGGGGCTCCAAAATCACTGCGGATGATGACTGCAGCCATGAAATTAAAAGACTCTTACTCCTTGGAAGGAAAGTTATGACTACCTTAGATAGCATATTAAAAAGCAAAGATATTACTTTGCCAACCAAGGTCCATCTAGTCAAGGCTATGGTTTTTCCCGTGGTCATGTATGGATGTGAGAGTTGGACTGTGAAGAAAGCTGATCGCCGAAGAATTGATGCTTTTGAACTGTGGTGCTGGAGAAGACTCTTGAGAGTCCCTTGGACTGCAAGGAGATCCAACCAGTGCATTCTAAAGGAGATCAATCCTGGGTGTTCATTGGAAGGACTGATGCTAAAGCTGAAACTCCAATACTCTGGCCACCTCATGCAAGAGTTGACTCACTGGAAAAGACTCTGATGCTGGGAGTGATTCAGGGTGGGAGGAGAAGGGGACGACGGAGAATGAGATGGCTGGATAGCATCACCGACTAGATGGACATGAGTTTGAGTGAACTCCGGGAGTTGGTGATGGACAAGGAGGCCTGGCGTGCTGTGATTCATGGGGTCGTGAGGAGTCGGACATGACTGAGCGACTGAACTGAACTGAACTGATGTAACTGTTTGTGGACTTGGTGTAGAAAGGAAGATATGTCTGTGAGAAAGTTCTCAAAGTTGCTATTTAAGGATTAAGAGAAAATTAATACAGAAAAAACACAGAAAACCAGGTCCTTGGGAAGCCAGTGCAGTGGTAAATGCACATCTTCCCAAGGTAAGGAGGATCTGGGTTATGCAGGTGGTTTGTCCTGATTTCCTCACCTATTTATTTGCATCTTTTTTCTGTCTCATGTCTTGTATTTTTGGAAATCATATTGAATCTAAAAATAAAGCAAAGATATAAATGCATAGTTAAAATCAGATCCTATTGTCTATTAAACAAAAGTAATTAACAAAGTAAGATTATTTCCTATTTATTCTGTGAAAGCTTTTTCAACATGAGCCTTTTAAAAGGCAACATTGGAACACATAAAATAATGTCCTCAATTGCCCTTGCTAATAAAAAATAAAAGTGCTGTACTTACTTTGTTTTCAGATAAAAGTCAAGGGCAAAATATTAACTCACATTGTTGTAGAGTCACTTTCACTACATTGTATAAGGCAAATAGAGCATTTTGATGAAATGATTGGATAGATGGATAAAATCCTGAGAATTATGATGAATGAAAGTTAACATTTCTGTAACAGAGTAGTTCTCAAAGTGTCAGAATTCCTAAGTTAACAGCATGAGGTATCATCTAGGAACGTGTGAAAAATATGATTTTCAGTCCTGCCCCAGAACTACAGAATCATGGATGCTAGGTAATTCTGACACACGCTCAAGTTGAGAGCCATCATCTGAGATGATTTCCTATAGGGATAGCCTAAATGGGCTTTTACCTCTACCCTAATGTTTTTAATCATTAAAGAATAATATAAACATATTAAAGAAAGCTTGGAGATTATAAAATCTAAGGTGAGAAATCAGAGGAGGAAGGGGAAGAGGAGAATGATGTTGGTGTCATCCTACACACCCGAATGCAATAATTTTGACTGTTTGTGACTTTTCTGTAAATTTTGTTATGCTGAGGATTTTTTTCAAAATACTGACACACACACACACACACACATTTCTGTATATACACATGTTTAGTCGCTCAGTCATGTGTGACTCTTTTGTGACCCCATGGACTGTAGTCTGCCATGTTCCTCTGTCTATGGAATTTTCCAGGCGAGAATACTGGAGTGGGTTGCCATTTCCTACTCTAAGGGATCTTCCGGACCCAGGGATGAAACCCACAGCTCCTCTGTCTGCTGAATTGGCAGGCGGATTCTTTACCACTAGCGCCACCTGGGCGTGCCCCCTATATATTACAATCTGCCCTGTAAATGTAACATTGTTTCACATTATTGCTGGATGTTTAAATCTCATTTTCAGTTCAGTTCAGTTCAGTCGCTCAGTCATATCCGACTCTTCGCGACCCCATGAATCACAGCACGCCAGGCCTCCCTGTCCATCACCAACTCCCGGAGTACACTCAAACTCATGTCCACAGAGTCGGTGATGCCATCCAGCCATCTCATTCTCCGTCGTCCCCTTCTCCTCCCGCCCCCAACCTTTCCCAGCATCAGAGTCTTTTCCAGTGAGTCAACTCGTCGCATGAGGTGGCCAAAGTATTGGAGTTTCAGCTTTAGCATCAGTTTTCAGGTCTTCAAAAAATCTCATTCATTTAACTATCTGCCTATGGTTGGATATTTGGATTTTACAGTTATAGATTCCTCTGGTAAATATATGTATGTATAATATATTTTCTACATTTAAAAAAGTGTCCTTAGTCACTAATCCTATAAGTAGACTTCCTGGGCCAAAGTAGATGAATATACTATAAGATATTTTATTGGTTAGATTTTAAGCACTATCTTGACTTTCTAGGTACCGCTTATTTCTGAGTCATGGAGCTTTAACTCAGGAGGCAAGCCTATGTCAACCTGCAGTCCTTTCCTTTCCTTATTGCCTGTTTATGTTTCTTCAAATATTCTATATATTTCTAAGTATATTCTATATTTATAAAATTTGTAGCAAATCTTCCTAAAGTTTTTCCCAAGCCCAATCTTTAGGTTTTGAGTTCTACCTGTACTATTCCCCATACTTAGGTGTTCAAAGTTTACGTTGAATTAGCAACAATCATGCCTTAGATCAATTCAATGGAGAAGGCAATGGCAAGCCACTCCAGTATTCTTGTCTGGAGAATCCCATGGATGGTGGAGCCTGGTGGGCTGCTGTCTATGGGGTCGCACAGAGTTGGACATGACTGGAGCAACTTAGCAGCCCAGCAGCAGATCAATTCATTGGCTGTGATACTGCCACTGCATAAAGCTCAAAGGTTTGAAAAGAAGTTGGGTGTACGGCCAGAACCTCAGTAGTTTTTACACGGAGTTATTATTGGACCTAAAAGTCCTCATATTTCTTTGCAAGTCTCCCTTCAACAATATTCACATTCCCCCACCCCATCAATTTACTTCCATGTTCATATTAAAAGTTTGCAGCCCCATTTCAATGCCCAGTGGATTCTAAGTGTCTTTCCTCAGATACAGTGGTGCTCTTTTTTTCCATTTTTAAAAAATTACCATCTTTTCAAGATCTTGTTTGACCATTTCTTTTTTTAAAAAAAATATGTTTGCAGAAGAGGTATATTTGTAATTAGAGTATGGCTACTCTCCCAACCTGGTTTTAATATTTTTCTAGATCTACCTACTCATTGGCGGATTTGTAACTAACTAGGAAAGCCACAATAGTCTTGTTTCCATGGATTTTACTAACACCCTCTTAACTATTCTGTGTCCTTATTTTTTAATGTCTTTCTGTCCTGTCCTGTTATCATTCCATTGTGGATATTTTACACAGGAAAAGATGGATGGATAAACATCATCATGCTTCATGCCATCAAATTCTTGCTAAACTTTTTTACCCAGATTTGCCTTCCTTAGAGCTATAAGACAGTAGTTTTGAAATCTGGAGCCAAAAAAAGATATTAAGCAGACAAAAGGCCCTCTGCTTATTATTTCTGTGGATAGATTCAGACATGCTTTTGATTTTGGTTGCCAAATCAATATACTTTTTAAAGTCATCTTTCCCTTACTGAAAGTGTAATTAAAGAAACTACATTCAGTCTTTCAGAATGTACAAGTGCAGAAGTACAGTTTAATGAATTTCCTTCCACAGAATCCTAAGAAAGTGAATGTAACCTTGGAATTATTTAATTTGTGCCCAGGGAATAATTTATATGCCTGGAGAAACCCGATCAAGATCCAACAGGAATTTAGGAAATTGACTCAAGGCTAGGCTAATATAATAATCCCACCAGTGTTCTTGTACCCTACTTCCATGTATTTACGATGGCCTCAATGCCTTACTTATTTTGTATCATGTATCTTCAAATCATATCCAGAGAAAGAACAGAGTTTCAAATATAACTACGCAGGTCATTCCACTTTTTTTTTTCTCTTTAAATATGGGTTGAGAGAGCCAGTGGGTGATTAGAATTAGAAAGATGGATTCCTCAATAAAGTAAGAGTTTGTCAGTTAAGTAATCCGTGTCCAACACCTATAAAAAGTAGAAATAAATTAATTAACCAATAAATGCCCATGTATTAACACTAAGTAAAGAGAAAAGCATCCATAAGCTCCAAAGTTCAGAAGAAGCCTGAAAGTGTTCTCAGAGAAGAAACACATCAAAGTAACTGAAACCCCATTCAAAAATCAGTCCATTCATTGTTTCAAATAGCAGATTTATGTAAATCTGTTTTAGAAAGAGTTTTATGAAAAAGTGAGAATATTTAACTAGTTCTTTCCAATATCTAAGCACTTTTATGAAGTCCTACCTTTTGAACTCATTTACAACGTGTAATGATTTTAATTTAGGGCCTTATGCTCTTTTCTGCTATGACCTTGCATGCCAATCTTGTTCTATCAGACATGTCTGTGTCAGACTTTAGCTTAAAGGGTATAAGATTTGAGTTTTTCTCACTGAACTTCTAGGTCTCAGGAAAATCAAGGCTTGTAGCTAAATATCAGGTTCTGTGTCTCAGAACATTTCAAATATAGTTATGTTGGGGGTTATCTATCCAGAGTACATAGAAACCACTGACTGTGGGAAGGTTGTTAAAGGAAAAGAATGATAACTGCATACACTTTACAGTTAACTCATGTTAACCCAAGTAATATGTTGTGGCACATGTAAGTGACACTGTGTCTATCATGGGCTTCCCAGGTGGAGCTACTGGTTAAGAACCTGCCTGCTGACGTAGGAGATTTGAGAGATGTGGGTACGATCTCTGGGTTGGGAAGATCCCCTGGAGGAGGGCATGGCAACCCACTCCAGTATTCTTGCACGGAGCATCCCATGGACAAAGGAGCCTGGCAGGCCACAGTCCATAGGGTCACACAGAGTTGAATACGACTGAAGTGACTTAAGACACATGTGTTTATCATATTATAAGCATCCTTTTGGTTAATGGTGGTCATTCTTTTTCTCCTTATATGTGAGTAAAGTCTGAGAGAGATGGTAGCAGGATTACCGCAGTGTCATTTTATGACTCTTCAAACACTACTAGTTTTTATGGGACTTTAAGAAGTGTGAAGAATGATGTGTTGCGCCAACAAATGCCAGTCACTATGAGCAGTGCCATCTTGTTGGCTGAGTGGACCTGTGGGTGAAGGAAACAGACAAAGAAGGGGAGAGGCAGACTTCCGCCTTTATCTCTGCAATGCTCCTTAGTATTCTACTCGCAGAAAAAGAGATGGGTATGCTCTCCTGATAGTGGTGGGGATTGTTACACTTGTAGCCATAAGACATTCCTCATTAGAGTGAAGAGAAGGAAAAAGAAGGGTGGGGAAAAGGACCAGAGAGATGAGTGATGGACAGCAGCATTGATGCACTGAAAGCCTTCATATCATTAAGCTGCTGATTTATTCATTTATAATGCATTCATATTCGCTATGGTTAGGGAGGGCTCCCTAATGAGCCTCTGTATCATCTACCACTTAGTAACTTTATCAGTTTCACTCATTTCTGTATATATCTCTGCTTTTTAAATGTAAATTCATTCATTCATTTATTTACAGCTGTGCTGGGTCTTTGTTGCTACACGGGTTTTTCTCTAGTTGCGGCCAGTGGGGGCTACTCTAACTGCAGTGCATGGGCTTTTCATTGCAGTGGTTTCTCTTGTTGTGGAGCACAGGCTCTGAGGTTTGGGGGCTGTAGTAATTGCGAAATGGCAACCCACTCCAGTGTTCTTGCCTGGAGAATCCCAGGGACGGGGGAGCCTGGTGGGCTTCCGTCTGTGGGGTCACACAGAGTCGGACACGACTGAAGTGACTTAGCAGCAGCAGCAGGGCTCTAGAGCACCGGCTGGATAGTTGTGGCACACAGACTTAGTTGTTCTTCGGCATGTGGGATCTTCCCGGATCAGGGATCGAACCTGTGTCTCCTTCACTGGAGGGCAGATTCTTTACCGCTGAGCTTTCTGGGAAGCCCTACATGCCTCTTCTTGAACTCTTAAGGAACAGATCCTCACTCTTTACCCAGGTAGGCTATTACTGTGCCATTACCAAACAATAAACATTTGGCTACTCTTTACAATAGTAAATTAAAACACCTAAATCCAAACATAAATATGTTCTGTCATTTTTCTTCCAGGGGGTTTGATTAGGTAGTTTTTCTAAAGAGCTATGTGTTTAACAAATCTTGACATTCAGGTTTAGCGCATGAATTAGCCATTCTGGTCACAGCTTTGATGTACATAGATGCTAGCTCAGCACTGGGAGGCTGTGTGGAATGAGATTCACTGAGGCAGTTCTGGGCAGAGCTAGTGACCTGGAAAACTCACTCTTGACCTGTCTGGCTGTGGGTATCCTCTTTTCTCATAGTGGTTACAATCATAGTGATCAGTGTTTAATAATTCTTCAAATATATACCCAAATCTTCATTGTCTTTACATTGGCTCTAAATATTAGCTTGCAGTTTTCCAAAAGGAGAAAAATAAATTATAGTTTAATAAAGAATTCTGGTCTAGAAAGCAGCAAAAATGGTTCTTTTTTATAAACAGGTTGAAAGAATATGAACAGCTGTCAGAGTGAGAAAGCTTTTCTAGATCTGATGTGTAAAATGCAGGGGCATTAATTAATGTGTGAGAGGCCACAGTGAGCATGACATTCTGAATCAGACATACTTGGTTCAGACATTAAGCCTTATTTTCCTCATCAGTAAGATAGGCTTACAACAGTGAAAGTGTTCTGAGGATTAAATGAGAATGTGCGTGAGGCATTGCGGAATGTCTTCCTGTGTCCAGACACAGCAGTGCCAGCCTCAGCATCATTATAAATATACTGTTTACACGGTGCTCTGCCTTCCAGTCTGAAGCTCTCAACAGTCTACTACATATTCTCTCTATAAACTCAACTTCTCAATGAATCTTTGCAGCCAGAAAGAATTTTTCAAAATGAAAATACAACATATAGCTTAGGATGGAAATCATAGGTCTGGGAGAACAGGCTTTTAGCTAAGTTTTAATCAGATCGCAGAGTTATAGTATACCTACTGTTCATACCAGTTCCTTATGCCTGACCAAAGATTCAGTATCTATAAAACCTTGTACTCTTCTTAATGTACCAGTGGTGAATATTATGAATATAAGACATTTTTATATCCTTTGACGCTTGCTCCTTGGAAGAGAAGCTATGACCAACCTAGACAGCATATTAAAAAGCAAAGACATTATTTTGCTGACAAAAGTTCTAGTCAAAGGATGGTTTTTCCAATGGTCATGTATGGATGTGAGAGTTGGACAATAAAGAAAACTGAGCGCCAAAGAATTGATGCTTTTTTTTTTCTTTTCTTTTTATTTATTATTTATTTTTTTGGAGGCTAATTACTTTACAATATTGTAGTGGTTTTGCCATACATTGACATGAATCCGCCTGGGGTGTACATGTGTTCCAATCCTGAACCCCCTCCCACCTTCCTCCCCATATCATCCCTCTGGGTCATCCCAGTGCACCAGCCCCGAGCACCCTGTATCATGCATTGAACCTGGACTGGCGATCCGTTTCAAATATGATAATATACATGTTTCAATGCCATTCTCCCAAACGATCCCACCCTCGCTCTCTCACACAGAGTCCAAAAGACTGTTCTATACACCTGTATCTCTTTTGCTATCTTGCATACAGGGTTATTGTTACCATCTTTCTAAATTCCATATATATGTTTTAGTATTGATATTTTTCTTTCTAGCTTACTTCACTCTGTATAATAGGCTCCAGTTTCATCCACCTCATTAGAACTGATTCAAATGTATTATTTTTAATGGCTGAGTAATACTCCATTGTGTATATGTACGACAGCTTTCTTATCCATTCGTCTGCTAATGGACATCTAGGTTACTTCCATGTCCTGGCTATTATAAACAGTTCTGCAATGAACATTGGGGTACACGTGTCTCTTTCAATTCTGGCTTCCTCGGTGTGTATGTCCAGCAGTGGGATTGCTGAGTCATATGGCAGTTCTATTTCCAGTTTTTTAAGGAATCTCCACACTGTTCTCCATAGTGACTGTACTAGTTTGCATTCCTGTGGTGTTGGAGAAGACTCTTGACAGTTCCTTGGACTGCAAGGAGATCCAACCCGTCCATCCTAAAGAAAATCAGTCCTGAATATTCACTGGAAGGACTGATGCTGAAGCTGAAACTCCAATACTTTGGCTACCTGATGTGAAGAACTGACTCATTTGAAAACACCCTGATGCTGTGAAAGACTGAAGGCAGGAGGAGGAGGGGATGACAGAGGATGAGATGGTTGGATGGCATCATCGACTCAATGGACATGAGTTTGAGTAAGCTTCAGGAGTTGGTGATGGACAGGGAGGCCTGGCGTGCTGCAGTCCATGGGGTCGCAAAGAGTCAGACACACCTGAGTGACTGAACTATCTTATTCACTCAAACAGAAGAATAGTTATTAGATTTTGTTTTTCTAGGGATAAAGCTTAGCCTTATATTAGGAGAGCTACAAAGGTAATGGGAATAAAGTATGCATCCATTATCATAAGAATTTGCATGATTCTTCTTTTTCCAAATATAATTATTATTTTCCAAGTGTTAACATTTGTCTCAATAGGAAAATATCCTTTTATGCCACGCATAGATCTCTTCTTTGAATAAGTCAGAGTGATGATAGATATGCAGAAGATAAAACCTCAGTTATGGTTACACTAGGTCCTTCCATTGATGAACAAAAAAGAAACACAAATGGAGAAATGGCTGCTACCACATAGGCAGTAAATTGAATAGCTATTTTGTCATGCTCAGTCTACTTAGCTTTGATTATATACCATTTTGATAATTAGGCAGTCAAACCCATTACTAATAAAGGTAGCCTTTAGGTGCTGAAGTTCAAAATTCTTTAGAAAAAAAAAGTAAATGAGCCTTAAAGGTGTTCAAGATATCAAAAATGGCCATGGTAATTTTAACTGTAGCTCTTTTTCTACAGCTTAAGCTTCTATGCTGTAATAAATATGGCAAATGTCATCCTGGTATAAATCAGGATAATTTTGGCTCACTTCTTTGACTCTGAACTTGGACTGGAAATCTGTTCATCAACACATTAACTGACTGAACTTAGTGTCTTTATTGACATTCAAGACAATGGTATAATTTTTCCTTCAAAAGAATGAAGACTTATTGATCTCATTCTGAGGAACCGAGGAATTGAGTGATAGTACAGGGAGGCTGTTCCTGTCACCAGTGTTTGCCTCTGTCTGCCAGGAATCACACCATAAGAGAATGAGGTTTGAAATGCCATTGGGAAATCATGGCTGACTGAAAAATTTTGCACGTAAGAGGTCAACAGGTTCATCCATGGCATACAAGTTTCTCATGTGGAGTGCTTATCAACCTTTTTATAAAAATGTCAAAGCACATGTAGAAAATGATAATATTTCCTGGGGTAAATCAGAGAAAATTTGGGAGTAACTATATAAAGTATGGTGATGAAAATAATTCATTTTTTTATAAAGCAAATGTTAGAAAAAAATACTAGATTTTTAATTGGAAAAATGCATCTATGTAAAAATCTTGAAATGTCGTATGAGAAACTTGAGCTTGCTTCAGTGAACATAGCTGTAATTTTTGTTGGGCTTTTATATTGGAAATGACCACAAACAATTTCTGATTACGTTTTTAAGTGATGATATCTTCAAAATTTTTTTTGTCTTCAAATTTTGGATAGATACTATCAACAAGAAAATTTGTCCCCACAAATAGGTCATAAAAAATAGAAAACTATTGCTACAGCAACTCAAAAACTTATCACAGTTAAAATTAGATTGAAAGAATGTAACCGGTATTTATTTTCTTTCATTGACAAACACAGTGCTAAAATTTTTGTGATAATGAAAAATGATCTCAAATCTAAATATTTAAAAATAACAGTGGAGCTCTGATTTGCAAAATGTGCATACACTGTTAGAGTGGCCACCTTATGTGAGCCTAGACTCCACTAGAAAGTCACAAATAAGCAGAGATGATCCAGATTGCACGAAGATCTCAGCTTTTAGACACTGCCTGGAACCATACTCATGAGGAGTTTGCCCAGTTGGCTGTAGGTAGGGTTGTGGGCTTCACTGGCGGCTCAGAGGTTAAAGCATCTGCCCCCAATGCGGGAGACCCGGGTTCGATCCTGGGTCGGGAAGATCCCCTGGAGAAGGAAACGGTAACCCACTCCAGTATTCTTGCCTGGAGAATCCCATGGACGGAGAAGCCTACAGTCCACAGGGTCGCAAAGAGTCGGACACGACTGAGCGACAGAACGGACGGACGAATGGACGGACAGAACGAACGGAGGGTTGCTGTTATGTGTGATTCTCTTTGAGTGCCTCTAGTAGTAACACCTCCCTTTTTGTTGAGGTGGCAGAATTACTCCTGGGCTCTGCACAAAAGCCTTAGGACAAAACAATAAGTACTGGTTGTAGCTAGGAGTTCTCACCACCTGAGGAGCGAGAATACTATTTTAACTCACTCCTCTTGGATTGCTCTTGGAGGAGCCCCAGAAGTGCAGTCTAATGATTAGAGGCAATTGGCTTTGGGATCCCAACCAGCCCCACACTGTGTTCAAAGGCTGCCTAAATCCAGAGGGGATGCGTATCTCACAGTACCCCTACAACTCTGTTTTATGAAGATTCACCCTAGAGTCTGGAGCTAACTGATTGAATATCTATATAGATTAAACATAGGATGGCAGTGAAGTGTCCTTCCTTTCCTAAGAGCTGGGAGATGATTATCTGTGTTGTGCTATGTTTAATTGCTCAGCCGTGTCCAACTCTTGAGACCCCATGGACTGTAGCCCTCCAGGCTCCTCTGTCCATGGGATTCTCCAGGCAAGAATAATGGAGTGGGTTGCCAAGCCCTTCTCCAGGGCATCTTCCCAACCCAGGGGTCGAACCTGGGTCTCCTGTTTTGCAGGCAGATTCTTTACCTTTTGAGCCACCAGGGAAACCCTGGGAGATTAATTATAGGAGAGTGCATACCATTTGTCTTATTATCATATTTTCAGTTCCTAATTCACAAAAGGAACTCAGTAAATTTATTTTGAAAGAATGAGTGAATAATGAAAGAAATGAGTTTGCCCACTGATGGTCAAGACTAGTCAAGGTGATGACTTGGAAAGATAATGAACCTCTAGTGCCAGTGCTACTGGAGTAGAAGCTCAATTTATTTACTCAAGAAATAATCATTGAATTCTTACTATGTGCCAGACACTTCTCTGAGTGCTAGGGATCTAGAAGTGAGCATAAGAGTCGTAAATCTCTCATGGAAAATAAAGGACACAGAAATATATAATATAAATAAGTTCAAAATATATGTTGTGTGATTGTGAGAGAAATGAAAAAATAAAATATTAAAGAGGAATACGGAAGGCTAGAGAATTTAATTTTAAGAAGGGAATTATGGGAAAATGGATCTCAAACAAAGTCCTAAAAAAAGTGAAAGAACAAATCATGGAGTTATGTGGGGGAAGTGTGTGCCTGGTACATTGAATGGCAAATGCAAAGGCCCTGAGACTGGAGTGTGTTGTTGTGGTCAAGAAATAATACGGAGACTAGTCTGAGTGGAATAAAGTGAGTGAAGAGGAGAGTAACGGGAGACAGTGGTGGTCCAGATCATATAGAACACAGTAAGCTTATTAGCAATACTTTCTTTTAATCTGAGTGAGATGAGATGCCACCACAGAGGCAAAGGTGAGAAACAAAGGAATGACCTGATGAGGTTTAATAGGACCCCTTAGGGTGCTCTGTTGAGAATCAACCAAAAGAGCAAAAAGAAGAAGCTACCAGTGAGGAGGATTTTTTTAATAATTCAGGTGAGAAGACAGTGTGACTTGAAAAATATGATACCCATCCTTTCAAATGGGGCTTTCCTAGTGGCTCAGTGGTAAAGAAACTGCCTGTCAATGCAAGAAATGTGAGTTGGATCTCTGAGTTGGGGAGATGCCCTGGAGAAAGAAATGGCAACCCACTCCAGTATTCTTGCTTGGAGAATCCCATGGACAGAGAAGCCTGACAGGCTGTAGTCCATGGTGTTGCAAAAGAGTTGGACGTGATTTAGTGACTAAACAACAATAACAACTCTTTCCAGTCAGGCCCCTATAAGGGTCTTTCTGCCTGGTGCCCTTCAGGGCAATAAGATGAAAAGGAATTCAGTTCAGAGACAATGTTTCATTCTTTGATCAAAGAACAGAAAGGTGTGAGCTGTCACTCTAGGTACATGCTCTGCCCAGGGGTCCATGAGTAGTACTGCTTTATGGAGTCCTCTAGGGTTTGTGCAGCCGCAGTGCTCACAGCTCCAGAGTGCAGTGCTGGGTGCAGCACACATGGCCCGCTGCCACTGCTGTCTTGAACTGAGGTGTGTGCAGGGCTTCTGCACATGACTTGCCAAGCTGAAGCACTGGGCTAGCCGTTTCTCACTAGGAACCGTGGTCTGAAGTGATGGGCGTGAGGCCTCCACATGCAACACCTTGTGAGCTAGTGTAACAACAATAAACACTAAAGACAAAAGAAAAGGTTGGAGTTTATTATTTTATTTATTAACTCTATTTTTATTTCCTGGAAATTGTTAATGGCTTTTGCCAGTGACAAAGTCAGATGTAGTGTGTGTGAGGAGGAGTCAGACTCGGGATCTCTGTTAGAGGTGGAGCCCAGAAGATTTGTGGTTGGAGTCAATGTGGGGAAAGAACGATGAAAGCAGTCAAGGATGGTCTCTAGATTCTTGTTGGGAGCAATGGAAACAATGGAAAGAATTATTTTGCCATGAACAGCTTAACCAATATGAACTAACCTAATGAAATTCTATATCAAAATGGAACTCAGAGACACAGTTTTGGCTGTGTGTCTCTAATAGTTCCTTCTTAAAAAAATAATTTATGAAGAATGACATACACAAAAATGTAGAAAGTAAAATAATAAACTGATGTCAATAATATTCGACATTTTGCCAGTTCTGTTTCTTCTATTCCCCATCTACACATTTCTGATTTTTTGGAGTTTTTCAGAACCTGTTAGACATCATATTATTGTTGGAGGAGGTCACTGAGAAGACATGACCATGGTTGACGGGTGAGCTGGAGGCTCAATAGGAAGCTCCTTATGCCCTTACCTGACCTCGGAGTGTATGTTCTGCCCATCAAGCCCATACTCAGAGGACTGAATTCATGATTAAACCCAGTTAAGGTCTCTATGTAAACTTAAGATTCTGGCAGGTGGATGTGGAGATCTACTCATTTTGAGGTCACCCAAGACAAGCCTCAGCTGTAAGTTCCCTTGCTTATTAGAACTGCCACCTACCAATCTGGAGTGGCCTGTCTCTTCTTGTTCTCTCTGTACCAGATCTAGTTTAAATTTCATCCAGAAACTCCCCGAGGTGTGACTCAACAGTTATTTCCCTCCTAAATCACTTGGTCTGCTTTGCTTAATTGACAATGAATTTTTATGTACCCATCATGACACAGTTATTCCTGGAAAAGTTAGCAATAATTTCTTAGTACTTATATACAAGTCATTTTCAAGTTTCCCTGATTGTCTGAAAATTATCTAACAGCTGTTTTGTTCAAATCAAGATTCAAACAAGAACCTCCCATTACATTTGATTGTTCAGTTCAGTTGCTCAGTCATGTCCGACTCTTTGTGACCCCATGGACTGCAGCATACCAGGCCTCCCTGTCCAATGCCAACTCCCAGAGTTTAATCAAACTCATGTCGATTGAGTCAGTGATGCCATCTAACCATCCCATCCTCTGTCGTCCCCTTCTCCTCCCACATTCAATCTTTCCCATCATCAGTCTTTTCAAATGAGTCAATTTTTTTGCATGAGGTGGCCAAAGTTTCAGCTTCAGGGTCACTCCTTCCAATGAATATTCAGGATTGATTTCTTTAGGGTTGACTGGTTGGATCTCCTTGTGTCCAAGGGACTCTTGATTCTTCGCCAATACCACAGTTCAAAAGCATCAATTCTTCAGTGATCAGCTTTCTTTATAGTCCAACTCTCACATCCATACGTGACTACTGGAAAAAACATAGCCTTGACTAGACGGACCTTTGTTGGCAAAGGTCTCTACTTTTTAATATGCTGTCTAGGTTGGTCATAACTTTTCTTCCAAGGAGCAAGTGTCTTTTAATTTCATGGCTGCAGTCACCCTCTGCAGTGATTTTGGAGCCCCCCAAAATACTTAGTCTGTCATTGTTTCCACTGTTTCCCCATCTATTTGCCATGAAGTGATGGAACCAGATGCCACGATCTTAGTTTTCTTAGTTTAAGCCACCTTTTTCACTCTCCTCTTTCACTTTTCACTCCTCTTGACTCTTTAGTTCTTCTTTGCTTTCTGTCATAAGTGTGGTGTCATCTGCTTATCTGAGGTTATTGACATTTCTCCCAGCAATCTTTCCAGCTTGTGCTTCATCCAGCCCAGCATTTCTCATGATGTACTCTGCATATAAGTTAAATAAGCAGGGTGACAATATACAGCCTTGACGTACTCCTTTCTCAATTTGGAACCAGTCTGTTGTCCCATGTCCAGTTCTAACTTGCTTCTTGACATGCATACAGATTTCTCAGGAGGCAGGTCAGGTGGTCTGGTATTCCCATCTCTTGAAGGATTTTCCACAGTTTATTGTGATCCACACAGTCAAAGGCTTTGCCAGAGTCAATAAAGAAGAAGAAGATGTTTTTCTGGAACTCTCTTGCATTTTCAATGATCCAACGGATGTCGGCAATTTGATGTCTGGTTCCTCTGCCTTTTCTAAAACCAGCTTGAACATCTGGAAGTTCACAGTTCACATACTGTTGAAACCTGGCTTGGAGAATTTTGAACATTACTTTGCTAGCATGTGAAATGAGTGCAATTGTGTGGCCGTTTGAGCATTTTTTGGCATCACCTTTCTTTGGGATAGGAATGAAAAACTCACCTTTTCCAGTCCTGTGACCACTGTTGAATTTTCAATATTTGCTGGCATATTGAGTGCAGTACTTTCACAGCATCATCTTTTAGGATTTGAAATAGCTTACGTGGAATTCCATCACCTCCACTAGTTTTGTTTGCAGTGATGCTTCCTAAGGCCCACTTGACTTCACATTCCAGAATATCTGGCTCTAGGTAAGTTATCACACCGTCGTGGTTATCTGGGTCATGAAGATCTTTCCTGTGTAGTTCTTCTGTGTATTCTTGCCACCTCTTCTTAATATCTTCTGCTCCTGTTAGGTCCATACCATTTCTGTCCTTTATAGTGCCTCTCTTTACATGAAAATTTCCCTGTATTTTCAGTTTTCTTGAGGAGATCTCTAGTCTTTCCTGTTCTGTTCATTCCCTCTATTTGTTTGTATTGATCACTGAGGAAGGTTTTCTTATCTCTCCTTGCTTTTTGATTGTTAAGCCTTCTAATTCTCTTTTATTATTCGATGAGTCCCTTTCCTTTTTTTCTCTGTCTCTGATTTTTTGTTTATATGTTTTTTAACAGAAACTGGGTCCTTTGTCCTGCGGAGTGCCCCACATTATGAATTTAGCTGATTATCTTTCCCTGAGGGAGCTTTTAAAATTCACTGTCTACCTTCCTATTTTTTAAAAATGAATTTTTTTCTTATGATTTAGCTTTATATTTTTGTTCTAAATATACATAGGTGGTGCCGGTTATGTCCTATTGCTTCATTAGGTTTTTTAATTCTCTGATGACTATTACTTAGATCTATTATTAATAAAATTGGAATTGAAAATGATTTTTAAAATTTTATCATTTTTCCTGTACTTTTATCAAGCATTCTGTGGAAAAGAACTTACCATTATCACATATTTGTTAACCCTGAGATAAAGTTTTAAAGGAAAATCAGGATAAATATTTGATATTTGCCCTTTATTTGTTTATTTTTGGAATATTGAATTGGTCTATTGTGATAAACAATGACTTCTACTTTTAAAAACCATCATGAATTCACAGGTTCTTATATTTTGATGTGTTGCAATCTATTGTAATCACTTTTTACTGTTTTTGTTTGTTTGTTTGTTTTGGCTCATTCACTTACTCTATCCTTGGCCAATGGAAGCCCCTTTAATTTGGCTCCTCTGCTTCTGTGTCATGAGTTCATTAGTCTTTGCTAGTTTTCTTGCTTTTGGGCACAGGATAGACAAGGTTAATCATGTTTATTTTCTTCACCAGATAGAAATCAGCCATTTCTCTGAAGACCCTTAATTTTGTTAACATAAAATAATTTTCAGAGACTACAAGCTGTGTGGTGGGTGTCCTCATTTTATAGACTGTTATTGCCTTTGGGGCCAGTAATTATAAGGGAAAAAAGGACAGTGATCTTGGGATTTGTGCTTTTCTGACAGGCCTCACTTCAGATTCAGTACTTACTGGTATTTCATTCAGGACAGATCTAAGTGTTTCTCAGTGAACAGCATGCCAAGTCCTGGTCTCTAAGCCCCAGGAATACCCCACAAACACTCCTAGTCACCGTTAAGTTTAACTACTTTCAGAAGGAGTTACTGTGTTTGGTTGAGAACCATTGAAGATTATGCCCTCCCCTAGCTTCATTTCCATGCTCTCTCTTAAAAAAAAAAAAAAAGTATTATTTTGACATCAGAGTTTTATTAATATTGGGAAAAAGATGCCCTGAGCAGAGAACTTGGGCATCTGGAAATTAGATGAATGAAATTATTCATTACAAAATTGGTATTAGATTTCATATAGTAGCCTGTGTGAATTTAATGTTGATGCTCATTGAACGACTGATTATTTGGGGATATGCTGATACATTTTATTTCATATTCTAGATATTCAAGACAGAAGTGGTACCTGGGTTTTGGTGAATTTAACAAGGTAATTTTACTCTTTAAGACTAAATGTATTTTCTCTAATGACCCTCAATTTAACTTGCCTTGTTAAATATAATATATTTTTATTCACTTCATTCCTGGTACTGGTGATAGACAAACATTACAGAAAAGACAGAATAACATGATGTTTGGAATGTCCCATTTGTCTAATTGTAATGGAGATCTAATTCTGCAACAATTGTTCATTGGATCAATGACAACAGAGTTCCCTCAGGTTTTAGTTAGTAATCATTTGGCTGGTGGCCAAGAAATTTAACTAAGCTGGCCTAAACAGAAAGGAAAATTTATTGGTTCATGTAACTGACAGTCTAAGATTAAGATGAGCTTCCTTCTGCTGCTGCTGCTAAGTCACTTCAGTCGTGTCCGACTCTCTGTGACCCCATAGACGGAAGCCCACCAGGCTCCCCCGTCCCTGGGATTCTCCAGGCAATAACACTGGAGTGGGTTGCCATTTCCTTCTCCATGGTTTAATTCAGATACTTAAATAAAGTTATTAGGATCAAATTTTCTGAGTCCATTGTCTCTGATTTTCTCAGTGAGTTGCTAGCATGTTTAGGTTGGATCCATTTGATATTGCAAGGTGGATGCAGTTGGGCTGAGTTTTACCTCTTACGAATCCCAATTGTTGGTGGGGTGGTGGGGAGGGAATAGATTTCTGGAAGCAGGAGTAAACATACCTGTGTATCTGATTGGATATGATTGGGTTACCTACCCATTCTTGAACTGATCACTTTGACCGAGGGTACTGGTTCCTGTGATTTATTTAAATCTATCAGAGTCTATTCATGGAGAAGATCACAGAGGTCTGAGGGAAAAGGAATGAGGAAGAGGTGGTTTGGGTGGATGGTTACCATTTCCAGGGGGTCATGGATTCTGGAACCAAATAGTAGTTAACCACTTAACTTCCTGAAACTTATTTTTAAAAGCTTTGAGAATAAAAATAAACAAAAACAAAAAAAATCCCCACAACAATGGAGCCTTTTGTTTGAAAAAGTCAATTTATTTCAGTTTCAAAATTAAAAGCACTATGGCCTATAGGCTCAAAGATTTTAATAAGAATTTGATATCATCATTCAAAGTTGAATGAGAACTACCTTTCTTTTGGGTCAGTAGTTTAAAAAAAATTGACCATTGTAGTAGGTAAAAGTGGTATCTCATTGTGATGTTAATTTGAATTTCTCTGATAACTAATGAGGTTGTGCATTTATTGACCATTTATATATTTTGCTACTTTTATATTAAGTTGTATTTTTGTTGATTTTCTTTTTTTTGTGTGTGTGTATGTCTGTGTGTCTGATGGATCGTTTTGGGAAAAAAATGCCTTGTGGAGTTTATGGCTTGTCTCAGCAGGCAAACCACTATACAGGCCCCCAGGGTTTTGGAGCAAGACCATGTCTTATACTGTGTAGTATTATAAACCTTTTAATAAACAGCTTCTGGTATGTTCCTAAAGAGTGGAGTAGAGACAGAGCAACTGATCATGGGATACCAAGTAACCGTGCAGGTATAACATCATAAATTTGATTTTTTACACCCACCAACTAATAATGTTGACTGGGCAAGGAGAAATCCATTTTATGATGGAAATGATAATTCTTGGATCAAATATGAGTACAAAGAAGCAAGCTGAACGAGCAGATACCCAGTGTGTTAGTCTCTTAGTTGTGTCCAACTCTTTGAGACCCTATGAGCTACAGCCCACCAGTCTTCTCTGTCCATGGGATTCTCTAGGCAAGAATGCTGGAGTTGGTAGCCATTCCCTTCTCCAGTGGTTCTCTCCAATACAGGGATCAAACCTGGGTCTCCTGCATTGCAGGTGGATTCTTTCCTGCCTGAGCCAACAGGGAAGCCCAAGATACTCAGAAGTCCATATTATTCACCACAGTTCCACCAATATTTCTCCCTTAGCTCTTATTACCATAGGAGTGATTCTTGACTATGATCTCACAGAGGCAGAGAAAAATCTGAGCTTGGTTCACCAATGGGTCAGTTCAGGCATGTAAACCAAAAATGAATGAAGACCTCACTAAAGCCTCTTTCAGGTGTAAATTCAAATGTGAGTGGTGAGGAGAAATCCTCAGATGAGCAGAGCTGTTGTTGATGCATCTGGCCATTAGCTTTGCGTGGAAGGAAAATGGTTTAAGGTTAGAATATAATGGAATGATTACGATAATTAAGATGCTATAAGAAGAAATATTATAAGGTTGAGGACAAGAAGTTCTGGGTTAGATGCATGTGAATAGACACTGAGGAGTGGACACAAAGTTTGAAGATTATCTTATCATATGTTAATACACAATAGAGTACCTTGTGACTACCATCTATCCATTTCCCCCACCCCCTGGCCCTCGGAAACCACTATTCTATTATCTGTTTCTATGAGTTTGCTTTTTTAAATTCCACATATAAGTGAGATCATATAATATTTATCTTTTTTTGATTTCTTTAACATAGCGACTTTCAAGGTCCATCCATACTGTTGCAAATGGCAAATTTCCTTCATATTTATGGCTGAACACATAAATACAGACATATATGTGCACATATAGGTATAATGCATTTTCTTTATCCATTTATCTGTTGATAATTGAACACTTTTGCTGTTTCAGTGTCTTGGGTATTGTGAATAATGCTGCAATGAATATGGGGTGCAGATATCTTTTCATGATAGTGATTTCATTTCCTTTCAATACATACCCAGAAGTGGGATTGCTGGATCATATGGTAATTCTATTTTTAATTTTTTGAGGAGACTCTATACTGTTTTCCATGGTAGCTGCATCATTTAACATTCTCATCAACAGTGTACCAGTGTTCTTTTTTTTCTCCACTTTCTTGCCAGCACTGTTGTCCATTGTCTTTTTGATAAGAGCCATCCTAAGAGGTTTAAAATGATATCACACTGTGTTTTTGATTTACAATTGCCTAATGATTAGTGAACCATGAACTCCCAGATGTTCAAGCAGGTTTTAGAAAAGGCAGAGGCACCAGAGATCAAATTGCCAACATCCGCTGGATCATGGAGAAAACAAGAGGGTTCCAGAAAAACATCTATTTCTGCTTCATTGACTATGCCAAAGCCTTTGACTGTGTGGATCACAATAAACTGTGGAAGATTCTGAAAGAGATGGGAATCCCAGACCACCTGACCTGCTTCTTGAGAAACCTGTATGCAGGTCAGGAAGCAACAATCAGAACTGGACATGGAACAACAGACTGGTTCCAAATAGGAAAAGGAGTACGTCAAGGTTGTATATTGTCACCCTGCTTATTTAACTTCTATGCAGAGTATATCATGAGGAACACTGGGCTGGAAGAAGCACAAGCTGGAATCAAGATTGCCGGGAGAAATATCAATAACCTCAGATATGCGGATGACACCACCCTTATGGCAGAAAGTGAAGAGGAACTCAAAAGCCTCTTGATGAAAGTGAAAGAGGAGAGTGAAAAGGTTGGCTTGAAGCTCAACGTTCAGAAAACAAAGATCATGGCATCTGGTCCCATCACTTCATGGGAAATAGATGGGGAAACAGTGTCAGATTTTATTTTTTTGGGCTCCAAAATCACTGCGGATGCTGATTGAAGCCATGAAATTAAAAGACACTTACTCCTTTCTGGCTTACTTCACTCTGTGTAATAGGCTCCAGTTTCATCCACCTCATTAGAACTGATTCAAATGTATTCTTTTTAATGGCTGAATAATACTCCATTGTGTATATGTACCAAAGCTTTCTTATCCATTCGTCTGCAGGTGGACATCTAGGTTGCTTCCATGTCCTGGCTATTATAAACAGTGCTGCAATGAACATTGGAGTACATGTGTCTCTTTCAATTCTGGTTTCCTCGGTGTGTATGCCCAGGAGTGCGATTGCTGGATCATATGGCAGTTCTATTTCCAGTTTTTTGAGGAATCTCCACACTGTTCTCCATAGTGGCTGTACTAGTTTGCATTCCCACCAACAGTGTAAGAGGGTTCCTTTCTCTCCACACCCTCTCCAGCATTTATTGCATGTAGACTTTTGGATAGCAGCCATTCTGACTGGTGTGAAATGGTATCTCATTGTGGTTTTGATTTGTATCTCCAATACAGTATACTAACGCATATATATGGAATTTAGAAAGATGCAAATGATAACCCTGTATACGAGACAGCAAAAGAGACACACATGTATAGAACAGTCTTTGGGACTCTATGGGAGAAGGTGAGGGTGGGATGATTTGGGAGAATGGCATTGAAACATGTATGTTGTCATATGTGAAACGAATCACTAGTTCAGGGTCAATGCATGTTATAGGATGCTCGGGGCTGGCATGCGGGGATGACCCAGAAGGAGGATAAAGGGAGGAGGGAGGTGGGAGGGGGGTTCAGGAGGGGGAACTTATGTAAACCCGGGGCGAATTCATGTCAATGTATGGCAAAACCAACCAATATAATATTGTAAAATAATTTGCCTCCAATAAAAAATAAATTACAAAAAAAAAAAAATAAAAGACACTTACTCCTTGGAAGGAAAGTTGTGACCAACCTAGATAGCATATTAAAAAGCAGAGAAATTCCTTTGCCAACAAAGGTCCGTCTGGTCAAGGCTATGGTTTTTCTAGTGGTCATGTATGGATGTGAGAGTTGGACTGTGAAGAAAGCTGATCGCTGAAGAATTGATGCTTTTGAACTGTGGTGTTGGAGAAGACTCTTGAGAGTCCCTTGGACTGCAAGGAGATCCAACCAGTCCATTCTAAAGGAGATCGGTCCTGGGTGTTCATTGGAAGGACTGATGCTAAAGCTGAAACTCCAATACTTTGGCCACCTGATGCAACGAGTTGACTCACTGGAAAGATTCTGATGCTGGGAAGGATTGGGGGCGGGAGAAGGGGATGACAGAGAATGAGATGGCTGGATGGCATCACCGACTCGATGGACATGAGTTTGAGTGAACTCCAGGAGTTGGTGATGGACAGGGAGGCCTGGTGTGCTGTGATTCATGGGGTGGCAAAGAGTCGGACACGACTGAGCGACTGAACTGAACTGAATGATGTTAAGCATCTTTTTATGTACCTTTTGACCATTTGTATGTATTCTTTAGAAAGTGTATATTCAGGTTTTCGGCTCATTTCTTAATATTTACTTATTTCCTCTATATTTTGGGCATTAACCCCTTATCAGATACATAGTTTGCACATATTTTCTCCCATTTCATTTTTTCACTTACTGTACAGAAACGTTTTAGTTTGATATAGTCCCACTTGTTTAAACATTTTTGCTTTTGGTTTATATTAAAAAAGCTATCACCAAGACCATTTGTAAAACAAGCTTTCCCCTTTTATTTCTTCAAGGAGTTTTATAGTTGTGAATCTTACTCTTAAGTATCTAATTCATTGGAAATTAATTTTGTAAGTGGTGTAAAATAGGGATTCACTTTCATTCTTTTGCATATGAATATCAGTTTTCATAAAAGCATTTATTGAAGAGACTGTTCTTTCTCTATTGTGTATTACTGGCATCTATATCAAATATTACTTGACTGTATACATGCGGGTTTCTTTCTAGGCTCTTAATTTTGTTCCATTTGTTTATTTTTAATGCCAGTACTATATTGTTTTGATTACTATGGCTTTATAATATAGGTTGAAATCAAGAAGTGCGATGTCTCCATCTTTTTTTTTTCTTTCTCAAATTGGCATTAGCTATTGGCTTCCTTTGTGTTTCCATCTGAATTTTAGGATTGTTGCATTTATTTCTGTGAAAAATGCCGTTGGAATTTTGATAGGAATTGCATTGAATCTATTCTTGATTTGGGTAATATAGACATTTTAACAATATTAATTCTCTGATTCATAAGTGCAGAGTATGTTTTCATTTGTTTGTATCTTTTTAAATTTCTTTTGCCATTGTCTTATAATTTTAAGTGTATATTTTTTGGTTAAATTTATTTCTAAGTTTCAAAAAAGACTTTTAGGTAGAATGATAGGCAGAATACATAGATGTAGAGATATCAGTTACCATGACTCCCAGTGACCTAATTAAGGAATCTGTACTTTCCATTCTGAAATTCTAGGCTATAAAGATAAATAGTGAAGGTTCCCAGAAAGGAAAAGAGTTCTGCCAGAGGATATAGCAAGAGTTCCATTTAACCATAAGCAATGGTTGCTGCATTTGGTTTCTACTATTAAGGGAGCAGTAGGTAAGACTAGTCACCATGCAGGAGACAGTACAGTTGCTTAGTTGTGTCTGACTCTTTGCAACCCCATGGACTGCATCACACCAGTCTTCCCTGTCCATCACCAACTCCTGGAGCTTGCTCAAACTCAAGTCCATCGAGTCAGAGATGCTATCCAACCATCTTTTCGTCTGTTGTCCCCTTCTCCTCCTGCCTTCAATCTTTCCCAGCATCAGAGTCTTTTCCAATGAGCCAGTTCTTCGCATCAGGTGGCCAAAGTATTGGAGCTTCAGCTTCAGCATCAGTCTTTCAAATGAATATTCAGGACTGATTTCCTTTAGGATGGACTGGTTGGAACTCCTTGCAGTCCAAGGGACTCTCAAGAGTCTTCTCCACCACCACAGTTCAGAAGCATCAGTTCTTTGGTGCTCAGCTTTCTTTATTGTCCAACTCTCATTTCCATACATGACTACTGGAAAAACCATAGCTTTGACTAGATGGAACTTTGTCAGCAAAATGTATCAGTTTGTATTTTTTTAATTTGTTTTTTTATTGAAGGATAACTGCTTTACAGAATTTTGTTGTTTTCTGTCAAAGTTCAACATGAATCAGCCATAGGTATACATATATTCCCTCCCTTTTGAACCTTCCTCCCATTTCCCTCCCCATCCCACCCCTCTAGGTTGATACAGAGCCCTTGTTTATGTTTCCTGAGCCATACAGCAAATTCCCGCTGGCTCTCTATTTTACATATGGTAATGTAAGTTTCCGTGTTACTCTTTCCATACGTCTCCCCCTCTCCTCCCCTCTCCCCATGCCCATAAGCCTATTCTCTATATCTGTTTCTCTACTGCTGTCCTGTAAATGAATTCTTCAGTACCATTTTTCTAGATTCTGTATATGTGCATTAGAGGATGATATTTATCTTTCTTTTTCTGACTCACTTCACCCTGTATAATAGGTTCTATGTTCTTCCACCTCATCAGAACTAACTCAAATGGGTTCCTTTTTATGGCTGAGTAATATTGCATTGTTTATACGTACCATCACTTCATCCATTCATCTGTCAATGGGCATATAGTTTGCTTCTATGTTCTAGTTATTGTAAATAGTGCTGCAATGAACAATGGTATCCATGTGGCTTTTTCAATTTTGTTTTCCTCAGGGTATATGCCTGAGGGTTAGGGTTAGGGTTAGGTTTACATGCCTAGGAGTGGGACTGCTGAGTCATATAGTGGTTTTATTCCTAGTGTTTTAAGGAATCTCCATACCATCTTCCTTAGTAGCTGTATCAATTTACATTCCCACTAACAGTGCAAGAGCGTTGCCTTTTCTCCACATCTTCTCCAGCATTTATTGTTTGTAGACTTTTTGATGATGGCCATTCTGACCAGTGTGAGGTGATATCTCATTGTAGTTTTGATTTGTATTTCTCTAGTAATGAGCGATGTCGACACATCTTTTCCTGTGTTTGTTAGCCATCTGTATGTCTTCTTTGGAGAAATATCTGTTTACGTCTTTTTCCCATTTTTTGATTGGGTTGTTTGTTTTTCTGACATTGAGTTGTATGAGCTACTTGTATATTTTGAAAATTAATCCATTGTTAGTTGTTTCATTTGCTCTTATTTTCTCCCATTCTGAGGGATGTCTTTTCACCTTGCTATTAGTTTCCTTTGCTGTGCCAAAGCTTTTAAGTTTAATCAGGTCCCACTTGTTTACTTTTTTTTAAATTTCCATTACTCTAGGAGGTGGGTAATAGAGGATCTTGCTTTGATTTATGTCATTGAGTGTTCTATGTTTTCCTCTAAGTTCTATAGCTTCTGGTCTTACATTTAGATCTTTAATGCATTTTGAGTTTATCTTTGTGTATGGTGCTAGGAAGTGTTCTGATTTCATTCTTTTACGTGTAGCTGTCCAGTTTTCCCAGCACCATTTATTGAAGAGGCTGTCTTTGCCCCATCGTAAATTCTTGCCTCCTTTGTCAAAAATAAGGTACCCATAGGTGCATGGGTTTATATCTGGGCTTTCTATCTTGTTCATTAGTCTATATTTCTGTTTATATGCCAGCACCATACTCTCTTGATGACTGTAGCTTTGTAGTATAATGTGAAGTCAGGAAGGTTGATTCCTCAAGCTCCATTCTTCTTTTTCAGGACTGTTTTAGCTATTTGGGGTCTTTTGTGTTTCCATATGAACTGTGAAATTGTTTATTCTAGTTCTGTGAAAAATGCCATTGGTAATTTGATATGGATCACATTAATCTGTAGATTGTGTTTGGTAGTATAGTCATTTTCAAAATATTGCTTCTTCCTACCCAGGAACATGGAATATTTCTCCATCTGTTTATGTCATCTTTGATTTCTTTCATTAGTGTCTTACAATTTTCTGTGTACATTTCTTTTGTCTCCTTCAGTTCAGTTCAGTCGCTCAGTTGTGTATGACTCTTTGTGACCCCATGAATCACAGCACGCCAGGGCTCCCTGTCCATCACCAACTCCCGGAGTTCACTCAAACTCATGTCCATCAAGTCGGTGATGCCATCCAGTCATCTCATTCTCTGTCGTCCCTTTCTCCTCCTGGCCCCAATCCCTCCCAGCATCAGAGTCTTTTCCAGTGAGTCAACTCGTTGCATGAGGTGGCCAAAGTATTGGAGTTTCAGCTTTAGCATCAGTCCTTCCAGTGAACACCCAGGACTGATCTCCTTTAGAATGGACTGGTTGGATCTCCTTGCAGTCCAAGGGACTCTCAAGAGTCTTCTCCAACACCACAGTTCAAAAGCATCAATTCTTCGGCGATCAGCTTTCTTCACAGTCCAGCTCTCACATCCATACATGACCACGGGAAAAACCATAGCCTTGACTAGACGGACCTTGGTTGGCGAAGTAATGTCTCTGCTTTTTAATATGCTATTTAGGTTGGTCATAACTTTCCTCCTAAGGAGTAAGTGTCTTTTAATTTATTGCTGCAATCAGCATCCACAGTGATAGGTAAGTTTATTCCTTGATATTTAATTCGTTTTTTGCAATGGTGAATGAGATTGATTCCTTAATTTCTCTTTCTGATTTTTCATTGTTAGTATATAGAAATGCAAGTGATTTCTGTGTATTGATTGTGTATCCTGCAACTTTGCTAAATTCACTGATTAACCCTAGTAATTTTCTGATACTATCTTTAGGGTATTCTATGTACAGTATCATGTCATCTTCTAGCAGTGAAGGCTTTACTTTTTCTTTTCCAATCTGGATTCCTTTTATTTCTTTTTCTTCTCTGATTGCTGTAGATAGGACTTCCAAAACTATTTTGAATAATAGTGGTGAAAGTGGGCACCCTTATTGTATTCCTGATCTTAAGTTAAGGAGAATGTTTTCAGTTTTTCATCATTGAGAATAATGTTTGTTGTAGGCTTATCATATATGGCCTTTACTATGTTGTGGTAGGTTCCTTTTATCTCCATTTTTTGAAGAGTTTTAATCATACATGGGTGCTGAATTTTGTCAAAGGCTTTTTCTGCATCTATTGAGCTTATCATATGGTTTTTATCTTTCAATTTGCTAATATTGTGTATCACATTGATTTATTTGCTTATATTGAAGAACTTTTCTTTTTTTTTTACTTTTTTTTTAATTGGAGGCTAATTATTTTACAATATTATATTGGTTGGTTTTGCCATACATTGACATGAATCTGCCCCGGGTGCACATGAGTTCCCCCTCCTGAATGCCCCCCTTGCATTCCTGGAATGAACCCAAGTTGATCATGGTGTATGAACATTTTGATGTGTTGCTGAATTCTGTTTGCTAAAATTTTGTTGAGGATTTTTGCATCTATGTTCATCAGTGATATTGGCCTGTAGTTTTCCTTTCTTGTGTTCTTTGGTTTTGGTATCAGGGTGATGGTGGCCTCGTAGAATGAGTTTGGAAGTGTTCCTTCCTCCGCAATTTTTTGAAAGAGTTTTAGAAGGATAGGTGTTAGCTCTTCTCTAAATGTTTGATAGAATTCTTCTGTGAATCTGTCTGGTCCTGGGCTTTTGTTTTTTGGGAGAATTTTGATTACAGCTTAAATTTCAGTGCTTGTAATTGGGTTATTCATAATTTATATTTCTTTCTGTGTCAGTCTTGGAAGATTGAACTTTTCTTTTTTTTTACTTTTTTTTTATTGGAGGCTAATTATTTTACAATATTATATTGGTTGGTTTTGCCATACATTGACATGAATCCGCCCCGGGTGCACATGAGTTCCCCCTCCTGAACCCCCTCTCCCATCTCCCTCCTCCCTTTATCCTCCCTCTGGGTCATCCTCACACACCAGCCCCGAGCATCTTGTAACATGCATCGACACTGAACTGTTGACTCATTTCACATATGACAACATACATGTTTCAATACCATTCTCCCAAATTATCCCACCCTCACCCTCTCCCACAGAGTCCCAAAGACTGTTCTATACATCTGTGTCTCTTTTGCTAAGAATCTGTCCATTTCTTGCAGGTTATCCATTTTATTGCCATGTAGTTGTTCATAATAGTCTCTTAAAATACTTTCTATTTCTGTATTGTCTGTTGTAAGCACTCCTTTTTCATTTCTAATTTTGTTGATTTGATTCTTTTTTTTTCCCGTTCGGTCTGGCTAAATGCTTGTCAATTTTGTTTGTCTTCTCAAAGAACCAGCTTTTAGTTTTATTAATCTTTACTTTTTTTTTTTTCATTTACTTTTTTTTTTTTTTGCTTAGATCTATATGGTTTCTTTTCTTCGACTAGTTTTGGGGTGTTTCTGTTCTTTTTCCAGTTGTTTTAGGTATAAAGTTAGATTGTCTATTTGATGTTTTTCTTATTTCTTGAGGTAGGATTGTATTGCTATAAACTTCCCTCTTAGAACTGCTTTTGCAGCATCCCATAGGTTTTGAGTTGTTATGTTTTCATTGTCATTTGTTTCTAGATAATTTTTTATTTCTCTTTTGATTTCTTTAGTAACCTGTTGATTCCCATCACTTCATGGCAAATAGAAGGGGAAACAGTGGCTTACTTTATTTTTCTGGGCTCCAAAATCACTGCAGATGATGATTGCAGCCTTGAAATTAAAACACGCTTACTCTTTGGAAGGAAGTTATGACCAAACTAGACAGCATATTAAAAAGCAGAGATATTACTTAGGTCTGTCTAGTCAAGGTTATGGTTTTTCAGTGGTCATGTATGGATGTGAGAGTTGGACTATAAAGAAAGTTGAGCACAGAAGATTTGAAGGTTTTGAACAGTGGTGTTGGAGAAGACTCTTGCGAGTCCCTTGGACTGCAAGGAGATCCAACCAGTCAATCCAAAAGGAGTTCAGTCCTGGGTGTTCATTGGAAGGACTGATGTTGAAGTTGAAACTCCAATACTTTGGCCACCTGATGCGAAGAGCTGATTCATTTGAAAAGATGCTGATGCTGGGAAATATTGAGGGCAGGAGGAAAAGTGGACAACAGAGGGTGAGATGGTTGGATGGCATCCATGAGATGGATGAGATCTGTCTCATCTAATGTATCACTTAAGACTTGTGTTTCCCAGAAGAAATCAAAATATGCATAGAAACAAATGAAAATGAAAACACAACAACCCTAAACCTATGGGATCCAGTAGAAGCAGTGCTAAGGGGGAGGTTCATAGCAATACAGGCATACCTCAAGAAACAAGAGAAAAATGAAATAAATAATGTAACTTTACACCTAAAACAACTAGAAAACGAAGAAATAAAGAATCCTAGGGTTAGTAGAAGAAAAGAAATCATAAAAATTAGGGCAGAAATAAATGGGAAAGAAATAAAGGCGACTATAGCAAAAATCAACAAAACTAAAAGCTGGTTCTTTGAGAAGATAAATAAAATACACAAACCATTAGCCAGACTGATCAAGAGAATAAAGGAGAAGAATCAAATCAACAAAGTTAGAAATGAAAATGGATAAATCACAACAGACAACACAGAAATATAAAGGATCATGATTCTACTATCAGAAACTATATGCCAATAAATGGACAACTTGGAGGAAATCAACAAATTCTTGGAAAAGTATAACCTTACAAAATTGAACCAGGGAGAAATAGAAAATCTTAACAAACCCATCACAAGCACAGAAATTGAAACTGTAATCAGAAATCTTCCAACAAACAAAAGCCCAGGACCAGATTGCTTCACAGGTGAATTCTACAAAAAATTTAAAGACGAGCTAACACTTATCGTACTCAAGTGTCCAGAAAATTGCAGAGAAAGGTAAACTCCCAAACTCATTCAATGAGGCCACCATCACCCTAATACCAAAACCAGACAAAGATGCCACAAAAAAAGAAAACTACAGGCCAATATCACTGATGAAACATAGATGCAAAAATCCTTAACAAAATTCCAGCAAACAGAATCCAACAGCATATTAAAAAGATCATACATCATGACTAAGTGGGCTTTATCCCATAGATGAGAGGATTCTTCAATATTCAGAAATCAATCAATGTGATATACAATATTAACAAATTGAAAGATAAAAACCATATGATTATCTCAATAGATGCAAAGAAAGCCTTTGGCAAAATTCAGCATCCATTTATGATAAAAACCCTCCACAAAGTAGGCATAGATGGAACATACCTCAACATTATAAAAGCCATATATGATAAACCCACAGCAAACATTATCCTCAATGGTGAAAAACTGAAAGCATTTCCCCTAAAGTCAGGAACAAGACAAAGGTGTCCACTCTCACCATCACTTCTATTCAACATAGTTTTGGAAGTTTTAGCCAAAGCAATCAGAGAAGAAAAAGAAATAAAAGGAATCCAGATTGGAAAAGAAGTAAAACTCTCACTGTTTACAGATGACATAACCCTCTACATAGAAAATCCTAAAGACACCACCAGAAAATTACTAGAGCTAATCAATGAATATAGTAAAGTTACAGGATATAAAATTAATACACAGAAATCCCTTGCATTTGTATACACTAACAATGAGAAAACAGAAAGAGAAATTAAGGAAATAATTCCATTCACCATTGCAACGAAAAGAATAAAATACTTAGGAATATATCTACTTAAAGAAACAAAAGACCTATATATAGAAAACTATAAAACACTGATGAAAGAAGTCAAAGATGACACAAATAGATGGAGAAATATACCATGTTCGTGGATTGGAAGAATCAGTATAGTGAAAATGGCAATCTATAGATTCAGTGCAATCCCTATCAAGCTACCAATGTTATTTTTCAGAGAATTAGAACAAGTAATTTCACAATTTGTGTGGAAATACAAAAAATTTCAAATAGCCAAAGAAATCTTGAGAAAGAAGAATGGAACTGGAGGAATCAAGCTGCCTGACTTCAGACTATACTACAAAGCTACAGTCATCAAGACAGTAGGATACTCTCAATGGGACAAAATAGAGAGCCCAGAGATAAATCCACACATCTATGGACACCTTATCTTTGACAAAGGAGGCAAGAATATACAATGAAAAAAAGACAATCTATTTAGCAATTTAACAAGTGGTGCTGAGAAAACTGGTCAACCACTTGTAAAAGAATGAAACTAGAAAAATTTCTAACACTATCAAAAATATATAAAAAATTTTATACAAAATAAACTCAAAATTATTTTATTTTTACAAAAATAAACCCAAAATGGATTAAAGATCTAAATGTAAGACCAGAAACTATAAGACTCCTAGAGGAAACCATAGGCAAAACACTCTGTAACATAAATCACAGCAGGATCCTTTATGACCCACCTCCCAGAGTAATGGAAAGAAAAGCAAAAATAAATAGGACCTAATTAAACTTAAAAGCTTTTGCACAACAAAGGAAACTATAATCAAGGTGAAAAGACAACCTTTAGAATGGGAGAAAATAATAGCAAATGAAGCAACTGAGAAAGAATTAATCTCAAAAATATACAAACAGCACATGCAGCTCAATTCCAGAAAAATAAGTGATCCAGTAAAAAAATGGGCCAAAGAACTAATCAGACATTTCTTCAAAGAAGACATACAGGTGGCTAACAAACACATGAAAAGATGCTCAACATCACTCATTATCAGAGAAATGCAAATCAAAACCACAGTGAGGTACCAGATGGTACCTCTGACACCAGTCAGAATGGCTGCTATCAAAAAGTCTACAAACAATACATGCTGGAGAGGGTGTGGAGAAAAGGGAACCCTCTTACATTATTGGTGGGAATGCAAACTAGTACAGCCACTCTGGAGAACAGTGTGGAGATTTCTTAAAACTGAAATAGAACCACAATACGACCCAGCAATCCCACTGCTGGGCATACACACAGAGGAAACCATAATTGAAAGAGACACATGTACCCCAATGTTCATTGCAGCACTGTTTACAATAGCTAGGATGTGGAAAAGCTAGATGTCCATCAGCATACAAATGGATGAGAAAGTCGTGGTGCATATACACAGTGGAATATTAATCAGCTTTGAAAAAGAATGCATTTGAATCAGTTCTAATGAGGTGGATGAAACTGGAGCCTATTATACAGAGTGAAGTAAATCAGAAAGAAAAATACCAATACATTAATGCTGTATCTAAATTAATATGGAATTTAGAAAGATGGTAACTATGACCCTATATGCCAGACAGCAAAAGAGACACAGATGGAAAAAATAGACTTTTGGATTCTGTGAGAGAAGGCAAGGGTGGGATGATTTGAGAGAATAGCATTGAAACATGTATATTACCATATGTGAAACAGATGACCAGTCCAGGTTCAATGCATGAGACAGGGCACTCAGGGCCGGTGCACTGGGACAACCCTGAAGGATGGGATGGGGAGGGAGGTAGGAGAGGGTTTCAGGATGGGGGACACATGTACACACATTACTGATGCATGTCAGTTTATGGCAAAACCCACTACAATATTATAAAGTAATTAGCTTCCAAGTAAAAGAAATAAATTAAGAAAAAGACTTGTGTTTCCTTACTAATTTTCTGTTTTGATGATCTATCCATTGGTGTGAGTTGGGTGTTAAAATCTCCTACTATTATTGTGGTGCTGTCAATTTCTCCTTTTATGTCTGTTAGTATTTGTCTTATGTTTTGAGGTGCTCGTATGTTGGGTACATAGATATTTACAATTGTCTTCCTCTTGGATTGATTCCTTGATCATTATGTAGTGTCCTTCCTTATATCTTGTAATATTCTTTATTTTAAGGTCTATTTTTTCTGATATGAGGATTGCTACTCCAGCTTTCTTTTGCTTCCAATTTGCATGGAATGTATTTTTCCATCCTCTCGTTTTCAGTCTATATGTGTCTTTAGGTCTGAAGTGGGTTTCTAGTAAACAGCATATATATGGGTCTTGTTTTTGTATACATCCAGCCAGCCTGTGTCTTTTGGTTGGAGCATTTACTCCATTTACACTTAAAGTAATTAGTGATATATATATATTCCTATTGCCATTTTCTTAATTATTTGGAGCTGAGTTTGTAGATCTTTTTTCTTTTGTATTTCTTGGCTATATAAGTCCCTTTAACATTTGTTGTAAAACTGGTTTGGTGGTACTGAATTCTCTTAACTTTTGCTTGTCTGAAAAGCTTTTTATTTCTCTGTCAATTTTGAATGAGAAACTGTACTGTAATACAATTACAGTGTACAGTAATCTTGGTTGTAGATTTATCCCTTTCAGTACTTTAAATATATCCTGCCATTCCCTTCTGTCCTGCAGAGTTTCTGCTGAAAGATCAGCTCTTAAGCATATGGGGTTTCCCTTGTATGTTACTTGTTTCTTCTCCCTTGCTGATTTTAATATTCTTTCTTTGTGTTTAGTGTGTGTTAGTTTGATTAGTATGTGTCTTGGCATGTTCCTTCTTGGGTTTATCCTGTGTGGGATTCTTCCTGCCTCTTGGACTTGATTGAGTGTTTCCTTTTCCATGTTGGGGAGATTTTCAACTATAATATCTTCAGAAATTTTCTCATACCCTTTCTTTTTCTCTTCTTCTGGGATCCCTATAATTTGAATGTTGGTGCATTTGATATTATCTCAGAGGTCTCTGAGACTATCTTCAGTTCTTTTCATTTTTTTTACTTTGTTCTGCCCTTCAGAAGCTATTTCTATCATCTTATCTTCCAGCTCACTGATTCGTTCTTCTGTTTCAGATATTCTGCTATTGATTCCTTCTAGAGTTTTTTTAATTTCAGTAATTGTGTTGTTATTGTTTAATTCTCTTAGGTCTTTGTTAATTGATTCTTGCATTTTCTCCATTTTGTTTTCAAGGTTTTTAATTATCTTTACTATCATTTTTCTGAATTATTTTTCAGGTAGCTTGCTTATTTCCTCTTCATTTATTTGGACTTCTGTGTTTGTAGTTTGTGCCTTCATTTGTGTAGTATTTCTCTGCATTTTCATTATTTCTTTTTTTTTTTTCATTATTTCTTTTTCAATTTATTGTGTTTGAGGTCTCCTTTTCCCAGACTTCAGTACTGAATTCTTCTTCCTTTTGGTTTCTGCCCTCTTGAGGTTGGTCCAGTGGTTTGTGTAAGCTTTGTATAGAGTGAAACTTGTGCTGAGTTTTTGTTTATTTGTTTTTCCTCTGATGGGCAAGGCTGAGTGAGGTGGTAATCCTGTATGCAGATGATTGGGTTTGTATTTTTGTTTTGTTTGTTACTTAAATGAGGCATCCTGCCCAGGGTGCTACTGGTGGTTGGGTGATGCAGGTTCTTGTATTCAAGTGGTTTCCTTTGTGTGAGTTCTCACTAAGTGAAAATGAAACTAACAACTATTCTGAGAGGAAAGGAAAAAAGGAAAGAAAAGATATGCAAAGTTAAATAGAGGTAGATAAGAAGATTTATATACATTAAAGATTAACTGCAAGGGGAAAAGAGCAGTAGGAAAAAGAAAGGAATAAATGTAGAAAAAATAATGGTTTAAAAAATTAAAATTAAAAAAAGAGAGAAAGATAAAAAAGGAAAACTCCACAGAACTGCAAAAGCTCTATGTAGAGGCAGAGGTTTATAGTAACATTAAAAAATATGACTGAGAAAAATAAAAAGCTCAAAGAGTTAATTAGATTTCATAATGCCAATAAAATTGACAACTAAAACGGGGGTGGGGAGAAAAAAAATCCAAAAGAATCTACAGAGCAAGTCAAAACGTAAGAATAATAAATGTGTTTCTTGAGTCACTGCTGTCAGAGTCCTTTCCCTTGCTGGGAGTCACAGTCTACCTCACCTCCCTAGGATGTCCTCCAACGCTGTGCTGATCTCTGAACTTGCTGTAGGGGCAGCTCAGATTCTAATCTAGTCCTACTCTTATGTGTTCTTGCCTCTAATGTCCACAACTATCAGAACTAGTGCATTTTCTTTTGTGGGAGCTCTCAATGATCTTTTATATATTCCATAGACAGAGTCTGCTGAGTTGATCATGGGGATTTATTCTGCAGCTTGTACTGCTGGTGGGAAGGTTTTGGGTCTTCTTCCTTAGCCACACCGCTCCTGGGTTTCAATTATTTTTTTATTTTCATCTTTGCATGTGGGTTGTCCACTGGGATTTGCTCCTGAGGCTTCCCTGGAGGACTTGGGTTTGCCCCTGTGAGGGCCAGGGATGGAGGTGGTGCAACTGCTTGGGTCACAGGGGTTCTGGCAGCACCAAGTACTCAGGGGAGTTGGAGGCTAGGGCAGCAGGAAATATAGTGGTCTGGTCGGACACGACTGAAACAATTTAGCAGCAGCAGAAGGGTATGGCAACCAGTATTGGCCAATAAGCTCCTGTATTCTTGCCTGGAGAATTCCACTACCTGACAGAGAAGCCTGGTAGGTCACAGTCTACAGGGTCGCAAAGAGTTGGACATGACCGAAGTGACCCTTCATGCTTAGATGCAAGAAATTTTTTGCCTGTGGCAGCTCTGCTCCAGTGAGAATTGAGGATGAAGGTGGTGCAGCTGCTTGGCTTGAGGAACTCTGATGGCGCCAAATGTGTAAGGACATGGACTTCCCCTTCCACAGGAGTTATAGCCCTATAAGTCTTTTTTTGAGCCTCTTGTAGCTGGTGATCAGAAGGCCTCTTTGGCCAGTCTTTCTCTGTAACTCCACCCATTCAGGCACTTAGAAGGTTCCCATGCCTGGGGTCCTTCTTTGCTGTTCAGCATGTCTGGCACATAGAGGGAGGGCCCAGTGGCTGGGGTCCTACTCTGTAATTTGGCACATTAGTCACTTAAAGGAGCATCCTGGGTGGGGCCCTACCCTCTAGTTCAGTGCATCAGGCATTTGATGGGCCAGCCTTTCATTGTTCTGCTGCCAATGATGGTGTGGGGGGAGAGAGAGAGGCTATGGTCATGGCTCCACCCACTAAGCGTGACTCAGAAGTATCGCCTTGTTTCCATGGATGCCCAGTTTTCCTCCATTGGCATTTCCCACCATGATCTCCTCCCTCACATCCCACTGATCTGTCTCTCCACAATCAATAGCAGCCCTCGCCCTGGGATCGCTCCACACTCTCCAAACTCCAGCTCCCAGCCACTGTGCCTTCCAGAGGGCCCTCATCCCTGTCCAGGGTATGTATGGTTGCATCAAGGACTGTCTGATTCTCATTCCATTTAGGCTGCCACAGATCACCTGTTTCACTCTCAGCCTTAAATGTTTCTCCTCTGACTCAGAAAATTGCCCCAATGTGAGGATCAGACCCCCCTCCTTCAGTTTCCCAACCTGCTGAGGGCAGGTCCAGTCCTACTAACACTCCTATTTTTCTGCCTAGTTCCTTCATCCTACTGAATTTTGCGTGGTTCTATATATTCTTTTTCACTGGTCAGGTACTCCTTCCCACTATCAGCTGGTGTTCTGCATGCTCTTCTATCTGAAGGTGTATTCCTGATGTATCCATGGAGAGAGAAGTACTCCATGTCCACCTGCTCCTCTACCATCTTATTCTTCTGTCTCTGCTTTTTAATATGCTGTCTAGGTATCTTTTCTTCCAAGGAGCAAGCATCTTTTAATTTCATGACTACAGTCACTATCTGCAGTGATTTTGGAGCCCAAGAAAATAAAGTGTATATTGCATACCTGGAATGTTAGATACATGAATCAAGGTAAATTGGAAGTGGTCAAAGAGGAGATGGTAAAAGTGAACATCAATATTTTAGGAATCAATGAACTAAAATGGACTGGAATGGACAAATTTAATTCAGATGACCATTATATCTACTACTGTGGGCAAGAATCCCTTAGAGAAATGGAGTAGCCATCAGAGTCAACAAAAGAGTCCAAAATGCAGTACTTGGGTGCAATCTCAAAAATGATAGAATGATCTCTATTCATTTCCAAGGCAAACCATTCAATATCACAGTAATCCAAGTCTATGCCCTGACCAGTAATGCTGAAGCTGAAGTTGAACTGTTCTACGAAGACCTCTAAGACCTTCTAGAACTAACGCCCCCAAAATGATGTCCTTTTCATTATAGGGGAATGGAATGCAAAAGTAGGAAGTCAAGAGATACCTGGGGTAACAGGCAAGTTTGGCCTTTTAGTACAAAATGAAGCAGAGCAAAGGCTAACAGAGTTTGCCAAGAGAGCACACTGGTCATAGCAAACACCCTATTCCATCAACACAAGAGAAGACTCTACACGTGGACATCACCAAATGGTCATTATTGAAATCAGATTGATTATATTATTTGCAGCCATGCTGGAGTAACTGACTGTAATTATCACAGGGAGTTAAGGCTGCATGGCTTCAGGGAGGATTACATTAACATTTAATTGATCACTTGTGATTTCTTTGTATACTGCTTGGACTAATTCTGATAGTAAAGGAACAAATGCAACAAACCTGCCCTGAAGAAAGAATAATGATCCAGGCCTTGGACCCACACGTATGTGGGTCCTAGTCACACCACCAGATAATTCAATGAGATTAGCCTTAGTGTGAGATGAGGGTGAAAGGAGTCGAGATGGAAAAGGGAAGCAATGTTATTAGCTGTGGCTCCAGGACCAACAGTGAAAGAGGCTGTGGTTCATCCTATTGATTTTCCTTTTCTACATTTCTCCCAGGAAGAGAAGCCCACTCTAGTCCTAAAGGATTTGTTCTCAGAACATATACAAAAATGTATCCAAACGGCACAAGGTGTGAACTCCTATGGTTGTTATAGTGTATTGCCTTGATTCTCACTTAGGAATTAAGAATTTATTCCACCAGTTCTTGAGTACTAAAATGATTGCCATTAGTTAATATCCCTATTTGAGAATTTCCTTTGGAGGACTGAGTGAGAAGGAAAAGTTTCACCCAAGGTCCTTCCAAGGGAAATCTGCATCCATGAAGGTGGACCATCACAACACTGAAGCTTACCATAGGGTTGGCTGAGATTTTGTTGGGATGGCATTTCAGCTCTACTTTCTCTCTGCTCAATCCTAATACAGTTCCTTTTCCCTCCTTTAATTTTTGCATCCTGCAAAATCACCTGTTAGTAGGTAAAAACATTTTCTTAAACTTCTCAGCATTTTTTCCCAAATATCCTGGCACAGAGTTAGAAAGCTGATATCTTGACATGACTCAGTAAAATCAAAGAGTGAACAAGAGGCTGTTTTATCTTGTTGGGGGGCTGACATTAGGTTAGTCAATATGGTAGGATCTAGCTCGAGGCTGTAACAAGTGCATCTGGATCCCATAGTAATGACCAGTACTGACTCTTGGTATAGATAATGCAGGTTCTGGGATTATTAGGAGCATCTTCTATTGTAAACTTACACTTTTGAGCATTATATACTCTGATTTCCTACAATGCCAAGCAAAGGGCTTTGTATTTAACAGGCATTTAGTAAATGCATCTGTTCATAATTATAAGCAAATAATTAAATTGATAAATCATCTGTGTTAAAATCCAGGGCAGAATATACTTTCTTCTTTGAAGAATGATCATGTTAATTGAATAAGAAAATGATTAATTTCATTTAATTCAATTTAGCAACTTGTTTCTTAAGAATTTATTATTAAGGTCTTATAAATTCTACTTATTAGTTTCATAATCTTGGGCAAATTTGCTAAACTCCTTGAGTTTACTGTCCTCATCTAGTGACTCAGAATAATGATAGAACCTACCTTATTAATCTGGGAACTGAATGTGATAAAGCATGTAAAGTATTCAGCACAGTGCCTTTCACAGAGTGAGCATTTTACAAACGTTTACTATTGTTATAATTAGCATTAAAATAGCAGAGGGTGTTTCCAGGCCTGTTACCTTTCTGATGGTATCCCTTAATCTTCATGACCCTGTTCATAAACTTGTGCTCTCTCTCTCTGCCCCTGAGCTGGTAGCTCATCATCCTATCAAGTGTGAGGTTCCTCTTGGATGATCCATCTTACCCTTTTCATGAGAATTACTTTTCTCTGGGAGTGACATATGAAGTTTTTCTCTGAGGTCAGTGAGTTCTCCTCAAAAGGCTCAGTCTGCTTTATTTCTTGTCCAATAATGTCATAATGCCATTTTCTAAACCACACTTTTCTTTTTATGAGTGTTTTGTCATTAGAAGAGTGCCAGGGTAAGTGACACTCAGCTCAATGTACTGAAAGGCTTTGTATTGTTGCAAAAGGATTAGATTAGATTGGGTTATTTGAATGAATAGAGATTCAGACACTTTCCCTAAGAAAGTGACATAAGCAAAACAGAAAAGTGTTAAAGTCAGAATTACTGACTTCAAGTTACAGATTTATTTATATGTGATCTTTCTTTTCACTTTTATATCTTCACAACTTTGTGTGTGGAGGTTCAGTTCAGTTCAGTTGCTCAGTCGTGTCCTACTCTTTGCGACCCCACTGCAGCATGCCAGAGCTCCCTGTCCATCACCAACTCCTGGAGTTCACCCAAATTCATGTCGATTGAGACTGTGATGATGCCATCCAGCCATATCATTCTCTATCGTCCCCTTCTCCTCCTGCCCTCAATCTTTCCCAATATCAGGGTCTTTTCAAATGAGTCAGCTCTTCGCATGAGGTGGCCAAAGTGTTGGAGTTTCAGCTTCAGTATCAGTTCTTCCAATGAATACCTAGGACTGATCTCCTTTAGGATGGACTGGTTGGATCTCCTTGCAGTCCAAGGGACTCTCAAGAGTCTTCTCCAACACCACAGTTCAAAACCATCAATTCTTTGGCACTCAGCTTTCTTTATAGTCCAACTTTCACATCCATACATGACTACCGGAGAAATCATAGCCTTGACTAGACGGACCTTTCTTGGCAAAGTAATGTCTCTGCTTTTTAATATGCTGTCTAGGTTGGTCATAGTTTTTCTTCCACGGAGCAAGCATCTTTTAATTTTATGGCTGCAGTCACCATCTGCAGTGTGGAGGTTACTTTTTATTATATCTTTTTAAAAAAAAGAATATAAAGTTTTAGTGAACAGTCATTATTATTACTATTACCAGCATTAGTACTATTATACCTTAAAAGTCACATCATTTATTTAGGATTGCCTGTAAGGATTAAATGTGAGGGTAGGGATTGCTGGCACATGGTACATTCTCTGACACTTAGCAGCTTTTATATCACTTATATTATTTAATCCTTACTACAACCTCCCAAGGTAAATCTTATTGTTGGCATTATTACATATACAAGAAAACTAGTATTAAGAAGTTAAGGAATTTGAGTTCCCTTGACTATTATCTCTAAGTGATGAAGCTGGAGATCAAAACCAGGCGTTCTGACTCCACACAACTCATCCTTAATTGATATACTGCCTCTTTCCACTATTACTTCTGATCCTCAGCAGCAAAGCAGAGTTGCTTAACAAAGCTCACATCACATTTTAAGAAACAAAATTGAGAATAAAAAAAATCAAAGAAGAGTATAAAAAAAAAAAAGAAAGAAGAAAAGAAAAACTAGGACAAAAAATTAAACCCTGTTGGTGCAATAGCATTTCGTGCAGCCTTTCTTTTCCTGGCAATATAAGATGAGAAGATATTTTGGATAAAAAGGACAATAAGCTTATTTGTTTCTCCCTAGTACTGGAAAGTGTCTGGCACACTGTATCTCTTAAGAGAGTAAGTGAGTGAAGTTGGGTAGTGTGTGTTCCTGCTGAAGAGGGCCCCTTCAGCCTGGGATATTTCCCACAGAAATATGGCAACTAAAGGTGCACTAAAATATAGCTATGAAAGTCCCAGACTGGTGTGTCTGGAGATACAGAGGAAGTGGCTTGAGCCACTCATCTGCTGTACTTAGAAACTGGAGATGCAATATCCTCTATAAATTTAACAAAAATTGATTTGTATTTGAGCCACGATGTTGGCTATGAACCTGAAGTCTTTCCTAAATTTTTACTTATTTTTAACTCTAGCCTTTTAACTTTTCTATGTATTTCTAATTTCTATTTTATTTTCTGTTTATTTCTAATCAGTTTTCTATTTCAAAGAATATCACTGTTTTCCCCTACATTTACATTTCTCAGTGTCTTCTCAGAAGTATTGTCACCAGATTCTAGACTTACTTTTTCCTCTTGAACTACTTTTTAGAGAATGTATTTCTCTATCATCCTGAGTTCATTTTCAGATGTTTTTATCAAGGAGGGATAAACAATGAGTTTACTCATGAGTCACTGGACATTGGAAACTTTCTGTTACTCTGGCACCTGAATTAATTTTTTAAAATCTTCACATCTTTTATAACAAAAAGAAGCTTCAGAAAAATGAAGTGGCTGTCTCAGGGTCACATGACTAGAAATGGTCCCAGCTTCCATGTCTCATACTCTGTTTTCACTAAGAGATTTATGCAGGCTTAAAACAGATTCAACCACCTGGTGTGATTGGAAGTGATGCTAGGAATAGCCCCTACCTGACACATAAATCATGTCAACTTCCCTTCCACCATTATTATAAAACTACTGGTTAACAAAGTCTAGTTCTTGGAATTCAGTGAGAACATTACTTTTCTTTACTGTATCCTATTTAAGAAAATTGATCCAGACTACACTGGGATGTGTACTTTCTGATCTGTTGGTATCTGACTTTCATCCATTTGATCCTCTTACAGTTCAATGCATCCTATTTCCACAGCTTGGAGTTTAAAGGGAGTGATTTGTATCTATCAGCTCAGCAGTTGACAACAGAGCTAAATTAATCATTTGGTATTACTTGGTCTTCCCTCACAGATTGCCAAATGCATTCCAAAGACACAGAAATTGATGGTGACAATTTTCCACATTCTTAATTTGTGGTTTATGCTGTGACTCTCTTCAACTTCAGTCTCTTAAAGGACTAAATCCAGTCTGTTTGTGTTAGAGTTTGCAGTTATAACCTTTCATCTTTTAAAGTTGAACTTGGAAAGCACTTTTTCTTCTTCTTTTTTTCTTTTGTTTGGTCTAATTTACCTTTTTTTATTTTGTTTTTACTTTACATTATTGTATTGGTTTTGCCTGTGAATTGGCTGGACCACTTTGTAGTAAGACTTCCTCTTTAGATTCTGTTGCCTTTTATCATTTGCTTTAAATTGACCAGGAGGAGTAGATTATAATTTAATAGTGCTGAATGCTCCTACTATTTTTCTTTTGATTTGATCACCTCCTTGTTTCACTGAGTTTTATTTTACAATGACTTGCACTTTCAGTGAGTTGCTACATGTAAGCTCAATTCTTGGCCAATTCCACTCTGTTGGACTAGTTATGTTAAAAGAATGTCTAACGGCAGGGCATCAAGTAGCACCTTCATGGTTAATAGTTTGTTGGACACAAAGAGAAGAAGCAGAAATGCTGGAGTGACAGGCACTGAGGATAATGAGAGCCATGCAATATTGATGTAGACGGCTATTGCCTATGGCACTAAAGAACTATGGAGCTGTTCATTTTCAGTAAAGTGAAAGTGTTAGTTGCTCAGTCACGTCCAACTCTTTGTGTCCCCATGGACTATAGTCCACCAGGCTCTTCTGTCCATGGAATTCTCCAGGCAAGAATACTGGAGTAGGTTGCTATTCCCTTCTCTAGGGGATCTTCCCAACCGGGGATCAAACCTCGGTCTCCTGCACTGTATGCAGATTCTTTACCATTTGAGCCACCAGGGAAGCCCATTTTCAGCTAAAGCCTCACAGTTTGTGAGGCAATGACAGAATCCCCCAAAGACAGACATTGCTGAGCTTAGTTAAGACTGTAACCAGAACCAACCTTAGTGTGAGAAGCTCTATGTTCACTTATCCTGTAGCATATTTTAACCTTATATATTGAATTGGTCTTGCAATTCCATGGCCAAATATGGAAATATTTAAAAATTTGCTGCTGTTTTAGCATAAGATTTTGGTTGCTTTCAAATTTATTTTATGAGGTTGATTAATAGCTTGGGATTTCAAAGTTTTAAAATCTGTGCGGCTTTCCCTACTTAGTTTTCCACTTTTAAGCCCCATTTCCCTGATTATACACTGGATTGATGTATAATTGATGTAAGATTATCAATTGGTAATACAATTGATAAAACTATGGCTGTCAAATTTAAACAGCATTAATTAGAATTTTTAGTATATTCCATTTAAAGAAAGCACATTTACTGAAAATATTCTATGTTGAGTGTTTTAAGAAAGCTGCACTGAGTTCTAGGTAACACCAAGGCGAATAAAGTTTGTGCTGTGTGAAGGATCAGTTCAGTTCAGTTCAGTTCAGTCACTCAGTCATGTCTGACTCTTTGCGACCCCATGAATCACAGCACGCCAGGCCTCCCTGTCCATCACCAACTCCCAGAGTTCACTCAAACTCATGTGCGTCGAGTCGGTGATGCCATCCAGCCATCTCATTCTCTGTCGTCCCCTTCTCCACACAATCACAATCCCTCCCAGCATCAGAGTCTTTTCCAGTGAGTCAACTCTTCTCGTGAGGTGGCCAAAGTATCGGAGATTCAGCTTCAGCATCAGTCCTTCCAGTGAACACCCAGGAGACTGATCTCCTTTAGAATGGACTGGTTGGATCTCCTTACAGTCCAAGGGACTCTCAAGAGTCTTCTCCAGCACCACAGTTCTAAAAATCATCAATTCTTCGGCACTCAGCTTTCTTCACAGTCCAACTCTCACATCCATACATGACCACGAGAAAAACCATAGCCTTGACTAGACGGCAAAGTAATGTCTCTGCTTTTTAATATGCTATCTAGGTTGGTCATAACTTTCCTTCCAAGGAGTAAGCATCTGTTAATTTCATGCTGCAATCAGCATCTGCAGTGATTTTGGAGCCCAAAAAATAAAGTCTGACACTGTTTCCACTGCTTCCCCATCTATTTCCCATGAAGTGATGGGACCAGATGCCATGATCTTAGTTTTCTGAATGTTGAGCTTTAAGCCAACTTTTTCACTCTCCTCTTTCACTTTCATCAAGAGACTCTTCAGTTCTTCTCTGCTTTCTGCCATAAGAGTGGTGTCCTCTGCATATCTGATGTTATTGATATTTCTCCCTGCAATCTTGATTCCAGCTTGTGTTTCTTCCAGCCCAGCGTTCCTCATGCTCTACTCTGCATATAAATTAAATAAGCAGGGTGACAGTATATAGCCTTGACGTACTTCTTTTCCTATATGGAACCAGTCTGCTGTTCCATGTCCAGTTCTAACTGTTGCTTCCTGGCCTGCATATAGTTTTCTCAAGAGGCAGGTTAGGTGGTCTGGTATTCCCATCTCTTTCAGAATTTTCCAGTTTATTGTGATCCACACAGTCAAAGGCTTTGGCAGAAATAGATGTTTTTCTGGAACTCTCTTGCTTTTTCCATGATCCAGCAGATGTTGGCAATTTGATTTCTGGTTCCTCTGTCTTTTCTAAAACCAGTTTGAACATCTGAAAGTTCATGGTTCACATATTGCTGAAGCCTGGCTTGGAGAATTTTGAGCATGACTTTACTAGCGTGTGAGATGAGTGCAATTGTGTGGTAGTTTGAGCATTCTTTGGCATTGCCTTTCTTTGGGGTTGGCATTGCCTTTCTTTGGGATTGGAATGAAGACTGACCTTTTCCAGTCCTGTGGCCACTGCTGAGTTTTCCAAATTTGCTGGCATAATGAGTGCAGCACCTTCACAGCATCATCTTTCAGGATTTGAACTAGCTCCACTGGAATTCCATCACCTCCACTAGCTTTGTTTGTAGTGATGCTTTCTAAGGCCCACTTGACTTCACATTCCAGGATGTCTGGCTCTAGGTGAGTGATCACACCATCATGATTATCTTGGTCGTGAAGATCTTTTTTGTACAGTTCTTCTGTGTATTCTTGCCACCTCTTCTTAATATCTTTTGCTTCTGTTAGATCCATACCATTTCTGTCCTTTATCTAGCCCATCTTTGCATGAAATGTTCTCTTGGTATCTCTAATTTTCCTGAAGAGATCTCTAGTCTTTCCTATTCTGTTGTTTTCCTCTATTTCTTTGCATTGATCGCTGAGAAAGGCTTTCTTATCTCTCCTTGCTATTCTTTGGAACTCTGTGAAGGATAGTGTTTTCCAAAAGGGTGTATCTGGCACATTATGTATAAATGAATCAAAGCAGACAAGTCAGTGTCTTATAATCAAAGTTTTAGCTTAAATTTGTATTCTAGAAAAAAATTGATTTAAGCATATGGGGAAGGAAGACAGGTGATAATGAAATTACTGTCAAGAAAATGAACTTCACTCGATTATACAAACAACTAAGCATGTTAAGTGTATTCCACATTCATTAAAGTGGAAATAGTATTCAAACATGAGCGTACTGGTCTGCCAACCTTACAGTCACTCCCTGACCAGCTTTTTATTATCTTTATCTGTATCCTCCTACCTCTTTCCAATTCCTGCTTATGAGAGCAACTGTGCATGGATATTCGATGGTGAAATGATCAGGAAGAGGTTTTCAGCAGCTTAGAGTTGCCCTTGAATCTGCAGCTATTAATACTTCACCATGGCTATCATAATATTTTTTGTGACTTTCATCAGAGTTCCTTGGGAACCTGACTGAGAGTCTGATTCTGAATCTATTTACTTCCCTAGTTACACCTTTGTTAGTTTGCATTTGAAAATATCTGGCACTAATAAAACATTCAGGAGTGATAGAGTAGGACGTTTTTTCCCATCTACATTGATAACCCTAAAGTTCTTCTTTGTAATTTTTCATACATTTTTTTTAAATGTCTTATTTTTATATCAGGATTTTCTCCTTCAACACTTTTCATTCCTTAGTGAAGTGTCATATCTTGGAGTAGTTTATCCCATTACAGACCCCTCTGCAATCACATTCACTTCAGATTACTGTAAATTAAATCATCACTGAGCAGCATCTGTGAAAGAAGAAGAGATCCTAAATTTAAAACTATCTGGAAAGAAATATATCTTGAAACCCTGTGTGGTTAATGGAAGTGGAATGACCACACACAGACATGTTGAAAATTCTTAAAGAAAACTCACAAAGGACAAATTTCGTCATGAACCAAAATGTTGAGTTATCCATGCCAGGGCCCTGGGTAGAATCTTTCAATGGTTCCAGGTATCTTATAGAATAAAGGCAAAGTTTCTTATTATGATGTGCATGACAAAATGTCTGTGCTCCAGCTCTGGACATCTCTTCTGCTACCATCTTTAGGAACTGTACACCCTGTACACCAGGCTGTTTTTTATTTATGTCCTCCCTGCGCTATCTCTTTTGGGCTTCCCAGGTGGTGCTAGTGGTAAGGAACCCACCTGCCAATGCAGAAAATGCAAGAGATTGAACTCAGGGTTCCATCCCTGAGTCAGGAACATCCCCTGGAGAAGGGCATGGCAAACCACTCCAGTATTCTTGCCTGGAGAAATCCATGGACGGAGGAGCCTGGAAGATCATAGTCCACAGGGTCGCAAAGAGTCAGACACAACGCAAGTGACTTGGCACACACCATATACTTGGGAATGAACCTATCTTCCCATACTTTTCAAGCTAAATTCTACATGCATTAAATCAGCTTAATCATGGCCTTTTAAGAAAACTTTCTTGGATATCTTATGCCTACTTCTTAAATGAATAGCATGCATCATATTGTATGAAAGTTATTTGCACATTCTGTTTTCATTTCTTTGTGTTCCTGGGAACAAACACAGTACCTGACACAGAGCATGTTAAGATATGTGTTTGGTGTAACATCAGAAACAGAACAATAAATAGATGGAAAACAGTCACAAATGGATAAATTTTGTCTAATTAAAAAGAGTATAAGGAATAAAAACTCATTTCAACTTTATTGTTGATAGTCTGTCATTCTTACTACTCAATACTGTGAGACTTCTCTTCCAGACACGTGAACTTTTTTACTTCTCTCCCTCAAAGTGAAATTTCTTTGGTCTTCTTTGCCTTCTTTAGATTTTGGGCAAAATCCAAATGTCATATGTAGGCATAGAACATATGAATTCTAGCCCCTAAATTCCCTGACCCATTTTCTTCTACTATGCTTTCTGTACTTAAAAGTTTTTCCATTTGCTAGCCATATTATTTTGAGGTAATTACTTCTCTTGGCACCTCAATTTTCTTATCTGAGAAGTGAAAATAATGTATACTTTATAATATTAATGAAATACTTATATAAACTACTTAGTCTAGAACTCTTATTCAAAATAATAATTAATATGAATGTGTGTTAGTCATACAGTTGTGTCCAGATTATTATGACTCCGTGAACTGCAGCCCACCAGCCTCCTCTGTCCATGGAATTCTCCAGGCAAGAATACTGGAGAGGGTTACCATTTCCTCCTCTAGGAGATCTTCCCAACTCAGAATCGAACCCAGGTCTCCTGCCTTGCAGGCCAATTATTTACCATCTGAGCTCTGAGGGAAGCCTACAATTAATATGAATATTGAGATAATATGATTCCCTCAAATTTTACTCCATCCAAACATATTTACAAGCAAGTCTTGAATATATTTGTGCTTTTATGCCTTTTTGGTTTTGCTATTATTTCTATTTTCTTATTCAAATCACAATTAGCATTCACGATTCAGGCTTCTGGACTTAATTTGTAATTTAACTGTTTTGTAAAACATTTTCTGACAATCCAACCTGATATAATCTTTCTTTTTATTTTTATAGAAATTATCATGTTTATAATACCCAGGAAAATTATTGAATTCATTTATGCAGTCATCCAACAAATATTTATTGACCACTTAGTGTGTACAAACCATTGCATTAGTGAAGATGGGGGTAAATGAGATGCTGCTCTCGCTGCTTCCAAGGACTTTTTTGTGTGATGGTTTATTGAAGGAAATCTGGAGCCAGTTTATATTTTTAACCAGGTTCCATCACTTTTTAACTACATTACTCAATCCCTTTGAGGCTCACAAATAGAAACTGCTGAGAAGAGTATCTAGCACAAAGTAAGAACTAAATAAATGTCAATTATTATCAGCATAATATTATTTACATTTATTGGTATTACATGCTAATATGAGTAAATGACCTTAAACAATTATATGGTTAATTTTTATTATAAAATATTTTATTTAATATTTAAGAGAGATTTTAAGAAGTCTGAGAACATGTCTGAGGCTCCAATTTGAGATTCAAAGATACTAAAGATGGGTTGAAACTTTTCATGTTAATGAAAGAATTTTGAAGACCCTAGGGTAAAATGAAGACTTCTAGGTGGTGAAATAAAAGCTTACTGAGACACTTTGACTTTCATAAATAAACGATAAACTAGATAATTTTAAATAGTTATTCCAGTAATGATAACTAAAATAACTGGCCAAAATATGTAAGATGTAAGCGCGGAGAGTCGGACACAACTGAGCGACTGAACTGAACTGAACTGAAGATAGTATCAGACTGAGAAAAAAGGGAAGATAATAGCCAATAAATTAATCCAGAGCTGTTTCTACCCAGGCACATTTTTCTAAACAGATGAGAGAGCCAGGTCCTCACGAGAGATAACTATAAGACAAGAGTCAAAGTTCTCTGGCCAACAAGAAAGAGCAAAGCTGTCAAAGAATTGTTGGCTGTTCCCTCTTTTCATCTGCCAATTCTAGGAAAGTTGTTATCAGGTAAGCAGAACTTTGAAGCAGATTCCTAGAAATGAAGGGAAAATATCAAATTTCAGTCCTCTCCAAAGATGAAAAGCTTATAATGCTCCTATTCTGGACAGGGATCCCAATATGCTTCACTATATATGCTTTACTATAGAGTGGGGATGGGAATAATATCCTGATAATCTAGGTATGACAGAAAATCCTGATTCCTTGATCTTAGACTATTAGCTTCCCAGGAATTTGGAAGAAGGGTTAAAATAAAATTCTTTTTGACATCAGATAAAGCTCTAGGTCTCACATTCTTTCTAAAGAAGACCTATTGAATGAAGTATCCAGAAAACACTGAAAGTTTTTGATGCACAGTAGACAATAAAATATAAACTAAAATCAGCAGAAACAACCACTCAAGGGAAAAATCTCATACGGACAAAAACTTGGGAATTATCCAATGCAGACTGTATTAGCATTATGTTTATTATAATCTTAGAAATAAAACCTAAATGAGAGGTAGACAGCTTGCCCAAGATGCTGGACCTGATTCGTATGATCATTTATAATGTTTTCTTGACTTCTTAGCCCTCTGCATATAAATCAAATGCTTTTCTACCATAGGCCTGATCCTATGCTAGTTTTAGAAATTAATCCAATTGTCAGGTTTGTAGACATGTAAAAGCTCATTCTGCTTATACAAAAACTCTGTTAGACTTGTGCCATCCTAATGTCCTTAAACCATGGCAACAGTCTGCTTCTAAATTGGAAAATTAAAAACAATAGCTGGAAATCAGAGTCAGGGCTATGGGAAATCCAAGATGGCTGCTTGGCTTTTCCTAGCTCCCTGACAAACCTCATTTTTTATTTGATGGGTTAAAGCCTCCCTGGCTACAGGGCCTCCATAATGAAAAATCACAGAATATTAAGTTTTGTAAATTGCTAAATTAAGTTTCTAGTTTTGTTAATGTCTAGAGTTTACTAAGACTCACTGCTGAGACAGTTCCTTGTTACGTGATACTGCTAAAAGATTTAATTAAGTTATTAAAAAGGATACTCTAGGTTAGTTTCTAAGGCTTATCTCAGTAACCAATCTTCAGATAAAGGTCGGATGCTCCATAATGTACAACCAGGAGATTAACACCAGACTATAATCATTTAATGAATGAAGTCGGTTGAGTTGGGGTATACCAGGCTTTATCTAACAAAAGTTCTTGACTTATAATTCTTATTTTACTAATAACTGCTAGCTATGGCTATATTATTTTCTATGTCACTTGTTTCACTGAGCCTGTGATATAATGCTGAACTGACAGTTCCATATGAGATCAATAATTGTAATAATGTGACTCTGGGTATGAGAAAAAGAAACAAGAGGAAATATTTTCCTGGACCAGGAGGCTAGTAAGACAGTGGTCCAGAGACTTTTGCTACTTGCAAGGCCTGGTCCAATTTTAGCACACTGAGTGGCCCATCACTTCCCTAGACCTGGGAATGAGCCTTCCCAGTACCAAGGGACACAATGGCCATGAAATGGTGTCACATGGTCAGATATGTGGCTATGAAGGGACCCTGCTGACTGGAAGTTGGTCCTTGCCAGCTGCCTCTACAAAGATTACATCATGACCATTGCAAGCTGCTGACCTTCAACACCCCCTGAAAGAAGTTCAGGGTGAAAATCAGGAATGAGGCACTCTGTGCTCTGAAAAAAAAAACCAAAAAACTGGCAGAACAGGCCTTCAGATAGTTAGATCTTTTCAGAAAAAGGTTTTATGAGTTCCAATTCTTGCATTTTCTCATACCTAGAAAAACACTGACGTCATTAATTGTGAAATCTGCTTTGGCTATTAAAAAAAAATTTTTTTTTTATAATTAAAAGTCAAAATAGAGTAGCTATGGTTCAGACATCCTGGGAAATAACTATTTCCCAGATATCCTGAAAAATGATATTACAGGTATGATTTCAGATTAGATGCTGTGACCAAATGTAGAACTTAATGCTCCTGTAATGCATTTTTGCTTCTGTATTTTGCTTACTGCTCATAAAACCAAAGTTACTCCATCTTAAGATAAGGTTGTTTTTAAGTAAAGATTCCTAAAATTGTTTTTGAAAGAAAAAATAAAATAAAATAGATGGAAAATCTTGAAAAAAAAAAAAGTTACTTATTTTGATTGGTAAAAAAAAAAAAAACCTAAATGCAAAAAGTTTCTGAAAAACATTGGAAACTGCTAAATATGATATTGCATATTTCAATGCCTAATGAAAACCACCACAATACTGCAAAGTAATTAGCCTCCAATTAAAATAAATAAATTAATTAAAAAATAAAAAGGATTTGACTAGAACTGATATAATTGAAAAATATAACTTGTATTAAAATCTAACAGATGACTCTAATGGCAGATGAGATACAATTGAATAGAGAATTAATGAGTAGGATAATAGGACAGAAGAAATTCAGAATGAAATGGAGTGTTGGAAAGACAGAAATATAGTTGAGAGAATAATCAGTATCAAGGATAAAATAAAAATGTCCCAAATTCATTCTTCAGTTAGAGATCCAGAAGGGTGGAGAAAGAAAACAGAAAAAAGAAACATATGATGAGATAACTATTGGCAGTTTTCTAAAACTGATTAATAAGCCCAACAATTAGCCAGTGAGATAATTAAGAGGAAATCTACATTTGGACACATATAGCAAAAGTACAGAAAACCAAAATGTATATGACTTTCAGATTATGGAAAACATTGAATAGTACACACAAGTTGCAAAACATCAACTTGGCCAAGTTAAACTACATTTCCTAGAATTTCTATTCTGAAAGTTTCTGGTTAGAGTGGTCTATGGGAGAAATCTTGTCGGGGATTTGGAAGTTGGGAGTGAAGCAGCAGGCTTTCTGTAGCTATACAGTTGTGTAACTACAGAAAGGTCACTGCTACAGAAAGCCACTCTGTAGCATGAAACTACATATCATGTAGGATATACATGTTTTCCCTTACCTATTAAATTGAGTCAGTGACCAAACCTGACACTGCTTCTTTCCTTGGATCCCCATTAACTTCTCTGACTCCTGAGCCAGGACAGTGTGTGTTAGCAACAGGATGAAGGTCCTCGTCTTCTGTAGGACACCCGATCTATCAAGGTTAAAGACAACAAAAACTGACCCAGGTTTCAGTCTACCTGTGGGCTCCAGTCCATGCTTCCAGATTTCAGTTTGTTCTTGTACTCCAGTACTTTACTTCCATGTTTTCTTCCCAACTGCCTATCCTCTGAATTTCCAGCCCCGGAGTCAGATGTGAAAATGACAGGCTTGCAGAGACTGCTTAACCACTTTCCATAATTGCATAAAGTCAAATTCATGTAACATATCTCTTTAAACTTATCTTTATCATCACCTTTCCTAGTGGTACCGTTTCTTTAACTGAACTCTGACACACTAGTCATTTATGCTAAATAAATGCAAGAAAAGAGAAGAAAAGGAATGAAGGCAGTACAATCATTACATATAGAAGCCAAATTGTAAGGTGGTAGGTATGAACTCAAATATACTAGTAATTATATAACATGTAAATAGCCTAAATACTCTCCTTAAAAGACAAATATGGTTGAACTGGATTTGAATCAAAAAACTCAAGCTGTATGGCGTTCACAAGAAACATAAATGAAGCATCTGAAAATGATAGAAAAAGAATAACAAAAATTCAGGAAAAATAGAAGGAAACAGTAAGTAAAACAGCACAGCTTTTCACATATAATACATTTGTATTACTGTGGTTTGAAAAAAGGATATTGCTAGAAATGTTAAAGAAATTTCAAAGAAAGGGTATTACAAAAACTTAATGCAAATATGTATTAATATTTGGATGAAATGGACATATTCCAAGAGAATTGCAAGTTAACTTTGACACCATGAGAAATACACATGCCAGCACTCATGCTTCAGCAGCAAATTCTACCAAATATTTAGGAAGAAAAAATTCCAAATCTTATACAAATTCTTTCAGAATAAAAAGGATAGAAATTAAAAAGAATACATTTGAATCAGTTCTAATGAGGTGGATGAAACTGGAGCCTATTATACAGAGTGAAGTAAGTCAGAAAGAAAAACACCAATACAGTATAATAATGCATATATATATATGGAATTTAGAAAGATGGTAACGATAACCCTGTATGCGAGACAGCAAAAGAGACACAGATGTATAGAACAGTCTTTTGGAGGGCGAGGGTGGGATGATTTGGGAGAATGGCATTGAAACATGTATATTATCATATGTGAAATGATTCACCAGTCCAGGTTCGATGCATGATACAGGATGCTCAGGACTGGTGCACGGGGATGACCCAGAGGGAGGATAAGGGGAGGAGGGAGGTGGGAGGGGGTTCAGGAGGGGGAACTCATGTACACCCGGGGCAGATTCATGTCAATGTATGGCAAAACCAATACAATATTGTAAAGAAATTAGCCTCCAATTAAAATAAATACATTTATATTAAAAAAATGACTATACAAAAAAAAAAGAGAAATTTCTCAACTCATATTTTGAAGGTAGTATGATCTTGGTTCTAGGACTTAGAAAATTCACCAAAAAAATGAAATTATAAACAAATCTCGGTCATTAACATAGTTATAAAAATCCTAAATAAAATATTAGTAACTCAAATCTGCCTATAAATAAAAAGAATAATACTTCACAATTAAATTCATTTCAGGGTACAAGATTGGTTTTTATTAACATATGAAATAATATGTGTAATAAAATGTGTGACTCATCACATTAGCTGAACAAAAAAGAAAAATCATATGATTATCCCATTAGATTCAGAACAAGAATTTCCTAGAATATAGTACCTAGTTATACTGAAATTCATAAACTAGGAAAATTAGATAGCTTATTTAATTTAATAGAGTGTATTTTAAAGAAAACTTAAGAGTACTCATCATACTTATCAATGAAAAGTGGAATGATTTCCTTGGTGGTCAGAAAAGAGACGGCTACATGCTATAATCTCTTACTTCTGATATCACAGCAAAATAAATTAAATGTAAAATTATTGTAAAAGATGAGTTAAAAAATGTAAAGTAAAACTGAAAAAAACCTAAATACCACTCTATGACTACGAGATTGGCAAAATTTTTTAAATTTGAAAACATCAAATATGGTAAAGTTTTGGATCAACAACTCTCATAAATTGATGGTGGAAATGTAAAATGATAATAATTACTTTGGAATGCAGCTGGACACCATCTGGAAGATGCTGAAAACATCTATAATATGTGATCTGGCAATTACATTTCTATATGCACATAAGTCTACCCAGGAAACATGGACGATAATATTCATAGAAAGGCTGCTTGTTACAGCTCCAAATTGGAAATAGTTAAATTTCCACCAAAATTGGAATGGGTAAACAAACTATTATGTAGTTATCCAATTCAGTATATACAAATCCATGCAAAAAGTATGAATAAATCTTCATAAGGTTGAGTGAAAGAAGCTAGGTATAAAAGAACATAAGCTGTTTATTCCATTTAAGAAATTAACAAATTAAATTACAGAGTATTAAGATGAACAATTTGGTAGTAAAACCATACATGAGACAAGCAAGTGAATTGAAGAACATTCAATAGCATGGTTACCATTGAGGATAGGATGGACATTTATTATCCAGAAGGAGCACTTGGGGCTTCCAGATGCTCTTTGTTGTTTATTTGTATTTTTACATTTTTTGCATGTTTTGCTACATATAATAATTTTAAAACAAGGCAGTGCAGAAAGACAAAAGAAATAAAATGAATAACATCTGAAAAGAAACATCAATCTCAATATTATGGGGTGATGTGTAATTGTGTATGTACAAAATTTTTCAAAACTTACAGATTCTCCAGTTCCTGGAGTGGCTAGACATAAAAGTGAAGAGGGAGGTAGGGGCCAAGAGCAGTAGAATTTCATTGAAGGGATTTTTTAAAATACATGAGTGACTAGATCAGTCTTGGGATTTAGCTTGAAAAATGTATTTTTAACTTAATTTGAGGTACTAAAGTTTTGCCCCTTAAATAGATATTAAATGCTTCTAGATTCTTTCTAATTGCACCCCTAGCATAGTGCCTTTTCCGTGGTTTACTTTCAATAACTATTCATGAATTGAATTTCCTAAGAAATTGGTCCTCTGTAAATACTGTTTATATTATGGACAAGATATTTTGTTTGATATTGTAATATAGGCATAATTATAAGAGCCTCCTGAAAATTACTGGGTTTATCTCTGTAAGTATTCCTGTCTTACACACAAATATAACTAGCATAGATATTGTGTCTACATATCTAATGCAAAGTGATGACTATAGATTAATACCTTTGCTGGAATTCAGGCTAAATGTCATTTTAACACAAAATATAACCAACCGACCAAACTAGCAAACAACACACCTGAAATGAAATTTTGCGTGAATTGTTTTGAAAATTGTTTTATTCTTCATTTGATACTGCAGATACTGTAGATACAGACTTGATTGTCTATAAAATGATTTTAAATCAGTCCTCCAAGTACTGTCATCTAGGAAATGCCTTCAAATCAGTTATTTCCTAGCTAACATTTAAAAATCAGTCTTGTGATTTCCTAAATAAGAGATGAATGAAAATTCATAGTAACACAAGCCCTAGTAGTGGTGTTTATAATGTACAAATGTAAATATTACTATATTAATGAAATGTTCATTAAATGTTAATGAAATATTGAAGTTGTGGCCTCAAATAAAAATAAAAATAATGCAAGAAGTATTCAACTTAAATTAACATTGCAATATTGTTTTAACACTCAGAGCATTCCACAGAGCAAAACACATTTAGCATTAGAAATTGTAGCTATGATATTTGATAAGAATACTTTCTGAGTTTTAAACTTCATCTGTAAAGTTGCAGCTTTACAATTTTTTTCTTCTTAAATTAGAAGGAAATTTTCCAGAGAGAATATAAGATAATTGAAATAGTGGAAGAAAAAGAAAGGCTAACTCAAATAATTTTTTCATAAAATTGCAACTTAAAGTAACTCATTAGTATATATATATTTGTGAGTATTTCTTAGAATTCTCCATTAGAAAAAAATATATATATTGTTACATCTAGTCTAGGTGCTTTATTTAATGATTTCACATTGCTACATTTCCTGGGCATTTAAAACAGCAGGTTACTAAATAGAACTGCACTGGAGAGCAGAGTTTTTGATTTTGAAGAAGCATGAACTGATTGCCTAAAGAAACACACAATAGCTTTCTAGCAACACCATGCTGTGTATGAATTTCTGAGCTAAATTTCTGTATTCTGGTTAGTGACTCAGGACAGGTAAAGTGAAATCTGACCATTGCTATTTAGGCTTCTGTCTAGAGGTTTTGTAGGGGCAACAACCATCACTTTTCATGTCATTTCCAGGTGTCTGTGAGAATTTGTTGGTAAGACACCATACTGGCACTCTATAGGTTGGCATTCAAGCCTCTGCACAATTTGGTTTGACCTTAATTTCCAGTTTTAATGTCTGTCTTATTTGAAGGCTTCACTCCTAGGTATGTTTACCTATGCTTTCCTCTTAAATTTACATTTGCTTATGGTCTTTCAGAAATATGAATATTCCTCCTGTTTTTACCTATTGGAGGTGATCCTACACTCCTTCCAAAATTGAAATTAAATTCTAATTTTCATATGACATGTCTTCTGATAATTGCTTTCTGGAAAGAGTGAATCTTAAAGTCCCCTGGTATTTGTTTTCCTTTACTTTAAGGATCTTCATTTACAGTCTAGTAACCTCATAAAAGTTCTTACTAGAATCTAAAGTCCTTAAATGCAAAAACTGTCATCTTTCCTTCAGCCCTCGGCACAAAACCTTGCTTATGGCAAATACCCTTGCATCTTTACCTGACTTTCTTAAGATTTCAAATCTTAGTGGTAATGATTCCAGATTACACAAAAAATGGTAGTGTCCTGGTGGATCTTAATGTATCTATCATTCACTACTAGCTCAGGCTATAATAGCACCAGTTATAACAATTTCCCAATCTCATTGATTAGAACAGAAATGAATTTCTTATTAACAATGCTAATAGATGACAGTGGCTGTATTGTTCACAGATGAGTACGGTCCTTGTATCTCATTCCAAAATCCAGGCTGAAGAAGTATAATCTTGGCCTCTCCATCTCGTGGCAGAGAAAAGAGCAAGAGAGCCTGCAGAAGAATGCAATGGTTGGTAAAGCCTATGCTTAGAATCAGTAAATGACTCCTCTGCTCATATTTCTTTGGCAAAGGCAAGTCAAATGACCCAATGACAATGGAACAAGGAAGCAGATGCTGTCCATAGATGCTTAAAGCTCTGTGCGATCTACAAGGATGTACAATGCTTTGCTGGGAAGAAGGGAGGTTGTACACTATGCCTCACTTAGGATTCACAGGGCTATTCTTGTTACCTGTTTGTTTGGGGCCTTTGACAATGCTGATCCTCATTTCATCTCTAGTTTGATATTTATATTGGCTATTTTTATTAGTTGTTGACAATTGAATCTATTTTTAAACTCATATTCTGCCTCTCCATCTGGTTGTTTCTCCTGTATGATCACGTGTAAAGTTCGCTGTGTTTGGAGAATCTGTCACTTGTATACTAAACACTTTATCAGTAATTACTGTGTAATCTCCAGACAATGTTAGAAAATATATATCGAATCATTGTTTAACAACCAAATAATTATTTAAGCAGTGGCATTTATTTTTATTCTATATTCAATGCTAAGGGACTCAAGGGCCTATCTTTATCATTTAAATATTAAAGCACATGCTTTTGGCAAGATTACCTCTAGAGATGGGGAGGATGGGAAATTGTGAGATTCTAGTTAAAACACAAAGTAAGAAAAAAAAGTTTAACCCCACCATTGTTTTGGGAGGTTCTGAATGGAGAGCCTGAATGAAAACTTACTCAAAACATATATTTTATATTTGATAGCTCTTTTAAAAAGTTTTCTGGATCTAGTGGCAAATTCTGGCTGGAATGACTTTCTCCTATTCACAGTGGTAACGGAAAACTCTGGGAGTTGAAGCTCTACTAGAATTTAAATTAGATAATTTTTTGTTGTTCTTGCCTAGGTTTTCATTAAGTCCCTTTGCAATTTAAAAATTTTTATAACTTAGGTTATAGGTTCAATAGAAATAATCTGTACTCCTAGGAATAAAGGAAAGTGATTATTTGGTCCAAAGCTATTATTAGCTTTAGCTTTATGAGCTATAGATTTACATTTACCTTTCTCTAGTTGTTTTCCCTTAGAAATAGGTGCTAAACAATAAAATGTCCTGTAATATTTTGTAAGATGGTGTGCTGACAGGTAATTTTATGTAACATCAACTTGTATTTTTTTCTGATATAATTTACTCATATTCTGTGGATTTACATATTACAGTTTAAAAGCAAATATGAACCTTATTAAGAGCTGAACATTGGAGGCACAATGGTGAGCAGAAATAGAAATGCAGTCCTGGAACTTACAGTATACCAAGGAAGTCAGCAATTAAAAACACGATCATATGGCAGTTCTATTTCCAGTTTTTTGAGGAATCTCCACACTGTTCTCCATACTGGCTGTACTAGTTTGCATTCTCACCAACAGTGTAAGAGGGTTCCCTTCTCTCCACACCCTCTCCAGCATTTATTGCATGTAGACTTTTGGATAGCAGCCATTCTGACTGGTGTGAAGTGGTATCTCATTGTGGTTTTGATTTGCATTTCTCTGATGATGAGGGATGTTGAGCATTTTTTCATGTGTTTGTTAGCCATCTTTATGTCTTCTTTGGAGAAATGTCTGTTTAGTTCTTTGGCCCATTTTTTGATTGGGTCGTTTATTTTTCTGGAATTGAGCTGCAGGAGCTGCTTGTATATTTTGGAGATTAATCCTTTATCAGTTGCTTCATTTGCTATTATTTTCTCCCATTCTGAAGGCTGTCTTTTCACCTTGCTTAGAGTTTCCTTTCCTGTGCAGAAGCTTTTGATTTTAATTAGGTCCCATTTGTTTATTTTTGCTTTTATTTCCAATATTCTGGGAGGTGGGTCATGGAGGATCCTGCTGTGTTTTATGTCGGAGAGTGTTTTGCCTATGTTTTCCTCTAGGAGTTTTATAGTATCTGGTCTTACATTTAGCTCTCTAATCCATTTTGAGTTTATTTTGGTGTATGGTGTTAGGAAGTGTTCTAGTTTCATTCTTTTACAAGTGGCTGACCAGTTTTCCCAGCACCACTTGTTAAAGAGACTGTCTTTTGTCCATTTTATATTCTTGCCTCCTTTGTCAAAGATAAGGTGTCCATAGGTGTGTGGGTTTATCTCTGGGCTTTCTATTTTGTTCCATTGATCTATATTTCTATCGCATTCCTGGGCATACACACCGAGGAAACCAGAATTGAAAGAGACACATGTACTCCAATGTTCATTGCAGCACTGTTTATAATAGCCAGGACATGGAAGCAACCTAGGTGTCCATCTGCAGATGAATGGATAAGAAAGCTTTGGTACATATACACAATGGAGTATTTTTCAGCCATCAAAAAGAATGCATTTGAATCCATTTTAATGAGGTGGATGAAATTGGAGCCAATTATACAGAGTGAAGTAAGCCAGAAAGAAAAACATCAATACAGCATACTAATGCATATATATGGAATTTAGAAAGATGGTAACCTGAACCCTGTATACGAGACTGCAAAAGAGACATAGGCATATAGAACAGTCTTTGGGACTCTGTGGGAGAGGGTGAAGGTGGGATGATTGGGGAGAAAGGCATTGTAGCATGTATATTATCATAAGTGACCAGTCCGGGTTCGACGCATGATACAGGATGCTTGGGGCTGGTGCACGGGGATGACATGGAGGGAGGATATGGGGAAGAGGGAGGTGGAAGGGGGGTTCAAGAAAGAGAACACATGTATACCCGGGGCGGATTCATGTCAATGTATGGCAAAACCAACTAATATATTAATGTAAGGTAATTTGCCTCCAATAAAATAAATTAAAAAAAAAGAGATTAGATCACTGGGATATTATTAAAAAATGTCTTTATAGAACCTGGATGCAAGGCCACTGGGGTATATAACTTACCAGGAATACTGACAGGAAGTCATCAGCATAAAGAAAGAAAGGCAAGTTTAAAAATGAAAAAGCAAAGCCTCAAGAACAAGATAGTAATAAAACTAACCTAGGAAAACAATTGAAAGTGTACAGCCTAAACTGTTACCAGTGTTTTCCTCTGCAAAGGGGATACTCAGTGGTGAGAGAGGGAAAACAAAGGAGCTTTTTCTTTGTCTCTGTTTTCTTCTGTATTTACTTGAACCTTGTGTACAAAAGCATGTATCATGTACAATTCATGCAACTAAAAATAACCTTAGACTAGAATGCCACAAATAAAGTTTCAGCTTTAAAAAAAAAAAATAAAAACATAAAACAAATGTATAATAAGAAATTTTGATAAATTTTCTAAAGGAGAGAAACAATCTCATGATTTACAAAGAATCTTATGGACTCAGGGGATCAAATAAATATATTCAAGGCAGAGGTTATTGAGATGAGGTCTATAGAATGCATTGGCTTCCAGAAGCCAATATGTGGGAGGTAAATGAGAAAGATTTGTCACTCCATGCACAGGGACAGCATGTGAAAAGGCTCTGTGCTGGTGCTTGCGTGGTGATCTCTATGAAATAAAATAAGGCCAGGATTACTAAAAACAAAAACAACAGAGTATTAGGGGCAGAGAGTATGACACAAAGCTGGAAAGATGTCTTCTCAGCACAAGTAGGGACTAGAGACTGCATTGAGGATTCTGGTCATTATTCTAAGTTTGATGTGTTACCATTGAAGGATTTTAAACAGAAGTATAATTAAATTACAGTGAAGTTATTAGGTCTGCTCTAGCTTCAGGATAAAAATTCTTTGTGACACGGTGGCATGGACCAAGTAAACAGTGAGACATCAGTAAAGATGCTGATATAGTAGGTTAGGTGGGACTAGAGCATGTAGAATGGGAATGAAGGTCTTTCCTGGTGGCCCAGAATGTGAAGAATCTGCTTGCAATGAAGGAGACCCAAGTTTGATCCCTGGGTCAGGAAGACCCCCTGGAGAAGGAAATGGAGAGGAGTAAATGAATGAATTCAAGGGATATTTAGGGAAGATTCAAAGATGACTCTTCTACCCAGAATTGCTCAGTCAGGTAAATGGTAGTCTCATTTACTGAGTTATGGAACACTAGAAGACAAGCAGATTTTATTTTATAGTGAAAGTTTTGTATTTTGTCTCAGTAATGTTCAGTTTGAAGTATTATTAAGACACCCAAGAGCAAAAGGTAGGTAGGATGCTTAATATGAGTATCTAGTCTCAGAGGAGTGGTCTTAGAGATATAAATTTGGAAGCCATTGAGCTAGGCCTTAGGGAGCTCCCATATGTACAATTCAGTTAGAGAATGATGGATTTTCAAAGAAGTATGAACCATAGAAGCTAGAGAAATAGAAGGCAACCTGAAGCATGAAATATATTAGAAGCCAAATAAAGAATCAAGAGATCACTAAAAGAATAGAGAAGAATGCTTAAGAATGTTAAATGCTGCATAGAGATTGTTATTTGAATTAAAATTTTATTGGATTGAACAATTTGAAAGTCATTAATTAATTTGATGAGAGTGGTTTTGATATGGTGGATAGAGTGGCATAGAGTGAAGGTGGATGGGAGATGAGGAAATGGACACAATGCAACTAGATAATTTAAGAGAAAAAAATGTATCATTGTAGTTGGAGAGGAATATTTGGATCAAGGAATTTGGTCTCATTTTCTTAAACATAAAAGAGTCTTGAGTAAGTGCTCAGATGCTCAGTCATGTCCAGCTCTTTGTGATTCCATAGACTGTAGCAAGAGTATTGGAGTGAGGGGCCATTTCCTCCTCCAGAGGATGACCCAGGGATCAAACCCACATCTCTTACATCTCCTGCATTGGCAGGCACATTCTTTACCACTAGCGCCACTTGGGAAGCTCTTGAAAATACTGGCCTGATTTTGGGTACAGTCAGCCTCACAAAGGCCCTGACTGGTGTACTGTCATGTCTGACTCTTTGCAACTCCATGGACTATAGCCCACCAGGTTCACCTGTTCATGAGATTTTTCATGCAAGAATACTGGAATGGGTTGCCATTTCTTCCGTCAAGTGATCGTCCTGACACAAAGATTGAGCCCGTGTCTCCTGTGACTCCTGCATTGCAGGTGAATTCTATACCTGCTGACTTAAATACTAATGGGAGTAATTAATGTATTATTAAGAAGGCAGAGAGAGGATATATGATAGGGCAAACCAGCTGTTTGCAGAATGGGAAGCATGCAACCCAGAGGCTGAAGAGATGTATTAGAAGTTAGTGTATGTATATAACTCATACTTATGTGTCTAAATATATTATAAAATTGAAGTACATCCTCAAATTTGTTTTTATTATGTAACACACATTACAAAATTTTCTTTGTTTGGAGACTACATATATGATGCTTCTAAGAAAACTGTAAGGAAAAGAAAAAAACTTTTTATTTTGGGCTTTTTATATGTCAGTATAAGCCATCTAAAACAGAAAATTAATACTCAGCTACTGTATATCCTAACCTTCCTTGCTGGCTCAGTGGTAAAGAATCCTCCTGATAGTGCAGGGGACGCGAGTTTGATCCCTAGGTCAGGGAAGACCCCCTGGAGAAGGAAATGGCAACCCTCTCCAGTATTCTTACCAGGAAATCCCGTGGACAGAGGAGTCTGGCAGGCTACTGTGGTGGGGTTGCCAAGAGTCATGCATGACTCTTGTGACTGAACACAAGTGCCATGTATGCTACTTCTTCATTCCAAATTCTTCCTAAAATATGCAAAAAAATGACTTTATCTGATTTTATTCTTATTGCCCAATGTTTTTTCTACATCATAAAAACTGATCAGAAGCTCACTAAGAAAGCAGCTTTTGGTAATGTCAGACTCACTTTAGCTTTTTGGACACACACAGGTTGAAAGTGAAGGGATGCAAGAAAAAAGTACTGCATGCAAATGATAGCCAAAAGAATAGAAATGGCTATACTTAGATTAAAAGCATCTACAATCAGCCAAAATTTCAGTTAAAATCAGTCAAAAAAGGACAAAATTAGATCTAGTGAAGAAAAGGTCAATTCATCTAGAGAATATAACAGTATTAATTATATGTGCACCCAACATGTACACACACAAGAGGTAACTAATATGTGAAGTAATGAATGTGTAAACTAACCTTATTGTTGTAATTATTTTGAGCTATATACATATATAAATATCATTATACAAAATACCTTACATTTAAACAATTAAACAATGTCATATGTCAATTATATCTCTGTAAACCTGGTGACCTAGCTCAGTGGTAAAAAAAAAAAAAAAATTGCCTGCCATTGCAGAAGAGTGCTTGGAGAAGGAAATGGCCACCTACTCCAGTATTCGTGCCTGGGAAATCCCATGGACAGAGAGGAGCCTGGTGGGCTACAGTCCATGGGGTTGCAAAAGAACTGGACACAACTTAGCAACGAGACAACAACAACAACAAAGCTGAAAGAAAATATAAATAAATGAATAAACATTTAAATAAAGCATACTTTGTTTTTTCTAATAGACGCAATTCAGGAAGTGTAAGAAGCAAATGTTGGTGTTCAACTTTCTGTAACACAAAAGGATGACATGATTATTTTTTAATTAAAATTTTTTGCTATATATTTTTATTGCAGCTTCAAAAAAGAAGGCCTAAATATTTGCAAAATTAATTACTAAAGAACAAGAGTAACATGCTAAGAGAAGCAATATTCTTTCAATGATAAAACTTTGTGTTTTAGAACAATTTCAGATTCACTGCAAAATTGAAGTGAAAAGTTCAGAGTTCCCATACACTCCCTGCCTGCAACATGCATAAGTTCTCCCACTATCTACATCCGGCACCAGAGTGGTACATCCACTGTGTTTTGTTTTTTTCATCCATACGTTCCTTGAAAACCTGGCGACCAATGATCTTTTCAATATCTCCATGGTGTTTCCTTTTCCAGAACATCATATAGTTGAAATTGTATAGTATGCAGCCTTTTCAGATTGATTCCTTTCACTTGATAATATGCATTTAATTTTTCTCCTGTGTCAAAAATAAAAAAGAAAGAAAACTAGAGTTGGGTAGTAGTTAAAGCAGTAAAATCATATTTTACTTAAAAACAATAGTAATAGGGGGAAGGAGACATTAGTATAGAACTGGCCTCAGTTCTGAATTCACTATGGACAAATGGAGATTTACAGCAAAAGAATGAGGTAAGGGATCTTTTCTGTTCTGTGTCTTCTCCTTCACTCTCTTGTATACATCCATAGCCTTGGTTAAAGGATTTTCACATTCTATGAAGTAACACTTCCTAAATGGAAATTTTAGATTCAACCTAGTTCTTTAACATTGCTGTTGTCTTGTATAACTTTGGGTAAGGTTTTCAACTTCAAATTAATTATGATTTTTAGACAGATGGTAGACTGTACCCCAAATACTTACATACTCAACTTTGAATCATGTTTTATTATAAATATGCAAAGAAAATATATATAATTTATATATTTAAATAATACTGATTTTAATAATACTAATATAGTGATAATTAAAGTATATGTTGTCTTTGGAAGAATACACATAATAAATTTCTATAAGAGTGCTTCATTTACTTGTAATAGAAACAGCATATTAAAATTTGTAGATATATGATTAGCTATGATGTGTCAATTTATGGATAATTTACCTCCAGCTATTTTTTCTGACATTTGTATTTCAAATAGCATCTGCAGGGGAAAAAATGATGCTTTATTGTCACTTTATAATAAACAGTAGAGGATGATGAATAGGCGCTCCTTCACTAAATAATGAAAGAGTTAGGACTCTCCAATGGAGAAATAGAAAATGCAAAACAAGTGGTTATAAACGTGTACTTAGAGAATTTACAGAAAGGAAATATTTGTAGATGATGGCTAAACTGAATAACTTATGCTGATCAATCATAAGTTAAGACATGTTTAAATATTCTTAGGAGAAACACAGATCATTAAGGATGCCAAGTCTCAAACAGTGAGCTATGCCCCTCTTGCGGTGGGCTCAGTGAAATAAAGTGTAAATAGTGCCCTCTGGATTGGTGCGATGCTGTGGTCCTGCAGCATTCTGTGTGTGACGTGTTGAATTTAGAGCATTATTAATAATATATGTGTATAGATGTAAGAATTTCTGCTAAAGAAATCCAGGGGAAGTCTCTGGAACCATATCTTCCTGGCATCAGGGAGTTCCATCTTACTTTCCTGGCTAAAAGCTCAAGTGTTTAATTAGTGACTAACTACTTGCCTGCATTTAGGGTTAAGGCTCTATTATCTAAGAAATCTGATGAGATCTCACCATATATTGTAAGAAATTCCCTGAGATGTTCAAAACGGAAGACAACAGTTGAGTGTATCTGAAAAAAATATTGGAAAGTTTTCCCAAGCATTTATTTTCTTGCCCATCATATTGATAGGTTTATCTGCAACAAGCAAATTCTTTGTGCAAGTGCAGTGGTGGATATCACCTAGAGCAGATTAAGGATTTCAAAATTCAATTATATGTCTGGTGTTCAGTTGATTTGACAACAAATAGAGCAAGCAGCTTACATGAGTGAAATTGTGTATGTCCCTTCTATTCAATCAAAGAGCTGAATAAGTTTTCCGTTTAGTAAAATTTTAGTTTTGATTACGTAAATTTTAAGGATATTGTTTATATATGTTATTCTTAAGATCTCCTCTTACTTTGCAGCTAGAGAAGAATGACTTAGCTAGACTGTTTAAACTTCTAATTTAAAAAAAGCGTTAAAGAATATTTAATTCATGATGATGAAGTTTTATGCTTTAGCCAGTGACAAAGCTTGATGTATAATTACCTTTATAATAATGAGACAGGTGTCAAAGATGAGAGTGGAAGATAACTTTGCTGCTGCTAAGTCACCTCAGTTGTGTCCAGCTCTTTGCAATCCTATGAAATATAGCCCACCAGGCTCCTCTGTCCACAGGATTCTCCCTGCAAGAATACTGGAGTGGATTGTCATGCCCTTCTCTAGGGGATCTTCCCCACCCAGGGGTTGAACCCACATCTCTTATGTCTCCTGAATTGGCAGGGAGCTTCTTTACCACTGAGCCACCTGGGAAGCCCCTTAGTCATTATCTAGATCTGTGCCGTGCAGTACTGTAGTCACTACCACCTGTGACCATCAAGCATTTGAAATGTGACTAACTTGAATGGAAACATGCGGTAAGTGTGAAATACACATTAAAGATTGTTGTGAAGAAATATGTGAACTCTCTCAATACCAATTTCATATTGATTTATGTTGACCTAGTAATATTTTAGATTCATTGGGTTAAATAAATTATATTAAAGTTAGTTTTATTTGTCCCTTTTTCATTGTGGGCTCTAGACAATTTAAAGTTACATACATGACTCATATGACATTTCTATTAAAGATCATTGCTCTAGATCAACCTTCTCATTTCAAGTTTAGAAAACTAACTACTAATTGACTAGAAACCCTAATTTCCAGTTCAGTGATATTTCCACCGTACTGCCTTTGTACAGGATTCTACAGGTTTAACATACATTATTTCATTTGGTTTTTATAGCAACCTACTGAGAAATATGGATTAGGAATTAATATACAATTTACAGCCCATGGGATCACAAAGAGTTGGACATGCCTGAGCGACTAACACTTTCACTTTCACTTTACAGAGTAGGCACAGAAGCTTAAGTGATTTGGAGAGTGTAACATATTTAATAAATGGGAAACATGGCTCTGGAACTCCCAGATCATGTAGTTTATTACCACTGGTCATTCTGAGAGCAGGGGTCACTGTAGGTGGAACAACCAGTTTTATTATTTTTTCAACCTGGCATAGGTAAGAAATTAGTAAAGGAACATCCAGCAATACTTTAATAGTCTCTATATTTTAAAAGTCACTATCAGTCATTTTGGTTACAAATACAATCTAGGAAAGGTGTAAAATTACACTCTATCCATGTTTCAATAAACTAATTTATAAAACTCCCAAAATATGTTTGAGCATATTGTTAAAAACTGAATTATTTGATTAAAATTCTGAATGTCTTGCCTCTCTTTAAAAGAGAGTATCTGTTAATGTTCAGTTCAGTTTGGTTCAGTCGCTCAGTCGTGTCTGACTCTTTGCAACACCATGGACTGCAGCACGCCAGACCTCTCTGTCCATCGCCAACTCCCGGAGTTTACTCAAACTCATGTCCATTGAGTCGGTGAAGCCATCCAACCATCTCATCCTCTGTCTCATCTGTTAATATTGTACTAGCATAATTATTTGAGTAATTGCCTACAATGGAGTGACAGCTGTCCTTCAGGCACATTCTAGTTTGACACCCTCCCCACTACTCCTTGTTATATGAGAATTGTTCTGCTTCATCATCTACCTGATCCTACAGGTGTTTGGGTTTGCAGTCTGCACTTTTAATGCTCTCAAAAGTCTGCACTTTTAATGCTCTCAAAAAAGTCTGCACTTTTAATACTCTCTAACTTTCAGTTAACTCCCAGTACCTTTCCATCTGTGCTGTGCTTAGTCATTACGACTCTTTGTGACTCCATGGACTGTAGCCTGCCAGGCTCCTCTGTCCGTGGGGATTCTCCAGGCAAGAATACTGGAGTGGGTTGCCATACCATCCTCCAAGGGATCTTCCCAACTCAGGGATTGGACCCTGGTCTCCCAAATTGCAGGCGAATTCTTTAGCAGCTGAGCTACCAGGGAAGACTACCTATACATCTATGACCCCACAAATATGGAATTGTTTGAAAGGCTCATAATAGAAAGCTATTCAACAGCTAGTTAGATGATACTATCACTTTTTTCCTTCATAATACTTATAACCTAATGTGTTTTGTCCAGATTCAGATTTATTAACTTCATGAGTTGTTGAAAGTTGCTCAGTCATGTCCAAATCTTTACAACCCCATGGACTGTACAGTCTATGGAATTCCCCAGGCCAGAATATTGGAGTGGGTAGCCTTTCCCTTCTCCAGGGGATCTTCTCAACCCAGGGATCAAAACTAGGTCTCTTGCATTGCAAGCAGACTAAAGATTTACTGAGCCTGGCCCCAACCATCAGAACAAGAACCAGTTTCTCCCTCAGTCAGTCTCTCCCATCAGGAAGCGTCCATAAGCCTCTTATCCTTCTCCATCAGAGGGCAGACAGACTGAAAACCACCATCACAGAAAACTAACCAATCAGATCACATGGACTACAGTCTTGTCTAATTCAATGAAACCTAGAGCCATGCTGTGTAGGGTCACCCAAGATAGATGGGACATGGTGGAGAGTTCTGACAAAATGTGGTCCACTGGAGAAGGGAATGGCAAATCACTTCAGTATTCTTGCCTTGAGAAACCCATGAACAGTATCAAAAGGCAAAAAGATAGGACACTGAAAGATGAACTCGCCAGGTTGGTAGTTGCCTAATATACTACTGGAGATCAGTGGAGAAGTAACTCCAGAAAGAATGAAGATAGACCCAAAGCAAGAACAACACCCAGTGGTGGATGTTAGTGTGGTAGTGTGGTAGTGTGGATGGAAGTAAAGTCTGATGCTGTGAAGAGCAATATTGCATAGGAACCAGGAATGTTAGGTCCATGAATCAAGGCAAATTGGAAGTGGTCAAACAGGAGATGGTAAGAGTGAACACTGACATTTTAGGAATCAACTAACTAAAATTGACTGGAATGGGTGAATTTAACTGAGATGACCATTATATCCACCACTGTGGGCAAGAATCCCTTAGAAGAAATGATGTAGCAATCACAGTCAACAAAAGAGTCTGAAATGCAGTACTTGGATGCAATCTTAAAAACGACAGAATGATCTCTGTTCATTTCCAAGGCAAACCATTCAATATCACAGTAATCCAAGTCTATGCCAGACCAGTAATGCTGAAGAAGTTGAAGTTGAACAGTTCTATGAAGACCCACAAGCCCTTCTAGAACTAGCAACCAAAAAGGTCCTTTTCATAATAGGGGACTGGAATGCAAAAGTAGAAAGTCAAGAAACAACTGGAGTAACAGGCAAATTTGGCCTTAGAGTATAGAATGAAGCAGGACAAAGGCTAATAAGAGTTTTGCCATGAAAATGCACTGGTCATAGCAAACATCCTCTTCCAACAACACAAGAGAAGACTCTACACATGGACATCATCAGATGGTAAATACCAAAATAAGATTGATTATATTCTTTGCAGGCAAGGATGGAGAAGCTCTATACAGTCAGGAAAAACAAGACTGGGAGATGACTGTGGTTCAGACCATGAACTCCTTATTGCCGATTTGAGACTTAAACTTAAGAAAATGGGGAAAACCACTAGACCATTCAGGTATGACCTAAATCAAATGCCTTATGATTATACAGTGTAAGTGACAAAGAGATTCAAGAGATTAGATGTGATAGACAGAGTGCCTGAAGAAATATGGATGGAGGTTCATGACATTGTTCAGAAGGCAGTGATCAGGACCATCCCCAAGAAAAATAAATGTAAAAAGAAAAAATAGTTGTCTGAGGAGGCCTTACAAATTGCTGAGAAAAGAAGAGAAACTAAAGGCAAAGGAGAAAAGGAAAGATACACCCATTTGAATGCAAAGTTACAAAGAATAGCAAGGAGAGATAAGAAAGCCTTCTTCAGTGATCAATGACAAGAAATAGAGGAAAATAATTGTAGAAGGCAATGGCATCCCACTCAGTACTCTTGACTGGAAAATCGCATGGACAGAGGAGCCTGGTGGGCCGCAGTCCATGGGGTCGCTACTAGTCGGACACGACTGAGTGACTTCACTTTCACTTTTTACTTTCACACATTGGAGAAGGAAATGGCAAGCCACTCCAGTGTTCTTGCCTGGAGAATCCCAGAGACGGTGGAGCCTGGTTGGCTGCCGTCTATGGGGTCGCACAGAGTCTGACACGACTGAAGTGACTTAGCAGCAGCAGCAGAGGAAAACAATAGAATGGGAAAAACTAGAGATCACTTCAAGAAAATTAGAGATACCAGGGAACATTTCATGCAAAGATAGTCTCAATAAAGGATAGAAATGGTATGGACCTAACAGAAGCAAAAGATATTAAGAGGTGGCAAGAATACACAGAAGAACTGTACAAAAAAGATCTTCACGACCTAGATAATCACGATGGTGTGATCACTCACCTAGAGCTAGACATCCTGGAATGTGAAGTCAAGTGGGCCTTAGAAAGCATCACTACAAACAAAGCTAGTGGAGGTGATGGAATTCCAGTGGAGCTATTTCAAATCCTAAAAGATGATGCTGTGCAAGGGCTGCACTCAATATGCCAGAAAATTTGGAAAACTCAGCAGTGGCCACATGACTGGAAAAGGTCAGTTTTCATTCCAATCCCAAAGAAAGGCAATGCCAAAGAATGCTCGAATTACAGTACAATTACACTCATCTCACAGGCTAGTAAAGTAATGCTCAAAATTCTCCAAGCCAGGCTTCAACAATACGTGAATCGTGAACTTCCAGATGTTCAAGCTGGATTTAGAAAAGTTAGAGGGACCAGAGATCAAATTGCCAACATCTGTTGGATGATTGCAATAGCAGGAGAGTTCCAGAAAAACATCTACTTCTGCTTTATTGGCAATGCCAAAGCCTTTGACTGTGTGGATCACAATAAACTGTGGAAAATTCTGAAAGAGATGGGAATACAAGACCACCTGACCTGCCTCCTGATCAATCTGTAGGCAGATCAAGAAGCAATAGTTAGAACTGGACATGGAACAACAGATTGGTTCCATATTGGGAAAGGAGTACGTCAAGGCTGTATATTGACACCTTGCTTATTTAACTTATATGCAGAGTACATCATGAGAAAAGCTGGGCTGGATGAAGCACAAGGTGGAATCAAGATTGCCGGGAAAAAATATCAACAATCTCATATATGCAGATGACACCACAATTATGGCCGACAGTGCAGAATAACCAAAGAGCCTCTTGATGAAAGTGAAAGAGGAGAGTTTAAAAAGTTGGCTTAAAACTCAACATTCAGAAAACTAAGATCATGGCATCTGGTCCTATGACTTCATGTCAAATAGATGGGGAAACAATGGAGACAGTGACAGACTTTATTTTTGGTGGCTCCAAAATCACTGCAGATGAATACAGCAGCCATGAAGTTAAAAGACACTTGCTCCTTGGAGGAAAAGATATAACCAACCTACACAGCATATTAAAAAGCAGAGACACTGGACTGCTTTTCTGGGTGCCTGATGTCCTCTGATGGCAGGATATAAAATCAACACACAGAAATCCCTTGCATTTCTATACACTAATAATGAGAAAATAGAGAAATTAAGGAAACAATTCCATTCACCGTTACAATGAAAAGAATAAAATACTTAGGAATATATCTACCTAAAAAAACAAAAGACCTATACATAGAAAACTGTAAAACACTGGTGAAAGAAATCAGAGAGGACAGTAATAGATGGAGAAATATACCATGTTCATGGATTGGAAGAATCAATATAGTGAAAATGAATATACTACCCCAAAACAATCTATAGTCTCAACGCAATTCCTATCAAGCTACCAAAGGTATTTTTCACAGAGCTAGAACAAATAATTTCACAATTTGTATGGAAATACAAAAAACCTCGAATAGTCAAAGCAATCTGAGGAAGAAGAATGGAACTGGAGGAATCAACCTGCCAGACTTCAGGCTCTACTACAAAGCCACAGTCATCAAGACAGCATGGTATTGGCACAAAGACAGAAATATAGATCAATGGAACAAAATAGAAAGCCCAGAGATAAGTCCACACACCTATGGACACCTTATCTTTGACAAAGGAGGCAAGAATATACGATGGAGAAAAGACAATCCCTTTAACAAGTGGTGCTGGGAAAACTGGTCAACCACTTGTAAAAGAATGAAACTAGAACACTTTCTAACACCATACACAAAAATAAACTCAAAATGGATCAAAGATCTAAATGTAAGACCAGAAACTATAAAACTCCTAGAGGAAAACATAGGCAAATAACTCTCTGACATAAATCACAGCAAGATCCTCTATGACCCACCTCCCAGAATATTGGAGAGAAAGGCAAAAGTAAACAAATGGGACCTAATTAAAATTAAAAGTTTCTGCATAACAAAGGAAACTCTAAGCAAGGTGAAAAGACAGCCTTCAGAATGGGAGAAAATAATAGCAAATGAAGCAACTGACAAAGGATTAATCTCAAAAATATACAAGCAACTCCTGCAGCTCAATTCCAGAAAAATAAATGACCCAATCAAAAAATGGGCCAAAGAACTAAACAGACATTTCTCCAAAGAAGACATACAGATGACTAACAAACACATGAAAAAATGCTCAGCATCACTCATAATCAGAGAAATGCAAATCAAAACCACAATGAGGTACCATTTCACGCCAGTCAGAATGGTTGCTATCCAAAAGTCTACAAGCAATAAATGCTGGAGAGGATGTGGAGAAAAGGGAACCCTCTTACACTGTTGGTGGGAATGCAAACTAGTACAGCCACTATGGAGAATAGTGTGGAGATTCCTTAAAAAACTGAAAATAGAACTGCCATATGATCCAGCAATCACACTCCTGGGCATACACACCGAGGAAACCAGAATTGAAAGAGACACGTGTACTCCAATGTTTTTTGCAGAACTGTTTATAATAGCCAGGACATGGAAGCAACCTAGATGCCCATCTGCAGACAAATGGATAGAAAGTTGTGGTACATATACACAATGGAGTATTACTCAGCCAAAGAAAAGAATACATTTGAATCAGTTCTAATGAGGTGGATGAAACTGGAGTCTATTATACAGAGCGCAGTAAGGCAGAAAGAAAAACACCAATATCGTATACTAACGCATATATATGGAATTTAGAAAGATGATAACGATAACCTTGTATGCTGCTGCTGCTGCTAAGTCACTTCAGTTGTGTCCGACTCTTTGTGACCCCACAGACAGCAGCCCACCAGACTCCCCCGTCCCTGGGATTCTCCAGACAAGAACACTAGAGTGGGTTGCCATTTCCTTCTCCAACGCATGAAAGTGAAAAGTGAAAATGAAGTTGCTTAGCAGTGTCGGACCCTCAGCGACGCCATGGACTGAGGCCTTGTATCAGTTCAGTTCAGTTCAGTTCAGTCACTCAGTCGTGTCCAACTCTTTGCGACACCATGAATCACAGCACGCCAGGCCTCCCTGTCCATCACCAACTCCCGGAGTTCACTCAAACTCATGTCCATCGAGTTGGTGATGCAATCCATCCATCCATCTCATTCTCTGTCATCCCCTTCTCCTCCCGCCCCCAATCCTTCCCAGCATCAGAGTCTTTTCCAGTGAGTCAACTCATTGCATGAGGTGGCCAAAGTATTGGAGTTTCAGCTTTAGCATCAGTCCTTGTATCAGTTCAGTTCAGTTCATTTCAGTCACTCAGTCGTGTCCGACTCTTTGCGCCCCCATGAATCACAGCACGCCAGGCCTCCCTGTCCATCACCAACTCCCGGACTTCACTCAAACTCATGTCCATCGAGTCGGTGATGCCATCCAGCCATCTCATTCTCTGTCGTCCCCATCTCCTCCCACCCCTAATCCCTCCCAGCATCAGACTCTTTTCCAGTGAGTCAACTCGTCTCATGAGGTGGCCAAAGTATTGGAGTTTCAGCTTTAGTATCAGTCCTTCCAATGAACACCCAGGATTGATCTCCTTTAGGATGGACTGATTGGATCTCCTTGCAGTCCAAGGGACTATAGCAGACAGCAAAAGAGACACAGATGTATAGATAAGTCTTCTGGACTCTGTGGGAGAGGGCGAGAGTGGGATGATTTGGGAGAATGGCATTGAAACGTGTATATTATCATATGTGAAACGAATCACCAGTCCAGGTTCAATGCATGATACAGGATGCTTGGGGCTGGTGTACTGGGATGAACCAGAGGGATGGGATGGGGAGATAGGTGGTAGGGGGTTTCAAGATGGGGAACACATGTACACCTGGGGCAGATTCAAGTCAATGTATGGCAAAACCAATACAATAATGCAAAGTAATTAGTCTCCAATTAAAATAAAAAAATAAAATAAAAACAGAAAAAAAATAAATAAAAAGCAGAGACATAACTTTAGCACAAACATGCGTGTAGTCAAAGCTTAGGTTTCTAGTAGTCATGTATGGGTGTGAGAGTTGGACTATAAAGAAAGCTGAGTGCTGAAGAATTGATACTTTTGAACTGTGGTGTTGGAGAAGACTCTTGAGAGTCCCTTGGACAACAAGGAGATCCAACCAGTCCATCCTAAAGGAAATTATTCCTGAATATTCATTGGAAGTACTGATGGTGAAGCTGAAACTCCAATACTCTGGCCACCTGATGCGAAGAACTGACTCATTTTCAAAGACCCTGTTGCTGGGAAAGATCGAAGGCCAGAGGAGCAGGGGATGACAGAGAAATACATGGTTGGCTGGCATCACCAACTAGATGGACATGCATTTGAGTAAGCTCCAGGAGTTGGCCTGGCATACTACAGTCCATGGTGTCACAAAGAGTCAGACACGACTGAGCAACTGAACTGATACGTTGTTGAATGTCTTCAGTTCAGTTCAGTCGGTCAGTCGTGTCTGACTCTTTGTGACACCATGGACTGCAGCATGCCAGCTTCCCTGTCCATCACCAACTCCCAGAGCCTACTCAAACTCTTGTGTCGGTGATGCCATCCAACCATCTCATCATGTGTCGTCCCCTTCTCCTCCCACTTTCAATCTTTCTCAGCATCACGGTCTTTTCCAATAAGTCAGTTCTTTGCATCAGCTGGCCAGAGTATTGGAATTTCAGGTTCAGCATCAATCCTTCCAATGAATTTTCAGGACTGTTTTCCTTTAGGATGGACTGGTTGGATCTCCTTGCATTACAAGGGACTCTCAAGAGTCTTCTCCAACACCACATTAAAAAACATCAATTCTTTGGTGCTCAGCTTTCTTTTTATTCCAAATCTCACATCCATATCTGACTACTGGAAAAACCATAGCTTTGGCTAGACGGACCTTTGTTGCTAAAGTAATGTCTCTGCTTTTTAATATGGTGTTGAATGTGTTATTCTTACATTATTATGCTGATTAATGCTATGCATTCTCTTCCACTGATGCTATGTTTTTAATCTATTTCATTCTATTGAATAATATATAGCTCCCTACTGGCCATTTTATAAATGTGATGTATACTAGCTTGGCTTCCAAGGTTCCACTTGAATAGCTCTCCACCTACTGTTCTTCCTTTTTTTCTCCTTATACTCAGACACAAAGATTTAACTCTAGTCAGATAAGTCTCCTTCCTGTGACTGCCGACTGAGTGGTGGTATACTGCTGTGCTTTCTGAATACCAATCAGTGCCCTTCTCACTAAGTGTGAATGTCTTATTCAAATGGCGACAGGTTTCTCTGTTGTTATTTCAGATTTACTGCATCAAAATCATCAAGGGTGGAATTATGTCTACTGCATAGCATAGTTCTTACCAGTTGCCCTAAAACCAAGACATCAGTATATTTGAATCTTGGCTTCTATATTTCTTAGTTGTGTGTTCTGGGTAAATCACTTAGCTTTTGATGACCCAGTTTCCTAATCTGCAATCTGCTAGTGATAGTGCCTAGCTTAAAGTGTTGTTAAGCAGGTTAAATGAGATAGCATTTGGAAAGGGTTTGTAACAGTTTTAGGTATAGTAAGCACTACCTACCCTGGAGAAGGAAGTGGCAACCCACTCCAGTATTCTTGCCTGGAGAATCCCATGGACGGAGGAGCCTGGTGGGCTACAGTCCATGGGGTCGCAAAGAGTCGGACACGACTGAGCGACTTCACTTCACTTAAGCACTACCTAAGTGTGTGGTAAGTGTGTTAACTAGATGAATCAGAAGTTTCTTCACATGGTTTTGGCACAAATAAGGTTTAGAAACCAATGGGGTGGAACAAAGTAGGCATTGAAATGCATGGCCCATTTCTCATTGAGGATCTGTTCCCTTCCTATCTCTTGTTATTCTCAATGGAAGTAGTGCCATCCCCAGGGGATGCTTTGGCAAAGATGTGGAGATGCTGAGCAGTCATAGGGTTGAACAACTGTTACACTCTGAGCTGTCACATCGTCACATCGTTCAATGTGAGGACAATCTTGCACAGTGAAGGACTGTCCCCAATCCTCACCATATTTGCATAGCCGCTGGTAATTCATGTCAATGAAAAGCCTGCTTCCAATTATTTGAGACCAGAATTTAACTCTGACATAGAAGAAATTAGGTGTTTTTGTACAGTTTTAAATGAACGCTAACTTTTTACATATGTATAACACACAATATAAGCCAAGGGAAGATTTGTTTTCCTTTGGAATTTGACCAAGAGTTGGTCACCACTTTGGAAAACCACACTTCAAACAGCCATGTCTCTCCTGAAATTTTCAAGTCATTAACACATCTGTAGTTGTCACATATAGGACCAGCATCTGATTATCACACGTAGTGTGCATGTGCTTGACTTATATTTTGAAATATGTGAAAGTGAAAGTGTTAGTGTCTTAGTTGTGTCTGACTCTTTGCGACTCCATGGACTCTCACTCGCCAGACTCCTCAGTCCATGGAATCCTCCAGGCAAGAATACTGGAGTGAGTTGCCATTCCCTTCTCCAGGGGATCTTCCTGACTCAGGGACTGAACCTGGGTCTCTTGCATTAAAGGCAGATTCTTCACCTTCTGAGCCATATATTATTATAAATAATTTTTGTCCTATCCACTCGTATGTTGCAGATAAAGCATTGTATTCATTTCTTTGAAATTATGTGTATTGGTCGAATTTATCATTTATTAATTTTTATTTAAGGACAGTGAGGGCTATCATACACTATTTCTTATAGAAGGAGGCATGATGTCTGAAAGCCTTGAGACTCAAAACTCAGATCCTGAAGGAGTTTCTTAATCAATCTTGCTTAGTACTAAATAATATTCATTCTTTCAGAATTCACATAAGGATTATACTAAATTAATACATGCTTATTTCATGCTATTTGAGAATGTTTTATTAAGACCCTTTTAATGGGGATGTGTGTTCTGTCTCACCCAGTGGATTTTACTTTCTTCAAGGATAGAATATGTTGCCTTGATTCCTTTTGTATCTTTTCACAACAGGCTTTTAAAATTTTTATTGGATTCTAATTATTTTACAATATTATATTGGTTGGTTTTTGCCATACATCGACATGAATCCGCCTGGGGTGTACATGAGTTCCCCTTCCTGAACCCCCTCCCACCTCCCTCCTCCCCTTATCCTCCCTCTGGGTCATCCCTGTGCACCAGCCCTGAGCATCCTGTATCATGCGTCGAACCTGGACTGGTGATTTGTTTCACATATACATGTTTCAATGCCATTCTCCCAAATCATGCCACCCTTGCCCTCTCCCACAGAGTCCAAAAGACTGTTCTATCAATAAGTGGTGTTGACAGCCTGATTTGAGTTTAAAGAGAAGCAGGAAAATTCAGAGAGTAGAGTCAGAAGTTTAAAATAAATTGCGAAAAAGTGCCTGAGAAATGTTAGTTCACCAGGTGAAAACCACCAAATGTAAAGGAAGCAGAAATGAGAATGTCTTTAGGACAATGTTGGGGGTGTGTGTGATGTTGAGGTAACCAGACAATTCAGCTGTTAAAAATATATGTAGGTGTACTCTATCTTAGGAAAACCCAGTACAAACATTGAACATTAAAAAGGACAAATAAATTAGAGGATTTTGTTGGGGGCAGGGGAGAGGGAGAACATCAGTTTCACAAGAATTATGATTGGGCATATGCTCTGTGTTTACAACTTTGCATTAGCAAGTATAGATTCTTTTTACCAGCTTTAAGTAAATCCACTTATAAAGGACTTAGCTACATTCAAAGTAGAGTCTAGTTTACAAAACATTATTTTAGTCAAGTTTTTTGGTAGCACAGGATTAAAAATTAAATGGACCATGATGTTGAATAAAGCTAGGTAATGATTTTATTGTGGACCTGATAATCAGGAAATATCAAATTTACCTCGGTAAACAGACAGCATCATAAACTTCGTGATTTCATCTCAAAGAGGTATTTAGGCAAACACACAAACCAAAAGAGAATAAACACCCTATAGATTATTTCAGTTAAAAGCAGAGGAGGAGCAAAGGCATACATTGAGATAGAATGTTTACTTTGGTGATTGGTAATGAATGCATGTAAAAAGAATCTGACTACATCAATGAAGATGGTAAAGAGTTGCATGTAAATGTAAGTTTTGATACCAAGGACTCTGCTTATTTCCTAACATCATCATTAAATTAGAAACCCTTCAAATGACCTATAGATCACACACATACAGACATATAGACATACATAGGTATATTTAAAATACACTGATATAGCCATTATTTTTTTTAAAAATGAAGCAGGAAGAAATTGTGGAAAATAGTTAACTTTCGAATTATCCAAGGAAGAATACTGGAGTGGGTTGCCATTTCCTTCTCCAGGGGTTCTTCCTGACCCAGGGATCAAACCTGGGTCTGCTGCATAGCAGGCGGATTCTTTACATCTGAGCCACTAGGGAAGACTTTCAGTTCCATATGACTTCCTAAATACATTTACTTTTCCTACCACAAATCTCACTGAAACATATAGAAAAGAAAATGAGATACAAAGGAATTTAGAAGCTGGGCAGGAACCTTCAAAAAATGAGAATGGGTATGCATTTTTTTGAAAAAGAAATGGAACACATAATACCAATGAAAGTGGCTCAGTCGTGTCTGACTCTTTGTGACCCCATGGACTACACAGTCCATGGAATTCTCCAGGAATTGAACCCAGGTCTCCCACATTGCAGGTGGATTCATTACCAGCTGAGCCACAAGGGAAGCCCAAGAATACTGGAGTGGTAGCCTATCCCTTCGCTAGCAGATCTTCCTGATCCAGAAATCAAACTGGGGTCTCCTGCATTGCAGGCAGATTCTTTACCAACTGAGCTATCAGGGAAGTTCAACTGATGATGAAATGCAAGATTTCTAAAAAGTGCTACTGGGCAAAGATAAGTGCTCCTCAAACTACTTTTTTTTTTTTCCCCTAGAGGTAGTAAGTTTTAGAAAAGGAGGTTATATGAGGTTTGCTTGGTAATTAAAAGGCTGTGACATAGTCATGCCAATTGTATTAATCAGGTTCTTAACCGTAAGTGAGAAATGCCTCCTCTGGGTAAAGCAGATAAGGGCTCGAGTGGCTCACAGAGTTGCAGGAAGGCTGGAGAATTAAACTATGTCTGGACTGCCAGAAACAACAACAAAATCCAAGCCATAGAATTGTCTTCTTATGAAATGTCTGTTCCTTCATTCAGGTGGCAACACAATGGTTTGCCACTGAGCCTATTCTGTTCCAGGACACTCAAGCATGGACACAGGTTTTTGCTTTTGGAGCATCAGCTCTGGATGTATTTTGATTGGCAGAGCCTAGGTCAGATAACTAGAAAAGCAGATCATGAGCATCTCAGATTTTATAAAGGGATGTACCTTTGCCTCAGCAAGACTCACTGAATGGAAACTTCTAACATAGAAAGGGGTTCTGATGCTGGGTAAGCAAAACAAATGACATTGTCCATTCATTAATCTTTCCCAAATTTTCCTAATTTTGGCGTCAGGGTAGGGTGAGGGCATGAATAAGGCATTCTAATTTACATATTCTCATAAGAGATTTCAAGAATTATGGAGGTAGTATGGAGAAAGTTTCCAATAACATGTTTACCACAAAGAAAGGGAGCCGACCCTTCCTGGGTGAACAAAATATTTTCATGCGTTTATAAAATGCTAAACCAGCCGCAAGTGCTGCCTTGTGCCCCATTGAATAACCTTTGGGGATCAGACTCCTAAATCAGAATATTTTTTCACTGCCAGGATTTTTTAGTGTTTTTTATATGCTATTCTAAACACTAGAAATTCAGTAAGAGTTACCAGGCATGTTGCACAGAGTCGGACACGACTGAAGTGACTTAGCAGCAGCAGCAAGGAAACCAAAGAGAAATAAATTAGGAAACAAAATTAGGAAATAATCATACACAAAAAATTCAACATAGGAAAAGAAGAAAATTTTAACCTACTTGTTTTTAGTGTTCTTTGTGAGAGAATAAAATAACAGACCTCAGTGAAAAAGAAAATTTGAAGTCTTGGGAATTAAAAGAAAACATGAAAATGAAATTAAAAAGTAAAATTAGAGGAGTTAGGAGAAATAATACAGCTGAAACTAAATCACTCGATGAACTGGAAGCTTCATCCAAGGTATTCTTCAACTTTGTTAAGTAATAATTGATAAATGCAATTACATATATTGAAAATGTACAATGTAATGGTTTGCTTATTGTTGTTCAGTTGTAAGTCATGTCCAAATCTTTTCTGACCCCATGGACTATAGCTTGCCAGTCCCCTCTGTCCATGGGATTTCTCAGGCAAGAATACTGGAATGGGTTGCTATTTCCTTCTCCAGGGGCTCTCTCTGATTCAGGGATCAAACCCATGTCTCCTGCATTGGTAGGTGGATTCTTTACCACTGAACCATCAGGGTTTGATATACATATACAACTGTATATGTGTGTAGATTTATTATCAAAATCTAGATAATTAACACATAAACATCACCTCACATAGCTAATTTTTTTGGTGTGTTTTTGTGTATATGAGTACTTAATATTTATTTTCAGCAAGTTTCAAGTATACAACACCATGACCAAGATAATCACGATAACGTGATCACTGACCTAGAGCCAGACATCTTGGAATGTGAAGTCAAATGGGCCTTAAAATGCATCACTCCGAACAAAGCTAGTGGAGGTGATGGAATTCCAGTTGAGCTATTTCAAATCCTAAAAGATGATGCTGTGAAAGTGTTGCACTCAATATGCCAGCAAATTTGGAAAACTCAGCAGTGGCCACATGACTGGAAAAGGTCAGTCTTCATTCCAATCCCAAAGAAAGGCAATGCCAAAGAATGCTCAAACGTCTGCACAATTGCACTCATCTCACATGCTAGCAAAGTAATACTCAAAATTCTCCAAGCCAGGCTTTACCAATATGTGAACCATTAACTTCCACATGTTCAAGCTAGGTTTAGAAAAGGCAGAGGAACCAGAGATCAAATTGCCAATATCCTCTGGATCATTGAAAAAGCAAAAGAGTTCCAGAAAAGCATCTATTTCTGCTTTATTGGCTACACCAAAGCCTTTGACTGTGTGGATCACAATAAACTGTGGAAAATTCTGAAAGAGATGGGAATACCAGACCACCTGACCTGCCTCTTGAGGAATCTGTATGCATGTCAAGAAGCAACAGTTAGCACTGGACATGGAACAACAGACTGGTTCCAAATAGGAAATGGAGTACGTCAAGGCTGTATGTTGTCACCCTGCTTATTAATTTATATGCATAGTACATAATGAGAAATGTTAGGCTGTATGAAGCACAAGCTGGAATGAAGATTGCTGGGAGAAATATCAATAACCTCATATATGCAGAGGACACCACCCTTACAGCAGAAAGCGAAGAAGAACAAAAGAGCCTCTGGATGAAAGAGAAAAAGGAGAGTGAAAAAGTTGGCTTAAAGCTCAACATTCAGAAAACTAAGATCATGGCCTCTGGTCCCATCTCTTCATGGCAAATAGATGGGTAACAGTGGAAACAGTGGCTGACTTTATTTTTTGGGGGTCCAAAATCACTACAGATGGTGACTGCAGCCGTGAAATTAAAAGACACTCTCTCCTTGGTAGGAAAGTTGTGACCAACCTAGATAGCATATTAAAAAGCAGAGACATTACTTTGTCAACAAAGGTCTGTCTAGTCAAGGCTATGGTTTTTCCAGTAATCATGTATGGATGTGAGAGTTGGACTATAAAGAAAGCTGAGCACCAAAGAATTGATGCTTTTGAAGTGTGGTGTTGGAGAAGACTCTTGAGAGTCCCTTGGACTGCAAGGAGATCCAACCAGTCCATCCTAAAGGAAATCAGTCTTGAATATTCATTGGAAGGACTGATGTTGAAGCTGAAACTCCAATACTTTGTCCACCTGATGTGAAGTATTGACTCATTTGAAAAGACCCTGATGCTGGGAAGAATTGAGGGCAGGAGGAGAAGGGGACGACAGAGGATGAGATGGTTGGATGGCATCACTGACTCGACAGACATGACTTTGGGTTAATTCCAGGAGTTGGTGATGGACAGGGAGGCCTGACATGCTTCAGTCCATGGGGTTGCAATGAGTTGGACATGGCTGAGCTACTGAACTGAACTGAACCATACGGTACATTAGACCTTCAGAACTTATTCTTACAATTGTGAAATTTGTGCTGTTTGAGCCTTATCGCTCCATTTTGGTCTCCCACCTCATGTGATTCTCATAGAATGTGGTAAAAAAGATGAAAATATCTTAAATGTAAGAAAAATATAGAAGAGGATTTGACCAGGAAGTCTATATCAGTTAGAACTGACCTTAATTGCAAGTAAGAGAATAAAAATAATTGTGACTTTAAAAAAAGTAAGCTTTTATTGGTCATGTAAAAATCCACAGGGAGGCCATCTGGAGATTTTCTCTTCAGAGACGCAGGCTCTCATCCAATCTAGAATGTTGGCCATGATACCCATATTCCAGGCAGTAGGATGGAGGAAGGGACAAAGAAGAGAAGTTCCAAAGAATGAATGGCATTTGTTTTTAAGACAGTGCCAAAAATTTGCTGTAGAATGCTTCCACTCCCAACCCTGTGGCCAGAACCCCAGAACTTAGTTGCATATCATGTCTAGCTGCAATTAAGATTGAGAAATAGAGTTTTCACCCTGCTGGGAAAAAAAAGAGAAATTAAATATGCAAAATGTTTGCCTTATGCAAGGAATAGATGCAGATACTAATTCCCAAAGTTCATAAGAACATGTGTAGAAATAAACATTTTAAGCTTAAGAAAATTCACTAATAGTACCAGAAATGTGATCTTCTGATACAGCAAAGAAAAAAGGAGTTAAAAAAATCTAATCAATTCAGCTAACGTAAGAAATAGAAAAAAAAAAAGGAAAATTAGAAAATAAGCAGAGACAAAAAGAGAAAGCACTGTGTAACCTTGCGTTCAGCTTGATCTGATAATTTTTCTTTTAATAAGATATCAAATTTAATTTGCTAATATTTCATTTTAAATATTTAATTCATATTTACTGTAGATTAGTACAATGGTATAAAATGTAGAAACACATATTTAGGTACATAGAAATTTAGTGGCATTTATATCTAATACATTTATATATATAAAAGTGGCATTTCGAATGGTGTAAGGACAATTTATTATACTTTAAAAGAAAAGGTTAGGTCTTGCCCTCATTTTATATACCAAAAAATTCAGATAGATTAAATATAACAATGAAAAAAACTAAAAACTATCAGGGGAATAATGAAATTTAAACACTTATTGGTATGCAGGTTTTTTCCAAACCCAGAAGGCATAAAGTTAAATATAGACAAAATCTATTACATAAAAATTGGAAAATTCTCCATTATGAAAAGTATAAAAGTGAAAATTATTTATTATGATATTGGTTTATATAGTAATAAAAAATGTTTTGCAAAATCTCAGCTTAATGAAAAAGTGGAAAAGAATATGAATATACTATTCAAAAAAGAAATGTGAATGATTAAAACACATATAAAAACTGCTAATTTTATAAATATGAGCACTTCAAATGAAACCGACAATGCAGTATCACTTTTACAAGTATCCATCAGATAATTACAAATGATAAAAATCAATAATATCGACGGTTTGAAAATTTGGTAAAAAGGCACATTCATAAAATGCATCTAGTACATGTCAATGAAAGTAAAATAATTAAAAATGCTGGCTAGAAACAACATAACAAGCCCCAAATGGAATCTCTTCGGTTAAGGCCTCCATCACCAAACCCAGACTTAATCATGGTTTTGATCTTCCCCAGAAATGGGATCTTAAGCCAGCCAGTTAGTAATTACCTGTCAACGCTAGTTTGGTAATCTGCCTGATCAACCCTTGCAATCCCACAGAGGAAAGGAACCTTGCAGTAATAGCCCAATTTTTGTCCAGTGCAACTTCCTTATTCCTGCATCCTTCTGCCTATAAAAGTCTTTGATTTGCTGCTCCTCAGGGCTCCTTTCTATCTGTTACATTGGATGCTGTCTGATCTGAATTGATTTTTCTCAAATAAACTCTTGAATGTTTTTGTATGCCTCAGTTTATCTTCTAACAGTTCTGTTGTCAGAAGAAGGAACTGAAGAAGACCCTGATGGTGTCCAGGAGCAACAAGCAACCAGGTGAAGGTACTTGTAGAGCCCCTAGAGCTCACTGCCTTCTTGCTGCCTCTGGGAGTCATCCCTCTGGGATCCTACCTATGCGACTTTTGTGTTAGGAGCTTTCAGACTTTCTCTGAGCTTTTTTTTTTCTTTCTTTCTTTTTTTCCTCAGACCAGATCTGGATACCAGCCAGAGTTAGATTCTGTTGGACTTGAAAAACCAGACTGGGTTCAGGTTGGACAGGGTTAGACTTGGAAACTGGAGTGGGTCCAGGTGGACTGGATTTGACTTAGAAACTAGACTGGGTCCAGGTCTGACTTATACTGAAACCAGACTGGGTCTGGCTTATACTGGACTGGGTCCAGGATGAGGCTACCGGTAAAGAAAATTTTGTTTTAACGCTGAACAAGATTGTTAACTTTACCAAAAATAGCCTTGAATTACAGGGGCCACAGTGGAGAATTTTTAACCTGGATGAACTTTTTTATTTAACAGGTGTCCTAGAGAAAAAAGAAGTCTCAGCCAAGCACTCACCACAAAGGGTGGAGGGAAAATTGCTTTTCTTCTATAATTTCAGTGGACCATGATGAAATCTACTGGGAGTACTCTAGAGGCTAAACACAAGTTCCTGGAAAAATTGAGAGAAGGTGGCAAGGGGTGAGATTCTTACCAAAGTCAGAGCTGAGAGCTTCCAGGTTTCTATCTGCGGTGTTTGGTCAACAGAGGAAGGTAGAACTTCATGTTGTCCTTTCCTTCCCAAATTCAGATTGACAGGCAAAAACAAACAAACAAAAGCAGAAAACAAAACATGTAAGAATTAGATCATTGAATTTGACTCAGGAATTTGTTTTCAAATACCTTTTGGTTGTGGATCCTTTCTTCCTCAAGACAGCTGTTGCCTTCTTTTTTTTATCTTACTTTGTGTCCTTAAGTGTTGACTGGGCAGCCACCACTTTGAGGCCCCCAAAATACAGGCAAACAAAATGCAGGTTGCACTACATTTGCAGCTAGGGTCCTACAATTATAGCCAGTTCTCAAGGGGATTGTCTAAGTCTTTCTTTCTTTTGGTTCTCTTTTGGAGTGGCTCTGAATCTTTGGGAGGGTGTCCTAGTACCTTTGCACTCTTTTGGGGACATCTCTTGTGTCGATGGGGTAGTTGAATACTGACAGGAATATTTACTGTTTGTTCTGATTGAAACTTGACAAGATATTTGAGAGTATATATATATATTTATTAGTGTCTCTGTGGTCATAAGTTGGCCAAACTGGAAACTGATATTTAGAGTCTGATAAGAACTTCTTTTTTAGACCTTATACCCTAAGATGGGGATTCCTATGTGGCACTCGTAGTAACGAACCTGCCTGCCAGTGCAACAGACAAAGAGACCCAGGTTCAATCCCTGGGTCAGGAAGATCCCCTGGGGGAGTGCATGGCAACCCACTCTGGTATTCTTGCCTGGAGAATCCCATGGACAGTGGAGCCTGGCAGGCTATGGTTCATAGGATTGCAAAGAGTCAGACTTGACTGAGCAACTTAGCATGTGCACTTTAAGTTAAAATGAAACTAAATACCCAGAGGGGAAGAAAACATTCTGAAGCCTTTGTGAAAGTATTTACTAAAACATTTCTAGGACACACACCTCTAAATCTAGAACATAGGAGTCTTTTGATTTCCATGTTAGTTGAAGATTTTCTCCCTGATTAGTTCAGTTCAGTTCAGCCGCTAGGTTGTGTTCGACTTTTGCAACCCCAAGGAATGCAGCATGTCTGGCCTCACTGTCCATCACCAACTCCCAGAGATTGTTCAAACTCATGTCCACTGAGTGGGCGAGGTCATCCAACCATCTCATTCTCTGTCGTCCCCTTCTCCTCCTGTCTTCAATCTTTCCCAGCATCAGGGTCTTTTCCAATGCATCATTTCTTCCCATCAGGTGGCTGAAGTATTGGAGCTTCAGCTCCAACATCAGTCCTTCCTGATTTCCTTTAGGATGGACTGGTTGGATCTCCTTGCAGCCCAAGGGACTCTCAAGAGTCTTCTCCAACACCACAGTTCAAAAGCATCAATTCTTCCGTGCTCAGCTTTCTTTATAGTCAACTCTCACATCCATACGTGACTACTGGAAAAACCATAGCCTTCACTAAATGGGCCTTTGCTGGCAAAGTAATGTCTCTGCTTTTTAATATGCTGTCTAGGTTGGTCATAACTTTCCTTCCAAGGACTAAACGTCTTTCAATTTCATGGTTGCAGTCACCATTTGCAATGATTTTGGAGCCCCCCAAATAAAGTCTGCAACTGTTTCTATTGTTTCCCCATCTATTTGCCATGAAGTGATGGGACCAGATGCTACAATCTTAGCTTTCTGAATGCTGAGCTTTAAGTTAACTTTTTCACTCCCCTCTTTCACTTTCAGTGGTGTCATCTGCATATCTGAGGTTATTGATATTTATCCTAGCAACCTTGATTTCAGTTTGTGCTTCAACCAGCCTAGCATTTCTCATGATGTACTCTGCATATAAGTTAATAATCAAGGTGACAACATACAGCCTTGGTGTATTCCTTTTCCTACTTGGAACCAATCTGTTGTTCCACGTCCAGTTCTAACTGTTGCTTCTTGACCTGCAAACAGATTTCTCAACAGGCAGGTCAGGTGGTCTGGTATTCCCATCTCTTTCAGAATTTTCCACAGTTTATTGTGATCCACACAGTCAAAGGCTTTGGCATTGTCAATAAAGCTGAAATCTATGTTTTTTTGTAACTTTCTTGCTTTTTTGATGATCCAGCAGATGTTGGCAATTTGATCTCTGGTTTCTCTGCCTTTTCTAAATCCAGCTTGAACATCTGGAAGTTCACGTATTGTTGAAGCCTGGCTTGGAGAATTTTGAGCACTTTACTAGCATGTGAGATGAGTGCAATTGTGCAGACGTTTGAGCATTCTTTGGCATTGCCTTTCTTTGGGATTGGAATGAAGACTGACCTTTTCCAGTCCTGTGGCCACTGCTGAGTTTTCCAAATTTGCTGGCATAATGAGTGCAACACTTTCACAGCATCACCTTTTAGGATTTGAAATAGCTCAACTGGAGTTCCATCACCTCCACTAGCTTTGTTCGTGGTGATGCTTCCTAAGGCCCACTTGCCTTCACATTCCAGGATGTCTGGCCTAGGTGAGTGATCACACCATCGTGATTATCTGGGTCTTGAAGATCTTTTTTGTGTAGTTCTTCTGTGTATTCTTGCCACCTCTTCTTAATATCTTCTCTTCTGTTATGTCCATAACATTTCTGTCCTTTATTGTGCCCATCTTTGCATGAAATATTCCCTTGGTATCTCCAATTTTCTTGAAGAGATCTCTAGTCTTTCCCATTCTATTGTTTTCCTCTATTTCTTTGCACTGATCACTGAAGAAGGCTTTCTTATACCTCTTTGCTATTCTTTATAACTCGGCATTCAAATGGGCATATCTTTCCTTTTCTACTTTGCTTTTCGCTTCTCTTCTTCTCAACCTATTTGTAAGGCCTCCTTAGACAGCCATTTTGCCTTTTTGCATTTCTTTTTCTTGGGGATCATCTTGATCCCTGTGTCCTATACAATGTCATGGACTTCTGTCCATAGTTCATGCAGCACTCTATCAGATTTAGTCCCTTAAATCTATTTCTCACTTCCACTGTATAGTCATAAGGGATTTGATTTAGGTCATACCTGAATGGTCTAGTACTTTTCCATACTTTCTTCATTGAAGTCTGAATTTGGCATAAGAAGTTCCTGATCTGAGCCACAGTCAGCTCCTGGTCTTGTTTTTCCTGTCTGTATAGAGCTTCTCCATCTCTGAATGCAAAGAATATAATCAGTCTGATTTTGATATTGACCATCTGATGATGTTCATGTGTAGAGTTGTCTCCTGTGTTGTTGGAAGAGGGTGTTTGCTATGACCAGTGAGTTCTCTTGACAAAACTCTATTAGCCTTTGCCCTGCTTCATCCTGTACTCCAAGGCCAAATTTGCCTCTTACTCCAGGTGGTTCTTGACTTCCTATTTTTGCATTCCAGTCCCCTGTAATGAAAAGGACATCTTTTTTGGATGTTAGAAGGTCTTGTAGGTCTTCATAGAACCATTCAGCTTCAGCTTCTTCATCATAACTGACTGGGGCACAGACTTGGATTACCACCATATTGAATGGTTTGCCTTGGAAATGAACAGAGATCATTCTGTCGGTTTTGAGATTGCATCCAAGTACTGCATTTCAGACTCTTTTGTTGACCATGATGGCTACTCCATTTCTTCTAAGGGATTCCTGCCCACAGTAGTAGATATAAGGATCATCTGAGTTAAATTCACCCATTCCAGTCCATTTTAGTTCGCTGATTCCTAAAATGTTGATTTTCACTCTTACCATCTCCTGTTTGACCACTTCCAATTTGCCTTGATTCATGGACCTAAGATTCAGGTTCCTATGCAATTTTGCTCTTTACAGCATCGGGCCTTGCTTCTATCACCAGTCACATCCACGACTGAGGGTTGTTTTGGCTTTCTCTCTGTCTCTTCATTCTTTCTGGAGTTATTTCTCCACTGATCTCTAGTAGCATATCAGGCACCTGTTGACCTGGGGAGTTCATCTTTCAGTGTCTTATCTTTTTGCCTTTTCATACTGTTCATGTTGTTCTCAAGGCAAGAATACTGAAGTGATTTGCCATTCCCTTCTCCAGTGGACCACATTTTGTCAGAACTCTCCACCGTGTCCTGTCCATCTTGGGTGGCGCTACACAGCATTGCTCATGGTTTCATTGAGTTAGACATGGCTGTAGTCCATGTGATCTGATTGGTTAGCTTTATGTGATTGTGGTTTTCATTCTTACTGCCCTCTGATGGAGAAGGATAAGAGGCTTATGGAAGCTTCCTGTTGGGAAAGGGGGAAACTGGTTCTTGTTCTGATGGGCGGGGCCATGCTCAGTAAATCTTTAATCCAATTTTCTGTTGATGGGTGGAGCTGTGTTCCCTCACTGCTATTTACCTGGGGCCAAACTATGGTGGAGGTAATGAAGATAATGGCGACTTCCTTTAAAAGATCTCATGCATGTACTGCTACACTCCGTGCCCCCAGCCCCTCAGCAGGCCACCACTGACCCACACCTCCACTGGAGAATCCTGGTCACTCACAGGGAAGTCTGGTCAGTCTCTTGTGAGGTCACTGCTCCTTTCTCTTGAGTCCTGGTGCACACAAAGTTCTGTTTGTGCCTTCCAACAGTCTATTTCCCAGTCCTATGTAAGTTCTGGCAGCTCTATGGTGGGGTTAATGATGACCTCCTCCAAGAGGACTTATGCCGTACCCAAGTCTGTTGCACCCAGAGCCCCTGTCCCTGTGGCAGTCCACTGCTGACTGGTACCTCCACAGGAGACACTTAAACACAGTTCTGTCTCAGTCTCTGTGAGGTCCCTGGGTTCTGGGGCACACAGATTTGTTTGAGCCCTCTGATTGTCTCTGGTGGGAATGGGGTTTAATTCTAAACACAAATTCACCCCTCCTACCATCTTGCTGGGGCTGCTTCTTTGCCCTTGTACATTGGATATTTCCTCATAGACCCCTACTGGGGTTTCTCTGGCTTCCAGCGAAGTGCAGCCGCCACTCCTGACCTTGGAAGTGGGGTATCTCCTCATGGAGAGGAGATATCTTTCTCCCTGATATATCTCTATATCTTTATCCTTGATATAAAGAAACAAATGGATTATAATATAGTTGGATGGGTGATTCAGGCTCTTGATATCATTTAATTGCAATCTGATTTTTTAAAAACATTTTTAAAAAGTGTACTTGTCTTACAAATGGAGTCTTCATGAGAATGGATATGCAGATCTAGAAACAATTCAAGTCCCACCTATACCTTTTACCAATCTCTAAACCTCCCCTGGAGAAGGCAATGGCAACCCACTCCATTACTCTTCCCTGGCAAATCCCATGGACAGAGGAGCCTGGTAGGCTGAGCAACTTCACTTTTACTTTCCACTTTCATGCCTTGGAGAAGGAAATGGCAACCCATTCCAGTATTCTTGCCTGGAGGATCCCAGGGACGGGGGAGCCTGGTGCGCTGCCATCTATGGAGTCTCACAAAGTTGGACATGACTGAAGCGACTTAGCAGCAGCAAACCTCCCCTATTCATCTCAAAATAAGATACTTAAATTTTTTTCTTCTCATACTTACAGTTAATATGCTGTTTGGAAGAGAGAAAATCAAGAATATTATGTTAAAAACACTTAAAATAATAATTCTAGGTGATGAATGGGGAGAAGGAAGAGTCATGTTAAGAAAAAGAGTAGGAGAGAGGTAATTTGGAGATATATTAGAAAATCATATAATTCAACATCAAAAGGCAAGGAAGCAGGAAAAAAATTCAGAAAGAAAGATTTTTATCCCAGGTGGTAACCTTTCTATTTTAAATTAGTCAATTTATTCAAAACCTCTTCAGTCCTAGAAAGTTCAATGTTAATTATTTTGTTTTTCTGGCAATCTTATTCCCAGTCTCAAAAGTCTTTATAACAATGATTAAGTTGTCATATACATATACATATCCCCTGTTTTGAGTACCGATTTATTTCCAGGCAATTGATATTTTAAGGAACAATTTGAGCATAATGTGAATTTTACATTTCCTTATGCATGATTATATCTTTAAGAAATACTAGATGAATGAAGAAGCATATTCTCAGTTGAACTGGTTTGGGTAAGAATACACAAAATGCATATACATACACACATGCACACACGTCTGATTTCTTCCAGCTGCCTCAGTTCATGCATATTATGCATCACACCCAACAGGATCTGAGACTACAACTCTCCCTATGACTTCTGCTAATCCTTCTTCTACCTCTTCACAGTCACACACAAACTGCAACCTCTCTGTTTTTTCTGTACACAAGACAACTTCAGTCCTTTCTAAGGTAAAATATCCTGTTTATTTATATAGTTTTAAACTATGTAACATAAGGAAAACTGTTCTAACGAATTTATTAGATTCTTTTTAAAAAATATATATATTTATTCAGCTGTACCAGATCTTAGTTATGGCAAGAGAGATTTTTTATCTATGGCATGTGGGATCTTTGCCTGACAAGGTCAATCATGGGCCCCTGCATTGGGAGCATGGAGTCTGAGCCACTGGACCATCAGGGAATCCCAAATTCATTAGGTTCTTTTTTTTTTTTTTCTTTCTAGTATTTCACTAATGAAACTTTTGAGTAGTATGCCTCTAGCCTCATTTTTTTTTTTTTTTTTTTTGCATAGACTCTATAGATTTTTACTGAAGAAATTCTCTGAACAAAGTGAGTTTCAGAAGCACATATGTCTCATTATCACAGAACTGACTGTATGGCATATCTTACCAGCTGAGACTCTGCTATTTTCTTTTCTTGCTCTATGGTCATTTCACCATATTTATAGATTAAAGTCTTGACTGAGATGCTTGCCATAAATAAATGTAACACTTTTGCATTTCATTACTGTAAGTTTAGTTACCAAGTCATTTTGCTAGATGTTCTCTTATTTGTGTCTAAATTCTAGATTCTTTGTGCTTTTTCCTTTGTTTCGACTGAGAGTTCATTTGGCAGCCAATACTCAGCTATTATGAGACAAGTTATACTTTGAGACTATATACTATGAGTATTTATAGAACTTTATGGTATGGTCTTGCCTCATGTTTTCTAATAAAAAACACTGGAAATCTGCCTCTCCAGTGTTCACATGAATAGAATCCAACATTACTCAGAGCAGACAAATATTGAGATTTCAAAATTTCACTAACTCGATAACCCCTTGATTAGAATTTAGTCAAAGTATTCATCACTGCCCAGTTGATGTGTCATTTGGATGTATTCAACACTGTTAAATAACTTTAGCTACATTTTCCCTCTTAAAATAAGCTTGTGATACCCTTCATAGGTAATTTTAAAGTATTTATTTTTTGATATTTTCAACAATTATTTTTAAGGTAATATTGGGATATATTAGATGACATGAGTTCAGATACGAAGAAGACAATAATACTTGCTATTTCCTAAGCACTGTCTTAACAATTGTTAAAAAATAACAGGTAACAAAATCTCTTCCTTTTACCTGTGAGAAGAGCCAAGTCACCTTAAAGTAATTTCTCTAAATTTATGCAACCAGTGAAGAAGCTTGGGTTTTGAACCCAGACACTCTGGTCCCTGAGTCTGTGGGCTTAATCATTATAGTAAGCCTTTAATTGGGAAGAATTGAACATGTTCTTTTCCTTATTGGGAAACACAGCTTGCTTGGTGATATTATGATATCCAGTTGGTCACTTGGTTTAGCTCCTAAACCTCTAACCAGAAAATTTCAAGTAAGAGTAGGATGATAACAGTTAGTCTATTTTCCACAAAACTCTAGGGCTTCATCTATAATAACCCTCTTATTTCACTAACTAGAGTCTGGGCCAGACATAAATCTTTCTGTACTTTAGAATTACTTCTTGGTTACATCTGTACTCACCTTGATCTAACTATATTTTACCTCAATGAAGATGGTGGATAATAGCCTAGATCTGTCATTTAACCATAGAAAGTCACTCTTTAACGTTCTTTCTCTAGATTTTACAACATAAATTCCTGTAATTACCCCACAAATATTTGGTTTTCTGTTTTTAAAAACTCTTTATTTTTTTGTCCATTTCTCTACTACTTCATGTTCTACTTTAAATGATGTTTCATTTAAAACATATAAACCTAGGATCCTTTCTCTTTTTTGAAATTACACTGTAATGAATATTAAATTATATGGGCCATAACTAGGATTTTCCAATTATTTCTCAGCTAGAGAGTTTAACTGTACATGAATTAGATATTAAATTATAAGACCAATTATTGTAGTGAAAAAGAAAACCACTGGAGTTTGTAAGAATGAAAAAACTAAAGAGCTTGATTATGGAACAACAACATACTTGTTGCAAGGGCCATTAACTATTTGTGGGGAGTTGAATGCATTCCTTCTTTTATTTGATCTCAGTTGCTTTTCTATAAAATTATTTGGACTAATTGTTCTATATTGTCACTCTCAGATGAACATTTATTTATGACTGGATTTTCATATCATCTTATTCAGTTGTAGTGTAGTATGATTTTGTTAACAGAGAAGATATTTTGCTATTAATCCAATGATAACTTATTATTGTTTTCCTTTCCATGTCTAAGAATCTTTGTGCAATTAAGAAGTTTTGAATTTGGTTTTATCCTCAGGGACTGATTTTACTTAAAATTTCTTTGGTCTTTGGATGATTTCTAATTGACTAAGATCATTCCTTTTTTCACCTATTATTTTTTTTAATATACATTTATTTTAATTGGAAGCTAATTACTTTACATTATTTTATTGGTTTTGCCATATATTGACATGAATCCGCCCCCGGTGCACATGTGTTCCCCATCCTGAACCACCCCCCACCACCTCCCTCCCCAGCCCATCCCTCTGGTTCATCCCAGTGCACCAGCCCCAAGCATCCTGTATCATGCATCTAACCTGGACTGGTGATTCATTTCACATATGATGATATACATGTTTCAATGCCATTCTCCCAAATCATCCTACCCTCACCCTTTCCCACAGAGACCAAAAGACTGTTATATACATCTGTGTTTCTTTTGCTGTCTTGCACACAGGGTTATCGTTACCATCTTTCTAAATTCCATATATATGCGTTAGTATACTGTATTGGTGTTTTCTTTCTGGCTTACTTCAGTCTGTATAATAGGCTCCAGTTTCATCCACCTCATTAGAACCGATTCAAATGTATTATTTTTAATGACTGAGTAATACTCCATGGTGTATATGTACCACAACTTTCTTATCCATTCGTCTGCTGATGGACATCTAGGTTGCTTCCATGTCCTGGCTATAATAAAAAGTGCTGAGAAAAACATTGAGGTACTTGTGTTTCTTTCAATTCTGGTTTCCTTGGTGTGCATGCCCAGCAATGGGATTGCTGGGTCATATGGCAGTTCTATTTTCAGTTTTTTAAGGAATCTCCACACTGTTCTCCATAGTGGCTGTACTAGTTTGCATTCCCACCAATAGTGTAAGAGGGTTCCCTTTTCTCCACACCCTCTCCAGCATTTATTGTTTGTTGACTTTTGAATAGCAGCCGTTCTGACTGGCGTGAAATGGTACCTCATTGTGGTTTTGATTTGCATTCTCTGATAGTGAGTGATGCTGAGCATCTTTTCATGTGTTTGTTAGTCATCTGTATGTCTTCTTTGGAGAAATGTCTGTTTAGTTCTTTGGCCCATTTTTTGATTGGGTCATTTATTTTTCTGGAATTGAGCTGCAGGAGTTGCTTGTATATTTTTGAGATTAATCCTTTGTCAGTTGCTTCATTTGCTATTATTTTCTCCCATTCTGAAGGCTGTCTTTTCACCTCGCTTAGAGTTTCCTTTGTTATGCAGAAACTTTTAATTTTAATTAGGTCCCATTTGTTTACTTTTGCCTTTCTCTCCAATATTCTGGGAGGTGGGTCATAGAGGATCTTGCTGTGATTTATGTCAGAGAGTTATTTGCCTATGTTTTCCTCTAGGAGTTTTATAGTTTCTGGTCTTACATTTAGATCTTTGATCCATTTTGAGTTTATTTTTGTGTATGGTGTTAGAAAGTGTTCTAGTTTCATTCTTTTACAAGTGGTTGACCAGTTTTCCCAGCACCACTTGTTAAAGAGATTGTCTTTTCTCCATCGTATATTCTTGCCTCCTTTGTCAAAGATAAGTTGTCCATAGGTGTGTGGACTTATCTCTGGGCTTTCTATTTTGTTCCATTGATCTATATTTCTGTCTTTGTGCCAATACCATGCTGTCTTGATGACTGTGGCTTTGTAGTAGAGCCTGAAGTCTGGCAGGTTGATTCCTCCAGTTCCATTCTTCTTCCTCAGATTGCTTTGACTATTCGAGGTTTTTTGTATTTCCATACAAACTGTGAAATTATTTGTTCTAGCTCTGTGAAAAATACCTTTGGTAGCTTGATAGGAATTGCGTTGAGACTATAGATTGTTTTGGGGTAGTATATTCATTTTCACTATATTGATTCTTCCAATCCATGAACATGGTATATTTCTCAATCTATCTGTGTCTCCTATTATTTTAAAAAGCTATATGGAGTTAATTGAGTTTTTTTGTGTTTTCATTCAAACACTGATAGTGATTAAGACATGTCAATTCTTCCTGACTTTCATAGACTGGGGGAAAAAAAGGCAGTTGGTTCTTTTAGAATGATGCATGATTTGGCAGATGCAAAACATATAATAGATTAGTTTTGTTCTTTGTTGTCACCAGCACTCGAAAGCTGGACCATCACATGCCAGAAACAAGATTTTCCACAGTCCTTTGAACAACTTCAATAAATTTCATTTAATTACATGTTGCTATAATCTCAACATTCATAAAATGAAGCTTTAAGTTTTAACTTGTTAAGTTTTATTTATAACTAGAACAATTAAAGCTTTTGTGAGGTATATTCTAATAACATTTTTGATATTTAGAAATATGAAAATGAATATTAAATAAATATATTATATCTCATAGTCATCTTAGTAAGGGAAAATGTATCCATTAAAAAGAAAAGGAAAAGATGTTATACATAATGAAAAGAATACAGCAGTATTCTGTTAGAACAGTTAGAAAGCACAGAGAAATTACAGAATGTGTAAATGAATAGGAAACTGGTATAAAAAGATATCAATAGACATCAACTCTCAAAATGAAAATGTCCACTGAGTGCCCCAGCACAATGAATGGGAAAAGACTCACATCAAAGGATATAGTTGTGAAATTTCAAAATAACGGGGACAAAGGAAGTATCTTTTAAAAACTTCTAAGGTAGGAAAAATCAGGTCTCATACGAAGATGAGCAATTATCGTTGGCCTGGCAAATTCTACAATATAAAACATCATAATTCCATATCACATTGCATGGAAATAAAGTGGAGAGGCATTATTGAAATATGTGCTTTCTCTCTTCGTTTGGCTCAGCATCCAATGCAAGCCTAAGACAACAAGTGAATGTTATCAGAGAATGTGGAAAACTTGGTGAGATGAGCCAAATAAAGAGTCACATCTACTGAACACAAATCTAACCGGGGAACACAGAGATTCAAAACACAGACACTAACCATATTGAAATAAATCTTTCTGGTGAAGGTCTAGCTTATACTGAAAGGACAAAGAACAAACTGCCATTTTGGTGAAACCTCAATGAAGCAAAGCCTTGGAACTCATTCTCAGTATATTTTTAAGCACTCTGTGTGTGTGCACACGTGCACATGCTTGGAAAGAGAGCAGACAGTGGTTTTGTTTTTTGATGAAAACTGTTAAAGGAATGAATATAAAATAAAGAAGAGAAATGAAAAGCAAAGGAGGAAGGGAAAAATAGACCCAATTGAATGCAGAGTACCAGAGAATAGCAGGAGAGATAAGGCCTTCTTAAGTGAGCAATGCAAAGAAATAGAGGAAAACAGTAGAATGGGAAAAACTAGAGACCTCTTTAAGAAAGCTGGAGATACTAAGGGAATATTTCATGCAAGGATGGGTATGATAAAGGACAGAAATGGTAAGGACCTAACAGAGGCAGAAGAGATTAAGAAGAGGTGGCACGAATACATATAACTATGCAAAAAAATTTCAATAACCTGGATAACCAGGATGTTGGAGTCACTTACCTAGAGCCAGAAATCCTGGAGTGTGAAGTCAGGTGGGACTTAGGAAACATTGCTATGAACAAAGCTAGTGGAGGTGAGATGGAATTCCAGCTGAGCTATTTCAAATCCTAAAAGATGATACTGTTAAAGTGCTGCACTCAATATGTCAGCAAATTTGGAAAACTCAGCAGTGGTTATAGGACTGGAAAAGTTCAGTTTTCATTCTAATCCCAAAGAAGGGCGATGTCTAAGAATGTTCACACTACAACATAATTGCTAGCAAGTTCATGCTCAAAATTCTTCAAGCTAGGCTTCAGCAGGATGTGAACCCAAACTTCCAGATGTTCAAGCTGGTTTTAAAAAGGCAGAGGAACCAGAGATCAAATTGCCAACATTTGTTGGATCATGGAGAAAGCAAGGAATTTCCAGTAAAACATCTACTTCTGCTTCATTGATTACACTAAACACTTTGACTCTGAGGATCACAACAAACTGTGGAAAATACTTAAACAGATGGTGATACCAGACTGCCTTATCTATCTTCTGAGAAACCCATATGTGGGTCAATAAGCAACAGTTAGAACTAGATATGGAAAAACAGACTGGTTCAAAATTGGGAAAGGAGTATGTCAAGGCTGTATATTGTCACCCTGCTTATTTAACTTATATGCAGAGTACATTATGTGAAATGCACAAGATGGAATCAAGTTTGCAGGGAGAAATATCAGTAAACCCAGATATGCAGATGATACCACTCTAATGGCAGACAATGAAGAAGAACTAAAGAGCCTCTTGATGAGGGTGAAAAAGTAGAATGAAAAAGTTGGTTTGAATATCAACATTAAAAAGTATGATATCGTGGTATCCAGCCCATCACTTCATGGAAAATAGAAGGGAAAAAAGTGGAAGCAATGATAGATTTTATTTTCTTGGGCTCCAGAATCACTGTGGATGGTGACTGCAGCCATGAAATGAAAAGACACTTGCTCCTTGGAAGGAAAGCTATGACAAAAGTAGACAGCATATTAAAAAGCAGTGGAATCACTTTGCTGACCAAAATCTGTAAAGTCAGAACTATTTTTTTCAGTAGTTATATATGGATGTGAGAGTTGGACCATAAAAAAAGCTGGGCACTGAATGATGATGCTTTCAAATTGTAATGTTGGTGAAGACTCTTGAGAGTCCCTTGGACTGCAAGGCAATCAAACCAGTCAATCAACCTTGAATATTCACTGAAAGGACTGGTGCTGAAGCTGAAGCTCCCATACTTTGGTCACCTGATGTGAAGAACCATCTGGGAGAGCAGCCAAGCAGACATGAGGTGGACTAAGTCACCTATGCCCAAAAGACTGTGGATCGCTCATGTTTACCTTTTAAAGACTACAAGAATTCAAACCTATCTTTTCTCAGAATTAACTGGCAGTATAGGTAAATTTAATCAAAATCAGATTTTTTTTTCTAGATTGGAGGATTCATGAGGTTTTGTTCTGATTCTGATTCTTTGTAACTTCCTACCACAGAGTATCATCACTATCATTAGATTCCAAATACCCCTATCAGAACATCACAGCAATACACTCTGCTCTGCCTCCCTCTGGTGCCCTCCTCAGGCCTGTGCTTCAGAGCCTTTTGAAATTCCCAAGGACATAGTTCATTTTCATAAATAAAAAATGTGACAGAAATTTCAACAAGGGCCCCACGACATTGGCTGCTGTCAGAAAAAAGGCCTAATTGGTCTGTCGGCTAAAGTGTATGCTCAGAATGTAGCCCTAGACTGAAATCTCAAAGGCTGGTTTTTGAAAGACCTGCTGAATTGAATTGGGAAGCAGGGGTGGGGTAGGGGTGGGGGGATTGGCAATGTATATTTTAAGAAGAGAACCTGGAAATTGAAGTGTGATTTAAAGTTGGATTTTTTTCATGCTTTTTTTTTTTCACATGTAGAGAAAGAATAAGCTTTTTCCAAGTATGACTGCTATATTTCCATTGTCAATAGTATGAGATCTGATGCTATAATTTTCCATCATCTAACTTATACCAGCAGTTCTGCATTTTGAAATACAGAGTAATTATTCTCTATACAGGCTCTTTATTTTGTGTTCCATATGGGATTAACTGGAAATAATATTTTAAAATTGTAGGTACCTGGAAAAGTAACAAAGAAAATGAAATAAGATCTGAAAAGCAGTTTAATGCCTTTGAGGGAAAATAAATGACAGAAAAATTTGAATACTCAATGGGAAGGCAAAGCTTGTAGAAAAATATTGCTGCAGGGTATACCTAAATGAGAAATAATAAATTAGGGTATTGAAATAAAACATTTTTTACAAAGGACAACTACAAACTAGAAAATATTTCATATTTCCCATTATGGTTGAGCTTATTGTTTTCAAAGTTGCTCATAAGACTTAAAACAGACTATCACTTTTTAAATTATTTAAATCTGTATAACCTTGGAGTTCTAATCCATTTGCATTTTACCATCTGCTTTGCATGCTTCTTAATTTAATATGCATATCTCAGAATTGATTCAACTTACAAGCTATGAGGAAGACATGTGCTACTATTGATTGCAGAGATGATGATATTCAAAAGCCTGTACAACATAAATCTGAAAGGAAAGCATGGAAAGAACACTAGACCAAGAGTTAGTAAAATTCTATTCAGTGATATCATAATTACGAACTCACTTTGTGACCTTGAACAACATATCTAAACCCTCCAGGCTTCTATTTGCATGTATACAATGGATTAGGGCACCTTTATAAGACTCTTCCCAACTCCAGAATTCTCAAATATATCATCTTACTGAGGGAAGGAATGATCATTCCAATTAAGAAATAGACATGAGCTAGTGGCTCTTCTCCCCTCCTTTGATAATTTTATTTAGGAAAGTCTTTGCAAGAGTTTCAAATGAAAAATTGCAGTCTTATTACAAATATAACTAGAGATAAATATTAAAAACTGGATATCAAAGCTCAAAACTAATAAAAATGAGCCAAAAAATGAAAATTAAATATATCAGTAATCACAATAACTGTAAATACAAGAAAATTCACTAATGAGAACCTCTTACTAAGAGAGAGACTATTCAATACAAAAGCAAAAACTAAATCCAGCTATAAGCTAATTTTAGGAGACATCCCTATGATACAAAAATATCAAAAAATTGAAAAGTAAGAAATGGAAAATATATATTTAAAAAGCTCCAATCAAAAAAAGTTGTGTTAGCAATATTATTAAAATGGATAGATTTCAAAGACAAATTATTGCCAGGGATAATGAATTATCATTTAATAATAAAGGGAAAGATTTGTCATGAAAATGCCAAGTTCTGAACCTTGAATACATCCTCTAATATAATCTCAAATATATATGAGGTAAACATTCACAGAATTATCTAGGAAAATTGCCAAAAAAGAATCCTAATAGGACATTTTTATACACTGATAATCAGGCAATTTAAAAAACAACCTGAACTTAGAAACCTGAAGCCAACATTGAGAAAGTATATAGACTTTTCCATGGCAGCATAGCCTATTAACAAGCCCTTGTATACAGTTTGTGCATGTCTCCATTTTCAGTGGTATCTTTTACATTATACTAGTAAATATAAATGTCCAGATCAAAAGCAAGCTCTATAAGGCTCCCCAGATGTGGTCATATTTGATTGTGATGGCCAAAGAAAGAGCAGAAAGGATGGGATTTTAAATGTATTTTTATGTGATTTGATGAATGTATGTATCTGTGTAACCACCACTAAAATCGATATATAGAATATTTGTCACCTCAACATTTCTATTACTTTTGGGTCCCACATAGCCATTGATAAGTTTTCTGTCATTTTATATTTTCTAGAGGTTCATATAAATGGTATCATATAGCTTATAATTTTATGTATCTGGTTTCTTTCATTTGGCATGTTGTTTTTGGATTCAGCCACTTTACTGTCTTGGTAAAGCATCTGCCTGCAATGCGGGAGACCCGGGTTCGACCCCTGGGTTGGGAAGATCTCCTGGAGAAGGAAACGGCAACCCACTCCAGTACTCTTGCCTGGAGAATCCCACAGATGGAGGAGCCTGGTTGGCTACAGTCCATGGGGTTGCAAAGAGTCGGACACGGCTGAGCAACTTCACTTACTGTCTTAGTTGTTAGTTCTTTTATACCTTGGAGTAGTATGATACAAACTCATTTCCACTTGCCTCTTGATCGACATTCTTATTGCTCCTAGTTTTTGACTAATGAAGAAAGTTGCCATGAAACATATGAACATGCATATATGTTTTCAATTTTCTTGAGTATATATTTTCTTTGATTAGCTAGATCATATAGTAACTATATGTTTAAATTTTTTGAAAAATCAAATTTTCCCAGAGATGTGATCTTTTCATATTTCCACCAGTCATGTATAACTTCCAGTTGCTTTACTGCAAAGACAACAGTCTTTTTAATTTTGTTTTTAAATTAATTAATTGATCAGTTATCACAAGTTTAGTGAATATCTGTCACCTCATATAGATACAAAACTAAAGAAATATATTTTTTTCTTTGTGATGAGAATTGTTTGGATTTACCTTCAACAAGTTTTGTATATTACATATAGCAGTGTTAATTATATTTTATCATGCCATATATTACTTTCCTAATACTTATTTATCTTATAACTGGAGCATTGTACCTGTTGGACAATAGTCTTTTAAACTTTAGACATTTGAATGTGAGTGTATAATGTCATATAATTGCTATTTACATTTGATTTCTCTGATAATTAATGATGTTGAGTAAATTTTGTCTGCTTATTAGTTATTTGAATATTCCTTTTTGGTGAATTGTATGTTCAAATCATTTCTGGAAAAGGGATAGGCTACCCATTCCTGTATTCTTGCCTGGAGAATCTCCATGGACAGAGGAACCTGGCGGGCTACATTCCACGGAGTCACAAAGAGTCAGACATGACTGAGAAGCTAAGACCAGCACCATTTACCCATTTTTTAAATTGGATCTCCTTTGCATTACTATCTATTGTAAATATCTTCTCCCAGATTGTGCCTTCCTTTTTCTTTCTAAAGTATCTTTGGGAAGGCAGTGATTTAAAATTCTGATTAGGTTTAATTCTTTTATGGTTCATTTTTTGTGTGTGTGTGTGACTTAAGAACTCTTTGCCTAGCCCAAGATCACACAGCTTTCTCTTATAGTTTCTTGTAGAATTTTATAACTTTAGTTTTTATATTTGAGTCTAAGATTCACTTTAAGGGTTTTTTTTTTTTTAGATGTAGGTAAGAATTGAGGTTTATTTTTTTCTATATGGTTACCCATTGTTTCAATACCACTTTTGAAAAGGATGTATTGTGTTCCTTTGGTGGAGTTATGTTCCCTTGATTTTTTATGTTCCTTGAAGTCTTGTGTTGCTGTCTCTGCATTCAAAGGAGTTACCTCTTCCAGCCTTTACAAATTCCCCAGGTAAGATCCATTTGTGGATCTTAAGTCTTCATTGTCCTTGCATTTTCAGGGTAAACCTCATATATTATCCTTCATATATGTTATTTATTTACTGTAAATTGTTAAGAGTTTTTGCAGTCACATGCATGAGGATATGGTCTATAGTTTTTGTTTGTTTTGTAATGTCTGTGCTGATTTTGGTATCAGGATGATAAAAATGTTATGCATATCTGGACCTCTTTCTCTGAATAACTTTTTCCTTTCTTATTTACAGTCCCTTTCCCCAACCAATTTGAGACTCATTGAACTTCAATCTCTATCTCTTATATTGAGACTATGGCAGTCTGTTTTTGAATTACCCTTCCCTGGTGGCTCAGATGGTAAAGCGTCTGTCTACAATGCAGGAGACCCGGGTTCGATCCCTGGGTCGGGAAGATCCCCTGGAGAAGGAAATGGCAACCGACTCCAGCATTCTTGCCTGGAAAATCCCATGGATGGAGGAGCCTGGTAGGCTTCAGTCCATGGGGTTGCTACTAGTCGGACAGGACTGAGATACTTCACTTTCACTTTTCCTCATTGTTTAGTCCTTAAACTGTCTGCAGGCAGAAAGCCAAGGGCTCCTGTTTTCAGCACAAGTCTGTGCTATCTGCTTTCCAGTGACTAAGAAGAATAGTTTCATATGTTTTTCCACTTTTAAATTTATTTACAGTGAAAGAATTATTTCTGCACTGTTGCTCCATCATGACCAGGCAGGAGTTGAATTTCTGTTTAAAGATTTAGATATGTTTTTCTGCTGCGTAAAAAATTCTGTTTATTTCAAAATGTCAGTCTTATCAGATTTACTGCATGTAAAAATAACAATTTTATCTTATCAACAAAATCATTTCTAAAACCCTGAGAATCTAAAGGTCAGATCACGAATATAAATGTACTTTGAAATATGGCCTCTTTTTTCCTTGCCTGCTCCATTTTGACTGCCTATCATGATCTATGACTGCTCAGTCAATCAATGGGGCCAGGTCAGATATTATGTGGGACACGATGAGTTTTAAAGTATTTTAAAATATTATTGCTTCCTTTGACGAAGTTATAATCTAGTAAAACAGTCAAGACATAAAATAGAATCATTAACTAAAATAAAACATGAAGTATTAGAATTTTACAGAGTCTAGAGTGGGGACTCGTGGGTTGCATATACAGAAGAATTCCATTGACCTGATTTTAACATTGGTCAGTTCTGAGATTAGTCCTGTGGACCAATGACAACATTTCCACGTTGCAACCAGGTAATGGCTCACTCAGAGGTGTCTGAGGGCAGGTAAGCCTCTAGGCAAAACTCATACCCTAGATAGATTCCATTCATCCAAAATAACAGGCAATTCTCCTTTTGCATTATGTTCTAATATTCTTTTCTACTTACGGGCACATATATGCTGGGTGTCATTAAGTGTAGTTTATGTTTCCAATTAATCTATACTGGTTATACTTTGCACATCCTTTTGGTTACTAAGTTCTGATAAATGCTATTAACAGAGGAGTCCATGAGTGACCTTTTAGTGACCAGATCTTTGCTGGTTTCTGACTGGTTAACTTCAATTGTGGTTTGAGTTCTCTGAATATCAATCAGTGAAATAAAATTGCAGTATCCTTGGAGTGAGGTAACACTGCTTGTATCTCAAATAATAGTTCTCATTTATTTTTAGTAAATATCTGAGAGCAGCTACTTCAATGCAGTCTGCAAATGCAATATCAAATAGTTTAATTCTGTGTAGAAAGGTCAAAAATAAGTACACACACATTAGTGAAGAGAAAGTGTTCTCACTAGCTCTGACTAAAGAGAAGGCAATGGCAACCCACTCCAGTACTCTTGCCTGGACTCTTGCCTGGACAATCCCATGGAAGGAGGAGCCTGGTGAGTTGCAGTCCATGGGATCGCTAAGAGTCGGACACAATCGAGTGACTTCACTTTCTGTTTTCACTCTAATGCATTGGAGAAGGAAATGCATCCCACTCCAGTGTTCTTGCCTGGAGAATGCCAGGGACGGGGCAGCCTGGTGGGCTGCTGTCTATGGGGTCACACAGAGTCGGACACGACTGAAATGACTTAGCAGCAGCAGCAGCAGCTCTAACTGAGTGGTTCCACTTTCTCATGTTAGCCCAGGATAAATGTTTACTATGACTTACTTCAGTCAGTGATTTGGGGGAAACATCTACATATGCCAAACCTTAGGTAGGTAAGCATACTGTTTACTTTCTGTAGGACAGCTTACCAGGATAAATTTTAAAATCCAGTAGGACGTAATGATGTTGATTTCCCTAATTCCAAGTTCTTATAACAGAAAAAAAAAAAAAAAACTGTCCCCAAGGTTTTTACCTTAGTTTGGACTTCAAAACTGAGAACTGAAAAAGTTAGTAAAGAAGCTAAACTTCTATTGCTTTCAAAGCACATGATGGAGGAACATAGATAGAAGAGGTAGATAGACTACCTTAAACTGTCACTAAGAAATTAATTTCCTAATTGAGGAAGGAGATCCATAATGATTCCTGCTCAGGGCATGCATCTTGATGCATATGTTCTGTAAATTTATTTATAGTTTGCACTGTGGAGAGAAGGAAGTAGATGCTGTTATCTATAAATTTTAGAGAATTCTCTGACTAGGAATCACAAGACTGATTTTATCTCTTATTCTTCTGTCAACCAACTGAGTGACTTGAGGTAAGTCAGTATGACTCTGGGACTCAAGTTTCCAAGACTAATATGAGGAAGTTGAACTATATCGGTTCTAAGTTTTCTTCTAGCTTATTTCATGACTTTATAAGTTTCAAAATTAGGAGGATAAAGCTTAGAAACTTATAAATAACCATGGCTGGTCCAGATTAATGTTCCTTCCAGACCCCAAATCCGTGCAAACAATGGCCCTGGGGATTGAATTGTGAGTGGTTGTAAATTTTTATCCTGACATCAACTTTAGAAGTAAGTCAGCATGTGTCAGCTCCTCATAATGTGTATCTACTTCTTAGGGATTAAGAGTTTCATAAAATTATTATCTGCTGTATAAAGAAGTACTTAAGTAGTTTCTTTTTTTTAAGATGTTGTTTACAAATTTCTTGGGGGGATTTTATTTTTATTTATTTATTTTTTAATTTATTTATTTTAATTGGAGGCTAATTACTTTACATTATTGTATTGGTTTTGCCATACATTGACTTGAATCTGCCCCAGGTGTACATGTGTTTTGGTCCTACATTTACCTTGTTCGGTTTTAAAAAAGATGTCCCCTAAATAAGACTCAGGCTTCCCTGGTAGCTCACCTGGTAAATAATTTGCCTGAAATGCAGGAAACCCTGCTTTGATTCCTGGGTTGGGAAGATCCCTTGGAGAAGGGATAGGTTACTCATTCCAGTACTCTTGGACTTCCCTGGTGGCTCAGATGGTAAAGAATACTCTAGTATTTTAGATTTTGAAAGTTAAGTCTCTGCTTGTTTTTGTCATATCACTACATTTTTTTGGTATTTTTAAGATCTTAATCTGGTTGGCATCCTCTAGTTTTGTCTTTGCAGGTTGAAAAGTTTTACTCTTTCAGTTCCTTCTTGCATTGGTGGCTGTCTTCCCTAGCACTGTTGCCACTTTGAATCCTTGTGATTGCTTGAGGTTTCCTTTTCTGAAATTTTACAACATCCATTTGGCATTTCTGAAAATGCAACACAAAATAATATATAGGGTTACAGATGAAGAAGCAAAAGGAAAAGGCAAAGTATTTTCGTATATTTTTGCAAACAATCCATGCCTACCTGGAATTTTAGTTTACAGAAGCACCATATGTCTCTGTTCTCAAGTGGTCACTCACTTGAGAAATATTATTATGTACCCATACCCACTACTTACCTAATTGATTAGATTTTTTAAAAAAGTCCTATTTACTTTGTCTGTTTTTTTTTTCTTCTTCCTGCCTCCCTCTTTCTTACTCTCCTTTATATTTTCTTTTTCATTCTCCTTCCTTTCTCACTTATTGTTATTTAAGGAAGCCAACCATTTGGGCTGTAAGGTCTTAGAATGGGACAACCCATCTGTTCTCAGGTGGCCTCAGACTACAGTGGCTTGAAACTGGCCAGAGACTGAGGCCAGGTTGTGATGGTAATAGCACCAAATCCTAACCACTAGACCAGTGGTCAGTGACAAGGCCTTGGCTCTTGGCTTTGCAGAAAAAGAATTCCCACAAAGACAGAAAGTAGTGAAACAAGTAAACTGTTTATTAGGAGGAAAAAGAGCATGTTTGTGTAGACACACAGGCAGACTCAGAGAAAGAGTCCTGCCATAGTAGTAGCTTGAATAACTTTGGGGGGCATTTCTTCCAGGTTTCCTTTGACCAATAGCCTTGCTTTGCCTGGTTCTGAGTCTGTGTTTCGTATGTCTCAGTGCCCTCCCGTGTGTGCATGCACATTTTTAGCCAAGATGGATTCTAGTGAAGAGGGCTATGTGTGGTTGCGTCACTTACCATGAGGTGATGTCCCCTCTCTTTTGACCTTCTGCTGCAGCTGCTGCTAAGTCGCTTCAGTCAGGTCCGACTCTATGCGACCCCATAGATGGCAGCCCACCAGGCTCCTGTCCCTGGGATTCTCCAGGCAAGAACACTGGAGTGGGTTGCCATTTCCTTCTCCTTTGACCTTCTAGGGAGTCTTTATGCATGTATGTAGTCAGGGAGGTCTCCTTAACTTCAAGAATGAGGAATATGCGGTCTCTCATCTCTCTTGTGAGTGGGCCCAGACTCCTCCCGTGATTGTCATGTTATTTTTGTCTTGTAGTATTGGTCCACAGAGAATGAACTCCAATTCTTTGCTGGGGGGTGGCGGGGGAACCCATTCTACCTAAATTTCAACTTAAGACATTAAAAAATAAGAAATATTATTATGTTCTGTCACTCTAAGTCTACTTCCTTTGAATGCTGCTGCTGCTGCAAAGTCACTTCAGTTGTGTCTGACTCTGTGCGACCGCATAGATGGCAGCCCACCAGGCTCCCCCATCCCTGGGGTTCTCCAGGCAAGAACACTGGAGTGGGTTGCCATTTCCTTCTCCAATGCATGAAAGTGAAAAGTCAAAGTGAAGTCGCTCAGTCGTGTCTGACTCTTAGCGACATCATGGACTGCAGCCTACCAGGCTCCTCCGTCCATGGATTTTCCAGGCAAGAGTACTGGAGTGGGGTGCCATTGCCTTCTCTGTAAATATAATAAGCCTAATTTAAATATATAACACCAATATAATAAAAATAAAAGGCACAGATTTTCTGGAGAGCAGTGGAGAATGTGGATGAGACTTGAGGGAGGAGAAAGTAAGGCCATTAATAGATTCAAACTAATGAGAATTAATGATATAGAAGCTTGAGCTCTTTCATTACCTGTTTGAGATATATTGTTTTGTTGCCCTGTCTCTCCTCAGGTCTAGTCCTTTTACAAATTAAATTACTGTAAGTTTATGTTTTCTTCTTGCCCTGATTCCATCTCTCCTGAAGTCAACAAGCATTTAATTTGCTCTTGTATCTGCTGTTCAGCTTGATGGTCAGTAGGGATATAAAACCACAGACAAGGGCCAGGTGTCCCTATTTTCTGAGTACCTGCTCTATGCATGTACTTTCTAGGCTCTTTTCTTGTTTCATGAAGTCCTCACAACATCCCTGTGGGAAAATTGCTATATTCTTCTTTTATACATGAATTATATGGGGCTCATTTTCCCGAGGACATGCAGGGAGAAAGTAGCAGTCAGAATTTGAGCCCAGACTTTACCCTGCCAGTATGCAGCTGTCAAACACCACTACTAGCTATGGCATTAAGAGGTTGTTAGATTCAAGACTGTTCACTACTGAGTTAACCTTTGAACATTACAATGTATAACTATCCTCTTCATAAAGTACTTTTTCTCTCTATTCCTGGTTTTCAGGAGATTAAAGTTTACTACAGAATTTTGTATATCAAGCAAACTGGCTCAAAACTAAGCCTTTTCATAAAATGGATCTTCAAAAATATTGAGAACAGGCTTCATGCACCTTTTACCTATTCTTCCTTTATTTACTCATCTTTGCTCTCAGAGAGTCAAGATTCAAGGTATATATGTTTTCCTATGTTAAGGAAGCAGTCAGTTTTCTTAGTTTTATAGTTGTTGATGATAATTTTTAATATTTTAGAATAATGCCATCAGTTCAGTTCAGTTCAGTCGCTCAGTCGTGTCCGACTCTCCGCGACCCCATGAATCACAGCACGCCAGGCCTCCCTGTCCATCACCAACCCCCGGAGTACACTCAAATTCATGTCCACAGAGTCGGTGATGCCATCCAGCCATCTCATTCTCCGTCGTCCCCTTCTCCTCCCGCCCCCAACCTTTCCCAGCATCAGAGTCTTTTCCAGTGAGTCAACTCGTCGCATGAGGTGGCCAAAGTATTGCAGTTTCAGCTTTAGCATCAGTCCCTCCAATGAACATCCAGGGTTGATCTCCTTTAGAATGGACTGGTTGGATCTCCTTGCAGTATAAGGGACTCTCAAGAGTCTTCTCCTGGAAACAGTGTCAGACTTTATTTTTTTGGGCTCCAAAATCACTGCAGATGCTGATTGCAGCCATGAAATTAAAAGACGCTTGCTCCTTGGAAGGAAAGTTATGACCAACCTTGATAGTATATTAAAAAGCAGAGACATTACTTTGCCAACCAAGGTCCGTCTAGTCAAGGCAATGGTTTTTCCCGTGGTCATGTATGGATGTGAGAGTTGGACTGTGAAGAAGGCTGATCGCCGAAGAATCGATGCTTTTGAACTGTGGTGAATGCCATAGATTAATTTTTAATCACAGGAAACTTCTGGGACTTCATAGTAAGTGGTTATTTCTTTTATTTTTTATTTTTTAAAATTTTTATTATTATTATTATTTTTGGTATTTCTATTTAGACCCAAACTTAAAGATTCTAGAACTGATTGATTTAGCAGATTTAAATGCAAATGAATAAATATGAAATAAAGTTTCTTAGTAGGTCTCATGTGAAATATTGATCTGAAATTAAAATAGAGGTTTACTTTAAAATATCTACTGACAAACATGCATGCTTCTAATGTTAAAAAGTTATCATTAGCTAATTTTATAATTGTGTATGGTCTGCTGAACACTGAATCTCCTCAGTAGGAAAACATTATTCTTTCCTTCTTGGGGGGCCTTGAGGGCAAAAGAAGTAATGATGACTAGAAGGATCATCTAGTCAATGATCCTTCACTTCCTAAGTGCCATAAGTTGCAAACCCACTTATTTGTAATTCTAGTCACAGATTTTCTTTCTCAAATTGTTTAGATAATAAATGCAGGCTGACAGTATGCATATGTTTATTTAAAATCATCACTGGAATATATATATATATGCCTATAATCTTCAGTTACTAAAAGAGGATTGGAACATTTATTTATCAGAGAAAAAATTTAAATGATGAAAGTAATGGGGTTTATATTTTTTCATTACTCCTTCCAGATTCAATACAACCTGTACTTATGTTAAGACTAGTAGTCAAGTTGAGTGATTTGACTCAGCATGATAATACCACTTACTGTTTCATAAACCATAACATATAAAGACTTCAGCTATAGCAGAAACAAAAATGTTGTCTTTTCTATTTTTCACTAAGATCCTTTAAAGATATAGTCAAATTTTTAACGCAGTAGGTGTAAAAAGTCCAAACCACAGGTAGGAAATACAATCATTCTCAGAAGTGTAACTTTTTGATTCTGCCTGGTCTTCCTCTGGTTTCTATGCATTTGATTTCTTAGTTGCTGATAATCAAATCACTTAATTTCCCCCTTTCTTTGGACTCCTCAGTAGGAATTTTAAACCTTTTATGTGCCCTGCACCCATGTGGAATTCCAATAAAGTCTGAGTATCCCTTCTCGGAATAATGTTCTAAAATTCATATGATAAAATGCATAGTATTACAAAGGAAACCAGTTACAATGAAATGCAATTAGCAAACTATTAAAACATTTGTGACACAGTAGTTGTGTGCTTTCTTATTAATGCATTAGATAATACTATCTAGTGGTGAATCCAGTAAGTACCATCATTTTGAAGTTGTGATCAACATATACAATATGTCAAGATTTATGGGATATGAAAATACCTGATCTCTGATGACAAAATTCAAGTTGATGACAAAATTCAAGTTTTTGTTTATATTACTGTTTATTTTCCTATATCCATAATTGAAAACAATCTAATTTCAGTTCAGTTCAGTTCAGTTGCTCAGTTGTGTCCAACTCTTTGTGACCCCATGAATCACAGCACGCCAGGCCTCCCTGTCCATCACCAACTCCCGGAGTTCACTCAAACTCATGTCCACAGAGTCGGTGATGCCATCCAGCCATCTCATTCTCTGTAGTCCCCTTCTCCTCCTGCCTGCAATCCCTCCCAGCATCAGAGTCTTTTCCAGTGAGTCAACTCGTCCCATGAGGTGGCCAAAGTATTGCAGTTTCAGCTTTAGCATCGGTCCTTCCAGTACGCACCCAGGACTGATCTCCTTTGGAATGGACTGGCTGGATCTCCTTGCAGTCCAAGGGACTCTCGGGTCTTCTCCAGCACCACAGTTCAAAAGCATCAATTCTTCGGTGATCAGCTTTCTTCAAGGTCCAACTCTCACATCCATACATGACCACTGGAAAAACCATAGCCTTGACTAGATGATTTAGGTCATATCTGAATGGTCTAGTGGTTTTCCCTACTTTCTTCAATTTAAGTCTGAATTTGGCAATAAGGAGTTCATGATCTGAGCCACAGTCAGCTCCTGGTCTTGTTTTTGCTAACTGTATACAGCTTCTCCAACTTTGGCTGCAAAGAATATAATCAACCTGATTTTGGTGTTGACCATCTGGTGATGTCCATGTGTAGAGTCTTCTCTTGTGTTGTTGGAAGAGGGTGTTTGCTATGACCAGTGCGTTCTCTTAACAAAACTCTATTAGCCTTTGCCCTGCTTCATTCCGTGCTCCAAGGCCAAAGTTGCCTGTTACTCCAGGTGTTTCTTGACTTCCTACTTTTGCATTCCAGTCCCCTATAATGAAAAAGACATCTTTTTTGGGTGTTAGTTCTAAAAGGTCCTGTAGATCTTCATAGAACTGTTCAGCTTCAGCTTCTTCAGCGTTACTGGTTGGGGCATAGGCTTGGATTACTGTAATACTGAATGGTTTGCCTTGGAAACGAACAGAAATCATTCTGTTGTTTTTAAGATTGCATCCAAGTACTGCATTTCGGACTCTTTTGTTGACCATGATTGCTACTCCATTTCTTCTAAGGGATTCCTGCCCACAGTAGTAGATATAATGGTCATCTGAGTTAAATTCACCCATTCCAGTCCATTTTAATTCACTGATTCCTAGAATGTTTATATTCACTCTTGCCATCTCCTGTTTGACCACTTCCAATTTGCCTTGATTCATGGACCTAACATTCCAGGTTCCTATGCAATATTGCTCTTTACAGCACCGGACCTTATTTCTATCACCGGTTGCATCCACAACTGGGTATTGGTTTTGCTTTTGCTCCGTCCCTTTATTCCTTCTAGAGTTACTTCTCCACTGAGCTCCAGTAGCATACTGGGCACCTAACGACCTGGGAAATTCCTCATTCAGTATCCTATCATTTTGCCCTTTGATACTGTTCATGGGGTTCTCAAGGCAAGTATACTGAAGTGATTTGTCATTCCCTTCTCCAGTGGACCACATTCAGCTGTGGTCCATGTGATCAGATCAGCTAGTTTCCTGTGATTATGATTTCAGTGTGTCTGCCCTCTGATGCCCCCTAGCAATACCTACAGTCTTATTTGGGTTTCTCTTACCTTGGTCGTGGAAAATCTCTTCACAGCCACTCCAGCACAGTGTAGCCGCTGTACCTTAGCTTGGACGAGGGGTATCTCCTCAAGGTCGCACCTCCTGACCTTGAACATGGAGTAGCTGCTCTCGGCCCTCCTGCGCCCGCGCAGCCACCGCCTGTTGGACGTGGGGTAGCTCCTCTCGGTCGCCGGCCCTGGCCTCAGGCGTGGGGTAGTTCCTCTCGGCCGCGCCTCTTTGCCTGGCCGGCGTCTCTTGCGTCTGCGCCGCCGCCGGGACTAGATCTGATAGATAGAGTGCTTGATGAACTCTGGACGGAAGTTCATGTCATTGTACAGGAGACAGGGACCAAGACCATCCCCATGGAAAAGAAATGCAAAAAAGCAAAATGGCTGTCTGAGGAGGCCTTACAAATAGCTGTGAAAAGAAGAGAAGCGAAAAGCAAAGGAGAAAAGGAAAGATATAAGCATCTGAATGCAGAGTTCCAAAGAATAGCAAGGAGAGATAAGAAAGCCTTCCTCAGTGATCAATGCAAAGAAATAGAGGAAAACAACAGAAAAAGTAAAACAAGAGATCTCTTCAAGAAAATTAGAGATTCCAAGGGAACATTTCATGCAAAGATGGGCTCGATAAAGGACAGAAATGGTATGGACCTAACAAAAGCAGAAGATATTAAGAAGAGGTGGCAAGAATACACAGAAGAACTGTACAAAAAAGATCTTCACGCCCAAGATAGTCACGATAACGTGATCACTGACCTAGAGCCAGACATCTTGGAATGTGAAGTCAAGTGGGCCTTAGAAAGCATCACTATGAACAAAGCTAGTGGTGGTGATGGAATTCCAGTTGAGCTATTTCAAATCCTGAAAGATGATGCTGTGAAAGTGCTGCACTCAATATGCCAGCACATTTGGAAAACTCAGCAGTGGTCACAGGACTGGAAAAGGTCAATCTTCATTCCAATCCCAAAGAAAGGGAATGCCGAAGAATGCTCAAACTACCGCACAATTGCACTCATCTCACATGCTAGTAAAGTGATACTCAAAATTCTCCAAGCCAGGCTTCAGCAATATGTGAACTGTGAACTCCCAGATGTTCAAGCAGGTTTTAGAAAAGGCAGAGGCACCAGAGATCAAATTGCCAACATCCGCTGGATCATGGAGAAAGCAAGAGAGTTCCAGAAGAGCATCTATTTCTGCTTCATTGACTATGCCAAAGCCTTTGACTGTGTGGATCACAATAAACTGTGGAAAATTCTGAAAGAGATGGGAATACCAGACCACCTGACCTGCCTCTTGAGAAACCTCTATGCAGAACTGTACATGGAACAACAAACAGACTGGTTCCAGATAGGAAAAGGAGTGCGTCAAGGCTGCATATTGTCACCTTGCTTGTTTAACTTATATGCAGAGTACATCATGAGGAACGCTGGGCTAGAAGAAGCACAAGCTGGAATCAAGATTGCTGGGAGAAATATCAATAATCTCAGATATGCTGATGACACTACCCTTATGGCAGAAAGTGAAGAGGAACTCAAAAGCCTCTTGATGAAAGTGAAAGAGGAAAGTGAAAAGGTTGGCTTGAAGCTCAACATTCAGAAAACTAAGGTCATGGCATCTGGTCCCATCATTTCATGGGAAATAGATGGAAAAACAGTGGAAACAGTGTCAGACTTTATTTTTTTGGGCTCCAAAATCACTGCGGATGATGACTTCAGCCATGAAATGAAAAGACGCTTACTCCTTGGAAGGAAAGTTATGACCAACCTTGATAATATATTAAAAAGTAGAGACATTACTTTGACAACAAACGTCCGTCTAGTCAAGGCTATGGTTTTTCCCGTGGTCATATATGGATGTGAGAGTTGGACTGTGAAGAAAGCTGATCACCGAAGAATTGATGCTTTTGAACTGTGGTGCTGGAGAAGACTCTTGAGAGTCCCTTGGACTGCAAGGAGATCCAACCAGTCCATTCTAAAGGAGATCGATCCCGGGTGTTCATTGGAAGGACTGATGCTAAAGCTGAAACTGCAATACTTTGGCCACCTCATGCGACGAGTTGTCTCACTGGAAAAGACTCTGATGCTGGGAAAGGTTGGGGGCAGGAGGAGAAGGGGACGACTGAGAATGAGATGGCTGGATGGCATCACCGACTCTGTGGACATGAGTTTGAGTGAACTCCGGGAGTTGGTGATGGACAGGGAGGCCTGGTGTGCTGTGATTCATGGGTTCGTGGAGAGTCGGACACTTCTGAGTGACTGAACTGACTAGATGAACCTTTGCTGGCAAAGTAATATCTCTGCTTTTTAATATGCTATCTAGGCTGGTCATAACTTTCCTTCCAAGGAGTAACCGTCTTTTAATTTCATGGCTGCAATCAGCATCCGCAGTGATTTTGGAGCCCCCCAAAATAAAGTCTGACACTGTTTCCACTGTTTCCCCATCTATTTCCCATGAAGTGATGGGACCAGATGCCATGATCTTCGTTTTCTGAATGTTGAGCTTCAAGCCAACTTTTTCACTTTCCTCCTTCACGTTCATCAAGAGGCTTTTGAGTTCCTCTTCACTTTCTGCCATAAGGGTGGTGTCATCTGCATATCTGAGGTTATTGTTATTTCTCCTGGCAATCTTGTTTTCAGCTTGTGCTTCATCCAGCCCAGTGTTCCTCATAATGTACTCTGCATATAAGTTAAATAAGCAGGGTGACAATATACAGCCTTGACGTACTCCTTTTCCTATTTGGAACCAGTCTTTTGTTCCATGTCCAGTTCTAACTGTTGCTTCCTGACTTGCATACAGGTTTCTCAAGAGGCAGGTCAGGTGTTCTGGTATTCCCATCTCTTTCAGAATTTTCCACAGTTTATTGTGATCCACACAGTCAAAGGCTTTGGCATAGTCAATGAAGCAGAAATAGATGTTCTTCTGGAACTCTCTTGCTTTTTTCATGATCCAGTGGATGTTGACAATTTGATCTCTGGGTCCTCTGCCTCTTCTAAAACCAGCTTGAATATCTGGAATTTCACTTAGAGGTCAGTAAAGTGACGAGTTTCTTTTTTTTCCCATCATGAGCTGCCTGAATTCTATCCATGACCCCCTTGGGAAGTTATGGACTCAGAATGCTTGGAGTGACACACTGCTTTCTAGTAGAGTTTATAAATGTAATTTTAATCTTACAATTTTCATTTCCAAAAGTGCCTTACTTTTTCCTGTAGTTTCTATTAGAGAATCCTTCTCATGCCAACTAACACAGTGATTTAGGGTTAAAAAAATAAAAAAATAGATCTTGGGGGAAGGAGCATATCTTACTGGAAATATATTTCATAAATCTCATATTTCAAATTAGACAAAATACACTATTTGTGATAAGTGTGAAAGACATTTAACTACAATAAACCCAAGGATAGAAAAGGGAAGTCTCTCCTGCTTCCTATCTGGTCCTATTTTCTGCACTGTCTTTGTGATTTTTCTGTTCTTCTCCCTACATTGTGATTGTTTTCCCTTCTATATGGATACAATCACCATGAAGCTTTGGAGTTTTTTCTTCCTCAGTTCAAAAATCTGGCAGATACTGTTGTCAATGAATCCTAATTCCAGATTTTCAAAAGACAAAATTTAATTTGTCTAACTGGAATCTTGTCTCCTTTTTTGAGTAGCAACTGGGGGTCATGAAACATAAGCATAACTTCTTTGTCAACCTCTTTTGAGATAGACAAGGTGTTGATAGTACTCAGAAAAGTACATTTTTGGGATGGGCTAAGAGCCCTCAAATTTCATTTCAGAGTGGTTGAGTCAATCCTCATAGATCTGCTAGAACTATGTTCATGTGCGATGTTTCTCTTCCTTTTCCTACCACAGATCAGGTTCTGATCCACCAAAAACTCGGTCTATGAACAAGAGCCAAATAACCAAGGCCAAGGCTTTCATTTGCCTTCCTTTTCTTTCCCTTTCCCTCAACTCCACGCCTTTCCTCTCTTTTTCAGTAAACAAGAACTAACTGCCAGGCACTATACTAAACTTTACATATAGGAAGCAAAATGAGACATGACCCTTTCCTGAAGGTTCTTGGAGTCTTTTGTTAAAGACAGATGCTTACATGTGTTGTTGTTTAGTCAATAAATCATGTCTGACTCTTCGCAACCCTATGGACGATAGCCCACCAGCCTGCTCTGTCCATGGGGATTCTCCAGGCAAAATACTGGAGTGGTTTGCCATGTCCTCTTCCTAGGAATCTTCCTGACCTGGGGATCGAACCACGTCTCTATGTCTCCTGCATTGGCAGGCGAGTTCTTTGAGATTAGTGCCACCTGGGAAGCCCAGAAGTTTCCAGGTTGCTCAGTCACTCAACAGGGCTTTGAAATCCCATGGACTGCAGCTCACCAGGCTTCCCTGTCCTTCCCCATCTCCAAGAGTTTGCTTACACAGAAGATGTTATTTTCATGTGATACATAGCTGACTCTGAAAAGTGACATCAGAGAAGTGATAACAAATCAGAGACAAGTAAATAACCAAATGCAAAGTTGTATAAGGCTCTGGGAAGTTTTAGTATAAATGCCAAGTAGCAGCTTTACCATTGTAAGAATGTATCAGATGCTATCATTCTAGATCCATCCACTCTCATCAACATTACCATACATTCGCCTTGTAGCTAATTCACATAAATTGCCTCCTCTAAGACTGCAAATTTCAAACCAGGATGCACACAAATCTGGAGATATCTGATTGTGTTCCAGAGAGTATAGAGTGTTACAAATAAACATGGCACATAATCCAAAATCATAAATTGTATTTGAAAATTCTGAGATACAAAGATAGAGTTTACCTCATGGATACTGTTTTTTTTTTTTTTTTTTTATAGGTAGCAGGCTTTTTTTTTTTTTCCCCCTGCCATTAATAAAGTTAAATATTTTAAAAACTCATGGTAATCATTAAGGTAATATTGTAGATTGTGATACAAGTTGTATTTATTTCATCATTTGAAGTCAGTGTCATAGGTATAAATTCCACATTTTTCTAAAAAAAATATTGCTCTTGGATACTGTTTTAAGAGGCTTATGATCACTGCTCTGAATTGACTGGTGTTACTACCTCACAGAATTTCTGCCTGTTATTAAATCTGACTCAGTCCCACACATATAAGGACAAGGCTACCACATATGATAGCACAAAATAGATGCCTATGTAAATAAAACCAGTTGATCTTAGGAGCTTGTTATGAGCAAGGGTCACCTATATTCTCAAGGAATTTGTAGGCACAATTTTGTACATAAATTTTCAGCATTTTCTGGGATCCTTCTATCAGAAGGAATAAGCTAGGTACATTGCTGCAGCAATGAACAAGTTCCAAAACTCAATGGCTGATATATTAGTTTCTATTGATATATAATAACTTAACAGAAACTTAGTGACTTAAAGCATATGCATTAATGATCTCAGTTTCTATAGGTTAGAAGTTGGGGTTCTGGGTTCTTGGCATGAGAGTCTCAAACAGGTTGCATTTAAGATTTTGGCATGGGCTGAACTAGGGAAGTTGAACGGTTCTATGAAGACCTACAAGACCTGTTAGAGCTAACACCCAAAAAAGATGTCCTTTTCATTATAGGGGATGGAATGCAAAAGTAGGAAGTCAAGAAACACCTGGAGTAACAGGCAAATTTGGCCTTGGAGCATGGAATGAAGCAGGGCAAAGGCTAATAGAGTTTTGCCAAGAGAACGCACTGGTCATAGCAAACACCCTCTTCCAGCAACAAAAGAGAAGACTCTACACATGGACATCACCAGATGGTCAACACCGAAATCAGATTGATTATATTCTTTGCAGCCAAAGATGGAGAAGCTGTATACAGTTAGTAAAAATAAGACCAGGAGCTGACTGTGGCTCAGATCATGAACTCCTTATTGCCAAATTCAGACTTAAATTGAAGAAAATAGGGAAAACCACTAGACCATTCAGATATGACCTAAATCAAATCCCTTATGATTATACAGTGGAAGTGAGAAATAGATTTGAGGGAGTAGACTGATAGACAGAGTGCCTGAAGAACTATGGACGGAAGTTCGTGACATTGTACAGGAGACAGGGATCAAGACCATCCCCATGGAAAAGAAGTGCAAAAAAGCAAAATGACTGTCTGAGGAGGCCTTACAAATAGCTGTGAAAAGAAGAGAAGCAAAAAGCAAAGTAGAAAAGGAAAGATATACCCATTTGAATGCAGATTTCCAAAGAATAGCAAGGAGAGATAAGAAAGCCTTCCTCAGCGATCAATGCAAAGAAATAGAGGAAAACAACAGAACAGGAAAAACAAGAGATCTCTTCAAGAAAATTAGAGATACCAAGGGAACATTTCATGCAAAGACGGGCTCGATAAAGGACAGAAATGGTAAGGACCTAACAATGGAGAAAGCAAGAGAGTTCCAGAAAAACATCTATTTCTGCTTCATTGACTATGCCAAAACCTTTGACTGTGTGGATCACAATAAACTGTGGAAAATTCTGAAAGGGATGGGAATACCAGACCACCTGACCTGCCTCTTGAGAAACCTGTATGCAGGTCAGGAAGCAACAGTTAGAACTGGACATGGAACAACAGACTGGTTCCAAATAGGAAAAGGAGTACATCAAGGTTGTATATTGTCACCCTGCTTATTTAACTTCTATGCAGAGTACATCATGAGGAAGGCTGGGCTGGAAGAAGCACAAGCTGGAATCAAGATTGCCAGGAGAAATATCAATAACCTCAGATATGCAGATGACACCACCCTTATGGCAGAAAGTGAAGAGGAACTCAAAAGCCTCTTGATGAAAGTGAAAGAGGAGAGTGAAAAGGTTGGCTTGAAGCTCAACATTCAGAAAACAAAGTTCATGGCATTTGTTCCCCTGACTTCATGGGAAATAGATGGGGAAACAGTGGAAACAGTGTCAGACTTTAATTTTTTGGGCTCCAAAATCACTGCGGATGCTGATTGCAGCCATGAAAGGAAAAGACGCTTACTCCTTGGAAGGAAAGTTATGACCAACCTAGATAATATATTGAAAAGCAGAGACATTACTTTGCCAGCAAAGGTCTGTCTAGTCAAGGCTATGATTTTTCCCGTGGTCATGTATGGATGTGAGAGTTGGACTGTGAAGAAAGCTGATCGCCGAAGAATTGATGCTTTTGAACTGTGGTGCTGGAGAAGATTCTTGAGAGTCCCTTGGACTGCAAGGAGATCCAACCAGTCCATTCTAAAGGAGATCAATCCTGGGTGTTCATTGGAAGGACTGATGCTAAAGCTGAAACTCCAATATTTTGGCCACCTCATGTGACGAGTTGACTCACTGGAAAAGAGTCTTATGCTAGGAGGGATTAGGGAATGAAAAGAAGGGGACGACCGAGAATGAGATGGCTATTTGACATCACTGACTCGATGGACATGAGTTTGAGTTAACTCCGGGAGTTGGTGATGGACAGGTAGGCCTGGTGTGCTGTAATTCATGGGATCTCAAAGAGTCGACACGACTGAGCGACTGAACTGAACTGAACTAGGGAGAGTCACTTCTAAGTTCCTGTGTTTTGTTGTCAGAACTGATCTCTTACTGCTTTAGTTTCATGCTGGAGGCTATATTTATCTTCCATAGTTCTTTGCCATTGGACTTCTCCAAACATAGATCCTTATTTTATGGTATCTTGCCTTTTCAAGGCCAGTGAGGGGAGTCTATAGTGTGTTTTTAGTGAGGCCATTTTATATTAATATGTATTATAATGTAACCACTGACATTAACCTCTCATTAACATTGGCCATATTCTATTGGTTAGAAGCAAGTGTGTTCCATCCACACTCAAGGGGATGGAATTACACACAGAAGTGTGAACAACAGGAGATCAGCATTACTGGACATCCTCTTAGGGTGTATTCAACAAAGCTTACAATAATACAAGTTTACTTCTCAATCATATTATATATGTACATGTCTATTGGGGAAAATCAGGAAGCCAGAATAATGGAGACTCTATCTTGACATGTGCTTCCTTAATCACTGCAGTGGTGGGAAAGGATATGACAACTTGTGAATGACTCTGAATATCTTTTCTTGAAAGTGGCTCAATCACTTCTGTTCACATTTCATAACCCAAGCAAGTTGGGTGGCCATACCTAACTTCAAAGGGGATGGAGAAACCCAGTAGCACCATGTGCCAGAAAAAGAGAAGAAAAAGAAATATTTGTTAAACAGTACCCATGACTTTCAAAGCTCCTTAGTTAAGCAGGGGGTGGGGATCAACTTAAGGTCACTCAGCGCCTACATTTGACTTCTAGGTTTGCCCTGTACTTACGTCAATTCAAATTTCCCACTCGCTTTCAGTCTGCCAGTCTGTTTATCCTTGATCTCAGAAGGCAGCTAATGTTACATCATTCTCTCTTTCTGAAATAGATTCATTAATAGTGAAAAGTTAGGGGCTCAAAACCTGCTCATGCTGTCAATTTTTTTTTTTTTTCCTTGTAAAGCATTGCCATACATTGCTCCCTGGGTCTGATTTTTCAAAATTACTTCCAAGAACTTTGTTGAATGGTTAACTTAAAATGTATCATATGTCTTAAAATATTTCTACCTCATTCCTTTCCTGCTGGTCATCAGAAATTTGACCTTCAATTGTAGAATTTCTCCACCTTTTTGAATATCCATTCTAGTGTCATAAACTCTTCTATTTGCAAGATAGTTTCACTGGTGACTTTGGTACCGTCTGCTGTATCCTACCAACTTTCTACTCATTTTTGTTGCTTTTTCACTCTCAAGATCTCTGGCTGTACAGCAGTATTTCAGAAGCTTATTTTCTTCACTGCCCTAAATCCTCCTCTGCAAACCCTAAATATATGTACCCTTAAAATGTCCCTTGCTTCTTGTAGTTTGTGGCCTGCCTAATAGGCAATGATATAATAGCAGTCTAGCCCAGGGATTTTGTTCTCAATGTGTGATATAGTAGAAAAAATTTTCAGTTTAAATATATGTTGTTGTTATTGTTGTTGTTTAGTCTCTAAGTCGTGTCTGACTTTCTGTTACTCCATGGAATGTAGCCATCCAGGCTCCTCTATCCATGGGATTTCCCAGGCAAGAATACAGAGTGGATTGTCATTTCCTTCTCCAGGGGATTTTCCCGACACAGGGATCAAACCCATGTCTCTTGCATTGGCAGGTGAACTCTTTATTGCTGAGCCACCAGGGAAGCTCTTAAATATATGTACAAGACTATTTTCCCCCTTCTAGGAAACATTTTTCAATTCTTAAGCGTGGTGTGTCACTTAAGCTATGTTAAAAAATAACCTCTAGTCAGATGTTTCATGTGACAGTTTCTTAAACTGCTGAGTCTAACAAGTTCACACCCTACTTGTATTCCTAGCTTTGCATTTGATGCCATTCAACATTGTAGGTAGTAGTTTCCAAAACTTTGTTTTGACTTTGAAGTACATTCCAAAAGCCATCAGGATTTGTGTCTGGACAGATTTTATATCCTTATTCAACTTGTTCACCAGATTTGAGTCATGGCAACAATATCTGCAAGCATGATTGGGTTTGAAGGTGGATGACTATATACAAGATGTAGCTGACCAAGGCATGCTAGTTCACAACTCCAAGACTTGCAGTAAAAATGAGACCTGAGCACCTACTGGCATGAGATATTTCTATAAACTTGCTTCAAATCCTTAGTGTTTTATTACTTTTCTTGCTTTTCTCTTGGCCATCACCTGACTGTGTCTGTCCTTTTAGTCATGGCTTCACTCCTGCCATATGAGTGTAAAACTACAACTTTTTCCAATTTCTCATAAAAATCTTCTGTCATGCAAGTATTTCATGAATTTGTAACTTTACATAGATATTCAGCAACACTTGTGTGGGATCACATGTTCAGTCATGGGGCCCTCCATCATCCATTACCATTTCTTCTGTCTTTTGAAATGTTCCTTCCTACCCCAGATGAGAAACAACCAATTTTTTTTTTTCTTCTGTAGAAAAGGCTGTGGAATGATTCTGCTCATACTTTAGTCTCTTGAGATTTCCCTTTGTGTTTGAAACGAGCTTGTGCATTAATTTATGCTGAACAAACACACTGTACTTCTGCAAGGAGAAAAAGTTGTCTTTTTTGCTTTGTGTAATTATAATTATGTTTATGCCAAATAATATATGGTAGGTATGAGTATATATATCATAGGTTTTAGGAACACAGAGAAAGAGATGGTTGATTATCATGTGGAAAGATGAGATAAAAAAATAAAAGTGAAATGGGAAATCCAGGACATGGGCATAGTAAATATGAAGACATTGGTGATTATGACGTATTTAAAGAAAGATGAACAGAGTTGCCCTGAAACAAAGCATAGGAGAAAGAGAAGAGGGATGCTGTGAATTGCTGTAAAAGTAGATTGTCATACCTAGGAAGAACCACTCTGTTTTTGCACATAAAAATATCTTCAGGGATCTTCTAGAAAATTTGGATAGACTGTAGAACTGAGTCATTATCTTCAAAGCTTTTCTTGTCTTAAAGTTTCTGCTTCAAGTGGCAAGTGTGAATTTAAAATTTTGTAGAAAAAAGTAACTAAGCAACAAGATGGAACATGTTATGTCAAGGAATAATGGCATTTAGTTTAATATTTCATAGCAGCATATCTTGTGCTTAGGACTATATGGGATATACAAAAGTAATAGAATTTCATATTCTGAAAATCTACTCTGTGTTCATGTAACCTCACTAAACCGGTAAGAGTTTGCTCAAGCATTACTTGACAGTCAGAAAGAATGATTTCCTTTTCTTTCATAAGTTCAAATTATATGGGATCTAACTGAAGTGAAAAAGTCCTTCTATTTTGGTATATTTTACTTTGAAAATTTAGAAATTTTGTGAGTGCTGGCTATTGAAGGTGTATTAACCGGAAGTAGTTAGATGAGGAAGTCTTTTTCCTCCTCCCTCTGTCCCACTTTCCTTCTTTCCACCCTTTTCCTTCCTTCATCAAGTATTTATTAAGTGCCTGTTATGTGCCAGGGCCTATGTTAGGTCCTTGGAGACAAACTGGGATTTTACAATACTGTATGATAAATAGTCTGGGAAGAAAATAAAAAAAAGTTTTCTAGAAGTATCTTTGAGGAGGCTCAACCCAGACTTGAGGTATGAGAAAAATATTGCAAAAAAGTTAACCTTAAGTAAAAATGTGAATAATGAGAGACGGCAAAGGTGGTTGAAGAGGAAGCTTTGGATATTCAAAGAATTACTTACAGTCAGCTGACTTTAAATAGGCAATACATTTATGAAACAAATAATAATTCTTTAAATTTAATTTATAAATCTTGAAATAGTTTTCAGAAATATGTTAAGACGTCAGCAGTCATATTAATTTATGATTACTTATTTGAATAAGCTCAGATTGAACATAACAATCCCACCCCCTGCCAAGCAGCCATTCTCATTTATTACCACAGTTACTCAAATTTCCTTAAATGTAAAAATGTAATGAATAAAAACAGAACACGATATAAACGGCAACTCAAAGAGATGGATTACAATTTTATATAAAGGTGTTATATAAGGCTTTTCTGATAAAATAACATTTGAGCAGTGACTTGAAGGAAGTGAGAAAGAGAATCGTTTAGATATCTGTGGAGAATGCACTCCAGAAAAAGGGAACACCATGTGCAAAGGACTTCCTTGGGCTCAGACAGTAAAGAATCCCCCTGCAATGCAGGAGACCTGGATTCGATCCCAGGGTTGGGAAGATCCCCTGGAGAAGGGAATAGAAACCCACTCCAGTATCCTTGGCAGGAGAATCCCATGGACTGTACAGTCCATGGGGTTGCAAAGAGACATGACTGAATGGCTTTCACTTTCACATGCAAAGAGAAGCTTTTTATGTATGTGCAAAATCATGCTTTCTGAAGGTTAAATATGCACATTTTAACCTAATCAGTAAAAACAAAAAATGTAAAAAAGAAATATAGGTAAAATGTGAGTAGATGACAAATGGAATATTAAAAAGATAGTTGATTTAATACATCATACTGCCCCCTCTTCTCACGAAAAGGCTTGGAAGGAGGAGCAAAGGAGCAAAAAAATTACAGGACACATAGGAAACACCAAGATCATAGACTTAACTACACACCTCTCAATAATTATGTGAAATATACATAGATTAAAGAACCTGATTAAAAGACTCAGATTATTAGGCAGGATTTGAAAACAATGAGCATAATCTACATGTTGCTTACAAGAAATACTTTAAAAACAGAGGCACAGAAACATAGGCTTTAAGTTAAATATAGGGTTTAAGTTTTCTCTATATATAGAAAAATACATTTTCTCTTCAAATACTAAGCATAAGAAAGCTGATGCATCAGATGAAAGTGTCATAATCAAGAATCTAAATTAATCTTAAATGTGTCTGAATCTAACATCAAAGTTTCTAAGCTTTTTAAACCAAAAATTGTCAAAACTAAAAAGAAAATAAGCAAATCCACAATATTATTTGGGGATTTCAAGGAACCCTGTTTCAGAAATTGATAGCATGAGTTCATATAGATCATATAGTTAGTTATATAGAACAGTTAGTTAACACTATCAACCAAATTAACCTAATTGATATTTTCAGAAGTTTACCAAAAAAAAAAAAAAACAAAAAAAACAAAACAAAAACCCACAAAAACCCCAACAAACAATGTGGATTATTTTCAAATGATAAAAGAATTTTCATGAAATAGACCACATTTTGGGCCAGGTGAATAAACCCCCAAAATTTTAAAGGATGAAAATAATACAAAGTGGATGTGAATATATGTAAAGACAATTAGGACAATTACCCTCCAGTTCATTTCATGAAGCCAGCATAATTTTAATAATTATATATACCAAGGGTATTGAAAAAACAATTCCAAGAAAAAACCTACAGGCTAATATCTCTCGTGAATATAAATGCAAAAATGCTTAAAGTATAACCAATAGAAAATAGGAATAATACATTGTGACCAAATAGGTTTTATACTAGGAATTCAAAATGGGTTCACATATGAAAATCAATCAGTGTAAGTCACAGAATGACAGATTGCAAGAAAACATCACATGACCATTTCAATAGAACAGGAAAAGTATTTGTTAAATTCAATGACAATTTGTGATTAAAAAAAAAAATCCCAGCAGTAATCCAGGAGTGGAATAAAATTTCTTCAAACTTGTGAAGAATACCTATGAAAATGTTACAGCTGCCTGCAATGCAGGAGGCACAAGAGTTGCCAGTTGGCTACCTGGGTTGGGAAGATCCCCTGGAGGAGGACATGGCAACCCACTCCAGTATTCTTGCCTGGAGAATCCCATGGACAGAGGAGCCTGGCTAGCTAGAGTCCATAGGGTCACAAAGAGTCAGACAGAACTGAAGCGACTGAGTAGGCTCACAGTGTCAAATTTAATTGTGAGCTAAGGATTGACAGGGTGGCCTGGCGTGTTGCAGCCCATGGGGTCACAAAGAGTTGAACATGATTTAGCAACTGAACAACAACAAGGATTGAGATTCTTTCCTCACTCCACTCCCATTCAATTAATCCAGCAACTTTTTCTGAATATACTTTCTGTCTCCACACTGAATCACTTTGGTAATTTGATCAATAGTCTTTTGATGATACTTGAGGAATATTTCTGGACTCTCATTCTGTATTTTGATTGATTTGTGCTTTCACTAATACAACACCCTCTGATGACATGTCTTAATAGTAAATCTTGAAATAAAAGTAAAGCATTCAGGTTAGTCCCATTCTCTCAGAGGACAAAGAAAAACCTGCTTTCATTTTTTTTTTCAGTATTGTAATAAAAATTCCAGCAATTTAGTAAGAAAAAGAACTTAAAGAAATAAAGTTTGGAAAAGATGAAATAAAGCTCTCATTATTCATAGACAAACCAACTATACAAAAATTATCCAAAAGAACCTATAGTACCTGCCCTATGAATTAATTAGGGAATTTTGCAAGATTATACCAAATGAAGTCAGTAAACAAAAATCAATTATTTTCTTTAAATTTTCAAAGTATAACTGAGAGATTTATATATTCCCTTTGCAATAGCATGCAACATTTAGAATTAAATCTGATGATGAATACTTTAGACTTGCACATGGAAAACTATAACATTTCTAAGAGATTAATACTCTAAATAATGGGAAATATGTAACGAGTTCATGGATCAGAAGAAGCACTGTTAAGGTGTCAGTTCTCCTAAATTGGTGTAAAGATTCAATGAAAATCCAATAAAACTGTAATAGTTTTTTTATTTGCTTTGATTAAAAATTATAAGCACATTCTAAAGTCTAAGTTGCAAGGAAAAGAACCTAAAATAATCTTGAAGGAAACAAATTTGAATGTTTTACTTTTACTTCAAGACTTACTATAAAGCTATGTTATCACGCGAGTGTGGTACTGGTGAAAGCACAAACAGATCAAAATACAAAATGAGTCCAGAAATATTCCTGCAAGTGTGCTCAAATGACATGTCAATCAAAGTATCAAAGATATTCGATGAGGGGTCAAAGTCTTTTCAGAAAAACTTGTCAGACCAATTGGATGGGGAGAGAGGAGGAAGACTCTCAACACTTGATTCATATCATACATAAAAATTGATTGAGTTAATCAATACTGATTGACTTTAAAAAATGTTTAAGTTAAAACACCAATGCTTCCAGAAGAAAACCTAGGAGAATATCTTCACAATCTTGGGGTAGGTAAAGATTTATTAGCAGAGGGAAAACACTAAACATAAAAAGAAGGAAAAAAAGATAATTTTGATATCATAAAAAATTGATAACATATTCCATCTGAGCAATAAATAGCAATAGTTTTGTATTATAACTCAAGAGTTAAGTATGTATTCATGAGTTCATACTAATATAAATAAATCACCAGTTAATAAAGAAATGGAGGAGAAATGACAACTTCCCCTTATGCAAGAATTACAATTCATAAATGAAGAATGAGGAAAATAGAATGTTCCCATTAGAACATCACAGTAATGATTGCGACAATTAAGTTCCATCCAATGGATGCTAAAATTAGTGGGCAAAATTTTAAGCACAGACAGCATATTTGGGTACTCTCAAAATATCTCCCCAGATACTTACAAACTTCAGAGCAAAAAAGCACTAACTTTACAGTGGAGAATCTTAGTAGACATTTCAAGTGATTAATGTTAATATCATTAGTAATGCATAGCAACATTATGTGCCCCTTGTAAAGGTCACATAACACTGTGATATCCTTCTTAATAACACATAACCTCAATTTCATAATGAGAAACTCAAGTTGAGGGAAATTCTGCAAAATATGAGACAAGTTTACTTCAAAATGTCCAGGTTGTGAAAGATGAGGAAAGATGAGGATAAACTGTTCACACATTGGAGGAAACTTAGGAGACATGACAACTGAGTGCAATGTGGGATCCTGGAACAGAAAAAGACATGATGGATAAGTGGTGAAATCTGAATACATTCTGTGGCTTAGTTTTATGTTCTTATACCAAAGTTCATTTCTTAGTTTTGATTACTCTTCTATGGTTATGTGAATGTTAACATAGGGTAAATTGGATGAAGGGTACATGGGAAGTCTCTACACTATATTTTCCAACTCTTTGTAAGTCTAAAATTATCTTAAAAGAAAATTTTAAACAAAACAACAAGCAAAATTAAAAACTATTTACAAGGAGTTACACCCTTGAAATCAAATTATATTGACGATTTGTGTGTTCTTCTTACCTGTCTGTGCTGAGTTTAAATAATCAATTCTAAAATATGTTTTATGGCTTTAAGAACTAAAGTTACCTTACTCTCAAAAGCTTGGTTTAGCGCATTTTCTTTTCATCCATGCTATATTGATCTATGAGACAACCTCCTTGATAATCCTAAGAGAGTTCATCAGAAAGCTCACAATGCTAAATTAGAATAGAAAAGAACGCAAATCAAGTGAAATTAATAAAGCAAACGAAATAACAGTGAATGTAGCCCATATGTAAACTTCATCGTGGATTGAAAACAAAAGCAACTTCAAAAACGTTTTTAACAGTACCCTTGAGTAAACCCTTCAATTTGATTCACAAGTTGACATCTTCAGAAATGTTATTTAAAGACAGACCATGTTTAATCATTTTCACATTTCCTCTTTCATTCTCAGTAGTGTCAACTAATCATCAAATATGTCCATTATCTTTTTGCTGTAGCTGTTTCTCAACCAGGGAAATAAAAATACTGCACTGAAGTTAGAGACAAATTTTTACCCCATTTTACAAAGCCATAAACTACTTGTTTATTTAGTGATTTTCACTGACAATAAATATGGTGTTCTGTTGAGTGTTGGTAACAATGCTTCCCTTGTCATCGATGGCATGCAATAATATTGATGCCTTGTGTTTAGAGGTGTTATCTCTTGAAGAACTCAGTTATTCTTAAAGAGACCTACTCTGCCACTATGAACTAAGTATGCTACATTAACTTCCTAAGACCACTGGAGAACAATCTAAAGAACTGCAAACTTAATGACATGTAATACTAAGTGGTATATCCTGCTAGTCTTCAGAATTTACTGAGGTCTTGTTTCTGGTAAACAGGATTGGAATACCTCTCATGTTTGCTTTATGACATCCAAGGCTGATTTTTATAAACTGCAAAGTGGAATGGCAGATACATCTGAAAGAGCATGGAAAATAAACATTCCATTCCCAGGTTATTTTCTCACTACTTACTAACTTAAAATTAGGTAATTTACTCAGTCTTTGCTTACCTTTATTTTCCTTAACTATTTAAAAAAGTAATTTATAAAGACCTATCCAGGTATCCAATAAGAATGTTACAGGGATCTAGGATGGGGCAGTTTTACAAACTACCAAGCAAAATTTAAATACATAGGAGTTGGTGATGGTCAGGGAAGCCTGGAGTGCTGCAGTCCATGGGGTCTCAAAGAGTCAGACACGACTGAGAGACTGAACTGACTGATTGTTACCTATTACTTATATGTTATTGCTTGTTACTTATAACAACTGGAATCTAATCTTCAGAATTGGAATTACTTTTTATATCAATTGGAATTTATCTTCAAGTGCCTGGTATCCATAGATTTGCTCATCTATACATATAAGAAATCCTAAGTCTGAGTTATACTTTCCTGTGACTATGATTTACTCTCCTCTACAATTCTTTTTAAAAATTTTTTACATTTTAATGCAATACAGATATTGATCCAAAGGAACAAAGCAAAATAATAGAATTTCATGTAGAATAAGGCATCTTCTAGAGATCAGGCACAATGTTTTTCTCTGTCTCTGAATCAGGTTTAATTTTTTACATTAAAAGTTGTCAAATATTTTGAGGAACAGTTACAGGTACCTAAATGTGCTAGGATTGCTTCAAATTAATTTGGATTTTATACATTTTTAAGGCATTCTGTGATGATTGGGAAAACACTGAACTGGCACAACACAATGGCTGAAAAATAGTTAAGAATTTGAGAAATGAGATCTATTGTGCAATTTATACTTACAGTAAGTCTGTGAGCATAAAGGGGTTATAGCTCATTTTGCAGGAGAAACAACTGGGGCTAGAAAAGTTGAATAACTTGTTCAAAATGACCCAGTGGAGGTACCAAGCACTGATGCTGTGAAAACTGTTTCTCCAGAAGGAGACTAGAAAGGGTGATAGGGCAGACCCTCATCTGACCAGAGGAATTCTGTTTTGTATTTACCATTTTTTGTTTGAAGGTTCCTAGTGAGATTTCGTTTGAGAAAAGTAAGATAGTTCACATGCAAACAATTGTCAAACCAATTGGTTTAGATTGAGTGCACAATCCTTCCTAGTCATACTCCTGCCTGCCTTTATATCAGTCTTTAGTGATTCAGTCAAAAAATAGAACAGGCTGATAGCATTTGAGACATTTAGTTTAAAAGAGTAGCTTTTTTTTTTTTTTTTTTGACAGCAACCCACAAAGATAAATGCTGTAAAATCAAGATAAAAATACCAACACATAGCAGAAACAAAAGTACTACAAAGCAAAGACTGAATTCTGGTGTTTTTATTCTGCTCTATTGACTTAAAAATCAGCTTTGTGATCTAGTTTGTATAATAGGAATATTAAGAAGGATCATTGAAACAAATCTTTTAAACTTTCAGTTCAGATCAGTCGCTCAGTCTTGTCCAACTCTTTGTGACCCCATGAATCACAGCACGCCAGGCCTCCCTGTCCCTCACAAACTCCCGGAGTTCACTCAAACTCATGTCCATTGAGTCGGTGATGCCATCCAGCCATCTCATGCTCTGTCATCCCCTTCTCCTCCTGCTCCCAATCCCTCCCAGCATCAGAGTCTTTTCCAGTGAGTCAACTTATCGCATGAGGTGGCCAAAGTATTGCAGCTTCAGCTTTAGCATCAGTCATTCCAATGAACACCCAGGACTGATCTCCTTTGGAATGGACTGGTTGGATCTCCTTGCAGTCCAAGGGACTCTCAAGAGTCTTCTCCAACACCACAGTTCAAAAGCATCAATTCTTCAGAGATCAGCTTTCTTCACAGTCCAACTCTCACATCCATACATAAGCACTGTTTATTTCATTAAGTTGTTACAATGAGCTAGTAAAATATTCTAGATTTAAAACTGATAGATGATACCACCTAATGGTAACCTTTAAGTCAAAAAGGACTTCATCACCATTTCCAGAATTAATATTTACTATGAATTATTTGGGGCTTCGCTGGTGGCTCAGAGGTTAAAGCGTCTGCCTGCTATATGGGAGACTGGGTTCGAGCCCTGGGTTTGGAAGATCCCCTGGAGAAGGAAATGGCAATCCACTCCAGTACTATTGCCTGGAAAATCCCATGGACAGAGGAGTCTGGTAGATTAGTGTTTTCCCCACTGCACTAGAAGCTCTTTTATGTCTGACTTTTCAAAATTGACTTAAGTAGCAATGATATTGCTTTTCTTTGGGAGTGAAATGAAAACTGACTTTTTCCAGTCCTGTGGCCACTGCTGAGTTTTCCAAATTTGCTGGCATATTGATTGCGGCACTTTCACAGCATCATTCAGGATTTGAAATAGCTCAACTGGAATTCATCACCTCCACTAGCTTTGTTCCTAGTGATGCTTCCTAAGGCCCACTTGACTTCACATTCCAAGATGTCTGGCTCTAGCTGAGTGATCAGACCATCGTGATTATCTGGGTTGTGAAGATCTTTTCTGTATAGTTCTTCTGTGTATTCTTGCCACCTCTTCTTAATATCTTCTGCTTCTGTTAGGTCCATACCGTTTCTGTCCTTTATTGATCCCATCTTTGTATGAAATATTCCCTTGGTATCTCTAATTTTCTTGAAGAGATTTCTAGTCTTTCCCATTCTATTGTTTTCCTCTATTTCTTTGCATTGATCTCTCCTTGCTATACATTGGAACTCTGCATTCAGATGCTTATATCTTTACTTTTCTCCTTTGCCTTTAGCTTCTCTTCTTTTTACCTCTATTTGTAAGGCCTCCTCAGACAGCCATTTTGCCTTTTTGCATTTCTTTTTCTTGAGGGTGGTCTTGATTCCTGTCTCCTGTACAATGTCACGAATCTCCATCCATAGTTCATCAGGCACTCTATCTATCAGATCTAGTCCCTTAAATCTATTTCTCACTTCCACTGTATAATCATAAGGGATTTGATTTAGGTCATACTTGAACGGTCTAGTGGTTTTCCCTACTTTCTTCAAATTAAATCTGAATTTGGCAATAAGGAGTTCATGATCTGAGCCACAGTCCGCTCCCGGTCTTGTTTTTCCTGACTGTATACAGCTTCTCCATCTTTGGCTGCAAAGAATATAATCAATCTGATTTCGGTGTTTGCCATCTTGTGATGTCCATGTGTAGAGTCTTCTCTAGTGTTGTTGGAAGAGGGTATTTATTATGACCAGTGCATTCTCTTGGCAAAACTCTATTAGCCTTTGCCTTGCTTCATCCTGTACTCCAAGGCCAAATTTGCCTATATCTCCAGGTGTTTCTTGACTTCCTACTTTTGCTTTCCAGTACCCTATAATGAAAAGGACATCTTTTTTGGGTGTTAGTTCTAAAAGATATTGTAGGTCTTCATAGAACTGTTCAACTTCAGCTTCTTCAGCGTTACTGGCCGGGACATAGACTTTGATTACTGTGATATTGAATGGTTTGCCTTGAAAATGAACAGAGATCATTCTGTCATTTTTGAGATTGCATTTCGGACTCTTTTGTTGACTATGATGGCTACTCCATTTCTTCTAAGGGATTCTTGCCCACAGTAGTAGAAATAATGGTCATCTGAGTTAAATTCACCCATTCCAGTCCATTTTAGTTAGCTGATTCCTAGATGGCTCACTCTTGCCATCTCCTGTTTGACCACTACCAATCTGCCTTGATTCATGGACCCGACATTCCAGGTTCCTATGCATTATTGCTCTTTATATCATCGGATCTTGCTTCTATCATGTCACATCCACAACTGGGGTTTGTTTTTGCTTTGGCTCCATCCCTTCATTCTTTCTGGAGTTATTTCTCCACTGATCTCCAGTAGCACATTGGGCACCTGCTGATCTGGGGAGTTCATCTTTCAGTGTCCTATCTTTTTGCCTTTTCATACTGTTCATGGGGTTCTCAAGGCAAGAATACTGAAGTGGTCTGCCATTCCCTTCTCCAGTGGACCACATTCTGTCAGACCTCTCCACCATGACCCATCCGTGTCTCCACCTGGCATGGCTCAATTTCATTGAATTATGTAATTTTGAGTAATGCTCAAAAGTATCCAAGCCAGACTTCAGCAATACATGAACTGTGAACTTCCAGATGTCCAAGCTGTTTTAGAAAAGGCAGAGGAACCTGACATCAAATTGCCAACATCTGTTGGATCATCGAAAAAGCAAGAGAGTTCCAGAAAAACATGTATTTCTGGTTCATTGACTATGCCAAAGCTTTGACTGTGTGGATCCAATAAACTGTGGAAAATTCTGAAAGAGATGGGAATACCAGACCACCTGACCTGCCTCTTGAGAAACCTGTATGCAGATCAGGAAGCAACAGTCAGAACTGTACATGGAACAACAGACTGGTTCCAAATAGGAAAAGGAGTACGTCAAGGCTGTATATTGTCACCCTGCTTCTTTAACTTCTATACAGAGTACATCATGAGAAACGCTGGGCTGGAAGAAGCACAAGCTGGTATTAAGATTCCAAGGGGAAATATCAATAACCACAGATATGCAGATGACATCACCCTTATGGCAGAAAGTGAAGAAGAAATAAAGAGCCTTGATGAAAGTGAAAGAGGAGAGTGAAAAAGTTGGTTTAAAGCTCAACATTCAGAAAGCTAATCATCATGGCATCCGGTCCCATCACTTCATGGCAAATAGATGGGGAAACAGTGTCAGACTTTATTTTTTGGGGCTCCAAAATAACTGCAGATGCTGATTGCAGCCATGAAATTAAAAGACGCTTACTCCTTGGAAGGAAAGTTATGACCAACCTAGACAACATTTTAAAAAGCAGAGACATTACTTTGCCAACAAACATCCATCTAGTCAAGGCTATGATTTGTCCAGTAGTATGGATGTGAGAGTTGGACTATGAAGAAATCTGAGTGCTGAAGAATTGATGCCTTTGAACTGTGGTGTTGGCGAAGACTCCTGAGACTCCACTGGACTGCAAGAAGATCCAGCCAGTCCATCTTAAAGGAGATCAGTCCTGGGTGTTATTTGGAATACTGATGTTGAAGCTGAAACTCCAGTACTTTTGCCAGCTGATGCAAAGAGCTGACTCATTTGAAAAGACCCTGATGCTGGTAAAGATTGAGGGCAGGAGGAGAAGGGGACAACAGAGAATGAGATGGTTGGATGACATCACTGACTCAACGGACATGAGTTTGGGTGAACTCCAGGAGTTGGTGATGGACAGGGAGGCCTGCGGTTCATGGGGCACAAAGAGTCAGACATGATTGAGCAACTGAGTTGAACAGTGATATTGGTAACATGAATGAGGGTAGGGTAAATGATTTTTGGGATAGGAATCGTTTCTCTATGCAGTCTTAACCATTTTATTCCAAAAAATATCAAGCACCCATGAAGCTTAGGGAAAAATAATGAACATTATAATTAACTTTGTGAAGACCCTGCTGAAGTTTCTGGATGGTTGTTAAATGACACATGAAGAGTTGTTGGTGAGCATTTCCTGTATTTCCCCACATTTTTTTTTTGCCTTTCATTTGGTTTCCTTTATCCTATATCCTTCCTTCTGATTCCTTCTTTTCCTGTTTTACTTTCCCCTGGCTATTCCTTAGGCTGAGGCATAATCGTAAGTTTATTTGGTTGTAAACTAAAATGCTGAAAATACCATATGGTGTCAACTGTCAAATCTCAGACACAAGGCTATAAATTGTTTAATTTTGATTAGAAAATAATGTGCCTTTTTCATGCCTTTATTTTAACACTTAACAGTTATTACTTCTCCTCTTGTATTATAAATAATGGGTGGTCTGTTTTTGTCCTCTTTCGATATAGTTACTCAAGATGTAAATGAGTAATGAGCGGAATTAAACTTAGACATATTTATACTTGTTACCAGATATTTTGGATTCAGTAGAGGTACAACATACACAAGGCTTCCCAGGTGGTGCAGTGGTAAAGAACCTGCTTGCAATACAGGAGATGCAGGTTCAATCCCTGGGTTGGGAAGATACCTTGGAGTAGGAAATGGCAGCCCACTCCAGTGTTCTTGCCTGGGAAATTCCATGGACAGAAGAGCCTGGCTGGCTACAGTCCATGGGGTTGCAAACAGTTGGACATGACTGAGCAACTGAACACACAAACATACATGCAACATACAAATGTGACACAGTTTAATCAACAAAATCAAAGATGACAAAGATTTGGCAAGTTAGCTACTATTCTTCTATGCTGGGCTTTAGGCAGAAATCCTTAAATACAGTTTTCCTTTCAACTGGGCAAAAGCTGGACATTAACATCTTCCCTAATGTGCCATTTTAGATGATATGATTAGTTCATTGGACTTGGCTTTCTAAATGTAACATAATTGCCATCCCTCTCTTAACTGTGATGAATTCAGATAGGAAATGTTACTTTTCTCTGTAGCTCTGGTTTACATTGAGGAAACTGCCAAAGACACTGGTAAGTGTAAGTGAACTGTAGCCAAAGTGAGAGAACTGCTGGAGATGGCATCTGTTTGCTCTCTTTCTCTCCTATTATGAATTAGATTTTGGTTTCCTCCTTTTGCCTTTATTAATGAGCAAAATCTAAGAAGCCTTTTTTCAGAAGTATTGTCTTAGGGAATTCATCATACCTCTGATTCAAATGCAAACTTCTCTTCGAAGCCTTCCCTAAAGCTCAGGTGCTATTAATTTGCCATCATCTGTCCTCATGTCCCAGACAGCTAACAGTTTTTCAGGCATTAGAGAAAGCAGCATCCAAAGACTGTGAGAGGAGAAAACTCACAAAATTATATTCCATGCTCACACCTGAACCCATCTTCCAAGAAGTGGAATGAGACCCCACAACAGGCTTAGACCAATCAGCAGATTTATTCCCTCCAATTATTGTTGGAAGCTGGCCTCTGAAAATTATGGCCATTTAGAGGGGACGAAACAAGATTGGATTTAGTTAAAAGGAAAAAGAGGGGGGAATTGGATAAATAGTGGTCAATGTCTGCTGCATGGCAGAAATGTGACCATCAAATTTTTGATGATGTGCAATCAATTATTGAAATATATTTTAAGAGCACCATATCCTTAGTACTATATCTTGCCACCCCTCATGGAAAGAAAGATTATTAAGGAAATTTAATAATCTCTTAGGCTGAATGTGACCACATACAGGATCTGTTAATTTTCAGTGAGCATATTTGTGGCTTAATAGCATATGGATAGACACCTGCATATGAATTTTATTATGTTTATATTTGACGGTGTTGATGGGAAAATCCTTTTCTGTAATAGAGGAAACTGTACATGAACTCTTTTGCTGAGAGTTAGGCCCTGGTCTGCACAGCTTTTATTTTTTCAGATGAGATATAGTTTTGATGATGAAACAGGGCTGCTCATCATAGGAACTCTAGATGTGGAACTTGAACTGATCATATTACATCAAATATAACAGAAAAATCCATTGCATATGTGCAGTAATATCTTTAGTAATATGACTGAGTGATGCATCTAATATCTGGAAGGACTAATGACAGCATGCTTAAATAGATCTGTGTATGTATCTACACTTCAACTGTGCACAATTTATTTTAAGTTCTAGTAGCATTTTTTCACTCTATTGTTGCAGTTCAGTGTCTTGACATATTTTATTCGGCTTTTGGGTACATTCAGGAAATTGCTTTGGAGTGTGGTAATATGCCTATAGAACCCCATTACAATGATTTGTAAATAATGTCACCACCACTATTGCATTCTCCTCTTGGAAAAAGTACCTTACCTAGGAAATCTCTCTTAAGGCAAGCAATATACAATTTAATCAGAAATACTGTTTTTTCAGTTATTGCCAGCTTTTCTTTGCTTTGTATATTTGCAATAACTTGAGTGACCAGTTATCCTCAATTATTTTGTATCTTCTACGATATGATGGTGTCTTTCCAAGCATCAAACCTGACCCATCATGGATAGTCTTCTGTCTGCCATTTGAACATAACCTTAGAAGGTCAAGTGAATTGCATATCACATTCCTTGTAAACTTCCTATGGCCTTCATATGAGGCTGGACCTGGAGTCTGCTAGGTAGAATGACTTGAGAAAAAGCATCTTATACTTTCAGACGTACAAGTAGGGGTGAATCTGTATTAGTTGACCCTGGGTGACCAGATTAACTTCTGTCTGTGATGAGCTTGTTGTGGGAGTGAGAGGTTGAGGGGAAAAACAGCCTGCTCTTTCTTCTGTTGTATTCACATGGAACCATCCGTGTCTGTGCCTCCCAGAACATGTGGAATATCTTTAGCTAGTGAAAAAATAGCCTCTTTCCTACTGTCTTTGACTTTTCATTTAGCTCCTTTTGAAATGACTCTTTAATAAATGAAAGATTAAAGAAAAGCAGGCTGCCAAGTACCTGAAAGAAACCAGCTTTTGGAGCCAAGCTTATAATGTAAGCTTATAAACAAGGGCTTGGGCTTCAACAACAAAAAAAGAAGGATAAAAGGGTCAAGGAATTCCTCTATCCTATGTAGTCACAGACTGTAGCTTTCTTGTTGGAGTAAAACATGAATACAATGGACCCCTCTTGCCTCAAATTGTGCAGAGAGAGTATTGAGAAGGACAAAGATGAAGTTTCAGACATCTGTAAATGGCATGAGATTTTCTCCAACATGAGATTTTTAGACTGTGTGAAGCCACTTCTCATGGGCCACCTGTATACCATGGCAAGAGCAAGGCTACAGGCAAAAAGGGCAAGTCACATGCCTGGGATTTTCCTATAAGTGTTCCTAGGTTTCCAGTTATGCTAATTTTGGATAGAAGAAAGACACTGCTCAATTGGCCTGTAACTGCCAGCTGATATCTTGCTTTCCCCTTTGTATTTGTGCCTTTGTTTTCTACTTTTTAACTCTGCATATAGAATATATGACTTTCTGCAGAAATCTAGCCCTTCAAAGCTTTCAGCTGAAGGTTTCAATATTGCTTAGAGTATGGATGGAGGGCATCTTAGTATGAGAAGAAAAACTCTGTTTATAGTAATGGTTCCATCTTCCGAAGCTTATGCTTTAGGAGGACTATTTCACATCTCCCCATAGTACCCTCATATGGTCATACCAGATGAGCATCTTGGAGCACCTTGGGGCATCTTCCTTAAATAAGTCTCAATTATTTTGTTCTACACAGCTTCAGTATTTTATCTTGGTTCTCACAGTTGGTTAGGCTCACCTGAATGTATTATTTGTATATTAAACACTTCGTCTCTCTCTCTATCATGCGTGAGTGCTCAGAAGTATCCAACTCTTTGTGACCTCATGGAATATAGCCCACGAGGCTCCTCTGTCCATGGGATTTTCCAGGCAAAAGTACTGGAGTGCGTTGCCATTTCCTTCTCCAGGGGATCTTCCTAACCCAGGAATTGAAATCATGTCTCCGGTGTTGGCAGCTAGATTCTTTACCACTGCATCACTTGGAGAGTCCTATGCTCTTCCTAGCAAGAGAGAAATTGTTGGGATATTATTCTTGAACCATTAGGAAATATTTCTCTCTATCTGATATTCATCACTACTGCTATTATGACTGTGGTAGCAAAACACAAGCTTGCCCCAAAGTAATATTATTGTTTTACATTTATAACTTTGGAAATGCCTGTAAATCAAATGCTGAAGGCATCCTATAATTGTTGTTTCTTTCTGATAAGCAAGAAATTGAGACCATATGATTAATTCCTGTCTGTGCCACATGAAAATTTTAATTACATGAAAAATGGTTATAGTTTAAATGATTGGGTACTTGGAATAATTCAGGCCTTGTAAAAACAAGCATCCTCTGGCAACTCCACTGCCACAAAGTTTACATTTCAATTACCCTTATGACTAATTTTTCCAACTAAGAAGTGCTAGAAAGGAACAACAGGCAATTCTGAGAAGCAGCAACTTAAAATTCTTATTCTATTATAACAGTTTTTAAACTTAAGAATCCAACCTACAGGATGTTTAGGGACACTACTGGAAGGTGCTTCTCCCTCTGAGTGAGGGCTACTCATAAGTTATGAATAAGTAAGAGAACAAAGAGAATCAAGTCACAATAGACTAACGGCAGAAAGTACACACTTCTGCTTTATTGACTATGCCAAATCCTTTGACTGTGTGGATCACAATAAACTGTGGAAAATTCTGAAAGAGATAGGAATACCAGAACACCTGACCTGCCTCTTGAGAAACCTGTATGCAGATCAGGAAGCAACAGTCAGAACTGTACATGGAACAACAGACTGGTTCCAAATAGGAAAAGGAGTACGTCAAGGCTGTATATTGTCACCCTGCTTCTTTAACTTCTATGCAGAGTACATCATGAGGAACGCTGGGCTGGAAGAAGCACAAGCTGGAATCAAGATTGCTGGGAGAAATAACCTCAGATATGCAGATGACACCACCCTTATGGCAGAAAGTGAAGAGGAACTAAAGAGCCTCTTGAAGAAAGTGAAAGAGGAGAGTGAAACGGTTGGCTTAAAGCTCAACATTCAGAAAACTAAGATCATGGCATCTGGTCCCATCACTTCATGGGAAATAGATGAGGAAACAGTGGAAACAGTGGCTAACCTTATGTTTTTGGGCTCCAAAATCACTGCAGATGGTTATTGAAGCCATGAAATTAAAAGATGCTTACTCCTTGGAAGGAAAGTTATGACCAACCTAGATAGCATATAAAAAAGCAGAGACATTACTTTGCCAACAAAGTTTTTGGTTTTCCCTGTAGTCATGTATGTATGTGAGAGTTGGACTATAAAGAAAGCTGAGCACCATAGAACTGATGCTTTTGAACTGCTGGTGTTGGAGGAGATTCTTGAGAGTCCCTTGGACTGCAAAGAGATCCAACCAGTCCATTCTAAAGGAGATCAGTCCTGGGTGTTAATTGAAAGGACTGATATTGAAGCTGAAACTCCAATACTTTGGCCATCTGATGCGAAGAGCTGACTCATTTGAAAATACCCTGATACTGGGAAAGATTGAGGGCAGGAGGAGAAGGGGACGACAGAGGATGAGATGGTTGGAATGCATCACCGACTCAATGGACAAGAGTTTGGGTAGGCTCTGGGAGTTGGTGATGGACAGGGAGGCCTGGTGTGCTACAGTTCACGGGTCACAGTCGGACACTACTGAGCGACTGAACTGAACTGAACTGAGACTTCTGAGTATAGGAACAGTGTGGCTACTCTTCTATACAAAGAAGTTAAATACTAAGGGAAGAATAGTATATACTTTTATATACTATTATCTATATAGGTAATAGATTTATGATAGACAGTAGATAATATACTCTGTTTACAAATTCTCCTAAAATATCTTCTCAAGTAAATGCAATGCTCATGTGGCCCACAACTATGAAGATATTTTGTGAATGGAATGAAAAATTACAAACTAGAATAGATGAGCAACAAGGATATATTACATATAGCACAGGGAATTATAACCATTATCTTACAATAACTCTTAATGGAGTATAATCTGTAAAATATTGAATCACTATGCTGGACACCTAGAACTAATATAATATTGTAAATCAACTATCCTTCAATTAAAAAAGATATTTTGCTAGTTCAGAGAAATTCCTATGAATGATTTATTGAGTCTTGATCTATGTTTCAGCCATTTTACCTCTAATTAGTAGTCTTAAATGATCTGGTATGTTGAGTAGAAAAGAAAATGCTTTTTAAGAAGCAGGTTGAATATCATTTAAATAAATTCTCTATTGTCTTTAATGTGTAAGTTCAGAGCATCGCTTCTTAACACCAGTCATGACTATTATGAATTGCTCCAAATATTTCTTGTATTCTTAACATGGGTTTTTCAGAAAGTTTTAGTAATAGCATTTCCTAACGCCAGTACCAGCTGCATAACGTGTTTGAAAATATGTAGGAGGGTTTACATGGAATAGAAGAAAAAGCTACTATTTGTTCATTTTTGAAATGGTATCTTTGGAGCTTGTGAGAGCTGAAGGAGGTGGCAGGAGGGCTTGGTTCGTGCTGCTAAATGTTTAATTTCATGTCTAGGAAGAGCAGGTGCACAAAGGTACGTACTCACTTATCTGCTCTCACCTCATTGATTTTCAGTGAATAGACCATGAACTATTCCCACCTCATTCATAATATCTATGTCACAGTCACCTCACCTGTCACAAAGACATAAAAGTGAATGAAGTGAGTGTTCTCTTTTTGTTTTTGATGAGTAGAGCTTGTCAGTTGCTGCCTTACTGTCAAACTGTGAGCTGAAACTCTGGGAAGCTTTGGGTTCTTTGTGTTCTTTGACTAGCTTATGTTTATGTGGAGCTGTTGGAGACTACCTTACTACCAAATAGGTGCATTAATTTTAGATACTAAAAATTAAAAAAATTCTCTGAAATGGATCAGTATATTTATAAAGCTTTCTTCTTTTAGCCTCAGATCTAGACATTTCCTTCAAAGTGAACTATATGACTCTTTTTAAGTATCGGCTTTTTGTGGGATGTTTTTTAGTCTTGAAAGATGGCACTCCCTATTCATTATATTGTATTTTAGTAATTGTTACAGGGAAGCATGGATGACCAATTACCAAGGCACAAACTTTGGTTAGATGCTTCAACTGATCATAAGTGACTATCAACTCTGCTCTCATTTTAGCTTACTGTCAAATAAAAGTATTCATGCTAAGTTTGTAATACAGAATATGGCAATCCATATATTTTTCAAGTTACAACCTAGGATTTTGCTACCAGATATTTTTCAGAATATTAGTTATGAGAAAATTGTCCTGAAGAATTATTATCAAAGGATTGGTTGTGGAAGGTTGTCTGGAGAATATAGTATATCTGTATAGTGTTAGAATAGTGTTTCTAAACTAGGTTCCTGAGTTACAGTATACCTCAAGAGGTAATAAGATGTTCAGAAACTTTAATGAGAAAACAGTTGCTGTTTGAGCTGCTTTGAATTTCAATTGTGACTAATATTGGATACTAAAGCATTGTTGTTTTGGAGCACAATATTTGGTCTTTCATTGAGTTGTAATTTCAGTGTCAGTATTAATCAGTCGTGTCCTCCTCTCTGTGACCCCATGGACTGTTGCCCACCAGGCTCCATTGTCCATGGGATTTTCCAGGCAAGAGTACTGGAATGGGTTGCCAATTCCCTTCTCCAGGGGATCTTCCCAACCAAGGGATCAAACCTGGGTCTCCCTCATTGCAGGCAGAATCTTTACTGTCTGAGTCACCAGGGAAGGTAGCCATCATCCTTCATTGGGCCTCTCAAGTGGCTCAGTGGTGAAGAATACATCTGTCAAGCTGGAGATGCAGGTTCGATCCCTGGTTCAGAAAGATCCCCTGGAGAAGGAAATGGCAACCTACTCTAGTATTCTTGCCTGGAAAATCCCATGGACAGAGGAGCCTGGGGGGTGTTCTACAGTCCATGGAGTCAAAGAGAGTTGGATATGACTTAGCAACTAAACAACAAATTACCCTTCATCGAGGGAGCTTCCAGAATAGACCTTTGAAAATCAGTGCTAAGTGTACTTCAGGAATGTTGCTGAGAACCTGATTTATTGTGGTGAAACTACCCCTTTAGGAGGACACATGGAAAGAAGTTTCCTAAGGTCTCACTGTTAAGTGTGGTTGATTTTTCTTTGAAGAAAGATGTATTTTATTCATTGTTAAGTATTTTAAATATAAAACTGCAAGAACTATAAACTGAGCATTCAAATATGCTTTTACTTCACACTGAGTATCATCAAGCTCTAATTTGCCACTTTTCTCTATAAAACTTTCTAGACCTTTTGGTATATCTTTGCTATACTTCTAGCTTTGTCTCTTTTTCCTAAATTTATTTTACCATCTCCCTATCTTCTTCAGAAATTTAATCTAGTTTTATTGCCTACATCTGTGTGGAGTGATTTATATTTTTTTGGTAGGTTGGAGATATGCATATAGTATGATTTTATACTTGTTCTTATCAACTCAACTTGATTCTAAGCTTTCCCATGACAACCTTCACACCTTAATTGTGTTATTTCTATCACAGATAAACACATTCCCTCATTTATAATACATAGTGTATTCATTCGTTTGTCTGTTATGTTTTAGTCACCATTATTGAGTGTGTCTGAAGAGAATTGGCTCAGATGGTAAAGAATCTAACTGCCATGTAGGAGATCTGGGTTCAATCCCTGGGTCTGGAAGATCCTTTGGAGAGGGAAATGGCAACTCACTCCAGTATTCTTGCCTGGGAAGTCCCAAGGACAGAAGAAACTGGTGAGCTACAGTCCATGGGGTTGCAAAGAGTCGGACATGACTGAGGGACTAACACTTTTACTTTAAGAGCAGTGAAAAGTGAAGTTACCATTCACTGAGATGAGGAAGACTGCAGGAGCAGGAGTTTGGGGTGGGGATGGGAAATAAAAGAAATTTTAGACAAGTTAAGTCTGAGGTGAACATATTTGTGGTTATATTTTCCTCAGAACCATTCTGGTCTCATTTACAGGCAGTGACTCACATCTATTAATAAGAAACAGTAGTGTAGATGTAGGCCATTACTCAATGATCCTTTCCCTCTCATTTTGATGGACAACCAAGCAGTATCTATCTTGTTAGGGCACATTAAGTACATCTGAATCCAGGTCTCAGATCCTTGATTCCTAAAAAAGACAATGAACTTGCAGTGATGTTGGGGTGGGTCTTTCCCTGGCATCAACTCCTTCATTGTCAGAAATCAGGATGATCTGTGGATTACAGCTAAAACGACCATACCATCGTTGGCAGAGGTGAACACAGAATTCAGCATGCTTTGCTTTTAACTATTCCTAAAGCATTCACAGTCCCCTATCCCATCACTTTTTCAAGCCTCAGGGCAGGACTATTGTGGCCAGTGAGGCACTGATCACAGAGTTCAAAATTAAGGAGATCCTAGAAAAGCTCAGTGATTAAGATAAATACTATTTGAATATAATATATATTTTTTAAACTCAGGATTAACATAAAAATCCATGGATTAATAACAGTGCCATGCCTAGTCAGAAGAATGGGTCTGAAGCAAAATGAAAAATCAAGCACTTTTTCAACAATTTGGTGAATATATATGTCTATATCTCTGTCTCCATATATTGTTTCTTTAGGACCAACTCATTAGTTTTCCTTTATTCATTAGTCAACTTACCAGTTCTTGGCACTAAAATAGGAGATGAAGAAAAAGGTGACTCTTTCTGCTGTTAGCAGTCTGATGAGAAAGAAGCCTGAGCAGTATATTATACGATTTGGAAATAACAGCTTATTTTTCCATGTCACATACTCACAGCTACAGTGCTTTTGATTATTTGCCATAAATACTGATACTTTAAACCTGAAGATATTATGTATATGAAATCACCTACACTAGGTTTTCTAGATGATGTTAGATGAAGAGTGGGAGAAGGAAATGGCAATCCATTCCAGTATTCTTGCCTGGAGAATCCCATGGACAGAGGAACCTGGTGGGCTGCCATCTATGGGATCGCACATGACTGAGTAGTAGCAGCAGCAGCAAACCAAGAGTGACAAACTCAAATGCCTTAAGAGTTCAGGGAAGAATGTGAAGAAAGGCAACTGGAAAAATAAGGAATGCTTTCCCTATCTGAAGCGGACAGCTGGTACTCAGACTCAGTCAATGATTGCTATATATTTATTTAGGTTCAATAATACCAAATCTTCAGGTTTTCCAAAAAAAGTTGGAAACACAAATTCCTAATGAAAACCTCTCCTTATTTAAAGTTTGGAAAACACTGGTGCCCACCAAGGATCTCTGCCAGGTGAATTTGGTTCTTGGGCCTCCCATCTACTATCTTTGCTTTTAGGTCTTGTGTGCTCTGCTTTGAGGGCCTAAACACTTCCAGTAATTAAGGCCTGCTGATAGGATACAGGTAGAAAGCCCCCTTCTTCTTTGTCCAGGACTTGCAGTATTTCTGGTATGGACCTAACAGAAGCAGAAGATATTAAGAAGAGGTGGCAGGAATACACAGAAGAACTGTACAAAAAAGATCTTCACGACCAAGATAGTCACGATAATGTGATCACTGACCTAGAGCCAGACATCTTGGAATGTGAAGTCAAGTGGGCCTTGGAAAGCATCACTACGAACAAAGCTAGTGGTGGTGATGGAATTCCAGTTGAGCTATTTCAAGTCTTGAAAGATGATGCTGTGAAAGTGCTGCACTCAATATGCCAGCAGATTTGGAAAACTCAGCGGTGGCCACAGGACTGGAAGAGGTCAGTCTTCATTCCAATCCCAAAGAAAGGCAATGCCAAAGAATGCTCAAACTACCGCACAATTGCACTCATCTCACACGCTAGTAAAGTCATGCTCAAAATTCTCCAAGCCAGGCTTCAGCAGTATGTAAACCGTGAACTCCCAGATGTTCAAGCAGGTTTTAGAAAAGGCAGAGGCACCAGAGATCAAATTGCCAACATCCGCTGGATCATGGAGAAAGCAAGAGAGTTTCAGAAAAACATCTATTTCTGCTTCATTGACTATGCCAAAGCCTTTGACTGTGTGGATCACAATAAACTGTGGAACATTCTGAAAGAGATGGGAATCCCAGACCACCTGACCTGCCTCTTGAGAAACCTGTATGCAGGTCAGGAAGCAACAGTTAGAACCGGTCATGGAACAACAGACTGGTTCCAAATAGGAAAAGGAGTGCGTCAAGGTTGTATATTGTCACCTTGCTTATTTAACTTATATGCAGAGTACATCATGAGGAACGCTGGGCTGGAAGAAGCACAAGCTGGAATCAAGATTGCTGGGAGAAATATCAATAACCTCAGATATGCAGATGACACTACCCTTATGGCAGAAAGTGAAGAGGAACTCAAAAGCCTCTTGATGAAAGTGAAAGAGGAGAGTGAAAAGGTTGGCTTGAAGCTCAACATTCAGAAAACAAAGATCATGGCATCTGGTCCCATCACTTCATGGGAAATAGATGGAAAAACAGTGGAAACAGTGTCAGACTTTGTTTTTTTGGGCTCCAAAATCACTGCAGATGCTGATTGCAGCCATGAAATTAAAAGACGCTTGCTCCTTGGAAGGAAAGTTATGACCAACCTTGATAGTATATTAAAAAGCAGAGACATTACTTTGCCGACCAAGGTCCGTCTAGTCAAGGCAATGGTTTTTCCCGTGGTCATGTATGGATGTGAGAGTTGGACTGTGAAGAAAGCTGATCGCCGAAGAATCGATGCTTTTGAACTGTGGTGTTGGAGAAGACTCTTGAGAGTCCCTTATACTGCAAGGAGATCCAACCAGTCCATTCTAAAGGAGATCAATCCTGGATGTTCATTGGAGGGACTGATGCTAAAGCTGAAACTCCAATACTTTGGCCACCTCATGAGACGAGTTGACTCACTGGAAAAGAGTCTGATGCTGGGAAAGGTTGGGGGCGGGAGGAGAAGGGGACGACGGAGAATGAGATGGCTGGATGGCATCACCGACTCTGTGGACATGAGTTTGAGTGTACTCCGGGAGTTGGTGATGGACAGGGAGGCCTGGCGTGCTGTGATTCATGGGGTCGCGGAGAGTCGGACACGACTGAGCGACTGAACTGAACTGAACTGCAGTATTTCCAGATTGTGAGCAAATGCATCCAAAATCTGTGACAGGCACTTTATTCTAGATTGTTACAATAATTCCAAGAGTTGTAGAGCATATCTTCTCTAGATAAAGTTTTAGGTAATACTTTACGGTTTATTGTACTTTATAACTTTTGTCTCATTTGTCCCATTACCGTACACTTTCTTCTTATCGATAGAATTCTAGGTTATTCATTCACTTGTTTGCTCAAAAAACGTTTAGTGAGGGTCTACTACATGCCACACAACCTACTGGATGGCGTGTAGGTACTCAATGATAAATACAAATTGATAAGACAGTCTATCAACATCTAATCTCTTCTCTTTTAGTAACAGCAGCAGTTTAATTTGGGATGACAGTATCTAGCCAATCATGGCACTTTCCCTCATGCTTGCATATTGTTGTGGACATGTGATTAAACTCTATCTGATGAGGTTGTTATTGGTTATTTTCCCCTAAAAGATATGTTGAATTCCTTAACTCGCTAAGGATCGGACACGACTGAGCGACTTCACTTTCACTTTTTACTTTCACACATTGGAGAAGGAAATGGCAACCCACTCCAGTGTTCTTGCCTGGAGAATCCCAGGGACGGGGGAGCCTGGTGGGCTTCGGTCTATGGGGTCACACAGAGTCAGACACAACTGAAGTGACTTAGCAGTAGCAGCAGCAGCAGTACCTCAGAATCTGACCATATTTGTAAATAGGGTTGTTGCCCATGTAATAAGTTAAGATGAACTTATACTGAGTAAGTAAGGATTTGAATCCAATGATTGGTATACTCATAAAAAGAGAAGACACTCAGACCAAAGGAAGAAAATAACATGGGAAAACACAGAAAAAGAGAGAACACCATATGACAGCAGAGCTAGCAATTAAAATAAATCACAGCTGTAAACCAAAGAACATCAAGAATTGATGGCCACACCAGAAGCTAGAAAGAGGAAATATTCTCTCCAGGAAGTCATAAGGATCCTAGCTCTGCTAATACTTTGATTTCAGACTTCTGGACTCCAGAATTGTGGGACATAAACTTCTTTTTTTCTAAGACACCCAGTGTGTAGTAATTTGTTATAGAAGCCCTAGGAAACTAATACAGAAGTATAAGTAAAAATGGTCAGATGGGATTTTTGATAATATTCCTTTTAAAATGATGTACATTTTTTGCTAGAAATATGGACATAATGATGGTGCTGGAGAAGACTTTTAACAGTCCCTTGAATTGCAAGGAGTCAAACCAGTCAATCCTAAAGGAAATAAATCCTGAATATTCATTGGAAGGACTGATGCTGAAGCTGAAGCTCCAATACTTTGGCCTCCTGATGTGAAGAGCCAACACATTAGAAAATTTGTTGGAAAAAATTGAAGGCAGGAGGAGAAGGGGTTGACAGAGGATGAGATGATTGAATGGCATCACCGATTCAATGGACATGAGTTTGAACAAACTCTGGGAGTTAGAGAAGGACAGAGAAACCTGGCATGCTGAAGTCCATGGGGTTGCAAAGAGTTGAACACAACCGAACAACACTTGGACATAGTACTTTGAGCCCCAGATGACATGTTGAATCACGTGGCATATTTGAGGATGAGATGCACACACTAAAGTCGGTAGTGAGGAGCTCTGGAAGAAGTCTGGGACATGGCAGGATAAGCCCTACCTCTGGACTTCTTTTATATGAGATTTAAATAAACTTCTGTGTTATTTAAATATGCCATTTGAACTTCATGTTATATGCAGCCACACATAATCCTAACTAATATACTGGTCTTCAAACATATGTGAGTATGGTGTAGAGGAGTCACACATGTGGAGGCAGGCAGCAAACTTCAGGAAATATTTTAAGAAAGGGAAGATATTTTTTAATTAAAAAAAGTTTATTTATTTATTTTTAATTTCTTGGCTGTCCTGCATGGCATATAGGATCTTAGTTCCCTTGGTCAGGATTGAACCTGCATCCCAGGAAGCAGTCTTAACCACTGGGTCACCAGGGAAGTCCCCAGGAAGGAGACATCTTTGAAGTGGGAGAAGAAGGGAAGAATGGAGTTGGCAAAACACTCCAAATTAAATCTATTTATATTATTATATTTCCTAGTAGCCTTACTGACATCAATTACTAGAATGATCAGAAAATTATCTCATATTCATGTTGACTGTTGTGTGCAAATGCCTGCTTTGAAGAGTTGATTCATACATGACAGCAAAATGTTAGAAATGTTAGATTTTGAGTTCCAGTAAGCCTAGCTTATAATGTTTTCTCTCTGGCACTCACTAATTGTATACTGTCACTTGTCTGATACATCTGAGTATCAGTTTTCCATCTATATAGTCTGAAATGCATCTGACATCTAGGCTATTACAAGGAGTCCATGAGATAATACATGTACCAGTGCTTAATGAGGAATAATTGAGATAGTTCATCTAGGAATACCTGAATTATAAATGAGATATGAAGAATAAATTGAGATAAAAGAAAACTGCCTTAACACCTGCCTTTTATATAATGGATAGTCAATAAATATTATGCCCCCTCCATTCTTTCATCTAACTGATTTTTCTTCTGTAGTATCAAATAAGTCAAAGAACTTAGACTTTCATGGGGAGGAGGAAGTAATTGTTAATTCAATGATCCATATGCTTTGCTGTGCATAGCAGATCATACTGTAATACACTAAAAGGCTAGCCTTTGTGTTTAGTTGCTGCTTCAATGGAAATGATAGCTTCATTGAAATAGAGCTTCTGGTGTCTACTCAGTTCAATCATCTCAAGGATATATTATCTTTCAGGTATTACGTAGAAACTTTTAATACAAGGGACTTCTTTACAATATCCCGGGGTAAAGGCTGTATGGTTAACCTTAATCAGCTGAATATTTTTTCAGTTGAATCTCTGCATAGAAAAATTTTATAGAAACAGCTTGGCACCCATTGGGAAAAATAGTTACACTTAAATCTAGCTTAGCCATTTAGTCAACATGATTAGGACATTTAGATCTTTCCAAAATAGTGTGTGTGTGTGTGTGTGTGTGTGTGTGTCTGTGTGCATGTGTGTTAGTTGCTCAATCATGTACGACTCTTTGTGACCCCATGGACTGTAGTCTGACAGGCTTCTCTGTCCATGGGGTTCTCTGGGCAAGAATACTGGAGTGGGTTGCCATGCCCTTCTCCAGGGGATCTTCCCGCCCCAGGGATCAAACCCGGGTCTCCTACATTACAGGTAGATTCCTTACCATTTGAGCCATCAGGGAAGCCACCAGAGAATATATATATACATGCATTTTTTCCTATTGTACTTTCTTTCTTCTAATATTACTCGGGACACAGGAGTTATTATGGAATCCTTAGAATATGTCACATCTCTTTATCTCATTCAGATGCTTCCTCTTCCTTCCCCACTCTGGTCTGAGTTTTCTATATTTTGAGATCAATTCCTTTCCAGGATAGGAAATCTATAAAGAATTTGTGACTTGGGTAATATATAGTAATATTTTATTTTGGATTATTGATCCTCAAAATTTATTCAGTTGTTTGCTCTATAGTGTTGTTCCAGGTACCCAAATGAATTGTCACGTGGTTCTGATTTTGAAACCACGTGCTCATTTCTGTTAAAGTTTCCTCTATTCTGTACAACTTCAATCACCTTTACTTAAAGCCATAGCCCCACTCTAGGTTATAGAACTATTTAGTTTGGCTCCCAATTGGAAAAAGGTAGCTACTCGTAGAACTATAGATTCTATATGAAGCCAGCCGTGTTATTGGTCTTAGTCTGACTGGTTATGTGGTTCTAATTATCAGGTCATATATTACAGGTAATTAGATTCCCTTTTCATGCCATTTGACCTGAGTGCATTTCTTGGTTTTAGAAGTCTAATGGGTTCTGTGAATTCTCTAGGGAGATGACATCCTGACTGTGTTTCACTTACCCAGCAGTGACTTCTGACCTGTATTTATACTTATTGTAAGATGTTAGGATCAGCCTGCTCACCATGAATATGCTTGACATTGACTACTTGTCTCTAGCCATGGCTGATGTAGGACTTATCTTGCCTGCCTGCCCAATTCCCCCAAGAAATCTACCTCTAATTTTTTGATGACTAAATCCCTGCTCTCACTTTTTCTGCCTTAACTGATTTTCCTCGACTGGATCCTGTAATTTTCAAGTAGGTACTCTAAATGTCCTATAGTAAGGATAGAGGATAATGAGCTTGGGTAACTTGGTGGTTTGTTTTCTGTGCAGAAAGGAGTAAAAGATTTAAAATGTTAACCTGTAGCTAAGCAGTACCTCATTGTGACCTTTGGCGAAACTGTAATGCAAGTGTATTAAGAGCATTTTTATACTTCTTCATAAGGTGTCCCTTCTCTTTTTCTCCTTTTCTCTTCAAAAACTTTAATCTTTAGCTGCCCCAAGTCATCCCAATGGGAAGTTGGTAACAAAACTTTAGGTGTCAATGATAACATGTTAAATCTTCTAGAATATTTTCATGATAAAAGAGTACCAGGGGATCTCTGAGAGTAGATTTTAAGACTTTTTGGCCTCCTCCAACTGTATTATTTTGCAAAAAATGATCTCCCTTGATTTGGGGTTCAAATGACTGAATTATTAACAAAAAATTAGGACAATAAATATATAGTTATTTCTTTTTTATCTTAAAAGTATAACATTTATAAAAATGTATCATATATCATCATCATTCTCTAGATGATGAGAGTTTTCAATAAGAAAAATGTAGAGAGGACATCATCTCAAAGTAAAAGACAGTATTTTTCAGAAAAGGACATGTATTGTTAATTTTGAATGCAGAAATTTTACACTAAATTTTCTAATGTATGTATTTCTGTGCTAGAAGTATTTCAAATTGACACAGTTTCATTGGAACTAAAATAAAAGGAGGAAAAAAGGATGGAAGGAAAAAAAGGAAGCCAAATGTTCATTTTTTTTTCAGGATACTGATTTTTTTAGTCACAGCTGTTGTTGAAAATCTAGCTTCATGGAATTGTATTTATGATGACAATAGTGAACTTTATCTGTAAGATAAGAATGGTTGGAAAATCCCCTCCCACCCCCTTTTCTGTTCTGACAGATTGTTATTAATAGATTAACAACAGACCCTGCCAAGCATCTTCCAAAACAAGACCCGCTTCCACCCCTCCTCAAAATTTCCCTTCTTTTATAAAACCCCAGCTTTTCCCTCTCTTCTTTTAGATGCTTCTCATTAATGAATGTTTCCCCCCTAATGAAAGAGCCTGAGTAAAATTGTCTTAATTATCTGGTGTATTTTGTCTTTCACAATGAATATATCCAACCTCATTCACCTCCCCCACATTTGTGTTGTAATCAATTCAGCATTCTTTGTGGACTCAGAGAAGTCAAATCACAACTGCTTTGTCCCCTTTCTCTTTGCCAATGAGAACAAAATGGGCAGGGAGACTGTCTCCTACTGCTCCAGATGGCCTTTAGACAGTGGACACTCATCCTGAGTAACTGTTATTTACTCAACACAGAGCAGACAGATATTTTCCTGACCTGGATATCATGTATCTCTGAGGTTTTTTGGTTTATTTTTATGTTTTTGTTTATATTTTTGTTTTTCCTGGGGCTGATTGTGGAAGGCTTTTGTGAGCAGAAAGTAAATGAATGATTGTTACTTAACACTTTAAATTAGAATTCAGTTTATTAAAAGCACACTTTAAAATCTGGTTATTCCTTAAACCTTTAAATTCAATGTCCATATGTGATTATATCTAGTAAACATGAAGGATTGCTATGGAGGATGGGTGATAATTTTCAATCAATTCAAGTTGAAATGAATAAACTTAAATAACCTGGCTCATTCTAGACTTAACCTATTACATTCCTTTAAACCTTTAAAATATGTTTAAATTATTTCATCCTTTGATTTTTTTCAAAGGATGAAGTAAATTTTATAATATGTATACCTAATTCTATGGCTTGCTGGAGTTAGAAGACACTTTCTCACTTAAGAAATAGCTTTATTGTTCCAAGTTAGTTGGAGCTTCCCTGCCCATGAGAAATGAGACAGCTTGTTGACGAGAGAATTTTTTGCCTGCATTGGACCGTGAAGAAAGCTGAGTGCCGAAGAATTGATGCTTTTGTACTGTGGTGTTGGAGAAGACTCCTGAGAGTCCCTTGAACTGCAAGGAGATCCAACCAGTCCATTCTAAAGGAGATCAGTCCTGGGTGTTCATTGGAAGGACTGATGCTGAGGCTGAAACTCCAGTACTTTGTCCACCTCATGTGAAGAGTTGACTCATTGGAAAAGACCCTGATGCTGGGAGGGATTGGGGGCAGGAGGAGAAGGGGACGACAGAGAATGAGATGGCTGAATGGCATCACCCACTCGATGCACATGAGTTTGGGTGAACTCTGGGTGTTGGTTATGGACAGGGAGGCCTGGCGTGCTGCGATTCATGGGATCACAAAGAGTCAGACACGACTGAGCGACTGAACTGAACTGAACTGAACTCAATGAAGCCAATTCATCTTGCACCAGTGAGATAACATGCACTCTTGCTTCTAGTTGCTTTTACAACAGGTATTCTTAATCTAAACTCTTTAGATTCACTTGGTTTCTGTTGGGTTTCAGTCACATCTCACCAACTATTTTTCTTATGAGATGGTTTCTGCAACATCTCAGGAAAGTAGCAGTCTTCCTCTGATTAATTGAATGCTAGATTGTTTTTATATTCTTCTTCTACGACTGGCCACAGTAATTTTGTGGATATTAAAAAGACCTGCAGTTGATTCTGCATATCTGCCATGATGTGGTCTGTCTGAAAGACCACAGCTTCTAAGATCCCACTACATGCATTTCTTCATGGACTAGTGTTTCTAACTCAATGGAGAAAGGCAACACAGCCTCAGTTAATGTAGAAACCCAAGAGTCTAAGATTATAGAAGGGAGGGAGAAGACAGGGAGCATAGAGTAGAGTATAGCCTAATGACAACATGACCTTTGGTCATGCACCAATGACAGCCTCAGGTTCTTTAACAGTGTAATATCTATCACAATGTGCATGATTAAAAATAGTGAAATCATTAGTGAAAAATGCTTGGAATGTATATTTTTTAATAATTAAAAGGCATGAAGCCTATGATTACCATATTTATATTTTTATTACCTAGATATAAAATATTTCGCAGTAAACATCTAATGGATATTTTATTTTTAAAAGATGCATTTTGAATGAAAGAAAGATTGCATAGAAAACAGCATACAACAAGAATAGTCCTTCAAATTTTGTGAGTGAGTATATATCACAGAAAGAAATAGTCTTGGGTAATAAAACAACCAAACTCTGCTGTATAGACTATGTGACACAAAATATGTATTGCTTCTGAAGTAAATTAAATATGACTTAGGAGAATGAACTAAAGAGACAATTTCTGGAACTGAGAGCCCAGAAACTTTTACAATAAATAAAATAAATCCTAACAAGTACTGTTTTTTCCCCCTTCAGGCCTTTCCTTTTCAAGTGATAAATGCTTACAAAACAGATATTCAGCAACATAACCAAATAGATTCACTGGGACTGAGGAACACTTCACAACTGTAATTTTGATTCTTCAAATTTTTGGAAACAAAACTACTTTGGGATAAATAATGAAATATTAAGCCAAAATAATATCTGATGAAAAAACATTTTGAATCTGTGACTTCTTTTTGAAGTCATATCTTTTTGGATTGTTGTTGTTGGTTGTCATTAGGTCATGTCCTACTCTTTGTGACCCCATGGACTGTAGCCCACCAGGGTCTTCTGTCCATGGACTTTCCCATCCTTTTGGATGATCATCATTAATCTCAAATGTCAGATTTAGTAGTACATACACTGAGAATTCAGAAATGTCTAGGTACAGGTTTCTATCTATGCCATCAGGATTCTTTCATTTATACTGCCCACTGTGTGGTCCCTTAAGGAGATTCCTCACATGGTACAAAGATCAATGTCAGAAGCTCTAGAGTTAGTATGAAGAGGAAGTATCCTTTCTCCCCTTGAGTTGTATAAATTTATGTAAAACAAACAAACAAACAAAAAGAGTGAGTTGGATTTACAGTCACAAGTCAAATATTCAGAAGTCCTTGACTGGCTGAGCCTGGCTGTCCTCACCTAGCCATCTGGGTTATAAAACATCTGAGTTTTATAACTCGGAAGGAAGGAGCAAAGATGTGCAAAAAATATGGAAAGATAATTCCCTTGGCAAAACTATGATGTATTCAAAATGTTTTATCTTCTCACTGTCCTTCCATTCTTTCTCAGCCTTTCATGCATTCCCAGGGCTCTCATAATCAGAGAATGCAGATGTCTCTTGACCATAGCATCAGCTCATCAGCCCATTGCTTTATTATAGGGTTTGTCAACTCCACCATCCCTACAAACTTGTTGGTTATCTGTGCCACTTTCTTCTTACTGTACTTTTTAGGTGAAAATAGGTTTCAATAAGTTGATCACACATAAAGGCAGTCTATTAGTAGTTTAGCTTGGGCTGGTATAACAGAACACCGAAGATTGGGTGGCTTAAACAACACACACGTATTTCTCATAGTTCTGAAGGCTATATGTCCAAGATCAGCATATTGGCATGGTCCGACTCTGGAGAGAATTCTCTTCCAGACTTGTAGATGACTACTTTCTTGCACTATCCTCATATGGCATGGAGAGAGAGTTGAGGGAGACAGACAAACAAGTACAGTCTAATGTCTTACTTGTCTTCCAAGGATACTAATTCTAACATCCTATCATCACAGGGCCTTTACTCTCATGATCTGATCTAAATTAATTTCCTTCTAGAAGTCTTACCTCTGGATATCATCAAACTTGGGATGAAAGCTTCAACATATGGATTTTCATGGGATACAACCATTCAGTCTATAGCAATCAGTATATGAGTTATCATTTTCTAAGGCAAGCTATTAAAGGAGGATATGGGGAGGAGGGAGGTGGGAGGGAGGTTCAAGAAGGGGAACACATGTACACCCGGGGTGGATTCATGTCAATGTATGGCAAAACCAACCAATATAATATTGTAATTAGCCTCCAATAAAAAAATAAATTAAAAAAATAAAGTTTCTCCAGTAGGTTGCCGTGGCAATATAGCAGGTAGGGGCAGAGGGATGAGGAAGAGAGATAGTTTAGCAGTGACCAGATCTTTAACCCTCTTCTAAGCAAGCCACTCCAGTACTCTTGCCTAGAAAATCGCATGGACAGAGGAGCCTGGTAGGCTGCAGTCCGTGGGGTCGCTAAGGGTCGGACACGACTGAGCGACTTCACTTTCACTTTTTACTTTCACACATTGGAGAAGGAAATGGCAACCCACTCCAGTGTTCTTGCCTGGAGAATCCCAGGGACAGCGGAGCCTGGTCGGCTGCCGTCTATGGGGTCGCACAGAGTCGGACACGACTGAAGCGACTTAGCAGCAGCAGCAACATGTTTTTTATTTTTTTTAACCATTTGGGAGATCTTTACTTCTGTCTGGAGCTGGTCCAGGTTATGTAGGGTTCAGTTAATAAAGGCATGACATCCTTTTTCCATCTCATGAACAAAGAAAAAGGTTCTTATCTGTTTGTCCTTGTGCTCAACTATACCAGCAGATAGCTGTAACAAGGACAAGGTGGCTATTTGCTATGGACTAAACCCCTGCACTTCCCAGCCAGAGGTCAGCTAGTCTGCTTCTAAAGAGATAAACACTACCACCTTATGAGTGCTTTTCTTAAGGGATGTGGATGCTTTTTTAGTGTCAGCACAAGCGAATGAGTAAGAGGATCTGGAGGATAAAGCATCAGGAGCCAGAATGTGAGTGCCAGAAACCTTCTGAGTAGTGAGCAGGAGATTAGACTGGTAGGACTTTAGAGGTAGGATTCAGCAGCGGGAGAGGCGAGCTGAACAAGCAACTTGAGCGGAGTTGCTGGTACCCGCAGCAGAGAGCAGCAGGGGTCGGGAAACTGGAATAGAGCTGCCAAGCAATGAAGGGGAGGAAGCAAGCCCAAAGCCAGCCTGAGGTCTCAGAGAAGGAGTCTGGAGATTTAGTGGGGATGGAAAAGTCAAAGTTTAAGCAGTAGAGTAATACGAACATGAACAAGAGCTGAGGAGAAGGGCTTATTTAACTGCCTTCGCAGGTCATTCTGTTGGCAGGAGGCGATATCCAGTGGTAGCAGAAAGGACACTAGGTGTCTCCAAGCTAAAAAAATGAGGTGGGTTTTCACAGGATAGCTGCTGGGAGGTAACCCCTGATATTCTGTGTAGCCAAATCAGAGATAATCTCATACCCCTTCCACTGGTTCTTAGTTACCAGGAGCACTGCTTGAAAGAATGCTGCATGTTCAGGGCATTCTGCCAGACCAGAAACAAATATGAGCAGTGTCCCATAGAGCTGTCCATTTCTGAGAATCAGAGACTCTTAGAGTCAGAAAGATGTGTGTCAGGGAGTGACCCTACTGAACTGAGATTTGTCCTTCTGGCCTCCTGGATATATTCCTCCCTAGAAGACAAAACCACTAGAATCCTGAACTTTTTTCTTTGTCTTTAGTATTGCTCCTTACCCAGAACATCCTAAAAGAAGAAAAGGAGTTATACTGACTGTCTTCTAGTACATTTATTACCCAGTGTAAGGCAAGGAAACTTTTGCTTGCATTCAACCCACAGACATTTTCCTTATGTATTTGTTGCCCAGGGTTGCCTTAACTAAGAAACATAAAGTTGGTGGCTCAAAAGGACACAAACGTGTTGACTTTTGGTTTTGGCAGTTAGAAGTCCAAAATCAAGATGATGGCAAGGCTCTCCCTGAAACCTAGATGTTTCTTGCCTTTTCCTACCATCTGGTCATTGCCAGCGATTTTTGGTATTTCTTGGCTTGTAGATGGATCCCTCCAATCCTCTGTCTTCACGTGATGTTCTTGTCATGTGGTATCTTCATGTGGTCTATCTTCACATGGCCAACTTTTATAAGGACATCAGTCATATTAAATTAGGGGCCCACTTTAGTATGACCCCATCTTAACTAAGTACATCCAAAAAGAACCTATTTCCAAGAGCGTTCATTTAAAAGTATCCAGGTCTGGTTTTAAGGGTTAGGGTCAAATGGGAGATGGGCTATGGAGGTTCTCTGTTAAGGGCTTAATGTGGCCCCTGAAATTCATATACTGAAGTCCTCACTCCCAATGTCATGTTTTGGGAACTGGAGACTTTGGGAGGTAACTAAGATTAGAAGAGCTCTTATAAAGTGGAGCTTGCCTGCTTTCTTTCCACCATATGGGGATGCAGTGAGAAGACATCTGCAATGTAGGACGAGAACTCTCATCAGAAACCAACTATACTGGAACCTTGATCTTGGACCTCCAACTTCTAAAACTGTGAGAAAATAAATTCCTGTGGATTGTGCTATCCAGTCTCTGGTATTTTGTTACAGCAGTCCAGGAAGGCCAACATGTGCTCTATATTCTTTTGCTACCTCAGCATTATGGAAACTATTAAATTAAAAGTTTCTTGTGGGCAGTAGCTGGCTTTCTCTCTCTCTCTTTGTTGGACAGTAGTCTGCCAGGCTCCTCTGTCTATAGCATTTCATTTCCCAGGCAAGAATACTGGAGTGGGTTGCTATTTTCTTCTCCAGAGCATCTTCTGGACCCAGGGTCAAACCCGCATCTCCTGTGACTCCTGCATTAGCAGGCAGATTCTTTCCCACTGACCACCTGGGAAGCCCCAGTAGCTGGCTCTTTTAGCGCTTTACATCAGCTCCACATGTGTGTCCCACTGCAAATGCCCCTATTTTACAGATGAAGAAACAGAATTAAGTGAACCTAAGCTGAGCTCAAATTTCTCTTACAACCTGCCTGTCTACCCCACTGCCCTGCCCTGTATCTCTTTCTTCTGTGTTTGGATTAACTTTATTAAGTTGAATTCTCTATAGAGGATCATAGTGGGGACAATATCGGGGGGAAAAAAGGAGACTATGGAGGTTGAGTCCAGTGAAAATGATCCAGTTAGGTTTTTATTGGTTTCCCACTGTAGTGTACTTGTAATTGCTATTATTACAGCTTTATAGATATCCTTGTCTCCTGAATTCCAGAGACAAGCAGAAGGTCGGAATGGACAGGAGAAAGACACTTACTGCCAAGGGTAGGGAGTGGTCAGGGAGGAGGGAATGACCAGCTTGGTGATGGCGATGCAGGAGCAGCTCGGGTATCTAGAGAGAAGAATTGCAATCCCACAGCTTCATGACGTGCAACAAGGCTTTTGCTCCTGCTGTCATTCTGTACTTTCATCCTCCTGATTGGTGAAGACCACAGACAGTTTTTATTGGCTTATGAGCATGGTGAGGTGTTTCCCAGTGTGGACAAGCAAATGGAGGAAATTTAATCAAGTGGCTGTAAGGGCCTTGAGGTGTGAATGAACTCTAATAGATGTGATACCTTAAAAAAATGATCATCTAGGTTACCAACTGCATTATTAACTTTTCTTCATTACAAACGATACCCCAAGTCTTAAGTATCTAGGGAGAGATTAGTCCGAGTCACAATACCTCTCCTTTCTAGATGCACGCACAGGGTCTTCTGTGGCTGCTTTTCTTAAAACTCACAGAATAAAGGGTAATTTTAATAGAATCAATGAGATCTGGGAAGGAAAGTCCAAAGTCAGCTTTGCATTTCTTTGGGAATTGAGTGAATGGCCCACATTCTGGGGAAGCATGTAAATTTTTAGTGATTTTGTTCTTGAGGTCAGTGTTTATAAATCATGGTATTGGTATCCTTGGGCAATGTGAAGGGAATGAGAACTGTTCTGGCCATCTAAGGATTTACAATCTCCAGGTGGCTGGGATAATTTAGAATGAGTGGAGCTGGGAAGACTTCTTCTGAGAGAAATATTGAGGACTATTGAGAAGAGTGTTTTATTAAACATAATGTGCACGTCGACCATTCAGGTAAGTTTATAATAATGTAAATTTCTTGGACACACCCAAGACTCTAATTCAGATAATTGCTTATAATTACCTCTTGTAGCTATGATGCAGATGGACACAATCAGGAATTGTTGGTTTAGAAAAAGAATTCTATGGTTTGGCTCTAAGAGGCCATTCTCAGTAACAAAAATGTGGCATAAGATGACAGCAAGCACGGGGCATCAAAACTTGCTAAGCTAGGGAGATAGCAGAAAAATGCAATGGATGGGTAAGAAACCTTAAACATAGACACCATTTGGAATACCAGTTTAAAATTAAAAATTCTAAAAATAAATAAATAAAATAAAATTAAAAATTCTTTACCACCTCCAATTTTTTCAGTGGTTTCTTGAACTTAAGCCCATAAGTTACAATTTTTTTCTTTTCTTTATAAATTAGTTTTTAACTGAGGGATAGTTGCTTTACAGAATTGTGTTGGTTTCTGCCAATATGTACCCTCTCTCTTGAACCTCCCTCCCACTACCATTTTTAAATATTCAAGTATTATTTGTTTTTTACAACTTTATTTTTAAAATTGCAAGTTATCAGTTTTGCAAAGCTTAATCTTATAAAGATGAAGCAATACCTTCCCAAGTAGTGGCAGCTACTAGACTGTTCTGGAAGCAACTACACTGCATTAAAAAAAAAATCATTTTATTGAAGAATCATTGGTATACAATATGCTGCACATATTTAGTGTATAAAATGATGAGTCTGGAGATAAGTATCCTACCATGAAATCATTACCTCTGTATACGCCACAAATATGTCCTTCCCCTCCAAAAGTTTCTTTCTGCCCTCTTTATTCATGATTATTTTGTGAAAAGAACACTAAAATAAAATCTAGCCTCTTAGCAAACTTTAAGGATGTGTGGTTGATTTTATTTGTCAACTTGATTGGCGAATGCCCAGATAGTGTGTAAAACACTTCTGGTTGTGTCTATATGTTTCTGAAAGAGATTAGCATTTGAACCTGTAGAGTGAGTAAAGAAGATTGGCAGTGCAGGTGGGCATCATCTAATCCATTTAGGGCCTGAGTAGAACAAGAAGATGGAGGAAGGGTAAATCTGCTCTCTCTGCTTGAGTTAGGACGTCTATCTTCTCCTGCCCTCGACTATCAGTACTTCTGTTCCTCAGGCCTTCAGAGTCAGACTGGGACTTTCTCTGTCTGCTTCCCTGGTTTTCAGCCTTTTGGACTCAGACCGAATTCACCACCAGATTCCCTGTATCTCCATCTTGGAGATATTAGATTATCAGACTTCTCAGCCTCCATGATAAAATCTTGACCCTTCTTTCTCTCTTGGAGAACCTAATAGGGTGCAATATAGTATTATTACCTATAGGCACCATGATGTACATTTTATCTTTAGGACATTCACCTTGCATAACTAAAATTCCGTAAATATCCATTTTAATAGGATCACTGCTACTCTCACTATTATTCTCTATTGTGATTGGCAAACCATAGGGAATAAACATTGTTTCATGTCCCAGGGGTACTGGATCTCAAAGTATAGTCTCTAGGTCATCAGCATAGCATCACCTGGGAACTTGTTAGAACTGCAGAGTCTCCCTCTCAGGTTTGCTGAATCAGAAGCTCTCTGCATGCTGGTGTATGTGCATGCTCAGTTGTGTTGGACTCTTTGTGACCATATGGACTGTAGTCCACCAGGCTCTTCTATCCATGGGATTTTCCAGGCAAGAATACTAGAGTGGGTTGCCATTTCCTCCCCCAGGTGATGTTTGCAACTCAGGGATCCAACCAGTGTTTCCTGCATCTCCTGCATTGCAGGCAGATTCTTTGTTTTTTCCCAAACTGAGCACACCTTTATTTCAGACAAGTGCAGTCTAGTACAGACAGGCGGGTACTCTGTACACATTCATGGTCCATATCCTCACACCCTCTGGTAGGTCCCTGGAAGCCCCACACATTGTACTGCTAAAAATCACAAGAAAGATTCCTAGGGAACGTGATCTAATAGTTTGTTCCAAACAACAGATTTCCTCTCTATGAGTAAAATCAGCACCAGCTGACAGGGGATCACGCTGCAATGACAGTGATTCTCATTCACAAGGAAGACTATACCAATGCTTTCAAGCATAAAGATTAATTATGAATGTCAGAGAGCCTGATTTGATTGCATCAGCTACCTCAAAGAGGAAACCAAGTGACTCTCCTCCTGGAAATTCAGTACAACCTGTCTGAGCAAGGCCTCAAGACTCTGGAGAGGCAGCCATGTGACCAGAGGGCTCTACTCACATCAGGAGATCCCTGGGATGCATCTTTTCTGGCTGTATCCTTCCCTGAGGTCCATTCCACTGGCTTCAAGACATCTTGGTCCTCTGGTCTCAAGGCCACAATTTGGGAGACTTTTTGGTTGTAATCTTCCAAGAATTCATCCTTGATGAACCCAAGCGTAACATGCCCTGTCCAAAATTTAGATTTTTCTCCTGGTGTGGAGGCCTTTCTGAAGGCTGCATGTATGTACATGTATGTATTGGCTCCTACGGGAGATTAAGTCCTTCCTCTTTGGCAGGAGAATAGAGCATGGCCATGCTGTGTTAGTTATTAGCTCTTTTTTCTGTATGTCCTCATGTGTGCAGCAATTGAACCAGCTATTTTGGCATTCTTGTTCTGGCCAAAATAATCTAGAAATTCACCATCTGGTCCAATCAAGTACATTATGATTGTATGATCCACTACGATCACACAACGATCCTCACCTTCATTCTTGGGGCCAGGACTGTAATACACTCAGAGTGCTCTGGACACAATAATCTCTTCTTTTGTGCCAGTCAAGCCAATCAGTTTGGAAGAAAATTCTTTTACATAACTGGCGATGGCTTCTTTTGTGTCCCTCTCTGGGTCAAAAGTGATGAAAAGCGGAGTTAAATTTGGCAGAGTTGGAATACTGTCTATTTCATCAATGATGTGAATCATTTTTTCTAGTTCTTTTGGACAGAACTAGTTCTTCTAGTTCATCAGGACAATGAGTAAAACAAAAATAAATCAGTACCCATTGATGCAGGTAGTCCTTATCAGTTTTGGGCTCCCCAGGATGAACTGTGAGGGAAAATGGGCCCCCAAGTAAAGTCTTTCCAATGCTTCGCTGCCGTTTCCTCTCCAGTTTCTCTGTCTTTTCTTTCTTGAAGTACTTCATTCCAGCCAATAAAGCTAGTCCAATAGCTAATGTGATGGGTAAAGACTTCCAGGAAACAGGCCTGGGCTTCGAGGGCCGCGTAGGGGTCTCCGCTGCCCTTCTGCTCTGGGGTACCGAAGACCCGGTGGGGGCGGAATCTCAGTGCCGAGGGGGCGGCTCACCAGGCAGCAGCCAGTGCGCCCCGAGGCCCGCCATGCCTCCTCTGGCCTCGGGCAGAGACGCCCCAGCAAGACCTTCACGGTCCCCTTCCCTGGGCCCCAAGCCCAGAATCCGTGAGGCAAGAGATGCCAAAGTTGGCGGCCCAGAAGCTGCGTTATCCAGCTGGGCATGAGTGACAGCCCTGCCATGAGCTCGAGAGTGCAGGCAGATTCTTTACCACTGAGCCACTGGGGAAGCCCAGAAGCTTTCTGAGATGGGGCTTAAAAATGGGTTTTAAGAAACGCTCCAGGTGATTCTGATTCTTTGCTGATGTTTAAGAACAACTATCCTGTGGAAATAAATTTGCTTGGACTAATAATAATAGTGATAGCTAGTTCTTAGAGAACTTGTGTGTGTTTGTGTGTTTAGTCATGTCTGACTCTTTGCAACTCCATGGACTGTAGCCCACTGGGCTCATCTGTCCATGGAATTTTCCAGGCAAGAATATTGGATTCCTACTCCAGGGGATCTTCCCAACTCAGGGATCAAACTTGCATCTCTTGTCTCTCCTGCACTGGCTTTCACAAATTTGGTAAAAAAAAAAAAAAAAAAAATACATATGTATAAAGAAAGGTTAGAGCCATAAAATTGCCCATTAATTTCTCTAATATAATTTTGTTCAGTACACTAAATATATATCTGTATACGGAGTCTGGTATCAAACAGGCAAACATATCACACAAGAAATACAGAATAATGGAAATAATCTGGACATGAACAGAGCTAGTCCTGGCATTGCCACTTAAGAATTGTGTGAGACTAGAAAGCTGATCGCCGAAGAATTGATGCTTTTGAACTGTGGTGTTGGAGAAGACTCTTGAGTCCCTAGGACTGCAAGGAGATCCAACCAGTCCATTCTAAAGGAGATCAGTCCTGGCTGTTCATTGAAAAGACTGATGCTGAAGCTGAAACTCTAATACTTCGGCCACCTCATGAGAAGCGTTGACTCACTGGAAAAGACTCTGATGCTGGGAAGGATTGGGGGTGGGAGGAGAAGGGGACGACAGAGAATGAGATGGCTGGATGGCATCACCGACTCGATGGACATGAGTTTGAGTGAACTCCGGAAGTTGGTGATGGACAGGGAGGCCTGGCGTGCTGTGATTCATGGGGTCGCAAAGAGTCGGGCATGACTGAGCGACTGAACTGAACTGAACTGAGGCATGGCACTTACTGGGGAACAGCTCCTCACTGAGAAATGACAGACTTAGATGATGCCTAAAATTCTTTCTCGCAACAAAATTCTATATTCCTCATACCATGCCTGAAGTTTAATTTCAATGACATTTCCCACTGGGTCTAATTTCCCAAAGAGAGGCCCTTGATGCTTAAGCTTATAGAATATAAGGTCAGTGAATCAGTCAGGGTGAAGCAAGACAAATTGAACCTATTCTAAATTGTTCAGTAGAAGAAATTTAATATGAGGAACACATTTAAAATGTTTGGGAAGAACCAAAGAGGCAATAATAGGATGATACCCCCAGCTCCAGTGTTTCAGGGACAAAAGGAAGAGGTGGTTTTACCAGAACCCAAGGTCTGGGCTACCTGGAAAGAGTTGGGATCCTAATGACAGAGGTTTTACTAAGCAAGTGGATGTACTAAAATCAGGGTGGGAGGAGTCACTTGAATGAGATGGAAACATGTTGAGAAGGGCTTCTTGAATGAGTTTGAACCACAAAGAGATGGTAGGGTCATGAGAGAAAGTCTATGGCATCTACTCTCCTGTGTCCTGTCTAATCCCCTTCCAGAGCCTCCCACTGGTCAACTTTAACCAGAAGTCACTGGATAAAGAACCCTAGCAAACGTAGGTTGCCAGGGTCACTTTTCCTGTAACAAAGACAAGTTTTAACTGATGCAGTAAAACCAGAGAATCTATTACAGAATCCCTCACTTCTATTTTCAGTGAATTTCTTGTCCTAAATTCCAAACTGATTGGCCATATATTTGATTCTCAGTCCCAGTACTCTGATTAATCAGCTGTGAAGACTACAAAGCAAGTATAGTCACTTCTGAATATTCCTCCCCAACTCCTGTCAAACTAGTCACCTCCACACCAAATCCTGGTAGTATACAAATCCTCCAAGAAGGGAACTAGAATAAAGAGATTTATCCTGGAGCTGGTCATCAGGAACATGGCTCTTTCTGTGGAAGAGGAGTGTGGACCTTCTTTGGCAGTAGGAGTAGCATGTCACTCCATCTTCATGAAAAGGAGCAGGTTTTTAAAAAAGCACCTAGATCTGGTCATGGTGGTGTCTCCTAGCTAAGGTATCAGGGAGGGCCCCCCACTCAAGGCTGCAAGAGTAACTAAAAAGCCACAGTGCCTCAGCTGAATCAGATCAAGGGGATTCCTTCCTTTGACAGCTTCCTATCAACTATTAGTTGAGTCCCATAGTGCTAGACACTCTTGACATTATTTTCCAGATCATTCTTCCTTTTGACTTAATTGGACTTGGTAGCATGATTCTCAATTGACTTAAAGACTGAGTCTCTAGCATAGAACTTCTCAACTTTGATACATATAATATCTCCTAAAATCTGATTCCTGAGATACAAATTTAGTAGGCGTGAGCTGGGTTTAAGGTATTGTAGTTCTAGAAACGTCCCCACGTATTGTCAGTGGTGTTGGCACACATGCCTCACTAAGAGTTTTTGTTTTGTTTTTATTGTTGATCTAGGAGGGCCTGAGGCCCATGTACTAATGGACTACATTCTAAACTCCCCCAAAAAACATACAACTAAAAGTAAAAACAAAGGCTTGTGCATCTGAGTAGATACAGAATCTAAACCACTGTGTTCAGTCATCTTACTCCATCTGAGGACCTCAAAGATTCATGGAGGTCATGTAACTCTGACGAGACTGGGTAATGCTGGTCTCCTGGGAGTAATAAATGAAGATACTTCACTTCATTGTATGGTGGCTCAGTTTTAATAATTGGCTAGAGAATATCCTTCAGGCAGAGCAAACAGTCTAGAAATAAAGTGAGATGGTAATAACTCTGGTAGGGTCATGGCCAAGTCATGAACCATGTTGATTCTCCCATTTTACTATCACTTGCATAGTGCCTGTCAGGGCAGCCAGCTGGTTTTCCTCCAGGCCACTGTCAGCATACCCAACTGTTTTCTATTTCCACAGATATTGCAATGATTGTCCCCCAAAAGGAAGAATCTGAAAGATAAATGTCTGAAAAATTGGAGATTCCTTCTAACAGTTGTAAGGAAATCTGACAGCTCTGAAAATAATATAATCTCTGAATATGAGATTGTATTATTTAACAGGGTATTAGTAATCACTGATAGATTTGTGCTTTTATTGTTCTGCTTCTGCATTGAGGGTCTAGCATTTATTTGTTGCCTTCTTGTCTGTTTTTCTGTTCTATCTAAATCTTTTAAAAAACTGAAATTGTTCCACAGGGAGCAAAGAAATAGTACGTTGTTTATATTTCATTAACAGACTGAAGTGAGTGATTAGTAGAATTGGTGGTATCAGTGAAAGAGAAAATAAGGTCAAATTTCTAGGGAAAAGCATAAATAAGCAAGTAAGAAAGTCAAAAGCAATGATGAATTGGGAATTGCTCCAGGATTAAGAGCTTTTCAGGACATTCAGTCAGTTCAGTTGCTCAGTCGTGTCCAACTCTTTGTGACCCCATGAATAGCAGCATACCAGGCCTCCCTGTTCATCACCAACTCCCGGAGTTTACCCAAACTCATGTGCATCGAGTCGGTGATGCCATCCAGCCATCTCATCCTCTGTCGTCCCCTTCTCCTGCCCCCAGTCCTTCCCATCATCAGGGTCTTTTCCAATGAGTCAACTCTTCACATGAGGTGGCCAAAGTATTGGAGTTTCAGCTTTAGCATCAGTCCTTCCAATGAACACCCAAGACTGATCTCCTTTAGAATGAACTGGTTGAATCTCCTTGCAGTTCAAGGGACTCTCAAGAGTCTTCTCCAACACCACAGTTCAAAAGCATCAATTCTTCGGTGCTCAGCTTTTTTCACAGTCCACCTCTCACATCCACACTTGACCACTGGAAAAACCATAGCCTTGACTAGACAGACCTTGGTTGGCAAAGTAATGTCTCTGCTTTTTAATATGCTATCTAGGTTGGTCATAACTTTCCTTCCAAGGAGTGCTGCTGTTGCTGCTGCGTCACTTCAGTCGTGTCCGACTCTGTTTGACCCCATAGACAGAAGCCCACCAGGGTCCCCCATCCCTGGGATTCTCAGGCAAGAACACTGGAGTGGGTTGCCATTTCCTTCTCCAATGTGTGAAAGTGAAAAGTGAAAGTGAAGTCGCTCAGTCGTGTCCGACCCTTAGCGACCCCACGGACTGCAGCCTATCAGGCTCCTCCATCCATGGGATTTTCTAGGCAAGAGTACTGGAGTGGCTTGCCATTGCCTTCTCCGTTCCAAGGACTAAGTGTCTTTTAATCTCATGGCTGCAATCACCATCTGCTGTGATTTTGGAGCCCCCCAAAAGTAAAGTCTGACACTGTTTCCACTGTTTCCCCATCTATTTGCCATGAAGTGATGGGACCAGATGCCATGATCTTAGTTTTCTGAATGTTGAGCTTTAAGCCAACCTTTTCACTCTCTTCTTTCACTTTCATCAAGATGCTTTTTAGTTCCTCTTCACTTTCTGCCATAAGGTGGTGTCATCTGCATATCTGAGGTTATTGATATTTCTCCCGGCAATTTTGATTCCTGCTTGTGCTTCTTCCAGCCCAGTGTTTCTCATGATGTACTCTGCATATAAGTTAAATAAGCAGGGTGACAATATACAGCCTTGACGTACTCCTTTTCCTGTTTGGAACCAGTGTGTTGTTCCATGTCCAGTTCTAACTGTTGCTTCCTAACCTGCATATAGGTTTCTCAAGAGGCAGGTCAGGTGGTCTGGTATTCCCACCTCTTTCAGAATTTTCCACAGTTTATTTTGATCCATACAGTCAAAGGCTTTGGCATAGTCAATAAAGCAGAAATAGATGTTTTTCTGGAACTCTCTTGCTTTTTCGATGATTCAGCGGATGTTGGCATTTGATCTCCGGTTCCTCTGCCTTTTCTAAAACCAGCTTGAACATCTGGAAGCTCTTGATTCATGTATTGCTGAAGTCTGACTTGGAGAATTTTGAGCATGACTTTACTAGTGTGTGAGATGAGTGCAATTGTGCGGTAGTTTGAGCATTCTTTGGCATTGCCTTTCTTTGGGATTCGAATGAAAACTGACCTTTAAGTTCCTTTAATTCTTAGAAGTTTTGAAGTCCTTTGCATATGTGTATTTGTGTCTTTGTTGGATTTGGATGTTATTATTTGGAAAGAGAACAGAGCTTCGCTTTCTTCATGTAAAATCACACAGCACACTTCAGTCTTAGGACAACTTCGTTGATTGAATGTAAAAATATATCAAATGATTAGCATTTTCACTGGTATGTAACATATTCTCAAGAACTTTCAACAGTCCATATGAGTATTTCATAGGCTCTGACTCCATCTCATTTAATGTTGAGAACATTCTTATGAAGGAGATCTTGGCTCCTTCTGAAATCACCTGCCTGCACTGAAGTTTAGTGGGATGAGAGGATTTACCCAAGATCACGTAACTGGGAATTTACACAAGTAAGTTTAAACCCCAACACTGTGATTTAAAATCTCTGCTTTATATTCATATACTGTTAAGAAATGAATGTTTGGGGGCATCAGGGGACTGTGACTGTACCCTTTTGAGGATCTTGAAGCAAGATATTCAGTGGGTAGTGCATGAATTTCTGTTTTGATGCCTATAGGTAGTCTGATTATTCTAAACCTTATAAAAATAAGTTCACCTGGTTCATCGCGGGAGCAGCAATTATCAATTTCATAAGTATTTTGTCATCCATGTGTAGACCTATTGATTTCCCTTAACTCTTCCCTATTTAGTGTCCAGCCACTTATTCTGCTTTTTATTCTGCTTGCTAATCAATTGTTATAACTTTGTCATCCTTTCCACACATTCCCCTATTCTTCACCCTCACTGAACCAAACTCCTTTGTAAAGAGCTAGAGTGGGTTGTTTCCTCCACCACTTTACTTTTTTTTTTACTTGAAATCATTAAAAAAATTTTTTTTTTTAATTTTTATTTTTATTGGAGGCTAATCATTTTACAATATTATATTGGTTGGTTTTGCCATACACTGACATGAATCCGCCCCGGGTGTACATGAGTTCCCCCTCCCAACCCCCTTCCCACCTCCCTCCTCTCCTTATCCTCCCTCTGGGTCATCCCCGCACACCAGCCCCGAGCATCCTGTAACATGCATCGACCCTGAACTGGCGATTCATTTCACATATGATAATATACATGTTTCAACGCCATTCTCCCAAACCATCCCACCCTCACCCTCTCCCACAGAGTCCCAAAGACTGTTTTATACATCTGTGTCTCTTTGCTGTCTCGTATACAGGGTTATCATTTCCATTTTTCTAAATTCCATATATATGCGTTAGTACCTCCACCACTTTACTTTTTCTGCTCTCAACATCATGCAAGCTGGATTACCTTTAGAGTTGACTCCATCTTATCTTTTGAGATGTGTCTTTAATAGCTAAAGGGACTGCCTGCTCTTTCTTTCAAATTATACTGAAATTGCTGAGTGAATTTTACTACAACTACCTGGAGGCAAATTTGGTGGAAAATATTTTATGTTGCTGCCTGAGCCCCATAATGAAACATGCTATGTTTGTTTCAAACTACCATAGCTGGCTTCAGTCCTAAATAAAGTTTCTAATTTTTTTTCCTAGCCAAACATTTAATTGTTCATAAACAGCTAGGTTCTTCCAACTGTGCTTGTGAAATATTTGATCTCGTTTAGAAGCAAATCATTCACACCCTCTGCCAGGGGACTATCATTGATAATAATCAGGACTCATATCCGCTGAGGTACTGTTTCCTCTTATGTGGGGAATTCTAAATATGATGGCTTAAGTGCTGCCTCTGCCTGGTTGGAAACCGTATTGCTTGTTGCTTTCTGGTTGGCAGAGGATATATCTCCATCTGCCATTTTAGTCTAAAGACCAAATACTTTTCCATTTTAGTCTAAAAGACCAAATACTGCTTTCAGTCTCTGGCACATGCCTGAGGGTTGGATTTGGAATTTAAATGTCCTCTTTACCTGCAATTTATGAAAAACTTACACAGGGAGACATGTGAGTGGAGGTAGTATGAGCTACCTGGTGTACATTTGCACAAGCAAATGTCTTGAGAGGCTGTCTCCTACTCACCGCCTCCGGCATGGCCCTCTTCTGTTTTCCCGTCTCAGTTGGGTCTTTGTGGAGGTGAATTCCCTGCTCTTGGATACAGTGCATCTACTACAGATGGTTAGGTTGCTTTCTGGGATGTAGGTCATATTTGCGATTGCTGAATATTGGGGATGTTACAAGTGGTGGCAAAACACATGCTCAGATCCATCTGCAGATGTTACCAATTAGGGCCCGTGCCATTTTCCACAGTTGCGGGCCCTAAAACTCCCTCACCTGCAGGTGCAGAACTATCCAACCCTTCAACCAGTGAGAGCCTGGGCTGATGGAATTTTGCAGCTTATTTCTTTCGTGATAAGTCAGCTCTAGTAAATATTTGTTCTCCCCATACATAGCCCAGTCTCCTGCCTTCACTTCTTGAGACTCCGGCAGCTCGTTCCCAATCCACTCACCTTCTGGGTCTGGCCCAGACTTTCACCTAGAGGTCCTAAATTCCTGGCCTGGCTCTTGGACCTGGCTTCGGACACCTCTTTTAAAACCCACCTGTATTCCTAGCTCTGGCATAGGTTTCTACTTGTACTAAAAACTTCTGCCTGCTGTAGCTGTGCCCTGTCCTGCATCCACAGGGCAGGTCTATTGGACCTAAAGACTGGCTCAGATTATACTTAAGAGCACCACCCCCCTTGGATTTGGTAATCTATACTCTTGGCTCCTCTCTAGATTGAACCAGACTTTTATTTCTGCCTGCTTTTCCTCATCCATTTTCAAAGTTGGCCTTGGCTTATAATTTCTTGCTAAAGAAAACTTCCAACATGCCACACTTCATTTAGGAAGGTTTCTGGAGCGGGGTCACGGCCCAGACGGCGGGAGCTGGGTTTGGAGAGTCCCAGGCACTGGGAGACTCCATCCGGGTAGCCCGCAACCTGAGCACTGCTCTCATTTTCCGCAGCTTCATCTTCCTGATCGGCGTCGCCTTCTACTCCATCTACTGCCGGCCCTTATTGCGACTGGAGGAGTACAGCCTTACAAAGCTGCGCAGATTCCATCACACACCCTGGTGAGAAACAGAGGTGTTCCCAGCGTTGGGAGGAGCCCGTGCTTCCGGTGGCCCCCTGGTGCCCTCAGCTACTGGCTCACACTCCCTCCCATCGCACACACATCCAGCCTGGGTCACACTGCAGCAAAGTGGGAGCACTAGAAAAAGAAGGAACAACCATAAATCGAGCTGGTATTGTTCAAGAAGACGTGCAGCCATCAGGGTTGAAAGTGTGGTCTGATCCATTTGGCCGGAAATGAGAAGACAAACACCACCTCTAATTATGAAAGTAGACAGAGACTTCATGCCTTCAGTTCTGCAGCAAGTGTGATAAGTCACCTGGCTAGAAAACACTGGCTGGAGCAGAAAACTCTAGAAGGCCTCCTGTGCGTGAGGATTACGTCCTTTCTTAAAAGAACCCTGGAATAAATCATACTATTAGGAGGGTTTTCATGATTTGGTTCTCTTTCTAAAAATGAAGATATCTCACTCAGCTGGCCTTGAATACTATCTACATATTATTCAGTCTCTACCTCTTAGCCAGCCAAGTTGTGATATGAATACAAGCAACCAGTAGACTGGGGAAGATCCTAGACTGTTTTGCCATCCTCCAAATAGGAAATTTCAGGGGAAAGCTACCATATTGAGCAGCCTCATAGGGCTCTTTGAAAATGTTAAAGTTGATAAAACTCTTTGAGAACAAGGTATATTGTACTCTTTAAGAATAAACAGTTCAACTCAACTATCTCATAAGGAAGGTTGCTGCATGTTGAGAAATAAATAAATTTGAAGCAAACTAAATGGGTATGCATGCCTATTAGAAATCATTGTTAAATTGACTGAAGAGAAAATGTATATATTAAAATGATTTCTCTTACTTAAAAAAAAGATCAAGATTTCTCATATATGTAAAATCACCTGCTACATATGTTTGATTTAGCATGGATTAATAGCATCACATGCAACAATAAAGTAAAAGAAAAATAGAATTTCAGAGTTTTCTTATATCTTAATGTAGTTTTAGTTTCTTTCTGACCCCTCCCCAAAATTAAGATTTGTTTTAAAAAAATATTAATAATCAACAGATGACAAATGCCTATATATATATTTTTTTATTCCAGCCAAACAACTCCACTTTGAATTCAGTTCAGTTCAGTTCAGTCGCTCAGTCGTGTCCGACTCTCCGCGACCCCATGAATCACAGCACGCCAGGCCTCCCTGTCCATCACCAACTCCCGGAGTACACTCAAACTCATGTCCACAGAGTCGGTGATGCCATCCAGCCATCTCATTCTCGGTCGTCCCCTTCTTCTCCCACCCCAAACTTTCCCAGCATCAGAGTCTTTTCCAGTGAGTCAACTCGTTGCATGAGGTGGCCAAAGTATTTCAGTTTCAGCTTCAGCATCAGTCCCTCCAATGAACACCCAGGATCGATCTCCCTTAGAATGGACTGGTTGGATCTCCTTGCAGTCCAAGAGACTCTCAAGAGTCTTCTCCAGCACCACAGTTCAAAAGCATCAATTCCTCGGCGATCAGCCTTCTTCACAGTCCAACTCTCACATCCATACATGACCACGGGAAAAACCTTAGATGTTATTTATTCCCTACTGGCAGATGAAGAAACTGAGACTTAGAGGGAAAAACAATTTGCCCCAAATCATACACACATTAGACATAACTGGCATAGTTCAAACCCAGGTACTTCTGACGTGCAAACCCCATTTAACTCTTCAGAACCAAATGCCTTGATTTCACAGTTAAGGAAAATAAAGGTCAGAGAAATTAAGACACTTGCATGAACTAATTGTTTACATCTTATAGGTTTTCTGACTTCTAATACTTCCTCCACTGGACCACACTGACTTTTAACTTAACCATGCTTAGTCTCTCAGTTGTGTCCAACTCTTTGCGACCCCATAGATGGTAGCCAGCCAGGCTCCTTTGTCCATGGGAATTTTCCAGGCAAGAATATTGGAGTGGGTTGCCATGACCTTCTGCAGAAGATCTTCCTAACCCAGGGATCAAAACCAGGCCTCCCACATTGCAGGTGGATTCTTTATCATCTTAGCCACCAGGGAGATAAAGTAATTGAGGTAGATTATACTGATATCCATGCAGTGGCAGAACATCACCTTTATTTTTCTCTTGTGTGGCATGTTCCTACTATCTTTTGTGCTCCTTGTTTCTTCCTTGGATTGTTTATTCTTTTCCTGTGATCACGCCCTTTGGATGGTGCAGGCCTTGGCAGCCTCAGGGGAAATATGCATTGCTGGGACCTGAATGAAGTTGCTGCTGGTTTTTTGCTTTGTTTTGTTTTTAACAAAATCCTGACAGAATAAGCACTTTCCCACCAGGTTAGCCCTCGTATTCCTATGTTTCTTGTACCGTGAAATTGTCACTGTGTAAGTATCAGAAACGTCAACCTAATTTAGCCACACAGATTAGTTTATATCAATATCCTGAAGGTCTGAAAGAATCAGTGAAGCATAAAACTTTTGAGCTGGAAGGGATCCCCAGTGCAGGTCTCAAGGAATTCAAGGAGTGGTTCTGGTGAAGTTGGGCATCATGCCTAAAAGGAATCTGATATATTCAATGTCTGCTTTCAGTCCCCCTTTGATTTCCTTTTAAATGTGTCGGCACAGGTATAGACGTGTGGCCTTTTAATCCATTCCTGTGAAAAAGTAGTAGAGTGGGGTGTGAATGGCCTGGAGAACACATCAGAGCTCTGTTATGTGTAGGTAATGCCAATGTATATTTCCAGACTGAGTGCTTTTGAAAACTCTGTACTACCAAGACTGATCCCTGTGAGGGTGGTCTTTGTACTCAGCAAAATAAAAAAGTGCCTTCTGTAATTAGGCAGAAATGCATGGTGGGACTTGCCTTGAAATCCCTGAATTTCAATGGCCAATTCTGGGTCTCCTGCCTTACTCACAATCCTAAATACCACTTTGTGCAAGTCCGTGTAAAATTCTTTGATTTTGTGAATTAAAGCCTAACCAGCAACCAATGAACAATGTGACTGAAAGATTTTCTACAGGACTATGATACCTAAAGGATAGAGAGAACCTTTATATATATATCCACATTCATATTTGCTTGCACATCTGTGACTGCATTGTCAGCGTTCCATAATGTCAGTATATAATGAAGCAGATATTTGAACAAGATGTTAAAGGGCTAAATCACCCAGGCACACTTATTTTCGAATAACTTCTTATGACCCAAATCCTTTGAGCTTTGCTGGACTCATAAATTGCACTGGCATTTAGAAAGAAGACACTGTGCCCAGAAATGGTGCAATCACATAAGGTAGGCCCAGGATATAAAATATATTCCTATTGCATCAGGTGAGCACAGGTTATAGGCGAGAGAATAATGTACTTTCAAATCTTTTACCACATGATGGAGCAAGACTTGCTTTAAACCATAGAACTGACCAAAGTCCACATGTTTAACTGACATTAATTTTGCAAAATAAATAAGGCTTACTTCCTTTCTTAGGGAACTGGAAGATAGAATATAAGAAAAGAATATACCAAAATCTTTGTTTATTTGTTAAATATATAGAAATCTGTTGTATACCAACTATTTGTTATGCTATTTTATAGGCTCTGGAGGTACTGGAGGAGAAAATTGACAAACATTTTTCTGCTTCCCTGAAATTTACTTTCAAGTAGGAAAAATCAGAAATAGACATACTAAATAAACCAAATCTATTGTGTGATAGAACAAAATAAGCACAATGGAAAAAACTAGAACAAAATGAGGGACTTAGGTAGTTGCATACTTCAGCAGGATGATTGGATATTTTTCTGAGAAGATGACATTTAAGCAAAATGTCCATGAAGGAAAAGTGAGCCATGTGGATATCTGAGGGAAAGGAGTGTCAGGAGGAGAGAACAAGTGCGAAAGCCTGGAGATGAGAGTGTGTCTGGATAGTTCCAGAAACAGTAAGAAGCTATGTTATCTGGAGGGAAGTGAGAAAGAGGATAAGACCTGAAAGCAAATAGTGGGGTGTAGTGGGGAGTGGGAGAGACTAGATTTTATAACTTTGTAAGCTTTGTTTTGACTTTGATTGAAATGGGAGTCACTGTAGTGCTTTGAGCAGAGAAGTTGACAAGATCGCATTTTCATTTGGAAAACTCTGGCTGCTGTGTTGAGTGGAGTGTAATGGGGAGCGATAGGCACAGAGAGACTGGTTATTAGCCTAGGCAGTAATGCCAGGTCAAGCTGAATACAAGAATAATGGAATTTTTTATACTGGCAGAGTAGCCAAAGTCATTGCAATATAGATGTAAATGTGTCAAAAAGCAACACTTTACCTGATTTACAATAGTACAGAGCCAGTAGTAATGGGGACAAGGTGCTTGGAAAGACTAGTTTATTTACTTTTCTGTGATATAGTGAGGTATGAATAGGATTTCACTTATAGTTAGAGACCAGACTGTTTTAAGCCCAGTGTGATTTGAACTGTGCTTCATGGTGTTCTAACTAATTGTTCCAAACTCCAGTCTGTTTAAACGAATAAAAATATCAGTTCTAGAAATCCTTATTTTAAGGGTGGGTGAGAAATCATTTAACCACAGATAGGTTCAAACATCCCAGCAAGAAATAGTGTATTAGGTTGTTAAGGTCAGGGGTAGGGCTCCAGAGACCAGGATTTAGAGGTGGTCCTTTGGTGCATGATAGGGAGAGTGTTGTCTTGTAAGTTTCACTGTGGACAGTTCAAGGCAACCAAGCATGAGGTGACAGCTTTGAATGTTTGATAGGGAGTGAGGCCACCATGAGGGGTTGTGATCAATTAATTAAAAAAAAAAAAAAACCTCCACCTAATTCACACTTCTGTTTTAGGGCTTCCCTGCTTCCTGAGTGCTTTAAAAAGCTTACACACATATTCAGATGGGATCTGATTTGCTGGAATTTTTTACTCCCAGTGTGTTCTTTTATGTTTTCAGCTGATCTGTTTGATTTCATTAGGTGCATTCTGTGATTCAATGATGGAAACACTTCAGTGGAAAATTGCTTTAGCTCTTTATTGGAAAAATTCTTTGGTGATAGTAACACTGGTCTAATTATGATGGTTGTGTTAAAGAGAAGGGAAGAAAGGATATAAAGAGAAGAGTTTTCATAAGTGAGATTGAAATTTAAAAGAACCAGAGCTGAGCAAGATTGGATTGAGGCATGAGTTGCTGGGGAAACTGTATCCAGTGAAACAGGGGAACCTGGGGCTTATCCTTTTCATTTCCATGCTCCTCTAGTTCATCTACTCACTGTCACTTTGGAATGTCCTCTTATTTGGGTTTTGAGTTAAAATCACTTTTAACCAGTTCTTCTAAAAAAGCTCTTTTAGACAGAGAAGAATATCTGTGCCCCTGACACAAATAAACAACTAAGAAGTAGAGAAATGAAAAGGGGAAAATACTAGGTAGATAGGACATTCTTGTCTCAGATGGACTTGTAAGAAGCAGAAAATCTAGGGCGTTAGCGTTTTTAGTCTCCAGTGCTAAAGTTGCTATGTGATGATTCAGGATATGTTCTTAAATTTGTTCCCTGTGTCATCAGTAATGAGCTTACTCCTCTTCATTCCACACAACTCCCTATAGTAACCCTGCCTTTTAGGTACCATTTCAGGGGCCAATGGAAGAATTACTATGGTCTCTCCTCTGAAGAATTCCTATGGTTTCTTCTACCACTGTGAGAATTCCATAAAATATTCTAATAAGGGTAAATTCTTTTCCATTTAAAAAAGGATTAACATGGAATACATGTAGAATGAAGAATATTGATGTTCTAAGATGACTGAAATCTCTTGTTGTTTCTTCTGAAAGCTTCACAGAATGCCAGGCTAGTAAGACATGAAGAAACACTGCAGGAAGTATAGGAATGTGAAGCCATTATGTAGTGTGTTTTCTAATAGAAAGTTTAGAAAGTTGTTCAAACAGGGAAACATGATCTACCTGGGCTTTCACAGTTTCAGTCCTTTTGAAAATCCTTTGCCCCATATTTTATATCTTTCTTTTCTGTGCCCCTTCTTATTCATTATTGTGACCTTGGCCTAGTCTTAAGAATATCTCTAAACTAGTTTTAATGCAATATAAATGGTGAAGTTTTCCTATTACCCTCTTCATCACATTGTAAGAACTCCCCTTTGACTCTCAGAAAGCACTCATGACACATTTATGACTATTCCCTGACAGCAAACAAAGATAGCAGGAAGAACTCCTGCCTCTGAAGCTAGATATTGACTGGAACATGAGTATGAGTGCTAAGAAGAGGAAGGTAGGGGGCCACTTCTAGGGGCATCCGGTTAAGCAAGGGTTGAACTAAATGTGCTAATGATTTCCCAACGAACATTCCCTCTCTTGGCTTCTTTTCCCCTTTGTTTTGGCTCTGAATTGAACAAATATAATTAACTATCCTATAATAAGATTGAGGAATATGACATATTACTTTTTTTTTTTCAAAACGGCCTTAGCAGAATTTTTTATCCTGTGTACTCTCTTGAAACTTTGCCACACCCCCGTTATGAGGTGAAGTACATTTCTTTTCCCTTCCTTTTGAACCTGGAAGAGTATTTTGATTTCCTCAATGGATAGAGTACTGCATAAATGATACGACTTGGCTTCTGAGGCTATGTCATAAAACGGAATATGGCTTCTCTGTGTGTCTGTCTCTCAGAATGCTAGCACATAGACCCCATCCACCATGTTGTCAGGAAGTCCAAGTTGCATGGAGAGGTTATAAGTATTAGGGTAGTCAACCTCAACGAAGGTCCCAGACAACAGTTGACATCAATTGCTAGATATTTGAGTGAATGAGATTTCTGATGATTTTAGTACCTAGCCATTGAGCTATGCCAACTGCTGTCAAGTGGAACAGAAATGAATTATCCTTGACAAGTTCAGTTCAAATTGCAGATTTATAAGCAAGAGAAATGTTGTTGCTAGAAGCCACTAAGTTTCGAGATTGTTTGCTACAAAGCAAAGTACTAAACTACTGGAATACTACTAGACTAGGAAAAAACTATATATCCTGAAAAGAGTTGGACAGAGAAGAAAAGAAAAATGTGAAACACTCTACTATATCTTCTAACAGACTAGGAATATGTATAACACTTAGATACTACTCTGCTGCTGCTAAGTCGCTTCAGTCATGTCCGACTCTGTGCGACCCCGTAGATGGCAGCCCATCAGGCTCCCCCGTCCCTGGGATTCTCCAGGCAAGAATAATGGAATGGATTTAAATTTCCTTCTCTAGTGCATGAAAGTGAAATGTGAAAGTGAAGTCGCTCAGTCGTGTCCGACTCTTAGCGACCCTATGGACTGCAGCCTACCAGGCTCCTCCATCCATGGGATTTTCCAGGCAAGAGTACTGGAGTGGGGTGCCATTGCCTTCTCCGAGATACTACTCTGCTTTTCCCTAAAGATGCCACAGTTTATTGTTTGGGACTCTTCTAACACTCATCTCCAAGGGTAGGCCCCAGGCTTTGTTTGTTTCCTGTCTCCCATCTCCTGCACAGCTGTCAAAAATGAGACTCAAGGTCACCAGAGATTATCAGGTGCCTTCAAAGTAGCCAGCAGCTTTAGAGTTTGCTTAACTCTCTAGATTACTACTTTCATTTTGGTTTTGGCCTCTGAGGACTTCTCTTGTGTTCTTATAAAGTAAAAGCAAACTCTTTTTCTGAATCCAGTATTTGTAGTTGTTTCCAGTAGGATGATTAGTTTTCAGGATATGAGTGCTCATTTGCCAGAAATAAAAAATTGGCCTCTTTTTTTTTTTAAGTTAGTTTATATTGAATAATACAGAACCTTATGTTTATTTTCTTTAGGTGTCAGAATATAATTTTCAAGTAACTTGACTGGGATAGGAATTCAGTTAAAAGTCAAACTTCAAGTTTATTTTCTGCATAATTCTCTCAAATAATCAGGAGGTTGAATTGACAACCTTGACTTTTCTTATTCAGCCTTCTTTAATCAAATGAACTACTAGTCACGAGTTAGCTCTCCTGACTCCACTTTCTTTGAACTTCATTTGATGAACAAACTTTGTTGAAACCAAAGTTCCTGGTTTCTTTCTTCATACATGTGATTTAGGATGTCATGAAGATACTTTTATGTATAAACAGAACTGTATAAATTGAATCAGCTACTCTATTCAGAGGGCTTCCCAGGGGGCGCTAGTGGTAAAGAATCTGCTTGCCAATGCTGGAGACTTAAGAGACGTGGGTTCCACGCCGGGGTTGGGAAGATCCGCTGGAAGAGGGGATGGCAATCCACTCCAGTATTCTTGCCTGGAGAATCCCATGCGCAAAGGCTGATGGGCTACAGTCCACAGGGTTGCAGAGAGTCAGACATGACTAAACGACTTAGCACTTACTCTATTCAGAAGTAATTTCACAGCCCGGAAAACCAGAATTAAGATGAGTAGAAAACAACTATTTCAAATGTTTAATTTTCTAAGAAATTTTGTGATCCTTGCTGAGACCTATGGACCTTTCCATATATAATACATAGTATTTCCTTGGTGCTTCCATTAGAAAATATATATTTACAAATGAAACCAAAATCACTGCAGCTGGTGACTGTAGCCATGAAATTAAAAGACACTTGCTGAACCCTCTTACACTGTTGGTGGGAATGCAAACCAGGACAACTGAACTGAACTGAACTGAACAGCCACTATGGATAACAGTGTGGAGATTCCTCAAAAAACTGGAAATAGAACTGCCATATGATCCAGCAATCGCACTCCTGGGCATACACACCGAGGAAACCAGAATTGAAAGAGACACATATACTCCAATGTTCATTGCAGCACTGTTTATAATAGCCAGGACATGGAAGCAACCTAGATGTCCATCTGCAGATGGATGGATAAGAAAGCTTTGGTACATATACACGATGGAGTATTTTTCAGCCATCAAAAAGAATTTGAATCAGTTCTAATGAGGTGGATGAAACTGGAGCCTATTATACATAGTGAAGTAAGCCAGAAAGAAAAACATCAATACAGTATACTAACGCATATATATGGAATTTAGAAAGATGGTAACCTTAACCCTGTATATGAGACTGCAAAAGAGACATAGGTATGTAGAACAGTCTTTGGGACTCTGTGGGGGACGGTCAAGGTGGGATGATTTGGGAGAATGGCACTGTAGCATGTATATTATCATATGCGAAATGAAATCACCAGTCCAGGTTCAACGCATGATACAGGATACTTGGGGCTGGTGCACGGGGATGACCTGGAGGGAGGATATGGGGAAGAGGGAGGTGGAAGGGGGTTCAAGAAGGGGAACACATGTACACCCAGGGAGGATTCATGTCAATGTATGGCAAAACCAACCAATATATTAATGTAAGGTAATTTGCCTCCAATAAAATTAAAAAAATAAATAAATAAAAGACGATTGCTCCTTGGAAGAAAAGCTATGACCAACCTAGACAGCATATAAAATTGCAGAGACATTACTTTGCTAACAAAGGTCTGTCTAGTCAAAGCTATGGTTTTTCCAGTAGTCATATATGGATGTGAGAGTTGGACTATAAAGAAAGCTGAGCACTGAAGAATTGATGCTTTTGAACTGTGGTGTTGGAGAAGACTCTTGAGCATCCCTTGGACTGCAAGGAGATCCAACCAATCCATCCTAAAGGAAATCAGTCCTGAATATCCATTGGAATGACTTGATGCTGAAGCTGAAACTCCAATACTTTGACCACCTGAGGCAAAGAACTCACTCACTGGAAAAGACCCTGATGCTGGGAAAGATTGAAAGTGGGAGGAGAAGAGGATGATGGAGGATGAGATGGTTGGATGGAATCACTGACTTGATGGACATGAGTTTCAGCAAGCTCCGGGAGTTGGTGATGGACAGGGAAGCCTGGCATGCTGCAGTCCATGGGGTCGCAAAGAGTTGGACATGAGTGAGTGACTGAACTGAACTGAACAATGGAACATATTCAGCTGGAAGAGTGTAGAGACAGAAGCAAGTTAAGCATGCATAATATGGAATTTAAAAGATGGTAACGATAACCCTGTACGCGAGACAGCAAAGGAGACACAGATATATAGAACAGTCTTTTGGACTCTGTGGGAGAGGGCAAGGGTGGGATGATTTGGGAGAATGGCATTGAAACATGTATATTATCATATGTGAAACGAATCACCAGTCCAGGTTTGACGCATGATACAGGATGCTCGGGGCTGGTGCACTGGGATGACCCAGAGGAATGATATGGTGAGGGAGGTGGGAGGGGGGTTCAAGATGAGGAACACATGTACATCCGGGGTTTATTCATATCAATGTATGGCAAAACCAATACAGTATTGTAAGGTAATTAGCCTCCAATTAAAATGAATAAATTAAAAAAAAGAATAAATAAACTTATTTCTCATTGCAAAAAAAAAAAAAAGGAAAAAAAAAGCATGCAGCTGGATTCCAGGCGCTTTTTAAATATTTTAATGCTTACAGGCTACAGGCAATTTTTAAAATGGTAACTTTTGCTTCTGAGACAGAACAGACATTTTCTCAAGCTATCTCATTTGTTTTTGATTCTCTGTGTTTTTTAAGGACATTTTTAACCAATTGACCAATCTGGGGCGATCTAGGAAATGAATGTCTTATTTATTATGGCTTGAAGTTCTCAATGCACAAATCATAAATCAAATGTCAACAGATGATACATGAAGCAAACATTAAACTCAAAGATTCAGAGCTGTGGATGGTAATTTTGTAGGGAAATTGATACACAGTCAATAAAGGAAACAAAAGGTATTGGGAGAAAAATGAGGCAAATAGGGTTGACTTGAAGGAAAGTCATTCAAAATAGCAGCTGTGTATGAGGCAGTCTGAGTAATATGAAGTGAAATGTATTCACAATATTCATTAGAGATCATTTGATTATTGAGTAGCTCCAGTCATCTGTGATAGCTTGGAAATACAATCAAAGTAGCTTGTAAGGTTTTAAAAATCATGATTATGGTGCAGTTTTACTGAAGGTCGAATATCATCCTTGAGACTCATAAGGATCAACTAGGTTACTGAAAACTGGAAGCATTGCTCTGAGGAATATGGGATAGTTAAGCTAATTGTCCATTTTTCCTCAAACTGAACCTCATTTAAAAGAATAAAATCTGGCTTTTGATATTACAAAGCCTTATCAAAATAGTAGTAAATCAAGAATAATTTAAATGCAAACTATCAAAGTTTATTAAGTAAATAGAATTAACCAGCACTCAGAACACTGGTTTCAATTTTTCTAGCATAATACTGTGTTTAAATTGTATTTGAAGGCAAGATACCTGAAGTGCCACATTAATTTGAGCTATTCAAATTAGTACTTTGAATAGAAGCATTTACAGGTAGGTAACATTTAATTATCAAAGCAAACAGAGATTGAAATACACATTAACTATGTAAACATTTCAGGTAAATTAAATCAGTCCCTTACAGAAAGATAAACAGGAATCCCATCTCAGACAAGAGACTTTAAAAATCAAGCCCTTGAGTAAAGTGTTAAACTCACTGCTTGAGAACTATATTCTTGATCAACAAGAGAGGAAGGAGGGAACAGGAGCAGTAAAAAAATCATCCTGTTGTTCTTTTAAAAATTCCCTCCTGGTTTAAATAGACTGACACATAGCAATCTAATTAACTACACTTCTTTTTCAAAGAGTTTTGGGATTGACAATTTCTATGTAAACTCTAAATATCTGTGTCTTCTGGTAGTATAAAAGAAGATGGTAATATCAGTCGTATCATCAACTCTTCCCTCTTCCTTATTTATATCCATTCATTCATGCTTCATTTTTTTCATTAAAAAGCATAATAATGGGTGCTCTTCAAGGTATAAAGGCCAATGAAGTGAACAGAAAAAACAACAGTGTCTGAAATCATTCACAAAACTTGATTATTTATTCACTATTCCAAAATCTACTCTGATTAACCATTAATTCATTATATTAATTTATTTTCTTAAGCATAGCAAGATCCAAATTCCTGTCCGTGAGTGAGGAGTTTATGATCTATAGCTAGACCAAAAAATAAACACTATAAAGGACCATTATAAGTGCTACCATATTTGCAAGCACAGAGAATCATGTAGGTAATTAGGGAGAATTACTACCTCACATCATAAGTGCCTGGGAAGGCTATCTAGAGGGGAGGATTTATGTCTTGGGATGTGAAGGTAGTTGCAAATTAGAAGGCGGAAGGTGGATGTATAGAATAGTCTGTATTAAGAAAAAGCAGCATGTTCAAAATTATACAGCTACGTAAGTTTGACTCTAAAGATAGGTAATGTGGCTACAAACACAGGTGGGAATGGGGGACCTGGTAAGAAAAGATGAGTGCAGAGAGACATAAATCCAGAACAGTTTCAAGAGTAATGTTGTTGAACACTCAGAAGTATCCAACTCTTTTGAGATCCCGTGGACTGTAGCCCACCAGCCTTCTCTCTTCACGGGATTTCCCACACCAGAATACTGGAATGAGTTGCCATTTTCTTCTCCAGAGGATATTCCTGATCCAGGGATTGAACTCTTTGTCTCCTTAATTGGCAGGAGGTTGTTACCACTGAGCCACCAGAGAAGCCCAATGTTAGGAAGTTTGAATTTTCTCCCGAGAATTGTGGAGAACTGATAAAGGCTGTGTAGCAGGAATAGACAGGGTGAGAGATTTGCTTCCTGCAGAAGCCACCCTGGCTTCAGGGTGGAGCTTCAGCTCCAGTGGGGCTGATCTATAATGGAATTTGTTATTTGAAGGCAAGTTCTTGCTGCTGTTCTCTTTATTTTTACTGTCCTGTCTACAATACTCCACCTCGCCCCATTTCTTCCCATCCTAATCACAGCTGTTTCTTGAGGCCCAGGAAAATCTTCACTTCCCCATTCAGCAAACTTCATCAGATATTATTGATTTCCTACAATCTCAGACATGGCTCCTGCTCTTATGGAGGATTCCCTGATTAAGCCAACTGGAGGTTAATCCTTCTTATTTCACACTGCTATAGGCATTTGTTTATACTGCTCATAGGGCATTTATTTGGAATTCCCTTTGTATCTCTAAGAGTTCTGTCAGGAAACAGGCAACTCACTGAAATAAGACAATTTGCAAAGAGTTGAGTAAAAGGACTATTTACAAAGATGTAAGAAGGTGCTCTGATCTATATTGCTGTGTAACAAACCACCCTAAACTTATGTAAAGTAAAAAGCCTTTCAATATACTCATGGATTCCATGTGTCAGGAAATAGAGAAGGGCACAAAGATGATTTTTTTTTTCTGCCTTGTGATATCTGTGGCTTCAGCTGAGAAGCTGGGGGTTAATTTGATGACCTGGGTTAGATTCATCTGAAGGCATCATCCCTCACCTGTTTACTGTCTGGACTGGCACTGTTGAATGGAACATATATATATGGTCTTTCCATGTGGCTTGACTGGGCTTCTTCACAACAAGCTGGCAATGAGATAGTGGGACTTTTTATATTTTGTCCAGAGCTCTGAGGAAATAAGGCACAAGCAGAACAGCCCTTTCTGACATGGCCTCTGAAGTCAAAAATACAGGTTCTGTTGCATTCTATTACTTACTAGTAGTTGTCCAAGCCAGCCCAGGTTCAAGCAAAAATGTCCTGGATGTCACTGAGTGATGGGAGGAGTGCCAAAGGATTTGTACATGTCTCAAACTGCTGCAACAGGGCTTACAGAAGCTAACAAGGGGTAGTTCAATGCCCTAGGTCCAGCTGCAGCAGTAACTGAATTCCTATTTCTGAAGAAGCAAAGGAATGGGGAATTGAGAGCTATAGGAAAGACCACATAATGGTACCATGGCCTTCAGGAGAGAGATACAGCTAAATGAGGGGGAGGAGGAAGGATGCAGGGAAATAAATACCTGACCTCACTTTCTTTATCCTCTCTGGTGCCTCTCTATTGGCCAAACCCAAGTGGAGGCCTGGGAATTCATTCCAAACAGATGAACCTCTGAAGTTAAGAGTGGAGTAAGATTGATAGAAAGTGGATATGGAGGGACAAACAAAAGATATCCAACACATTCCTTTATTGCAGCTAGTTACTTATTTCAAATATGGACCCTCATCATTCTTTCTCCATTTCATATTTCTTGAATTCCAGTTGTATAACATCCAACACATAATTATAAATAAACATGAGTTCTTAGGTGGCTAATAAAAGAGTACTTTTTTGCCCCTGGAGAAGGAAATGGCAACCCACTCCAGTTTTATTGCCTGGAAAATCCCATGGACAGAGGAACCTGGTTGACTACAGTCCATGGGATCACAAAGAGTTGGGCGATTCACAAAGTGAATTATTCACAAAGTGAGCGATTTCACTTTCTTTCTTACTGGAATTTAAATGTCAACAAAGGAAGCAGAAAGCCTGGATGCATATTTTAGTTGGCAAAATATGTCTTTCCCTTTCTTTCATCTTCTGTCTTAAATATATATTATGTCCCTGTACCACACCATACATTAAATTTAATATCACTAAATTCTAATTAATGATATCTGCATTCAAATTCAATAGTGACGTATATATATATATACTTTTATTTTCATATGCTACCATGAAACAAAAACATTTAACAAAATTTACCACCTCATATATATGGACCAGTGGTAGCTTATATATTTTCACAATATTTATACTCTCTCTACTTTAATCAATGCATTGTTTCCAAAGTTGAGTGGAGGGTAATTACTGTCCATTTAAAAAAGAGAAATAAACTTACCTAACTAGGGATATGTTATAATGTAGGTGGAAATTGGATACTATTGATTTCACATTCATCAGTTCAGTTCAATTCAGTTGCTCAGTCGTGTCCGACTATTTGCGACCCCATGAAATACAGCAGGCCAGGCCTCCCTGTCCATCACCAACTCCCGGAGATCACTCAAACTCATGTCCATCGAGTCGGTGATGCCATCCAGCCACCTCATTCTCTGTCGTCCCCTTCTCCTCCTGCCCCCAATGCCTCCCAGCATCAGACTCTTTTCCAGTGAGTCAACTCGTCACATGAGGTGGCCAAAGGATTGGAGTTTCAGCTTTAGAATCAGTCCTTCCAATGAACACCCAGGAGTGATCTCCTCTAGAACGTAAGCATAGTTCTTTGTGAGTCAGGGTGTGATACAGAGAAATTAGGAGGCAAATTGAATGTTTTTATTATCCAGATCATAAAATTCTTATTTCTGTGTATGCTCATGTGATCTCTAGTTAGGAGACCAGCTTGCACTTAATTGATGCAGAAGAGGGGTATATGTTGGAGGCAATAATACGGCCTATCAGAACAAATATCAAATGTTGGCTTACAGAATAATCTACAAGATGGGGCAGAGGAGATAGAATGGTTCAGTTCAGTTCAGTCACTCAGTCATGTCTGACTCTTTGCAACCCTATGAATCACAGCAGGCCAGGCCTCCCTGTCCATCACCAACTCCCGGAGTTCACTCAAACTCATGTCCATCGAGTCGGTGATGCCATCCAGCCATCTCATTCTCTGTCATCCCCTTCTCCTCCTGCCCCCAATCCTTCCCAGCATCAGAGTCTTTTCCAGTAAGTCAACTCGTCGCATGAGCTGGCCAAAGTATTGCAGTTTCAGCTTTAGCATCAGTCCTTCCAATGAACACCCAGGACTGATCTCCTCTAGAATGGACTGGTTGGATCTCCTTGCAGTCCAAGGGACTCTCAAGAGTCTTCTCCAGCACCACAGTTCAAAAACATCAATTCTTCGGCGATCAGCTTTCTTCACAGTCCAACTCTCACATCCATACATGACCATGGGAAAAACCATAGCCTTGACTAGACGGACCTTGGTTGGCAAAGTAGTTTCTCTGCTTTTTAATATGCTATCTAAGTTGGTCATAACTTTCCTTCCAAGGAGTAAACGTCTTTTCATTTCATGGCTGCAATCAGCATCCGCAGTGATTTTGGAGCCCCCAAAAATAAAGTCTGACACTGTTTCCACTGTTTCCCCATCTATTTCCCATGAAATGATGGGACCAGATGCCATGATCTTTGTTTTCTGACTGTTGAGCTTCAAGCCAAACTTTTCACTCTCCTCTTTCACTATAGTAGTATTGCTAAATATTAAAAAAAATGTTCTATGAATATCATCATCAGCATAGAAATGCACTATGATTCAGAGTCATACTCTGAGCTGAGAGTTGTTAAGTTTGCATATCAATGTACTTTATATGTTGGTTTGGAGATTTGGAAGAACAGTGGTGTATATGTAAAAAATATTCATCTAGCCTGTTCAGGAATATTTGAAAATGTACCTAAACATGTTAAAATGTTATAAGTAACATTTAAAATGTTAAGTCATGGGCCACAACCAAGTTATGCTCATTATTAAAACTTTACTATCATGTTATAATATCTAGTCTTAGACTCCTTTGCTCTCTGCTATACAAGGCAATATAACTTTTCTCCTTAAGAATAGCATACTATCTTTTCTTCATCAGGAACTTAGCCAAACTCTACTTTGATCATTTCTGTTCAATTAATTCCCTGTTGTTCTTAACTAGCATGTTATCATTAAAAAATTTTTTTTTTTTTGGTACATTCCCTGCTTTGGGAACCTAGACAACTTTCTACTTCAGAAATGGATCAGAATTGCCTCAGGTTATTTCTAGCTTCAAATTTCTCAGACTCTATGACTAGAGCCTCACAGGTCATCTCATCAGGCTTACTCATTAAAGAACAGTCAGTCTATAACCTCTTCTTGTGGCTTGTCTAAGGTCAGTAAATGTTTTTCTAGGTTATTACTCCCATGAGTCTTTTGCTGTTAACCACTTGTGATTTGCATAATTTCTTCCAAGAAAAATGAACTCACTATTTTTCAAAAGTTGAATACCATTTTCTGTCTTTTGTTTATATTGATAACTTTATATGTGGACTTTGCAATTGTGGGTTTCCCAGGTGGTGCTAGTGGTCAAAAATCCACCTGTTGATGCAGGAGACAGAAGAGACATGGGTTTGATCCCTGGGCTGGGAAGATCCCCTGAAGGAGGAAGTGGCACCCTACTCCAGTATTTTTTCTGGGAGACTCTAAGCACATTTGCAACTGTAGAGCATATCTTTATATTTTATATATTAATATATGCCTATCTTCTGTATGATAGAAAATTCTTTACATTATTCATTCAATTACTCCTTTATTTGTTCTTTACTTAGCAAAGAGTCAAAAAATCAGTTATCGATCTCCTTGTTAGATATTGTACTTATTACAAAGACAGCTGGTAAAAGTGTCTGCACTTAATGAATTTATGATCTAGTAGGAATGATAAACAACGTATAAATCATACTTTGCATTTATTGTTTTAATTCCAAATCTGCCATGTATGCATTGAATTATTGGACAAGCCATAAGACCCTGCTTTAATAGCTTTTCATGTAGACGTTGTAGGCATTATTCAAGAAAATATATACAAATTAGTTGCTGTAACAACTCAAAACTCACTGTATGCTACTTGTTATATTTTCATGACACATAGAGCAGAATTATAAGTGTTATGAGAGTTACTGAGAAAGTTTTCTGAAAATTCAGTTGAATCATAATACCTCCTGGGGGATTGATATCATTCAATTCTTATTTAGTGGGGTAAAATTGGAAAATAAATGTTAGTCAAACTTTTATTATGATATACATTTTTACCTTTCAGTCTTCTATGTGTTTGGGTAGATTCCGACTGATTGTAAACAAATAAAATAAGGGAAGAGAAAGTGAAAGTCTGCAAAGGGGGAAAAAAGAAGGAAGCAGGCAAAATTGAAAAATAGCATAGTAAAATACCAAAAATAAATTTGGAAAGGAGAATAAAATAAAAGTATTAGTAGAAGGCAGAATACTTGGGAGAGGAAGATAATGCTAAAAAATAATCAAATGAATAAAATATAAATATCTTAATGTCTTTATACAGTGATTCATGAATCAGGCAGAATCCAATCTAGCAGACAGAAAGGAGCTCTGAGGAGCTGTACAAAATGCAAAAGACTTAATATTCAGAGGGTTTCCCTGGTGGCTCAGATGGGAAAGAATCTGCCTTCAATGCAGGAGACCCGTGTTTGATCCCTGAGTCGGGAAGATTCCCTGGATAAGGGAATGGCTATCCACTCCAGTATTCTTGCCTGGAGAATTCTATGAACAGAACAACTACATGGCGGGCTACAGTCCACGGAGTCGCAGAGAGTCAGACAAGAAAAACCACTAATATGCAGAAGGGATTGGAAACAAGGGAGTTAAATTAGGCAAAAAGCAGAATGGTAGTGACAAGTTCACTTTCCTTTAAGGATGGCAGATTACCAAACAAGCACTGCTTAGGTAATTCCTGATTGACTGGTTTAAGATTCCATTTTTGTAAGAGGTGAAAGTGTAATTAAGTCTCATCTTAGTTTGGTAAAGAGCCTTAGCATAAGCAACTCCATTTGGGGCCTGCTGTCTTGTTAAGAGAAAAAATACAAGAGTGTTACAGATGAAAACAGATTGTGTGCCAAGTCATTTCAGTCAAGTCTGACTCTGACCATATTGACTGTAGCCCACCAGGCTCCTCTGTCCATGGAATTCTCCAGGCAAGAATACTGGAGTGTGTTGCCATTCCCTTCTCCAGAGATCTTCCCAGCCCACAGTTTGAACCGGGTCTCCTGCATTGCAGGCAGATTCTTTACCATCTGAGCCACTAGGGAAGCTCTGATGCCAGGTACTTGAAAAATAAAGATGAAAAAATGAGCTCTCTTCTGTCTCAGTCTGTTTAGAGCATATAGTTTTTAACTAGGCATTCTTAATCTACTCATTTGAGATTCTTAGATTTGTCTATAGTCTGGAGCAATTTTTAATGTCATGGGCATTTGGTTTTTGCTAGTGAAAGTATAGAAGTATAACTTTAATACCAGTTCCAAGAAAGTCTTATATATACTCTGTCTCAACTTCAATTTTGAATACCTTCAAATTGAGCACTTAAATATTAACTTCAACAATCTGAAGATTTTATTTTGATCCATATATTTAATTTATTGATGGATTTTAGTTTGTAGTAAAATGTCCCTGATTAAATTCACATTGTACAGTTCAGTAGCTACAGTTCTTAGATTAAAAACACATGTGCCTAAAGAAAAAGCATGTTTTATGGAAGCTTGGATGCTCTGTTTTCTCACGGTTCAATAAAAACCTCAGCCTATTGAATTTCAACTCTCAGAGTAAGGCACATTGCTTTAGCTAAGCCTTTTTCAGTTTGGCTATGAACATCCTATTGCTGTGAGAACCTGAAAGCTCAGCATTTCTTTTATTTGCTGATTTTATACCTAATGTGTTTCCAGTGCAACTGCTATTATCAATTTTATACATAAATATCAATATATATCTTAAGACTTCCAGAAACAACAATAACAGCAACAACAGCAAACTATAGATTTAAATACCTAAAGTAAGAAATATGTATATATATATATATATATATATTCAGTTATATCTACACATTTTAAAATAGATGGGAATACCAGACCACCTGACCTGCCTCTTGAGAAACCTGTATGCAGGTCAGGAAGCAACAGTTAGAACTGGACATGGAACAACAGACTGGTTCCAAATAGGAAAAGGAGTACGTCAAGGTTGTATATTGTCACCCTGCTTATTTAACTTATATGCAGAGTACATCATGAGGAATGCTGGGCTGGAAGAAGCACAAGCTGGAATCAAGATTGCTGGGAGAAATATCAATAATCTCAGATATGCTGATGACACTACCCTTATGGCAGAACGTGAAGAGGAACTCAAAAGCCTCTTGATGAAAGTGAAAGAGAAGAGTGAAAAGGTTGGCTTGAAGCTCAACATTCAGAAAACAAAGATCATGGCATCTGGTCCCATCACTTCATGGGAAATAGATGGGGAAACAGTGTCAGACTTTATTTTTTGGGGCTCCAAAATCACTGCAGATGCTGATTGCAGCCATGAAATGAAAAGACTCTTACTCCTTGGAAGGAAAGTTATGACCAGCCTAGATAGCATATTAAAAAGCAGAGACATTACTTTGCCAACCAAGGTCCATCTAGTCAAGGCAATGGTTTTTCCCGTGGTCATGTATGGATGTGAGAGTTGGACTGTGAAGAAAGCTGATCGCCGAAGAATTGATGCTTTTGAACTGTGGTGCTGGAGAAGACTCTTGAGAGTCCCTTGGACTGCAAGGAGATCCAACCAGTCCATTCTAGAGGAGATCAGTCCTGGGTGTTCATTGGAAGGACTGATGCTAAAGCTGAAACTGCAATACTTTGGCCAGCTCATGCGACGAGTTGACTCACTGGAAAAGACTCTGATGCTAGGAGGGATTGGGGGTGGGAGGAGATTGGGACGACAGAGAATGAGATGGCTGGATGGCATCACCGACTCGATGGACATGAGTTTGAGTGAACTCCGGGAGTTGGTGATGGACAGGGAGGCCTAGCGTGCTGTGATTCATGGGGTAGCAAGGATTTGGACACGACTGAGTGACTGAACTGAATTGAACACATTTTAATAGTAGATACATCAGTTTAATAATAATAGCCTAAAAGATTTACTGGAGAAGGAAATGGCAACCCACTCCAGTATTTTTGCCTGGGAAATCCCATGAACAGAGGAGCTTGGAGGGCTACAGTCCCTAGGAGAGTCAGACACAACTTAGTGATTAAACAACAACAATTTCCTTACATAAATCTAAGGATAGCTTTAGAGTGAAAGCATGAAGGCACAATATACTTTAAATAAGAGAACTGCTGCTAAGTCACTTCAGTTGTGTCTGACTCTGTGCGACCCCATAGATGGCAGCCCACCAGGCTCCACCATCCCTGGGATTCTCAAGGCAAGAACACTGGAGTGGGTAAATAAGAGAATTATGATTCATATATAGGGAACTATGACATGGGCTTTCTATACATCTCTCAATGAAAGCAAATAAAGATATGATTTAATATTTAAAATATTTTTCATGTGAGAATTTTTTAAAAAAGAGTCTCAAACACATTTTTTTTTTTTGCTATACAGATGTGAATGAGTGTACCTGTGTCCTTCTACTAAATGTGTATTGTGTTATTATAGACTGATCTTGACCCAGTTCTCTCTTTGAATGTGCAGTTCTGTTTATCCAGTTGACTTTTAAACATCTCTTCATGAATGTCCTTGGGGTAGCTCAAGTTCAACACATCTACTACTAAATCCCTCCACACAAAATTCTTGCTAAGTTAAGTGCTTGATCTTTCTTAATACCCAATGAATGAGAGCCAGGGATACATGAAAGATACTACTCTCTCCTTGGCTGCTCAAGACAGAAAGCTCTACCCTCTTACATCACACACTCTATCAATTAAGTAGATTAACATTTTTTCCATTTCACCACTACTCTCTGCTTTGGGGCTTTTAACATTCCTTGTTTAAAATTCTGAAATAGCCCCAAATTAGTTGCTTTTGTTCCAAATGAGTTTCCCTACAATTCATTGTCTATATTTCTACCTTGCCTTCAGAATAAAATATAAGCTTTTATATATAATAGGCTAGACATTTTATGACATGTCTTTGCTCTGTGCTTATTTTTGTTACACAAGGGCTGGACATTTATGAAGCCACTTTCATTCTAAACTTTTTGCTTTCTTCTGCCTCCTTGTTTTTGCCCCTACAACTCTTTTAGCCAGTAATATCTATCTATCCTTCCACTGACTGACTTCTAGAGCACCTTTTCTGGGATATAGTTCCTTATTTTCACTCTGATTTAGATACCTCTTCCAACCCTGTTAGGTTCCATTCACTTCCATGTCTACTTAATTTATCTGATCACTAGAAGCTGCCATGGCTTAAAACTCACCACCTTGGGATAGAACTCCTCCTTGAAGGGTCTTTTCAGGACTCAACATCTTCATTGGATCTCTTTCCCATTCCCTCTTTGATGTTCTATTTGCTCTTTGTATGGTTGCTGTTTTATTTATATGACTGGTCATAATGCAAAGATGGGCTCAATAAAGGACAGAAATGGTATGGACCTAACAGAAGCAGAAGATATTATGAAGAGGTGGCAAGAATACACAGAAGAACTGTACAAAAAAGATCTTCATGACCAAGATAATCACGATGGCGTGATCACTCACCTAGAGCCAGACATCTTGGAATGTGAAGTCAAGTGGGCCTTAGAGAGCATCACTATGGACAAAGCTAGTGGAGGTGATGGAATTCCAGTTGAGCTATTTCAAATCCTGAAAGATGATGCTGTGAAAGTGCTGCACTCAATATGCCAGCAAATTTGGAAAACTCAGCAGTGGCCACAGGACTGGAAAAGGTCAGGTTTCATTCCAATCCCAAAGAAAGGCAATGCCAAAGAATGATCAAACTACTGCACAATTGCAATTGCACTCATCTCACACACTAGTAAAGTCATGCTCAAAATTCTCCAAGCTAGGCTTCAGCAATATGTGAACCGTGAACTTCCAGATGTTCAATCAGGTTTTAGAAGAGGCAGAGGCACCAGAGATCAAATTGCCAACATCTGCTGGATCATGGAGAAAGCAAGAGAGTTCCAGAAAAACATCTATTTCTGCTTCATTGACTATGCCAAAGCCTTTGACTGTGTGGATCACAATAAACTGTGGAACATTCTGAAAGACATGGGAATACCAGACCACCTGACCTGCCTCTTGAGAAACCTGTATGCAGGTCAGGAAGCAACAGTTAGAACTGGACATGGAACAACAGACTGGTTCCAAATAGGAAAAGGAGTGCATCAAGGTTGTATATTGTCACCCTGCTTATTTAATTTATATGCAGAGTACATCATGAGGAACGCTGGGCTGGAAGAAGCACAAGCTGTAATCAAGATTGCCAGGAGAAATATCAATAAACTCAGATATGCAGATGACACCACCCTTATGGCAGAACATGAAGAGGAACTCAAAAGCCTCTTGATGAAAGTGAAAGAGGAGAGTGAAAAGGTTGGCTTGAAGCTCAACATTCAGAAAACAAAGATCATGGCATCTGGTCCCATCACTTCATGGGAAATAGATGGGAAAACAGTGGAAACAGTGTCAGACTTTATTTTTGGGGGCTCCAACATCACTGCGGATGCTGATTGAAGACATGAAATTAAAAGACGCTTACTTCTTGGAAGGAAAGTTATGACCAACCTAGATAGCATATTAAAAAGCAGAGACATTATTTTGCCAACAAAGGTCCGCCTAGTCAAGGCTATGGTTTTTCCCGTGGTCATGGATGGATGTGAGAGTTGGACTGTGAAGAAAGCTGATCGCCGAAGAATTGATGCTTTTGAACTGTGGTGCTGGAGAAGACTCTTGAGAGTCCCTTGGACTGCAAGGAGATCCAACCAGTCCATTCTAGAGGAGATCAATCCTGGGTGTTCATTGGAAGGACTGATGCTAAAGCTGAAACTGCAATACTTTGGTCATAGCATGCGACGAGTTGATTCACTGGAAAAGAGTCTGATGCTAGGAGGGATTGGGGGTGGGAGGAGACGGGGACGGGGACGACAGAGAATGAGATGGCTGGATGGCATCCCCGACTCGATGGACATGAGTTTGAGTGAACTCCGGGAGTTGGTGATGGACAGGGAGGCCTGGTGTGCTGTGATTCATGGGGTTGCAAAGAGTCGGACACGATTGAGCGACTGAACTGAAACCTTTATCATTCTACTCAATCCATTAAACCTCTTTTGTTCCTATTCCCGGAGAGAATTCTTACAGTAAGTGGAATGCTGAATTAAATGATCCCTGAAGTTCCTTTTGACTGAATTTTTTTATTTTATTTTGTTATCCCGTAGTCTTTTACTTCCTATCCACAGTATTCTAATTATAAAAAAAAAATACTGAGTTGTATGCATAATAAGCTGGAACGCTCTGACACTGAACTCTAGGTTCTCTCTATGAATGATGTATTAGTCCTTTTCTTGATTCCCTAAGCATGCCATCTTCTAGAGGATGCTCTAGGGTTGCCACTGAAATTCCCAAGCTTTGCAGCAACTGTACTCCTAACTGCTTAGCAGGTAATCATATTTTAGGGATTAGCCCTGATCTTCAAATATTGCCAGTCTGCAGGTTGCTGTGAGTTTATATAAAACAATGTTTGAAAACTCTTAATATGGTCATTGAGAAATAGTAAAGCCTCAGTAAATGTCATCTGTTTTTTAGCATATTAAGTATGCAATAGTCTTGTAAAACTTCAAACCATGATTCTGGAACAGCACACCTCTTTGAAATGGCCCATATGTACATAAGGGAACAATGAAAAAAAAAGTAGGATAAAATATAAGTCAGTACAAGAGATGACCAGGGTATGTGAATGAAGCTGATAAACTGAGCTTTGAAGTATTTGATCTTCAGTGGTCTCAGAACTCTGTTGCTTATAAGATAAGACTAAAGGCCTTGAAAAATAACAAAAAATGCTTTAATTGAGTCCCATACATATTCTGTTGCCTCATGAAGAATTATTGACCCACTGTAAGAGTTAGTTTTCATAGAAAATGAGACTAAATTATTTCATAATTTTTGCCCATATGGGTAAAAAGGCAGTGAATGAGTCTATCAGAAATGAAAATGTTTTTTAGCTATAATTTTGGTCATCATGAATCTGTGGTAAGTGGAATATGTTTGTTAGGAAAACATCTAATCCTCATGACTTCTAGAGCCTACCCTTAAAAATATTAGAAGCTTGATTTGTATCTATTATCCTACTATCAACTCTAGTTTCAATCAGAAAGATGGAGGTATCCTTAATAAAAAGTTTTTGTTCAAAAACACAACCAAATTAAAGATTTGCCTACTTAAATTATTTTTCTATGTTATGTGTCTCTCTTTTTATTGTTTGTCCAGGTTTGACTTAGAAGTCTGGAGATTTTGGCAATTATTCTCCCACTTCTCAAGACTTTATATTGTATTCAATTTTGTAACTGGTCCGCTTCTTAGAAACACACTATGCCCTCAGGTTTAGGTATCATACAAAAAGTAATTGTAGATTTCATTTTACCCATAATTTGAATATGAAGTCTGTATAACTAAAGCCCTCCTATCCTTTTTAATGCTATCTTTCCAATCCTACTCGAGGGACGAAATCCATATAAACATTACAGTAGAATGAGTTTGACCTCTAGCTGTAATTTAGAGGTCCATGAATCTGCAGTAAATGGCATAGGTTTAGAAGGAAATTTTCTAATCCTTATGACTTCTAAAGCCTTCCATTGAAAATAATTAGGGGCTTGTTTTTGTATCTATTATTTTACTTCCAAATTCTATTTTTTTTTTTTTTAAGATTTAGAAACTCCTTTAAGATTTATAGGCTCCTACAATAAAGTTTGATTTTTTTAGACTTGTTTTTCAGACTGGTCTTCACTCACAGTATGATGAAAATAAAAACAAATTATTTTCCTGTCTCTGGACATGTGTATATGTGTGAATATATGAATTAAAAGAAAGACATTGCATATGTATGACTCAAAACAATACTTCTTTTTTAATTACTTATGTTAAAATTATCTGTACGTGAATGTATTAATTCCAATCCCTAGAACAATACTATGAAGAATTTTTCATTTCCTCCTTTCATAGGCAAGAGAACAGAGGCCCATGGGGGTAAACTGATTAGCCCAGGGTCACCAAACCAGCAAATGTTAAAACTGGAAGTTGAACCCAAGACTATCAAACTCCAAATTTCACATGTTCAATTTTAGCACATTGTTTTATTGAATTACACAAATTTAATATGGAAGAGAATAGTCCACTGAGGGTACTGCTGTTGCTGCTAAGTCACTTCAGTCGTGTCCGACTCTGTGTGACCCCATAGACGGTAGCCGACCAGGCTCCGCTGTCCCTGGGATTCTCCAGGCAAGAACACTGGAGTGGGTTGCCATTTCCTTCTCCAATGTGTGAAAGTGAAAAGTGAAGTCGCTCAGTTGTGTCCGACCCTTAGCGACCCCACGGACTGCAGCCTACCAGGCTCCTCTATCCATGGGGTTTTCTAGGCAAGAGTATTGGAGTGGCTTGCCATTGCCTTCTCAGATATTGGTAAATTTAAAATACTGTTTAGGAAATTTCAGGCCAGGGGAAGTGATTAAATAAAAAAAAATGGTTATGAAACTGAGTAAAATATATTCTGAATTATCACTTGCAAAGTAAAAGTGATTAAAACACTTGTTTGAGTTGTGAGAATAGTATATGGAGTGTGTATGCTGCTCATTAAGTATAACTACAAAAGTATTCACTAAGAAGTCAAAGTTTGCAAAAGTGACGGAATTATGATAATTGATAGAACATTATTTCAGTATTAACTAATTTTCTTCTCAGTCCTTGCCATTGTGTTAGTGAGTTTTCATCAGAACATAAATGATAGAGAAAGGTAAGGAGGAGGAATTCTGTGCTCAACCACTTAGGCTCCATGGAGCTGAAGAAAAGCAACATCCAGCTTTCCACCTCTTTTTCGTCGTGTAACAAATTTCTGCTTGATGCAGATGTAGTCTAAGAATATGAACTCAGATACAACAGAAAGTTAAAATAATTTAAAAAAAAAAAAACCTAGGATTAAGACTACCATATGACCAAGCAACCCCACAAGTGGACATACACCCTGCTGCTGCTGCTAAGTTGCGTCAGTTTTGTCTGACTGTGCGACCCCATAGACGGCAGCCCACTAGGCTCTCCCGTTCCTGGGATTCTCCAGGCAAGAACACTGGAGTGGGTTGCCATTTCCTTCTCCAATGCATGAAAGTGAAAAGTGAAAGTGAAGTCACACAGTCGTTTCCGACTCTTAGTGACCCCATGGACTGTAGCTTACCAGGCTCCTCCGTCCATGGGATTTCCCAGGCAAGAGTACTAGAGTGGGGTGCCATTGCCTTCTCCAGACAAACACCCGGAGAAAACCATAATTCAAAAAGATACATGTATCCCAGTGTTCACTGCAGCACTGTTTGCAATAACCAGGACGTGGAAGCAACTTTGATGTCCATCAACAGATGAATGAATAAAGAAGTTGTAGTACATACATTGAAATATAATTAAGCCATAAAAAGGAATGAATTTGAGTCAGTCCTAGTGAGGTGAATGAACCTAGAACCTGTTATACAGAGTAAAGTAAGTCAGAAAGAGAAAAACAAATACATTTTAATGCATATATATGGAATACAGAAAAATGGTATTGATGAACCTATTTGCAGGGCAAGAATAGAGACATCAACTTGTATAACAGACTTGTGGGCACAGCGCAGAAAGGAGAGGGTGGGACAAATTAAAAGAGTAGCATTAAAGCATATGCTACCATATGTAAAAGACAGCTAGTGAGAAGTTGCCTTATAGCACAGGGAGTTCAACCCTGAGGAGTGGGATGGGGTTGAGGGTCAGAAGGAGGTTCAAGAGGGAAGGAATATACATATACACAATTGATATTGTTGTATGGCAGAAACCAACATAATGTTGTAAAGCAATTCTCTGACAATTAGAAATTTAAAAAAATTACAATTTTATGTTAAGGAATTTGAAATATTAGAAATAACAATTTCTTAGGCAGATAAAATGAAACTACTACCAAAAATGAAATTAGGAGAAATTATGAAATCTAAAGTGAATTATAGTTTTATTATTAGAATTAAATCTGAAATTGTCTTCATACAGAAACACAAGCTTCAAACATTAAAAATCAGATGATTCCAAACTTTCGTAAACTCTTCCAGATCAAGGGTGACTTTCATACAAAATCCTTTAAAAAGTTATAACATAAATGAAAATCATAGGCCAATTTCATTCATAAACATAAATGTAAAAGTCCTAAATAAAACATCATCAAGATGAATCCAGCACAGTATTATCAAAATGGACATCATGCCCACACTGGTTTCACCCTAGGAATACAAGTATGTTTTCAGTTCAGTTCAGTACAGTCGCTCAGTTGTGTCCGACTCTTTGCCACCCCATGAACACAGCACACCAGGCCTCCCTGTCCATCATCAACTCCCGGAGTTCACTCAAACTCATGTCCATTGAGTTGGTGATGCCATCCAGCCATCTCATTCTCTGTCGTCCCCATCTCCTCCAGCCCCCAATCCCTCCTAGCATCAGACTCTTTTTTAGTGAGTCAACTCATCGCATGAGGTGGCCAAAGTATTGGAGCTTCAGCTTTAGCATCAGTCCTTCCAATGAACACCCAGGATTGATCTCCTTTAGAATGGACTGACTGGATCTCCTTGCAGTCCAAGGGACTCTCAAGAGTCTTCTCCAGCACCACAGTTCAAAAGCATCAATTCTTCGGCGATCAGCTTTCTTCACAGTCCAACTCTCACATCCATACATGACCACTGGAAAAACCATAGCCTTGACTAGGTGGACCTTGGTTGGCAAAGTAATGTCTCTGCTTTTTAATATGCTATCTAGGTTGGTCATAATATTTTACCATTAGAAAATCTGTTTAGGTAATCTACCACTATACAAGATTATGGAGGAAGAACATATGATTATATTAATTGGCAAAATTTCAAATATTAACCAAACTAGGTATTAAGTGAGATTTTTAAATCCTCATAATGAAAATCTAGTAACCTCAAAATCAGAAATTTAATTATTGGAGTAATATAAGAAATTATACCAGGATACCCGCTATGACCAGTTCTTTTCAACACAGTATTGGAAACTTTAGCCAGTGCAATATGATGAGAAAAGCAAATAGTAGATATTAAGATTGAAAGGAAGCAAAATTATTATTATTCCAGACTAGAATTTTCTACAACTTAAAGAAACTGCCAATGGTTTATTAAAATTATTGAGTGTAGCAAGAATGGTACAGAAAGAATAATTCTTATATATTAGCAACATAAATTTGGAAAATTTAATATTTAAAAAGACAATATTTGTGCATCTAAATTCCAAAAGTTCTCATCACAAGAAAAAAATATTTTCTATTTCTTTAATTTTTTGTTCATGTGAGATGATGGGTGTTTACTAAACTTACTGTAATCATTTTTATATGATGTATGTAAATCAAAATCATTACACTGTACACTTTAAATTTATATAGTGATCTTTGTCAATCATATTGGAAGAAAAGTAAAGGGATAGAATGAACAAAAATAAAGATTAAAAAACAGCATTTGTAATAGCAATAAAATTATCAAGGAATAAATTTAACAAAATAGATGTGAGATCTTTACAGAGAAAGGTATACGTTATCAAAAAAGATTTTAGAACTTCTAAATGCATGTAGAATTTTACCAGACATGATTAAAAATCCTATATTGTTATTATGTTACAAACGCTATTCAGATGCTTTATACCCATTCCTTCATATACTTCCCATAGCAATTATATGATGTAGACATTATTATTATTTTAATTTTACAGATAAGAAAACAGGAGTTACCAGAGGTTAAATGACTTTCCTTTTGCTATCTTGAAGACGGAAATGGCACCCAACTCCAATATTCTTGCCTGGAAAATCCCATGGACAGAGGAGTGTGGCAGGCTACAGTCCATGGGGTTGCAGAGTCGGACACGACTGAGCGACTTCACTTTGCTATCCAGCTAGTGGATGGGGTTGTAGGATTCAAATCAGCAGACTTTCTCTGGAACCTGTGTACTTAAATAGACAATACTTACTCTTCAATAAAATATGGAGATGTTCCATTATCAATGCAGTTGTAGGGAGCTAGATAGAAGGAAATGAATTAAAAAAAAAAACAGAAAAAAGTAATATATGCAGAAGTTCCACTGCAGATCAGTGAGAAAGCATATTTAGTAAATGATAATAGGACCGTTGACTAGAAGAATACAAATAAAATTGGTTGTTTATCTCATTCCATATGTAGCAGTCAATTAAAGTTTGAGTGGAAAAAGAAACCTCAAGTTTTAAGGTGATAAAATAAGAGAATATCTTTAGGATTTGAAGTGCAAAGGGATTTCTTTAAAAAGACACAAAATTCCCAAACAATAGAAAAGAAATCAGTTCTTTTCATCAATTAGAGAACCATGTTTTATCTCATATGATGTGCCTTTGGGACAAGGGTTCTGTGTGTGTGCATCTGTATTTCTCACAAGCAATAATGTTACTTGTATAGGAAGTCCCTATGAACCTTCAAAACTTTCAAAGATGCAAACGTACATTCGCACGTCCAATCACGTAAGTTAGCTCATGTGTCTGGCGTCCATTGTGTGCATCCTCTATAAGTGAAGCAGGAAATAGCAAGGAGATTTTCTTTATCTGAGGAGTCACTGTTAACTTTTGAGGCACAGGACTTGAACATAGAACAGTACACGCAGGAGGCAGCAGCTGTTCAGAATGCAATGCAGTGCTACCGTATCATCTGCGATGAGAACAAAAGAGCTATGACCCAGACATCACTGGATTAGAGAGAACTGCATCCAGCAAAGAACCACCAACATCAGCTGTGAGTGAAAGTGCAGCTCGCCCTCCGTCTCCTGTTGCTGACGATCCTTCAGCTCTCCCATCTCCCTCCTCCAGGCAGTAACTCTTCTAGCCTGTTCACTCAATGCCAGCCCCTGTATGCCGGCTGTTGTACAGCACTACTGTACTTTTCAAGTACTCTCCTGTAAGATTAAAGGTGTTTTCTTTGTTTTTTGTGCTTGTTTTTAATGTATTATTTGTGTGAAAAGTATTATAAACCTCTTACATTATAGCCGATTGTAGGCTAACTTTGTTGGATTTGTGGACAAGTTGAACTTATGAATGCGCTCTCAGAATGGGACTCATTTATATGTAGGGGACTTACTGGATAGGCCCATGTGGTTATGGGGGAACTATGGCTGACCCGAACACTGGAACCAGAGTCTTCCCTGCCATCCTGTTGGGACTATGAAGTCCTTAATTTCTGAGGGGCAGGTGTTAGGAAATGGTCTGCCTTCTGATTATTTGGAACCTTCTTGATTCAGTGTAGGATGTCCCTGCTCATAAATGTAGGTCTATTTCCTTTCCCGACATATCTATTAAATGAAAACAAATAAATGAAGAATGAAAATTCCCCTCTCCCCCCCCCCCAAAAAAAAAAAGAAATCAGTTCTTTTCATCAATGTCAGTATTTTAAAAGTGAAAGATAGCTCTTCTGAAATAGAAGATATTGACAAACAGAAAATTTTTAAAATTTGGATTTGCAAAAATGATTCATTCTCTGTTTCTCATTCATTTATGGATTAAACAATTCAGCTATATATTTATGCATCTATATATCTATATATATGATACATATCTTGAAAGTTAAGAATCATCAATAAGCCAATGAAAAGATCCTCATCCTTTGTAATAATCACTAATGTGTGTGTGTGTGTGTGTGTGTGTGTGTATGCTCAGTAGTGTCCAACTCTGCAACCCCATGGACTGTAGCCCACTAGGGTCCTTTTTCCATGGAATTTTCCAGGCAAGAATACTGCAGTGGGTTGCCATTCCAACTCAGGGACTTTTCCTGACCCAGAGATCAAACCCACATGTCTTGAGTCTCTTGCATTGGCAGGCAGATTGTACCACTAGTGCCGCCTGGGAATCACTCATGGCCACACATAATCTCAAGGTCAAATGAAAGAAGAATGAACAACATATAGCTGTTGGATAGTATTTCTTAACATAGTGATATAAAAGAAATAATTTATGTTTAATATGAGAAGAGATAACTATACAGTGTGGTTAATGTACAGAGAAGATTAAAATATAGCTGCACATATCAAGTACATACTGGTGAATCTAGATCAGCTTTTTGGGGTCTTAAGAACTTGAGTCATTCCTAAAAATTAATGAACTTCCTCCAAAGAGCATTTTTCATATGGATTGTTTCTATCAATTTTTACTGTTTTAGAAATTCAAAGTGAGAAATTTTTAAATATCTCATTTAAAGAATACAATAATACCATACATTTCATGTTAAGTTGAAACATGTTATTAATGAAAAATAACATTTTACAAATAAGAAGAGTCAGAGAAATGGTGTCATTATTTTACATTTAAAAATCTCTTTATTGTCTAGTTTAATAGAAGATAACTTGATTATAATATATGATTTTCTATTCAATCTGTTGCAATATGGTATTTAGATTGAAATATAAAAAGAAAATTTGGCCTCGTACTGATATGTAGTTAGAACAAGGAAGCACATTTTAGTAGCCTTTTCACATAATTGCAAATATATTTTGTACTACACTAAAACTTGACAGATGGCAGTTTCTTAAAGGTTAGTTTCAATGTGGAATCTTAAGCCTATAAAAATTTTTCATCTTTAGTTGAATTAAACCTTTTATATTCAGTTAAATTGATTTGACTTTATGTTGAGTGTTTTATTCATGAAAAAGTTATGATGTAATGCACTCATCAAATAGATATTGGTTCCCTGAGTTTTGAGATCTTCCAAATGTTGATGCTTTTCATCATACAATATAAAAATAACACTTACTAATATCACCACTCATTTCATCAGAAAAGTCTGTAACCTGTGAAAGGCTCTCCTCCTTATTGTGGAGTATACAAGTTTTCCAAAATTCTAATTTTTGCTTGTTGCCAATGTTGAAAGCTTGAATTTCATCTCTGGCAACAAATACTGTGAGTTTTTCTTCAAATGGTATGCTTACTTCATTTTTGAGAAAATGTCTGCCAGATAACTCTGGGTAATCAGTTTGTCAGTTATCCTTTCCTGTAAAAATATGTTGAATGGAAAAAGTCAGGATTCAGTCTGTGAATTAAAAAAAGAAATTATGTAAATGTTCTTTGAGGCAACTACTGTACTTTTGGTATGAAGCAGAAGTGCTCTGTATGCATGTCCTATTTTGTCATATGGCCTATTAAAAATACAAACTCAAGGGCTTATATTTAATAAAGTAGTAATTATTTTTGGTTTATCAAGGACATTGTAAGTAAACTAGACTTTTTTCTCTTTTCTTGCGTGTGATGGTGAAAAATACAATGAATACCAGTAAAGGGTGGCGCAACTGCTTTGATTCATGTTAATATGCTAGTTGTTTTACCCATTGCTTTAACTGCTTTTGCTTTAATATCATTATGGTAAAATTGGCAAATAACAATCTTATGATTATGAAAATTATTTTTACTTTCTTGACTTCTCAAATGGTCTTGACTGCTGAGGGTCAACAGAACAAATTTCAGGAAATCTGAGTCTAGAGATAATGGATTGCAAGTGTACAAGTATGTTGATGCTTAAAATTTTGCAATGATAGTGAAAACAATAATAATAAAAATTATAAAAAATTAATGGAAATTTTGCCTTACCAGAGTATCCTTTAACAAAACCTAAAATTCACAGACAGAAGGAAGTTTGTTGTTCAGTCACTAAGTTACGTCTGTCTTTGCGACCCCATGGACTGCAGCATGCCAGGCTTCCCTGTCCTTCACTACCTCCTGGAATTTGCTCAAACTCATATCCATTGAGTCAGTGATGCTATCCAACCACTTCATCCTCTGTCACCCTCTTCTCTTCCTGCCTTCAATCTTTCCCAGCATCAGGGTCTTTTCCAATGTGTCAGCTTTTTGCATCAAGTGGCCTAAGTATTGGAGCTTTAGCTTCAGCACAGGTATAAGGAAGTAGCACAGCAAAAGGCATGTGGACCAGTGAATCAGACTGTAGAATTGAGATTCAGAAAGATATTCAAATATATTCTGGAATAAAATCAGTGAAAATATAACCTGTCAATTAATTGGAGTAAAAGTTGGCCTTTTTATTCTATGGTACTTTCTTAGTTGGTCCTAGATCTGGTTGGAAAAAAAATCATAATTCTAGAAGGATTTTTTAAAGAAAATTTTTATAGAATTGAAAAGAAAATTAGGATTATATTTATGAAAATTTGAAGGGGGAATCTTCCTAAATAAGTAAGAAATTAAACTATTAATATATACATAGGAATGGGAGGAAATTCACTACAATGCAAAAAATAATAAATGCCAGGTTGGCTTCAAAATGGTTATAAGACATATACAATTATTTATTGAACAGAAGGAAATAAGAACAAAAAACTTCCCACAATTAATAAGAAAAAGACAAACTACCCAATAGAACATTGAAGAAAAGGGATGGAAATTAAAGTGTTTAATAAACCTGAAAAAATTCTCAGTCTTACTCACATTCAGGGAAATATAAATGAAAGCAAAAGAAGATACTATCTTTTTCATTGTCAAATTTGTAAAATAAAAAATGATAAATTCCAGTGATGACAGAAGGAAAATGTGGTAATGGTAATTATCAATTACCTGTAATATATGTGAAAATGATATGGTAACATTTATTGCAGACTATTAAGACACATAAGTAGCAAAATAATGTTTAAAGTATATAATACTCTAATTATATATACATACATGTATGCATATCAATACATATATACATATACATACATACATACATGAGAAAGAAGAAATTGGAAATTGAGAGGTCAAACAGTGGAAGGTTTTATACTTTTCCTTTAAAATAGTTTTGTGTTCGTCACCTGTTATGAGTTTATATGTATGCTAATTTTTTAATAAAGTAGATATTTTGAAGTAACATTAAAAACCATAATTGTCTTATAGCTAGCACTCTGCTCTCCATGCAAGTGCTATGAAATGTAAGAAAAAGGAGAATATAAATAGTCAGCTGAATAATTTAGATTGAATTATTAATTTTGGTACCCGTGCTAATTTGATGTTTGATCTAAAACATGCATAATGACTCAGATTATTTCACCATACTTCATTTACCAGTCTGTCCTAATATCAACACTACATTCTTAATTATGAAGAGTGAATTCATGTATACATAATAGGACAAGTACCACTTCTCTTTTTTGAGTAGATTTGCCTAATATTAATCCTAAAGTCTTCTATACACATAAAAATATCTAACAATGAAAGAAACAATTTTTAAATTTATTTAGGTATTATTTAATAGCACAATAAAATTTTGCATTCTTTTATTAATTCATTCTCCAGTACTTAATATTCCCTCATTCTATTTCAAATGATGTGCTATATGTAATTATTTTTCTAGTTGTTGCTTGTGTCAAATATAAATGATTTTGTATAATAAGTTTATACTAATTTCTTTTGATAAGCTCTCCAATTATTATTTCAATAGATTGCGGATTCTTTTCTGCCTTGAAGCTCAAATTTACTCTAATTCTATTACATTGGCTTGGATTGCCAATAAAATGCCGTAAGGTACATTTCTCTTTTATTCCTTATTTGAAAGGAAATAGTTCTAACATTTAGATGGTATTTACTGTATGTGTAAATTATAATTCCTTTTATTTTTCATATATTAATATTTTTTTATGTGAGATGTTCAGTATTTTGAAATGTTTTTTACTGCATTTTCTGTGATGATTATATATTTTGTCTCTTTCACCAGGTAATTTGCTAAATTAATTTTAAAATTTTCTAATATTAAAATTTTGCCATTTACTTTATGAATTTTATTGAGATTCTCTTCTACTTCAGTAGTCAATTTATATTCCTTTACCCCATTAAAAGTAGATGAATTCTCTATTTTCAAAGCATAAATTCTTATTTATAAACCAATGATGTTAATTATAATTTTGGGTCCTCTCTATCATTATTTTTTTCCCTTCATGTGTCTTGTGATAGAGTGGTAGGACAAATTAACAATAAATAGTTTCATACCTTTAAAATTTCCTCCCATATTTCCTGTAGTCCTAGTTTTCTTTAGTTTGAAACTATCTATATTTGCTACATAAAGATTCATTTTCATTGTGGATTATATTTTTGTATTCTTATCTGTCACATTTATTTTGCTTGGACAACATTTAACCTAGTTTGAAATAATTCTGTGATTATTATAAATACTTTCTAATAAACACAGTATTTAATGCATTTAGAAGACTTTCCAGTGGGATAAATGAGGAAAGATATTATATAGTAGATAAAAGCAGTACATAAAAGCAAGTTAATGACTGGGATCACAATAATTTTCATTAGAATTCTTATTTCTTCAGTTAATGGCAGTGGGGTTTTGTGCAAGTAACAAAGCTTCTCTAAGTCTTAATAGACTCATTTTAAAATTGTAATAAACAAAGGGTGTAGTTCATAAGTTGATATGATGATTGAACTACCTAAATCTTAGTGCTTGCATACAGCTTGATTACTATTATTGTTAGCTTTTTTTGTTTTTGTTTCCTTACATTGGCCTTGATGAGACAGAATTATGGATGGCAGATAGAAAAGAGGTATTCCAGGAAGAGAAAAATAGTGTGGACTAGGATTTTGATTTGTAAAAGAAAACATATTTAAGATAACCTCCTGAGGAAAGTCAATATTCAGGGCAGAAGGAAACAAAATATAAATGAACTAGGAATCGTTGAATGATATGCTGAGCTTTGTTTTTTATTTTATTACAGTTATTTAAAAACTACTGACCTTAAAATGGTACACTTGAATTATGGGATAGAAAATATTTGTGTTTTCTGCTCTACTTTTATGTCTTGACCACATTTCTTGCCAGAAAATTGATAAATATTTTATGACATGCTGCTTTTAGCTGTGCATTTGTTTTATCTTTTCTGTATATCTGGCTGCAGGAAAGGCATAATCTGTGTCCCTAATGCCAAGTCATAGATAAACTTAAACCCTGTTTACTGACCTGAAGCTAGAAATTGACATTATGGGATCAATTATTAGCTATCTGAAGAAAGATGAGTTTGGGATAAGATAGACAATGGATTAAAAAATTTAAAAATATTGACTGGTCATTCCAGTTTTGAAAAGCAGAAAAAATATCAGGATATATATTTTTAATTAATAACCAATGATTATTAAATGTAAAATACATGAGCAGATCATCCTCAACTTTCGATGGGGTTACATATCAACAAATTCATCATAAGTTGAAAATATAGTAAATTGAAGTTGTGCTTAAAGCACCTTACTGAACCTTATAGTTTAGCCTAGCCTACCTTAATCATTCTCAGAACATTTACATTTGCCTACAGTAGGGCAAAATAATACATGGCCAACTTCATACAAAAATTATTGAATATCATGTAATTTATTGACTACTGTAATGAAAGTGAAAAACATAATGGTGGTTTGGGTACAGAATACTTGTAAGTGTGTGGGTTGTTTACCCCTGTGATCATACACCTGACTGGGAGCTGAGGCTGCTGCCACTGTCCAGCATCACAAGAGAGTATCAGACAGCATATCAATAGACTTCCCTGTAGCTCAGATGGTAAAGAATCTGCCTGGAATGCAGGAGACCTGGATTCAATTCCCTTAGTAAAGAAGATCCTCTGGAGAAGGAAATAGCAACCCACTCCAGTATTCTTGCCTGGAGAATTCCATGGACAGAGGAGTCTGGTGGGCTACAGTCCACGAGGTGCAAAGAGTCAGACATGACTGAGCGACTAACACACACATAGCCCAGAAAAAGATCAAAATTCGAAGTTTGGTTTCTGCTGAATGCTTTTCATTGTTGCGACATCATAAAGTCAAAAAATTTTAAGTCAAGAGCTGTCTGTGTTTGCATATGTATAATAATATGTATGTATGTTGTTGTTTAATCACTAAGTCAAGTCCAATTCTTTGTGGCCCCATGGACTGTAGACCTCTAGGCTCCTCTGTTCATGGGACTCCCCAGGCAAGAATATTGGATTGGGTTGCCATTTCCTTCTCTGGGGGATCTTCCTCACTGGGGGATCAAACCCTCATTTCCTGCATTGGCAGGAGGATTCTTTACCACCGGGCCACCGGGGAAGCCCAAGAATATGTATATGTATATGTATATGTATATGTATATGTATATGTATATGTATATGATTGTGTATCAGTTCAGCTCAGTCGTGTCCAACTCTTTGCAACCCCATGGGCTGCAGCATGTCAGGCCTTCCTGTCCATCACCAACACCCGGAGCTTACGCAAACTCATGTCCACTGAGTCAGTGATGGCATCCAACCATCTCATCCTCTGTTGTCCCCTCCTCCTCCTCCCTTCAATCTTTCCCAGCATCAGGGTATTTTCAAATGAGTAAGTTTTTTTGCATCAGGTGGCCAAAGTACTGGAATTGCAACTTCAGCATCAGTCCTTTCAATGAATATTCAGGACTGATTTCCTTTAGGATGGACTGGTTGGATCTCCTTGCAGTCCAAGGGACTCTCAAGAGTCTTCTCCAACACCACAGTTCAAAAGCATCAGTTCTACAGTGCTCAGCTTTCTTTATAGTACAGCTCTCATATCCATACATGACTACTGGCAAAACCATAGCTTTGACTAGACGGACCTTTGTTGGTAAAATAATGTCTCTGCTTTTTAATATGCTGTCTAGGTTGGTCATAGCTTTTCTTCCAAGGAGCAAGTGTCTTTTAATTTCATGGCTGCAGTCACCATCAGCAGTGATTTAGGAGCCCCCCGCCCCCAAAAATAAATAACAGAGACTGAGACAGAACTGTTTGTGAGCATTTCCTGTGGAGGTACAGGTCAGCAGTGGACTGCTGGGCCAGGTGCTCTGGGTTCAGCAGACCTGGGTATGGCATAAGCCCACTTGGAGGAGATGGCCATTAACCCCACCATAGAGCCATCAGAACTTACACACGACTGGGGAAACAGACACTTTTGCACACCAGGGCCCAGGAAAAAGGATCAGTGACCCCACAAGAGACTGACCCAGAATTGCCCGTGAGGTCCAGGAGTCTCTGGCAGAGGCGTGGGTCAACAATGGCCTGCTGCAGGGTTGGGGGCACTGAGTGTAGCAGTGCGTGCATGGGAACTTTTGAAGGAGGTCTCCATTATCTTCATTACCTCCACCATAGTTTGGTGTCAGGGCAAATAACAGGGAGGGAACACAGCCCTACCCATCAACAGAAAATTGGATTAAAGATTTACTGAACATGGCCCTGCCCATCAGAACAAGACTCAGTTTCCCCCACAGTCGGTCTCTCCCATCAAGAAGCTTCCATAAGCCTCTTGTCCTTCTCCATTAGAGGGCTGACCCCGTGGACTGTAGCCTACCAGGCTTCTCCGTCCATGGGATTCTCCAGGCAAGAATACTGGAGTGGATTACCATTTCCTTCTCCAGGGTATCTTCCCGACCCATGGATCGAACCCGGGTCTCCCTCATTGGAGGAAGACGCTTTAACCTCTGAGCCACCAGGGAAGCCCCCATTAGAGGGCAGACAGACTGAAAAGCACAATCACAGAAAACTATCCAATCTGATTAGATGGACCACAGTTCAGTTCAGTCGCTCAGTTCAGTTCAGTCTCTCAGTCGTTTCCGACACTTTGCGACCCCATGAATCACAGCACACCAGGCCTCTCTGTGCATCACCAACTCCCGGAGTTCACTCAAACTCATGTCCATCGAGTCGGTGATGCCATCCAGCCATCTCATTCTCTGTCGTCCCCGTCTCCTCCTGCCCCCAATCCCTCCCAGCATCAGAGTTTTTCCAGTGAGTCAACTCGTCGCATGAGGTGGCCAAAGTATTGGAGTTTCAGCTTTAGCATTAGTCCTTCCAATGAACACCCAGGATTGATCTCCTTTAGAATGAACTGGTTGGATCTCCTTGCAGTCCAAGGGACTCTCAAGAGTCTTCTCCAGCACCACAGTTCAAAAGCATCAATTCTTCGGTGATCAGCTTTCTTCACAGTCCAACTCTCACATCCATACATGACCACGGGAAAAACCATAGCCTTGACTAGGTGGACCTTGGTTGGCAAAGTAATGTCTCTGCTTTTTAATATGCTATCTAGGTTGGTCATAACTTTCCTTCCAAGAAGTAAGCGTCTTTTCATTTCATGGCTGCAATCAGCATCTGCAGTGATTTTGGAGCCCAAAAAAATAAAGTCTGACACTGTTTCCACTGTTTCCCCATCTATTTCCCATGAAGTGATGGGACCAGATGCCATGATCATTGTTTTCTGAATGTTGAGCTTCAAGCCAACCTTTTCACTCTCCTCTTTCACTTTCATCAAGAGGCTTTTGAGTTCCTCCTCACTTTCTGCCATAAGGGTGGTGTCATCTGCATATCTGAGGTTATTGATATTTCTCCTGGCAATCTTGATTCCATCTTGTGCTTCTTCCAGCCCAGCGTTCCTCATGATGTACTCGGCATAGAAGTTAAATAAGCAGGGTGACAATATACAGCCTTGACGTACTCCTTTTCCTATTTGGAACCAGTCTGTTATTCCATGTCCAGTTCTAACTGTTGCTTTCTGACCTGCATACAGGTTTCTCAAGAGGCAGGTCAGGTGGTCTGGTATTCCTATCTCTTTCAGAATGTTTCACAGTTTATTGTGATCCACACAGTCAAAGGCTTTGGCATAGTCAATGAAGCAGAAATAGATGTTTTTCTGGAACTCTTTTGCTTTCTCCATGATCCAGCGGATGTTGGCAATTTGATCTCTGGTGCCTCTGCCTTTTCTAAAACCTGCTTGAACATCTGGGAGTTCACGGTTTACATACTGCTGAAGCCTGGCTTGGAGAATGTTGAGCATGACTTTACTAGCGTGTGAGATGAGTGCAATTGTCCGGTAGTTTGAGCATTCTTTGGCATTGCCTTTCTTTGGGATTGGAATGAAGACTGACCTTTTCTAGTCCTGTGGCCACTGCTGAGTTTTCCAAATTTTCTGGCATATTGAGTGCAGCTCAGTCGTGTCCAACTCTTTGCAACCCCATGGATCACAGCACACCAGGCCTCCTTGTCCATCACCAACACCCGGAGTCTACCTAAACTCATGTCCATTGAGTGGGTGATGCCATCCAGCCATCTCATCCTCTGTCATCGCCTTCTCCTGCCCCCAACCCCTCCCAGCATCAGGGTCTTTTCCAATGAGTCAACACTTCTCATGAGGTGGCCAGAGTACTGGAGTTTCAGCTTCAGCATCAGTCCTTCCAATGAACACCCAGGACTGATCTCCTTTAGGATTGACTGGTTTGATTTCCTTGCAGTCCTAGGGACAGCCTTGTCTAACTCAATGAAACCATGAACCATACCATGTAGGGCCACCCAAAACTGACAGGTCATGGTGGAGAGTTCTGACAAAATAAGGTCCACTAGAGAAGGGAATGCAAACCACATCAGTATTCTTGCCTTGAGAACCCCATGAACAGTATGAATATGTATATATACACATAACTCAACTAGCTGAAATATCCTTGCCTTATAGTAAAATCATTTTTGTATTTAAGTCCAATTTTTCTATTGTTGTTGTTCAGCTAAATCGTGTCTGACTCTTTGCGACCCCATAAACTGCAGCACTCCAGGCTTCCCTGTCATTCACTATCTCTCAGAGTTTGTTCAAACTCATGTCCATTGAGTCAGTGATACTACTTAGCCATCTCATCCTCTATTGCCCCCTTCTCCTTTTGCCTTCAATCTTTCCCAGCATCAGTCTTTCCCAGCAAGCTGGCTCCTCATATCAGGTGACCAAAGTATTACAGCCTCAGCTTCAGTATCAGTCCTTTTAATGACTATTCAGGATTGATTTCCTTTCGTATGGGCTGATTTGATCTCCTTGCTGTCCAAGGGACTCTCAAGAGTCTCTTCAGCACCACAATTCAAAAGCATTAATTCTTTGGCACTCAGCCTTCTTTATGGTCCAACTCTCAAATCCATCCATGACTACTGGAAGGACCATGACTTTGACTATATGGACCTTTGTCAGAAATGTGATGTCTCTGCTTAATTTTAATGGGTTGTCTAGGTTTGTCATAGCTTTCCTTCCAAGGAGCAAGTGTCTTTTAATTTCATGGCTACAGTCATTGTCAGCGATGATTTTGGAGCCCAAGAACATAAAGTCTGTCACTGCTTCCACTTTTCCCCCTTCTCTTTGCCATGAAGTGATGGGACCAGATGCCATGATCTTAGTTTTTTGAATGCTGAGTTTTAAGCCAGCTTTTTCTCTCTCCTCTTTCACTCTCATCAAGAGGCTCTTGATAGTGCTTCCAACAGTGTTCATTAAACTATTATGTTGGCAAACTTTCTATGATTGGTGTGCAATAATATATGCAGTGTTCTTCAGTCTTTCAGTTGTGTCCAACTCTTTGTGACACCATGGATTGTAGCCCATGGCCCATGGGATTCTCCAGGCAGTGGAGTGGAGTGGGTTGCCATTTCCTTCTCCAATATGTAGTCTTAACATAGGAATTAATAGTATAATGGAAAGAATGAAGCATTAAAATAACACTTTTTGTTGAAATAGTCATGATGTGTCCTAAACAACATTAACTGAGACTTTGGCAAGGGTCAGTCCACTTTGACAAAGACCAGTCCCTTGGTGGTTAACATTCTATTGGCAGATTTGCAGACTTTATCTTCAAACATCCACTAGATCTCTCTCCACATGTGCTCCCTGTGTGTTTCATTTGTTTGTTTTTTGTTAGGAGTCACATTGTTTATTTTGTAAATGGAAATACTTAACATATACAATGGTGAAGTGATAAAAGAATTTACATTGTTTTAGATGAATTTCATAAGACTTATGTCTAAAAATGTTCTTGTCTTTTTAGTACCATATCTTAAACAATTTAAAAGTTTAACACTCATCCTCTGCAGGAAGATATAAATATCTTAAAGATGGGTTTTTTCAAAGGTGTATAAATTCAGCTCAATAATATTATGAGTTGACAGTCAGACAGTTAAACAGGAACTCACCTGCCTGTTGGGAATATGAAAGGAAAAAATTTTAGGGGATAATGCCTGTAATAGTAAATGATTTGTACTATTTAACTCAACAGTTAAATTTATAGACATTCATCCTATAGATGTGGTTGTACAAATATTCATTTACGGTGATATAGATATAGACATGAATGCTCATTGTTACCTCATTGTAGCAGAAAAGCTAGAAATGATTGGACTATATAATGTTAAAGCCTGTATTTTTAAATATATACAGATATAGATATATGGACATTGGTATATTCACTGACATATTTTCCTAGATTGCATTTGTATCAGTACCCTATTGATGATGTCTTATGACAGATGGACACCAGGTAGCAGTTGTGACATGATGTCTCTACCTGAACTTATACCAGCATCAAAAGTACTGAATCAAAATTTTCAGAATAGGTATCAGTGACCTGGAAGAATTCAGAATTTGCTATTTGAAAAGCAAAATGATTATGAATAGTGTTTGTAAAGGGTAAAAATATCAAAAATTTTCAGCTATATTCCATGAACAAAAGTTTTTAAAAGGTCCTCCTATATACACATAATTGCAAGGCCAGTTTAAGAGCTCAGAACTAATGATTTTTAGTTCTTTGGGGGTTTCTTTAAGAAATACTTCATCACCAATGCTCTTGATGGCACAGAGCATAGATAGTATTATGTGGAAAAATCTGCATATGGCATATTTTACTGAGGCAAATTTTGTTAATCAGAGCATTCCTGCAATGAACAGAAGAGATGTCATTTCTTGTCATTTTCTGGTTGCAAATATTGATGGGCTTAATTTAGTATAGCAAAATCAATTTACTGATTGGGCATTTATCATGTGGTTGTCAACTTCCAGGTAATTTTCTCTGACCTCTCACAGGAGGATGATCTTTTTTCTTGTTTAAGTGGATAATTAAACTTCTTTGTTTTATTGTTTAATTGTGAACTAATCATTCAATACATATAGATTTCTTACAGCAACGCGTTAGAGAATGAGGCCTTTTTCATTAGCCATATTTGTGAGTATTATTATCTGGGGCTAAGGTTGTGCACTGATGCTCTGTTACCCACTGCACTCTGATAACCTGCTGATGAGCTGTTCTTTGAAGTGAATTGGTGTTTTTCACTATTAGCTATTCAATCTTGTAGAAGTTTCAGTTACATTTTCTTGTGGGTGAATAGGGCCACCTGTCTGAATTAAATCTGATTTACCTTACTGCACTGATTGAAGGCACTCATTTTTATTTTCTCACTTTAATATCTGAAACTGAGATATTCCTTACAATTGATGACATCTTATAATTGTTGTCAAGTGGGAAGAAGCTGTAGTCAAGTATGTGAAAATCTTCTGGTGAGACAAGCGCAAGAAAGCACCAAATCATTTTAAATTTTGTGAAATCTAAAATCTAAGTTTAAGGACTCTCCCTTAATTCTTCTTAAATTCTCATCAAATTAATACATACACATGAGTTAAAAATCAAATTGGATAACCGATACATTCTGAAAAAACATTGTTTTTGGAGTTCTATCTATATTTTTAAAAAACACTTACCTCGCTGTTTGTTGATTTATGAACTGATTAAATTTTCTACATACTCCCTGCTATAAATGAAAGTTGTTTAGACTCTCAGCCTCTTTTCCGTTTAGTTCCCCAGCTTTCCTCCCACCTCAGCTCCTAGTTACTATCATTTGTACTTCAGCTTTTACATTGTCAAGGTTGGCTGCATATGCATTCTATTCCATAATTATAATTAAGTCATCAAATCTTGAACTTTAAATTAATTCTCTCCCTACCTCCCCCAAACTCCAGTTAGGTGTGGTTACATGATGATGACAGTGTACATATTATTCACTGAAAATTATTAGTAGAATAATATTATTTGTTTATTTTGCTTTCCCTCAAATAAGGTTTTTGTGTCATTCCAAGAATATTAATAACAATTATTTTTCCTGTACTTCACTAATGTTACTCCAAACCATGCCAAATGAAATGTCTTTCACGCACAGTGTTAATTTTCTTTTAAGAGTTTATTAAAGTTTCTGAATGCCATCTTTGTCAACAGCCCTACCACCCTGAACACACCTGATCTTATCTGAATGCCATTCTTTATTTCTTAGGAGAAGTATAGCTCCTTCCTCACTTCTGCAACAGCTTCTAGCTTCTTACCCATCCAAACTTTGAGTGACTCCAATCATTCTTTTTGAAGGTCCCTTTTCCAATTTGGCCCATTTGTTCTATACCATGATTTTCTTGCCCAACACCTGAAAATTTTTCTTTACCTGCAGTCTTTCTTATTCTGTTATCACTTAGTTTTTTGCTTGCATGATGCACCTTTATTATAACCTCATATTTTTACAAACTATTATTCATTGAGTTTAGTCTATAAAATATTTTCCCATTCTAGCTGTCCTCCTCTCATTTTTTTCTAGAGATTCTCCTTGAAATTCTGTCCGTTCTCCTCTCTGAATTACATGTTTACTAAGTCTTTTGAAAAGTTGTAACTTCTCTTCACATATTTTCTTGACTAAATGTCTTTATTTGTCACCTTTGTTTTATTACAGTATATCTACAGGTCATTTCATGAGAAATGATGTGTTGGCAGTTAAACTTTCTGTTTCCTTCATGTTGAAAAAAACTGCATTCATCTTTAACTGACGGCAAGGGTGAGCATAAAACTCAAAGCATGGAAAATGTTTCTTCATTGCCATCTAGCAAACACTATTGCTTCTGAGAACTGTGCTGCCAATTTAATCCCCCCTGCCTTTTTCATTTTTTTGTAGGTGATCATTTTTCTTCTTTTCTCTTAAGTTTTAGTACCTTATATTTATTCTTTGAGTTTAGAAATATTACAAGAAGATTTTTAAGTGTGTTTGATTTTATGTACCGTATTAGTTACTATGGGTAATTAGAAAATTTCTCTTTTTTAATCCTCTTTGGGTTTAGAAATTTTACAAAAACATTTTTAAGTGTGTTGGTTTTTATTTGCTGTACTAGTTACTGTAGGTAATTAGAAGATTCTTCTTTTCCTTTAACTCTGTGTCATATTCCTTATTATTGTTACTGTTTTAAAAAATGTAATTCTTTATCTGCATTCTTTCTTTCTAGAATTCCTATTATCAATGACTGAACCCAAAGGATTACATTCCCTTTAATATTTTATGTATTTTTTGTTCTACAGCCTGGAACATTTTTATTTGACTTGATCATTGAACAATTCCTATGAACATTATGTTTTAATTACAACTTGAGTTACTGAGAGCTCTTTCTTATTTTCTCTTTATTTTTTTCCTGTAAGTTTATGGCTGCATTAACTGCAATCTTTAAAAAAAAATACTAATATTTTAAGATCATTTTCACTAAAGTTATTTTTCACATATTTTTCTACTTTATCATCTATTAACTTCACTCTTAAACTTTGAACATGCTCTGCCATGCCCAGGATTTAAACAAATGCAATTCAGTTTTTTCTACTCATACTTAGTGATGAATCAATAACTCAAGATTTGTAAATGTGAATCTTCGTTGACCGGCAGATTTGTTTCAGGTATAGGTACTTGGAGGGCTTTCCCGGTGGCTCAGAGGGTAAAGAATCTGCCTGTAATGCAGGAGACCCGGGTTCGATCCCTGGGGTGGGAAGATCCCTTGGAAAAGGGCATGGCAACCCACTCCAGTATTCTTGCCTGGAGAATACCATGAAAGAGGAACCTGGTGGGCTATAGTCCGTGGGGTCGCAGAGTCAGACACGACTGATCGATTAACATACTTGGGTACTTGGATGACCCACCAAATGTCCTGGATGCCGAATCTACTACCTGTCCTAATTCTCTCCCAGATTAGATTGGAGAATTGTTTGTTTGTTTTTTAAACTTTTTAACCTGCAGTGTAAACAGCAATCTGCAATTTTTTTTTTCCTTGGTGGTAGAGCACAGACAGAGAGTAAAAGATAGTCAGTTAATTGTCGTGTCTTTCACACCACATTTCCCTCCCATTTTCCAAATATGTGGATTTCTAAATTTCAAATCTTCCCAAGGTGTGACCTGCCTTGGGTGTTGTGTCTTGATGGCTGTTCTGGGCAGTTGCTTTACTATTCTGCTTCTTTATCAAAATTTGCTTCTTTTTTTAAATTGCAGAAAAAAAAAATGGAAATCTCTTGTCTCAGCTGACTCTCTTTCATTTTACTCATTATTCTGACCTTATACCTCTCTATTCTTTTCCTATGTTTGCAATAAGCCTCAAGAGAGTAGAAAGATAATACCATCTTTATCAGAATACTAATCTTTAAATTAAAAATATCTGAATTGATTAGATGAAACATGTAGCACATATTGTTAAACAACTTTAGACTGTAAGCTGCCAGGCTCCTCTGTCCATGGAATTCTCCAGCAAGAGTACCAGAGTGGGTAGCTGTTCCCTTCTCCAGGGGATCTTCCTGACCCAAGGATCAAACCCAGTCTCCTGTATTGCAGGCACATTCTTTACCATCTGAGCCACCAGGGAAGCCCTTTGTTTATCTTAATACACATAATGCCAATAAGAGGTAAAATAAAACAAAAGGCAGTGAAGAGGGTGGGTAAGGGTATGATCTCTATATCGAGGACCTGGAGATGAATTCAGGCTCAGGCAATTTAGGAATGTGGAAATAAATTTCACCTCTGAAAATTTTGTTTTACCACCTGTCAATGATAGAAATAATGGAATTTACCTCATAGGCTTCTTATAAAGTTCAAATTAAATGATGAATATAGAGAACTCAGTATGGGATTTTGTGCATGGCATGCACACAATAAATGGTAGCTATCAGTCAGGCTAATATTGTTAGTGAAGAAGAATATAGAAAAAAATGCCACCTTATCTAGATTATCACTTTTATTTTTTATGTTTGCTTTAGGAGCTTGTCTACATACAAAATAATTTTTTCAGTGTTTATTCTTTCATCAAACATTTATTGAATGATAGAAAGGGGGGGCAGGTATTAAATGTCTGCCTTTAGGAGCTGGGTACTAGTGGGAGAATAAACCTACAAGTCTATAGTTTGTGTTAGAGTGCTGTGGCAGGATAGATAAGGAGATAGGTAACTCTTCCTGGAAGAGAGACCGGGTGAAAAGGCTTCAGCTTAGAAATTAGCCAGTTAGTAAACTGGGTAGACGGAGAAGGCAATGGCAAGCCACTCCAGTACTCTTGCCTAGAAAATCCCATGGATGGAGGAGCCTGGTAGGCTGCAGTCCGTGGGGTCGCTAAGGGTTGGACTGGACTGAGCGACTTCACTTTCACTTTTCACACATTGGAGAAGGAAATGGCAACCCACTCCAGTGTTCTTGCCTGGAGAATCCCAGGGACGGGGGAGCCTCGATGGACATGAGTTTGAGTGAACTCCGGGGAGTTGGTGATGGACAGGGAGGCCTGGCGTGCTGTGACTCATGGGGTCACACAGAGTTGGACACGACTGAAGTGACTTAGCAGCAGCAGCAAACTGGGTAGAGACGTTCATTTCAGTCGCTCAGTCGTGTCCGACTCTTTGCGACCCCATGAGTCACAGCACACCAGGCCTCCCTGTCCATCACCAACTCCCTCAGTTCACTCAAACTCATGTCCATCGAGTCGGTGATGACATCCAGCCATCTCATTCTCTGTCGTCCCCGTCTCCTCCCACCCCCAATCATTCCCAGCATCAGAAACTTTTCCAGTGAGTCAACTCGTCACATGAGGTGGCCAAAGTATTGCAGCTTCAGCTTTAGCATCAGTCCTTCCAATGAACACCCAGGATTGATCTCCTTTAGAATGGACTGGTTGGATCTCCTTGCAGTCCAAGGGACTCTCAAGAATCTTCGCCAGCACCACAGTTCAAAAGCATCAATTCTTCGGCGATCAGCTTTCTTCACAGTCCACTCTCACATCCATACATGACCACTGGAAAAACCATAGCCTTGACTAGGTGGACCTTTGTTGGCAAAGTAATGTCTCTGCTTTTTAATATACTATCTAGGTTGGTCATAGCTTTCCTTCCAAGGAGTAAGTGTCTTTTAATTTCATGGCTGCAAGACGTTCAAACAGATAAAAAAAGTATGTGTAAAGGCTTCAAACATTAAAAATTCATTAATAAACTTACTCAGAGCATTTTTATCTGAATTGTATTAAATGAACAAGATTAAAGTTAGTAGAATATAGTTGAGGTGTTAAAAACGGCCTGTGATTATGATACTTTCAAATGAAGCTTGAAAGGATTCAAGGGGAACAATATTCTTCTACATGAAGCGACCAATTTCCCAATATTTAAATCTTCCTTTAGTGTCTCTTACTTTCTAATCTTTCTCCTCTACGAGCTCCTTCTCTTTATTTTTCTTGCTATCCCATGTACAATACTGAATACTGATGCTCAGCCAAACCCTCAGGGAAAGCATGCTGCTGATTCCTATACTAAACCAGCTGCCTAGGAGTAAAGCCATCATCTCATTCTGTTCACATTCTTCGAATAGAGTCAGCAGTTTTGCAGCTTGACAGGCAAATGATCTGGCAAAAGTCAGATGCTGACACTAACCCTGTTAAGTGGAATGAGTATGCACACACATGTAAAATAATTCCATTCCTAACTGGCTTGAGGGCACCCACATACACAGCAACAAATTGTTGTTGTGTTGGCACTGTTGATATGTCTAAACCTGTCATGGCACTGAAGAACTGGCAGCCCTGATTGTCTTTGAAGTCTTTGCTTCAAACAAACAAACAAATAAAAAAAAAATAGAGTTGGTAATCCCTGTCTTAGTCTGGTCCAAAGCAAAAACAAAGTTAAGTGAACTTCAAAGGCAAAAGCCAACTGTCCTTCCATTGGAAAAGGAGATAGAAGAAGGCAATCATGTGGCATATATAAGAATGAGGATGAGAGTAAAAAATGCTCAGATCAATTCAACTCACTTAATCAGGCATGGATGAAGATAAAAAAGAATCATTAAATTTAGTCAACTGTAATAATTTGGATCAAAGACTGAAAATGACTAAACGAATCTTTCAGAATGCTCCCAGGGATAACTGATCACTGATCTGAACAACAGCAGTAAAAGCTATCAGATAGATATTGCCAATATTCGATTATATTAAATATATGGCAGAGAAAGAACTTTACCTGTAGAGTTTTCTGTGTCAGGACTGTTGAGGAGGTCAGGCAGTTGGGAGCTAGACAGAGTCTGCTTCTCTACCAGTTTGCAAACTCATGAGAAAGAACCATGTTCCTGTTCAGTGTGTTCTGTTTTAAGTATCTGCCTGCCTCTATTCTCCTGGAAAAAGACAGGAAAGGACCCTGATGCTGGGAAAGATTGAAGGCAGGAAAAGAAGGGGATAACAGAGGATGAGATGGTTGGATGTCATTACTGACTCAATGGACATGAGTTTGAGCAAGCTCCAGGAGACAGTGAAGGACAGGGAAGCTTGGTGTGCTGCAGTCCGCGGTGTCTCAGAGTCGGACAAGACTGAACGACTGAACAATAACAGTTCTCCTCCTTTAAGAAAGTTTTCTGTTGTCTCCTTTTACCCTTATTAGGTGGAGATATTTCATTTACATTTACAAACAAAATGGATGCTACATATTAACAGATGCTACTTATCACAGTTCCCCACAACTGAACTGTGGGGACCAATGAGGTGTTCAAGATGATATCAGAAGAATTCATATCAATTTTAATCTATTGTGCATGGAAAGGAGCTTCAGTCATGTCTGACTCTTTGCGACCCTTTGGAGTGTAGCCCGACTGGCTCCTCTGTCCATTAGATTCTCCAGGCCAGAATACTAGAGTGGGTTGCCAAGCCCTCTTCCAGAGTACCTTCCTGACCCAGAGATCCAACTGCAGTCCCTTATGTCTCCTGCATTGGCATGCAGGTTCTTCACCACTAGCGCCACCTGGGAAGCCCTTGATCTAGTAAATGTTTTTAATGATCCAGGATAGAGTAAAACAGTGTTATAAATTCCTCAGTTACTGAACTGTATGGTGTTAAACAACATAAGAAATCAAGAGTAATAAAGTTTGATATAGAAAAATGACAAAAAAGAAAGGAAAATTTAATATTGAAGACAAACTCACAAATTCTTGCCTAGTTAACATATTGACCCCCAAATACTACAGTAGTTTTTGTTTTGTAAAAGGGTGGCATGAGAACAGAAGTCAGTAATTAAACAAGATTCTAAGAAGAACCTTGAATTTTAAGTCTGTACAAACCAAACTTTGTTATTTGAATTCCTGTTCTTCTAAAATATGTTGCTTCACATGACTATTTAAATACCTCTAATATCTTTATGATGAATTAATCCTATTGTTTCAGTGATTTCCTAACACTATAATTCTGAAAGAGTTCATATAGTATTACAAAATGTGTTTTAAGTTCAAATGTGAATCGAGCACACCGGGGTAGATTATTACATATTTTTAAAAGATAATGTTATTTCAGCTCCAAAAATAATCTGTTTGGAAACTAATTTTATATTATTATGTAAGGTGACTTGAAAACAAGAAACTATTGGCAAATTAAATATTTCATTACTTTGAGCACTGTCTGGTTGAAGAAGTTGAAAGAGACCTACAGCCACAATGAGTTCAGATATCAAGGTTGAGGACTTGTATACTGTGGTTGACAACTTATGTTTAGGAATATTTTGAAGTAGAGGAGTAAAAAAAAAAAAAAAAAACTGTCTTCCCCATCTGTTAATACAAACTTAGAAACGGAAAAGGTCAGCTGTATTTGAGAGAAGCTCTGGAGGAGGAGAGAAAGTTCCCTGTGAAACATAATCTGTAAGGGAAAGGAAGAAGACAGTGTGCTCTAACATATGAAATGATGCAAAGGCTTTGGAAAAAATATAAGAAAAGAAATAGGCAAGAGACACAGCCAATGTTCAATGTCAAATTTAGGTATGCTGGGCCATAGATTACTTGTGACAATGCTGACAGAATAAAGAGCATTTAAATAAATGTGAAAAATATGTAAATAATGTATCAAGATATTATGAGGTTGGGGCAATAAAATGATAGGACAGAATAAGAACTGTATTTTTGTAAGACATAACTAATGAAAAATGAAGCTGATTTGCATATTATCAATCTTAAAAATAAACATTCTTTGCATGTGTGCAAGTTAAGTCACTTCAGTTGTGTCCGATTCTTTGTGACTCTATGGACTGTAGTCTGCCAGGCTCTTCTGTCCATGGGATTCTTCAGGCAAGAATATTGGTGTGGGTTGCCATGCCCTCCTCCAGGGGATCTTCCCAACGCAGGGTTCAACCCCTGCGTCTCCTGCAGCTTCTACACTGTAGGTGGATTCTTTACAGCTGAGCCACCAGGGAAGCCCCCAAACATTTTATAATGGTATACAGAGACAAATGGGGTCCTCAGAAGTAGTGGCCAAGACTCAAATATACTTGTAAGCAATGCTTTTCTATGCTTGTGGTTAAAAATATCTAGTCTGAGAGCCAGGAGGATCTATGACTGCAACATAGCTGTGATGCTTTGGAATTAAATGCCAGGGATAAATATATATGGATTGATTATGTACCCTGAAAGGAGTTTGCAGCATCACAAACACTACACACTTTATGCTTTATGAATGCACACTTCTTTCAATTCCATTTAAAGGCTTTCACTCAGAGTTCAATAGTTATCATTACTCAGGGACTAATGTGAAACAAACTGAATTTGGGAATAAAAATAGAAAAGAAAAATTTAAAGTTAATATACTTGAGTTCTTGAAAATCTTGATTTCATTCTTTTAACAATAATCAGTGTGGAATCAAATGGGAAATTTCCTGGCAGTCCAGTGGTTAGGACTCTGTGCTTTCACTGCTGGGTTCAATCCCTGGTTGGGAACTTAGATCCCACAAGGCACAGCCAAAAAATAGAAAGAATATTTTATTTCTGGTTGCATCTGCAACAATTCTTGAAGGTGGATGAATAGAAAAATGTCAATTAAAAATGTCAGTATATTTGTGCTTTTAATATAAGGGATTTATAGATTTAATAGCCTGCAATGGAGGTGAAATGGTCACTTTTAAAAATTTATTCAACCAGTCAACATGGTAATTTTCATAAATGGCAATGTGGAATCCAGAATGGGGCAAGGAATGCTTGTTTCAGAGCTTTTGGGAGGAAGAGGATATGCCTTTGATTAAAATACACTGAAAAAATCAGTGTGATTATCGATTGGATTAATTTTCTTCCCGTAAATAACCAGGAACTGTATAACTGTCACACATCCTCTCTTCTCAATCCCCTTCAGTCATAATACACACAGGGAATAATTTTTTATCCAAATCAATTTCCTCAGGTGTGCTGGGCATATTACAATTGTATCTCTCTTTTTTACTATTAAAAATTGAAGGCATTATTCCCCCTCTATTTATCATCACCCTGAAGCTGTCTTTTAAAAATCTACCTATTTGAACTCAAATATATGCCCTTCATTCATTTAGTAAATATTTAATAAACAACTACTCTTTGTAAGGCACTCTTTAAAGCAAAAATCAAAGAGACAGTGGCAAGTGTGCATGTTCATATATTATTTAGTTCAGATTTATTTACTTAAAACAGTCTCTCACAACTTATTGAATTGTTTTCCAGTACATTTTATTCAGAATGTATTCAACATACTTAGTTTCATGAAGAAGATATCAAAGTATGATATAATGGATTCATGAATCTCTAAATATAATTTTATATTGTATTGTTCGTTTCACATTGCTGATTTTCTATATGGATTCTGGCTACAAAGACTTAAAAATTATCCATATAAGGAAACATCTCTCCCTCATAAACCATCATTATGTTTTTTTCAGGGAATGCTTTCTTATGACCATTACCTTCCCTGAGAATCGCATGACCATTTGCTATGACAGCATTTTTTTCTAGTTTTTAAACATGTGATATCTGGTGACACTCTTTATGGACAGGGCATCTATTCACTTCTTTAAGAAGGCTAAACAAAAAACATCCAAGACAGTTAATAGAGGGAAAATGTCCATGTGGCAAAAGTGGTTGGATCGCATAATCTTGTTACCCCAAGAATTCCTTCTTCTTGGAAAACTCTCACTCATCAGACTGTTGCCACCAGTTGTAAGAATATTCACTAGTTCTCTGACCACATGAAACATTCCAGATCATCCAAAGTTACAATGACAGATAGGAACCTAAGATTGAAGTTTTCCCTGTATTACCAATGCTTGAAAACCAATGCTCAAATTTTATTAATGAGCCAGGGAATTTACTCACATGTTTCTTCTTTAATTGGAAGCCAAATACCAAGATTCAGGCAGCAGTAGAATGATCCAAATTGAGAGGGTAGAATAAGAAATCATCTAAAGGAGCATCTGTCCTTTGGATTGACAGGCTTCTTAATTTGAGCCCTTCTAGTGGGTATGTTGTTGCCGGGGTCCAGCCTCGGCAGAGTCCAGGGGCACCCTCAGGATGAGCAGCGTCAGCGAGAAAAGAAGGAAAAATAAAAAAGGCGAGTGGAGTCTTGGTTGAGTGCAAAATCAAGACTGCTTTATTTTTTACATCAGTGTTTATATACCCTAAAACCGGCAGTACTAAAAAGGGAGAAGGGATTGTCTTGATACAATTGTGCCAGGAATGCTGTCATAGACCATCTTCTAGAACAGTCAGCACCTTGACGCATAACTTTCAAACAATGGGCTTTTAAGACATCAAGGCCACAAGGCATGAGAAAATGGCTTTATCTGTGTAGCAGTTAGTCAATTGTAAAAATTATTAGCAAGCCTTGTCTTGGGAGCCTCAGTTCTGGGCAGACTTTGTGACTCCTTAGGTAGCGTGGTATCTGTTTTTGGGCTCTACACCCATACATCTGCAGAGACAATTTTCTACACTAATACTATATGCTTATTCATTTTGTTATAAACCTTTATCTCTATGTATTCCTTTAGTGTATTCCTAGGCACACCATGGAGAAGGCAATGGCAAGCTACTCCAGTACTGTTGCCTAGAAAATCCCATGGATGGAGGAGCCTGGTAGGCTGCAGTCCGTGGGATCGCTAACGGTCGGACATGACTGAGCGACTTCACTTTCACACATTGGAGAAGGAAATGGCAACCCACTCCAGTGTTCTTGCCTGGAGAATCCCAGGGATGGGGGAGCCTGGTGGGCTTCCGTCTAAGGGGTCACACAGAGTTGGACACGACTGAAGTGACTCAGCAGCAGCAGCAGCAGCAGGCACACCATGGACAGGGGGCAGGAAGATATATCAGCAAGCACTGGTATGTGACCTTGAAGGCCAAGAGTCTCATGAGCTCCCTCCAGATCTCACTTTAAGGGGCCCTTCTAAACTCATGAAAGGCTTTGTATCTATTTTGCTTGTGAAATGTTTAGGCCTATTGTTAGCAGACTTAGTTTTATGCTGGGGGCGCTTTGTGCAGTCCTGAGCATTCCAAATTCTAAATTGACAATTATAACCCCAACAGGGCCAGAAGGGTTAGGATGTTCTGTGTAAAAATATTTTTTTCATTCCTGGCCTGTTTATAGGGCCCATACACCCTCAGGGACTGTATTGCTGCCATGCAAAGGCTTCAAGGGGGATATTTGAGCAGGAGTCAGAATTCTTAGAAAGCACAGAGGACTACCAAGCATCAGAAGAAAAAAAGACGGAGGCCCGGGAGTAGATGATGGGGTGGCCCCGAGAAATCCCCGGAGGTCTGGACGTCCTTGCGTGCCAGCTCCTCAAGCTAAGACCTTATCATGGGCAGGGTCTCTCATGCCGGCTCCCGACGACTTGTTGTGGTATCTTTGTGGTTTTAATTTACAATTCCCTGATCTGATGACTAATGATGTTGAGAATCTCTGCACATCGTTATGGGCTGTTTGTATGTCTTCTTTTGTGAAGTATCTGTTCAAGTCTTCTGACAATTTTTAATTGGGTCATTTATCTTTTATTTTGGATTGTAAAAGATTTATATATTTTGGATAAAAGTTCTTTGGTCTGATGTATGCATTGAGAGTATATTCTTCAAATATGTTGTTTATCTCTTCATTTTTCTGTCTTGCAAAAAGCAGAGATTTTAATTTTAGTGAAGACCAATTTGTGAGTCATAAGAACATACTGATTTTTTCCCCTACATTTTCTTCTGAAATTTTTACACTTATGATCCCATTTCAAAAGCTTCGAAGGTGGAAAAATATTCCTTTCAACAGCTTGTCTCTTAGACTTACTTTTCAATTTTGCAACATGTTAATTTTTTCTTTTTAACATTTTTATAGTTACTTGTTGTAAGGTTGGACCCTGGTGGTCTTCTTGGCTTCCCCTTCCTGGTGGCCATCTAGGCTCCTTCTTCCCCTCTTCATCTCCTGCCAGAGGTAAAAAGTCCTGCCAAACCGCTGAGGAATCTCTGATGTAATAACCCTCTGCCGAGATCTACCCTCCTTCCTGACCTCCAGAGCGACCAACCCAGTCTTGCCACCTCGACTAGCTGACCATTCACAATCTCGCATTCCCAAGCTTTGCCTTATTTAGGCCTGTCCAGGTTATATGATGTCACTTCCTGCCCCGAAGACATAAAAACCGCACTCTGCCTTTGTTTGGGGCAGAACTCCTCGTGGCCATTCTTGCGGTCAGTGGGTTCTGCCCGGGAGAGCACTGCCAGTAAAGCCTGTTACTTTCCCTTGGTGTCTGGGTTATTTCCTTACAGCCTGAGACACCCGTTTTCGCGACCTTACACTTGTAAGACAATTAGAAGTCCTTTTATGACATGTTAGCTATTTGCCACTCTAAATGAAAAACATGATGCCTTTTAAGGAAGTTTTATTTCTTTTTAGAATTATCCTGGCTTTGATTAGGTTGTGGTAATTTTTGATTATAGAAATAATCCATTTCATCACTGTCAGATTTATTAATATAATTTTGTGTTAAATATGTTATATCTTACTCTATTAGGTATGTATTACTATATCACCTTCCTCTACTCCAGATTTTTGTTTTTATATATTAGTTGGATTTGAGTACTGTTTCTCTATGTATATGAGTATAGTATATATTTTATATACTATATATATTTAAATTTATATAAATATATATATAAAATTAGAGAAGGCAATGGCAACCCACTCCAGTACTCTTGCCTGGAAAATCCCATGGGTGGAGGAGCCTGGTAGGCTGTAGGCCATGGGGTCGCGAAGAATCGGACACGACTGAGTGACTTCACTTTCACTTTCATGCATTGGAGAAAGAAATGGCAGCCCACTCCAGTGTTCTTGCCTGGAGAATCCCAGAGACGGTGGAGCCTGGTGGGCTACCATCTAAGGCGGTTGCACAGAGTCGGACATGACTGAAGTGACTTAGCAGCAGCATATATAAAATTATATATATGAGAAAAATATATATATTTGGATTGACAGGTTTCTTAATTTTAGCTATTCTAGTGGGTATGTTGTGGTATCTGTTTGTGGTTTTAATTTGCAATTCCCTGAGCTGATGACTAATGAAGTTGAGCATCTCTGCACATAGTTATGGGCACAGAGTTATATACCTATGTATATGTATATGAGAAAAAATATGCATATATCATATGTAGGAGCACTAGCTCTTAAACTCATTTACCAATTCAACTCTTTATCTCTTACAATCTGAATAGAAAAACAAAACTATTTTTGAAGGTCACTTTTCATTAGAATAAGCTAAAAGTAAACCATGTGCCATTTTTTAAAATATTTCATGTATGTAGACATATGTAGAAAAACATCTTGGTTTTCAATTTAAGTATCACTTTCATGTTGAAAAATAATACCATTTATTTTCAGGAAATAAACTTTAATAATTATTTCAAGTGTTAGGATTCAAATAAATCTCACCAAATAAATAGAGTGAAATTGGCATAATTAAATGTGATGTAAGTTAAACAGGAGTTAAAAATCAATAAGTTGTTCAGTTTGAGATCTCATCACTAAGTGATTTGTGGTACACTTATCTTTCTTCAATCTACATCAAACTCTATTAACAGGTAATGGGATTTTATAGATTCTTGAGAAAATGACAAGCATGTCCTGAGAGGTTTGAATGTATTTATTTCTAAATCATTGTTTAGAAATCAGCTTAGTTTGAGCAAAATAATTTCTTGGAAGTAGAACATGGCTTGATGGTTGGAAAATTATTGGCTATTTTGAATTTTATAGAGTGGACCTTACATTAGAAAAGAATAATATAAGTTTTTATGCAAGTATAATAATGAGGCAAAATAGAATATCCAAATTAAAAAAACAAACACACACAATAAAATGGCTTCCCTGGTGGTTCAGAGGGTAAAGAATCCACCTGCAATGTGGGAGACATGGGTTCAATCCCTGGGTTGGGAAGATCCCTGGAGAAGGGAATGGCTACCTACTCTAGTACTGTTGCCTGGAAAATCCCATGGACAGAGGAGCCTGGTAGACTATGATCCATGGAGTCACAAAGCCGGAGATATGACTGAGCAACTACCACTTTCACTTTCAAATTATTAAGGTGAAAAGACAGCCCTCAGAATGGGAGAAAATAATGGCAAATGAAACAAGTAACAAAGAATTAATCTCTAAAATATACAAACAGAACATGCAGCTCAATGCCAGAAAAACAAACAACTCAATCAAAAAGTGGGCAAAAGACCTAAACAAACATTTCTATAAGGAAGACATACTGATGGCTAATAGACACTTCAAAAGATGCTCAGCATCACTCATTATTCAGTTCCGTTCAGTCACTCAGTTGTGTCCGACTCTCTGCGACCCCATGAATCACAGCACGCCAGGCCTCCCTGTCCATCACCAACTCCCTCAGTTCACTCAAACTCATGTCCACAGAGTCAGTGATACCATCCAGCCATCTCATTCTCGGTCGACCCCTTCTCCTCCCGCCCCCAACCTTTCCCAGCATCAGAGTCTTTTCCAGTGAGTCAACTCGTCGCATGAAGTGGCCAAAGTATTGCAGTTTCAGCTTTAGCATCAGTCCTTCCAATGAACACCCAGGATTGATCTCCTTTAGAATGGACTGGTTGGATCTCCTTGCAGTCCAAGGGACTCTCAAGAGTCTTCTCCAGCACCACAGTTCAAAAGCATCATTTCTTAGATGATCAGCTTTCTTCACAGTTCAACTCTCACATCCATACATGACCACGGGAAAAACCATATCTTTGAATAGACAGACCTTGGTTGGCAAAGTAATGTCTCTGCTTTTTAATATGCTATCTAGGTTGGTCATAACTTTCCTTCCAAGGAGTAAGAGAAATTTCTCTTTATTATTATTATTTAATATTAAATTATTATTTAATATTATTATTTAATCTCATTATTAGAGAAATGCAAATAAAAACCACAATGAGGTATTATCTCACACCAGTCAGAATGGCCATCATCAAAAAGTCTATAAATAATAAATGCTGGAGAGTGTCTGGAGAAAAGGGAACTATCTTATACTGTTGGTGGGAATGCAAACTGGTATAGCCATTATGGAGAAGAGTATGGAGAGTCTTTAAAAAAACTGGGAATAGAATTGCCATATGACCCACCAATCACACTGCTGGGCATATACCCTGAAGAATCCAGAACTGAAAGATACAGATGTACCCCAATGTTCATTTCAGCACTATTTACACTAGCTTGGACATGGAAGCAACCTAGATGTCCATTGGCAGGTAAATGGATAAGGAAGTTGTAGTACACAAACACAATGGTATATTACTCAGATATAAAAAGGAATGTGTTTGAGTCAGTTCTAATGAGGTGGATGAACCTGGAACCTATTATACAGAGTGAACTAAGTCAGAAAGAGAAGATAAATACTGTGTATTAATGCATATATATGGAATCTAGAAAGATGGTACTGACCATCCTACATGCAGGGCAGCAAAGGAGACACAAATGTAAAGAACAAACTTTTGGACTCAGTGGGAGAAGGCAAGGGTGGAATGATTTGAGAGAAGAGCATTGAAACATGTATATTATCATATGTAAAATAGATAACCAGTGCAAGTTCGATGCATGAAGCAGGACACCCAAAGCTGGTGCTCTGGTACAACCCAGAGGGGTAGGATGGGGAGGGAGATGGTAAGACAGTTCAGGATGGGGAGAACACATGTATACCTGTGGCTAATTCATGTTGATGTATAATAAAACCATCACAATATTATAAAGTAATTATCCTCCAATTAAAATAAATAAAAAAGAAAAAATATTAAACAACTCAAATAGTTTGCTTTTAATCCATAATTTTGCCTACAGCTTAATTTAAAATTCCTGAGAAGTGCTTTGAATATCTTTCCATATCAATTATTTTTAACACATATTTTCCAGTTCTGTATGATTATAATTTCTCAGTAATCTAAGAATTCCTTAGAAATATGAAGTGCAGTAAAATTGTTTTATATTGTGGTATAAAGAAGATATTTAATTTTATGAGTTTTCATAGTCAAGTATATTTAATCAAAGTTTAAGTAGAAGAGTGTCATTGTAAAAATGTGGCAGAAGTAGTCAAGTTTTGAATCTTCCTGTTTTTTATAATCACCCTCAAAAACATAGTATTTCAGTTCATAAAATGGCAAAAACAAACCAAAAATAGTCAAAACATTAACTTGCATGGATGTTATTAAAACTAAGTGACAAAAGAAACTCCCAAATAGTAGTTCTTAGGGCCAAACCACTAATATCTTTAAGATCCAATTGCATGAAAAAATGTGCAGGAGAAAGTGTGAAAAGCACAGAAAACTATGGTGACCTTGAGGAAACACTCTAACAACTAAGTCACAACAAAGTGTCTTCTCCAAACTGAGGGGTTCCCTGTCAGTGTGGAAATCATGGGTGAATCAATAAGAGAAGAGCAAACTGTGTGGCAGTGCAGGCTCTACTTCATAGGTAACTGTGGAGAGACTAGGGAAAGTTTGACCAGAACCAAGTGGTTCTAATTGATGTTTTGAAAGTGCTAGTGTAAGCTTACACTATTACAATAAGCTTACATATTGAAAAGAAATTGCTAAGAGTATAATCTAGATTGAATTATAGAGATATTATGGGCAGAAGGAAAAGAAGAGCTGTATAAAAGAGGGTACATGAGAGAAAGATAAGAAATTCTCAGACAGTAAGAGACTCAATTGCAAGGTGGCTCTAAAAGTACCCCAGCAATTGTTGATAGCTTCTATTATTCAGAAAAATAATCAAAAGAGTAACCTTAAATCTCCCTATCCTATAACAGTTCAAACAATTCATCTCATATGAAACAACATAAAAGGATTATGTTTGACTCTTACAGAAATTAATTAATGAAAACAGTAATAACAATAATGATAAAAAGACTGGTTTATAGACCATGAGAGTATGAAAGAACATGCACACAATAAATGAAAATTTTATCACAGTAATTTGAAAAAAGATATAAAAGTCAAGTTAATGATAGAGACAATGAAAAAGCTTAATTCATAATTAGACAAATTCTGAAATGATATGATATAATATAAAAAAATATCTAGAGAAAATTGATAATTGAGTTGTTTGTTTTTGTGATATTGAGCTGTATGAGATGTTTATATATTTTAAATGTATTTTGTTTATCTAATATTTCCTTATCAATCATATCATTTGCAAATATTTTCTTCCATTTTGTATTTTCTCCCATTTAATGGGGTGTCTATTTGTTTTGTGGATGGTTTCCTTTGCTGTGTGAAATGTTTTATATTTAATTAGGTCCCATTTGTTTATTTTTTGCTTCTGTTTCCTCTGCTTTAGGATACAGATCCAAAAATATATTTCTGTGATTTATGTTGAAGGGTATTCTGACTGTATCTTTCTCTAAGAGTATTTTGGTATCCTGTCTTAAACTTAAACCTTTAATTTATTTAGTTAATTTCTGTATATATTGTTCTAATTTCATTCTTTTGCATTAACTGTCCTGTTTTCCCAGTACTTATTGAGGAGACTGTTTTTTCTTCATTGTCTATTCTGCCTCTTATGTTGTCAATTCATTGACTGTAAGAGTGTTGTCTGTTCTCTTCTATTGACTATGTGTCTTTTTTGGTGACAATACCATAATATTTTGATGACTGTATCTTTGCAGTATAGTCTGAAGCCAGGGCATGTGATTCTTCCAGCTCTGCTCTTCCTTTTCAAGATTTCTTTGGCTATTCATAGTCTTTTGTGTCTCCATACAAATTTTTAAATTTGTTCTAACTCTGAGAAACAATGAGAAAAATATCATTGTTATTTTGGTAGGGGTTGCATTGAATCTTTAGATTGCCTTGGGTACTATGATAATTTTCACAATATTAACTCTTTCAGTCCAAGAATATGGTATATCTTTCCATCTGTTTACAACATCTTCAATTTCTTTCATCAGTGCCTAATAGTTTCTGAAGAACAGGTCTTTATCTGCCTTTGGTAGGTTCATTCCTGGATATTTTATTCTTTTTGATGTGATAGTAAATGGGGTTGTTTTCTTGATTTCTCTTTCTGATAGTTCATTGTTAGTATATAGGAATGCAGCATATTTCTGTGTATTAGTTTTGTATCCTGCAAATTTACCAGATTGATTGATGAGTTCTAGTAGCTTTCTGGTAGCATCTTTAGAATTTTCCATGTGTAGTATCCTGTAATCTGCAAACAGTGATAGTTTTACTTCTTCCTTTCCAGTTTGGGTTCCTTTTTTTTATTTTTCTTCTCCGATTGCTGTGACTATAACTTCCAAAACTATCTTAAATAAAAGTTATGAGTGGGCATCCTCATCTTTCTTCAAAAATACCAAATTAAAAAATGGGCAAAAGAACTGAATAGACATTTTTCCAAAGAGAAGATGCAGATAGCCAAAGGACACGTGAAAAGATAGACGCTCAAAGTCACTAATCATCAGAGAATTGAAAATCAAAACCATAATGAGATATTACCTCATACCTGTCTGAATGGCAATTATCAAAAATAACTTAAATAACAAATTTTGATGAGAATGTTGAGAAAGGGAACCTTGATACACTATTTGTGAGAATGTAAATTGATGCAGCCACCATGGAAAACAGATTTGAGGTTTATAAAAAAACTGAAAATAGAGCTACCATATGACTCAGCAATTCTACTCCTGCATATACATCCAAATAAGACAAAAATAGTACGAAGTAATATAAGCAGCATTCATTAGCAAACTGCAATAAAATTATTAGTTAATATAAAATCACTTTAAAGTTTTTTTCTGGAAATTTAAAGATTTATTTTCAACCAACTTTTGGAATACAGAGAAAATTTAGACCAAGCTTTCAAAATTTCTTCAACATAAGGATAAAATTTGAAACGTATTAAAGCCTTGGCTACACTAAAGCCTTTGATTGTATGGATCACAATGAACTGTAGAAAATTCTTAAAGAGATGGGAATACCAGACCAACTTACCTGTCTCTTGAGAAATCTGTATGCAGTTAGAACCAGACACGGAACAATGGACTGGTTCCAAATTGAGAAAGGAGTATGACAAGGCTGTATATTGTCACCCTGCTTATTTAACTTCTATGCAGAGTACATCAGGAGAAATGCTGGGCTGGGTGAATCATAAGCTGGAATAAAGATTGCTGAGAGAAATATCAATAACCTCAAATATGCAGATGATACCATTCTCATGGCAGAAAGCAAAGAAAAACTAATGATCCTCTTGATGAAGGTGAAAGGGGAGAGTGAAAAAACTGTCTTGAAACTCAACATTATAAAAACTAAGGTCATGACAAATAGAAGGGGAAAAAGTGGAAGCAGTGACAGATTTTGTTTTCTTGGGCTCTAAAATCACTGTGGATGGTGACTGCAGCCATGAAATTAAAAGAGATTTTCTCATTGGAAGGAAAACTATGACAGCCTAGACAGCATATTAAAAAACAGAGGCATCACTTTGCTACCAAAGGTCTGTATTGTCAAAACTATGATTTTCCCAGTAGTCAAGTATAGATGTGAGAGTAGGACCATAAAGAAGGCTGAGCACTGAAGAACTGATGCTTTTGAAGAATTGTGGACTTGGAGAAGACCCTTGAGAGTCCCATGGATGGCAAGGAGATGACACCAGTCAATCCTAAAGGAAAATAATCCTGAATATTTATTGGAAGGGCTGATGCTGGAGCTGAAGTTCAAATACTTGGCCACCTGACACAAAGAGCTGACTCATTGAAAAAGAGCCTGATGCTGGGAAAGATAGAAGGCAAAAGGAGAAAAGGGGCTGCAGAAGATGAAATGATTAAATAGTATCATTGATTCAATGGACATGAATATAAGAAAACTCCAGGAGATAGTGAAGGAAAAGGAGCCTGGTGTGCTACAGTCCATGGTTTCATGAAGAATATGAATCAATTATCAGAGAAAATTATAATATTAAAACATAAAATTAAATTTAAAATAAATGCCTTGACACTGAATCCAAAAACTAACTCAAGAAAAATGAAATAAATTTTAAAAGAAAGAGGACAGAAAAAAAAATTAATAGAAAAATATTGTTTATATAAAAACTATTGCACCTAACAAAGCTCTGTGGAATGAATAAATACATACAAAAACATATTTTTTGACAGAATTTTGCAACTTATAAAAAACCTAACCAAAGAATCAGAAGAAAAGAGCAGACACAAAAATAAAAGCCATTTAAAATTATAAGGCTACTTTACACAATTCTATGCAGACTCTTTTGAAAATCTATATGAAATATATACTTTTCCAGAAAAAATGCTTTTCAAAGTGACTCTAATTGAGATTAAAATTCTAAAAAGAGATTAAGCTTAGAAAATATAAAAATTAGAGTACTTCTCATCAAATTCCTCATTTCCAGGTAATTTCAAAAGGGATTTCTCCCAATAAATAATTCCAATATTGCTTAAAATATTTGCACCAAATTAGTAGGTAAAACACAAAAAGAAAACTCGAAGTTTTTTCTATATTGTGAATATAAATGTAATTCTAAAACTTGACAAGACTGGACTATAAAAAGTTGTAGACAAATTTTATTCATTATTTATATTGATAAAAATAAATAAAATATTGGCAAACAGAATCTACTGACCCATTAAAGATAAAATATCATGAGTTACTGGGGTTACTTCTAGTACTGCAAGAGTAGTTCATTATTTGGAAACTCATTAAGATAATTTGTTATATATAGTATAAGGAGAAAATTTTAGAGTGATTAAATCATATATAATAAATATGAAAAATTTAAATACCTATTCATTTTGGAAAACTTAAATTGGTGTATGTTTCAGTAACATGATGAAATACATAAACCATGGTCCCTAAGATAGTCTCTTCAGTTCATTTCAGTTTAGTTGCTCAGTCATGTCCAACTCTTTGCAACCCCATGAACTGCAGCATGCCAGGCTTCCCTGTTCATCACCAGCTCCCAAAGCTTACTCAAACTCAAGTCCATCAAGTTGGTGATGCCATCCAAGAAGACAGCCTTTTACTTACTGTGGAAACACTAAAGGCTTTACTTATGAAGTCAAGAATAATATCCCATCTCTCTTTAATACCGTATAGGGAGTATTACTCAATGTTGTTTTGAAAGTATCAGATTAGGAAAAAAATAGAGGTATATATTGGAAAGGAAGAAGTAAAGCCCACCTTTATTGGAAACTGATATGATAATGATTCATATGTTACATTCTAATCAATAAGCTCAGTAGAATCAATGAAAAACTGTTCCAAACATGAAGAGAACTAGAAAAATTAGCAAGTTATAGAGTTGAGATAAAAAATCATTAACTTTCAAAAATAATACAAAAGTCAACTAGAAGACATTTAGAAGTAAAAGTGTCATGTAAGATAAAACCAATCAACAAATCATTTAACAAAGAACCTAACCTAAATTTAATAAGAGATAGAGTATATGAAAAAAAAAAAAAAGTAAAAGACTCTAGAAAGACACAAAGGTAGACTTCTGTGTGTCTACCATGACATACCATGTTTCTGAAAGAAAAATTGACAGTATAAGATAATAATAAGGCTCATTGGCAACTTTGACACAATCACAACTAAAATGTCTTCATGACGGTTGTTTTTTCTAGAGCCACACAAACAGATTGAAAGTATATTTATAGGAACAAGCAAGTGTGCTTAACCTGGAAACCCATATAAAGATGAGCAGTGAAGGGGGATAGCCCAGCTCTACTATACATTAAAATGTACATAAAAAATTTTTAAGAGTGTGTTATGTCACATAAAGACATGTACACACCAAAGAAGTGCAATAAAATTTTTTAGATGTAGATCTAATTGCAAAGAGATATATACTTCTACTTATCATCATACATCAGGAGAGAGAGGAAATTTTTCTTCATGGACGTTGTACTAGATGGATGTTACAATGGACCCCAAATTCATATGTTGATATTTTATCCTCAAGGTTTTTGTATTAGGAGATGGAGTCTTTGGCAGGTGATAGGGTTCTGCAGGAAGAACCCTCATGAATGGGACCAGTGTCTTTATAAAAGAAAACTCAAAGAGATCGCTTACTCTTCCATCATCTGAGATTAAAGTGAGAAGATACCCATCAGCAGGAAATTAGGCCCTTAGTAGACAAGAAATCCATCAGCACAATGATCTTGGGCTTTCTAGCTTCCCAAACTGTGGGAAATAAATGTTTGTTTTTCATGCTAAGTCACTTTAGTCGTGTCTGACTCTGTGCGACCCCATAGACAGCAGCCCACCAGGCTCCGCCATCCCTGGGATTTTCCAGGCAAGAACACTGGAGTGGGTTGCAATTTCCTTCTCCAATGCATGAAAGTGAAAAGTGAAAGTGAAGTCGCACAGTCGTGTTTGACTCATAGCTACCCCAAGGACTGCAGCCTACCAGGCTCCTCCATCCATGAGATTTTCCAGGCAAGAGTACTGCAGTGGGTTGCCATTTTCATAAGTCACTTCATTTATAGTATTTTTCAGTAGAAATCAGAAAGAACTCAGACAGACAGTGGAATATGGCTCATTCAAAACAATAGGACTATTTCCATAAGAGTCAGACTGTGTAGTGAAGAAAAAAAAAAATCTTAGAAGACATTCAGTTCAGTTCAGTTCAGTCGTTCAGTCGTGTCCGACTCTTTGCGACCCCATGAATCACAGCACACCAAGCCTCCCCGTCCCTCACCAACTCCCGGAGTTCACTCAAACTCATGTCCATCGAGTCGGTGATGCCATCCAGCCATCTCATTCTCTGTCGTCCCCTTCTCCTCCTGCCCCCAATCCCTCCTAGCATCAGAGTCTTTTCCAGTGAGTCAACTCGTCGCATGAGGTGGCCAAAGTATTGCAGTTTCAGCTTTAGCATCAGTCCTTCCAATGAACAACCAGGATTGATCTCCTTTAGAATGGACTGACTGGATCTCCTTGCAGTCCAAGGGACTCTCAAGAGTCTTCTCCAGCACCACAGTTCAAAAGCATCGATTCTTCGGCGATCAGCTTTCTTCACAGTCCAACTCTCACATCCATACATGACCATGGGAAAAACCATAGCCTTGACTAGGTGGACCTTGGTTGGCAAAGTAATGTCTCTGCTTTTTAATATGCTATCTAGGTTGGTCATAACTTTCCTTCCCAGAAGTAAGCGTCTTTTCATTTCATGGCTGCAATCAGCATCAGGAGTGATGTTGGAGCACAAAAAAATAAAGTCTGACACTGTTTCCACTGTGTCCCCATCTATTTCCCATGAAGTGATGGGACCAGATGCCATGATCTTCGTTTTCTGAATGTTGAGCTTCAAGCCAAATTTTTCACTCTCCTCTTTCACTTTCATCCAGAGGCTTTTTAGTTCCTCTTCACTTTCTGCCATAAGGGTGGTGTCATCTACATATCTGAGGTTATAGGTATTTCTCCTGGCAATCTTGATTCCAGCTTGTGCTTCTTCCAGCCCAGTGTTATTCATGACGTACTCTGCATATAAGTTAAATAAGCAGGGTGACAATATACAACCTTGACGTACTCCTTTTCCTATTTGGAACCAGTCTGTTGTTCCATGTCCAGTTCTAACTGTTGCTTCCTGAGCTGCATACAGGTTTCTCAAGAGGCAGGTCAGGTGGTCTGGTATTCCCATCTCTCTCAGAATTTTCCACAGTTTATTGTGATCCACACAGTCAAAGACTTTGGCATAGTCAATGAAGCAGAAATAGATGTTTTTCTGGAACTCTCTTGCTTTCTCCATGATCCAGCAGATGTTGACAATTTGATCTCTGGTTCCTCTGCCTTTTCTAAAACCTGCTTGAACATTTGGAAGTTCATGGTTAACATATTGCTGAAGACTGGCTTGGAGAATTTTGAGCATGAATTTACTAGCGTGTGAGATGAGTGCAAATGTGCGGTAGTTTGAGCATTCTTTGGCATTGCCTTTCTTTGGGATTGGAATGAAGACTGACCTTTTCTGGTCCTGTGGCCACTGCTGAGTTTTCCAAATTTGCTGGCATATTGAGTGCAGCACTTTCACAGCATCATCTTTCAGGATTTGAAATAGTTAAATTGGAATTCCATCACCTCCACTAGCTTTGTTCATAGTGATGCTCTCTAAGGCCCACTTCACTTCACATTCCAAGATGTCTGGCTCCAGGTGAGTGATCACGCCATCATGATTATCTTGGTCTTGAAGATCTTTTTTGTACAGTTCTTCTGTGTATTCTTGCCACCTCTTCTTTATATCTTCTGCTTCTGTTAGGTCCATACCATTTCTGTCCTTTATCAAGCCCACATTTGCATGAAATTTTCCCTTGATATCTCTAATTTTCTTGAAGAGATCTCTTGTTTTTGCTATTCTGTTGTTTTCCTCTATTTCTTTGCATTGATCACTGAGGAAGTCTTTCTTATCTCTCCTTGCTATTCTTTGGAACTCTGCATTCAGATGCTTATATCTTTCCTTTTCTCCTTTGCTATTTGTAAGGCTTCCTCAGACAGCCATTTTCCTTTTTTGCATTTCTTTTCCATGGGGATGATCTTGGTCCCTGTCTCCTGTATAATGTCACGAACCTCCATCTACAGTTCATCAGGCACTCTATCTATCAGATCTAGTCCCTTAAATCTATTTTTTACTTCCACTCTATAATCATAAGTGATTTGATTTAGGTCATATCTGAATGGTCTAGTGGTTTTCCCTACTTTCTTCAATTAGTTATATAATTTGGGAGTACATGAACTTTCCTAACTATGATTCTAAATTTAGATTCCATAGAGGAAACTAGTATATATTACTACATCTAAACAAATATTAATGGCAATAATAAGAAACCAAAAAGACCATAACCAACTTTTTAAAAGATAAAGAGAAAATTTTTGCCCTAGATAATTGACATAACTCTAATTTAATCCGTTAAGTTCAGCCTTGTTGCCTGTTTTTGTGTAGCCTGTAAGCTTTGAATGATTTTTGCATTATTAAGTTGTTGACAAAAATCAAGGAAAGAATATGATACATGAAATTTAATTATAATTCAAATGTCAGTGCCCTTAAGTGTTTTAGAAACACAACCATGTTCATTTTTTATGTGTTATCTTTGGCTACTTTTGTGCTACAGTAGCAAGGTTAACTGGTGTGACAAAGACCACATTATTCATGAAACTTAAAATATTAACTATTTGGCCCTTTACATAAAAAGTTGTTTATTTGCCTATCCTTGTTTTAGAGAAAGGGATGGTGTCCCTAATATATAAAGAGCTTTCAAAAATAAAGAAATAAACAAAAAAAAAAAATCTTTAAAACAATAAAAAAAATGGGAAGAGATTTTACATAAAAAATGCAAATAGATGTGAAAATATGTAAAGATGTTCAGCACAGAAAAAGCAAGTTAAAATTAAACTGGGAAGAGTATAATATTGGCAATAATCCAAAAGTTTGATAATATACTCTTAGTGCCATAGTAGTGTCGGGGGAGTGTGTAATTTCCTCACTTCTGTCTTGCTGCATCAAAGAATTGAAATGGTGGACCAGTGTTACAGCTCAATTACAGCTCAGAATTTTATTAGGTAAGAAAAGGAAAGTACACCCTCGAGGTGTGAGGGTGGGCGACCTCAAAGGAGAGGCTCAGTCTCATTTTGACTTCCTCCTTTTATTCATTTGTCTCCTTCCCCGCTTGAGCCTGCCCTATGCAAACTGGGCTAGCCAAGAAAGGGGCATGTTTGTTTCCCCTGAAGTTTTCACTGAGGTTCTTGTATTTTCTTTTGTACCATTTTTGCAGGTTTTTCCCTTTCTTTGTCTTTTAGCCACTGCCATTTTGGACTCATTTTCCCTATTCTAACTACCTAACTTTCTCTCCTCAAGAGATGGGAGGCCCAATTCTTTGGGAAGAGGGACATCAAAGTCTCTTGGCTACTCGGCTACTTGCTGCTGATCTGGGACAGCAAGGGGCATTGGGCCTCCCCCTCTTGCTAGTCTCTAGCCTCAGAGTCCTTATAGTTGTGTCCATCTAAGGGTGAGTGATATTTTCTGTGGCCAAGTATAGTTTTATATATCCTTGTTGAACTGGCACTGCATGTTGTAGTTTGTTGCCCTGGGCAGGACAAAACGTGTTAGGCAATTGATGATACAGGGAGCAATCATAAACAGCATCAATATGGTGATAACAGTCTTTAGTAGGGGCATTAGCCAACTCAAAACCCCCCCTCACCATGAGAAGGATCCCCCAAAGAGAGATTGTAGCCACCCTGAGAACTCTCCAGCTCATTCTTTGAGATCCTTTAGTATCTGAATGTTTTTCTTGAGGACTGTGAGACTTTCTTTAACTTGGTTGGAGGTATTTATCCAGAAACAACACATATCATTCAAGATGGCTCAAGTCCCTCCTTGTTCAGGGATCAGGAGATCTATCTTCTGTCTATTTTGGAGAACAACCTGCCAAGCTATGTTGCTTCTTTAGAGCTATCCTGAGAAATCTTATCCCCAGAAACTTACTTTTGGGGGTGTTCATTAAGATGGCACTAATTTGTGGTCCTGAATAGGTATCAGATCTCCCAGGCCCTCACAGATGTATTGAGTGTCCTCTTCTGTTTTCTTCCACAGCTTGACTCGTGAGTAGTGAATCCAAGAGTTGTGTTCTGGTACCTTGACTTCTGTGGGGGTAGAAAGTATTACAGGGTAGAGGCCCTTCCATATGGGCTGGAGTTGAGTCTTTGGGGACCCAACTTTCTAGACTTTAATTAGGACTTCAGTCCTTGGAGCATTGGCTCTTTAGAATCTTTTGGGTCCTGGTTGACACTCCACAAGCATATATCCTGTTGGAATTGCACAATGGCCATAGTATAAGACCAGAGGGTCTGAGCCTCTGGATCTAGGAAGACATAAACAAAATGTCTCCCATACCTCCCGTCTTGTAAGGATTAAGACCAATGTGTTCCTTAGGGACAATATGGGTGTAGAGGAGAGCTATTGATAAAGCCTCCTTCCATCCCAGGGAGGTCTCCTGAGTTACCTTTTTATTGCTGATTTTAAGAATTGGTTGGCTCTTTCTACTTTTTCCTGAAGACTAGGCCTTCAGGCACAATGGAGGTAATAAGTAATGCCCAATGCTTTAGAGACCCCTTGGGTGACCTTAGAAGTGACCTTAGATGTTCCACTGTTACTTTGTAATGACCTGGGCAGGCCAAATCTCAGAATGATTTCATGGAGAAGTCTTTTTTTTACCACCTCCTTGGCCTTCTCAGTCTGGGTGGGAAAGCCTTCAATCCATCCTGTGAATGTATCTATCATGACTAGTAGGTATTTATACCCATGAGAAATGCATCTGGGTGAAGTCCACCTACCAGTCTTCTCCTGGGTAGGTGCCATGCTGTTGGACAGGCTGGGCCAGCTGGGGTCTTTGAGCTCCTTGGATGTTGTTTAATTGGGACAAGAGGAGATCATTTGCCTTATAGTTGTTTGGAGGCCTGTTCCTCTGAAGGACCTTTCTAGTAATCTTTGGAAGGCCTTCTCCCCTAAATGAGTGGTGGCATGTAAGGAGTAAACCAATGTCCAGTGGATGTTCCCAGGCAGAAAAAGGAGTCTCTCCTTTTAGAACCACCCTATATGATCTTCTTCAGTTCAGTTCAGTTCAGTTGCTCAGTCGTGTCTGACTCTCCGCGACCCCAAAAGCTCTTAATTTTAGCTTTAAGAGTCTCACCGTCAGTATATGAAGGAGTTTCTGGCAAATTAGTCTGTGAAACTAAGGTGGCAACCCCTATTAGGTCATTGCTCTGTAATGCTGCTCTCTTAGCTGCCTAATTGGCTGCTTGGTTCCCTCATGCCACTTCCGTGCTCCCTTTTTGGTGCCGTTTACAATGGGAGATTGAAACCTCAGTGGGCAGATGGACTGCCTCCAATCACCATATTTGATTGGGAACCCTTGGGTGGTCAAGTGGTTCCTTTCTTTCCAAATAGCAGCATGTGCATGTAGCACCAGAAAGGCATACTTGGAATCAGTGTAAATGGCTATTCTTTTCCCTTTGCCCAGCTCTAAAGCTTGAGTCAGGGCTATGAGCTCAGAAAATTGGGCTGAAGTAACTGGTGCCAATGTTTAGCCTCTATGGTCTTGAAATTGGAGACTACTGCATATCTGGCTCTTCTTTTTCCTTCTAAGACAAAGATGCTTCCATCAGTGTACAGGATTTCTTCATGATTGGTCAGAGGATCTTCTGACAATCCTTCTAGGGTTTTGTGCAAAGTTTCTAGGCAGGAATGAAAGGGGAGAGAGTCCTCGGGAGTATTCAGGAGGGTAGCTGGGTTAAGAACCTCACAAGGGGATATAGTCAGGCCTGGATTTTCCATCAGCACTACTTGACATCTGAGGATCCTTTGATTGGACATCCATAAATGGCCTCTCCCATTCAGGAGTTGTTTCACTTGGTGGCTGGTAAAAATAGTTAGTTTGCCCCCAAAAGAGAGTTTCAAACCATCTTCTATCAGGACTGCAATAGCTGCAAGATTTCAACGGCTGGGAAAGATCTCTTCCCAATAAGGGAGTAGGACACTCAGGGACTACCAGAAACTGGTGGTAAAATATTTGTGGGACATATTTGTCCATCCCAGCAACAAAGAAGTGCTCAGTTGAATTTTTTTGTAATTGTTTTTCCTACTGCACCCAAAATGGTACAGGTTTGTGGGGTGAAGGCTCTGGAGCAGGAGGTCAGGATAGAGTAGGTAGACCTGTGGCACCAAGAAATTCTCAGACCTACCTGCCACATCCAGTTTCACCCTAGACTCTAACCCCATGATGGTTATCTGTGACAGGTGGGCTGGCTGGAGTGGACTGCTTCAGTCCTGTTGAACCATCGTGAAGGAATGCTTGGCACTTGACCATGAGGCTCTTGGATCCTGAGGGCAGGGTGCTGTCCAATTGATGGCATTTGTAGCAAGCTGTTTTAGGAGACTTGTCATGGTTTGGACATTCTTTGGCCCAATGTCCTGCTTGTCTACAGATTAGGCATTTGCCTTGTGCTTTGTCTTTCAAGGACTCAGCGTTTGCCATATGGCTTCCCTGGAGGGCGGCCAGCATCTGGGCATGCTTGTCTCTTTCCTTTTCTCCCTTTCCTGGGCCTTGGCCTCCCTCTTCTGTTCTTTGTTATAAAAGGTATTGGTGGCTGTCTGGACCATCTCATCTAAAGAGGCAGCAGGGTTCTGCTGCTGTAGCTGTTGTAACTTTATTCTGATGTCTGATGCACAATGAGGCAGGAATTTGTCCTTTAAAATCACCTGTCCCTTGTAAGAGTCTAAGTCCATATTGGTAAACTTTTGGAGGGCCTCTTTTAGCCTTTCCAGAAAGGCAATGAGGTTCTTGTTGGACTCTTGTCTTATAGCTGAGAGAGGGCACAGTCCCATGACCATTAGGCTTCCTTCTATTTCCATGGGTGGACTTTCTTAGAGGTGAGTCTTTCTGAAGCTTATCTATCTTACCCAGTACTGTTGCAACCTGAGAGCCAGGCATCCCCAGTTCAGGGTGCAGATCCTCAGGCAGGCTGAGGCATGACAGCCTCCTGGAGATCGAATCCCCAGGCAGGTTGAGGAATGTTGTCCTCCCAAGAATTGGGTCGCTGGGCAGGTTGAGGCATGTCGACCTCCTGGAACCTCTGTATTGTTGGATCCCTGAGCAGGTGGAAGGGTGACAAACTCTTAGGGACCAGATACATGGGCAGGTTGAGGACCCCCAGGCTGGAGTTGGGCATCCCCAAGATCTCCAGCATGACTAGTGCTGGGGAGGTTTAAGGGGTTGTAATCTTAACTCTTTTCACAGCTATTTGTAAGGCTTCCTCAGACAGCAATTTTGCTTTTTTTCATTTTTTTTTACCTTGGGGATGGTCTTGCTTCCCGTCTCCTGTACAATGTTATGAACCTCTGTCCATAGTTCATCAGGCACTCTATCAGATCTAGTCCCTTAAATCTATTCCTCACTTCCACTATATAATCGTTCAGTTCAGTTCAGTTCAGTCGCTCAGTCGTGTCCGACTCTCCGCGACCCCATGAATCACAGCACGCCAGGCCTCCCTGTCCATCACCAACTCCCGGAGTTCACTCAAACTCATGTCCACAAAGTCGGTGATGCCATCCAGCCATCTCATTCTCTGTCGTCCCCTTTTCCTCCCGCCCCCAACCTTTCCCAGCATCAGAGTCTTTTCCAGTGAGTCGACTCGTCGCATGAGGTGGCCAAAGTATTGCAGTTTCAGTTTTAGCATCAGTCCTTCCAATGAACACCCAGGATTGATCTCCTTTAGAATGGACTGGTTGGATCTCCTTGCAGTCCAAGGGACTCTCAAGAGTCTTCTCCAACACCACAGTTCAAAAACATCAATTCTTCAGCGCTCAGCTTTCTTCACAGTCCAACTCTCACATCCATACATGACCACGGGAAAAACCATAGCCTTGACTAGAATACCTGAATGGTCTAGTGGTTTTCTCTACTCTCTTCAATTTAAATCTGAATTTGGCAATAAGGAGATCATGATCTGAGCCACAGTCCGCTCCTGGTCTTGTTTTGCTGACTATATAGAGCTTCTCCATCTCATCTTTGGGTGCAAAGAATACAACCAATCTGACTTCAGTGTTGGCTACCTGGTGATGTCCATGTGTAAAGTCTTCTCATGTGTCTATTTGTCTCTTACAAATAGTTGTGAAAAGAAGAGAAGCCAAAAGCAAAGGAGAAAAGGAAAGATATACCCATTTGAATGCAGAGTGCCAAAGAATATCAAGGAGAGATAAGAAATCCTTCCTCAGTGATCAATCCAAAGAAAGAGGAAAACAATAGAATGGGAAAAACTAGAGATCTCTTCAAAATAATTAGAGATACCAAGGGAATATTTCATGCAAAGACGGGCTCAATAAAGGACAGAAATGGTATGGACATAACAGAAGGAGAAGAAATTAAGAAGAGGTTGCAAGAATACACAGAAGAACTGTACAAAAAAGATCTTCATGACCCAGAGAATCACAATGTGATCACTCACCTAGAGCCAGACATCCTGGAATATGAAGTCAAGAGGGCCTTATGAAGCATCGCTATGAACAAAGCTAGTGGAGGTGACTGAATTCCAGGTAAGTTACTTCAGATCCTAAAAGCTGATGCTATAAAAGCACTGCACTCAACATGCCAGCAAATTTGGAAAACTCAGCAATGGCCATAGGACTGGAAATGGTCAGTTTTCATTCCAATCCCAAAGAAAGGGAATGCCAAAGAATGCTCAAACTACCACACAATTACACTCATCTCACACACTAGTAAAGTAATGCTCAAAATTCTCCAAGCAAGGCTTCAGCAATATGTGAACCGTGAACTTCCAGATGTTCAAGCAGGTTTTAGAAAAGGCAGAGGAACCAGAGATCAAATTGCCAACATCCGCTGGATGATGGAAAAAGCAAGAGAGTTCCAGAAAAACATCTATTTCTGCTTTATTGACTATGCCAAAGTCTTTGACTGTGTTGATCACAATAAATTGTGGAAAATTCTGAAAGAGATGGAATACCAGACCACCTGACCTGCCTCTTGATAAATCTGTATGCAGGTCAGGAAGCAATATTTAGAACTGGACATGGAATAACAGGCTGGTTCCAAATAGGAAAAAGAATGCATCAAGGCTGCATATAGTTTTACTTATATGCAGAGTACATCATGAAAAATGGTGGGCTGGATGAAGCACAAGCTGGAATCAATATTGCTGGGTGAAATGTCAATAACCTCAGATATGCAGATGACATCACCCTTATGGCAGAAAGTTAAGAAGAACTAAAGAGTTTCTTGATGAAAGTGAAAGAGGAGAGTGAAAATGTTGGCTTGAAACTCAACATTCAGAAAACATAGATCATGGCATATGGTCTCATCACTACATGGCAAATAGATGGAGAAACAGTGGAAACCGTGGAAGACTTTATTTTGGAGGGCTCCAAAATCACAGCAAATGGTGATTGCAGCCATGAAACAGAAAAACGCTTACTCCTTGGAAGGAAAGTTATGACCAACATAGACAGCATATTAAAAATCAGAGACATTACTTTGCCAGCAAAGGTCCGTCTATTCAAGACTATGGTTTTTCCAGTAGTCATGTATGGATATGAGAGATGGACTATAAAGAAAGCTGAGTGCAAAAGAATTGATGCTTTTGAACTGTGGTGTTGGAAAACACTCTTGAGAGTTCCTTGGACTGCAAGGAGATCCAACCAGTCCATCTTAAAGGAAATCAGTCCTGAATGTTCATTGGAAGGACTGATGCTGAAGCTGAAACTCCAATACTTTGGCCACCTGATGGGAAGAACTGACTCATTTAAAAAGACCCTGATCCTGGGAAAGATTGAAGGTGAGAGGAGAAGGAGACAACAGAGGATGAGATGGTTGGATGGCATTACTGACTCAATGGACATTAGTTTGAGTGCACTTCAGGAGTTGATGATGGAAAGGGAGGCCTTGCGTGCTGCAGTCCATGGGGTTGCAAAGAGTCGGACACGACTGAGCGACTAAACTGAGGTGAATCTTAACTCATTGCCAGTTTGTACACCGCAGATGGGAATAGATATCATGATGTAAAGCAATCCAAACCTGTTCCCTGAGACTGGGTACCTGGTGAAATAGCCATAACACTTATCCTCTTATTGCTCTGAAGGAATGTAAGTCACTGATTTCTTCCCCTAGTTCTTCATAAGAGCAGTTTAGGGTATTTCCAATGGTAAACACTTCATTGTCATAGACCCACTTAAGGTTAATAACAGAATTAATGACAAAGGAGTTGGTTATCTGGTTGTGTTAGGGGGATTAAGAGTATTTTATTAATAAGTGGGGTGTTGCCTACAAGGGGGTAGGGTCCTGGTTGTAAGAGTTAGTATGTGGCTTAAGAACAAGTTGATAAAAGGCAACAAACCAGATGTTCCATAAAAGTGGAGTGGAGATTTAATCCGGGAATATGTTTGTTACTTTAGGAGAGGGTGATAAGTGTTTCAGCCCAAATGGCCTACAGGGCTAACTCTCAAAGTCCACACATTATTCTTGGAAGCCCAGTTGCCCTTGAAGGGATGCCACCAACAGATGGACTTCTAACAGGCATTGTATGCCTGTTAATTGCCCTAGCAGGTTCACTGAGAGATGCCATTGTTGCACATGTTGTAGGAAACATGGAAGATGAAGATCTGAATATCTAGAGGAATTGGGTATTACTGTATTTCCCTCCCCAGGGCCAGCTGTTTTCTGGTTGTCCCTCCAGAAGATTGTAGAGGCAACACTGTGGGCTCGGAAGGGGCTCAGGAAAAGAGAATGAAACAGGAGGGAAGGGGGCAGGGCACAACTTTTGAAAGAATGACATAGCCCAAGGACATAACATAAACTGATTAAAATCAAATGGGTCCAGGATAGCAGACAAATCAAATTCAACTAAACATTCATCCTCAGTCTGCAAGCTGAATAATACACCCAGAGGACAGTTCCAAGGTACTATCAAAAGACCAAGGAGTGAGTGGTTCACCAGTTGTCGGAATGATCCTCCCACTCATTAGCATACAAAATTATCCAGCCCATAAAAAACTAACCACACCACATTTCATGGCCACAACACTCACCCTCTATGATTGCCCACACTCTTGGAGTGTGCTTCTTTCTGAATCCAAACAAATCTACCTCTTACCTATTGCTGTGTCTCTTGCTAAATTTTTTGCAATGAGACATCATGAACCCGAGTTTCATTAGGTCCTGAAATCAGGTACCACGTGTTTTGACCATGTTTGAGTCCCTGCCAGACATGATTGAGTGACTAGGCATAGCACAGAGTCTCTACCACATGAGTTTGAGTCCCAATCTTAGGTAAACAGTTTGAAACACAACTTTCAGAAATGGAAAGATGATGACCTGCCCAATACTTTGTAAACAGTGGCATAGATGGAGAGAAGAGCTGAAGGATGGGAGGAAAAAGCAGTGGGAAAAACATTCCGAGGAACCCCTTCCATAACTTGCTGGAAAAACTGCTATATGCCTAACCTGTGCCCACAATTTTCATTAGCCCGATCCTTGGCACAAAGGTGATTAAGGACAGAGAAACCCTCACCCACTTGTGCAACAGCTACTAAGACACAACAGATAGTAGAGCCTTTGGGACACACTGGGGAGTAGCCCCTGCCAGAGTCCTCAATTGCATCCACTGTTTCTGGCCTGTTCACAGGGGCTTTGAGGAAACAAGAAATGAGAGGTTATAAAGGAATTAAGGTTTTGTTAGTCATATGTCCTTCCAGCCGTAGGGATGAGGACCTCCTACCTTAACGGGAAGTCTTCTGGAATCTGAGACTGAGTCATGTGAGCTTTCTGCTGAGTTTGTTTTTGCTGTCCTGATTGCCAGCACACTGGGCTTCTTGTCACTTACATTGCACTGGGTTTTCTTCATGTTCTGCTTCCATCGTGTGAACTGTCTCCAGGTTGGGCTTCTACTGTGCTTGGCCTCCGCCTCGTGGGGGCTGAGCCGAGATTGCTTCAGCTAGGTTACATACGGGTCACCACAACAGGTATGTCAGGGGAGTGTGTAATTTCCTCGGTTCTGTCTTTCTGCAGCAAATATTTGAAATGGCAGATCAGTGTTACTGCTTGATTACAGCTCACTTTTACTTGGCAAGCAAAGTACACCCGTGAGGCATGAGGGTGGGCCAACCCCAAAGGAGAGGCTCAATCCATTTTGGTTTCCTCATTTTATTCATTTGTCTTCTCCCCCGCCCCCGCCAAAAGCCTGCCGTATGCAAATTGGGCTAGCCAAGAAAGGAGCATGTTTGTTTCACCTGAAATTCTCACTCTGGTCCTCAGATATTTTTGTGTTCCATTTTTGTGGGCTTTTCCTTTCTCTGTCTTTTAGCCACTGCCATTTTGGAATCCTTTTTCTTATTCTAACTACCTAACAGTAGGGAAGTAAGTACATGAATATATTGCTTAAGTGCATGCAAAATGTTATAATCTAAATCCCTAAAAGAAAGAATTTGGCAAAATCTTAAAAAAATTTTTTTTGGGTATACTTTTATCTCTTAACCCAGCAATCCTATGTCTAGGAATTTATTCTACCCACATTGGTATGACTAGATATATGCACAAGACTCATTATTATAAATCTATTTGTATTAGCAAAGGAATATAAAACAGTTTTGTGTTCATTGATACGGATCTGCTCCAACAATGTTGATGTACTGCTGAATGGAGTAATTTGCAGTTGTAAAAACAATAAAGGGCATTTCCAAATACTCCTACTGTAGGATCTCCAAGTTATTCAGTGAAAACAGCATGGTGGAGAAAATTGCATATATTCATATTCTAATATATATTAATTGGTCTTTCCATCTAACAAAGTAGATTAATATACATACACTCCTTAAATATGGAAATATTACTGGGTCCAAGCTCACTTTGTTTGCTGAACAATAGGCCAAAGAATCTGAGAGATGAAGTATTGAGCAAGGAAGAAACTTTAATCGAGGAGCCAGCAGACTAAGAAGATGGCAGGCTAGCACTTCAAAATAACCATCTTATTGGGGTCTGGATGCCAGATTCTTTTATAGATCAGAGAGAAAGAAGCAATGAGAAACTAAAATCAAAAGGCAGAATAAAGAGGGAGATTCAGTGGGGAAGTAAAGTGAAAGGGTCTTCAGTCTTGCAAAACATCTCCAAGGGAATGTCCAGCCTTCAGAAGGGATGTGTTAGGGAGAAACTGTCTTGCCATGAGCTGAACAAAGGCACTTTAGTTTACAGTCAAGCAGAAGGGCAGGATCCTCCAGGCAAGCCATTGAGTATGATTATAATAATAAAAGCAAGTCAAAGAAACAGTTTCCAACATGGAGTCAGAATTGGCTTTCTCCCTGTAACAGATATGCAAAGATAAATTAAAAGATGTAAATAAATTATAAAGGAAAATAGATATATTAGAGGAGAAAGCAAAAAGAAACTAGATTTTCCTGAAGGTAACTTGTTTTGCAGATTTTATCTTTGAAAGCTGTACATCTGTGCTAAGTTACTTCAGTTGTGTCTGACTCTTTTGGGACCCCAGGGACTGTAGCCCTCCAGGCTCCTCTGTCCATGGGATTCTCCAGGCAAGAATATTGGAGTAGGTTGCCACTGCCTTCTCCAGGGGATCTTCCCAACCCAGGGATCAGACCCGTGTCTCTTATGTCTCCTACATTTGCAGGTGGGTTCTTTACCACTTGTGCCACTTGGGAAGTTGTATGTATTTTACATAATACATAAAGTTATAGTGATTCATAAATAATAAATGGAAAAATAATAGATAACCATAACTGTATATCAAGGGATTACTTTTTTGCATTCCAGATGGTATAAACTTGAGGACAAAAACGCATCTTAAAACATATTCTTCAGTGATTGTGTTGGTATAATATTGGGATTGCAATTCTGAGACTGTTATGTTTGTATCGTGCGAGGAAGCGAAAAAAATGTATTAGATTGGTGCTATTGAGAAATGAGTTTTTCAGAATGGGAAAAAGAAGACATATATACAAGATTAAATAAGCTAAAATTCCAAAATTTCTAAGTTTAAATTGGAATGAACTGTGTGAACTGAAGAAGTGTTTTATCAAAAACTATTGCCTGGCCTTTTTCACTGAAAAGGTCTGGAAACAATGACTATAAGGTTTAGAAACAATGACTGTTTCCTGACCCTTTTCACTAAAAAGGGCTAGAAACAATGACACAATCGTGCTTGGATTGTGGTCTCTAAATATCCTGTCTCACTAAAAAGAACTAGGACTCTGAAGAAATGTCTGATTCCAGATCTAGGAAATTCCAAATGCATCTGGAGAATTTTCTCATTACCATGAAAAAAGGAAGCTATCAACAAGTTCTGAATTGGGTCAAAAGACTCAGGAGCCAACTTATTTCCAGTCCATTGACCAAATTTGGATCATTGAATATGATTACAACAATAGAAATTGATTAAAGCATTTCAAATGCACTTTAATCCACAAGTTCATAATCATAATAAAAAAGGACAATGCTCATTAACATATTTGAAGGATGCTAGGAAACCAATTCATTATTTTTGAAAACCTGACAATTAGAGAAAGAATTAAAAAATTGTCTGCTTTCCCTTTATTGTACAAACTATAGCTCCAGGACAACCAAAATAGTTATGGGGGAGTTTATTTTTACAGAAGCAATTCAGATAGCTGGGCAGCTTGGATGAACATGTTAACACCATGGAATGCAATTAGCAAAACCCAGCCTGTATGAAATCCAAAGGGCAAATGACCTGGTTTCTTCAAAGAGCAGATTGCAATGGGAAAAAGGCACAAAATGTTGGAATTTGCCATAGTGGCAGAAGGATGGTCTGACTTTTCTGATTCCACTATGTGCATTGGCAAAGGGTATCATGATTTTCCTTGCCATACTAGGTTTAGGAGTAAATATTGAAGAGTTTTGATCCAAATTATAGAACATATTGGGAGGTGGTACTTTCTCGGCTGTGTCCTGATATAACTAGAATAGTTACATAGACTGGCATCTGTTTCATGGATACTTTGGGAGTCTTGGCAACCATCATTCAGATGGACAGCATATCAAGAATAAAAGTGTGGCATAGAGGTTTCTAAAACAAAATAATTTAATTAGAAGTAGCAATCATGAAACAAAGATTTAGGATTGTACCTTTTTTTAATTTTAGCTTGGTTCTTTGTTGGAGTATTTTGTTGAATAACTGATATGCATTAGATACAGTAAGAGAGTTTTAAATCAATCAGTACACAAAATCAAACACTACTTTATGGTATACGGCCTGCAATATACTATTTACCATTTAATTATTTTTAATGCACAAGAAAACATTTTTATAGTAACTTTAGAATCTGTGGTTATGTCATTGTTTTACAATCCCAAGTTATAGATGGTAGAAATGGTCTTCTGAAAATGAGAATCTGTACACAGTCCATTTCCTGTGGGGTCTGAATTTATCCAACTATTGTTTTACCCTTCCTCCAGCCTCTTTGTCTAATCTAGAGGCTATTAATGTGCCACGTACTGGGAAATGGATATCAAGAAAAGTGAATTGATTGCTAGAAGAAGATTAAGGAGATAAGATCATAAGAATTCCTGTATCTCTTTATCTTGAAAATCTGGAAGGATTGAACAAGATGAAGGATGCAAAATTAAAAAACAAACAAACAAAAAACCTAAAGAAACACACTGCCCCCACACCCCCAGAAGATCTATCATTTTAAATAACCTCATTATTTTGGAATAGTGCTTGAATTACAGAGAACATACAAAGATAGTGAAGAGTTCCCTTATTCTCCTTGCCTATTTCCCACCATTGTTAGCATCTAATATTACTGTGATTCTTTGTTACAATGAACACTGAGATAGATATATTACTACTAACTATTAGGTTGGTACAAAAGCAATTGCAGTTTCAGGCCGTGATTTTAAATAATTGTAACTAGGCACAAACACATCTTTATTAATCAAAATAGAAACCATTACAATCAACACATTTTTGCCAATGAGAAATAAATTAGTTTATTCCTGTAACAAAAATATATGTGCTTTAGCATTCACTGGACTCTTGGAAAGCATTTTCTGCCTCCTGCTGGTTATGGAAACATTTTCCCTGCAAAAAGTTGTTGAGATGCTTGAAGAGGTGGTAGTCAGTTGGCAAGAGGTTGGGTGAATATGGCAGATTAGGCAAAACTTCGTAGCCCAATTTATTCAGTGTTTAAACAGTTAATTGTGTGATGTGTGGTCGGGCACTGTCATGGAGAAAAGTTGGGCCCTTTCTATCGACCAATGCCAGCTCAGGCATTGCAGTTTTTGGTTCATCTCATTGATTTACTGAGCATTATTTCTCAGATGTAATGGTTTTGCTGGAATTCGGAAAGCTGCAGTGAATCAAACCAGAAGCAGACCACCAAACAGTGACCATGATCTTTTTTGGGTGCAAGTTTGGATTTGGGAAATGTTTTGAAGCTTTTTCTTTTTTTTTTCTCTTCTCTACTTTTTATTTTTTTTTAATTAATTAATTTATTTTTTATTGGAGGCAAATTATTTTACAATATTATATTGGTTGGTTTTGCCATACATTGACATGAATTCTCCCCAGGTGTACATAAGTTCCCCCTCCTGAACCCCCCTCCCTCCTCCCTCTGGGTCATCCCCACACGCAGCTCCGAGCATCCTATAACATGCATCTACCCTGAAATGGTGATTCGTTTCACATATGACAACATACATGTTTCAATGCCATTCTCCCAAATCATCCCACCCTCACCCTCTCCCAAAGAGTCCCAAAGACTGTTCTATACATCTGTGTATCTTTTGCTGTCTTGTATACAGGGTTATGATTACCATCTTTCTAAATTCCATATATATGCGTTAGTATATTGTATTGGTGTTTTTCTCTCTGGCTTACTTCACTCTGTATAATAGGCTCCAGTTTCATCCACCTCATTAGAACTGATTCAAATGTATTCTTTTTAATGGCTGAATAATACTCCATTGTGTATATGTACCAAAGCTTTCTTATCCATTCGTCTGCAGATGGACATCTAGGTTGCTTCCATGTCCTATTATAAACAGTGCTATTATAAACAGTGCTGCAATGAACATTGGAGTACATGTGTCTCTTTCAATTCTGGTTCCCTCTGTGTGTATGCCCAGGAGTGCGATTGCTGGATCATATGGAAGTTCTATTTCCAGTTTTTTGAGGAATATCCACACTGTTCTCCATAGTGGCTGTACTAGTTTGCGTTCCCACCAACAGTGTAAGAGGGTTCCCTTCTCTCCACATCCTCTCCAGCATTTATTGCATGTAGACTTTTGGATAGCAGCCATTCTGACTGGTGTGAAATGGTATCTCATTGGGGTTTTGATTTGCATTTCTCTGATTATGAGGGATAATGAGCATTTTTTCATGTGTTTGTTAGCCATCCTTATGTCTTCTTTGGAGAAATGTCTGTTTAGTTCTTTGGCCCATTTTTTGATTGGGTCATTTATTTTTCTGGAATTGAGCGGAAGGAGCTGCTTGTATATTTTGGAGATTAATCCTTTATCAGTTGCTTCATTTGCTATTATTTTCTCCCATTCTGAAGGCTGTCTTTTCACCTTACTTATAGTTTCCTTTGCTGTGCAGAAGCTTTTGATTTTAATTAGGTCCCATTTGTTTATTTTTGCTTTTATTTCCAATATTCTGGGAGGTGGTTCTTGGAGGATCCCGCTGTGATTTATGTCGGAGAGTGTTTTGCCTATGTTCTCCTCTAGGAGTTTTATAGTTTCTGGTCTTACATTTAGCTCTCTAATCCATTTTGAGTTTATTTTTGTGTATGGTGTTAGGAAGTGTTCTAGTTTCATTCTTTTACAAGTGGCTGACCAGTTTTCCCAGCACCACTCGTTAAAGAGACTGTCTTTTCTCCATTTTATATTCTTGCCTCCTTTGTCAAAGACTAGGTGTCCATAAGTGCGTGGATTTATCTCTGGGCTTTCTATTTTGTTCCATTGATCTATATTTCTGTCTTTATGCCAGTACCATACTGTCTTGATGACTGTGGCTTTGTAGTAGAGCCTGAAGTCCAGCAGGTTAATTCCCCCAGTTCCATTCTTCTTCCTCAAGATTGCTTTGGCTATTCGAGGTTTTTTGTATTTCCATACAAATTGTGAGATTATTTGTTCTAGTTCTGTGAAAAATATCTTTGGTAGCTTGATAGGGATTGCATTGAATGTATAAATTACTTTGGGTAGTATACTCATTTTTACAATATTTATTCTTCCAATCCATGAACATGGTATATTTCTCCATCTATTAGTGTCCTTTTTGATTACTTTCAGTAGTGTTTTATAGTTTTCTATGTACAAGTCTTTTGTTTCCTTAGGTAGATATATTCCTAAGTATTTAATTCTTTTCGTTGCAACAGTGAATGGAAAAGTTTCCTTTCTATTTTCTCATTATTAGTGTATAGGAATGCAAGGGATTTCTGTATGTTGATTTTATATCCTGCAACGTTACTGTAATCATTGATTAGCTCTAGTAGTTTTCTGGTAGAGTCTCTAGGGTTTTCTGTGTAGAGGATCATGTCATCAGCGAACAGTGAAAGTTTTACTTCTTCTTTTCCAATTTGTATTCCTTTTATGTCTTTTTCTGCTCTGATTGCTCTGGCCAAAACTTCCAGAACTATGTTGAATAGTAGTGGTGAGAGTGGGCACCCTTGTCTTGTTCCTGACTTTAGGGGAAATGTTTTCAGTTTTTCACCATTGAGGATAATGTTTGCTGTGGGTTTGTCATATATAGCTTTTATTATGTTGAGGTATGTCCCATCTATTCCCACTTTCTGGAGGGTTTTTATCATAAATGGATGTTGAATTTTGTAGAAGGCTTTCTCTGCATCTATTGAGATAATCATATGATTTTTATTTTTCAGTTTGTTAATGTGGTGTATTACATTGATTGATTTGCGGATATTGAAGAATCCTTGCATTCCTGGGATAAAGTTCACTTGGTCATGATGTATGATCTTCTTAATATGTTGTTGGATTCTGATTGCTAGAATTTTGTTAAGGATTTTTGCATCTATGTTCTTCAGTGATATTGGCCTGTAGTTTTCTTTTCTTGTGGGGTCTTTACCAGGTTTTGCGATTAGGGTGATGGTGGCCTCATAGAATGAGTTTGGAAGTTTCCCTTCCTCAGCAATTTTCTGGAAGAGTTTGAGTAGAATAGGTGTTAGCTCTTCTCTAAATTTTTGGTATAATTCGGCTGTGAAGCCGTCTGGATCTGGGCTTTTGTTTGCTGGTAGAGTCCTGACTACAGCCTCTAGTTCCGTGCTTGTGATGGGTCTGTTCAGATTTTTTATTTCTTCTTGGTTCAGTTTTGGAAAGTTGTACTTTTCTAGGAATTTGTCCATTTCTTCCAGGTTATTCATTTTATTGCCATATAATTGCTGATAGTATTCTCACTTCTGTGTTATCAGTTGTGATCTCTCCATTTTCATTTCTAATTTTATTGATTTGGTTCTTCTCCCTTTGTTTCTTGATAAGCCTGGCTAGTGGTTTGTCAATTTTATTTACCTTCTCAAAGAACCAGCTTTTGGCTTTGTTGATTTTTGTTATGGTCTCTTTTGTTTCTTTTGCATTTATCTCTGCCCTAATTCTTATGATTTCTTTCCTTCTACTGACCCTGGGGTTTTTCATTTCTTCCTTTTCTAGTTGTTTTAGATGTAGAGTTAGGTTATTTAGTTGACTTTTCTCTTGTTTCTTGAGGTGTGCCTGTATTGCTATGAACTTCCCGCTTAGCACTGCACTGCTTTTACAGTGTCCCAGAGGTTTTGGGTTGTTGTGTTTTCATTTTCATTCATTTCTATGCATATTTTGATTTCTCTTTTGATTTCTTCTATGATTTGTTCATTATTTAGCAATGTGTTGTTCAGTCTCCATATGTTGGCATTTTTAATAGTTTTTCTCCCGTAATTGAGATCTGATCTTACTGCATTGTGGTCAGAAAAGATGCTTGGAATGATTTCAATTTTTTTGAATTTAATCAAGGCTAGATTTATGGCCCAGGATGTGATCCATCCTGGAAAATATTCCGTGTGTGCTTGAGAAAAAGGTGAAATTCATTATTTTGGGGTGAAATGTCCCATAGATATTTATTAGGTCTAACTGGTCTATTGTATCATTTAAAGTTTGTGTTTCCTTGTTAATTTTCTGTTTAGTTGATCTATCCATAGATGTAAGTGGGGTATTAAAATCTCCCACTATTATTGCATTGTTGTTAATTTCCCCTTTCATACTTGTTAGTAATTGTCTTACATATTGTGGTGCTCCTATGTTGGGTGCATAAATATTTATAATTGTTATATCTTCATCTTGGATTGATCCTTTGATCATTATGTAGTTTCCTTCTTTGTCTCTTTTCACAGCCTTTGTTTTAAAGTCTATTTTATCTGATATGAGTATTGCTACTCCTGCTTTATTTTGGTCTCTATTTGCATGGAATATCTTTTTCCAGCCCTTCACTTTCAGTCTGTATGTGTCCCTCATTTTGAGGTGGGTCTCTTGCAGACAACATATATGGGGTTCTTGTTTTTGTATCCATTCAGCCAGCCTTTGTCTTTTGGTTGGGGCATTCAAACCATTTACGTTTAAGGTAATTATTGATAAGTACGATCCCGTAGCCATTTCCTTTATTGCTTTGGGTTCGAGTTTATACACCCTTTCTGTGTTTCCTGTCTAGAAAAGATCCTTTAGCATTTGTTGGAGAGCTGGTTTGGTGATTCTCTCACCTTTTGCTTGTCTGTAAAGCTTTTGATTTCTCCTTCATATTTGAATGAGATCCTAAAGCAAAGGAGAAAAGGAAAGATTTAAGCATCTGAATGCAGAGTTCCAAAGAATAGCAAGGAGAGATAAGAAAGACTTCCTCAGTGATCAAGGCAAAGAAATAGAGAAAAACAACAGAATAGGAAAAACAAGAGATCTCTTCAAGAAAATTAGAGATTCCAAGGGAAGGTTTCATGCAAAGATGGGCTTGATAAAGGACAGAAATGGTATGGACCTAACAGAAGCAGAAGATATTAAGAAGAGGTGGCAGGAATACACAGAAGAACTGTACAAAAAAGATCTTCACGACCAAGATAGTCACGATAATGTGATCACTGACCTAGAGCCAGACATCTTGGAATGTGAGGTCAAGTGGGCCTTAGAAAGCATCACTACGAACAAAGCTAGTGGAGGTGATGGAATTCCAGTTGAGCTATTTCAAGTCTTGAAAGATGATGCTGTGAAAGTGCTGCACTCGATATGCCAGCAAATTTGGAAAACTCAGCAGTGGCCACAGGACTGGAAGAGGTCAGTCTTCATTCCAATCCCAAAGAAAGGGAATGCCAAAGAATGCTCAAACTACCGCACAATTGCACTCATCTCACACCCTAGTAAAGTCATGCTCAAAATTCTCCAAGCCAGGCTTCAGCAATATGTGAACCGTGAACTCCCAGATGTTCAAGCAGGTTTTAAAAAAGGCAGAGGCACCAGAGATCAAATTGCCAACATCCGCTGGATCATGGAGAAAGCAAGAGAGTTTCAGAAAAGCATCTATTTCTGCTTCATTGACTATGCCAAAGCCTTTGACTGTGTGGATCACAATAAATTGTGGAACATTCTGAAAGAGATGGGAATCCCAGACCACCTGACCTGCCTCTTGAGAAACCTGTATCCAGGTCAGGAAGCAACTGTTAGAACTGGACATGGAACAACAGACTGGTTCCAAATAGGAAAAGGTGTACGTCAAGGTTGTATATTGTCACCTTGCTTATTTAGCTTATATGCAGAGTACATCATGAGGAACGCTGGGCTGGAAGAAGCACAAGCTGGAATCAAGATTGCTGGGAGAAATATCAATAACCTCAGGTATGCAGATGACACCAACCTTATGGCAGAAAGTGAAGAGGAACTCAAAAGTCTCTTGATGAAAGTGAAAGAGGAGAGTGAAAAGGTTGGCTTGAAGCTCAACATTCAGGAAACAAAGATCATGGCATCTGGTCCCATCACTTCATGGGAAATAGATGGAAAAACAGTGGAAACAGTGTCAGACTTTATTTTTTGCTCCAAAATCACTGCAGATGCTGATTGCAGCCATGAAATTAAAAGACGCTTGCTCCTTGGAGGGAAAGTTATGACCAACCTTGATAGTATATTAAAAAGCAGAGACATTACTTTGCCAACCAAGGTCCGTCTAGTCAAGGCTATGGTTTTTCCCGTGGTCATGTATGGATGTGAGAGTTGGACTGTGAAGAAGGCTGATCGACGAAGAATCGATGCTTTTGAACTGTGGTGTTGGAGAAGACTCTTGAGAGTCCCTTATACTGCAAGGAGATCCAACCAGTCCATTCTAAAGGAGATCAATCCTGGATGTTCATTGGAGGGACTGATGCTAAAGCTGAAACTGCAAGGAGGCGGCGTCGCGGCGGGAGGCGGGTGCCGGCGGCGCCGGGCGGCCGCGGGGCGGCGGACTGGCCAGGCTGGGCCGGCACCCCCGCGCCATGGGCGCGCCGGGGCGGAAGCGCCGGGGGATCTGCGCGTCGGGCCGCCGGGCTGCGAGGCTCCTGGCTCCCGTGCCGCCGCCATGTTCATCCCCGTTCGCTGCTTCACGTGCGGCAAGATCGTCGGCAACAAGTGGGAGGCCTACCTGGGCCTGCTGCAGGCCGAGTACATCGAGGGGGACGCCCTGGATGCGCTGGGCCTGAAGCGCTACTGCTGCCGCCGGATGCTGCTTGCCCACGTGGACCTGATCAAGAAGCTGCTCAACTACGCACCCCTGGAGAAGTGACCTTGCAATGCCACAGGCAGCGTCTGGCCCACGGCTTGTTCCCCTGGGGTGTGGGGTGCCGGAAGCCATGCCCACCCACGGCTCTGTTGGAGTGGGTCTTTTTCTCTGGAAAGAACTGTCCAATAAATGTTTCTGAGGACTGCACACACGCAGGAATACTCACCTACTGATCAGCCACACCACACACACAACACAGATGCAGATGTCTACCCAGGGTCAACCACTGCAGAGGTGTGTTCCACTCTGGGTAAGCCCAATATGTGAAAATCCAAATTGTCAAAACAGCTAAAGTAGAGGGAGGTTGCTTGCCTTACAAAAGAAGCAATCACAGGCTGCTTTTAAATGGTCAGCAGTCCAAATGCTTTGAAAAATAGCATTTGGTTTATACAGAACTGTTGGAATAGATCTACCGTGTAAAGCAAAAGTACTTTGGTCACCTCATGCGACGAGTTGACTCACTGGAAAAGACTCTGATGATGGGAAAGGTTGGGGGCGGGAGGAGAAGGGGACGACGGAGAATGAGATGGCTGGATGGCATCACCGAGTCTGTGGACATGAGTTTGAGTGTACTCCGGGAGTTGGTGATGGACAGGGAGGCCAGGCGTGCTGTGATTCATGGGGTCGCGGAGAGTCAGACACGACTGAGCAACTGATCTGATCTGATCTGCTGGGTACAGTAATCTGGGCTGTAGTTTATTTTCTTTCATCACTCTAAGTGTGTCTTTCCATTCCCTCCTGGCCTGAAGAGTTTCTGTTGAAAAATCAGCTGTTATCCTTATGGGAATCCCCTTGTGTGTTATTTGTTGCTTTTCCCTTGCTGCTTTTAATATTTGTTCTTTGTGTTTGATCTTTGTTAATTTGATTAATATGTGTCTTGGAGTATTTCGCCTTGGGTTTATCCTGTTGGGGACTCTCTGTGTTTCTTGGACTTGGGTGATTATTTCTTTCCCTATTTTAGGGAAGTTTTCAACTATTATTTCCTCAAGTATTCTCTCATGGTCTTTCTTTTTGCCTTCTTCTTCTGGGATTCCTATAATTCGAATGTTGGAGCGTTTAACATTGTCCCAGAGGTCTCTAATATTGTTCTCATTTCTTTTAATTCGTTTTTCTTTTTTCCTCTCTGTTTCATTTATTTCTACAATTCTATCTTCTAGCTTGCTTATCCTGTCTTCTGCCTCTGTTATTCTACTGTTTGTTCCCTCCAGAGTGTTTCTGATCTCATCTATTGCATTATTCATTGTATATTGACTCTTTTTATTTCCTCTAAGTCCTTATTAAACCTTTCTTCCATCTTCTCAATCCTTTTCTCCAGGTTATTTATCTGTAACTCCATTTTGCTTTCGAGATTTTGAATCATTTTCACCACCAAAATTCGAAATTCTTTATCAGGTAGATTCCCTATAGCTTCCTCTTTTGTTTGTGTTGGTGGGCATTTATCTTGTTCCTTTACTTGCTGGGTATTTCTCTGCCTCTTCATCTTGCTTATACTGCTTTGCTTGGGGTGGCCTTTCCCTCTTCTGGCCGTTTGTGGAGTTCTCTTTATTATATCGTTTCCTCGTTGTGTTGGGGTTGGACAGGTGACTTGTCAAGGTTCCCTGGTTATGGAAGATTGTGTCGGTGTTCTGGTGGGTGGAGCTGGACTTCTTCTCTCTGGAGTGCAGTGAAGTGTCCAGTCATGAGTTATGAGATGTCAGTGGCTTTGGAGTGACTTTGGGCAGCCTGTATATTGAAGCTCAGGGCTAGTTTCCTGTGTTACTGGAGAATTTGCATGGTATTTCTTGCTCTGGAATTTGTTGACCCTTGGGTGGTGCTTGGTTTTAGTGTAGGTATGGAGATATTTGATGAGCTCCTTTTAATTAATGTTCCCTGGAGTCAGGAGTTTTCTGGTGTTCTCAGGATTTGGGCTTAAGCCTCTTGCCTCTGGTTTTTGGTCTTATTCTTGGAGTAGCCTCTAGACTACTCCATCTGTCATTTCCAAGGTGGTTCCCTCTGTTTTAGCTTCTGTTTGTTCGTCTCTTCAGTGTCTAATTTCCGCCCTGATACTAGGGGGCGGGTGGACACTTTTTAAGGCTCAGTTGTTCAGTCCTGTTATGGGAAGGGAGGAACGTTGCAGAGGAATATCTCTGGTGTCTGTGGGAAGTGCTCGCAGCGTCTCGGTCACACTGGGTTTGCCCCTGCTCGCAGCGTATGTGTTGTCCCAGTCTACACAGCACAGGCTCTAGGTTGCTCTGCCGGGAACTGTCCGAGGCCGGCGCCGGGTTGTATGCACTTCCCAGGTCTGAGCGGCTCAAGTTCAGGTTCTCGGGTATTCCACAAAGGCGCAGACTTGGTTGGGCCTGCGTTTTGTGCCTTTCCTGGCCTGAGCAGCTCAGGGGACCAGGTGTTTGGTGAGCGCGGTCTCTGCGACTTATCACCTCCCCAGTCCCCGCCACTCAGTTTTCTGGGTGTACAACCAGCGCACCTTCTCAGGGGGATATTGACAGGCCCAAGTCCAAGAAGTCCTGATTAGCAACAAGCCTGCCTGCAGTTTGTATCAGATGCCTTTCTGGGGCCGCAGTTTCCCCCTCCGGCTCTGGCTGACCTCCCTGCCTGTCTCGGCGGGGGATGGGGGATGGGCTGACCGCAGCCAGCTCCCTCTGCTCAGTCCTTTATTCTGTGAGCAGGGATGGCAGAGTCTTAGGTTAGAGCTTTCCGCCTTTTCGTGGGGAAGCTATCCCAGTCTGCTTTGCTATCCCCAGTTCTCTCAAATTGTCCTCGGGGCATTCAAGCCCAGTCCTCTCTAAGCAGTTCAGCCGGCTCCTCCCTGCCCAGCCCCCGCTTGCTAATGGCGTATGCAGGCGTCTGCGCTGCTTCTCTGCTGGGAGTTACCGTTTGGCAGGTAATCTGTGGGTTTTAAAAAAATCTTAAAAAAAAAGAGAGTTATGTGGCCCTCTGAGATTCCAAGGCTCGCCACAGATTCGCCAGTGACAGTGTTTCCTGGTGTTTGGAAACTTCTCTCTTTTTAAAACCTCCCTTCCCGGGACGGAGCTCCATCCTTACTTCTTTTGTCTCTCTTTTTATCTTTTATGTTTTTTCCTACCTCCTTTCAAAGACAATGGGCTGCTTTTCTATGTGCCTGATGTCCTCTGCCAGCATTCAGAAGTTGTTTTGTGGACTTTACTCCACGTTCAAATGTTCTTTTGATGAATTTGTGGGGGAGAGAGTGGTCTCGCCGTTCTATTCCTCTGCCATCTTGTTCCTTCTCCCGAAGCTTTTTCTTGATCCAACTCCTTGGTCATCACCAGTTGTCATATAAAATCCGCTTTTCATCGCATGTCACAATCAAATGGAGACATGGTTTATTATTGCTGCATAGAATAAGAGAAGATGACACTTCAAAATGGTGATTTTTAAAATTTTTGTCAGTTCATGAGGCACCCACTTATTGAGCTTTTTCACCTTTCTAATTTGCTTCACATGTCGAATGACCATAGAATGGTCGATGTTGGGTTCTTCGGCAATTTTTTGTGTAGTTGTAAGAGGATCAGCTTTGACTATTCCTCTCAGTTTGTCATTGTCAAATTCCAGTGGCTGGCCACTATGCTTTTCATCATCAAGGCTCTTACCTCCTTTGTAAAACTTCTTGAACCATCACTGAATTGTACATTTGTTAGCAGTTTCTGGGCCAAATGCATTGCTGATGTTGTGAGTTGACTTCGTTGCTTCACAACTCATTTTGAGATCAAATTTAAAAAAAAAAAACACTTAAATTTGCTTTTTGTATATAATTTCTATAGTCTAAATACAAAATAAATAGCAAGTAATATCATTAGCAAAAAAAAAAATAAAGTGAGAAATGTGCATTAAAAATATGTGCAACATAACTACATTTATTTAGAACGTATACCAATAACAAATGGCAAAGTTCAACAAAGCAAAACTACAATTATTTTTGCACCAACCTAATACAGTCTCAAATTTATTTGGATTTCACTGGTTTTTATATTGATGCCCTCTCCTAATGTCGTCTTTCTGTTTTACATTATACGTTACTATATTACATTTAGTTGTCAAGTTTCCCCAGTAACTTCACATCTGTGATGATTTCTCAATCTTTGCTTATTTTCATAACCTTGGCAGTCTTGGGAAGTACTGGCCAGCAGTCCTGTAGAATGTCCCTGTATTTGGGTTTGTCTGTTGTTCTCATGTCAAGACTGGAGTTGTGAGTATTTGGAAAGATTATAACACAGGTCAAGCACCCTTCTTGTCACATGATTTGGGGGTGATACATAATATTCACATGACATTTCTGGTTATGTTAACCTTCATTGCTTCATCACAAAGACAGTGTTTTTCAAGTTTTCACACTGTAAAGTTACTGTTTTTCCCATTCCCTACTTTAGTCTTTGAAAGTGAGTTACTAAGTCTAGTCCACCCTCAATGTTAATAGGGAGAGAGAGTTAAGCATCACCTAAAGGATCTCTTTTACTTAATGGATATATTTTCACTTAATCCAATAATTGTTCAACTATTGTTGAATGGTTTTTCAATAACTATGGAATAATTCACAGTTCTTTCTACCTCCTCTAGAGCAGGAGATCTGTTTGAGGATGCTCATTGCCAGATTATTTGTAAAATTGAAATGTTGAAAGTATTTAAATGCTCATAACTATGAGAGTGATAAATTATAGAATCCTCAAACTATGAAGCATTATAGGCAGTCACAGTTAAGAACAAATCTACATTAATTAATATTGATTGAGCTAAAAACCATATTAAAGTTTAAAAAAGAATGAGGGATACAGTAACATTTATTTAAGTAAAGATTTAAAAGCACACAGTATAGTACTATATAGCCTTCATGAAGACATGTATTTTTAAGAAGATGTCTTTGAATTAATGATATGTATTTAACTCAAGATAATGAAAACAATGAATTCATCAACAATTAGAGGATATAAGCAAAAAAAATTAAAAAAGAGAAAGTGAAAGAGGAGAGTGAAAAAGTTGGCTTAAATATCAACATTCAGAAAACTAAGATCATGGCATCTGGTCCCATCACTTCATGGTAAATAGATGTGGAAACAGTGGAAGCATTGGCTGACTTTATTATTTGGGACTCCAAAATCACTGCAGATGGTGATTGCAGCCACGAAATTAAAAGACACTTACTCCTTGGAAGGAAAGTTATGACCAACCTAGATAGTATATTAAAAAGCAGAGACATTACTTTTCCAACAAAGGTCCATCTCATTAAGGCTATGGTTTTTCTGGTAGTCATGTATGGATGTGAGAGTTGGACTATAAAGAAAACTGAGCGCCGAAGAATTGATGCTTTTGAACTGTGGTGTTGGAGAAGTCTCTTGAGAGTCCCTTGGACTGCAAGGAGATCCAACCATTCCATCTAAAGGAAATCAGTCCTGAATATTCATTGGAAAGACTGATGTTGAAGCTGAAACTCCAATACTTTGGCCACCTGATGGGAAGAACTGACTCATTTGCAAAGACCCTGATGCTGGGAAAGATTGAAGGCAAGAGGAGAAGGAGACGACAGAGGATGAGATGGTTGGATGGCATCATGGCCTCAGTGGACATGAGTTTGAGTAAACTCTGGGATAGAGTCCATGGGGTTGCAAAGAGTCAGACAAGCCTGAGCGACTGAACTGAACTGAAACAAACAAACAAAAAAAAGTAAACAATTGTTTCATGTGAAATAATTTTACTGAGGGCTAGATTTCATCAAAATAATCCAGTTTGGTGACTTTGAAGTTAAATTTCTTCTTTAGCATGAACAACATTTTTATTTTGATTCTTGGCTCTATTTCCTCAGATGAAGAATGATGAAAATTCTGAGTGCTTCACAGAATGATGAAAGCACTCAATAAGTTTCATGTCTATAGTGATCTAGGTGTGCATATCAAAGCTCTTTTACAAAACTTAGTTTGTTGTAACTGGTGGATTCTAGGACTGTTCAGAGTTGAGAAGCAATTATCATTCACATCCTCTTCTTCTCTGTCCCCTCTCCCTCTCTTTCTCTCACTGAGCAATCCTCTACATGGGTGTTTCTGCAACCTCTTCTTTACAACCCTGGTTTCCTGGCTAGCGGAACACACCTCCCACTGCCATCTGATATCCTGATTTTTACTTTTGTTCTGGTTTTTGGTTGTTTGTTTTTGTGTTGTTTTGTTGTTGTTTTACTTTCACTTCTTAAGACTCAGTATCTTGATTTCAATTTTAATCAGCACTATTTAGAAACCTAATTCTATGTGTGACCATATGTCTTGGTATTCTTGACCCTGACTCTAAATAGCATTACCATGGTTTAGCCTGCTTCCATCCTTTATGAAACTGTGACTCAAAAATATCCATATATGTATAATAGTTTACAAAATAGCTATTGTAAAGATCATATATAGAATCATGGAACTGTTAGAATGAAATTCATTAATAAAGTACTCAGGAAGACTACATCTGGAAGGTGGTTCTGGATTTACAAGGCCTCTAAGAAGGATTTGACAGTAGGATTTGGGTTTTGGTTATAGCAAGACTCAAGACTGTCAACACAATTACTTCATTCTGTTTCATTGACAAGCAACTTACTTCTCGTTTTACCCCATAGTTTAGTTTTCTCATGCTACGTACATGGCTTTGATTTTCCTAGTCTCTGATTTTTCTGCATTTCATTTTCTAGCTTCTTTTCTTAACACCAACTGGCAAAATTTCCTTATCTTCTTTTATTTTGTAGCAAGAAAATGGGAGAGGGGTAATGGTACACAGAAGCTTTGAGATAGTGCATACAGACACATAGCCCACAGCCCACCTAAGCACTGACTGTCCTTGAATTAGGCTATCCTTACTTGTTTGTCAGCTGCCTGTATGCAGCAGAACAGGTTACAAGATATTCCTTCTTAGTGGTAGACTGAGGAAAAATCCATTTCCCTTATAAAAAGTGAACTGGGCAGTAATTGCAAACAATCCAACTACACCAGCACACATCTTTCCTGACAAGTATAATGTCTTCAAGTTGTACATGTGGACAATTCTTCCATGTTGTCTGTGTATCAGTAAGTTGTGCATGCTGCTGCTGCTACTGCTAAGTCACTTCAGTCTTGTCCGACTCTGTGCGGCCCCATAGACAGAAGCCCACCAGGCTCCCCCGTCACTAGGATTCTCCAGGCAAGAACACTGGAGTGGGTTGCCATTTCCTTCTCCAATGTGTGAAAGTGAAAAGTGAAAGTGAAGTCGCTCAGTCGTGTCCGACCCATAGCGACCCCACGGACTGCAGCCTACCAGGCTCCTCCATCCATGGGATTTTCTAGGCAAGAGTACTGGAGTGGCTTGCCATTGCCTTCTCCGAAGTTGTGCATACCCCAATTCTAGTTATTTTCAAAGATTTTGAGAATATCCATGGCTGGAGTGAGTAGATAGAATGTGATACTGCATGTGGTGTGATTTGAGGACCACAGAAATGCCTTCCACCTACCCTCCAAACCCTCCAAAATCTTTAGTTCTTTTTCTGTTGGATTAAGATTCCCTCACACCCTTGGGTTATGGGGTTTATCTCTAAGAGTACACCTATCAAAATAGTAGTAAAAGCTTCCTGATAGAGGGAGGTGAACATTCTTTCCCTCTTTGCAACCATACATTTCAGTGCTTTCCTGGATTATGTTTAGCATATGTCACACTGTTTACTGTAACTACCTGGTCTGAGAACTACTGAGAACAGAAATTTCATTTTGCTTACCTATGTGTGCAAGGAGATCCAACCAGTCTATTCTAGAGGAGATCAATCCTGAGTGTTCATTGGAAGGACTGATGCTAAAGCTGAAACTGCAATACTTTGGCCACCTCATGCGACGAGTTGACTCACTGGAAAAGACTCTGATGCTGGGAAGTATTGGGGGCAGGAGGAGAAGGGGACGACAGAGAATGAGATGGCTGGATGGCATCACCGACTCGATGGACATGAGTTTGAGTGAACTCCGGGAGTTGGTGATGGATAGGGAGGCCTGGCGTGCTGTGATTCATGGGGTCGCAAAGAGTCGGACACAACTGAGCGACTGAACTGAACTGAACTGAACTGATGTGTGCTCAGAATTTTATTACAGTGCTTGGCTTATGCAGTTCACAGTTAATGTGTGTTGAGTTGAATGCAATGAAAGAATAACTAAAGAATCTGCAATCCCTCACTATTGCTTTTAACAAGATTTAGTTTAATAGATTAACTATCCAAGTGTGCATGGAGAAAAAGACCAGAGTAAGTAAGTTTTGATGGGCTTCATGTAGACAGGTCTGAACTCAAATTCAGAGAGGGTTGTTCCATGAGGGGCTTTTAAAATCCTTGGTAGGGCAGGAGATATTCAGAAGTAGGAAACAGTCAGGAGTCAAAATGAAAGGAGATGGGAAATATTTTTAATATTTTAATTTTTTAAATACTTTAATATTTTAATTTTAAACCTATTTAAAATTTTAATTTAAATTAAAAAAATTAAAATTTAAAGCTATTTTAAAAAAGTATTTTAATTTTAAAGCTATTTAAAAATTTTGAGGTCTTGGTTTTATTAGGAATCTGCAAGACCAGAGATTTTAATATTGAAATATTTTTCCCTAATTAAGTGTCTTTTTTTTTTTTATAGTTCAGAAAGTTTGTGCCAGCAATGTATCCTCCCAAAATTTATTCATATTGATAATTCTGGAGTATTGATCATTTCCAGGCTATTAACAAAGTTGAAATAGGGCATATAAAAAAAACAGAAATAAACAATTTCCTTAAATACACAGGAAATTGACTTTGATTTTTTCTTTGACTTATTTTTCTCCTATTTTTTTATTGTTGTCATTGCTCTTGGTTTAAAAAAGGGTGGCACACCATATGTCAATCCACTTTTCCAAATCAAGACCCCAATTAAGCACTCTTGGCATATTTTGCAATTATTATTATTTCAACAAAAAGTTAAGACATTAAATTTTCTTTGCTCTGTCAGATGTTGGTAGCATTGTTACTATGGATATTCTTTAATTATTTAACACTGTTTATGCTTGATTAATGTATCACTGAAAAATTTGTTAAATAATGGGCTAGGTGATAAAAGGTTGCTCTTAAATCTACAATATAAAATGAAAAATATTCTCATTTCTGAAAAAAAAATACTGTACTTTTACCAATCTATTTTGTTTATTTAAATGTGACAATGTCATTTCAGTGCCATCAATTTCTACCTTTGATAATAATTTGTTTACTTTTTATAAACATTAATCTCAAGTAAGAAGCTACATGTGTATGCTTTTGAAGTTCTTTGGAAAAATCTTTTGTGAGTGAGAAAGAAACCTCTTTAGTCACCAATTATATTTTTGACATTGACGAGCTCAAAAAGTACACAGTATTCTTTTGGTAAGGAACTGATATTGGATGTTTAAAGAATCATTTCCCTAGCTAACATCTCTACATTTATTATTGTAAAAGCAATGCATACACATCAAAGGGTTATATTTTAAATACTACAAAATAGAGAATAAGCTCTTCAAGCTTTAAGATATTCATCTCTGGAAGTATCTATCATAAAATTGTTAGAAAAATGTATTGATAAATTGAGATAAACTTTCTGGAAGATATTTTAACCTTTACCTCAGAAAGGTTTCAGAAAGAAACCTTTACTTTTTAATCCAATAGTAAGCATGGCTCTCTTTTATGTAAAAATAAATCAAAAGAGCTTTTTAAATTGTAGTAAATTCAGAGTAGTTTAAAAAATGTCAAGGGATTGACAACTTATCATGTTACAAATATATACTCTTTTTCAGTATCAACCACTTCAAGTGGGCTCAGTGTTCCCTACTTATGCTCCCACTTAGTCCTAATAATATGCCTTCTATCTCCATTACTTCATTAAAACTTTTTACTAAAGAACTCTTAATTATATGAACTAAGGACTCATTTTCTTTATTGTCCTTAATGTTTTTGTGACTGGGAGACTTAGAACTTTTCTGCCCTTTCGGAAAATATCTTCTCCCTCAACCTCCAGAATAGTATACAGCATTGTCCTTTCATCTCCCTGATTCTCCATGCTCCCGAGTAAGCATCCTTTCTTTTACTCCTCTGGGAAGGTTTTCCTTCAGGACTTTAGATGTGTTGCTGCTAAGTTGCTGCTGCTAAGTCACTTCAGTCGTGTCCGACTCTGTGCGACCCCATAGACGGAAGCCCACCAGGCTCCCCCGTCCCTGGGATTCTCCAGGCAAGAACACTGGAGTGGGGTGCCATTTCCTTCTCCAATGTGTGAAAGTGAAAAGTAAAAGTGAAGTCGCTCAGTCATGTCCGACCCTTAGCGACCCCACAGACTGCAGCCTACAAGGCTCCTCCGTCCATGGGATTTTCCACGCAAGAGTACTGGAGTGGCTTGCCATTGCCTTCTCCGTTAGATGTGTTACCTCATTTAATTCTTGCAACTTTGCAGGGTGTTTTAGAGCTCAAGTGTTTGTTTCCCTAGTGTTTTATCACTACCATAAATTATACTTAGACTATCATCTCTTAGAAACTGTTTTTTTCCATGTTTTTTTGCCCTCTTGTCCAACATGTGTGCAGCTGAGAAATTAGCAAATGCTCTGAGTGAGTAAAGTGGTAACTATAAGACTCTTTATTAAGTTTACTAACATTTTATTAAGTTTCCTTTCTCTTAGGGATCGTGGTCCTTCAAGGTTTAACTTCCTTGGTTGTATTCTGTTGTGTGCAAAGCTATTTTTTAAATATTTTTATTCAATTTCATAACAGTTCTGAGTAGAATATTTGGTCTGATCCAAGCTGTTCAGTCAAGACTGGAAAGGAAACTTCTCAGCACTGCCACTCAAGTGGCAATCAGATAACTCTATCTTATTGATCTCTGATGAGATCAGATGATTGTGCCAGGTTATATACCAGTACAACTTTTTTAGAAAGTCTTATATATTTCCTACCCTCCAAATATCAGCTGAGTCAAACAGTTGATTTCTATTCCTTGCATGCCTTAGTTGATTTATATTTTGGCACAAGATTCTTATCTCATCACAGATTGTTAAAAAAAAAAAAAAAAATTCACTGACCAGCTGTCTAAGGACTTCACTAGTTACAGGATCAGAAAATGAAGCACAATATAGCATAGAGCTAGTAACTTACTGTTTAATTTGTTGAGGATTATCTTTTATTGAATGTGTATCTTGAGACAGAGATTTATGAGTTCGGCAATCTCTAATAACTATGTATAATTATTCTTAAAATTCTTGGTAATTTTTACATTATTTCAGATTTAAAAAAGTGTAATGGAAGAGCTTTCCTTTCTCCCGTCACAAAGTCTTGTTTCTTCTTTCTGAAACACATCTCTATCCAGGAGTGTCAATGTTCCGTTCCGTTTCGTCGCTCAGTCGTGTCCGACTCTTTGCGACCCCGTGGACTGTAGCCTACCAGGCTTCTCCATCCATGGGATTCTCCAGGCAAGAATACCGGAGTGGGTTACCGTTTCCTTCTCCAGGGGATCTTCTCGACCCAGGGATCGAACCCGAGTCTCCCGCATTGGATGGCGACGCTTTAACCTCTGAGCCAATGTTAGTCAGGACTTAACGTCTCTTTTCACCAATATCTTACAAAACTGCTGCTGCTGCTGCTGCTAAGTCACTTCAGTCGTGTCCGACTCTGTGTGACCCCAGAGACGGAAGCCCACCAGGCTCCCCCATCCCTGGGATTCTCCAGGCAAGAACACTGGAGTGGGTTGCCATTTCCTTCTCCAATGTGTGAAAATGAAAAGTGAAAGTGAAGTCGCTCAGTCATGTCCGACCCTTAGCGACCCCACGGACTGCAGCCTACCAGGCTCCTCCATCCATGGGATTTTCTAGGCAATAGTACTCGAGTGGCTTGCCATTGCCTTCTCCGATCTTACAAAACTACTACAGCTTAAATTGTTCATATTCTGATTGCAGTCCTTCCCTCTCCATCTTTATTATGAGCCCTAATCTCTCCCCTGAGTTTGCCTTCCATATTGTGTACTTGTATGTCTTCCTCAAGTACCTTATTCTCTATGTATCTTATTCTATGTGTATCTAAACTGAGATCTTTATTTACTTTCCAAATCCCAAACTTATTTTCTTACTGAAATAGCTCTGCTATCCATTTTCTTAATCAAGTTAGAACAAAAATAATAATGACATCTTAGCTATAGTCCTTTCTCTCCTGCAACACCTAATGCTCTCCCAATTCCACTTGAATCTACCTCCTAGATATTTCCTAAGTTTTCCCTACCATTCTTACTCCATATTGTCACTAAAGTAATTAAGACTATGTTTTCTTTCTTATCTTGCTAAAATGTTCTCAAAAGTGTTGTCTTTAAGTATGTTCTTGCATTTCTTTTCATCAACATATAGCAAGAGAAATATTTTAAAATTCAAATGTTATTATATCATTCAGTTGCTCAATGTTCTTCAATGCACTATCACTGGAGAGGAAATCCAGTTATCTTCATATGTCTTCTATGACCTTCATTTAACTTTCAACCTCCTTATTTCCCATTCACATTTTATCTTTTAGTCAGGCAGATTTTCTGTCCAATTAAAGACAAATGCTACTGCATCTAAGCCTTTTATTTCTTTCTAGGGCTTTTTCAAAATGGGCTTTCTGATTATGGTATCTGACTCTAGTTTTATTTCCAGATTAAAATAATCTCTTTAGACACATCTAGAACACTATCTGTAATATGAACCATACACTCCCATCATATGGGATACTAAGTTGTATTGGGTTGGACAAGAAGTTCTTTCAGGTTTTTGCAGGATATGGCAAACTCAAACAAATTTTTTGGGCAACCCAATATTTGTTAATTTACTAAGTCAATGCATACCATGAAATTCACATTAAATAAGAATGTAATATACTCAATAAATTAATAAAAATGGAAATAAAGTTATATCTTAGCTTCATATATTCAGAGAATATTAAGAAAGTTGGAGATTTTCCAGGAAGAGATCAGGAGTTTGACAAACACCAAATCTCACTACTGGTTGCCAGAATAACCTGGTCTCTGTTGTTTTCTTTTCATTACTTTTCATTTCCTGCTGCTATTAATTGAATGTAATTTCCAGAGGATTACCAGCCAAGGAAGTCCCCGTTATAAATATGCTACAGAAGCAAAGAAAGTAAGACTCTTACTTCCTTTACTATTTCTTTGTTTATTTTGTATTTTTTAAACAAAATACAGCCTGATCGAGATATCATTCATATAGTGTCCAATTCGCCCACTTAAAATATACAATTCAGCAATTCTTTTTAGTATATTCACAGAGTGGTGTGGCAATCACTATTACCTAATTTTAGAATACTTTTGTCCCCACTAAGTGGAATCCTGTACTTATTGGCAGTCAATCCCTTTTGCCTCACCCCACCTCACCAATTCATTCTGAGGCCACTACTAAGCTAATATCAAAACAAGTCTAGGTAGGCTAAATAAAGGCCCCCAAATATATTGAGTTCCTAATCCCTGAAACCAGTAAATTGTATCTTATATGGAAAAAGAGACTTTCTGATATGTTAAAGTTATTGAGATGAGGACATTCTCCAGGATTATTCAGGATGCTAAGCTGACCACAAATGTACTTACAAGAAGGAAGTAGACGGAAACAGAAAATGATGTAATGATGAAAGCAGAGAGCTTTGAAGATGTTACATTGATGGCTTTGAAGATAGACAAAGGGGCCTTAAGCCAAAGTATTTATCTCTATAAGCTGGAAAAGGCATTGAAACAAATTATCCCCAAGTGCCATTGGAGGGAGTGCAGTCCTACCAACAGCATAGTTTTGGCCCAGTGAAATTGATTTTGGACTCCTGGCCACCAGAACTGTTAGAAAATAAATTTGTGCAATATTAAGCCACCAAGTTTTTTATGAGATTTTAGAGCAGTTACAGGACACTAATATAAAGACAAGAAGAAAAGAGAACTATAGGCTATGTTTTGCAGGAGATCAGAGTTTGATCCCTGGTTTGGGAAGATTCCCTGGAGAAGGGAATGGCGATCCATCCCAGTATTCTTGCCTGGAGAATCCCATAGAGAGAGGAGCCTGATGAACTATGAACTGCTTCAGGACATTGTAAAGAAGGCTGTGATCAAGACCATCCCCAAGAAAAAAGTAATGCAAAAAGGCAAAATGGTTGTCTGAGGAGGCCTTACAAATAGCAGAAAAAAGAAGAGGCTAAAGGCAAAGGAGAAAAGGAAAGATACACCCATTTGAATGCAGAGTTCCAAAGAATACCAAGGAGAGATAAGAAAGCCTTCCTCAGTGATCAATGCAAAGAAATAGAGAAAAACAATTGAAAGGGAAAGACTAGAGATCTCTTCAAGAAAATTAGAGATACCAAGGGAACATTTCATGCAAAGATGGGCTCAATAAAGGACAGAAACAGTATGAACCTAACAGAAGCAGAAGATATTAAGAAGTGGTAAGAATAAACCAAACTATACAAAAAAGATCTTCATGACCCAGATAACCACAACAGTGTGATCACTCACCTAGAGACAGACATCCTGGAGTCCAAAGTCAGGTGGGCCTTAGGAAGCAGCACTATGAACAAAGTTATTGGAAGTTTTGGAATTCCAGTTGAGCTATTTCAAATTCTAAAAGATGACACTGTGAAAGTGCTGCACTCAATACACCAGGAAACTTGGAAAACTCATCAGTGGCCACAGGACTGGAAAATGCATTTTCTTTCCAATCCCAAAGAAAGGCAATACCAAAGAATGTTCAAGTTCAGTTCAGTTCAGTCGCTCAGTCGTGTCTGACTCTTAGCGACCCCATGAACCACAGCACGCCAGGCCTCCCTGTCCATCACCAATTCCCGGAGTTCACTCAAACTCATGTCCATCGAGTTGGTGATGCCATCCAGCCACCTCATTCTCTGTCATCCCCGTCTCCTCCTACCCTCAATCGCTCCCAGTATCAGAGTCTTTTCCAGTGAGTCAACTCGTCGCATGAAGTGGCCAAAGTATTGCAGTTTCAGCTTCAGCATCAGTCCCTCCAATGAACACCCAGGATTGATCTCCTCTAGAATGGACTGGTTGGATCTCCTTGCAGTCCAAGGGACTCTTAAGAGTCTTCTCCAGCACCACAGTTCAAAAGCATCAATTCTTCGGCGATCAGCTTTCTTCACAGTCCAACTCTCACATCCATACATGACCACGGGAAAAACCATAGCCTTGACTAGGTGGACCTTGGTTGGCAAAGTAATGTCTCTGCTTTTTAATATGCTATCTAGGCTGGTCATTACTTTCCTTCCAAGATCACTGCGGATGCTGATTGCAGCCATGAAATTAAAAGACGCTTACTCCTTGGAAAGAATGTTCAAACTACTGCACAATTGCACTAATTTTACACACTAGAAAAGTAATGCTCAAAATACTCCAAGCAAGGCTTCAACAGTACATGAACCAAGAAATTCCAGATGTTCAAGCTGGATTTAGAAAAGGCAGAGGAACCAGAGATCAAATTGCCAACATACACTGTTTCATTGAAAAAGCAAGAGACTTCCAGAAAACCATCTACTTCTGCTTTATTGACTATGCCAAAGCCTTTGACTGTGTGGATCACAACAAACTTTTGGAAATTCTTAAAAGAGATGGGAATACCAGACTACCTGACCTGCCTCCTGAGAAATCTGTTTGCAGGTCAATAAGCAACAGTTAGAACTGGATATGGAACAACGGACTGGTTCAAATCTGGAAAGGACTATTTCCAGGCTGTATATTGTCACCCTGCTTATTTAACTGATGTGCAGAGTACATCATGTGAAATGCCAGGCTGGATGAAGCACAAGCGGGAATCCAGATTGCTGGGAGAAATATCAATAACCTCAGATATGCAAGTGACACCACCCTTATGGCAGAAAGTGAAGAGGAACTAAAGAACCTCTTGATGAAAGTGAAAGAGGAGAGTGAAAAGGTTGGCTTAAAACTCAACATTCAAAAAACTAAGATCATGGCATCTGGTCCTATCACTTCATGGTAAATAGATAGACAATGGCAACAGTGACAGACTCTAATTTTTGCGCTCCAAAATCACTGTGTATGTGACTGCAGCCATCAAATTAAAAGATGCTTGCTCCTTGGAAGAACAGGTATGAGCAACCTAGACAGCGTATTAAAAAGCAGAGACATTATTTTGCCATCAAAGGTCCATCTAGTCAAAGCTATGTTTTTTTCATTAGTCATCTATGGATGTGAGAGTTGAACTATTAAGAAAACTGAGCACAAAAGGATTGATGCTTTTGAACTGCAGTGTTGGAGAAGACTCTTGAGAGTCCCTTGGACTGCAAGGGTCTGCAGGATCCAACCAGTCCATCCTAAAGGAAATCAGTCCTGAATATTCATTGGAAGGACTGATGCTGAAGCTGAAGCTCCAATACTTTGGCCACCTGATGTGAAGAACCAACTCATTTTAAAAGACCTTGATGCTGGGAAAGATTGAATGCAGGAGGAGAAGGGGAGGACAGAGGATGAGATGGTTGAATGGCACCACTGACTTGATGGACATGAGTTTCAGCAAGCTCCGGGAATTGGTGACGGACAGGGAAGCCTGGCATGCTGTAGTCCATGAGGTTGCAAAGAGTTAGACATGACTGAGCGGCTGAACTGAACTGAAGATTTGTGCACTCAAAATGGGAAATTGAAAAAATAAGTAGAAAAATGTCCCTTTAAAGTTGGGAAATTTCATGTCCATGTTGAGCTTTGTCTGCAAAATAACTAAAAAACTATTTATGGTGCCTTTACAAGCATCTCCCCAAATAACATTTAGTTCAGTTCAGTCCAGTCCAGTTGCTCAGTCGTGTTCGACTCTCCGTGACACCATGCATCACAGCACGCCAGGCCTCCCTGTCCATCACCAACTCCCGGAGCTCACTCAAACTCATGTCCACAGAGTCGGTGATGACATCCAGCCATCTCATTCTCTGTCATCCCCTTCTCCTCCCGCCCCCAACCTTTCCCAGCATCAGAGTCTTTTCCAGTGAGTCAACTCGTCGCATGAGGTGGCCACAGTATTGCAGTTTCAGCTTTAGCATCAGTCTTTGCAATGAACCAGGATGGATCTCCCTTAGAATGGACTGGTTGGATCTCCTTGTGATACAAGGGACTCTCAAGAGTCTTTTCCAACACCACAGTTCAAAAGCATCAATTCTTCAACATCATGGGAAAAGAGTGGAAGCTGCTGAGTCATATTTGACTCTTTGTGACAGCATGGACTGTAGCCCACTAGGCTCCTCTGTCCACGAAATTTTCTAGGCAAGAATACTGGAGTGGTTTGCTATTCCCTTTTCCAGTGGATCTTCCCAACCCAGGCATGGAACTAGCATCTCTTATTTCTCCTGCTTTGGCACATGGATTCTTTAACCATCTGAGCCACAAGATCCCATAGATGTAAATAAAATGTTAACATTTATTACTTTGCCTTAAGGAAGACAATATGAATGGTTACGTAAAATAGTTTACTGTTGTTTGTCCACCCTGACATAAATATCTCAAACTATTATATGTCCTCTAGCTTCTAAAGGCAAAGGAGAAAAAGAAAGATATACCCATTTGAATGCAGAGTGATAAAGAATAGCAAGGAGAGATAAGAAAGCCTTCCTCAGTGAACAGTGCAAAGAAATAGAGGAAAACAACAGAATGGAAAAGACAAGAGATCTCGTCAAGAAAAGTAGAGATACCAAAGGAATATGTCATTCAAAGGTGGTCACAATAAAGGACAGAAATGCTATGGACCTAACAGAGGTAGAAGTTATTAAGAAGAGGTACACTTTGATGACCCTGGGAGATGGGATGGGGAGGGAGGTGAGAGGGGGGTTCTGGATGGGGAACACATGTGAACCCGTGGCTCCCTCATGTCAATGTATGGCAAAACCACTACAATATTGTAAAGTAATTAACCTCCAATTAAAATTAATTAATTAATTAAAAAAGAAGACGTGGCAAGAATACACAGTTCAATTATATGAAAAACATCATGACACAGATAACCACGATGGTGTGATCACTCACCTAGGGACAGACATCCTGGAGTGCAAAATCAAGTGGGCCTTAGGAAGCATCACTGCAAACAAAGCTAGTGGAGCTGATGAAATTCCAGTTGAACTATTTCAAGTACTAAAAGATGATGCTGTGAAAGTGCTGCACTCAATACGCCAGCAAATTTGGAAAATTCAGCAGTGGCCACAAGACTGGAAGGCAGTTATCATTCCAAGCCCAAAGAAAGGCAATGCCAAGGAATGTTCAAACTACTGCACAATTGCACTCATCTCACACGCTAACAAAGTAACACTCAAAATTCTCCAAGCCAGGCTTTAACAGTAGGTGAACTGTGAGCTTCTAGATGTCCAAGTTGGATTTAGAAAAGGCAGAGGAACAAGACATCAAATTGCCCAAATCCATTGGATCATGAAAAAAACAAGAGAGTTCCAGAAAACCATATATTTCTGCTTAATTGACTACCCCAAAGCCATTGACTGTGTGGATCACAACAAACTTTGGTTTTTCGTAAAAGAGATGGGAATACCATAGCACCTGACCTGCCTCCTGAGAAATCTGTGTGCAGGTCAAAAAGCAACAGTTAGAACTGGACATGGGACAACAGACTGGTTCCAAATCAGGAAAGGCTTACATCAAGGCTATATATATTGTCACCCTGCTTATTTAACTTATATGCAGAGTGCATCATGTGAAATGCCAGGCTGGATGAAGAACAAGATAGAATCAAGATTGCTGGGTGCAGATGAGACCATCCTTATTGTAGAAGCAAAAAAGAACTAAAGAGTCTCTTGATGAAAGTGAAAGAGGAGAGTGAAAGCATTGGCTTAAAACTCAACATTCATAAAACTAAGTTCATGGAATTCAGTCCCTTCACTTCATGGCAAATAGATGGGACAACAGTGGAAACAGTGACAGACTTTAATTCTTGGGGCTCCAAAATCCTTGCAGATGGTGACTGAAATGATGAAATTAAAAGACACTTGTTCCTTGGAAGATAAGCTATCACCAACCTAGACAGCATATTAAAAAGCAGAGACATTACTTTACCAACAAAGGTCCATCTAGTCAAAGCTGTGGCTTCTCCAGTAATCATGTGTGGATGTGAGAGTTGGACTATAAAGAAAGCTGAGTGCTGAAGAATTGATGCTTTTAGACTGTGGTGTTGGAGAAGACTCTTGAGAGTCTCTTGGACTGCAAGGAGATCCAACCAGTCCATTCTAAAGGAGATCAATCCTGGGTGTTCATTTCCTAAAGGAAATCAGTCCTGAATATTCACTGGAAGGACTGATGCTGAAGCTGAAACTCTAACACTTTGGACTCCTGATGCAAAGTAGTGACTCATTGGAAGAGACCATGAAGCCGCAAATGACTGAAGGCAGGAGGAGAAGGGGAGGAAAGAGGATGAGATGGTTGGATGGCATCACCGACTCGATGGACATGAATCTGAGAAACCGCCAGGAGTTGGTGATGGACAGGAAAGGCTGACGTGCTACAGTTCAGTTCAGTTAAGTTCTGTTGCTCAGTCGTGTCCGACTCTTTGCGACCCCATGAATCATAGCACTACAGGCCGCCCTGTCCATCACCAACTCCAAGAGTTCACCCAAACTCATGTCTCTCGAGTCGGTGATGCCATCCAGCCATCTCATTCTCTGTCGTCCCCTTCTCCTCCCGCCCTCATCCCTCCCAGCATCAGAGTCTTTTCCAGTGAGTCAACTCGTCGCATGAGGTGGCCAAAGTTTGCAGTTTCAGCTTTAGCATCAGTCCTTCCAATGAACACCCAGGACTGATCTCCTTTAGAATGGACTTGTTGGATCTTCTTGAAGTCCAAGGGACTTTCAAGAGTCTTCTCCAATACCACACTTCAAAAGCATCAATTCTTCAGCGATAAGCTTTCTTCACAGTCCAACTCTCACGTCCATACATGACCACTGGAAAAACCGTATCCTAGATTAGATGGATCTCTACTCTACACATGGACGTCACCAGATGGTCAACACCGAAATCAGATTGATTACATTCTTTGTGCCAAAGATGGAGAAGCTCTATACAGTTAGCAAAAACAAGACCAGGAGCTGACTGTGGCTCAGATCATGAATTCCTTATTGCCAAATTCAGACTTAAATTGAAGAAAGTGGGGAAAACCACTAGACCAGTCAGATATGACCTAAATCAAATCCCTTATGATTATACAGTGGAAGTGTGAACTAGCTGTAAGGGACTAGATCTGATAGACAGAGTGCCTGATGAACTATGGACGGAGGTTTGTGACATTGTACAGGAGACAGGGATCAAGACCATCCCCACTGAAAAGAAATGCAAAAAAGCAAAATGACTATCTAAGGAGGCCTTACAAATAGTTGTGAAAAGAAGAGAATCATAAAGCAAAGGAGAAAAGGAAAGAGATAAGCATCTGAATGCAGAGTTCCAAAGAATAGTAAGGAGAGATAAGAAAGCCTTACTCAGTGATCAATGCAAAGAAATAGAAGAAAACAACAGAATAGGAAAGACTAGCGATCTCTTCAAGAAAATTAGAGATACAAAGGAAATATTTCATTCAAAGATGGGCTCAATAAAGGACAGAAATGGTGCTACAGTTCATGGGGTCACAAAGTGTTAGACACGACTGAGCAACTGGACTGAACTGATAAACTTTCCTGATGGTTAAGTGGCAATGACCACACTAATCTTCTCTAATGGTATTTTCCCTGTGAATTTCTCCTTAAAGTGTGTGCTTGATTTCTAACTTCACAATGCTGTATAATCAAGCACATTTGAAATCATTTAAATTTTGAGATCAGGCTGAGGTGTAAAATATGCTATTGAAAAGAATCATGAGATGGCATGATTTGAGCTATGTATGCCTATTTTCAGTAATATATTCCTACTCACCTTCCCCGTGGAATAAGAAAGGATAATGAAATACTTTTTGAAAAGACTGTAAGAAATCAATATAATTGATCATGTGTAAGATTAGAAAATAAAGCTTTTCCATACAGGGAGATAGCTTAACATTCTCAGCATTAGTTTGCAAGTGTTTTCTTTATAGACATTCAGTTCAGTTCTATTCAGTCACTCAGTAGTGTCTGACTCTTTGTGACCCCATGAATCACAGCACGACAGGCCTCCCTGTCCATCACCAACTCCCGGAATTCACACAAACTCATGTCCATCGAGTTGGTGATGCCATCCAGCTATCTCATTCTTTGTTGTCCCCATCTCTTCCTGGCCCCAATCCCTCCCAGCATCAGAGGTTTTTCCAGTGAGTCAACTCTTCCCATGAGGTGGCCAAAGTATTGGAGTTTCAGCTTTAGCATCAGTCCTTCCAATGAACACCCAGGACTGATCTCCTTTAGAATGGACTGGTCAGATCTCCTTGCAGTCTAAGGGACTCTCAAGAATCTTCTCCAGCACCACAGTTCAAAAGCATCAATTCTTCGGCGATCAGCTTTCTTCACAGTCCAACTCTCACATCCATACATGACCACGGGAAAAACCATAGCCTTGACTAGACAGACCTTTGTTGGCAAAGTAATGTCTCTGCTCTTTAATATGCTATCTATGTTGGTCATACGGAGAAGGCAATGGCAAGCCACTCCAGTACTCTTGCCTAGAAAATCCCACAGATGGAGGAGCCTGGTAGGCTGCAGTCCGTGGGGTCGCTAAGGGTCAGACACTACTGAGCGACTTTACTTTCACTTTTCACTTTCACACATTGGAGAAGGAAATGGCAACCCACTCCATTGTTCTTGCCTGGAGAATCCCAGGGAAGGGGAGCCTGGTGGGCTTCCGTCTCTGGGGTCACACAGAGTCGGACACAACTGAAGTGACTTAGCAGCAACAGCAGCAGCAGCATGTTGGTCATAACTTTCCTTCCAAGGAGTAAGCGTCTTTTAATTTCATGGCTGCAATCAGCATCTGCAGTGATTTTGGAGCCCAAAAAAATAAAGTCTGACAGTTTCCACTGTTTCCCCATCTATTTCCCATGAAGTAATGAGACCAGATGACATGATCTTAGTTTTCTGAATGTTGAGCTTTAAGCCAAACTTTTCACTCTCCTCTTTCACTTTCATCAAGAGGCTTTTGAGTTCCTCTTCACTTTCTGCCATAAGGGTGGTGTCATCTGCATATCTGAGGTTATTGATATTTCTCCCAGCAATCTTGATTCCAGCTTGTGCTTCTTCCAGCCCAGCATTCCTCATGATGTACTCTGCGTGTAAGTTAAATAAGCAGGGTGACAATATGCAGCCTTGACATACCCTTTTTCCTATTTGGAACCAGTCTGTTGTTCCATGTCCAGTTCTAACCATTGCTTCCTGACCTGCATACAGGTTTCTCAAGAGGCAGATCTGGTGGTCTGGGATTCCCATCTCTTACAGCATGTTCCACAATTTATTGTGATCCACACAGTCAAAGGCTTTGGCATTGTCAATAAAGTAGAAATAGATGTTTTTCTGGAACTCTCTTGCTTTTTCCATGATCCAGCAGATGTTGGCAATTTGATCTCTGGTTCCTCTGCCTTTTCTAAAATCAGCTTGAACATCTGGAAGTTCACGGTTCACGTATTGCTGAAGCCTTGCTTGGAGAATTTTGACATTACTTTACTAGCGTGTGAGATGAGTGCAAATGTGTGGTAGTTTGAGCATTCTTTGGCATTGTCTTTCTATGGGATTGGGATGAAGGCTGACCTTTTCCAGTCCTGTGGCCATTGCTGAGTTTTCCAAATTTGCTGGCATATTGAGTGCAGCACTTTCACAGCATCATCTTTCAGGATTTGAAATAGTTCAACTGGAATTCCATCACCTCCACTAGCTTTGTTCGTAGTGATGTTTTCTAAGGCCCACTTGACTTCACATTCCAAGATATCTGTCTCTAGGTGAGTGATCACACCATATAATAGACATTAATACATGTCAAAGAGGAGATGTTCAATACCTTGTTTTAATTGCTTGTAGGTAAATGAGAAATTTCCATGTGGAGATAGCTGCTAAGTTAATTATTCTTAATATTCACTTCCATTTTATGACTCTGCAGAGAACTTTAGTTGCTTCATTATCTTTATCTAGCTGAAGATATGCTACATTCCTTTCTATCTATTTCCTTTTGGCATATTGAAAGTGAATATGAGTTTTTCGTTCAATTATGACCTCATGGGAGGACCCGTATCATATTTACCTAACCTAGTAGACAAAGAATACTGAAATTTTCTGCTTTTCCTCAAATTTATCAAAACCTTTTTATGTCAAGTTCAAATATTATCTACTACTTCAAGCTATTTTTGTTTCATTTTTAATTTTTATGTATTCACCTTGGGATTTCATTTATTCTCATAGCTTCTCTAATTTATGTAGAGTATATCTTATATCACTGGCAGATTATAAGTTTCTGTTGGTAAGAACTCCATCATCTGTTTGCATATCCCAGAGTGGTGCATATCCCAGTGTAGTGCAAAGTGCCTAGTGCCTGTATGCTCAGTTGCTCAGTTGTGTCTGACTCTTTGTGACCCCATTGATGGTAGCCCACCAGTTTCCACTGTCCATGAAATTTTCCAAGGAAGATTACTGGAGCAGATTGCCATTTCATACTCCAGGAGATCTTCCTGACCCAGGAATGGAAACTGTGTTTCCTGCATTGGTAGGTGGATTCTTTACCACTGAGCTTCCTGGGAAGTCCCAACATGTACCTAGTAGGTATTAAACAAATATGAATGTAAATATTTCCTTTACACTCACCAGATATAAAAATTTAACCTGATATATAAGGTTACCTGATTTATCTTAAGTATAAATAAGTTGCCTGATTTAATCTCCTTTAGTATCTCTCCTCTGCTGTTGACTTTCAGTTCAGTTTAGTTCAGTCGGTCAGTCATGTCTGACTCTGTAACCCCATGGATTGCAGCATGCCAGACCTCCCTATCCATCACCAACTCCCAGAGCCTATTCAAACTCATGTCCATTGAGTCAGTGATGCCATCCAACCGCTTCATCCTCTGTCCTTCCCTTCTACTTCTGCCTTCAATCATTCCCAGCATCAGAGTCTCTTCCAATGAGTCACTGCTTCCCATCAGGTGGCCAAAGTATTGGAGTTTCAGCTTCAGCACTGGTCCTTCCAATGAATATTCAGGACTGATTTACTTTAAGATTAACTGGTATTATCTCCTTGCAGTCCAAGGGACTCCCAAGAGTCTTCTCCAACACCACAGTTCAAAAGCATCAATTCTTTCTCACTCAGCTTTCTTCAGAGTCCAACTCTCACATCCATACATGATTACTGGAAAAGCCATAGCTTTGAATAGATGGACCTTTGTTGGTAAAGTAATGTCTCTGCTTTTTAATATGTTGTCTAGTTTGGTCATAGCTTATCTTCCAAGGAGCAAGTGTCTTTTAATTTCATGGTTGCAGTCACCATCTGCACTGATTTTGGAGCCCATCCCCCCAAATAAAGTCTGTAACTGTTCCACTGTTTCTCCATCTATTTGCCATGAAGTGATGGGACAAGATGTCATGATCTTAGTTTTCTGAATGTTTAGCTTTAATTCAACTTTTTCACTCTCCTCTTTCACTTTCATCAAGAGGTTCTTTAGTTCCTCTTTGCTTTCTGCCATAAGGGTGGTATCATCTGCATATCTGTGATTATTGATATTACTTCTGGCAATCCAGCTTGTGCTTCATCCAGTCCAGCATTTCTCATGATGTACTCTGCATATAAGTTAAATAGGCAGGCTGACAATATACAACCTTGATATAAGACTTTCCTGATATGGAACCAGTCTTTTGTTCCATGTCCAGTTCTAACTGTTCCTTCTTGACCTGCATACAGTTTTCTCAGGAGGCAGGTCAGGTATTCCCATCTCTTTAAGAATTTTCCAAAGTTTTTTTGCGATCCACATAGTCAAAGGCTTTGGCATTGTCAATAAAGCAGAAATAGATGTTTTTCTTGGACTCTTGCTTTTTCAATGATCCAATGGATGTTGGCAATTTGATCTCTGGTTCCTCTACCTTTTCTAAATACAGCTTGAACGTCTGGAAGATCATGGTTCACGTACTATTGAAGCCTGGCTTGGAGAACTTTGATCATTACTAATGTGTGAGACGAGTGCAATTGTGTGGTAGTTTGAGCATTCTTTGGCATTGCCTTTCTTTGGGATTGGAATGAAAACTGACCTTTTCCAGTCCTGTGGCCTCTGCTGAGTTTTCCAAATTTGCTGGTGTATTGAGTGCAGCACTTTCACAGCATCATCTTTTAGTACTTGAAATAGCTCAACTGGAATTCATCACCTCTGCTAGCTTTGTTTGTAGTGATGCTTCCTAAATCCCACTTGGCTTTGCATTCCAGGATGTCTGGCTCTAGGTGAGTGATCATACCATGGTTATTATCTGGGTCATGAAAATGTTTTTTGTACAGTTCTTCTGTGTCTTCTTGCCACCTCTTTTTAATATCTTCTACTTCTGTTAGGTCCATTACCATTTCTGTCCTTTATTGTGCCCACTTTGAATGAAATATTCTCTTAGTATCTCTAATGTTCTTGAAGTGAACTCTAGTCTAGCTGCACTCTGTTATCAGTTCTAATCCCTTGATTCTATTTCTCACTTCCATTGTATAATTGTAAGGGATTTGATTTAGGTTATAGGTGAATGTTCTAGTGGTTTTCCCTACTTTCTTCAATTTAAGTCTGAATTTGGCAATAAGGAGTTTATGATCAGAGCCACAGTCAGCTCCCAGTCTTGTTTTTGCTGACTGTATGGAGCTTCTCCCTCTTTGGCTACAAAGAACATAATCATTCTGATTTCAGTATTGACCGTCTGGTGATGTCCATGTAGAGTCTTTTCTTGTGTTGTTGAAAGAGGGTGTTTGCTATGACCAGTGCATTGTCTTGGCAAAACTCTATTAGCCTTTTGCTGTTGACTTTTGCTAGATTTATTCCATGTGAAGAGACGCAACAATAGGTGTTGTAATTTAGTTGTTTTTGTCATATTTTAGGTATATTTTGATAGTTATGGGAACACCAGATATTAATATTATCCTTAATGTGTGATGGGGTTGCTGAAGTTGAAATTATGGCTTAAATGGAAATGAATCTTCAACTGTAAAGTGATGTCCAAACATCAAGCATTGTGATTGGCAGACCCACATTCTATATCAATAGTGTGTCATTTCTTGATTTTCCCTCAAATTGGAGCCAGTGAGGTGTGAGACAAGGTATCACATCCCTTGTGTAGGAGTGTGGACTATTATTTCTTAATTCCTACCACTTCAAATGTGGATTGGTAACTCTTGTGAAGGATAGGAATGCCTGCCTGTGCTGTAGTATATGGGGTCGCAGAGTCAGACACAACTGGGCATCTGAACAACAACAACTCACTAACAGAGCTTCTCTGGTAACTCAGTGGTAAAGAATCCGTCTTCAGTGCTGGAGATATGGACTTGATCTCTGGGTTGGGAAGATCCCTTGGAGAAGGAAATGGCAACTCACTCCAGTATTCTTACTTGGAAAATCCCATGTACAGAGGAGCCTGGCAGGCTCCACGAGGTCACAAAAGAGTCAGACACCACTAGGTGACTAAACAACAACAAAACACACTAATAAGCAGAAAAATGAGATTATTTCTCTCAGTAACCATCCACTGCCCTTTAAAACAAAGAGTTATAATTGATTTTCTCTGGTTTCTCAGCAGTAGCTAGCAGAAATAAAAGTAATATTCCTGACCTTCACAATGTTATACAACCTGTGAAATTAAATGAGGATGATAGAAAAAGGGGAGAAAACAAAGTGCTTGCATAGTTCTGTAGAAATCAGGAAAATTGGGTTAATATTTTTAAGTGTGATGAGATGTGACAAAATAGAAGATATTACATTTGCCATCTTTTAGTCAGTTTTTTTTTCTTTTTTACTATGATTCACTTAATAAAAAAGCTCTAGATACATGGGTTCAAACAAACAAGAATTATTTTTCCTGCTGATGGCAATATGTTTATAATCAGCAAATATATGGAAATACTTTCAGTAGCAGCAGACACCTGTTCACCTAAAAATCCATCTGCCATTTGGGGATGGGGTTAATTATGTACTGACAAATATTGTATCTATATTAATGTAACTTTATGATCTTGAAACCCTGTAACTGCACTACCTTAGTGCTTCTTGTTAATATTAAAGAATAATTAGAGCTAACAGTAATCTCTTCAGTGACTCAAAAGTGGCTACTGGCAAAGCTGATAATCTTTAAAAAGACAACTGTCCAACATTCCCCTTCTAATGAAAACTCACACACATACAAAAGCTGTTCAAAGATCACATAATTAAAGGGTTCTCATGGAGATTTAACAGTTGATTCAGTCTACATAGACACTATTTATTCTTTACATTTAAAAAATCAGTTTCAAATTTCTCTTCTTTTAAGGATTCTCTATTTTGTTTAAATTATTTTCTTTCAGACTGCAGGTGTGGCATGCCCTCTTATTCAAAGCAGTTTTATTTCTAAATTCATGTGACAATTTTTTTTTAAATTCAAGATCACTACGTATTTTTTTCTGTAAAGCAGCTATTGCACAGCAGTACTGGCTTCTTGAAGAAGGTTAATGTTATCTTGTTGACATAATGGCAGAAATGGGTCAGTTATGCCCTATATGAAATGGAGCAAAGTGACAATAAGTAATGTGTTCATTCTTGGTCAGTTAGAGTTGTACAACATTAAGGAGTCACTGAAGGTGTTAGGGTAGCATAGGCTTTTAATTATCTGGTTCAGTATTTCCAAAAGATACTGAGACTATGAAAAGCACTTAGTCATTAGAAAGTGTTGTGAGTTTATGATTTATTTATAGATGACATTCAGACTATCTAAATGTTAAAAATGCTTTGCTGAATTAGCACAAGAATTTTGAGAAAAATCTTTGACTATAATAAATATTATATTAGGTTTGTTTATTATTTGTGAATGTAAAAGCTAAGGACAAAAATATGTGTGCCTAGGGTTGGAAAACTGAAAAACTAATCAATGAACAAATGATTAACCATAATTTAAAATTCATTCTAGTGAAACTTGAACTTGATCTTGTTACTTTTTTGACTTTCCTGGTAAATTTTGAATAGATAGGAGTGGGTACCGTTCATTTCTATGTCTTCAGAACTTAATGTAGTACCAGAATATTATCAGTAGAGAACAGCTATCTTTCCTATTTAAAGTATTTCAGGCAGCCATTCTAAAAGGCATCTGAAAAGGCCATTTCAAAAAGTATCTGAAAAACTGATAATTTCTTTATGGTTTACATTTAAGTGTTCACCATATTTAATGCTCATAGGGGAACTTGCATTTTTTTTTTTTTTCAGATTGGTAGCACTCATTGTTTCTCCATGACTAACATAATAATGTACCTAAATGAGAAAATAGAAGAATATTGCCAAAAAGTTAAATTAGCTTATTAATATCTTCTGGGACAACTGCCATCAATTGCCATCAATTTAAATTTGGGCTTCTTTATATAATAAACCATTGCAAGCATGTATTGACAAAGATTATAGTTTGAGAGATATGTGAGAATACTTATTTTAGACCCAGATGATTTCACTCTTCCTCTTTTAATTTAACTTTTATTTCTGAGGCCTAATTATAAAAATGTCTGTGATGGGAAAATAGTGTGTTAAATAATTAGAAGCCATAAATCTCAATTTATCACAAGACTGTCATTCAATCTAATGAAACTGTTTTAGGCAGTATACATAGAACAAAAATAAAAAATCTACTAAAGAAATTTCATATCTTTTCTTCAGTTTTAAAAATGATCAAGGGCCTATTATTTGAATTTTTGTCTGCTAAATTCTGAGCATTGAGGAAAGAAGGAGTGAAGAATAATTAGGACAAGTCCCTTGACTATAAAAGAAATTTATTACTTGCTTATAAAGGAGTGAGAGATGAGGACATGCTTCTGGTTTGTTTAATATGGGTGTAATTGGGACAAAGATGATAAGGGGTTATTTCTGTGCCTAGATATAGTAGGGCACACTGGAGGGTGGTTTTGGGAAAGCTAGGCATAGAGAAAAAACAAAACAAAACCTAGAAACTTGTCCCAAAGGCATAATTCTTATCACAACATCCTGATGTAGTACCTCTTAAAGTAAAAATATTTGTGAGAATTTAAATAGAGTAGCAGAATGCACAGATATCAAAGAACTAAATGTATTGTGTTACAATGAAATACATATTCTCAATTTTTGAGTACGAAGGGCACTACACATTCTCAAGATATGTCCTTTCACTAAACAGACAAAACCAAGTTACTCAACTGGATCCATACAATGCATTTATTTACACTTGAAAGATAGTTTTACTGGGGGACACAAATCCAGGATAACAGTTTTTTTTCTCTCAGTACTTCTGCCGGTCTAATCATCTTTCCTTCCTAACTGATCTTTTTTTTTCATTTGGGCTGATTTAATCCTCTTAACTAACAACTCTGCAGTTCTGCTAGAATTTGCTTAGGTATGAATTTCTAATTATTCTGCATAGAATATAATATAATTTACATATTTATAGATTTCAATGGCTTTGAAAACTTCTCAACCTGTATCTTCTAGTATTGCCTGTCCTCTACCCACTCTAATCTCTTTCTTGGACTGTGATTAGGTGTCTTTAGTTTTCTAAGTCTGTACTTCATACTATGCAAAACTTGAAATTAAAAGACGCTTGCTCCTTGGAAGGAAAGTTATGACCAACCTGGATAGTATATTAAAAAGCAGAGACATTACTTTGCCAACCAAGGTCCATCTAGTCAAGGCAATGGTTTTTCCCATGGTCATGTATGGATGTGAGAGTTGGACTGTGAAGAAAGCTGATCGCCGAAGAATCGATGCTTTTGAACTGTGGTGTTGGAGAAGACTCTTAAGAGTCCCTTATACTGCAAGGAGATCCAACCAGTCCATTCTAAAGGAAATCAATCCTGGGTGTTCATTGGAGGGACTGATGCTAAAGCTGAAACTCCAATACTTTGGCCACCTCATGCGACGAGTTGACTCACTGGAAAAGACTCTGATGCTGGGAAAGTTTGGGGGCGGGAGGAGAAGGGGACGACGGAGAATGAGATGGCTGGATGGCATCACCGACTCTGTGGACATGAGTTTGAGTGAACTCCGGGAGTTGGTGATGGACAGGGAGGCCTGGCGTGCTGTGATTCATGGGGTCGCGGAGAGTCGGACACGACTGAGCGACTGAACTGAACTGAACTGAACTGCCATCATACTATTACTCTATCTATGGTGGGACATTTTTGCTAATTTCTTTAGTGCTAAGTTTCAGTTCAGTAATTCTCCCTTTGGTTGTATTAATCTGATGCTTAAATCTAATCTTTGAATCAAAATAATTTTAAACTTTGAAATTTAATGACTTTTTTTCTTCTTCCTAGTCAAATTGATAATCACTTCTTGCTTTCTCATACTGTGATTTGATTATTTACTTTTTAGCATTTCATTCATTGTTATTTGTGCACCGTAATTACAGTGTTTGAGTGTTCTGAATCTAACTATATACTTACCATACAGTGAGTTTTAGCTTTCCTATGTTTTCATGTTGCTAAGTAGCATCCTTTCAACAAGAAGAACTTTATTTAGCATTTCTTATAAGGCAGATCTAGTAATGATGAACTCTCTCAGCTTTTGTTTGAGAAAGTCTGTCTCTCATTCATTCATAAAGGACAGCTTTGTCAGGTGTGGTATTCTTGATTGGCAGATTTTCTTTTTTTTGTGTTTGTTTGTTTGTTTTAAATTAGTATTTATATATCTCACTTTCTCCTGGCCTGCAAGCTTTTCACTGAGAAATTTACTGATAGCCTTATGGGGGTATCATTATGTGTGATGAGTCACTTTTCTTTTGATGCTTTCCAAATTATTTTATATTCTTTTCCTGGTAATTTGAACATTAAGATTTGTTCTTTCTTCTTATTCTCAATCACGGTGACTTGTTTCTTGTGGGTTTCTTTTTGTCATGAGTTAATATTTCTTGATCTTAATCTTATAGGCCTAAATTGGTCCATGTATTTTTTCCAAAAAGGATTTTCCTTTGTTTCTGCTGGAAACCAAGTTGTACTTAGCTTTGATGTAAGATTGTGTTCCTTAGGAAATAGATTCAGAAATGGAGATATGCAAATAGGTTTGTTTTGACATGTTGTTAAGGAAAAAAACCAGTGAGGGGGAGAGGGAAGCAGGATTGGGCAGAGAGAGAAGCTGAACAGTGATGGAGTTTTGGCATATACTTCAGCTCATCCCACTATGTTTGGAGAACATGTAAAAGAGCAACACAAAGTAAAACAACTTTATGTAATGCAATTTTGCTACATTAATAAAATTGAATCTCCAATCATGTAAAACTTTGAACATTTTGCTAAAATTCAACATAATGTATTCAATTCTAAATTGTTTTGTGGTTCTTTTATATGTACTGCCTACCTGCATAACACTGGTTAAACAAATTCAATTTTTTTGTTATTTTTTTGAAAGATTGCTTTGAACACCTAGCTGAGTATGGACAATTAGGAAAAATAGATGACTTGGGAGATTATTAGCAGGACCAAACTAGGCAAATGGCTAAGTCCCTCCCTTCTTTTCTCAAGACCAAGGCTAATTGAACGTTTGTCTTTAGATGTCTCAAAAATCCAACAGGTTATGATATCACCTTCTTAGAAAATAGGAAATGAAAAATAATTTTGCAGTGTGTCACCTTGTTTTATGAAAATGACTTTGCCTTCAATATTATTATTTTACATACGGGAGACCCTCAAGAAGGTACACTTGGGAAAATAAGAATCCTCATATATAGTTATGAATAAAAACTAATGCATAACCCTTTGAATCTCAGTGTTAGCTTCCTGTAGCTGCATTCTAACTATAAATTGAATTTATTTCTAATTGTCCTGTATAGATACTACCTTCAGGGTAACACCATATATCAATGTGACTTCTTGTCTCCTTATTTGGGCATTTTCAAACTAGGCTGTTTCCTTATGGCAGAACTTGACTGTGTGGAAAGTTAACAGTCATCTTAATGGACAAGCCCCTTAGTCTGAATAATCTACTAGCTACCATGGATTTAACATTCATTATCCTATTTACTTAACCTCAGATATGCAGATGACACCACCCTTATGGCAGAAAGTGAAGAGGAACTCAAAAGCCTCTGGAGGAAAGTGAAAGAGGAGAGTGAAAAGGTTGGCTTGAAGCTCAACATTCAGAAAACAAAGATCATGGCATCTGGTCCCATCACTTCATGGGAAATAGATGGGGAAACAGTGGAAACAGTGTCAGACTTTATTTTTTTGGCCTCCAAAATCACTGCAGATGCTGATTGCAGCCATGAAATTCAAAGACGCTTGCTCCTTGGAAGGAAAGTTATGACCAACCTTGATAGTATATTAAAAAGCAGAGACATTACTTTGCCAACCAAGGTCCGTCTAGTCAAGGCAATGGTTTTTCCCGTGGTCATGTATGGATGTGAGAGTTGGAATGTGAAGAAAGCTGATCACCAAAGAATTGATGCTTTTGAACTGTGGTGCTGGAGAAGACTCTTGAGAGTCCCTTATACTGCAAGGAGATCCAACCAGTCCATTCTAAAGGAGATCAATCCTGGATGTTCATTGGAGGGACTGATGCTAAAGCTGAAACTGCAATACTTTGGCCACCTCATGCGATGAGTTGACTCACTGGAAAAGACTCTGATGCTGGGAAAGGTTGGGGGCGGGAGGAGAAGGGGACGACGGAGAATGAGATGGCTGGATGGCATCACCGACTCTGTGGACATGAGTTTGAGTGTACCCCGGGAGTTGGTGATGGACAGGGAGGCCTGGTGTGCTGTGATTCATGGGGTCGCGGAGAGTCGGACACGACTGAGCGACTGAACTGAACTGAACTGAATCCTATTTACTTGTCTTACCTTAATGACAGTCATCAAAGGGTGAACATTATTCTTATGCATACCCATTTTACAGTTAAAGAAGCCCAAGGTTGCTTAACACAGCAATAAAACTGCCAGAGTTTGAACCTCAGTCTGTCTGTATCTCTCTAGCATTTATTAGATGGCTATGTTGTGTCTGGTGTTGTACTCATACATTTACATTATTTATTCATTAAACTGATTCATTCATACAACCACTCTTTACTGAACACCCACTCAGAGATTGTTTTAGGCACTAGAGATGCAACAGTGGGAAAAAAATAAAGTCCCAACTTACATGAATTTAAGAGATGGAAAGCAATTATTCAGAAGAATATTTACTGTGCCAGTAATGATTAAAGTCATGAATAAAAGTAAAACAAGGAATTAAAGAATTCTCAAAAATTTGCAGCAAATCAGAAAGTATTTTTACTTCTTGAGAAATCAAATACCTTGACCAGTATTAATCAGAGCTTGTAAATGACCAATAAGATTTGATACTTCCTTTTTTTTAGATTTTATCATTTTTAAGTTTATTTTTAATTGGAGGATAATTACTTTACAATATTGTGTTGGTATCTGCGATACACAGTGTGAATAAGCAATAGGCATACATAAGTCTTCTCCCTCTTGAACCTCCGTCACACCTCCCTCCTAATCCCATCCCTCCAGGTAGGTAGACTGGATTTTTGAGTGCCTATTTCCAGAATCTCTGACCTTTGCACTATTATGCTCATTCTATATTTCTCATCTTATACCTCTCTGATTCCTTTGTGTTTCTTCAGTTCTCTTCAAAATTTCCACTCCTACGAAGATTTGTCCCATTTCTTCCCTGCCAATAGTACTTGAAAGTAAACTATTTCCCTTGTGAACCAGTGATGTTGCTCAGTCATGTCCAACTCTTTGCGATCCCATGGACTGTAGCCTACCAGGGTCCTCCATCCATGGAATTTTCCAGGCAAGAATACTGGAGTGGTTTGCTATTTCCTTCTCCAGGGAATCTTCCTGACCCAGGGATCAAACCCAGGTCTTCCACATTGCAGGCAGATGCTTTACTATCTGAGCTATCTATTTCCCTTGGGAGAGTATAAAAAGGAGCTTGCAAAAGAGGAACAGCTCAGAACTAAACCCAGTATGAAGAATAATTCAGTAGCATGGCAAGCTTGTTTTAAAATGTGTACCACCCACTGCCAATATTTTCCTCTTCCTTGAGTTCTCATGATGTCCATGACTGCTTAGGGAACTACCTATTCTACTGTTTGTGTTTCTCTTTTCTTATCCTGTGCAGCCCATGGGGTCACAAAGAGTTGGGCATGACTTAGTGACTAAACAGCGATAGCAACAGCTCCTTTCTAAGCCGTTTCAGAAAATAACAAAACTATTAAATTTATAGTATTATAATGTGAAAGGGCTTAATTCCATAAGTCTCTAAGATAGACTAAATTTTAGAGTTGACTTCAGGGTTCATCATCTGAGTCGATATCTAGAAAGATTCCTTCAGGCATATAGGGAAGCCACAATTTTGTCAGGAAATGATTATTTATCTCATGAGATCACAATATAAGTATCATTGGCTTCTGTGGGATTACTGAGTGAAAAATATTTTAACCGATAATATCAATGTGTTCTTTCATATGTTAATTGGGTTTTTAACTGTTCTTTTCTTCCCTGAAATGTCCTATACTCCACATAGTAAATTTGTCTAATCCTTCAAGATTGAATACAGATTAGATAATCCTTCTGTATACATCTAAAGGCTTTTGAGCTTAGTTCTGTCACAGAACTATAGAATGTATCACACTGCATTGTAATGACTGTTTTAGTTATGAGTTCCTTTTTAAGTGTAAACACATACAATGACTAACCTAAACTATACCTTCAATAGTAGAATCAGTTCAGATCAGTTCAGTTCAGTTCAGTCGCTCAGTCGTGTCCGACTCTTTGTGACCCCATGAATCACAGCACGCCAGGCCTCCCTGTCCATCACCAACTCCCGGAGATCACTCAAACTCATGTCCATCGAGTCGGTGATGCCATCCAGCCATCTCATTCTCTGTCATCCCCGTCTCCTCCTGCCCCCAATCCCTCCCAGCATCAGAGTCTTTTCCAGTGAGTCAACTTGTCTCATGAGGTGACCAAAGTATTGCATTTTCATCTTTAGCATCAGTCCTTCCAAGGTACACCCAGGATTGATCTCCTTTAGAATGGACTGGTTGGATCTCCTTGCAGTATAAGGGACTCTCAAGAATCTTCTCCAGCACCACAGTTCAAAAGCATCAATTCTTCAGCAATCAGCTTTCTTCATAGTCCAACTCTCACATCCATACATGACCACGGGAAAAACCACAGCCTTGACTAGGTGGACCTTGGTTGGCAAAGTAATGTCTCTGCTTTTTAATATACTATCTAGGTTGGTCATAACTTTCCTTCCAAGGAGTAAGAGTCTTTTCCTTTCATCGCTACAATCAGCATCTGCAGTGATTTTGGAGCCCCAAAAAATAAAGTCTGACACTGTTTCCACTGTTTCCCCATCTATTTCCCATGAAGTGATGGGACCAGATGCCATGATCTTTGTTTTCTGAATGTTGAGCTTCAAGCCAACCTTTTCACTCTCCTCTTTCACTTTCATCAAGAGGTTCCTCTTCACTTTCTGCCATAAGGGTGGTGTCATCTGCATATCTGAGGTTATTGATATTTCTCCCAGGAATCTTGATTCCAGCTTGTGCTTCTTCCAGCCCAGCGTTCCTCATGATGTACTCTGAATATAAGTTAAATAAGTAGGGTGACAATATACAACCTTAATGTACTCCTTTTCCTATTTGGAACCATTCTGTTGTTCCATGTACATTTCTGACTGGAGTTTTGAAAAAATTGTGTAAGATCTTTCTTTCTCTATATCCATGGGAGATTTATTTTTAATTTATTTCTGCTTTTAAAGTTTTTCTTCTTTTTTAAATGAATTTATTTATTTTAATTGGAGGCTAATTACTTTACAAGATCGTAGTGGTTTTGCCAAGCATTGACACGAATCTGCCACAGGTGTACATGTGTTCCCTATCCGGAAACCCCTCCCCATCCCATCCCACAGGATCATCCCAGTGCACCATCCACTGTTTCACACATCGAACATGGACTGGCAATTCGTTTCACATATGATAATATACATATTTCAATGCCATTCTCCCAAATTATCCCACCCTCGTCCTCTCCCACAGAGTCCAAAAGACTGTTCTATACATATGTGTGTCTTTTGCTATCTCTCAAATAGGGTCATCATTACCATCTTTCTAAATTCCATATATATGCGTTAGTATACTGTATCGGAGAAAGCAATGGCTCCCCACTCCAGTACTCTTGCCTGGAAAATCTCATGGACGGAGGAGCCTGGTAGGCTGAGGTCCATGGGGTAGCTAAGAGTCGGACACGATTGAGTGACTTCACTTTCACTTTTCACTTTCATGCATTGGAGAAGGAAATGGCAATCCACTCCAGTGTTCTTGCCTGGAGAATCCCAGGGACGGGGGAGACTGGTGGGCTGCCTTCTATGGGGTCACACAGAGTTGGACATGACTGAAGTGACTTAGCAGCAACAGCAGCAGCAGCAGCATACAGTATTGGTATTTTTCTTTCTGGCTTACTTCATTCTGTATAATAGGCCCCAGTTTCATCCACCTCATTAGAACTGATTCAAATATATTGCTGAGTAATACTCCACTGTGTGTATGTATCACAGCTTTCTTATCCATTCGTCTGCTGATGGACATCTAGATTGCTTCCACATCCTGGCTATCATCAACAGTGCTGCGTGTCTCTTTCAATTCTGGTTTCCTCGGTGTGTATGCCCAGGAGTACAATTGCTGGGTCATATGCAGTTCTATTTCCAGTTTTTGAAGGAATCTCCACACTGTTCTCCAGAATGGCTGCATTAGTTTGCATTCCCACCAACAGTGTAAGAGAATTTCCTTTTCTCCACACCCTCTCCAGCATTTATTGTTTGTAGATTTTTGGATAGCAGCCATTCTGACTGGCGTGAAATGGTACCTCATTGTGGTTTTGATTTGCATTTCTCTGATTATGAGGGATGTTGAGCAACTTTTCATGTGTTTGTTAGGCTTCTGTATGTCTTCTTTGGAGAAATGTCTGTTTACTTCTTTGGCCCATTTTTTGATTGGGTCGTTTATTTTTCTGGAATTGAGCTACAGGTGTTGCTTGTGTATTTTTGAGATTAATTCTTTATCAGTTGCTTCATTTGCTATTATTTTCTCCCATTCTGAAGGCTGTCTTTTCACCTTGCTTATAATTTCCTTTATTGTGCAGAAGCTTTTAATTTTGATTAAGTCCCATTTGTTTATTTTTGCTTTTATTTCCAATATTCTGAGATGTGGGTCATAGAGGATCTTGCTGTGATTTATGTCGGAGAGTGTTTTGCCTGTTTTCCCCTAGGAGTTTTATAGTTTCTGGTCTTATGTTTAGATCTTTAATCCATTTTGAGTTTATTTTTGTGTATGGTGTTAGAAAGTGTTCTACTTTCATTCTTTTACAAGTGGTTGACCAGTTTTCCCAGTACCACTTGTTAAAGAGGTTGTCTTTTCTCCATTGTATATTCCTTCCTCCTTTGTCAAAGATAAGGTGTCCATAGGTGCATGGATTTATTTCTGGGCTTTCTATTTTGTTCCATTGATTTATATTTCTATCTTTGTGCCAGTACCATGCTGTCTTGATGATTGTGGCTTTGTAGTAGAGCCTGAAGTCAGGCAGGTTGATTCCTCTAGTTCCATTCTTCTTCCTCAAGATTGTTTTGGCTATTCGAGGCTTTTTATATTTCCATAAAAATTGTGAAATTATTTGTTCTAGTTCTGTGAAAAATACCGTTGGTAGCTTGATAAGGATTGCATTGAATCTATAGATTGCTTTGGGTAGTATACTCATTTTCACTATATTGATTCTTCCAATCCACGAACATGATCTACTTCACCATCTATTAGTGTCATCATTGACTTCTTTCATCATTGTTTGATAGTTTTCTATGTATAGGTTTTTTGATTCTTTTGGTAGATTTATTCCTAAGTATTGTATTCTTTTCATTGTAGTGGTGAATATTTTTGTTTCCCTAATTTCTCTTTCTGTTTACTCATGGTTAGCATATAGGAATGCAAGGGGTCTCTCTGTGTTCTGTATCTTTACTATATCCTGTAACTTTACTATATTCACTGATTAGCTCTAGTAATTTTCTGGTGGAGTCTTTAGGGTTTTCTTTGTAAAGGATCATGTCATATGCAAACAGTGAGAGTTTTACTTCTTCTTTTCCAATCTGGATTCCTTTTATTTCGTTTTCTGCTCTGATTGCTGTGGCCAATACTTCTAAAACTAGTGGTGTCTTGTCTTGTTCCTGACTTTAGGGGAAATGCTTTCAATTTTTCACCACTGAGGATAATGTTTGCTGTGGGTTTGTCATATATATCTTTTATTATGTTGAGGAATGTTCCTTCTATTCCTGCTTTCTGGAGGGTTTTTATCATGAATGGATGTTAAATTTTGTCAAACGCTTTTTCTGCAACTGTTGAGATAATCATATGGTTTTTGTTTTTCAATTTGTTAATGTGGTGTATTACATTGATTAATTTGCAGATATTGAAGAATCCTTGCGTCCCTGGGATGAAGCCCACTTGGTCATGATGTATGATCTTTTTAATGTATTGTTGGACTCTGTTTGCTAGAATTTTTTTAAGCATTTTTGCGTCTATGTTCATCAGTGATATTGGCCTATAGTTTTGTGCTTTTGTGGCATCTTTGTCTGGTTTTGGTATTAGGGTGATGGTGGCCTCATAGAATGAGTTTGGAAGTTTACATTCCTCTGCAATTTTCTGGAAGAGTTTGAGTAGGATAGGCGTTAGGTCTTCTCTAAATTTTTGGTGGAATTCAGCTGTGAAGCCGTTTGGTCCTGCGCTTTTGTTTGCTGGAAGATTTCTGATTACAGTTTCAATTTCCATTCTTGTGATGGGTCTATTAAGATTTTCTATTTCTTCCTGGTTGTGTTTTGGAAAGTTATACTTTTCTAAGACTTTGTCCATTTCTTCCAAGTTGTCCATTTTATTGGCATATAGTTGCTGATAGTAGTCTCTTATGATGCTTTTAAACTTAGTTTTAACTTTTATTTTTTTTAATTTAACAATAGTAGAAGTTGTATTCTTTTCTCTACATGATGCTAAATTTTCTTATATTGGTAGGCACCTTAGGAATTTAGTCAAATTGTTAACATTTTGAAACACTATTTACATTTAAAACATTGTTTATAAAGAAGATGGATACATGGCTTCCAACTTTTAATATCTCATTAATAAAATCAGAAAACTGAAAATACCTGTTTCCCTAAAGAAAAATACTTATTTCTCAGAAGGACTTTCACCAATACTTTACTGTTATCAATGATGCCATCTGTTTTCAGACTCATTCTTTGAAGCAAGAATAACATTTTAATTGAAGCCATTATTAACCATGTGCCAGTGAAAAAGGTATAAATTTCAAAATTGATTACTTACACTCTTTTTACTGATTATTGGGAGCAATCAGATTTGATACCAAGTGATGTTACAAAATCATTTATGTCTGTTTCAGAAACTGAATGGAAAGTATAGACCCATGTATTGATTAATTTTTTTACTAATTCCTTCTGGGAGATATGATACTTCACAGGTGTATACATATGGTTCTCTCAAATTTCTCGAGCTTTTCCAATATGTTTGTGGTCAAGTTGACAATACATTATTTTGGGAGATTTACGAATTCCCCTGAAATAATGATACTGCTCCTTAAATATCAATGAATAATGTTATTATAGAATATTATGAATACTTTACTGAAATTAATATTTTAGATTGGTGAAGATCAGTGACTGATTTAACTTCCCTTCAGACTCAGGGCTTTTCAGGATTGTTGTTCAGTACCTAAGTCGTGACTGACTCTGCAAAGCCATGGACTGTAGCATGCCAGACTCTGTCCTTCACTATTTCCTGGAGTTTGCTTTAATTCATTGCCATTGAGTCAGTGATACTGTCAAACCATCTCATCCTCTATTGTCCTCTTCTCCATTTGCCTTCAGTTTTTCTGAGGATGAGGGACTTTTCCAATGAGTTGGCTGTTTGCATCAGGTGGCCAGAGTATTGGGGTGTCAGTTTCATCATCAGTCCTTTTAATAAATATTCAGAGTTGATTTCCTTTAAGATTGAATAGCTTGATCTCCTAGAAGTCCAAAGGACTCTCAAGAGTCTTCTCCAGCACCACAATTCAAAAGCATCCATTCTTTGTCACTCAGACTTTTTTATGGTCCAACTCTCACATCCATAAAGGACTATTTGAAAAATCATAGCTTTGACTAGATGGATTTTGGTGGCAAAATGGTGTCTCTGATTTTCAATATATTGTCTAGGTGGGTCACAGCTTTCCTTCCAAGGGACCAGCACCTTTTAATTTCATGGCTGTAGTCACCATCCCCAGTGATTCTGGAATCCAAGAAAATAAAATCTCTCACTGCTTCTGATTTTCCATTTCTATTTGTCATGAAGTGATGGGACCAGATGCTATGATCTTAGTTTTGTTTGTTTGTTTAATGTTGAGTTTCAAGTACGTTTTTTCACCCTTCTCTTTCATTTTCATTAAGAGGCTCTTTAGTTCCTTTTCACTGTGCCATTAGATGGTATCTTGTGCATATCTGAAGTTTTTGATATTTCTCCCAATATTCTTGATTCTAGCTTGTGTTTCATCCAACCTGGCATCTCACATGATATACTCTGCATATAAGTTAAATAAGCAGGGTGATGATATACAGCCTTGATGTACTCCTTTCCCAATTTTGAACTAGCCCATTGATCCATGTATGGTTCTAGCTGTTGCTTCTTGAATAGCTTATAGGTTTCTCAAAAGACAGGTAAGGTGATCTGGTCCTCCTGTCTAAGAATTGTTCACAGTTTGTTGTGATCCACACAGTCTATGGCTTTAGCACAGTCAGTGAAACAGAAATAGATGTTTTTTGGAACTCCCTTGCTTTATTCATGATCCAGTGAATCTTGGAAATCGATCTCTTGTTTGTCTGCCTCTTCAAAACCCAGCTTGTACATGTGGAAGTTCTTGATTCACATGCTGCTGAAGCCTTCTTGAAGGATTTTGAGCATCACTTTGCTAGCATGTGAAATGAGTGCAATTGTGTGGTAATACATACGTTCTTTGGCAATGCCTTTCTTTGGGATTGGAATCAAATTTGACCTTTTCCAGTCCTGTGGCTACTGCTGATTTTCCAAATTTGCTGACATATTGAGAGTAGCACTTTCACAGAATCATCTTTTAGGATTTGAAATAGCTCAGCTGAAATTCTCTCACCTCACCTAGCTTTGTTTGTAGTTATGCTTCTTAAGGCCCACTTGACTTCACACTCCAGGATATCTGGCTCCAGGTAAGTGATCACATCATTGTGGTTATCTGGTCATTAGGACCCTTTTTGCATAGTTCTCTTATGTCTTCTCACCACCTCTTCTTAATCTCTTCTGATTTTGTTAGGTTCTTACTATTTCTGTCCATTATTTTCCCCATTGTTGCATGACATGTTCCCTTGATAGCTCTAATTTTCTTGAAGAGATCTCTAGTCTTTCCCCTTCTATTGTTTTCCTCTATTTATTTGCATTGTTCATTTATTAGGGCCTTCTTAGCTCTCCTAGCTATTATTGGGAATTCTATTTTCAGTTGGGTATATCTTTCTCTTTTTCTCTTGCCTTTTGCTTCTATTCTTTCCTCAGCTATTTGGAAAGTCTTCTCAGACAACCACTTTGCCTTCTTACATTTCTTTTTCTTTGGGATGGTTTTGGTCACTGCCTTGTACAGTGTTATGAACCTCTGTACATAGTTCTTCAGGCACTCTGTCTCCAAGATCTAATCCCTTGAATCTATTCATCACTCCCACTGTATAATCATAAGGGATTTCATTTAGGTCACACCTGAATGGCCTAGGTTTTTTTCCATACTTTCTTCAATTTAAGCCTGAATTTTGGGATACGGAGTTCACGATCTGGGCCACAGTTACCTCCAGGTCTTGCTTTTTCTGACTGTATAGAGCTACTACATCTTGGCTGCAAAGAATATAATCAATCTGATTTTGGTATTGACCATTTGGTGATATCCATGTGTAGAGTCTTCTCTTGTGTTTTTGGAAAAGGGTCTTTGCTTTGACCAGCATGATCTTTTGACAAAACTCTGTTAGCCTTTGCCTGTTATTCTGGGTATCTCTTGACTTTCTATTTTTTGCATTCCAATCCCCTATGATGAAAAATACATCTTTTTTGGGTGTTAGCTCTAGAAAGCATTGTTGGTCTATATAGAACCACTTAATTTCAGCCTCTTCAGCATCAGCAGTTGGAGCACAGACTTGAATTACTGTGATTTTGAATATTTTTGCCTTGGAAGCAAACCGAGATCATTCTGTCATTCTTGAGATTGCATCCAGGTACTGCATTTCAGACTCTTTGTTGACTATGAGGGCTACTCCTTTTCTTTGAAGGGATCTTGCTCATAGCAGTAGATACAATGGTCACCTGAATTAAATTCACCCATTCTTGTCCATTTTAGTTCACTGATTCCTAAGATGACAGTGTTTAATCTTTCCATCTCCTGGTTAACCAAGTCCAATTCACCTTGATTCATGAACATAATATTTCATGTTCCTATGTAGTATTGTTCTTAACAGCATCAGATTGTACTTTCACCACAAGACACATCCACAGTCAGTTCAGTTGTTTAGTCGTGTCCAACTCTTTCTGACGCCATGGACCGCAGCACGCCAGGCTTCCCTGTCCATCACCAACTTCCGGAGCCTACTCAAACTCATGTCCATTGAGTCGTGTATGCCATCCAACCATCTCATCCTCTGTCGTCTCCTTCTCCTCCCGCCTTCAATCTTTCCTAGCATCAGGGTCTTTTCAAATGAGGCAGTTCTTCTCATCAGGTGGCCAAAGTATTGGAGTTTCAGCTTCAACATCAGTCCTTCCAATGATTGAGGGAATTTGCTCAGTCGTGTCCGACTCTTTGCAACCCCATGGACTGTAGCCTACCAGGCTTCTCCATCCATGGACTTTTTCAGGCAAAAGTACTGTAGTGGGTTGCCATTTCCTTCTCCATGTGATCTCCCTGACCCAGGGATCGAACCCAGGTCTCCTGCATTTCAGGGTGACGCTTTACCGTCTGAGCCATCAGGGAGTACAGTCCTTCCAATGAATATTCAGGATTAATTTCCCTTAGGATGGACTGGTTGGATCTCCTTGCATCCAAGGGACTTTCAAGAGTCTTCTCCAAGACCTTATTTCAAAAGCATCAATTATTTGGTGATCAGCTTTCTTTTAGTCCAAATCTCACATCCATAAATGACTACTGGAAAAACCATAGCTTTGACTAGACAAACCTTTGTTCACAAACTAATGTCTCTGCTTTTTAATATGCTGTCTAAGTTGGTCATAAATTTTCTTCCAAGGAGCAAGTGTCTTTTAATTTCATGACTGCAGTCACCGTCTGCAGTGATTTTGGACCCCCCCCCCCAAATAAGTCTGTCACTGTTTCCATTGTTTCCCCATCTATTTGCCATGAAGTGATGGGACCAGATGCCATGCTCTTAGTTTTCTGAATATTGAGTTTTAAGCCAACTTTTTCACTCTTCTCTTTCACATTCATCATGAGGCTCTTTAGTTCTTTGCCTTCTGCCATAAGTGTGGTGTCATCTGCATATCTGAGGTTATTGATATTTATCTTGGCAATCTTGAATTCAGCTTGTGCTTTATCCAGTCCAGCATTTCTCATGTACTCTGCATATAAGTTAAATAATCAGGGTGACGCATCCACAACTGAGTGCCATTTCTTCAGTTCAGTTCAGTTCAGTCGCTCAGTCGTGTCCGACTCTCCGCGACCCCATGAATCACAGCACGCCAGGCCTCCCTGTCCATCACCAACTCCCGGAGTTCACTCAAACTCTCCTCCATAGAGCCGGTGATGCCATCCAGCCATCTCATTCTCTGTCGTCCCCTTCTCCTCCCACCCCCAATCCCTCCCAGCATCAGACTCATGAGGTAACCAAAGTATTGGAGTATCAGCTTTAGCATCAGTCCTTCCAATGAACAACCAGGATTGATCTCCTTTAGGATGGACTGGTTGGATCTCCTTGCAGGCCAAGGGACTCTCAAGAGTCTTCTCCAGCACCACAGTTCAAAAGCATCAATTCTTCGGTGATCAGCTTTCTTCACAGTCCAACTCTCACATCCATACATGACCACGGGAAAAACCATAGCCTTGACTAGACGGACCTTGGTTGGCAAAGTAATATCTCTGCTTTTCAATATGCTATGTAGGTTGGTCATAACTTTCCTTCCAAGGAGCAAGCGTCTTTTAATTTCCTGGCTGCAATCAGCATCTGCAGTGATTTTGGAGCCCCAAAAAATAAAGTCTGACACAGTTTCCACTGTTTCCCCATCTATTTCCCATGAAGTGTTGGGACCAGATGCCATGATCTTCGTTTTCTGAATGTTGAGCTTCAAGCTGACCTTTTCACTCTCCTCTTTCCCTTTCATCAAGAAGCCTTTGAGTTCCTCTTCACTTTCTGCCAGAAGGGTGGTGTCATCTGCATATCTGAGGTTATTGATATTTCTCCTGGCAATCTTGATTCCAGCTTGTGCTTCTTCCAGCCCAGCATTTCTCATGATGTACTCTGCATATCAGTTAAATAAGCAGGGTGACAATATACAGCCTTGAAGTACTCCTTTTCCTATTTGGAACCAGTCTGTTGTTCCATGTCCAGTTCTAACTGTTACTTCCTGACCTGCATACAGGTTTCTCAAGAGGCAGGTCAGGTGGTCTGGTATTCCCATGTCTTTCAGAATGTTCTACAGTTTATTGTGATCCACACAGTCAAAGGCTTTGGCATAGTCAATGAAGCAGAAATAGATGTTTTTCTGGAACTCTCTTCCTTTCTCCATGATCCAGCAGATGTTGGCAATTTGATCTCTGGTTCCTCTACCTTTTCTAAAACCTGCTTGAACATTTGGAAGTTCACGGTTCACATATTGCTGAAGCCTGGCTTGGAGAATTTTGAGCATGACTTTACTAGCGTGTGAGATGAGTGCAATTGTGCGGTAGTTTGAGCATTCTTTGACATTCCCTTTCTTTAGGATTGGAATGAAGACAGACCTTTTCCAGTCCTGTGGCCACTGCTGAGTTTTCCAAATTTGCTGGCATATTAAGCCATTTCTTAGACTGGTGTAAAGGGCAACTGAATTCCAAGTCGAACATCTTTAGCTTAGCTTCTAGCTCTGCTGTTACTAACTGTGTAAACCCGGGTAAACCTCTTAACACATCTTTGAATTTCAGTTTCATTATTTGTAAAAGAGTTTCAATACTGTTTATCTGAGGGATACTGTGAGAATTAAATTGATAATATATATTGAAGTATTTTTTCAATTTTAAAAGTCCAGTATAAAGAACAAAACAGACATTTCTCCAAAGAAGACATACAGATGGCTAACAAACACATGAAAAGTTGCTCAACATCACTCAGTATCAGAGAAATGCAAATCAAAACCACAATGAGGTACCATTTCACACCAGTCAGATGGCTGCTTTCCAAAAGTCTACAAGCAATAAATGTTGGAGAGGGTGTGTAGAATAGGGAACCCTTTTACATTGTTGGTGGGAATGCAAACTGATACAACCACTCTGGAGAGCAGTGTGGAGATTCCTTCAAAAACTGGAAATGGAACTGCCATATGACCCAGCAATCGCACTTCTGGGCATACACACCGAGGAAACCAGAATTGAAAGAGACACGTGTAGTCCAGTGTTCATCACAGCACTGTTTATAATAGCCAGGACATGGAAGCAACCTAGATGTCCATCTGCAGATGAATGGATAAGAAAACTGTGGTACATTTACACAAGGGAGTATTACTCAGCAATTAAAAAGAATACATTTGAAACAGTTCTAATGAGGTGGATGAAACTGGAGCCTATTATACAGAAAGAAAAATACCAATACAGTATGCTGCTAAGTCACTTAAGTCGTGTCCGACTCTGTGTGACCCCGCAGACGGAAGCCCACCAGGCTTCCCCATCCCTGGGATTCTCCAGGCAAGCACACTGGAGTGGGTTGCCATTTCCTTCTCCAATGTGTGAAAGTGAAAAAGTGAAGTCGCTCAGTCGTGTCCGACCCTTAGCGACCCCATGGACTGCAGCCTACCAGGCGCCTCCATCCATGGGATTTTCTAGGCAAGAGTACTGGAGTGGCTTGCCATTGCCTACTAATGCACATATATGGAATTTAGAAAGATGGTAACGATAACCTGTATGCAAGACAGCAAAAGAGACACAGATGTATAGAACAGTCTTTTGGACTCTGTGGGAGAGAGCAAGGGTGGGATGATTTGGGAGAATGGCATTGAAACATGTTTATTTTCATATATGAAATGAATCACCAGTCCAGACTTGATACATGATACAGGATGCTTGGGGCTGGTGCACTGGGATGACCCAGAGGGATGATATGGGGAGGGAGGTGGGAGGGGGCTTCAAGATGGGGAACACACATACACCCGGGGCAGATTCATGTCAATGTATGGCAAAACCAATACAATAAGGTAAAGTAATTAGCCTCCAATTAAAATAAATAAATTTTAAAATAAAATAAAATAAAACTCCAATATAGAATGGGATAAAAAGCACACACCCTCTTTAATTACCTAAGTTAAGTTAAACACGTTATGAATGATTCACTGTCCACTGTAAAAGGACATGATACACAGCCTAGATGAATTATGTTATTTTTCTCTCATTCTCCTGGAACAAATAATGTTACATTCATGCAACTATTCAAAATCTACTTGACAGATTTTTAGCTAAAAGTAGTTGTTAAGATTCTTTTTCCTATTTAAAATTGTACTTTTATCACTTCAGAAATGTCATCCTAGGAACACATGATGACAGATGATTGAGGGTTCTACTCTGAAGAATGTAGAAAGGAAATGTATTCTTGATGGAAAAGCAAATTAGAAATATTGGATTCATTAAAAAGCACATCGCTTTTGTGATCTGTCTGTTAGCAACACCTGTCCTACTTAGATGTGATTTATCAGAGCTATCACATCAATGAATTCAGCAGCAGGAAAATTAAATGTACATTAAAATGGGAAACACTCTGATACAAAGGAAATAAAGTTACTAACATGGTCTTGATGAATAAAAAGAATGAAAAGAGTTTGGAAAACAATGAATACTAGAATACTTTTCAATTCAAAAGTATTATTTTTAAGATGAATATGAAATAGAATATATTTTTTATCCTACTTTACTGAGGAAAAATAAACAAATCAAACATAAAGCTTACTACAAAGACACAAAGACACAACGATAGCAAAACAAATGCTAAAGAATTCTATCACTCTTTGATCTCTGCTGTTTCACAATGCATTAAAATAAAGATGAGAGCATGACATCTGGAGCATAAATCTAAAGCGGGTGACATTTGGTCACTTTTGCTGTGGGGATCATGAAAACTGAAAATTCCTCTCAGGAAGAGAGTAATCTCTTTACAAGTCTTCAGTTATTCATCTGATTTAAAAAAATTTTTGTCATCAGTTCAGAAGACCTATAGAACTGGATGGAACCACAGGCTAATTTAAGCATCTTTTTGTTTTGGCACTGTCACAATTTAAAGAGGAAAAATAATATTTGATGTATATAAATTATTGATTATGATTATTCACAGTCATGCGAAAAATTAACTAGTACACCTAGAGTCTGTCTTCAACTTTATTGTGAGGAGGAAAAGCTAATGATAAAATTCAAACATTATATTGTCAGGTTAAAGCTCATATTATAGTTTATAAACAAGTTTTGACACTGTCTGCATCAAAAGTGATTTTGAAAATCCAAGGAAAGTGAATAAATACTGCCAGTGTAACACAACTTGAGATCGTTATAAAACATGTTGCCACTTGAATAGTTTTGACTTTAAGAGGTAACATGGTATGCCCACAGCAGCTGGGCAAAACAACAAGTGGCACCATCTAGGTTCAATAGGTGCACAGGTAACAGAAGTTACCGAGTCTCTTTCACAGTAAGATACGGCAATACCATAGAGAACATTCAGTTCAGTTCAGTTCAGTTCAGTTGTGTCCGACTCTTTGCGACCCCATGAATCACAGCACACCAGGCCTCCCTGTACATCACCAACTCCCGGAGTTCATCCAAACTCATGTCCATCAAGTCAGTGATGCCATCCAGCCATCTCATCCTCTGTCATCCCCTTCTCCTCCTGCCCCCAATCCCTGCCAGCATCAGGGTCTTTTCCAATGAGTCAACTCTTCACATGAAGTGGCCAAAGTATTGGAGTCTCAGCTTCACCACCTGTCCTTCCAATGAACACTCAGGATTGATCTCCTTTAGGATGGACTGGTCGGATCTCCTTACAGGCCAAGGGACTCTCAAGAGTCTTCTCCAGCACCACAGTTCAAAAGCATCAATTCTTCTGCGATCAGCTTTCTTCACAGTCCAACTCTCACATCCATACGTGACCACGGGAAAAACCATAGCCTTGATTAGATGGACCTTTGTTGGCAAAGTAATGTCTCTGCTTTTTAATATGCTATCTAGGCTGGTCATAACTTTCCTTCCAAGGAGCAAGCGTCTTTTAATTTCCTGGCTGCAATCAGCATCTGCAGTGATTTTGGAGCCCAAAAAAATAAAGTCTGACACTGTTTCCCCATCTATTTCCCATGAAGTGTTGGGACCAGATGCCATGATCTTATTTTTCTGAATGTTAAGCTTTAAGCCAACCTTTTCACTCTCCTCTTTCACTTTCATCAAGAGGCTTTTGAGTTCCTCTTCACTTTCTGCCATAAGGGTGGTGTCATCTGCATATCTGAGGTTATTGCTATTTCTCCCAGCAATCTTGATTCCAGCTTGTGCTTCTTCTAGCCCAGCGTTCCTCATGATGTACTCTTCATATCAGTTAAATAAGTAGGGTGACAATATACAGCCTTGACATACTCCTTTTCCTATTTGGAACCAGTCTGTTGTTCCATGTCCAGTTCTAACTGCTGCTTCCTGACCTGCATACAGGTTTCTCAAGAGGCAGGTCAGGTGGTCTGGTATTCCCATCTCTTTCAGCATGTTCCACAGTTTATTGTGATCACACAGTCAAAGGCTTTGGCATAATCAATAAAGCAGAAATAGATGTTTTCCTGGAACTCTCTTGCTTTTCCCATGATTCAGTGGATGTTGGCAATTTGATCTCTGGTTCCTCTGCCTTTTCTAAAACCACTTGAACATCTGGAAATTCATGGTTTATGTATTGCTGAAGCCTGGCTTGGAAAATTTTGAGCATGACTTTACTAGCATGTGAGATGAGTGCAATTGTGCAGTAGTGTGAGCATTCTTTGGCATTGCCTTTCTTTGGGATTGGAATGAAAACTGACCTTTTCCAGTCCTGTTGCTATTTCTGTCCTTTATCGAGCCCATCTTTGCATGAAATGTTCCCTTGGTATCTCTAATTTTCTTGAAGAGATCTCTAGTATTTCCATTCTGTTGTTTTCCTCTATTTCTTTGCATTGATCACTGAGGAAGGCTTTCTTATGTCTCCTTGCTATTCTATGGAACTCTGCATTCAGATGATTATATCTTTCCTTTTCTCCTTTGCTTTTCACTTCTCTTCTTTTCACAGCAATTTATAAGGCCTCCCCAGACAGCCAGTTTGCTTTTTTGCATTTCTCTCCCATGGGGATGATCTTGATCCCTGTCTCGTGTACAATGTCATGAACCTCCATCCATAGTTCTTCAGGCATTCTGTCTGTCAAATCTAGTCTCAAATCTATTTCTCACTTCCACTGTGTAATCATAAGGGATTTGATTTAGGTCATAACTGAATGGTCTAGTGATTTTTTTCTAGTTTCTTCAATTTAAGTCTAGTTTGGCAATAAGGAGTTCATGTTCTGAGCGACAGTCAGCTCCCAGTCTTGTTTTTGCTAACTGTATAGAGCTTTTCCATCTTTGGCTGCAAAGAATATAATCAATCTGATTTCAGCGTTGACCATCTGGTGATGTCCATGTGTAGAATCTTCTCTTGTGTTGTTGGAAGAGGGTGTTTTCTATGACCAGTGTGTTCTCTTGGCAAAATTCTGTTAGTCTTTGCCCTTCTTTATTCTGTACTACAAGGTCAAATTTGCCTGTTACTCCAGGTGTTTCTTGACTTCCTACTTTTGCATTCCAGTTCCCTATAAAGAAAAGGGCATCTTTTTTGGGTGTTAGTTCTAAAACAAAATTACAAACTTTAATTAGTTTTGGAGTGGCCTGATTTCAGGATTGGTCTACTTTTTTTTAAGAGACTACCATGCAGGACACTGGGTGAAGTAAACAGGAATAAAATTAAGCTATAGTTTGTAAGTGGATAGTTTACTGGAAAACAGTCCTTCTTTGTTGGCATATTATATTTATTTGAAAGTTTCTTAAGTTCTCTAAAGCCAGTGCTTCTCATATTTACTTTGATAAGGTCAAATAAATTAATAAATCAAGTAGTGATCTATCTACACTGCTTCACTAATTTTATTCAGCTGTTGCAATTACTGCATTGAAGAAAATGTTGTGCTGAGCAAGTGGAGATTGATTCTCTCTACACCCCGTGTGATTCTTCAGAGTGGTAAGGAAGTCCAAAAAGGAGATAGAACCTTGAAACAACACTTTACAACCATATTTTTAAATATAATGCTCAGAAAGGAGTTGTGTGTCCTGTGCTCAGTCACTCAGTTGTGTCCAACTGTTTGCAACCCCATGGACTGTAGCCTGCCAGGCTCCTCTGTCTATGGAATTTTCCAGGCAAGGAGACTGGAATGGTTGCCTTTTCCTACTCTAGGGGATCTTCCTGACCCAGGGATCAAACCTACATCTCTTGTGTCTTCTGAAATGGCAGGCAGATTTTTTACCACTGCACAATATCCAAAAGAGAGTTGGTTCTCAGTAAATGTTTATTTTAATAAAAGTCTGAACAAATGATGTTTTCACTTAACATGTTATATCAGAAAAATAAATTATAGGTGTGACAAAATAAATATGGAGCTTTGAAAATGATTTATACTGATTTTACTACAAAGTGTTATTATTTGGCTTCCTTAGTGATGATGATAGAGGCATAAAATTGCACTGAAACTGTTCTATTTTCTACAAACAGGTATTAAATATGCATTATAAACTATCTAAATCTGGTTTTAGTTTTAGAAATTGTACAGAAAATTTTCTAGGATTAGTAATAATTACATCTAGATAAACCAAAGCTGTTAGCTATGAGATAACAAGTGAGAAGCTGTTTGAGATCACATAGATGGAAATATGCCTGAGCCATTTCAAACTGGAAGTGTTGGTCATTAACATACCCCTACAAACTCAAGGGTCTTCATGCATTCATATTTTGCAAAGCCTTGAATACTATTTAGATATTTAGTTATCAAATGACTTTCTTTAATTGGCTTAAGGAAGTGTGCCTTACTGGAGAATAAGATAACATTTCAGGTCAAAATATTTTAGGTTGTCTTCTTTTTGGACATAGGATAGAGAACCTGAAGAATATGCACTGGCCTGTGAATTGGACTAAGAATAAGGACTAGATTTTTGTTCTTTGACTGTTTTCATTGTTGCAATTCTTTTCTTCAGGAGCACATGGTCTATTTTCTTCATATATTAAACTTAAAAGCAGATGACTTCTGAGAGATGTCTTCTGTAAAATTTTCATCTGTCAGCACACTTGTGGAAATTGTTTTTCCTTTCTGCTATAAGGCAGCACTTTAATGTACACATATATAGCATTTTCATACCCTGGCACCTAATTCCCAATTTGCATGATAACTACATCATAATAGCATATAGAGATATTAAGAAAAAATAACTTGAATTGCTTATAACTCCAAAATTGAAGAGATGATATAAAAGCACTGTTGACTGGAAAACAGCTCTATTATCCCCTTCAGGCAGAGTTGTGATGAAGGCTTAATGGCTTATAAATGTTAGAACTTTCTTTATCCAATAAGATTAGGGTATATTTCTTTTCTTCTTACCAAGATTCCCTGTGACTGGTTGCACAGCCTTTAGAAGGTGTCAGAAAATTTCCAGTCCTGAACTCAGGCTTAGGAGTCCTGTTAGCTGTGGAGTATACATCCTAGTAGGAGGAGGAAGTTCCAGAGAGGTCTGTTCCATTACCTTTTGACACTACTCTGTCAATTTCCTATTAGTATGTTGTGCATACTTTCAGAGCACATTTTGTGTGCATGAATTTCTTTCCTCACACCTAGAAGCTGAGCCATGGAATTGCCTTGCTCATGGGAATTCTCTTTTAGGTTGGCTTTTCAACCAGTGCCTCTGGTCCTCCTTGTTTAAGTTCAGTACTTTTACTCATGAGAAAGTATATCCTCACGTATCAGGAGGAATGAAGGAAGCTGTGTTTCCTTCTGGTGATTGACTTGCAGTTGAGGTCTCTGTTGATAAGAACAGAAGCAGAGTTAATCTTGCATTATCCTCTGCACCTAATATAACTAAATGCTCAGGTAGTATGGAGCCCTCAAAGACATTCCTTGACATCCTAATAGTGACAAAAGAAGACAGGAAGGCTTGGAGGTCCGATAAACGTCACACGTAATTTCTCTAAGAAGTCCTCTGCATTCCCCATCTAACTGAGCTGGAGTGTTTGTAAACACAGATTTCTGTACCCTCTTCATGAATTACTAAATCAGAATCCCTGTTGCTGAGGCTTTGATGAGGGGTATCCTAGATAATTTGTTAAGCACACTAAAGTTTGAGGAGAACTTCTTTCAGACTCCTATTAGATTATAGTAGTTGCCAGTGTTTTGTGGAAAAGTTATGGAAATCTAAGCCTCTGCATAGAACATTAGAGCAGCTAGATAGATTTTAATTCCTATTTCTTTGCCAGCAGCTGATCCAGGTATGCTAGGTTAGCCTGCAAGAAAGCAATCTTAATTTCTGTCAATCACAAGATTTGTGTATTATTTATCATAAAGCCCAATAAATGATTTCATGATTTGATGCTTGTCAGCATAATTTTGTTGTTTTATTTCATGTCAGTCCTTGTCCATGTTCACAAATCCTCAGGCTTAATAGTTTATTTTTCTTTGTCTAATAGCATGGTTACTTCCACAGAAGAACAATATTAAACAGTCACAGGTTCAAAAATTAAACTATTCTATATCCTTTTTATCTTTAATCTCTGAGTGAAGAAGATCTTGGCAATGAAAAAATCAAATTTTCTAGTTATATATGGAATAAAATATTTTATATATTTGTACCCTCTACTACTTGTTCCTCAGGATTTCCAGTTAATATCAGTTTCTTGTGATTATTTCTGCTTCAGAGAGACAATGATATTCTTTCACTATCTTTTCAAAATATGCTGTTGATCATCAGGTAATATGTGTTTTACTAAGTTACATACTAAGTTGTTTTTTTAATTTTAATTATTTTAATTAGAATACAATTGCTTTACAATATTGTGTTAGTTTCTGCTGTACAACAAAGTGAATCAGCCATATGTATACATATATCCCCTCTCTCTTGAGCCTGCCTCCCACGTGCTCCATCCCACCCCTCTAGGCCATCACAGAGCATGGAACTGAGCTCCCTGTGGTATACAGAAGATTCCCACTCCCTGTGGTAGTGTAAACATGTCAGTTCTACTCTCTCAATTCATCCTATCACCCGTTCTCCCACCCTGTATCCACATATCTTTTCTCTATGTTTGTATTTCCTAATTTGTCTTCATCATGTAGCTAAACAGTGACTTTTGTACTATGTCCCCTTTGTCATCTTTTATGGTGTGTATTTCATTTTTTCATTACAGGTAGCATTGAACATTAAACAATGTTTAATAAACAGTGATTATTTAAATGCTGCAATATGCTCCTAGGCCACATGTAGTACATTTTATATAAATTGTTATATATTTATAAGATATAACTTTTATGTAGAAGAATAAAGTCTCTATATTTACATAGTATTTGTTTAAAGTCTGCCCTGTCAACTTTACTTTTTTCCATAATTGTGTATTCTATGAATTTTCAATTTAGAAGCTTTATTTTCAGAGCCAGTGTTGGATGATCCTGCATGATGCAAAATAACAGTCACTTTCTTAACTGTGCCTATCTTTTGAATGCATACAATCAAACCACAGTTATATTAATATACTCTTTCAACACATATGACAATTACAGCAAACTATTTATATAAATTTTTCTTTGTGATTTTGGGGAGTTATTTTGTCTCTTATCAGTAATTTCTTGTATACCAAATGATGGCATGCATCTATGAATTCATTCATTCAAAAAATATGCTGAGAAGTTACTTTTTCTGAACATCATGCTGGGTAGTGAAGACTGAAAGATAAAGAAGTTGTTTTTTTTTTTTCTGCCATATATGTGTCTTTGTTTCTTTATATTTATTTCCTCCTATGCACATTCATGCTTCACATTGTGTATGGATCTAGATCTAGAATTTACAAAATTTTAGAAACTCTTAACCTCAAAACACATTAAATATTATACCCTTTGAATTATGAATTTCACTTCTATGAATCTTTCCTAAGGAAACAGATTTTATTACTCCAATCAAGAAAAGGGAAATTCATGTGTTTGAAATGGAGAGAATTTAATATAGTGTAATATTAGTAGTTACAAAAGTGCTAGTAAGGATAAAGTGCAGAAAAGAACACAGAGGGAGATGAAAAGCAAAAGAAAGAAGGGATGAGATCTAGAAACAGGCAGTTAAGCAAGTCCCTGGATATTAGTCTGCACCTGCTGCTATGCTGTTGGAGGTACTGTCACAGTTGGGTCTGTATTTACTAAAGAGATACTTATTTGTCCAAGGCTATAGCCACCAAAAAATTATTACTCTTCTTATCACTAGGACAATTTTCAGCAAGAGCCTGCAACTGCCACACTGTAGGAAATAGAATTATGAAGTTTCTCTTTTCCTTTATCTTAAGATTTCCCACCAGCCTTTTCTGTTGGCAGAATATAACAGGAAATCCTCAGCTAAAGGCTTCCCTACTGGCTCAGTGGTAAAAAACACGCCTGTCAAAGACCTGAAAGGCACAGGTTCCACCCCTGGGTTGGGAAGATTCCCTGGAGGAGGGCATGACACCCACTCCAATATTCTTGCCTGGAGATTCATGGACAGAGGGGCCTTGCAGGTTACAGTCCATAGGGTCACAAAGATTCAGACAAGACTGAAGCGACTTAACATGCATGCATGCATGCATCATCAGCTAAAGGATCCTGGTAACTGTAGTTTCAGACCCGTGGACTTAGCAGTACAGGGCAACATGTGTAGGACTGAGAGACAACAGTTAAACAAACAAAAAAAAGGCACTTAGATGTGGAAATTATATAACAAGAACTACTTATTAGGCCAATTAATGAAATAAAAACATGTATTTTTAACATGAGGAAAACAGTTAAAGTGTATGATTGCCCCACAGCTAAATATTCTTTAAATACAAAAAGTCATATATTAAAACAAACTGTATTGACAAAGGCAAATATAATTGCAGGATCTAATTAACAGAGAAGAAAAACAGTTCTGAGATGTATGTGAAAAATCTAGTTATCTATCTTCATAATCTGGAATGTACAATTTAAAGTTAATAATTGTTGTTAGCTTCACATAGAAGGAGAATGAATAAACTGTGTTTTATTTTTTACATTTTCCTTAGTTTACGAAATTTTTCTGTAATGAGTATGTATTATATTCAGAGTTCCAAAAATCATTTCACAACTTGCATATAGCCAATCCCCTCTTAGACATTATGCTAAGTATTGCATAATGAACTTATCTGCATTTCCTTCTGTAGAACCTAAATTAGTTATTCTAATTTTTACATTAATTATGCTTGTCTTTTCTCCCTCTTGAAAACTAATGTCACTTCAGAATGAACACATATGAAAGTATTGTATATAGCAGCCCAAGAATATAAAATTTGGGGAAATTTACCTTACATTGAGAAAAGGGTAATTATTTATTATTATTTTTGCTAATGAGAAAGAGGACAGGAAGGTTAAATGTGAGGTTTGAGACAATCTGATCCTCTGATTAAAATTCAAAAAGTGATTAAACTATTGATAATAATTGAAAAGTAGAAATAAGAGTTGACCAACCATCTGTAGTAAAAATTTAAAAAGAAGAAAAGGAATCAGAAACCTGAGAGTAAAAATGTTTAATTAGGAATATAGGAACATGGATATTACTATGCTCAACATGTATCATAATCCTGTTCCTAACAGTGAAACTCCAATACTTTGGCCACCTCATGCGACGACTTGACTCACTGGAAAAGACTCTGATGCTGGGAGGGATTGGGGGTGGGATGAGACAGGGATGACAGAGAATGAGATGGCTGGATGGCATCACTGACTCGATGGACATGAGTTTGAGTGAACTCCGGGAGTTGGTGATGGACAGGGAGGCCTGGCGTGCTGTGATTCATGGGGTTGCAAAGAGTCGGATATGACTGAACAACTGAACTGAACTGAACAGTGAAACTATTTAGGTGTTAAACAGAGAATAATAAAAAAAAATACACTCTTTGGAATAGCCTAATAATTTATGAGAAGTTCAGGAATAAAACTCTTTTGGGTCAGAGAAAGTAGATCAAGTTCTCTTTTGTTATTGCTCAGTCACTAAATCATGTCTGATGTTTTTGCAACCCCATGGACTGCAGCACAGCAGGCTTCCCTATCCTCCTCTATTTGCCAGAGTTTGCTCATATTCATGTCCATTGATTTGGTGATTCTATCTAATCATTTCATACTCTGCCGCTCCCTTCTCCTATTGCCCTCAATCTTTCCCATCATCAGAGTCTTTTCCAATGAGTTAGATCTTTACATCAGATGTCCAAAGTATTGGAACTTCAACTTCAGCATCAGTCCTTCCAATGAATATTCAGGGTTGAATTTCTTTAGGATGGACTGGTTTGATCTTGCAGCTCAAGAGACTCCCAAGAGTCTTTGACAGCACCACAATTCAAAAGTATGAATTGTTTGATGTTCAGCCTTCTTTATGGTCCAACTCTCACATCTGCATGTGACTATATCTTTGACTATACATACCTTAGTTGGCAAAGTAATGTCTCTGCTTTTTAATATGCTGTCTAGGTTGCTCATTGCTTTCCTTCCAAGGAGCAAGCATCTTTTAATTTCAAGGCTTCAGTCACCATCAACAGTGATTTTGGAGCCCAAGAAAATAAAATTTGTCACTGTTTCTGCTTTTTTCCCCTTCTATTTGCCATGAAGTGATGGGACTGATGCCATGATCTTAGTTTTTTGAATGTTGAGCTTTAAGTCAGCTTTTTCACTTTCCTCTTTCACACTCATCGAGAGGAACTAAGCTTCCTCTTCACTTTCTGCCATTTCTTCATGCATCACGGCTTTGCTGTGGTGAAGAGGCTTAAGTAACTCAGTGAAGCTATGAGCCATGCGTTGCAGGGCAACCCAAGACAGACGGTTCATAGAGAAGAGTTCTGACCAAAAACGATCCACTGGAGAAGGGAATGGCAAACCATTCCAGTATTCTTGCCGCGAGAACCCTATGAACAATATGAAAAGGTAAAAAGCTCTCTGTTAAGAGGTAGCAACTACACGACAGGGTGGATTTAGAGAGTTTTAATTATTGCAGTAATTAAAAGTAGCTTATTAAATTACATACTGTTTAACATATAATAATAATGCCTGATTAGTATGTGCCTGTTATGCCATGTGCTGTTGTAAGCACTTTAGTTATCACGTCATCCTTGTAAGGTATGTTTTTATTGCTTCCATTACACTAGTAAGGACACTGAGGTGAAGAGTGAAGAAAAAACTTGACCCAGGTCACATAACTAGTAAGCAGTGGGTCCAGGATTAAAATTTAGACACATAGACTGTGGAGGTTTGCAGTCACTGCCCCACTGTCCCGCAGCTAGATTAGTAGGTGTGCAGGAGATGGGGACACATTGCCTAATGCAGAGCATACAACCTAAGTTATGTCTTAACTCATATACATTTTACTAATTATCATTTTGTCACTTGTTATCATTAGAAAAGGTAAATTATATTCTGACTGGCAAACCAATCAATTTCAATCAGCTAAACTTTCCTTAGTGATAAACTAAGCTTTTCTCACGACTAAAACACTTTTGCTTTCTGTGATATGTTGGCCATTTCTTAAAGAGGAAACACATTGAAGAGGAAACACATTTGCTTATAGTCTACTGTGTCAAAATTCTGTGATTTTCTATTCAAATACACTTTGTCTATGACCTCTACTTATCTCTTGGGGAAGACAAAGAATGTAAGTGTATTTTAACTACAAGAACACATGGTATTATGGCTCTAAGAGTCAGAAGTGTGTACACACACATACCTTAAAATAAAAATTTCTGTTATTTCCTAAACTATGTAAGTCAATGTACTAAAATAGTGTTCATTTAATTTATGTTTATATGATGCTTTAAATTTCCTTTTTCTGGAAATCAAAGATAGTTATTAAAATTCTGAGATTTATTTTAACCAAAAAGAAATTCTACCCATATTTTAAAAACATTTGATTAGAGTTTGCCTTTTCACAGAGGTAAATTTGATATTCCCTGGGAGCAAATATTCTGAGAATTCATCTTACTCTTTGTGGAGATACAACTAATGGTGGATATACTTCTATGTGCTAAGCTGTTGTCTCCACAATTTTGCTTATTTATCTGGCATGGTAAAAATGCTCCCATTTTGCACAATGCTAATTTTTCAACCCCTATTTTCCCAAAAGTGTTCCACCACAACTAATGTCATCATTATTAAATGTTTATTGAATCTCCTCTTTGTGCCACGTTTTGAGAACTCAAGCAGGTATAAATCAGATGCTCCTTCTGTAAGGAACCAAAGCACACAAAACACTGTCAGAAATATATTTTGTTTGAAATGTGCAAGTTAGATTCTATTGCCAAAACCTTTAAGGAATATTCCAAATCCTTTGGCTTAAATATTGTTGAAGTGAATGAAGTAGATCAAAATCTAAGAGATCTTTAGTTCTTATTATGTGCTAAGGTTTTTCTAGGTGATTAATATATAGTAATTTTCCTGTGTAATCTTTACAAAACTCATAGAATGTGGTTTTCTGCTTTGCAAGTGAGGGTAAAGGAAGGTCTTACACAGATGAAATGACTGGACAAAGTCACACATCAACTGAATGGCACAGGTGAGATTTGATCAAAGATGATTTACCTCCACAGTCTATTTTCTTGTCACTACATGGTTTAAAAATTTAGACACGCTGATGAAAATTAAATTCCTTTGGTTGTATAGGGAAAAGAGTTTCTTGAGAACTAATTAAAATGAAAATCTGAACTGCAACAAAAGTCAGTTAACTAACTGAAAGCTCTTGTTAGCTTGGGAGAAGCATAGATCCAGAAAACCAAGTGTTTAAATGAGAGACACTATTACTGATAGAAAGTTGATTAAAACTTTCTACTTCATGGGTAAATGAACTAAATATATACAATTAATGATGAATTATCACATGTTAACACATGATAGCTAATACCTTAGAATGTAAGATAAGTTGGCTATGCATTTGTGAATAGAGGAGAATATTTACAGGGGAAAAGACCAATGCTCAAAGACTTAACACATTTGTTTCTGAAGGAACTGGGAGAGCAAAATATAGACAGTTCCTAACCAGGGATTAGAACTTAGATGCCTTGTTTTTATTTTGATATCAAAGACAAAAATATATTTAGGTTTCGCTGACAAAATATATACTTAGGTTTCAACCTTATCACAATTGCTGGTACCTGTTCCTGAGTTTTTCAGTTCAGTTCAGTTGCTCAGTCGTGTCTGACTCTCCGCGACCCCATGAATCACAGCACACCAGGCCTCCCTGTCCATCACCAACTCCCGGAGTTCACTCAAACTCATGTCCACAGAGTCGGTGATGCCATCCAGCCATCTCATTCTCCGTCGTCCCCTTCTCCTCCCGCCCCCAACCTTTCCCAGCATCAGAGTCTTTTCCAGTGAGTCAACTCGTCGCATGAGGTGGCCAAAGTATTGCAGTTTCAGTTTTAGCATCAGTCCTTCCAATGAACACCCAGGATTGATCTCCTTTAGAATGGACTGGTTGGATCTCCTTGCAGTATAAGGGAGTCTCAAGAGTCTTCTTCAACACCACAGTTCAAAAGCATCGATTCTTCGGCGATCAGCTTTCTTCACAGTCCAACTCTCACATCCATACATGACCATGGGAAAACCATTGCCTTGACTAGACGGACCTTGGTTAGCCTGAGTTTTTAAATAGCCATTATTTTGCAATAACTTCATTTGTTATTGGAGTATGATTGCTTCTCTCCTTGAACATTTCATCTAGCTGTGACCATCTCTGATGTGTTTGTTTCTACTGTACAACAAAGTGAACCAGCTCTGTGTATACATATATTCCCTTCCTCTTGAGCCTCCCTCCCACACCCACCCCTATCTCACCCATATAGGTCATCACAGAGCTCCAAGCTGAGCTCCCTGTGCTATACATTAGGTTCCCATTAGCTATCTATTTTACTCATGGTAGTCTATATATGTCAGTGTTAATCTCCCAATTCCTCTCACCCTCCTCTTCTGTCCGGCATGTCCATGTGTCTATTCTCTATGTCTGCATCTCTATTCCTGACCCTAAAATAGATTCATTTGTACCATTTTTCTAGATTTCACATATATGCATTAATATGCAATATTTGGTTTCCTCTTTCTCACTTACTTCACTCTGTGTGACAGATTCTAGGGCCATCCACATCTCTACAAATTACTTAATTTCATTCCTTTTATGACTGAGTAATATTCCATCAAATATATGTACCACATCTTTATCCATTCACCTGTTGATGTACATTTAAGTTGATTCCCTATCCTGGCTATTGTAAAGAGTGCTGCAATAAACACTGGGGTACACATGCCCTTTTGCATTTTGGTTTTCTCAGGGTATATGACCAGTAGTGGGATTGCTGGGTCATATGGTACTAGCTCCATACTCCCTGAATCCTGCTTCTTTCCCTGGACACTTAATCGAGCTCTGATTCCCTCACCATAGAACCGATGGAACTCTGTACATTCTTGACCATAGTGTCACAGAATTTTGGCCATGATTATTGTCCATTAAAAGTTGTGCCACTCACCTATCCATGATACATTGCAAATGGCTTTTTCTCCCTTAAGAGTTGCTAAATTCAGTGTGGATCCTGATCTTGACTTCCTTTCTCCTGTCCTGGGCCCGTTTCACATCTCTATGATGTTACTATTCACAATTAGAATGAATTCATTTTACTTTACTATCTAAAATCTTAACAAAAAGATACTTATATGGCATTTGCAATGCATGAGCACATTTTTAAATTACACCTCATTTGTAGGTCACCTGTATATTTCTTGTTTTAAATTGAATTGATAAATATATGTAATCTTCCATACTGGATCATATATATATAAATATATACACACACACACATATGTGGATATGGATATATATAAATGATATTTCTAATATAAGTGATTATACACTTGAATTGAAATTTTAGAAACCAATACAGAAAATTAAATTTGTAAAATAAACATTGTAGTATCAAATACTGTTGTTTCAAATTTATCGTAGTGACGTTTGAAAGGAAAGATATTAAATAAGATATGTACATAGGTTTGGCAGAGATTTGGGGGATTTTGAATATTTTCAAGGACTGCATAGATAGGAGGCACAGATAGGCTCTTTTTCTTTTTCCTAGAATTTTATTTGAAATTTATGGTGTATAGAGACCTGATCACTACCTTCAGAATATTTGTTGAATTTTGAGGCATCTAGTATAATAAATAGAATGGGGGAGGAAAAAAGCAGTATCAAGGACAAAAAATGTTCCTGAGAAAATGAAATAACAATTAGAACACTTTCAAGTAAATTTGTAAGCAAGTTTGAAATCCATTGTTTGAGGTAGTATAAACTACATGCAGGTTAGCACAGGTGAAAGAAAAGGTGGAACCCACGTTATCCACAATACAATTAGTAAAAGGAAATCAGGTCAGAGACATCTTTGAATTACCCACTGTTAAATTAATTAAGAAAGGAACTCATCAGTTTGAGGTGACTCTAATGCCATGGTGGCATATGTAAACAAACCAATACCTAAGCCTGTAAAGGCATAACCATGAGGAAGCCAAATGCTGAGACAACAAATCACAACCAACCAACTAAACTTTAAGCTATAATCAACCAGTAATTTCCTTTCTTTGCTTCCTCACTTCCCCTATACCTCTTGGGGCGGTGGGCAGGGTGGGCAGCACTTTGAACCACTTTCAGTTTGGAGCTACCCAATTAGGATAGAGTTTTGTTCAAATAAACTCTTGAATGTTTTAAAATGCCTCAGTTTACCTCTTAACACCATCAGTTGCTATAACTATTGGCCAAAGATTTTACCAAGTTTCTAGTGAATAGGAAGAGTTAGAGATAATTAGGGCTCATAAATTGGAAATTTCTATGTCAAGGAAGAATCTATAAGAAAATTCTGTGAGGACCATTAACAAGAGGGGATCCATCTATGTGGCTGTGCATGACTCCAACTTACAGTCAAATCCTCTACAATTGCAGTGCTTCAGTATGTGATTAAAGATACGGTAGTTTGTTGTTTTATTACCAGTAAGATTTTACTGATAAGTTATTTGTCTTAGTTTTGCCTTCATGATTAGGCAATCTATGACTGTCCTCACTATAAGGCATGCATGCGTGTGTGCTAAGTCCCTTCAGCCATGTCTGACTCTGCGCTTCCCTAGGATGGTAGTCCGCCAGCCTCCTCTGTCCATGGGATTCTCCAGGCAAGAATAATGGAGTGGGTTGTCATTTCCTCCTTCAGGAGATCTTCCCAGGGATCCATCCCACGTCTCTTATATCTCCTGCATTGGCAGGTGAGTTCTTTACCACTAGTGCCACCTGGGAAGTACTATTAAGGCATTTGAAGACAAACAAGCAGATTTTCAATAAGTAAATTCTGGAGAGGAAAGGCCGACAGGATACCTATATATTTTCATACGTATGTACACAGATGAGCTCAGTGGAAATAACTGAATTATGCAAAACAAAAAGTTTATGTGAAGAGAGATGAAAATGCATTTTAAAGTGTTAATGAGCTATTATTTATTTAAAATAAAATATAAACAATAATTTCAAATTTATTAAAATACTTCCAGCAATATTAATAGCAATAAAAACTTGCTGCTAAGAAAATAGTAATGCTTTTATAAATGAAAAATGCATACTGAAATATCTTTTGTAAGGAAATTAATTATGCTTTCAAATAGTACAGGATACCTAGAGATATGTTGTAAAAAACAAGATAATTGAGATGATGGTATGACTAAAATTGAGCTTCCCTGGTAGCCCAGAGTGTAAAGAATCTACCTGCAATGCAGGAGACCCTGGTTCGATCAATGGGTGGGGAAGATTCCCTGTAGAAGGGATAGGCTGCTGACTCCAGTATTCTTGCCTGGAGAATTCCATGGAGAGGAGCCTGGTGAGCTATAGTCCATGGGGTCACAAAAAGCTGGACATGACCAAGTGATTTTCATTTTTCATGACTAAAATCTTGGCATCTGGTCCCATCATTCATTGCAAATAGAAAGGAAAATGGTAGTGACAGATTTTATTTTCTTTGGCTCCAAAATTACTGCTGATGGTGACTGCAGCCATGAAATTAAAAACACGTGCTCCTTCGAAGGAAAATTATGAAAAAGCTAGACAGCGTGTTAAAAAGCAGAGACATTACTTTGCCACCAAATGTCCATATAGTCAAAGATATGGTTTTTCCAGAAGTCATGTATGGATGTGAGAGTTGGACCATAAAGAAGGCTGAGTGCCAAAGAATGGATCCTTTTAATTGTGGTCCTGGAGAAGATTTTTGAGTCCCTTGAACTTTAAGGAGATCAAACCAGTCAATCCTAAAGGAAATCAACCCTGAATAGTTATTGGAAGGACTGATGCTGAAGCTGAAGCTACAGTATTTTGGCCACGTGATGTGAAGAGCTGACTCACTGGAAAAGATCCTGATGCTGGGAAAGATTGAGGGCAGGAAGAGGTGGGGAAAACAGTGGATGAGATAATTTGATAGTGTCACTGACTCAATGGACATGAATTTGAGAAACTCCAGGAGACAGTGGATGGAGGACAGGGATGCCTGGTATGCTGCAGTCCATGGAGTCGAGAAGAGTCAGACATGACTTAGCAACTGAACAACACCAACAATGACTATGTCATTAACTTTTAATTCTTTTATATAATTCCTAGTCTTCTATTAATATTCTGTTTTGTTCCATGGACATAACTTTGAATTTGTATTTTCCAATAATTTTAATTATGTATGCTTATGAACATTACCAAATCCTTTTAAAAACAGCTTCCTACATGGCTCAGTGGTAAAGAATCCACCTGCCAATGCAGGAGACATGGGTTCAATTCCTGGGTTGGGAAGATCCCCTTGAGTAGGAAATGACAACACACTCCAGTATTCTTGCCTGGAGAATTCCATGGATAGTAGAAACTGGCAGGCTACAGCCTGTGGGTTCACAAAGAGTTGGACACGACTGAACACACATGTGTAAACATCCATACACCTTTATTATTTTTTATGCAACTAATTATCAAAGAAAGAATGATGTATATTTGGTGCCCCGATATGAAATGATTTTTAAGACACAGTGTTAACTGAGAAAAAAATTTAAAGTCAACCAATAAATATTTACAATATTGAATTCTTTGTGTGTTGCTCCAATATCCTGAAGCTACAGAAAGCAAAGGAGGGGGATAAAAAGCAAAGTTCTCAAACCATAACCTATAGATGGAAGGGAGAGTAGACCAGGTCTCAAGAGAGCTCCTTATTAGAGAAGAATTGAATAAGTATATTAACTCAAGATAAAGGAGTTCATACATAAAATAGTAGACATAGACTGAAATTAATGAAAATTTCAAGTACATCAGAAAAATCTGAGCATTAAAACAGCAACATTAAGGCCATATATAAGCCTACAGCAAACATTATTCTCAATGGTGAAAAAATGAAGGCATTCCCCATAAGATCAGGAACAAGACAAGGGTGTCCACTTTCATCACTATCATTCAACATAATTTTGGAAGTCTTAGTTACAGCAATCAGAGAAGAAAAAGAAATAAAATGTACCCAGATCGGAAAAGAAGAAGTAAAGCTCTCACTGTTTGCAGATGGAACGATACTGTACATAGAAAACTAAAGATACTATCAGAAAATTACTAGAGATGATCAGTGAATTTAGCAAAGTTGCAGGATACTAAATCAATACACAGAAATCACTTGTGTTTCTTATACTAACAATAAAAAATCAGAGAGAGAAATTAAGGAATCAGTTCCATTCACCATTGCAACAAATGAATAAAATATCTAAGAATAAACTTACCTAAGGAGACAAAAGCAGAGACATTATTTTGCCAACAAAGGTCCGTCTAGTCAAGGCTATGGTTTTTCCAGTGGTCACGTATGGATGTGAGAGTTGGACTGTGAAGAAAGCTGAGCACTGAAGAATTGATGCTTTTGAACTGTGATGTTGGAGAAGACTCTTGAGAGTCCCTTGGACTGCAAGTCCATTCTAAAGGAGATCAGTCCTGGGTGTTCATTGGAAGGACTGATGCTAAAGCTGAAGCTCCAATATTTTGGCCACTTCATGTGAAGAGTTGACTCACTGGAAAAGATTCTGATGCTGGGAGGGATTGGGGGCAGGAGGAGAAGGGGATGACAGAGAATGAGATGGTTGGATGGCATCACTAACTCGATGGACATGAGTTTGAATGAACTCTGGGAGTTAGTGGTGGACAGGGAGGCCTGGCGTGCTGCGATTCATGGGGTCTCAAAGAGTCGGACAGGACTGAGCAACTGAACTGAACTGAACTAAAGGAGACAAAGGAACTGTACAGAGAAAATTGTAAGACACTGATGAAAGAAATCAAAGATGACATAAACAGGTGGAAAGATATTCCATGTTCCTGGGTAGGAAGAATCAATATTGTGAAAATGACTATATTATCTAACACAATCTACAGATTCAATGTGATCCCTATCAAATTACCAATGGCACTTTCCACAGAACTAGAAGAAAAAGTTTCACAATTCATACAGGAACACAAAAGACCCTGAATAGCCACAGTAGTCTTGAGAAAGAAGAATGGAGCTGAAGGAATCAACCTTCCTGATTTCACATAATACTACAAAGCTACAATCATCAAAACAGTATGGTACTGGCACAAAAACAGAAATAAAGACCAATGGCGCAAGATAGACAAGAATTAAACCCATGCATCTATCAGTTCAGTTCAGTTCAGTCGCTCAGTCGTGTGCAACTCTTTGCGACCCCATGGACTGCAGTACGCCAGGGCTCCCTGACCATCACCAACTCCCGGAGGTGACTCAAACTCATGTCCATTGAGTCAGTATTGCCATCTAAACCACCTCATTCTCTGTTGTCCCCTTCTCCTCCCATCTTCAATCTTTCCCAACATCCAGGTGTTTTCTTTTTTTTTTTTCAGGTTAAATATGATTCCAGTTTTAAATATAAAAATAATTGGTGATTCCTTTGTAAATAATGAAGCCATTTTAATTTGCACAAAATCATTAATTCCAAATGTGTTGATTGAATAGGTACTTTGCCAAAGCTTGTTTTTTTTGTTTTTTTTTTTACTTTACATTATTGTATTGGTTTTGCAATACATTGACATGAATCCGCCACGGGTGTACATGTGTTCCCCATCTTGATCCCCCCTCCCACCTCCCTCTCCATCCCATCCCTCTGGTTCATCCCAATACACCAGCACCAAGCATCCTGTACAAAAACAAGAGATCTCTTCAAGAAAATTCGAGATTCCAAGGGAACATTTCATGCAAAGATGGGCTCGATAAAGGACAGAAATGGTATTTACCTAACAGAAGCAGAAGATATAAAGAAGAGGTGGCAAGAATACACAGAAGTACTGTACAAAAAAGATCTTCACGACCAAGATAGTCACGATAACGTGATCACTGACTTAGAGCCAGACATCTTGGAATGTGAAGTCAAGTGGGCCTTAGAAAGCATCACTACGAACAAAGCTAGTGGAAGTGATGGAATTCCAGTTGAGCTATTTCAAGTCTTGAAAGATGATGCTGTGAAAGTGCTGCACTCAATATGACAGCAAATATGGAAAACTCAGCAGTGGCCACAGGACTGGGAAAGGTCAGTCTTCATTCCAATCCCAAAGAAAGGCAATGCCAAAGAATGCTTAAACTACTGCACAATTGCACTCATCTCACACGCTAGTAAAGTCATGCTCAAAATTCTCCAAGCCAGGCTTCAGCAATATGTGAACCGTGAACTCCCAGATGTTCAAGCAGGTTTTAGAAAAGGCAGAGGCACCAGAGATCAAATTGCCAACATCCGCTGGATCACAGAGAAAGCAAGAGAGTTCCAGAAGAGCATCTATTTCTGCTTCATTGACTATGCCAAGCCTTTGACTGTGTGGATCACAATAAACTGTGGAAAATTCTGAAAGAGATGGGAATCCCAGACCACCTGACCTGCCTCTTGAGAAACCTGTATGCAGGTCAGGAAGCAACAGTCAGAACTGTACGTGGAACAACAGACTGGTTCCAAATAGGAAAAGGAGTACGTCAAGGCTGTATATTGTCACCTTGCTTATTTAACTTCTATGCAGAGTACATCATGAGGGACGCTGGGCCGGAAGAAGCACAAGCTGGAATCAAGATTGCTGGGAGAAATAGCAATAACCTCAGATATTCAGATGACACTACCTTATGGCAGAAAGTGAAGAGGAACTCAAAAGCCTCTTGATGAAAGTGAAAGAGGAGAGTGAAAAGGTTGGCTTGAAGCTCAACATTCAGAAAACAAAGATCATGGCATCTGGTCCCCTCACTTCATGGGAAATAGATGGAGAAACAGTGGAAACAGTGTCAGACTTTATTTTTGGGGGCTCCAAAATCACTGCAGATGGTGATTGCAGCCATCAAATTAAAAGATGCTTACTCCTTGGAAGGAAAGTTATGACCAACCTTGATAGTATATTTAAAAGCAGAGACATTACTTTGCCAACCAAGGTCCGTCTAGTCAAGGCTATGGTTTTTCCCGTGGTCATGTATGGATGTGAGAGTTGGACTGTGAAGAAAGCTGATCGCCGAAGAATTGATGCTTTTGAACTGTGGTGCTGGAGAAGACTCTTGAGAGTCCCTTGTACCGCAAGGAGATCCAACCAGTCCATTCTAAGGGGGATCGATCCTGGGTGTTCATTGGAGGGACTGATGCTGAAGCTGAAACTGCAATACTTTGGCCACCTCATGTGACGAGGTGACTCACTGGAAAAGAAAAGACTCTGATGCTGGGAAAGGTTGGGGGCAGGAGGAGAAGGGGACGACCGAGAATTAGATGGCTGGATGGCATCACCGACTCTGTGGACATGAGTTTGAGTGAACTCCGGGAGTTGGTGATGGACAGGGAGGCCTGGAGTGCTGTGATTCATGGGGTTGCAGAGAGTCGGACACGACTGAGCGACTGAACTGAACTGAACTGAGCATCCTGTGTCATGCATTGAAACGTTGGAGATTCGTTTCACATATGATAATATACATGTTTCAATGCCATTCTCCCAAATCATCCCACCATCTCCATGTCCCACAGAGTCCAAAAGACTATTCTATACATCTGCATCTCTTATGCTGTCTGATATACAGGGTTATCGTTATCATCTTCCTAAATTCCATATATATGCATTAATATACTGTATTGATATTTTTCTTTCTGGCTTACTTCACTCTGTATAATAGGCTCCAGTTTCATCCACCTCATTAGCACTGATTCAAATGTATTCTTTATAATTGTTGAGTAATACTCCATTGTGTATATGTACCATAGCTTTCTTATCCATTCGTCTGCAGATGGACATCTAGGTTGCTTCCAGGTCCTGGCTATTATAAACAGTGCTGCGATGAACATTGGAGTACATGTGTCTCTTTCAATTCTGGTTTCCTCAGTGTGTATGCCCAGGAGTGTGATTGTTGGGTCGTATGCCAGTTCTCTTTCCAGTTTTTTTAAGGAATCTCCAGACTGTTCTCCATAGTGGTTGTACTAGTTTGCATTCCCACCAACAGTGTAAGAGGGTTCCCTTTTCTCCACACCCTTTCCAGAATTTATTGCTTGTAGACTTTCAGATAGCAGCCATTCTGACTGGAGTGAAATGGTACCTCACTGTGGTTTTGATTTGCATTTCTCTGATTATGAGTGATGTTGAGCATCTTTTTATGTTTTTGTTAGTCATCTGTATGTCTTCTTTGGAGAAATGTCTGTTTAGTTCTTTGGCCCATTTTTTGATTGGGTCGTTTATTTTTCTGAAATTGAGCTGCAGGAGCTGCTTGTATATTTTGGAGATTAATCCTTTGTCAGTTGCTTAATTTGCTATTATTTTCTCCCATTCTGAAGGCTGTCCTTTCACCTTGCTTAGAGTTTCCTTTGCTGTGCAGAAGCTTTTAATTTTAATTAGGTCCCATTTGTTTATTTTTGCTTTTATATCCAATATTCTTATAGGTGGGTCATGAGGATCCTGCTGTGATTTATGTCGGAGAGTGTTTTGCCTATGTCTCCTCTAGGAGTTTTATAGTTTCTGGTCTTACATTTAGATCTTTAATCCATTTTGAGTTTATTTTTGTGTATGGTGTTAGGGAGTGTTCTAGTTTCATTCTTTTACAAGTGGTTGACCAGTTTTCCCAGCACCACTTTTTAAGGAGTTTGTCTTTTCTCCACTGAACATTCTTTCTTCCTTTGTCAAAGATAAGGTGTCCGTAGGTGTGTGGATTTATCTCTGGGCTTTCTATTTTGTTCCATTGATCTATATTTATGTTTTTATGCCAGTACCATGCTGTCTTGATGACTGTGGCTTTGTAGTAGAGCCTGAAGTCTGGCAAGTTGATTCCTTCAGTTCCATTCTTCTTTCTCAAGATTGTTTTGGCTATTTGAGGTTTTTTTGTATTTCCATACGAATTGTGAAATTATTTGTTCTAGCTCTGTGAAGAATACTGTTGGTAGCTTGATAGGGATTACACTGAACTTATAAATTACTTTGGGTAATATATTCATTTTCACAATATTTATTCTTCTAATCCATTGACACAGTTTATTTGTCCCTCTATTAGTGTCCTCTCTGATTTCTTTCACCAGTGTTTTATAGTTTTCTATATATCGTTTTGTTTCTTTAGGTAGATATATTCCTAAGTATTTTATTCTTTTCATTGCAACGGTGAATGGAATTGTTTTCTTAATTTCTCTTTGTATTTTATCATTATTAACATATAGGAATGCAAGGAATTTCTGTGTGTTGATTTTATATCCTGCAACTTTACTATATTCATTGATTAGCTCTAGTAATTTTCTGGTAGAGTCTTTAGGGTTTTCTGTGTAGAGGATCAAGTCATCTGTAAACAGTGAGAGTTTTACTTCTTCTTTTCCAATTTGGATTCCTTTTATGTCTTTTTCTGCTCTGATTGCTGTGGCCAAAATTTCCAAAACTATGTTGAATAGTAGTGGTGAGAGTGGGCACCCTTGTCTTGTTCCTGACTTTAGGGGAAACGTTTTCAATTTTTCAGCATTGAGGATAATGTTTGCTGTGGGTTTGTCATATATAGCTTTTATTATGTTGAGGAATGTTCCTTTTATTCCTACCTTCTGGAGGATTATGATAAATCATAAATGCATGTTGAATTTTGTCAAAGGCTTTCTATGCATCTATTGAGATAATCATATGATTTTTATTTTTCATTTTGTTAATGTGGTGTATTACATTGATTGATTTGTGGATATTGAAGAATCCTTGCATTCCTGGGATAAAGCCTACTTGGTCATAATGTATGATCTTTTTAATGTGTTGTTGGATTCTGAGTGCTAGAATTTTGTTAAGGATTTTTGCATCTATGTTCATCAGTGATATTGGCTTGTAGTTCTCTTTTTTTGTGGCATCTTTGTCAGGTTTTGGTATTAGAGTGATGGTGGCCTCATAGGATGAGTTTGGAAATTTACCTTCCTCTGCAATTTTCTGGAAGAGTTTGAGTAGGATAGGTTTTAGCTCTTCTCTAAATTTTTGGTAGAATTCAGCTGTGAAGCCATCTGGACCTGGGCGTTTGTTTGTTGGAAGATATCTGAGACAGTTTCAATTTCCATGCTTGTGATGGGTCTGTTAAGATTTTCTATTTCTTCCTGGCTCAGTTTTGGAAAGTTGTACTTCAAATTAGTCAGTTCTTCTCATCAGGTGGCCAAAGTATTGGAGTTTCAGCTTTAGCATCAGTCCTTCCAATGAATATTCTGGACTGATTTCCTTTAGGATGGACTGATCAGATCTTCCTGAATTCCAAAAGACTCCGAAGAATCTTCTCCAACAGCACAGTTCAAAAACATCAATTCTTTGGTGCTCAGTTTTCTTTATAGTCCAACCCTCACATCCATACATGACTACTGGAAAAACCATAGCTTTGACTACATGAATCTTTGTCCGCAAAGTAATGTCTCTGCTTTTTAATATGCTGTCTAGGTTGTTCATAACTTTTCTTCCGAGGAACAAGCATCTTTTAATTTCATGACTGCAGTCACCATCTGCAGCGATTTTGGAGCCCCCCAAAATAAAGTCTATTACTGCTTCCTGATCTATTTGCCATGAAGTGATGGGACCAGATTCCATGAGCTTAGTTTTCTGAATATTGAGTTTTAAACCATCTTTTTCACTCTTCTCTTTCACTTTCCTCAAGAGGCTCTTTAGTTCTTCTTCACTTTCTGTCATAAGGGTGGTGTCATCTGCATATATGGGGTTAATTGTATTTCTACCGGCAATCTTGATTCCAGCTTGTGCTTCATCCATCCCAGCATTTCTCATGATGTACTCTGCATATAAGTTAAATAAGCAGGGTGATAGTATACAACCTTGATGTACTCCTTTTCCTATTTGGAACCATGCACCTGTGGGTATCTTACTTTTGACAAAGGAGGCAAGAATATACAATGGGGCAAAGACAGCCTCTTCAATAAATGGTGCTGGGAAAACTGGACAGCTTCATGTAAAAGAATGAAATGAGAACTCTTCTTAGCACCATACATAAAGATAAACTCAAAATTGACTAAAGACCTAAGTGTAAGACCAGAAACTATAAAACTCTCAGAGGAAAACAAGCAGAACACTCAATGACATAAATCAAAGCAAAATCCTCTATGACCCACCTTCAAGTGTAATGGAAATAAAAACAAATTAAAGAAGTGGCCCCTGTTTAAACTTAAAAGCTTTTGCACAAGAAAGGAAACTGAAGGTGAAAAGGCAACCCTCAGAATGGGAGAAAATAACAGCAAATGAAACAACTGACAAAGGATTAATTTCCAAAATATATAAGCAGCTCATACTACTCAATGCCAGAAAAACAAACAGCCCAATCAAAAAGTGGGGAAAAGACCTAAACTGACATTTCTCCAAAGAAGACAGACAGATGGCTCACAAACACATGAAAAGATGCACAACATCGCTCATTATTAGAGAAATGCAAATAAAAACTACAATGAGATATCACCTCACATCAGTCAGAATGGCCATCATCAAAAGTCTAAAAACAATAAATGCTGGAGAGGGTGTGGAGAAACGGGAACACTCTTGTACGGTTGGTTGGAATGTAAATTGATACAGCTACTATGGAAGACAGAATGGAGATTCCTTAAAAAACTAGGAACAAAACCACCATATGGCCCAGCAATCCCACTTCTGGGCATATACCCAAAGAAAAACAAAATTGAAAAAGACATATGTCTCCCATTTTTCATTGCAGCACTATTTACAATAGCTATAATACAGAAGCAGCCTAGATGTTCATCAACAAATGAATGGATAAAGAAGTTGTGGTACATATACACATGGAATATTACTCAGTCATAAAAAGGAACACTTTTGAGTCAGTTATATTGAGGTGGATGAACCTAGAACCTTTTAAACAGAGAGAAGTAAGTCATAAATTGAAAGATAAATATCATATACTAATGCATATATATGGAATCTTAAAAAAATAATACTGAAAAATTTATTTTTTAGGGCAGCAATGGAGAAACAGAAATAGAGAACAGACTTATGGACATGGGGAGAGGGGAGAAGAGGTGAGATGTATGGAGAGAGTAACATGGAAACTTACATTACCATATGTAAAACAGATAGCCAATGGGATTTTGTTATATGTCTCAGGAAACTCAAACAGCAGCTCTGTATCAACCTACAGTAGTGGGATGGGGAGGAAGATGGGAGGGAGTTTCAAAAGGGAGGGGATATATGTATACCTATGTCTGATTCATGTTGAGTTTGATGGAAAACAACAAAATTCTGTAAAGCAATTATCCTTCAATTAAAAATAAATAAATTTTTAAAAAAGAAAAGGAAAAACAAACAAGAAAACCTCAGCAACATTAGAAAGTTAACTGATACATTTAGAAGGTCAAAGAACAAACCAGATATAGCTAATTTAAAAATTAATTAATGATACAGAAGAAAAGCAGCTTGTTCTAACTGAAGTAAGCACAGAGGAAAGGACAGAAAAAAAACATACATAGATAATATGTGTACAGAGCAGTAATAATCTGCTATAAATATCCCAGAAGTAGAAAACCAAACAAATGGAACAGTGGAAAATACTGAGATATAATAGAAGAAATATTACTGAATGGAATATGCTCATCAGGAGTAAAAGTTGTGTTCTTGTTATAGTAAATACAGAACTATTAATGCAGAGATATAGACTACTTGTTACCAAAATTTAAGAGAAGAAAGTGAACTTTTAGAAGAAAACATTTTTTCTATGAAGAAGAAAGAAAATCAAGCTGGTCTCAGATTTCTCCACACATTTAATGCCAAAAGGTAATGAAGCAATACCTACACAATCCTGAAACAAAAGAAAGTGTAATAATAGAAGACAGACTCATACAGCATGACATACACATGTAAAAGCTACAGACAGACATTCTGAAATGCAGTATCATTTAGGGAATAAAATATTCTTGAGTCCTTACTGAAAAAGACACACACACACACACACACACACACATCCTCTCAACAACTATCCCAAGCAATTAAGGGCTACAATCAATGTGGAATACTTAAGAAAGAGAAAACTGTATTAAAACAACCAGTGGAATACATGAAATCATTTAAATATTAAAAAAGACTAAGCATCCATGATTATAAATCATAATTAGGAAAAGAAGAGTAGATAGCTCCAAATCAGACCTTATACTGACACATTTCTGGCATTACAGGGCTCAGTTAACCTTTTTCTGCCATGAATGTTATTCGTGCAGGTCTGGGTTCTGGGCTTCAGAGAGATAACTGTGCTTCTGTTCAAAACCTAGTGATTTTCCAAAAAATTTTATAAAATGAATGGGTAATATAAAGATGGACTGAGGAACCATTTAAAAAATATATTTAATAGCAGGGTATAATTAGTATTTAAATTAAGCCATTAACTTTAAATAATGTCTATTTTAAAAATATATTTATTTTTAATTGAAGGATAATTGTTTAACTATATTGTGTTGTTTCTGCCATATATCAACATGAATCAGCCATAAGGATACATATGTCCCCTCTCTCTTGAACCTCTCTCTCACCTTCCACCCCATCTGACCCCTCTAGGTTGTCACAGAGCACTGGTTTGAGCTCCCTGAGTCATACAGCAAATTCACAATGGCTATCTATTTTATGTATGGTAATTTATATGCTTCCATGCTAATCTCTGAATTCATCCCACCCTCTCCCTCCCCTGCTGTGTCCAGTAGTCTGTTCTCTATGTCTGCGTCTCTACTGCTGCCCTGCAAATAGGTTCATCAGTACCATCTTTCTAGATTCAATATATATGCATTAATGTATGATATTTGTTTTTCTCTTTCTGACTCAACTTCACTTTGTATCATAGGCACTAGGTTCATCCACCTCTTTAGAACCAACTCAAGTGCATTCCTTTTAATAGCTAAGTAATATTCCATTGTTTATATGCACCACAGCTTCTTTATCCATCCATCTGTTGATGAGCATTTAGGTTGTTTCAATGTCCAAGCTATTCTAAATAATGCTGCAATGAACATTTGAATACATGTGTCTTTTTCAGTTACGGTTTCCTCAGAGTATATGCCCAGTAGTGGGATTGCTGGATCATATGGTAGTTTTATTCCTAGTTTTTTTTTTTTTTCTTCTTCTGTTTTTAAGGAATCTCAATACTGTTCTTCATAGTGGCTGTGTCAATTTTCATTCCCACCAACAGTGTAAGTGGGTTCCTTTTTTCTCCATACCCTCTCCAGCATTTATTATTTGTAGACATTTTGATACAAAGAAAATATATTCTTTTCAACAAGTGGTGCTGGGAAAACTGGATAGCCACGTATAAAAGAGTGAAATTAAATACTTCCTAACACCATGCACAAACTCAAAATGTATTAAAGATCTAAATGCAAGACCAAAAACCATAAAACTCTTAGATGAAAACAGAAACAGAACACTCTATGACATAAATCACAGCAAGATCTTCTATGATCCATCTTCTAAAAGTTGTGGAAATAACAACAAAAGCAAATGGGACCTAATTAGACTTAAAAGCCTTTGCATAGCAAAAGAAACTATGAACAAGGTAAGTAATGCCAATTTTTAGCTATATGAAATTAAACCAGACTTAGTCTATTGGTAGTGATATGACCAGATGATTTCTCTAGGAATCACTCTCTGACTTGCATCATAAAAAGGATAATAATTTAATGTTCTTTGAAAAATCATAGTCAAAATATATTCAGCTCAGTCATTGTATTCATTTAGGAGAGGAAAAATATTTCCTGTATATTTTAGATAACTCAAAAGCAGAAAAATATCAAAAGAAAGACCAATATATTAAATGAAGAGTCAACTGACTCATTAGAAAAGTCCCTGAAGCTGGGAAAGATTGAAGGCCAAAGGAAAAACGGGCGGCAGAAGGTGAGATGGTTGGCTGGCATCACTGACTCAACGGACATGAATTTGAACAAACTCCAGTAGATAGCAAGGGACAGGGAAGCCTGGTGTGCTGCAGTCCATGGAGTTGCAAAGAGTCAAACACAACTTAGTGACTGAATAACAATAACAAATCAGATGAAAGGGAAGGTTAAGAAATTAATCAAATAAAATGTAAATATGAAGCAACAAATTTACCTTATTTAAACAGGTAAATAGATTTATAAATTGGTGATTTTTTAAATAAATTGTTATTTTATTTTTATTTTTCTGTGGAGTGATTTTTCTTAAACACAACTGGATTGATTAAAAAATCATTTGCTTACACAATTCAAAAGCTGAATATAGAAAAGCAAAGAAACAGTTCCTAAAGATGCAGTTTTTGGATGCAGTTCCAAAAGATGCAGTCTCTTCTTTCAGCTAAGAATATGCAAACTTTAAGAATTATTTACTTGTTGAATGCTATCTTAGTCACTAGCTAGTTTCAGTTGTGAAGGTTCAGTTCAGTTCAGTTCAGTTCAGTCTCTCAGTCGTGTTCGACTCTCTGCGACCCCATGAATCACAGCACGCCAGGCCTCCCTGTGCATCACCAACTCCCAGAGTTCACTCAAACTCATGTCCACAGAGTCGGTGATGCCATCCAGCCAATGATAAAATATTCCTTTGTGACACTTTTTTTTTCTTAGAGAGAAGTTTGCAGTGGAGTGTTTTGACAAACATTTTTGATGAATATCTTCTTCCTTTCTGTTACTGAATAAGATTATATAAATTAAGGATAATAACTGTTTATTCTATTCTTTGAGCACTAGATCCTTTTACAAGTTTCCTGGGATGATCAGACAACACTGGGATTTTTAAGATAACATTTCAATCTAACCAGATAACTGCCAAGTTGTTTCCTGCTGTGTTTTCTTACTCTCTCATTCATTCATCACATATTTATTAGGTGCCTACTGTGTGCCAGACAATGTTCTAAGCAATGAACAATGTAGACAAATTCCCTGCCTGTAAGAAGTTTTCATTCTGGTAGAGTAGACAAACACAATAGCAATGTTCAGGAGCATTCTTTTTCCATTGTGATAACATTGCTTTTGGGCAAGATCAGGCTTTCTCAACTTCAGCACTAATCCTTGTTTGAGAAGGATAATTCTTTGTTGTGAACTGTTTTGTCCTCTGTAGAACGTTTATCAGTATCTCTAGCTTCTACTCACTGAACTCCAGTAATGTCCCAAAGCTGTGACAACCAAAAATGTTTCCAGACATTGTCAGATGTTCATTGAGGGGGAAAAAATCACCCCAGAGTTTAGAATTACTGGCCTAGACAAATCAGTGGGGCTTCTCTTCAAAATGTTCCCATTGTTATGCTACTCCAGTGCTGTGTCAGCATCTACATTTGGCTCATGCTTCTTTTTATATTTGTCCTAGACATGTTCATCCACCTTTCAGGTCTATGGTTTTGCACACTTGGGAGTAGCTGCTGACCTAGCAGAACTAATGTAAGATGTTTCTGGCAAAGGAGATTTTTGCTTCAACAATACATATATTTCACTTGTATTCTGAGTATGGATGCTTCATATTGATAATACATGGCTTTCCAATTCATTCATGGTATGAGTCCTGATATTTTGTGTCTGTATTTCACAATGCAAAAAGTGAAAGTGAAGTCGCTCAGTCACGTCTAACTCTGCGACCCCGTGGACTGTAACCTGCCAGGCTCCTCTGTCCATGGGATTTTCCAGGCAAGAATACTGGAGTGGGTTCCCATTTCAGCTTTTGCTAAATTCATGGCTTTCCACGGGCCTATTTCTTGTTATATATCTAAACGTGCTGATAACTACCTCATCCCACACTACAAACTATTTCTGTATGCAGGCTTATTGGTCTTTCGTTTGTCATAACACCTTCGTCTCTTAACTGGCTTAAAAAGGATCAAATCAGTGAGAAAATGAACTGCAGCATTCTTCAGAACCTAGAGTCTACATCTCTCTTTGTGGCTTATTGAGCTAGTCTGGGATGGGAATTTATATAATCAGATTTTTCTCTAATTCTGTGGCAAATTTTGGAGACCTGTCTTTGCACAAATATGTAAATTAAATAATTTTGTTTTTAATTGCATCCCTTTGCACCTTCTTTCTGCTGTACTTGGGAGAATAGTTATTGTCAATGCTTAAATTTCCATTCGGAGAAGACAATGGCAAGCCACTCCAGTACTCTTGCCTGGAAAATCCCATGGATGGAGGAACCTGGTGGGCTGCAGTCCATGGGGTCGCTAGGGGTCGGACACGACTGAGCGACTTCACTTTCACTTTTCACTTTTACACATTGGAGAAGGAAATGGCAACCCACTCCAGTGTTCTTGCCTGGAGAATCCCAGGGACGGGGGAGCCTGGTGGGCTTCCATCTATGGGGTCACACAGAGTTAGGCACGACTGAAGTGACTTAGCAGCAGTAGCAGCAGCAAATTTCCATTACCAATAGAAAAAAAGGAAGTGTATTATTCTATTACAAGCAATAACCAAGGATATATTTATAGACTTTCAAAAACAGTACAAGCTCCTCTGCAAGGCTGCTCAATTTGAAGCAAGCACTAGATGATATTTACTCGTGCATCAGCCCCAGTTGTCTTTCCCCTGGCTTTGTGATGTCAACTGTGCATGCTTTTCATTTGTGGGCATGTTGTGGCACAGGTTCCAATGGTTCATATACCTGTAACTGAGCATATTCCAGGTTTCCTTGTACTTCCTTTCCTATTAAAGACAATTGCTGAATATGAGTATTCTCAGTGAGCTGGACTGGATGGAAGGATTTTTTGAGTAGCCAGAATAATGGTGGTAGAAGCAAAGTGATCCGATAGTGTCTCACACTCACACATGCACACACACACTTCCATCTGCCAACATGGTTGATTCAAGAGTTGTAGGACTCTGCGTCACAACAAACTGTGGAAAATTCTGAAAGAGATGGGAATACCAGACCACCTGACTTACCTCCTGAGAAATCTGTATGCAGATCAAGAAGCAACAATTAGAACTGGACATGGAACAACAGACTGGTTCCAAATCAGGAAAGGAGTACATGAAGGCTGTATATTGTCACCCTGCTTATTTAACTTATATGCAGAGTACATCATGCAAAATGCCAGGCTGGATGAAGCACAAGCTGGAATCAAGATTGCTGGGAGAAATAATAATAACCTCAGATATGCAGATGACACCATACTTATGGCAGAAAGCAAAGGAGAACCAAAGAGCCTCTTGATGAAAGTGAAAGAGGAGAGTGAAAAAGTTGGCTTAAAACTCAATAATTCAGAAAACTAAGATCATGGCATCTGGTCCCATCACTTATTGGCAAATAGATGGGGAAATAGTGTAAATAGTGGCTGACTTTATTCTGGGGGGGTTCCAAAATCACTGCAGATGGTGACTGCAGCCATGAATTTAAAAAACGCTTGCTCCTTGGAAGAAAAGTTATATCCAACCAAGACAGCATATTAAAAAGCAGAGATATTACTTTGTGGCCAAAGGTCCTTATAGTCAAAGCTATGGTTTTTCCAGTAGTCATGTATGGATGTGAGGATTGGACTATAAGAAAACTGAGTGCTGAAGAATTGATGTTTTTGAACTATGGTTTTGGAGAAGATTCTTGAAAGTCCCTCGGACAGCAAAGAGATCCAACCAGTCCATCCTAAAGGAAATTAGTCCTGAATATTCATTGGAAGGACTGATGCTGAAACTCTAATATTTTGGCCACCTGATGCGAAGAACTGACTCACTTGAAAAGACCCTGATGCTGGGAAAGATTGAAGGTGGGAGGAGAAGGGGATGATAGAGGATGAGATGGTTGGATGGCATCACCGACTCAATGGACATGAGTTTGAGTCAACTCTGGGAGTTAGTGATGGACAGGGAGGCCTGGCGTGCTGCATGCAGTCCGTGAGGTCACAAAGAGTCTGACACGACTGAGTGACTGAACTGAGCTAAAGACTCTACAGGTGCTGCTGCTGCTGCTGCTGCTAAGTCACTCAGTCGTGTCCAACTCTGTACGACTCCATAGACGGCAGCCCACCAGGCTCCCCCATCTCTGGGATTCTCCAGGCAAGAACACTGTGGTAAAGAATTCTTCTGCTAATGCAGGAGAGGTACGTGAACCAGGAAGATCCCCTGGAGGAAGACATGACAACCCACTCCTGTATTCTTGCCTGGAGAATCCCATGGACAGGGGAGCGTGGCAGACTACAGTCCATAGGGTCATAACAGTCGGACACAACTGAAGCGACAGTACACAGGCAGGCTTACATGGGCATATATTAACTTCTGTTTAATCGGGTCCTTTTTTTATTTTCTCCTTTGACAACTATTATTAGAGAATCGCATACCTATTAAGAAAGTCTTCCTTTTGGGAATTGTACCTTTATTTTGCAAAACATAAAAATATGATAATTTTTAAAATAAAAGAATTTTCAAGAAAAAGATTAAAAATACCATTCAGCTCAGTGTGGTCTGACTGAGATATACTTTAACCTAAGCTGACTGCTCCCTTCTAAATGCTCCAGGACGTGTTAGTTTTGACAAAGTTTCAAGGAAAAGATGTGGAACTCCCAGTGGTACTCTGATCAGTGGTCCCTGACTAATGATTATGAAATCTTCTTCCTGTTTCTCTTCTGATCTGTAGTACGTAACTTCTAACAACTCTTTTAGCTGTGGCAAAAACAGGCTTGTAGCCTAAAGAAAAATAACTACCAAGCAACAAAATATTTTAATGGTTGTCTAGTCCAAAATATGGGTTACTCTAAAATTTTAAAATTACAACCATGAATCCCCTTTGAATTCCTCAAGGTTTTTCTGACTTTGCCAGCCCCTTTATTCTGAAATACATGAAGATTAAAAAAAGAATGACAAATCTAAACTGCAGATGGTTATTCCCTTTCTCTCATTTCATTCATTTTTAATGCAGATGATGTGATCTTTGGGACTTAGAGCCATATTTGACAGCTTTTTCATGTTTATTTGGATGGTGAGTTATGCTTCAATTTGGATTTGAGGCACTCTTTCCAAGAATAAGTCATTTGCAATCCATGTATTTTTTAGTGGCTAAGATGTGAAAATGCAGGTTTTATTGTTTCTTTCTTGTGATTTACACTATTCTACATGCAGAGCTTCTTTTAAATGAAAGACTCAGTTTTCTTTTGATTTTAGTCAAAAATAGTTGGTTATATTTCTGTTTTTAGTGCAGCATGGCTGAAGAGTGCCAAGACAAAGAAACTATCAAAATAAAATCCTATTGTTTATTTTAGGACATAAAATTTTTTCAAGTACATAAATAACATCTCATGTATTTATGATACTAACTCCTTCTTTCACATGTATTTCAAAACCAGTCCCCGACATTCTGCACAGTCTTGAAGCACAGTAAATGCCTAGTGTCTTACTAAAGGAAAAAAATATCACTTCCATGAACTCTTTCTGAAAGCTAAGATGGTCTTTGCCACCAAAGAAAGCTGCTCTGCAGTATTATGGACCTTTAGGCTATTTCTTCTCTTCCAAAATAAATTTTATTGCAGTTATTTTGTTTGTAAACAAACAAACAACTTTAGGTAACACTCAGTTAACTTTAATGTGTCAGATATTTAAAACTTGTTTTTATCCCTTATTCCTACATTATTGCTACCACCCTCCTGTTTTCCCAAACAATTTCTCTTCTTATTTTGTGTTGAGATTCAGGATGGAAATAGATATTGAAAGTCCAAAATATGGTCAGAAGGTTTGATAAATTTTTCACTTCTTTCCTTATAGTGAAGTACATGGAGTGTGGTATTCCCTCTAAAGTAGTAAGCTTAAAAGTTTGCTTTAAAATCTTTATGAAACTTTTTCTCAGGTCTAGAGAACTCAGGACATATTTATTTTTCTCAACCTTTGTGATTGCTTTCTATGCAATGGGCACAGTGCTAAGTATTGAGATAGTGAAGGCATCTTATTGATATTTGAAATCCATTCCCTCCTGACAGTTTAAGTCCTTCAAAAATTTGAAAATCTGTTATTTTACTGACAGTCCAACTTGATCAATTTTTTCTCTGAAATTTTATAAGTCCTCATATATCTTTTGGTTAAACCACTCATTTGGCACTTGACTGACTAAATGGACTGTTCCCAGAGAGCAAGACCTATACCTTTCACTATTATGGTATTGCTGGTATTTAATTAAAAGTGAAATATCACAAAGATGCATGAAAAATTCTAATCCCATATATGGTAACAATCAGCTATGTAATTTTAAATTTATCTTGATACCATTTTCTCCAAAAATAAAAAAATATATAAATAAATTGAATATTCACATTTTTGCATACTATAACAAAGAAGTCATCAAGTTATTTCTACTCTGTGTTGTAAGATCTGGCCTTATTATCATCCATTAATTACATCAAACAAAGAAAATTCTGCTTCCTAGAAAAGAATAGATAGATAGAATTTTCTCATTTAATGTTTTTCTTCTTTTTATTTGGACACTAAAATAAAACATCTGCTATTATTTATCTTCTAGTGATTGCTAGTAGCTTCCCCTGTGAATGAGAAAGTAGCAAATTAATATTAATTAACAATATTTTTGTTGTTGTTCAGTCACTCAGTCATGTCCAACTCTTGGTGACCCCATGGACTGCAGCATACCAGGCCTCCCTGTCCATCACCAACTCCTGGAGTTCACTCAAACTCATGTCCATTGAGTCGGTGATGCCATCCAGCCATCTCATCCTCTGTCATCCCCTTCTCCTCCTGCCTTCTATCTTCCTCAGCATCAGGATCTTTTCTAATGAGTCACCTCTTCACATCAGGTAACCAAAATATTAGAGTTTCAGCTTTAGCATCAGTCCTTCCAATGAATCTTCAGGACTGATTTCCTTTAAGACTGACTGATTTGATCTCCTTGCAGTCCAAGGAAGATTAAATATAGGCAATAATTTATGATTCAATTGCTTGATTTTGGGGGACAATCATGAGTATTTGCCCATTTATTGTACTATTAAGGCTTGGTGTCAGAAATGATTTTCTTACTTTAAATTCTGCCACTTACTATGTAAAAGAGGCAGCATACTGAGAATTTCTGAAACTCTTTAAAAAAAATGATGCTACCACTTCCATTTTGTATTGGAACTGGCATATACTAATTTGTGTATTCATAGAAATGCATTAGAATAAATATGATGAGCTAGAGTGTTTGGATCAGCTCACTGGCTTCCCTGGTGGCTTAGGTGGTAAAGAATCTGCTTGCAATGGAGGGGATCCAGGTTGGGAAGATCTCCTGGAGAAGGGTACAGCAACCCACTCCAATATCCTTGCCTGGAGAATACCATGAACAGAGAAGCCTGGTGGGATACAGGTGGGCTATGTGGGGTTGCATAGAGTCGGACACGACTGAGCAACTTTTACTTTCACTCACTGGCTAAAGACAGTTTGAGTAGCTACAAAAAATAATAAAATTTTTCTTAAGAGCATAGAAGTGGACTTTGATTGAATAGTCTATAGCAGACCAAATTTTCCACTAAAAACAATAAGAAAAGCCTCGTAAAACAAACTTTAAGATATGCTTGAAGTCATTAAGACTATAACTATTGAAGTAATGACACCAAGAGGCCAAGATCCTGGAGAAATAGAAGCCATAGAAAGTAGAGTCCAACTGTCTGTCATACTTTATCCTGTAAAGAATATGCTAAATCTTAGTGCTGGGTGAGAAGCTGAAAAATCAGACAGACAGTGGTTAGCTGCCAGGAACCAGACAAGTGAGCAGGGCCCTGGCAATCTGACAGGGCTGGAGTAAAAATGCCCCAGTGCAGGCAGGATTTGAGAGGCCAACATCCAGGAGAGAAGGGAGGTTCTAAGAAGTGAGCCAAATGCTTTCTTTTTTTTCCCCTTGTAGCACTTACTGAATTCTTAAGGTGATTAGAGAAAGAGACTAAAAGATCATTTGAAAATCTATGCAGTTATAAGGGGTCTGTTTGTGAACAGGAGACAGAAATGGGATTTCTTAATTAGCAGGGAAAGAGCATTTGTGAACACTCAAAGGTTCTAGGTTGAGATCTGTAAGAACTAACTTGAAGAGCTGTGGACAAAAAGAGGTACACAGTACTTTACCAAAAGTGACAACATCCTTGAATTGGCTCATTCCCTGATTGAATACAGCAATCTGCTCCCTTATAGGCTGCCTAAGAAAGGTCAAGATCGATTCTGTCTGAAAGAAGAGAATATTCTTCAGTGGCATCAAATGTTTCTTGGACAATAGCCAGCATTCAATTAAAAAAATTAATGGCCTGGGGCAGATTCATGTCAATGTATGGCAAAACCAATACAATAATGTAATTAACCTCCAATTAAAATAAATAAATAAAAAAATAAAGGAACAGAAAAATCAACAATAGCAACAAAGTATAGATGATCCAAGTGCTTTAGCTTGAGATTAGAACATAGATAACAAGAAGAATTTCATCAGAGAACTGTTATCTAATGGAAAAGAAGCAAATGGAAATCCTTGAGTTAAAAAAGCAATAATGGGAATTGATTGACTCAGCACATGGGGTTACCTACAGGTTGGACAAAATTGAATAGGTGATTAAAGTAACGGTGAGTAGAATAATAGGTGAGTGAAAATAATCTGGGCTGAAGAAGGAGTAAAACATACGTGAAGAGTACAGAAGAAATTGCAAGAGACATATGGGACACAGTGAAGACAAATAAAACACATGTGCTTGGAGCCATAGAAGGAAAGAGAAGAGGGAGGCAGAAGCAGTATTTTAAGAGATAGTGGTTGAAAATTCCAACTTACAAAAACTCAAGATACATGAATAAAAAGTACTATGTATCCAAAACAAGTTAAATAAGAGGAAATCCAAGCATATCTCAGTGAAACTCAGAAACAGTAGAAAAAGGAAAAGGTCTTGGAAGCAGAGACATAGAAAGACACTGGAACTGAGAACTAGCTTTTAGACAGAAACAAAGAAATGATTTTACAATGGAATGGCACCTTTAAAGGAATAAAAGAAAATAGCTACCCAACCAGAATTCTATAAAAAGTGAAAATATTATACAGAGTGAAGTAAGCCAGAAAGAAAAACACCAATACAGTATACTAACACATATATATGGAATTTAGAAAGATGCAAATGATAACCCTGTATACGAGACAGCAAAAGAGACACAGATGTATAGAACAGTCTTTGGGACTCTATGGGAGAGGGTGAGGGTGGGATGATTTGGGAGAATGGCATTGAAACACGTATGTTGTCATATGTGAAACGAATCACTAGTTCAGGGTCAATGCTCGGGGCTGACATGCGGGGATGACCCAGAGGGAGGATAAAGGGAGGAGGGAGGTGGGAGGGGGAACTTATGTAAACCTGGGGCAAATTCATATCAATGTATGGCAAAACCAACCAATATAATATTGTAAAATAATTTGCCTCCAATAAAAATAAATTACCTAAAAAAAAGTGAAAATATTCTTTAAAAATTAAGATTACTAAAAGATATTTACCTTCAAACAGAAACTAAAAAAAAAAAAAAAATAGTGTCAGCAAATCCACACATGGAATTTCTTAGACAGAAATGTAATCAATCACAGTTGGAAGCAAAGAAATACATGAAGAAATTAAAGCTCTAGAAAAATAATTATCTAAACAGGCATTGATTATATAAAACAAAAATATTAATGTATTGGGTTGCATAAAACATATGAGGAGTTAAAGTAATGGCAAAATAACATGATAAGAGGGAGGGGAATAAGTAGAATAAAGGTATTGTCAGGTGGTAGGTAAATAAATCATTTATTTCTGGCTATAATGAGTCAAAGTTCCATATTGTAGTCATTGAAATTATTGTAAAGAATGTATGTCTAAAGCTAATTACAAAAAAGCTAATTAAAAGAAAATTGATATATGATAAAGTAATTCACAAGGAGAGAAAAATATAAAACAAGTGGGACAAATAGAAATAATTAAAGCTAAATATGAAGCAAAATAGGTCAGACAATACATTTAGTGGGCACAAAGCTCCAATTAAAAGACTGGATTAAAAAAAAAAAAAAAGACACGTGTATTTACTGACAAAGACCGTTTAAAGACAGTGACAGAAAGGTTAGAAGAAAAAGATTGGGAAAAGATCTATCAGGCAAAAGCAAAATTAGTACAGCAGTGATAGAAAAAACATAGGTGTGATGAGAAGAAGTACAAGAGACAATGAGCAGAACTTCATAATGATAAAAAGATCAGTGTACTAGAAAGATATAACAGTGTTATATTTGTATGAACCTAACAGAACTCTTTTTTTGGCTATGGTTTTTCCCATGGTCATGTATGGATGTGAGAGTTGGACTGTAAAGAAAGCTGATCGCTGAAGAATTGATGCTTTTGAACTGTGGTGCTGGAGAAGACTCTTCAGAGTCCTTTGGACTGCAAGGAGATCCAACCAGTCCATTCTAAAGGAGATCAATCCTGGGTGTTCATTGGAAGGACTGATGCTAAAGCTGAAACTCCAATACTTTGGCCACCTCATGAGACGAGTTGACTCACTGGAAAAGACTCTGATGCTGGGAAGGATTGGGGGCGGGAGGAGAAGGGGATGACAGGGAATGAGGTGGCTGGATGGCATCACCGACTCGATGGACATGAGTTTGAGTGAACTCCGGGAGTTGGTGATGGACAGGGAAGCCTGGTGTGCTGTGATTCATGGGGCCGCAAAGAGTCGGACATGACTGAGCGACTGAACTGAACTGAACTGAATAACAGATACATGACATATCACACTTAAATATGACTGAATTTGTGCTTAAATAAAAATTATACCATAAAATTAGTATATTAAAAGCAAGTTTATAAGTGTGTATTATGTTTAGATATTCACATAGCATGTTAAAGATGGAAAGGCAAATTAAATTCAATAAAACTAGAAGGGAGAAAAAATATAAGGACAAAATTGTGAAATAGAAAATACATGTATGATTAAAATTGACTAATAAAAAAAGTTTACCTTTTGAAGTATGTAAAATTGACATACTCATGGTAAGATTCTAATTCATCACCAGAGGAATAGAGAGAAGGCACAAATTAGCTTTACTAGCAGCAGTAAAAAGCATGAATAAAGATCCTACAGATACTGAAAATAAAAGTATATGATGAATGATGTTTTGACAGTAAAGTAAAAACTATATAAAATGGATAACCTCCTAGAAAAATAAAATATATGAAACCTGCAACAAGAAACTTAAAAAATCATATAGTTTTACTATATTAAATTAATAAAATCTCCGTTAATATAGCTTTATGATGATTTCCCAAACATTTCAGATATCTATAACACTAAGTATATGGGAAAGTTTCCAGAGCAAATAACAATAAGAATAATTTACAAATCATTTAAATTGTTATCATAATTAGAAATTATGTTAGCAAATATTGCCAAATATGGTAACATTTTGCTATTGTTACCAAAATATGACAAGGGTATTAAAAGAAAGAAAAACCTATAGCTCAGTTTCACATATATCTCTGTGAAAATGGAAAAAAATCTAAAACAATGTCAACATATCAAATTTAGCAATATTAAAAAGGATGATGTGTCATGACAAAGTAGAACTTATGCAATAAAGAGATTGACATAAAGTTTTAAAATTATTTACTATTAGTCATCAGACAGAATAACAGAGGAAAATATAAAATTAATTTTATAAATTCAGAAAACACATTTGACAAGATTAAAAATTCAGTACTCACTCATGATAAAACTTTTATCAAAGTAGGAATTTTAAAAAGCCTTTTTGCTCTAATAATGGTTACCTATAAAAATCTGTATTGAAGTGAAGTGAAGTGAAGTGAAGTCGCTCAGTCGTGCCCGACTCTTTGCAACCCTGTGGACTGTAGCCCACCAGGCTCCTCCGTCCATGGGATTCTCCAGGCAAGAATACTGGAGTGGGTTGCCATTTCCTTCTCCAGGGGAATCCTTCCTGACCCAGGGATCGAATCCAGGTCTCCTGCATTGCAGGCAGATGCTTTAACCTCTGAGCCAGTGAAATAATAACTATTAGGTCAAAATTAAGAGAACAAAAGATGTCTACATCAATCACTTCTCTTAAGCATTTTACAAGATATCTCAGTCTATGCAATAAAGCAAGTAAAAAAACAGTGTTAATTATTTAATTTTAAAAAAATATGGCTTTTATTATTTGCAGTTTTATCCAAACATACTTATAATCTATGTTCCAATGTACAGATGCAATTCCAGAACAATTTTATTGTAAAAATTACCAAGTTGGTTCAAGTTAATTCTAGAATTTGTATAGAAATACACGGGGCCAAAAATACCCAAGAAAATACTGAAAAAGAAAAGCTTATGAAAAGGATAAATGTTGACAGTTTTCCACACTATGTACCAAGATATATAGGCCAATAATCAGCCTATATAATAAAGGCCAATTTTGTTTTTTTAGTACAGACATAAATAAATAGACCAATGAAAGAGAATAGAAAATCCAGAAACAAATCAGAACTTTCATAGTCAAGAGACTTATGACATAGGTAACACAATGATGCGCTGGTAAAAGGATGTCCTCTTTAATAGATGTTCCTAAATTGATTGGGTATATATCTGGGGGTGGGGGGATGGGGCATGGGTAAAGAACTTTGACTTCACTTAACCCAGTAAAAGAACAAAAAAATTAATTCCAGATAAATTACAGACCTGAATATGAAAGGTAAAATAATGAAGTTTCAAAGTAAACATAAGAGAACATCTTTATGCCCTTCAGTTCAGCTCAGTTGAGTCACACAGTTGTATCCAACTCTTTGAGACCCCATGGACTGTAGCACGCCAGGCCTCCCTGTCCATCACCAACTCCCGGAGCTTGTGCAAACTCATGTCCATCAAGTCAGTTATGCCATCCAACCATCTCATCCTCTGTCATCCCCTTCTCCTCCCGCCTTCAATCTTTCCCAGCATCAGGGTCTTTTCCAATGAGTCAGTTCTTTGCATCAGGTGGCCAAAGTATTGGAGTTTCGGCTTCAACATCAGTCCTTCCAATGAATATTCAGGACTAATTTCCTTTAGGATGGATTGGTTGGATCTCCTTACAGTTCAAGGGACTCTCAAGAGTCTTCTCTAACACCACAGTTCAAAAGCATCATTTCTTCAGCGCTCAGCTTTCTTTATAGTCCAACTCTCACATCCATACATGACTATTGGAAAAACCATAGCCTTGACTACACGGATCTTTGTTGGCAGAGTATTGTCTGCTTTTTAATATGCTGTCTAGTTGGTCATAGCTTTTCTTCCAAGGAGCAAGTGTCTTTTAATTTCATGGCTGCAGCCACCATCTGCAGTGATTTTAGAGCCCAAGAGTAGTCTATAATTTTTCATAAAGGGCACTAAAAGCATTAACCATAAAGGCAAAGCTTGATAAAATGGACTTCACTAATAATAAGACCTATGTTCATCAAAGGCATTATTAGTATAAAAAATAGCTTAGTCTCTTCAGGCTACTGTAACAAAATACCACTGAGTGACTTATAAACAGTGGACATTTGTTTCTTTTAATTCTGGAGGCTCTAAGTCCAAGATCAGGGTGCTAGCACAGTCAGGTTCTGGTGAAAGACCTGTTTCAGGGTGTGGACTGCCAACTTCACACTGCATCCTGAAAGTGTGGAAGGGGCAAGGGAGCACTGTCAGGCCTCTTTTATAAGGGCACTAATCCCATTCATGAGGGTTTCTCCCTCAAGACCTAATCACCTCCCAAAGTCCCAGTTCCCAGTATCATCACCGTGGGGATTCAACATATGAATCTGAGGCAGATACAGACACTCAGGGGCTCCCCAGGTGGCGCTAGTGATAAAGGGTCTGCCTGCCAATGCAGGAGACAAAAGATGCAGGTTTGATCCCTGGTTTGGAAAGATCCCCTGAAGGAGGGTACAGCAACCCATTCCAGATTTCTTGCCTGGAGAATCCCATGGATGGAGGAGCCTGGCGGGCTACAGTCCACAGGGTCCCAAAGTGTTGAACATGACTGAAGCAGCTTAGCATGCACACACACACATTCTCAGAATATAGCACTCAGTCTAATCCGAAGAAGAACATCAGAGGGATGTCAATTGAGGGACATTTTACAGAAATCTGACTAATATTTGTCAAAACTTGTCAACAAGATTAAGAACAAAGACTGAGAAATTGTCATAACCAAGAAGTGGCTAAGGAAATGTGATGAATAAATGCAATGTGGAATGCTGAATGAAATCCTAGGAGAGAAAAATTATTATAAACAAAAGCAAAGAAATTCAAATAAGATATGGACTTTAGTTTATAATAATGTGAGAATATAAATGGTTTGAACAATGTCATTACCAAAATTCACTTGATATACATGTATAAGGTATTTTTTTCAGCATACATACTGTTTTCTCAAAATCATCTTTTACCTGTTACACAGAAAGTCTCAATAAATTTCAAAAGAAAGAAATGGTATAAAATAATTTTCTGACCACAGTGCATTTAAGCTAAAAATCCATACATCGGAGATAATTAGAAAATTATGATATGCTAGGAAATGACAACATTTAATACTCAAAACATGTGAGCCAAAGATAGATTCATAATAGAAATTGAATTTTTTGAACTAACTGAAAAGAAAAATGTCACATTTCAAAAGTTTTGAAATGCAGTTAAAATAATACTTAGAGAAAAACATATAACCTTAAACAAGTATATTAGAAAATGTGGAGGCAGTTAAATTAACCAGCACAGTACAAAGAAAAGTTATATATTTAATGGAATTAACTTATAATTATTATATTGCATGCACACATACATGATAAATCCAAAGAAAGTACATAGAGGGGAATAAAAAAGATAGTAATACACATTAATAAACTAAAAATCTAATAATCAATTGAAAGAAAACAATCATTTGTGAAGAATAAAATTGATTGATTTTCAGTGACACTAATCAAGTAAGAGATAAATCCCAAGTTAATGTTGTTAGAAATAAACTAAAGGAAAATTAGAGTCGATGTTGCAGGGTAAAAAAATAGTAATGGTATTTAAGAATGATTTTATACTAATAAAGGTACAAATGCAGAGAACTAGATATCTGAGTCAGAAAATTAACATCAAAACTGATTCAAGAAAGAATACAAATTTGAATAACATTAGAAAAATCTAATCAATGATCAAAGATATTCTCACTACTTTATTTTGGATAGTTTCACTAACAAATGGTATCAATAATTTGAGAAACCTAATTTAGATGTATATCATCTCTTGTAGGAAACAAACAAAAAAGGTAGACATAGAGAGATTACTCCAATTTCATTAATAACAGATACAAATTTTATACAATAAAGGGAAACTTCAAGTTAATTCCATTCAAGCATAGTGATGTAAAACAAAATATTTTCAAATAAAAATTCACAATAATATGTAAAAAGAGTTTTATCATGACCAGTTGGGTTTATTTTACAAATTAAAAGATGTTTTAAGTTTAAAAAGTTCAGTAATATCATCCACCAAATTAATAAACTAAAGGAGAAAATCATATGATCATTCCAATGACTGAACAAAAATTTTTGAAAGATTCAATGTTCATGTTTAAAAAAATCTTACCAAACTTGGAAGTAAAAGAAACTGTCAATTTAAAAATCATATGATTTCATAAAATAAAATGTATTAAATTAATGTTTCATACTATTTTTCAAAGTACATCATGACATCTAGGCATTTTGCAACTTGAACTTATGTAAAAAATAGCAATTTGGTATTATCTTATTTTTATAAAAAGCATTGTTCTTTCAAGAAACTCCAGTGAATTCTTGCTTGCTCTGTCAGTTTCTTGTTTCTATTTCTTAAGAATAAAAGGTATAAATACCAAAAAAGGGAAAAAAAAAACTCTTTCATTTATTTTTTTTCAAATATTTGTCAAATTTATTTCCTATTTTTTCTTTTTTGCATTGAATAAACAAGTTCCATTCCTTAGGGAAAAATAAATGACTATTTGACTACTGTATCATTAGAAGCACAAATCCTCAGTTTATTCTCAAGTATTATTCCTATCAGAGCATTTAGGTGGTTGCAGATGATCACTGCTCACTTTTCATGCTCATATCTTAGTATCCAGAGTCATTAAAACCTGAAAGATGGTACCTTTTGAAAGAGAAATTACTGTACTTCTAAAGAGCTCACATCAAACTGCATATTTGATAAAATAGGACACATATGTGTCCCTGTCCCAAAATATATGAAGATAAAAAAAAACAGTTGGAAGAATGTTAAGTGACGTAGCAGAGAATAGCGAATCTTCGTGCCTAAACTAGTGAGTATCTCATGTTGAAGGAAGTCTGTTTGCACAGAAGAATCTGAAAATTGCTCAGTAATTAGGTCAGCATGTAACACGAAAAGAAGGTGAAAAACAGAAAGGACATTTGGAAATACCCATACGGAGCAGTTAGAACACTGGGTCTTCATCTCCAACTCGCATAATAAGTGGGCTTTTCATCCTGTTTACTTGCAGGGCCTGAGAAATCTATTTTCAGGAAAATGGAATGAAAGAGCTTTCTGATTCTAAGACACCTGGCCCAAAAGAGGGTGGGAAAGATGGTTTTATGAACATCTCTTTGCTGGAGAGTTTCCAGTCTTCAGTTCAGTTCAGTCGCTCAGTTGTGTCCGACTCTCCGCGACCCCATGAATCACAGCATGCCAGGCCTCCCTATCCATCACCAACTCCCTGAGTTCACTCAAACTCATGTCCACAGAGTCAGTGATACCATCCAGCCATCTCATTCTCGGTCGTCCCCTTCTCCTCCCGCCCCCAACCTTTCCCAGCATCAGAGTCTTTTCCAGTGAGTCAACTCATCGCATGAGGTGGCCAAAGTATTGGAGTTTCAGCTTTAGCATCAGTCCTTCCAATGAACACCCAGGATCAATCTCCCTTAGAATGGACTGGTTGGATCTCCTTGCGGTACAAGGGAATGAAAGAGCTTTCTGATTCTAAGACACCTGGCCCAAAAGAGGGTGGAAAAGATGGTTTTATGAACATCTCTTTGCTGGGGAGTTTCCAGTCTACTCCTCAGCATAGCTCTCCAGCAACAACAGAGTCTTCTGTCCCCAACACTCCACCCCACCTCTAAAGAGAAGATTGTCATATTCTTGTTTGGAAAACTGCATATACCAGAGAAAAGATCCACAAATGCTGCCCTGTGGACAACTCGGGATGAAAAACCTTGCTAGTGTACTCGTATCACTAGAATGAAGCTTCGTGATTTACACACAGCCCCATGAATGAAGAAGACTTTAGTGACATATCCTCAAATGTAAATGAAGAAAGATCACCAGATATTTGAAGAAAACTTCTACAAGGATGGTGGAAAGAAAAAAGAGAAAGATATACAAAGGAAATGAAGAAAATTCCTGGGGAGATGTCCAAGAAATAAAATTAATCTTCTAAGAGATAGGGTGGAAAATATGACATTCATGAAAGAAGTAGAGTGAAATGGGAAAAAGGAGAAAATAATCTAAGAAATATTTAAGAAAAATACTCATAACTGACACACCTGTCTCTCCAAAAAGAAAAGACATTCATACATTCATCTAAAGTTCAACAAAATGAAATAAAAATATTGGATTCATATTAGAGCACATAATTATAAAATTTTAGAACACCAGAGACATAGAGAAGCTCCTAAAAGTTTCTAGAGAAAAAAAATTAATATATTTATTTTGAAAAATCACAGGCCAAAGTATATGGAATAGGAAGGTCAGTGGATCCTCCTCAGCGAAATTGGAAGCAATGCCAAAATTCTGATTTAAAATGAATTTCAAACAAGGACTCAAGTGATAGGTTCCTAAAAATTCATCTCTCTTTTTGTTATTTTTCTAGGATGCAGTGTAGGTTTTGGTTTGCTAAAATGAGGAAGTAAACCAAAAAAGAACAGAAAAGAGGGGAATCAACCCAGCAGAGGGGTGATGAAGATTCCTTTCCTATCACAGGAAAGGGGAAGCCGATAGTGGTACCCATGCTAAAATCTATGAGAGAATAATGAATCCAGACTGGAAAAAGAGAGCTGGAGCACACTTGATGGAGTAACTCTAGGGAAAAAAGAGAAAGAGAATTGATGTATTATCAACACATTTTTTTATGGAACTGTTAGAGGAGGCTGGACTATTTTTTTTTTTTTTTTGGCTGTGTTATACAGCATGGGGCATCTTAGTTCCCTGACCAGGGATTGAACCCAGAGGCCTCAGCAGTGAGAGCATGGAGTCCTAATCACTGGACCTCCAGGGAATTCCCTGGACATTTTATTTAGTTGTGCAAAGAAAACAAAACTAATGTAAAAAAAAAAAAAAAGAAAGAAACAATAATTGCCTTGAAGGAAAAAATAACTGCAGAACAAAATATATTCTATGAGATGTTCTGCAGTGAACACTATTTACAGAGATGTAATAGCTTTTGAACTGTGGTGCTGGAGAAGACTCTTGAGAGGCCCTTGGGAGTCCCTTGGACTGCAAGGAGATCCAACCAGTCCATTCTAAAGGAGATCAGTCCTGGGTGTTCAATGGAAGGACTGATGCTGAAGCTGAAACTCCAATACTTTGGCCACCTCATGCGACGAGTTGACTCACTGGAAAAGAGTCTGATGCTAGGAAGGATTGGGGGTGGGAGGATACGGGGATGACAGAGATTGAGATGGCTGGATGGCATCACCGACTCGATGGACATGAGTTTGAGTGAACTCCAGGAGCTGGTGATGGACAGGGAGGCCTGGCGTGCTGTGATTCATGGGATCGCAAAGAGTTGGACATGACTGAGTAACTGAACTGAACTGAATAGTAGACACTGAATACATATTGATCAAAAGCAGATGTACAGGGGATGGAAAAATGGGTAGAAAAGAAGTCAGCAAAATTGGATCCTCACCCAATATATTATGTAGTCAATCTATGATGTAGAATGATGAACAATAAATAGATAGTGCAAAATTAGTATTTAGAAATTCTAATACTTTGCCAATTATAAGACAATCAAAAAATTTGTAAAAAGAGCTAATGATTTGTAAATAGAGAATAAATGTGGTAGATTTTACTTACTGATGAGCAATTTTTCATAGGATAGGTTTTTGACAAACTTAAAACTGTTTCAAAGCAGTCTTCCAATTCTTACTTTCTTTGCTAATTATTAGCATTGAAGAGCATATTATCACAGAATAAGAAATGTTTCAAATACCCCACATTCAAAAAGCCTGATGAACATTTATATAGATGAAAAAATAATGTACTTATAATTATCTGAGCCTATAATTTAGTTCTGTTTTATGTATAAAAAGAAATTGTTATTTACTTGATTTTGTGTATGTTCTCCAAATCAATTACAGTGTTTAAAAAAAGTATCTTTTTTAAAGCAGGTGACTTTATCAAGATTCCCAAATTATAATTTAATAATAAAAATATTCTTATGGAGTACTGTTTAAAAACAACTCAGTGATATTTAGTTCCTTTCATACTTTTCATATCTAATTCACTTCACTTTTTAAAAATCTAACTTATTCATTCCTGGCTTAATCCTTTGGCCTGACTGAAGGAATTTTTGACACACCCATAGCCTTATCTTGAAGTCAAATACCACGAAAATGGCTGATCCAGGTATTCTGAATGATCCAAATGGATGACCCAAAGTATTTCCTCTAAAATTCTAAAAAAAGTTAAAGAGATGAACTCAGAAAAAATAATTTTGGCTTCCCTTCTGATTCTCATTTCTTCAGAGTTGCAAATAAAAAGAATATGCATATTTAATAGTATTTAAAGCAAGAAAAGAGTCACTTAAATCAACTGTGTTTTCTACTTTTTAAAAGTGTACATTTTAGTCTTTCTTTACAGAAAAGAGAAACTCACTCTTTTCCAAAAGATACAGCAAGGTATCATTTGATATCCAAATATAAGCCTTTGAATTAATATGAAATTGTACTTATTCAAGACCATCCCCCCAAAAAAAAAGAAATGCAAAAAAGTAAAATGGCTGTCTGAGGAAGCCTTAACAGTAGCTGTGAAAAGAAGAGAAGCAAAAAACAAAGGAGAAAAGAAAAGATATACCCATTTGAATGCAGAGTTCCAAGAATAGCAAGGAGAGATAAAGCCTACCTCAACGATCAATGGAAAGAAATAGAGGAAAACAATAGAATAGGAAATACTAGAGATCTCTTCAAGAAAATTAGAGATAACAAGGGAAAATTTCATGCAAAGATGGGATCAATAAAGGACAGAAATGGTATGGACCTAACAGAAGCAGAAGATATTAAGAAGAGGTGGCAAGAATACACAGAGTTCAGTTCAGTTCAGTCGCTCAGTCGTGTCCGACTCTCCGCGACCCCATGAATCACAGCACGCCAGGCCTCCCTGTCTATCACCAACGCCCGGAGTTCACTCAAACTCATGTCCACAGAGTCGGTGATGCCATCCAGCCATCTCATTCTCCGTCGTCCCCTTCTCCTCCCGCCCCCAACATTTCCTAGCATCAGAGTCTTTTCCAGTGAGTCAACTAGTCGCATGAGTTGGCCAAAGTATTGCAGCTTCAGTTTTAGCATCAGTCCCTCCAATGAACATCCAGGATTGATCTCCTCTAGAATGGACTGGTTGGATCTCCTTGCAGTATCAGGGACTCTCAAGAGTCTTCTCCAACACCACAGTTCCAAAGCATCGATTCTTCGGCGATCAGCTTTCTTCACATTCCAACTCTCACATCCATTCATGACCACGGGAAAAACCATTGCCTTGACTAGACGGACCTTGGTTGGCAAAGTAATGTCTCTGCTTTTTAATATACTATCAAGGTTGGTCATAACTTTCCTTCCAAGGAGCAAGCGTCTTTTAATTTCATGGCTGCAATCAGCATCTGCAGTGATTTTGGAGCCCCAAAAAATAAAGTCTGACACTGTTTCCACTGTTTTTCCATCTATTTCCCATGAAGTGATGGGACCAGATGCCATGATCTTTGTTTTCTGAATGTTAAGCTTCAAGCCAACCTTTTTACTCTCCTCTTTCACTTTCATCAAGAGGCTTTTGAGTTCCTCTTCACTTTCTACCATAAGGGTAGTGTCATCTGCATATCTGAGGTTATTGATATTTCTCCCAGCAATCTTGATTCCAGCTTGTGCTTCTTCCAGCCCAGCGTTCCTCATGATGTACTCTGCATATAAGTTAAATAAGCAAGGTGACAATATACAACCTTGACGTACACCTTTTCCTATTTGGAACCAGTCTGTTGTTCCATGTACAGTTCTAACTGTTGCTTCCTGACCTTCATAAAGGTTTCTCAAGAGGCAAGTCAGGTGGTCTGGGATTCCCATCTCTTTCAGAATGTTCCACAGTTTATTGTGATCCACAGAGTCAAAGGCTTTGGCATAGTCAATGAAGCAGAAATAGATGTTTTTCTGAAACTCTTTTGCTTTCTCCATGATCCAGCGGATGTTGGCAATTTGATCTCTGGTGCCTCTGCCTTTTCTAAAACCTGCTTGAATATCTGGGAGTTCACAGTTTACATACTGCTGAAGCCTGGCTTGGAGAATTTTGAGCATGACTTTACTAGCGTGTGAGATGAGTGCAATTGTGTGGTAGTTTGAGCATTCTTTGGTATTGCCTTTCTTTGGGATTGGAATGAAGACTGACCTCTTCCAGTCCTGTGGCCACTGCTGAGTTTTCCAAATCTGCTGGCATATTGAGTGCAGCACTTTCACAGCATCATCTCTCAAGACTTGAAATAGCTCAACTGGAATTCCATCACCACCACTAGCTTTGTTCGTAGTGATGTTTTCTAAGGCCCACTTGACTTCACATTCCAAGATGTCTGGCTCTAGGTCAGTGATCACGTTATCGTGACTATCTTGGTTGTGAAGATCTTTTTTGTACAGTTCTTCTGTGTATTCCTGCCACCTCTTCTTAATATCTTCTGCTTCTGTTAGGTCCATACCATTTCTGTCCTTTATCGAGCCCATCTTTGCATGAAATGTTCCCTTGGAATCTCTAATTTTCTTGAAGAGGTCTCTTGTTTTTCCTATTCTGTTGTTTTCCTCTATTTCTTTGCATTGATCACTGAGGAAGGCTTTCTTATCTCTCCTTGCTATTCTTTGGAACTCTGCATTCAGATGCTTATATCTTTCCTTTTCTCCTTTGCTTTTCGCCTCTCTTCTTTTCACAGCTATTTGTAAGGCCTCCTCAGACAGCCATTTCGCTCTTTTGCATTTCTTTTCCATGGGGATGGTCTTGGTCCCTGTCTCCTGTACAATGTCACGAACCTCCATCCAGAGTTCATCAGACACTCTATCAATCAGATCTAGTCCCTTAAATCTATTTCTCACTTCCACTGTATAATCATAAGGGCTTTGATTCAGGTCATATCTGAATGGTGTAGTGGTTTTCTCTACTTTCTTCAATTTCAGTCTGAATTTGGCAATAAGGAGTTCATGATCTGAGACACAGTCAGCTCCTGGTCTTGTTTTTGCTAACTGTATACAGCTTCTCCATCTTTGGTTGCAAAGAATATAATCAATCTGATTTCGGTGTTGACCATCTGGTGATGTCCATGTGTAGAGTCTTCTCTTGTGTTGTTGGAAGAGGGTGTTTGCTATGACCAGTGCATTCTCTTGACAAAACTCTATTAGCCTTTGCCCTGCTTCATTCTGTGCTCCAAGGCCAAATTTGCCTGTTAGTCCCGCTGTTTCTTGAATACACAGAAGAACTATACAAAAAAGATCTTCACAACCCAGATAATCACGATGGTGTGATCACTTACCTAGAGCCAGACATCCTGGATGTGAAGTCAAGTGGGCCTTAGGAAGCACTACAAACAAAGATAGTGGAGGTGATGGAATTTCAGTTGAGCTATTTCAAATCCTGAAAGATGATGCTGTGAAGTTCTGCACTTAGTATGTCAGCAAATTTGGAAAACTCAGCAGTGGCCACAGGACTGGAAAAGGTCAATTTTCATTCCAATCCCAAAGCAAGGCAATGCCAAAGAATTCTAAAGCTATGGCACATTTGCACTCATCTCACAGGCTAGTAAAGTCATGCTCAAAATTCTCCAAGCCAGGCTTCAGCAATATGTGAACCGTGAACTTCCAGATGTTCAAGCTGGTTTTAGAAAAGGCAGAGGAACCAGAGATCAAATTGCCAACATCCGCTGGATCACCAAAAATGCAAGAAAATTCCAGAAAAACATCTATTTCTGCTTCATTGACTATGCCAAAATCTTTCACTGTGTGGATTGCAACAAACTGGAAAATTCTGAAAGAGATGGGAGTACCAGACCACCTGACCTGCCTCTTGAGAAACCTGTATGCAGGTCAGGAAGCAACGATTAGAGCTGGACATGGAACAACAGACTGGTTCCAAATAGGAAAAGGAATTGTCACTCTGCTTATTTAACTTCTATGCAGAGTACATTATGAGAAACTCTGGGCTGGATGAAAACAAGCTGGAATCAAGATTGCTGGGAGAAATATCAATAACCTCAGATATACAGATGACACCACCATTATTGCAGAAAGTGAAGAGGAACTAAAGAGCCTCTTGATGAAAGTGAAAGAGGAGAGTGAAAAAGTTGGATTAAAGCTCAACACTCAGAAAACTAAGATCATGGCATCTGTTCACATCCCTTCATGGTAAATAGAGGGGGAAACAGGGGAAACAGTGGCTGACTTTATTTTGGGTAGCTCCAGAATCACTGCAGATGGTGACTGTAGCCATGAAATTAAAAGATGTTTACTCTTTGGAAGGAAAGTTGTGACTAAGCTAGATAGCATATTAAAAATCAGAGACATTACTTTGCCAACAAAGGTCTGTCTAGTCAAGGCTATGGTTTTTCCAGTGGTCATGTATGGATGTGAGAGTTGGACTGTGAAGAAAGCTGAGCACCAAAGAACTGATGCTTTTGAACTGTGGTGCTGGAGAAGACTCTTGAGAATTCCTTGGACTGCAAGGAGATCCAACCAGTCAATTTTAAAGGAGATCAGTCCTGGGTGTTCATTGGAACGACTGATGTTGAAATTGAAACTCCAATACTTTGGCCACCTGATGCGAAGAGCTGACTCATTTGAAAAGATCCTGATATTTGGAAAGATTGAAGGTGGGAGAAGGGGACAACAGAGGCCGATATGGTTGGATGGCATCACCAACTCAATGTACATGAGTTTCGGTAGGCTCTGGGAGTTGGTGATGGATAGAGAGGCCTGGTGTGCTGTGCTTCATGGGGTAGCAAACAGTCGAACACATCTGAGCGACTAAACTGAACTATACTTGTTCAAGTCCTGATGTGCAAGACAGTTCTAGTTAACATTCTTATAAACTGCATTAACTATATTAACTATAGTTAGTAACTTAATTTTTAGTAATAGTAACTAAATTTTTTATTCATATTTCTATTTCAAATATATGTACTGAAAATTAAGAAATATATACAGTCACTACCTTTAACACCCTGTGCTTACAATTTATAGAAGGTATTCCAACATTTAGTGTGATTTACTTAATATTTATCTTAACAGGAAACTCAGTAGATTATAATGACAGATTTTCTGGGTTTTGGTACCTTTTATAAATTTCAGTATCTCCATCCTATTAGGGAAAAATTTCTCAGATGAATTTTTTATTTCACAGATGAAGAAAAGTAAACTGTGTGATTTTTATTACAGTTTCACAGGAAATTAGAATGTAGTTTAGAACTGGCAACTTAATTCTAGACAGCTTTTACTTATTTTCACATACAGACATTTTTACTGTGCATTGGCAGATTGCCAAAATACAGTACACAAAGCCTCTAAATGAGGTATGGATTCATGGTAAGCACTTGTGGGTTAAAAATAGGGCACAGAGGCCCCAATTAGCATCTTTAGATGAATGAGTTCCAGCCCTCAAATTTGTTTGAGGGCGGAATCCACAAATCCTCTATATGAGGAACCCTGAAACAAGAAGAATTGGGAATGAATCAAAGAAGCCTTTGCAATGGTGATGGTTCAAAATTTTACGCAAGTGTTTGCTGGTGTCCAGTTGATCTAAGGAGGAGGGAAAAGAGAGTGCTAATGAATTTTTAGTGCTAAAAACATGAAATTTACCTTCAAGATGAGAGAGCAAATACATTTACCATTTAGATTATTTGCAGCTACAACTTTTTGCCCTTAAAATACCTCTGCCAGTAATTATTTCTTTCACTAGCTGTACATGAAATTTTCATGGAAAATGAATTCAATTTTACCTCGATTACTCTTTTAAAATGCACACATATTTCTTCAGTCAGTCTTGTGAAATTGGATCCTTATGTACTCATTTTATAATAACATAATACTCTAAAGTAGCAACGTAGGAAATGAAGCACTGCATATTTTACTTTGGAATTGGTCAGACTGACTTCACACCATCAGGAACAAGTGGGGACAGAGAAGAATAAAACCCCAAGAGGTTTCATAATCCCTAAAGAGAAGCATGAGCTATATGTACATTAGTCACACTCAGTCTATCAGTTAATTTTTTATTTTTCACTTTTTTCTTCTTCCTTATATGAAATACTGTGAGCACAGTGCTTATTTTTAAGAAATTCACAGCGGGTTTGGGAGTAGGAAATGCAAATGGATGGTTCCATTTAGGATATACTAGTTAAAAAGCACGGAGAAGGCAATGGCAAGCCACTCCAGTACTGTTGCCTAGAAAATCCCATGGATGGAGGAGCCTGGTAGGCTGCAGTCCGTGGGGTCGCTAAGGGTCGGACACGATTGAGCGACTTCACTTTCACTTTTCACTTTCACGCATTGGAGAAGGAAATAGCAACCCACTCCAGTGTTCTTGCCTGGAGAATCCCAGGGACGGGGGAGCCTGGTGGGCTTCCGTCTATGGGGTCACACAGAGTCGGATACGACTGAAGTGACTTAGCAGCAGCAGCAGCAGTTAAAAAGCAAACCCTAACTTCCAGGTACTTAAATGCAGTCAGGTGAAAACCTGAATTATGTACACTCTAGGGCAACTGTCTCACAGGACACGGCTCAGTATTTCAATTTCTTATCAAAATGTGCTACCGCTATTGCCTCAGCAAAGAAAGAAAAATAGAGTTAGGCACTGGTAGTTAAATGCTTCACATAGCTTTCTCCCTCACATATATTTTTTTGTCCAAATCATATGACCATAACTGGCTTCAAAGTGATGGGGAAGTCCATCACAACCATGGGTCCAAAAGGAGAGTCTGTGATACAGGTGCTCTCTAGAAATGTCCGTCACATTAATAATTACAAACAGGGTTTCCCTGATTACTCAGTTGTGAGGAATCTGCCTGCCAATGCAGGAGACATGGATTCGATGATCCCTTATCCAGTTGAATCCCATGTGCTGCGGAGCAACTAGGTGCATGCACCGCAGCTGTTGAGCCTGTGCTCTGGAGCCCAAGAGCCACAATGGAGCTTGCATGCACTAGTGTCCATGTTCCTCAGAAAAGAGAAGCCGGCACACCACAGCTAAAGAGTAGCCCCTGCTCACTGCAACTAGAGAAAAACCCTTGTGCAGCAACGAATACCCAGTGCAGCCAAAAAAATAAATTAAATTGTTTTTAAAAATTACAAGCAAGGTGCCAAAAGGGATGCAAACTCACTTTATATAATATTGTAAATGCCAGCAGAGGTGTTGTTTTAGAGGAAAGTTTAGAGAATTATCTTGAAAAATAATTAGGAATTTGTCAAGTAGAAATGGATATCCAGGTGGGATGAATGATGACTGAAATGGCACAACAAGAAGGGGAAAGCAGAGACAGGATTTAATGTTATAAGTCTGACTTGGAGATTTTAAAATCTCATTCTAAGGAACATGTATTTTTTTTCTCTTAGGAAAGGTGGGAGTTCTCTTAGGGTTTTAAGTCTTAATAAAAGAGTAAAATGATAACAGTTGTCTTGGAAAAATCACTCTTGTTAGAAAAAAGAGAATAGATTGAGAGGAGTGAGATGCAGGATACTGTAGTCTAGGCCGGAGGTGATGTGATTGTGAAGTGCATCACTGAACACTAACACTGGAGACGGATTTGAGAGACACTAGGAGCTAGAAGTGAAAGTTGCTCAGTAGTGTCTGACTCTTTGTGAGACATGGACTAGAGTCCATGGAATTCTCCAGGCCAGAATACCGGAGTGGGTAGCTTTTCCCCTCTCCAGGGGATCTTCCCAACCCAGGGATCAAACCCAGGTCTCCCACAATGCAGGCAGATTCTTTACCAGCTGAGCCAGATGTGAGAGCTGGATGGTGAAGAAAGCTGAGTGCCAAAGAATTGATGCTTTTAAACTGTGGTGCTGGAGAAGACTCTTGAGAGTCTCTTGGACTGCAAGGAGATACAACCAGTCCATTCTAGAGGAGATCAATCCTGGGTGTTCATTGGAAGGACTGATGCTAAAGCTGAAGCTCCAATACTTTGGCCACCTTATGTGAAGAGTTGACTCACTGGAAAAGACTCATGCTGGGAGGGATTGGGGGCAGGAGGAGAAGGGGATGACAGAGAATGAGATGGCTGGATGGCATCACCGACTCGATGGAGGTGAGTTTGAGTGAACTCCGGGAGTTGGTGATGGACAGGGAGGCCTGGCGTGCTGCGATTCATGGGGTCACAAAGAGTCGGACACGACTGAGCGACTGAACTGAACTGAACTGATGAGGTAGAAACCACTGTGGTCACTGATGGGGACTGCTTCCTGTTGGGAACTGTACTGTGAAGACAAATATATATGTGAAAGATCTCTACCTGTAAGGAGTTTATAACCTAAAAGGAAATTAGACATATGAAAAAATAACAACTGTGAAAGTACAAGTGCTCTGATAAGCAACACTATTAAGAGAATGCCACGGTGAACATTGCAACCTTAGATTGTGGAGTAATGCCAGCTTCTGAGTTTTTAACTGCTATACCACAGAACCCTCGGAGAAGGCAATGGCAACCCACTCCAGTACTCTTGCCTGGAAACTCCCATGGACGGAGGAGTGTGGTAGGCTGCAGTCCTTGGGTCGCTAAGGGTCAGACATGGCTGAGCGACTTCACTTTCACTTTTCACTTTCATGCATTGGAGAAGGAAATGGCAACCCACTCCAGTGTTCTTGCCTGGAGAATCCCAGGGACAGGGGAGCCTGGCGGGCTGCCGTCTATGGGGTCGCACAGAGTCGGACACAACTGAAGCAACTTAGCAGCAGCAGCAGAAGAACCCTCAGTTTCCTTCTGTATCTATATATTGACATTGAACTACTTCACAAGTCTAGTAAAAAAAAAGAAAAAAGTTCTTACCTCCAATGACCTGCTTGCCAGTTCATTTTAAATCACCCATTTCCAAAAACCCATCCTGAATATTATTTCATCCAGAATTACCACACTTTTGAAATAATGAATTTAATTAATCTCATCTCTGACCATACCTTTGGATGATGGTATCTAAAATCTGTACACTTGATGGTGGAAGGTCAGTTGGGGTGCAATTAAAATAGACAGAAACATTTTTCTAGTCTTTAGCCTTTTATGCTGAAACACCAGCTTAATTTGCACCGTATATAATTAGTATTCCTATCAGACACGAAGACAAACACAATGCTGAAGGCATTGCATTGTTATTCCTGGTCTTCAGTTCAGTTCAGTTCAGTTCAGTCGCTCAGTCGTGTCCGACTCTCCACGACCCCATGAATCACAGCACGCCAGGCCTCCCTGTCCATCACCAACTCCCGGAGTACACTCAAACTCATGTCCATAGAGTCGGTGATGCCATCCAGCCATCTCATTCTCCGTTGTCCCCTTCTCCTCCCGCCCTCAACCTTTTTCTTTGCCATCATCTCTGATAATTTCTTCTGTGACCCACTGCAAATAACTTCATATTACCATGCCCTTTTCATGCATCCATATCTGAAGAGATTCTGAAATTTCTGTGCTGTTTTCTTCCCTGCCATTTCCAACTTCTGCTCCCTAGGTGGGAACATTAGGAATGGCAGCAATTAACTCTAGCAAAATATCCCCCCCTCCCTTCTTAAGCAAATAGAACTTTATTTTAAGTCCTGCTGCTGCTGCTGCTGCTACTAAGTCACTTCAGTCGTGTCCGACTCTGTGCAGCCCCATAGATAGCAGCCCACCAGGCTCCCCCATCCCTGGGATTCTCCAGGAAACAACACTGGAGTGGGTTGCCATTTCCTTCTCCAATGCAACAAAGTGAAAAGTGAAAGTGAAGTCGATCAGTCATGTCCGACTCTTCACGACCCCATGGACTGCACCCTACGAGGCTCCTCCATCCATGAGATTTTCCAGGCAAGAGTACTGGAGTGGGTTGCCATTGCCTTCTCCGATTATTAAGTCCTAGGGCTAGTTAAAATAAACAAATTTCTATTTATGACATAGAAATATGTCATTAAGGGATTCTTTATAGTAACGTTACTTAATGTAATGGGAATTGACTTAATTATGTCCTGCTTTCTTCATGTCATTTACTTATGGTCATGTCACTATTTATATGACCATTAAATTTTAAACTTTCAGAGGGCAAGACTTCCATTTGCATCACTCTATACAACATTTAGCAGAGCTTCATCTGTTAGTTCCTGATGCTGAGATGTTCTCAGTTTTACTGATAGAATTGAAAGTATTTGAAATTATGGATGAGTAGAACTATTTTATTACCAAAATTGGCCTGCCATTGAAAAAAAATTTTAATAGATAACTATATTATTATCTATTAGATACTTATATTGTATATTGTTTCCTTAGAAGGAATGTTATGACCAACCTGCTGCTGCTGCTACTGCTAAGTCAATTCAGTCGTGTCCGACTCTGTGTGACCCCATAGAAGGCAGCCCACCAGGTTCACCCGTCCCTGGGATTCTCCAGGCAAGAACACTGGAGTGGGTTGCCATTTCCTTCTCCAATGCAGCAAAGTGAAAAGTGAAAGTGAAGTTGATCAGTCATGTCTGACTCTTCGCGACCCCATGGACTGCAGCCTACCAGGTTCCTCCATCTATGAGATTTTCCAGGCAAGAGTACTGGAGTGGGTTGCCATTGCCTTCTCCGATTATTAAGTCCTCAGTTCAGTTCATAGTTCAGTCGTGTCCGACTCTTTGCGACCCCATGAATCACAGCACGCCAGGCCTCCCTGTCCATCACCAACTCCCGGAGTTCACTCAAACTCACCTCCATCAAGTTGGTGATGCAACCGAGACACTTCATACTCTGTCGTCCCCTTCTCCTCCCGCCCCCAATCCCTCCCAGCATCAGAGTCTTTTCCAGTGAGTCAACTCGTCGCATGAAGTGGCCAAAGGATTGGAGTTTCAGCTTTAGCATCATTCCTTCCAATGAACACCCAGGATTGATCTCCTTTAGAATGGACTGGCTGGATATCCTTGCAGTCCAAGGGACTTTCAAGAGACTTCTCCAACACCACACGTCAAAAGCATCAATTCTTCAGCCCTCAACTTTCTTCACAGTCCAACTCTCACATCCATACATGACCATGGGAAAAACCATAGCCTTGACTAGATGGAACTTTGTTGGCAAAGTAATGTCTCTGCTTTTTAATAAACTATCTAGGTTGGTCAAAACTTTCCTTCCAAGGAGTAAGCGTCTTTTAATTTCATGGCTGCAATCAGCATCCACAATGATTTTGGAGCCCCCAAAAATAAAGTCTGACACTGTTTCCACTGTTTCCCCATCTATTTCCCATGAAGTGATGGGACCAGATGCCATGATCTTTGTTTTCTGAATGTTGAGCTTAAAGCCAAGCTTTTCACTCCCCTCTTTCACTTTCATCAAGAGGCTTTTGAGTTCCTCTTCACTTTCTGCCATAAGGGTAGTGTCATCTGCATATCTGAGGTTATTGATATTTCTCCCAGCAATCTTGATTCCAGCTTGTGCTTCTTCCAGCCCAGCGTTCCTCATGATGTACTCTGCATAGAAGTTAAATAAGCAGGGTGACAATATACAACCTTGATGTACTCCTTTTCCTATTTGGAACCGGTCTGCTGTTCCATGTCCATTTCTAACTGTTGCTTGCTGACCTGCATACAGGTTTCTCAAAAGGCAGGTCAGGTGGTCTGGTATTCCCATCTCCTTCAGAATTTTTCACAGTTTATTGTGATCCACACAGTCAAAGGCTTTGGCATAGTCAATGAAGCAGAAATAGATGTTTTCTGGAACTCTCTTGCTTTCTCCATGATCCAGCGGATGTTGGCAATTTGATCTCTGGTGCCTCTGCCTTTTCTAAAACTTGTGTCAACATCTGGAAGTTCACGGTTCACGTATTGCTGAAGCCTGGCTTGGAGAATTTTGAGCATGACTTTACTAGCCTGTGAGATGAGTGCAATCGTGTGGTGATTTGAGCATTCTTTGGCATTGCCTTTCTTTGGGATTGGAATGAAGACTGACCTCTTCCAGTCCTGTGGCCACTGCTGAGTTTTCCAAATTTGCTGGCATATTGAGTGCTGCACTTTCACAGCATCATCTTTCAGGATTTGAAATAGCTCAACTGGAATTCCATCACCTCCACTAGCTTTATTTGTAGTGAAGCTTTCTAAGGCCCACTTGACTTCACATTCCAAGATGTCTGGGTCCAGGTGAGTGATCACTCCATTGTGATTATCTTGGTCATGAAGATCTTTTTTTGTACAATTCTTCTGTGTATTCTTTCCACCTCTTCTTAATATCTTCTGCTTCTGTTAGGTCCATACCATTTCTGTCCTTTAGGGAGCCCATCTTTGCATGAAACGTTCCCTTGGTATCTCTAATTTTCTTGAAGAGATCTCTTGTTTTTGCTATTCTGTTGTTTTCCTCTATTTCTTTGCATTGATCACTGAGGAACACTTTCTTATATCTCCTTGCTATTCTTTGGAACTCTGTATTCAGATGCTTATATCTTTCCTTTTCTCCTTTGCTTTTTGCTTCTCTTCTTTTCACAGCTATTTGTAAGGCCTCCTCAGACAGCCATTTACTTTCGTGCATTTCTTTTCCATGGGGATGGTCTTGGTCCCTGTCTCCTGTACAATGTCACAAACCTCCGTCCATAGTTCATCAGGCACTCTATCTATCAAATGTAGTCCCTTAAATCTATTTCTCACTTCCACTGTATAATCAAAAGGGATTTGATTTAGGTCATATCTGAATGGTCTAGTGGCTTTCCCTACTTTCTTCAATTTAATTCTGAATTTGGCAATAAGGTGTTCATGATCTGAGCCGCAGTTCAGCTCCTGGTCTTATTTTTGCTAACTGTATAGAGCTTCTCCATCTTTGGCTGCAAAGAATATAATCAATCTGATTTCGGTGTTGACCATCTGGTGATGTCCATGTGTAGAGTCTTCTCTTGTGTTGTTGAAAGAGGGTGTTTGCTATGACCAGTGCGTTCTCTTGGCAAAACTCTATTAGCCTTTGCCCTGCTTCATTCCATGCTCCAAGGCCAGATTTGCCTGTTACTCCAGATGTTTCTTGACTTCCTACTTCTGAATTCCAGTCCCTTATAATGAAAAGAACATCCTTTTTGGTGCTAGTTCTAAAAGGTCTTGTAGGTCTTCATAGAACCATTCAACTTCGGCTTCTTCAGCATTACTGGTTGGGGAATAGGCTTGGATTACTGTAAATTTGAATGATTTGCCTTGGAAACGAACAGAAATCATTCTGTCGTTTTTAAGATTGCATCCAAGTACTGCATTTCGGGCTCTTTTGTTGACCATGATGGCTACTCCATTTCTTCTAAGGGATTCCTGCCCACAGTAGTAGATATAATGGTCATCTGAGTTAAATTCACCCATTCCAGTCCATTTTAGTTCACTGATTCCTAGAATGTCTATGTTCACTCTTGCCATCTCCTGTTTGACCACTTCCAATTTGCCTTGATTCATCGACCTAACATTCCAGGTTCCTATGCAATATTGCTCTTTACAGCATCAGACCTTGCTTCTATCAGCAGTCCCATTCACAACTGGGTATTGGTTTTGCTTTGGCTCCATCCCTTCATTCTTTCTGGAGTTATTTCCCCACTGATCTCCAGTAGCATACTGGGCACCTACCGACCTGGGGAATTCCTCATTCAGTATCCTATCATTCTGCCTTTTGATACTGTTCATGGGGTTCTCAAGGCAAGTATACTCAAGTGGTTTGCTATTCTCTTCTCCAGTGGACCACGTTTTGTCAGACCTTTCCACCATGGCAGGCCTGTCTTGGGTGGCCCCACACGGCATGGCTTAGTTTCATTGAGTTAGAGAGGGCTGTGGTTCATGTGATCAGATCAACTAGTTTCCTGTGATTATGATTTCAGTGTGTCTGCCTTCTGATGCCCCCTCGCAATACCTACCTTCTTATTTGGGTTTCTCTTACCTTGGTTGTGGGATATCTCTTCACAGCTGCTCCAGCAAAGCAGAGTCACTGCACCTTACCTTGGACAAAGGTATCTCCTCACAGCCGACTCTCCTGACCTTGAACATGGAATAGCTCCTCTTGGCTCTCCTGCGCCCGCGCAGCCACCGCCTCTTGCAGTTGGGGTAGCTCCTCTCCGCCGCTGCCCCTGACCTCGGCTGTGGGGTAGCTCTTCTCCGCCACGTTTCTGCCCGTAGTCGGTTGCGCCGGGGCCGGCGGCTAGCGTCTGCGCCGCCGGAGCCGGCTCCTTCTCCGATTATTAAGTCCTAGGGCTAGTTAAAATAAACAAATTTCTATTTATGACATAGAAATATGTCTTTCAGGGATTGTTTATAGTAACGTTACTTAATGTAACGTTAAGTAACATAATTAATTATGTCCAGCTTTCTTTATGTCATTTACTTATGGTCATGTCAGTTTTTATATGACAATTACATTTTAAAATTTCAGCAGGCAAGACTTCCATTTGCACCCATTCCAGTGTTCTTGCCTGGAGAATCCCAGGGATGGGGGAGCCTGGTGGGCTTCTGTCTATGGGGTCACACAGAGTCAGACACAACTGAAGTGACTTAGCAGCAGCATACAACATTTAGCAGAGCTTCATCTGTTAGTTCCTGATGCTTTGATGTTCTCAGTTTTACTGATAGAATTGAAATTATTTGAAATTTTGGATCAGTAGAACTATTTTATTACCAAAATTGGCCTGCCAATGAAAAAAAATTTTATTAGATAACTATATTGTGGTTTATTAGATACCTATATTATATATTGTTTCCTTGGAAGGAAAGTTATGACCAACCTAGATAGTATATTAGAAAGCAGAGACATTACTTTGGCAACAAAGGTCCGTATAGTCAAGGCTATGGTTTTTCCAGTGGTCATGTATGGATGTGAGAGCTGGACTGTGAAGAAAGCTGATCACTGAAGAATTGATGCTTTTGAACTGTGGTGTTGGAGAAGACTCTTGAGAGTCCCTTGGACTGCAAGGAGATCCAGCCAGTCCATTCTAAAGGAGCTCAATCCTGGGTGTTCATTGGAAGGACTGATTCTAAAGCTGAAACTCCAATATTTTGGCCACCTCATGCGACGAGTTGACTCACTGGAAAAGAGTCTGATGCTGGGAGGGATTGAGGGCAGGAGGAGAAGGGAACGACAGAGAATGAGATGGCTGGATGGCATCACCGACTCGATGGAGGTGAGTTTGAGTGAACTCCGGGAGTTGGTGACGGACAGGGAGGCCTGGCATGCTGTGATTCATGGGGTCGCAAAGAGTCGGACATTACTGAGCGACTGAACTGAACTGAAATCAACTGATATTGTTTGTTAGATACCTATATTGTTGTATTAGATACCTATGCTGGCTCAGATGATAAAGAATCTGCCTGCAATGCAGGAGACCTCGGTTTGATCCCTGATTTGGGAAGATCTCCTGGCGAACAGAATGGCTACCCAGTCCAGTATTCTTGCCTGCAGAATCCCATAGACAGAGGAGCCTGGAGGGCTACAGTCCTTGGGGAAGCAAAGAGTCAGACTCGAATGATTGTCTGACACTTTCACTTTCATTGTTGATAAACACTAATAAAGTATTCATATGTTGAGGTGCTGAAATTCCATCTAAGGCTCTCAGTAATTACCAAAACAAAGTGACTAAATTTATTTTCATCTTAATCTTTTATTTTGCAAAAACATTTTGAACTAAATATGCAATTAATCCTTTGTAGTACTTTTTTAAAAAGCCAATAACTCACTTGTTCACAGAACCAATCTCTGTATATATTTGGAAGTTAAAAAAAATATGGTGAGTGGAGTTGATCCAGTAATGCATCACAAAGATCGGATACAAGAGAAATTTTAGAAGGTATTTATATTATAAAGATGAAATCTAAGGCCACAAGAGGTCAAGTGTCTTCCTCCAGGTATTCTGACAGGGAAGAGCAAGATTTAGTGGCAAGATCACTGACTTGGAAATTAGAAAGTTCTAGTTTTATAACTAGCTATGCCAAACATTTTTTGCCAAACATTTATGCCAAACCTCAATTTATAATCTCTTGAACAAGAGAGATAGGTTGTATAATCTTCAAGTTTCCTTTCAATTTAAGTCAAATATTTGAAGTTAACGTCACACTAAAATTTAAGAGTAGTTAATGACTGCATTTCTGAGGGTGAAAAGGATCAGTGTAAAATGGAGAGCAATATCAGAATTAAACTTGGGCATTGGCAGGGCTAGGCAAGCCAAGAGCAGCCAACATTGGGAAGGCAATTATATCAGCCATATACATCTTATCTGATTGCCTTCCCAATGCATATGAGGGAGAGATGAAGTCAAGTCCTGGCCGCCTGGGCAGGTGAGCATATATAGGGTCCAGTGGATAAGAAGTTCAGAGGCCAGTGGAACAAGACAGCACAGAATAGGAATCTGGGTTTCAAGAAGTCTGCATATCCTCAGTGGGTATATTTCAGCAAATAAGCCTGCTAAGTTGATACTAAGCCTAGAGCTTTGAGCCCAAAGTCAGGAGTATTCTCAAAGTGTGAACACTCCTATAACTGCAAAGGGCATGTCTTCTTAGAAACCAGAAGAAAATGGGTTGGGAAACAAGAAAGATTCTGATGTGACCCTGCTCTTCTGTATAAAATGTACTATAATTTTAATATTCATATTCAGTACAGTCAATATTTTAAATTTATATAATATATGCATTATAATGTACCTTACCTTGACATCTCATTGGAAAAGTTCTGAATCACTGAATAATAAGTGGGGGTGAAAAATAGATGAAGCAGAGAGGCAACTAAACTGCTCTGAATATAAAGGGCAACAAGATGGAGTTCTATAGTTACAGGGGATCTGAAAAGTATGGCAAAAGGAGTCAGTACTCCCAGAAGGCATGTCTGAAGAGGGTTTTTCTGAGAGGAACTTAACACAGCTGGAAAATACAAATCATAAAAATATTTAGTAAAATATCCATTTCTGATTAATGAAGTATTGGTGCCTGGGGTATTGGGCAAAAATAAATGCTGTGCTTATGTGTCAAGTCCCACTTAGTCTCTGAAAATACTCCCAACTCCTAGAATAGTGGTTCTCAAGTGGTGTTTATAAACAGTAGAGTCTTTGGGGAAACTTACATATTACAAATATCTCACACCAAACTGCACACACCCACATACATACATGTACAGCCACACCCCATATACTGACAGAGGTAAAATGTAAAGATCCTGGTATCCCCTTTATTCTCAAAAAAAAAAAAAAAAGCTATTCTAAAAGCTGTTCGCATGTTTGTCTCTGCTTCATAGCAATAAACATGTTTTAATATGTTCATCATGTTTCTTTTATTTACTCATTGCATAAAGCAAAGTTAAACAAGCAGGATAATATATAGCCTTATCATGCTCTTTTCCCAATTTTGAAACAGTCCATTGTTCCATGTCCCATTCTAAATGTTGCTTCTTTACCTGCATGCAGGTTTCACAGGAAAGGTGTTCTGGTACTCTCCTCTCTTTAAAAATTTTCCACAGTATGCTGTGATCCACACAGCCAAAGGTTTTGGTGTAGTCAATGAAGCACAAGTAGATATTTTTTTGCAATTCCCTTGTTTTCTCCATATTCCAACGAATGTTGGCAATTGATTTCTTGTTCCTCTGCCTTTTATAAGTCCAGTTTCTACACCTTTGAGTTCTCAGTTCACCTACTACTGAAGCCTAGCTTGAAGGATTTTGAGCATTTCCTTGTTAGCATGTGAAATTAGCACACTGTATGGTAGTTTGAGCATTCTTTGGCATTGCCCTTCTTTGGAATTGAAATGAAAACTGACCTTTTCCAGTCCTGTGGCAACTGCTATTTTCCAAATTTACTGTCCTATTGAGTGCAGAACTTTAACAGTATCATCTTTTAGGATTTGAAATTGCTCAGCTGGAATTCCATCACCTCTACCAGCTTTGTTTTTCAGTAATGTTTTCTAAGGTCTACCTGATTTGACACTCCAGGATATCTGGCTCTTTCTACATAAGTGACCATACTAGAGTGGTTATCCAGGTCATTGAGATCATTTTTTTGTATAGTTCTGTGTATTCTTGCCCTCTTTTTAATCTCTTCTGCTTCTGTTAAGTCCTTACCATTTCTGTTCTTTATGTCCATCCTTGCATGAAATGTTCCCTTGACATCTTAAATTTTCTTGAAGAGATCTCTAGTCTTTCGCATTCTATTGTTTCCCTCTATTTCTTTGTGTTGTTCATTTAAGAAGGTTTTTTTTTTTTTTTTAATCTCTCCTTGATATTCTCTGGAACTCTGCTTTCAGTTGAGCATATCTTTCCCTTTTTCCCTTGCCTTTCACTTCTGCTCTTTCCTCACAAGCTAGAATCAAGATTTCCAGGAGAAATAACCTAAGATATCCAGATTATACCACTTTAATGGCAGAAATTGAAGAGGAACTAGAGTCTCTTGATGAGGGTGAAAGAATGGAGTGAAAAAACTGGCTTGAAATTCAGCATTAAAAAAAAAATGAAGGTCATGGCATCTGGTCCCATCACTTCATGGCAAATAGATGGGAAAAAAGTGGAAACAGTGATGGATTTTATTTTCTTGGGCTCCAAAATCACTGTAGAGAGTGACTGCAACTGTGAAATTAAAAGACGCTTGCTCCTTGGAAGGAAAGTTATGCCAAACCTAGACAGCATATTGAAAAGCAGAGACATCACTTTGCTGAAAAAGGTTTGTATAGTCAAATCTGTGGTTTTTCCAGTTGTCATGTACGGAAATGAGAGTTGGACTGTAAAGAAGGCTGAATGCTGAAGAATTGACGCTTTTGAGTTGTAGTGCTGTTGAAGACTCTTTAGAGTCCCTTGAACTATAAGGAGATCAAATCAGTCAATCCTAAAGGAAATCAACCCTGAATATTAATGGAAGGACTGATGCTGAAGGTGAAGCTCCAACATTCTGGTCACCTGATGCAAAAAACTGACCCATTGGAAAAGACCCTGATTCTGGGAAAGATTGAAGGCAAAAGAGAAAGGGGTGGCTAAGAGTGAGATGGTTAGACAGCATCACTGCCTCAATGGATATGAATTTGAGCAAACTCCAGGAGAGAGTGGAGGACAGATGAGCCTGGCGTGCTGCAGCCATGGGGTTGCAAAGACTCTGAGATGACTTAGCAACTAAACAACAATAAAGGAAGGTATTTTTTACATTCTGGAATGGAGTTCAGTTCTATTAGGTGAAAGGAGACTGGTAATTAAGTCTTTCAGGTTTGGAAAGGACAGGTTCCTTCCATGCCCTTCCTGCATGGACTTAGATCTGTGTGTACCTCAGAACTCTCTGGCTCTTGTCTATAGTTATGTTCCAGCTGGGAGAGATACAGCTCCCTTTTGCAGGAAGCAAATATTTTTCACTTTTGAAAAGGTATTATCTATTTTGCCATAGATAAGGCAGGAGGATGTAAACCTGACTCACCAGCTGCTCATCAGGAGGAATTTATCTGAAAATGCCCATGAGGAGACACAACACTGCTGAAACCAACACCTGCAAAGCACGGGGAAAAACTGGTTAAGCTAGTTCGGACTGTGGAATCATTAGCAACTAGAAGCATCATCCTCTTCAGCTGGTCCTCTTCACTCTTCCTCCTGCTTCTTCATCACTGAAGGATGAATGCTAGTCTAAGGAAAGTCCTCTCAAGATTGGACATAGAACGCTTTGCAATCCTCCTCTCGTCTTAGGGACAATTTCATGCTTTGCTCTCTCCCATCCATACACCCCCATCCCATGGTTTCCCAATGTACAGTCTTTCATTCTGGTAGTTTATGAAAAAGTGAAAGTTAGTCACACTGTCATGTCCAACTCTTTGTAGACTGTAGCCTGCCTGGCTCCTCTGTCCAGGGATTTCTCTAGGCAAGAGTACTGGTTGCCATTTCCTTCTCCAGGGTATCTTCCTGACACAGGGATTGGACCCAGGTCTTCTGCATTGAAGGCAGATTCCTTTCCAACTGAGCCATTAGGGAAGCCATAAATAAGGCAGGAGGCAGTTTATGTCTTTTCCCAAATCATACTGTCTTTTTCCTTCTTTGTATTGTGTCCCCACTGACACAAGTTATAGATTATAACTTTCCTCTCTTCTGTTGACACATTTCCCTAAAAAATTCTCTCAAATGGAAGACATCCTTCTTGTTACTCTTTTCATATCCTGGTAAAAAATGAATAGTGTTTTCCACTTGGTAGATGCTCTTTTTAGATTTTAGTATTACCAATATCACTCATCTGCCTCTTCCCTTTGAAATATGTCTTCATATGTGCCACTTTTTTTGTCAGACTTTGTTAGCTTGTTTTTAGTTTACTCTTACCCAGTCGAGTGGCTGCAATGTGCAAAATGCTGTGATTGATACACTGCACTGTTATTGTTATTTAGTCGCTAAGTCATGGCTGACTTTTTTGACCCCATGGATTGAAGCCCACCATGCTTCTCTGTCCATTAGATTTCCCAGGCAAGAATCGTATTTTCTTCTCCAGAATATACTGCATACATACTTATAATAAATAAGGCAGAAGTATAGATACAGTATGATGGAATATAAGAGGAGGTCAACATTTCTTCTTGTTATGATAATCAAAGAGATTCCTGGGAAGAAAAGATAGTGAGATGAAAATTGAGTTTGTAAAATAGAAGGGAAGAGGGATGCAAAGAGCAAAGGGACAAAAGTTTAAAGGCTTGGTTGTGTGCTCCAGGACACAACTGCAGTCCCGTTTGATGTCAGAAAGTGGTGTGTTTTGAGAGATGTAGGTGCAGGTTGGAAAGGTTGCTTAGTACAAAAGGTAGAAGGAAAAGGATGATGACAATGGAACTGTCCTCTCTGACAACATGAGAGATTGAAAGGGAGCCACAAAGGTTGTGATTGGAGAGTCTGAGGACAATTAGAGATTAAAACTTCATGGAGCATAGGAGTCCTTATTAATCTCTTTCACATCTGTCATGTAGAAGTAGAAGCAAGAAGACTTTAGAGTGTAAACTTTACAGTAAGCAAGGCAAGACTAATGGTAGTTGGCAATTCACCATTAGTAACCTGTAAGTGCTTGTTTATAGGTTTTCTTAATTTACTATATAAACTCCCACATTTTGTTCTCTATGGGGTTTAGAAACAGGGTATTGCAATAGGACAAATACTGTAAGGAAATTAAGCTTATGGAGATGAGAAAAGGGGAGAAGGAGTTGACACCTGATTTTGAATTTTATATCTGTACCTTGATCTCAGATGCTTTAAGAAGGAGTAATGAAAGGAGGACCAAAAAAGGCCTGTAGGCAAACAGATTAAATAAGGACTTTATTGTGGATAGAGTTTCATTGCATTGACATAATCTACATGGATAACTCAAACTATCGAAGTTCCTGGAAACAGCATATTCCAGTCTGTAAATATTCCTCAGGTACATTATTTTTTTAAAAAATTAAGTTATAGTTTATTTGTAATATCATGTTAGTTTCAAGTGAATGACAGTGATTAGATTTTTTATAGAATATACTCCATTTAAAATTATTATAAAATAATGACAATATTTCTCTGTGCTATACAATATGTTCTTGTAGCTTATTTATTTTATATATAGTAGTTTGTACTTATTAACCCTCTACCCTGGTCTTGCCCCTTTCCCCTTGCCTCTCCTCATGGGCAACTGTTAGTTTATTCCATATGCCTGTGAATTTGCTCTTCCTTTGTTATATTCATTTGTTTGTTTTGCTTTTTTAGATTCTAAATGTAAATGGTAACACAGTATTTGTCTTTCCCTGCCTCACTTATTTCATTCTCTAGGTCCAAATGCATTGCAAATAGCAAAATTTCATCCTTTATTGTGGCTGAATAACATTCCATTATACCTCTCTTCATTATCCATTCATCTGTTGATGGTCACAGGTTGTTTCCATATCTTGCTATTGTAAATAATGTTATCATGAAAATTGGGGTGCATATTTTTGAATTAGTGTTTTTTTTTTTCTTCAAATATTTACCCAGGAATGGAATTGCTGGATTATATAATAATTCTATTTTCAGTGTTTAGAAGAATTTCCATATTGTTTTCCACCATGGCTGCACCAATTTACATATCCACCAAAAATGTACTAGAGTTACCCTTTTTCCACATTTTCACCATCATTTTTTATTTGTAGATATTTTGATAATAGCCTTTCTTTCAGGTGTGAAGTGACATCTCATTGTGGTTTTGATTTGCATTTCTCCAATTATTCGTGATGCTGACATCATTTCACATGTCTCAAAGGTACATTATTGACCAAATATATTGGGTATTATATTTCTTTTGAATTTTCTAGTGCTGAAAAGTTGAGATCTATGGACTACCACCTAATGCACCAGTAGTAAAATTCTCCTTGTGAGATGACTACAACTTCACACACATCTTTATATGTTCTTCACAGAGTCTAGCACAAAATACTGGGAACTCAATAATCTTAATAAATAATTGTTGTTGCTGTTCTTTAGTTGCTAAATCATGTCTGACTCTTTTGTCATCCCATGAACTGTAAACCGCCAAGCTCCTCTGTCCATGGGACTTATCAGGCAAGAATCCTGGAGTGGGTTGTCATTTCCTTCTTCAGGGGATCTTCCCAACCCAAGAATCGAACCCATGTCTCCTGCATCTCTTGCATTGGCAGGAAGATTCTTTACCACTGAGCCACCAGGGAAGCCCTTAATAAATAATAATTGGTTCAAGGAAACTCTGTCACTTTCCTATGGCTTATGTGCTTTGAAGTTCATAATTTTATAATTTTATTTTCATCATTACCTTATTTTTAAGTTTCAAATGATTGTTAATCAGAGAATCATATGTTTTCTACTAAACATATATAACAGACTTTTAAGAGCCTTGTAACCTTGCTCAGGAGACCATCATTCTGATATCATCAGCTGATAGGCCATTACTCTGGCTTTATGTTCTCGTCAAACACTTACTTCAGGTATTTGTAGCAAATTCCAGTCTTTTGGGAGGTTGTGGAAGAGTGGTAGTACTACTACTACTGCTATAATTAACAGTAATCATTTTGAGCCCATTCTGAATAAGTCAGGTATAGTCGTTACGATTTTACCCATGATAACATGATTTAGTTTCCCAACCCTATGAGAAAAGTAATATTATTGCTGTCATTCAATAAATGAACTCAAGGTATGTTCAGGTTGTTTTTTTAATTTCTGGCTTTCCTACTTGCAAAGTATGGTGAAGAATAGACAGCAATATCATCATTTTTTAAAAAAATTAATTTTTAATTTTGGAAAAAATTAAATTTACAGAAAAGGTATGAGGATAATACAGAAAGTTCCTATTTATCCCACATCCAGTTCCCCTTATTGTCCACATTTATGTTATCACAGTACAACTGTCACTTCTAATGAATCAATATTGGTACATTAGTTCAAAGTCTACTCAAATTTTCTTAATTGTCGCTAATGTTCTAGGATCCCATTCAAGATTCCACATTACATTTAGTCATCATGTTTCCTAAGACTTCTTAAAGTTTGACAGTTTCTCAGCTTTTTGTTATATTTTATGACAGTTTTGAGAAGTGATAGGTCAGATATTTCATAGTATATAGAATGTCTTATGAGTTTCTGATTTTTTTTTGGTTATTTTACTGGGGTGATGGAGTTTGGGAAGAATATCACAGAAGGAACATGCCATTCTCCCCACATCATGTCAAGGGTGTACACTATCAGCAGAAACTTTTGTTTTTGATGTGGACCTTGGTCACTTGGCAAAGGAAATATCTGTCAGGATTCTCTCTAAAGCTACTCTGCTCCCCCCACCTTTCCCTATCATAAATTTTGGAGTGAAATAATGAGTTGTACTCTCACTTAAGGGATTGATGTTACGCTCCACCTCCTCAACAAGGAGTATCTATGCAAATTTTTGGAAATCTTCATAGAAGATTTATCTGTTCTTATGTATGTATGTATGTACTCATTCAATCAATCGTTTATTTATACTAGTGGGGACTCATGGGAGTGTATTTTCTGCTTTGGTTTATAATACAATACTATATTATTTATTTTGTTCCTCAAATCATTCCAGGTTTGGCCTTGGCAAACTCCTTCATTCAGCTTTTGTGTCTATATGCCATACTTCCATTATGTGTTTTTCATGTCTGCCTTTTGAAGAGAGAGGATACTTTATGTGTTCTTTCAATTCTTAAATTCCTATTTGGAGGAAAGTTTTAGATTTTCTGTGTTTTTCTTCAGTAAATAGCAACGCACAAAGGAACACTTAAGCTGAATATTATCTTCTTTCTATGCCTACTAAAAGGATTTGACTGGAGTAGGAAATGGCACCCACTCCAGTATTTGTATTCTTGCCTGGGAAATCCCATGGAGAGAGGAGCTTAGCAGGCTATAGTCCAAAGTCACAAACAGTTGGACACAACTGAGTGATTAAGCACAGCATATAAGCATTTGAATGCTGCATTATGCTATTCTTACATTTAGACCTCACAGTGTGTATGTTTTATAAGCACATATATACTTAATGTTTAAACCTGCAAGTCTTTGCCTCTGTGCTAAAAATAAAAGATGTGAATCTAATAGAAAATGAACCTTAATTATGCTACCTTACATAGTGAAGAAATTTGGCATTGTCTAGTATTCAGTTAAAGTCCTTTTACAATAATCTTTACAATGCATCATTTAGAAGACAATTTTGAATTATTCATAATTTAGGTATAAATTATTTTATTATAATAGATCTGCCATTTGAGAATCTGATTCCAGACTATCTGTATTGTGATATATGCATTATATTTCACCATTAGAAGTCAAGTTATTATTTTTGCACCTATTTTTAATTTATCAGTTCTAGCTTTTAGATTTCTGGCATGTTTTTGCTGTTGCTGTTAAGTCACTTCAGTCGTGTCCGACTCAGTGTGACCCGATAGACGGAAGCCCACCAGGCTCCCCTGTCCCTGGGATTCTCCAGGCAAAAACACTGGAGTGGGTTGCCATTTCCTTCTCCATGGCATGTTTTTACTCATCTCAAATTTGAGTATATTTTTATTTGCTCACTTCAGTTCAGTTTGGTCATTCAGCCAGGTCTGAATCTTTACCACCCCATGGACTGCAGCACACCAGGCCTCCCTGTCAATCACCAACTCCCGGTGTTTACTCAAACTCAGGTCCATTGAGTCAGTGATGCCATCCAACCATCTCATCCTCTGTCATCCCCTTCTCCTCTCACCTTCAATCTTTTCCAGCATCAGGATCTTTTCAAATGAATCAGCTCTTTGCATCAGGTGGCTGAAGTATTGGAGTTTCAGCTTCAGCATCAGTCCTTCCAATGAATACTCAGGACTGATTTCCTTTAGGATTGACTGTTTGGATCTCCTTGAAGTCCAAGGGACTCTAAAGAGTCTTCTCCAGCACCACAGTTCAAAAGCATCAGTTCTTTGGTGCTCAGCTTTCTTTATGGTCCAACTCTCACATCCATACATGACTACTGGAAAAACAATAGCTTTGACTTACACGGACCTTTGTTGGCAAAGTAATATCTCTGCTTTTTAATATGCTATCTAGGTTGGTCATAACTTTCCTTCCAAGGAGTAAGCATCTTTTAATTTCACGGCTACAGTCACCATCTGCAGTGATTTTGGAGCCCCAAAAAATAAAGTCTGACACTGTTTCCACTGTTTCTCCATCAATTTGCCATGAGTGATGGGACCAGATGCCATGATCTTAGTTTTCTGAATGTTGAGCTTCAAGACAGCTTTTTCACTCTCCTCTTTCACTTTCATCAAGAGGCTCTTTAGTTCTTCTTCACTTTCTGCCATAAGGGTGGTGTCATCTGCATATCTCAGGTTATCGGTATTTCTCCCAGCAATCTTGATTCCAACTTGTCCTTCATCCAGCCCAGTGTTTCTCATGATGTACACTGCATATAAGTTAAATAAGCAGGGTGACAATATGCAGCCTTGAGGTACTCCTTTTCCTATTTGAAACCAGCCTGTTGTTCCATGTCCAGTTCTAACTGTTGCTTCCTGACTTGCATACAGGTTTCTCAAGAGACAGGTCAGGTGGTCTGGTATTCCCATCTCTTTCAGAATTTTCCACAGTTTATTGTAATTCACACAGACAAAGGCTTTGGCATAGTGAATAAAACAGAAATAGATGTTTTTCTGGCACTCTCTTGCTTTTTCAATGATCCAGCGGATGTTGGCAATTTGATCTCTGGTTCCTCTGCCTTTTCTAAAACCAGCTTGAAAATCTGGAAGTTCACAGTTCACATATTGTTGACCACATATTGTTTTATTTACTACTTTAGGCATAATTTAACAATGAGACAAAGTGTTTTTTGTTAAAATAATCACAGTATTGAAATACAAAAAATCTGATTATACTTTTTGAACAAACAGCTGACCTGTATCAAAGAATGTTGACCTGAAGGAGGTTTGGATATATGAAAATTTGAAGTAAGATAGTCTGATCAGGGCACATTTTCATTATGAAGTATTTTCTAGAATAATATCCACTAGATAAATTCTTTACTAGAGTCCTCTGCAGTATATTTGCAACCTCTTCAAAGTCAAATAGTGGGTGAGACCAAACAGCTTGATTCTTCTGATTTATTCAGCAACTGTTTAATATATTCTGTGTACCAGGCATACTTATGTGCCAAACCGACAATGCTCACATGTTCTGTATATCAGCACTGCCCAATAGAGAAATAATGCAGAGACTGCCCTGCTGGCAGAATGGACAAGAGTATGCTTGCCAATGCAGGGAAAATAGATTCGATTGCTGGTCGGGGAGGATTCCACATGCCACAGATTTGCTGAGCCTGTGTGTCACCACTACTGAACCCATGCTCTAGAGCTTTCAAGGTGGAACTATTGAAGGCCACTTGCCTAGATCCTGTGCTCTGCAACAAGAGAAGCCACCACAATGAGAATCCCTCACACCAGATGAAGAGTGGCCTCTACTTGCTACAACTAGAGGAATTCTGAACAAAGTAATGAAGACCCAGTGCAACTAAAAATAAAGACAGATAAGTAAAAAAGTTTTTTTGAAAAAGAAGAAGAAATAAATAATGTGGGCCATAAATGTGAACCACATATATACTTTTATATATTCTGGTTGCCACATTAAAAAACAAGGAACAATTGAAAATAATTTTAATAATATGTTTAATTTAACACGAGAGTCCCTTGGACTGCAAGGAGATCCAACCTGTCCATCCTAAAAGAGATCAGTTCTGGGTGTTCATTGGAAGGACTGATGTTGAAGCTGAAACTCCAATACTTTGGCCACCTCATGCGAAGAGTTGACTTATTGGAAAATACCCTGATGCTGGGAAGGATTGGGGGCAGGAGGAGAAGGGGGATTACAGAGGATGAGATGGCTGGATGGCATCACTGACTCGATGGACTTGAGTTTGGGTAAACTCCAGGAGTTGGTGATGGACAGGGAGGCCTGGCATGCTGTAGTTCATGCGGTAACAAAGAGTCAGACACGACTGAGCGACTGAACTGAACTGAACTGATGTAAATATTATTTCAACATATAATTATGTAGAGATTTATTAAAGAGATATTTTACATCCTTTATTTTTTATACTACATTTTGAAGATTGGATGTGTATCCTAAACTTACAGCATGTCTCAGTTTAGACTCAGGTCAGTTCAGTTCAGTTCAGTCACTCAGTTGTGTCTGACTCTTTGCGACCCCATGAATCACAGCACGCCAGGCCTCCCTGTCCATCACCAACTCCCAGAGTTCACTCAAACTCATGTCCATAGAGCTGGTGTTGCCATCCAACCATCTCATTCTTTGTCGTCCCCTTCTCCTCCTGCCCCCAATCCCTCCCAGCATCAGAGTCTTTTCTAGTGAGTCAACTCGTCGCATGAGGTGGCCAAAGTATTGCAGTTTCAGCTTTAGCATCAGTCCTTCCAATGAACACCCAGGATTGATCTCCTTTAGAATGGACTGGTTGGATCTCCTTGCAGTCCAAGGGACTCTCAAGAGTCTTCTCCAACACCACAGTTCAAAAGCATCAATTCTTTGGCGATCAGCTTTCTTCACAGTCCAACTCTCACATCCATACATGACCATGGGAAAAACCATAGCCTTGACTAGACGGACCTTTGTCGGCAAAGTAATGTCTCTGCTTTTTAATATGCTATCTAGGTTGCTCATGACTTTCCTTCCAAGGAGTAAGCATCTTTTAATTTCATGGCTGCAATCAGCATCTGCAGTGATTTTGGAGCCCCCCAAAAATAAAGTCTGACACTGTTTCCACTGTTTCCCCATCTATTTCCCATGAAGTGATGGGACCAGAGGCCATGATCTTTGTTTTCTGAATGTTGAGCTTCAAGCCAACCTTTTTACTCTCCTCTTTCACTTTCATCAAGAGGCTTTCTAGTTCCTCTTCACTTTCTGCCATAAGGGTGGTGTCATCTGCATATCTGAGGTTATTGATATTTCTCCCAGCAATCTTGATTCCAGCTTGTGCTTCTTCCAGCCTAGCGTTCCTCATGATGTACTCTGCATATAAGTTAAATAAACAGGGTGACAATATACAACCTTGATGCACTCCTTTTCCTAATTGGAACCAGTCTGTTGTTCCATGTCCAGTTCTAACTGTTGCTTCCTGACCTGCATACAGGTTTCTCAAAAGGCAGGACAGGTGGTCTGGTATTTCCATCTCTTTCAGAATTTTCCACACTTTATTGTGATCCACACAGTCAAAGGCTTTGGCACAGTCAATGGAGCAGAAATATGTTTTTCTGGAACTCTCTTGCTTTCTCAGTTTAGACTAGGCACTGGTAAAATTCTCCATAGCCACATGTGTATTAGTCAACTTAGATCTATAGACACCACAATCAAAGAAAATTTTAGGGAAACATAATATATTCCTCGAAGACTTTAACGCAGTTTTATTCTTTTTCTGTTAAATAAATCATAATAGAATTTGAAGAGCAAATGTAAATTTTTGATATTCTAACAGAAAGTTTTAAAATGTTTTGTGTTAAATATTTTTACCCAGAGAGTGGGAGAAAATCTCTATTACAAATGTTTATAAGAGTCTGGTACCACAGAGATAAATCCACATACCTATGGACACCTTATCTTCAGCAAAGGAGGCGAGAATATACAATGGAGAAAAGACAATCTCTTTAACAAGTGATGCTGGAAAAACTGGTCAATCACTTGTAAATGAATGAAACTAAAACACTTTCTAACTCCATACACAAAAATAAACTCAAAATGGATTAAAGATCTACATGTAAGACCAGAAACTATAAAACTCCTAGAGTAAAACATAGGCAAAACACTCTCTGACATAAATCACAGCAGGGTCCTCTATGACCCACCTCCCAGAATATTGGAAATAAAATCAAAAATAAACAAATGGGACCTAATTAAAATTAAAAGCTTTTGCACAACAAAGGAAACTACAAGCAAGGTGAAAAGACAGTATTCAGAATGGGAGAAAATAATAGCAAATGAAGCAACTGATAAAGGATTAATCTCAAAAATATACAAGCAACTTCTGCAACTCAATTCCAGAAAAATAAATGGCCTAATCAAAAAAATGGGCCAAAGAACTAAGCAGACATTTTCCAAAGAAGACATACAGATGGCTAACAAACACATGAAAAGATGCTCAACATCACTCAGTATCAGAGAAATGCAAATCAAAACTACAATGAGGTACCATTTCATGCAAGCCAGAATGGTTGCTATCCAAAAGTCTACAAGCAGTAAATGCTGGAGAGGGTGTGGAGAAAAGGGAACCCTCTTACACTGTTGGTGGGAATGCAAACTAGTACAGCCACTATGGAGACCAGTGTGGAGATTGCTTAAAAAGCTGGAAATAGAACTGCCATATGACCCAGTAATCCCACTGCTGGGCATACACACAGAGGAAACCAGAATTGAAAGAGGTGCGTGTACCCCAATGTTCATTGCAACACTGTTTATAATAGCCAGGACATGGAAGTAACCTAGATGTCCAAACAACCTAGATGAATGGATAAGAAAGCTGTGGTATGTATACACAGTGGAACATTACTCAGACATTAAAAGAGTATATTTGGATCTGTTCTAATGAGGTGGATGAAACTGGAGCCTATTATACAGAGTGAAGTAAGCCAGAAAGAAAAACACCAATACATTATACTAACATATATATATGGATTGTATATAGAAAACTCCATTTATATGGGATTTAGAAAGGTGGTACGGATAAGGCAACGGCAAGCCACTCCAGTACTCTTGCCTGGAAAACCCCATGGACAGAGGAGCCGGTAGGCTGCAGTCCATGGGGTCGCTACAAGTCAGACATGACTGAGCAATTTCACTTTCACTTTTCACTTTCACACATTGGAGAAGGAAATGGCAACCCACTCCAGTATTCTTTCCTGGAGAGTCCCAGGGACAGGGGAGCCTGGTGGGCTGCAGTCTATGGGGTCACACAGAGTCAAACACGACTGAAGCGACTTAGCAGCAGCAGCAGCAGAAAGGTGGTAATGATAATCCTATATGCGAGACAGCAAAAGAGACACAAATGTATAGAACAGTCTTTTGGACTCTGTGGGAGAGGGTGAGGGTGAGATGATTTGGGAGAATGGCATTGAAACATGTATATTATCATATGTGAAATGAATCGCCAGTCCAGGTTTGATGCATGAGACAGGGTGTTCGGGGCTGGTGCACTGGGATGATACAGGGATGGAATGGGGAGGGAGAGGGGGGTTCAGGATGGGGAAAACATGTACACCCATGGCGGACTCATGTCAATGTATGGCAGAACCAATACAATATTGTAAAGTAATTAGCCTCCAATCAAAATAAAGTTATATTAAAAAAGAATAGGGCACCAATGACACCTTTCCCAACATACTACAGAAATTGAGGAGATCTGAATTTACTTGAAAATGTTGACAGAGATCATGCAGAAGTGAATCTAATTTTGAAGGTTCAAATATGTGAATATTACTAATAGTTGATTAATTGGTCTAGAAACCCATAAGCAGGTTGTTCATCCTAATAGTTCTCCCCTCCAATTTAATTCACTATTTTTATTCTAGCAAGTTGTTATCCCTTCTCTGTTGCTTTCTGAATCTCTCCTATACTCTAGACATCTTGAATTGTGTCCTTTATTTAATTCTTAGACAATTTACTGTCTTAGACAAAATTGGTGGTTTAATAATTACTGAAATTTTTTCAAATCTTTAAATATTCTGCACAATAAGTGGCGCTAGCGGTAAAAACCCACCTGCCAATGCAGGAAACATACGAGACACGTGTTTGATCCCTGGGTTGGGAAGATCCTGGAGAAGGAAATGGCAACCCACTCCAGTATTCTTGCTGAAGAATCCCTTGGACAGAGGAGCCTGGCTATAATCCATAGGGTTGCAAAGAGTCAGATATGACTTAAGTGACTTAGCACACAACAAGCAATAATTAATGCTTTTCATGAAACTTCTATCATCATATTGGTGGGAAGAATTAATGAGAGGTTAACAGATGGTGAAAAATTCAGAGCAAGTGGGAGAGGTGAGGCAAGGATTCATAAAGTGAAAACCTGGCCAAAGTATTTTGGTCATAATTCTTATTTTCAAAGTTTAAGCTATCTCCATTGACATACTTCTTCCATTTATGCCAGGGATGGTTTTGATTTATTTCCAAACATCCACATATTGTTAGAGATCACTAGTAAAAATAGATATCTCCCTAAATACTTGTTAAATTTGTATATGCTTAACAAATAGATACAAAAATGAATGAGCTTGTTGACCAACAAATATTAAATTAGCCCACAATACACAGAATTCAATTTGTTTGAAATGAATGTGGTGATATTATTTGTAATGGGTGTAAACAAAATTAATTGTTTTGCCAACAACATTAATTGTTTTGCCAGCACTTCTCCCACCCACATCTGCTACACACTGTGTGCAAAATTTCTTCTCTTTACCTTGCTGAATAACCTGATCATGGGGTCATGTGGGGTGGAATGGTGGTTGGGTGGAGGTTGCTGGGTAAAGTACCTGAGAGTCTATTTCTAAGTGGATATAGTCCTCCCACATTTCTTTGTGATATTTTTTCCCTTTTTATACTATTTGGAAATCAGCCCAAGATTTTCCTTCTTCCTCTGATTACATTTTCTAATGCTGTATTTTATCTCTAGGCCATAAATTTAATGTTTTAAGGGAAAAATATTCATCTCCAGAATTCCTTCTCTTTTTGCGATAAGCATGTCAAGATTGCCTGAATTTCATAGCAGAAGATAATTGTTTTTATTTTGGTTTGACTCTACCTTAATATATAGCTAAGTTTTTCTTGCTTACTCAATTTTACCTCTTGAGCAATCGTAAGTGTTTCATTTATTAAGAAAGTACATACCCAAATTTTACTTTGGTTAAAGTAAGGAAGAAAAGACTTAAGAAACCAAGCAGTATCAGTATAATAGTAAACACTAAGAAAATAGCACAAAGGCTAGAGTATGTTATTCTCAGGCCACTCTCATGTATAGCCTTGAATATTATGGAATCAATCCTGGTCACTAGGCGAGCAGTGAAGGGGATTTGAGATGCCCACCAACAAAGTCTGACATTGATATTGTTAGTAAAACAAATTCAAATTCTGTAGCCTGAATGGTATTTTGTCAGATCAGATGAGTAACACATATCTGCAGGCATGACGTACTTTACCTATAGGAGTGCTACACAGAGGTTTTAAAGCAATGACTACCTTTAAAATCACAGTTTTTTGGTTTTTTTTTTTTTTTACAGTTGAAAAGTTGCTTTTAATGATTTGATTGGATGCACTACTCTTGTAAGTGGAAATCCATAAACTAGAATTCACCCACAGGAGAACAACGTGGATGATGGAAGGGTTGACAGACTGGAAAAACTAAAGACACACAGTATTATATTTACACATGGTGCCAAAAGCCTAAGCCTTCTCCATATCAGAGCAAAGCACGCTTGTGTTATTTTACTAGTTGTTGTTCAGTTTCCAAGTCGTGTTCAACTCTTTACCACCCCACGGACTGCTGCTCGCCAGGCTGCCCTGTCCCTCACCATCTCCCGGAGTTTGCCAGTGTTCAAGTCTATTGTGTCAGTGGCGCCATTTTAAGAAGGTACTTTTGAAGTAGCAGAAGTGTGTAGTAATGCAACCAGAGCTTTCACGATGTAGTGAATTCCCTACTACGGAAGTGTCCAAGCAGAGTCTGGATGATCTTCTATGGTGGCCTTTATAGGAAGGATGCTCATATTGGGCAAGATTTTAATTTACATCTAAGATTCCTTTCAACTCTTAAAATTATTCTAAAATTCTAAAATCTACATGAATATCAGATATACAGGTTCAAAAAATAAAGGTGGTTCTAATTGATGCTTTTGAACTGTGGTGTTGGAGAAGACTCTTGAGAGTCCCTTGTACCGCAAGGAGATCCAACCAGTCCATTCTAAGGGAGATCCATCCTGGGTGTTCATTGGAAGGACTGATGCTAAAGCTGAAACTCCAATACTTTGGCCACCTCATGCGACGAGTTGACTCACTGGAAAAAACTCTGATGCTGGGAAAGGTTGAGGGCAGGAGGAGAAGGGGACGACCGAGAATGAGATGGCTGGATGGCATCACCGACTCTGTGGACATGAGTTTGAGTGTACTCCGGGATTTGGTGATGGACAGGGAGGCCTGGCGTGCTGTGATTCATGGGGTCGTGGAGAGTCGGACATGACTGAGCGACTGAACTGAACTGAACTGAATCATCAGCAGCTGAAACTTCTTTCATCTTGAAAGCATATTTTCCTGCTTATTTCCCTTCACGGCTATTAATAAATCACTTACAAGAATTGACCACATTTGCTACTACTCCCACCATTTTATCTTTCCACCCACCACATCTCAATCTGCTGAAATCCAGCTTTTGTCTCCTAGGTTCTCCCTGCAATGTGTCTTGTTAAGGTCACTTGAATGCATTTGAAAATTAAATGCACTTGAAAATTCTGAGTCGTTATAACACTATCTGGAGCATTTACCTCCTGGGCCACTCCCATCTTCTTTGCACTCGTGCCTCTGGGTTTCTGCAGCCTACCCTTGTGTGTTTGTTCTATTTCTTTGGCTACTCCTCTGTCACCTTGAGGCTTCCTCTTCCTTTATCTCTATAATGTAGCATTCCTGAGAATTCCATACCTGTTTACCATCATGCCACTGGCTACACATATATTATCCTGATGTAACTTAAAGATATAACCTTAATATCTTTATTTTTTCCTCCTGGCAAACAAAAATCCTATCTCTCTTACATTCCCTGCCCTACCCTGACTATAAAAGTATATATATGTATATTTTTTATAATATTATACTTTTATATAAAAGCATAGTTTTATACTTTTATAATATTAAATATATACAAATATTATATGTGTAACCATATGTGTAAATAGACACACATATTGTTTACTTTTGTTACTTTCCCTCAGACTAATTTTCCCAAACACCACTGTTTTAGAGTTATTAAAAAACAACTCTGTGTCTTCAAGATAGAATGCTAAGGAATAAATTTAGGTTGCTGCATAAATTTAGGTCCCCTTAAGTATGTGTGCTATTTTATCTACTGAAATATCTGTTCCTTCTCATTTAAAAAAAGGAAGGAATTAGTTTGAACTACAATTGATACTACAATGTAACTATTTTTTACTAAATAAGATTACTTTGCATATAGAATATGTTTTCTGAAATTTGAACTTTGTTTTTTAACAACTTTAAACATAAGGAAGGTACTTATATATAAACTTTTCTCTATATCTTGATATTCTGAGCTATATCTCAACTAACACTACATTTTCAACCATCCACCAATCTACCCACCTATCTATACATCTTTTCGTAAAACTTTTCTTAAAGAGTTCATAGTTGCTATAATATCTGACTCATGGCTACAGAAGCGATAAAATCTATGTAGAATTCCTGTACCAATGCAATTCCCTGTAATAAAATCTGCTTGTTCAGTAAAGTTTTGCAACTAGAGTTCTGAGATCTTAATGTCATACCATGAAAGAGATCTGGAAGAAAGGATGTGCTGGACCTTTTATTTCTGAAGTGCTTCCATGGTTCCCTGGGGATTGTATTCTAGACTCTCATTTTATTATTGCCTCTTGACCTCCCATCTGTAACATGGAAATGTTTCTCTACTATGAAGTTTCTCCAAAGCTTCCTGTTCTTCCCTTATGTAAGTGATGTCCAAGCACGTAATCATAGAAGCTGTGATTAAGCAGAAAGAGTAAAGATATTCCTCCATCATGATTTTCTAAAACACTCTTGTAGCCAGTATATATAGTATACTATATAAATACCAGATATATATATGATATATACAACATATTATATATATAGTAACCAATATGTGACCATACACCAGAGTAAAATGTTTCTCAATTAAAAAATATAGTATAAAGTTTTCAAAGGTGTGTATAATTAAAATAATCATTGATTGAATGTCAGTGTATATACCTCTAGCTGAAGATACAAAATACTACATAAGAAGTTAAAGATTACTATGAATTCTTCGTGTCATTCTCTCTCCATTCCCAGAGGCACCCATTTATTGAAATTTGTGTGTAACATTTATATCTATTTTTAAAAATTTATTATCAATCCATAGAGTCCTGAACTGTGTATATATACATTTGTGTATATGCATTGTTGTTGTTTAGTTGCTAAGTCATGTCTGACTCCTTTATGACCCCATGGACTGTAGCTCACCAGGCTCCTCTGTCCATGGGATTTCCCAAGCAAGAATACTGGAATGGGTTGCCATTTCCTTCTCAAAGGAATCTTCCTGATCATGGGGTTAAACCTGTGTCTCCTGCATTGAAGGCCGATTCTTTACTGCTGAGACACCCGTGAAGCCCGTGTGTGTGTATTACTTTGAACTTTATGTAAATGTTATATATGTTATTTTACAACTTACATTTTTTCTTTAAAGATAATTGTTCATTTCTACTGACATGAATGGGTTTAGTTAATTTGTTCCTGACGCACTATAGTATTAATATTTCACTGTCTGAGCATACAGCAATTTATTCATCTATTATTCTATTGATGATCATTTATGTTAATTTCAATTTTTTTTACCATAAGAACATTATTATATACTTTCTTGTATCTTTAAATATATATATATATGTAAGGTTTCTCTGAGATTTAAGCAAACAATGGGATAATACATCCTCATTTTTTACTATGTATTGCTCATTGGTCTCCATATTAGTCATGCCAATATATTCATGCACTTGCAGGATGAGAGAGTTTACCTGTTGCATATATAACTGAGAGTACTGTTTGGCCAAGGAAAAGGCCCCACGTGTGCAGTGCCTGTTGACACCAATCTCTTATTCTCAGTTGATCACTCCTCCAGAAGTCAAATCAATGACACTATTTCTCTCCCTCCACTCGAAAACTCGAGGATTTATAGCTTTTCATCTACTTAGAGGCTGTGCTTCCCAGGTGGCACAGTGGTAAAGAGTCCATCTGCTAATGTAGGAGATGCAAGAGACACAGGTTCAATTCCTGGACAGGGAAGATACCCTAGAGTAGAAAATGGCAACCTGCTCCAGTATTCTTGCCTAGAAAACTCCATGGACATAGGAATCTGGTGGGCTACAGTCCATGGGATCGCAAAGAGTCTGACCAGACTGAGCCACTGTGTACACTACATAGAAGCAATCATGTCTGGTGAAAGGTAGATGCTTACTGCAGATTTAACTTGTAGAGAAGAAACAGCAGTCTCCAGCAATACTTGCAGTTTTTACCTCTGAAGGCAACCGGCACTAGCTGGGCACTTACTCATAATCTCTACATGGTACATGATGTCTAAACGTAAATGATATTATTCTAGCTTCCCTGATGTTTCAGATGGTAAAGAGTCTACCTGCCAAGCAGGAAACCCAAGTTCAGTCCTTAGGTCAGGAAGATCCCGTGGAGAAGGGAATGACAACCCACTCCAGTATTCTTGTCTGGAGAATCCCATGGACAGAGGAGCCTGTCCATGGCAAAGAGTCAAATGCGACTGAAGTGACTTAGCACACATAGCACATGTTGAAGCATAGTTGATTTACAATGTTGTGTTAGTTTCTGAACAATTTTCACTTTCAATCTTCATTCTATTTCTTAAATTAATATCAGCCCTTTTGTAATTCTTGATATTGAATTACAAGAGCCAACAAACAGTAAACAATATCCCATTTCCCCAGAATATGGATATGTATACATTTGTGTACAGTTAGTATCTCTCAGCTCAAACTTTGATCTTTATTTCTCTGCTTGTGATACTCAAGATAGACCTTTTAAATATTTCTCCTTAGTTTAATTTAAAATTTTAAATTAGTTAAATTTTGAATTAATGTAAATTTTCATGGAGACACAGCACAGGTTAAGGGGCTTCTCCTCTTTGTCTGAGTGTATCTTCTTTTCATCTTGCTATGTAACATTTGGCTACAACATAAAGACAGACAGAAAAGATAGGTAAAGGCAGACATTTAGTGGTACTCACTCCCAGAGAACTAAAACGTTTTCCCCAATGAGCAGCTTCCTGGGGAGTTCCATGGGCATGCAGGCAGTTCCTGATGAATAATGCAGATGTCCAAGACAGTACACTGGTAATTTCAGTAGCTCCTCCCCAAGTAGCTTCTAGGTGAATTTTTTGTTGTTGTGATGGTGGTTGTTTTTTCTCAGCATTCCATTGGGTAGCTTCATGTGCACAGATATTAGCTTGTGGCATCTTAATGAACTACTCTATGAACAAGTGGGTTACAGTCATATCTGCTACAACAAGGTCTGAAACTCAGCCTTGGGGTGGAATCCTTCTCTGAAACTGCCTCTCCCTCCCAAATTGGTATTCTACTTCAATCTTATAGATAGAGTAGTAGTTGATCCCTGTATCTGCTGATCCTGTATTCATCCTGTATTCTTTGGTTTCATTTTATCCCCTTGATAGCTAATCCCTTGTTACTAGTTAATAATCTTTTATATTAAGCGTTTATTATTCAAATTACTCTTCAGTTCCTGATTTGGCCCTGAACACTATGGTATTTAAGCAAGTTTACACTCCATAACATCTCACACAGTTCAATTATCTTAATAGAAAATACAATTAATAGTTAGGGCTCTACAAGTATGTAAGATGTTTTAACTTTATTTTTTATTATAGAATGACTCTACTAATATCCCTAAAGACAAAAAGAAATCAAATTCAATTAGCATTGATTTTTTAAAAATTCCTATTTTCTTGTCATGGCATTGAGCACTTTATATTAGTTAATACGTTATATAATACAAATGCATAAATAATATACATATGTAACTACTGAGGTATAGGGCATTACTGTAAGCTTTCAGTTTTACATGAAGCAGAGGTAGCTAAAAATCAAACTGAGCTATTCTGGATAGTAATCTTATACTTCTGGCCATACTATGCTTGTGTAATTTCCCCACACATCTAACCACATTTCCATTAGGTCAGACTGGATACCAAAATGGGAGAGTAACCAGTTTTCCCAATGACTTTTTTTTCTTCTGATTCATGCTTATTTCATGCCGAGTCTTTCTTTGTTTTCCTAGTCATACTATTTTTTTAGAAGAATAATAGACAGGAAGTTGATGTTCTTTCCAAACCTATATGATCTGGAATAAGTGCCATCTTAAGGCAATACATTGAATGATTGACTTTGGTTCCTTGATTGGATTGTCAAAATATTATTATGTTGTAATCTTCTGTATGCAATTCTCCCCAGTGTTGTCCCTGACCCTGGTCATTATTGTTAGTCTCTTTTCATTAACTCAGGAACATAAAATTTGTGATGAGAATTCATTATATGTAACCCCAGGAAATCAATGGACTTTCATATCGGCTATGTGCATTTACATAAACTTTTTTCTGCTCTGTGGTTTAAGTGATGTTAACTATGCTATTGGACTTGCATGAAGAAATGTTTTAATAAATGGTGTCAATGAATAAAACTACTGGCAGTTTGATGCACATTCATTTGTGCAGTGGTTAACCTATGGATATGTAAGACTGATGCCTTCATGTGAAATGGCAAGAGTAGGAGTGGAGACTTTCTGATGATTTAGAAGGAGCAATGTTGAGTTGCTAGCAAACTTTTTTGAAAAGAAAAAAAATTGTGATCAAGAATTAGGATTAGTGCTTGTTTAAGATTTGGGCTCTCCAGTCCTATTGCCTAGGAAATCCCATGGACGGAGGAGCCTGGTAGGCTGCAGGCCGTGGGGTCGCTAAGGGTCGGACACGACTGAGCGACTTCACTTTCACTTTTCACTTTCACACATTGGAGAAAGAAATGGCAACCCACTCCAGTGTTCTTGCCTGGAGAATCCCAGGGACAGGGGAGCGTGGTGGGCTTCCATCATGGGGTCACACAGAGTCGGACACGACTGAAGTGACTTAGCAGCAGCAGCAAGATTTGGGCTAAGGTTAGAGTTTTGACCTGATTTATTGTAATTTTTGTGCCTGACGAGATAGGAAGATAGTCCCTCTCAGTTACAGGCAGCAGGATGGAAGAGTTCAAAGCACTCATTCTAGAGCTCAAGCTGTCTGGATTCAAATTTAGACCTTACTACTTTCTAGCTGAGTGATTTTGATTAAGTTGCTTAAGTTTTCTATACTTCAAGTTCCTCACCAATAAATTGGGCATAATAATATTTCATACCCTGCATATTCAGAAATAAAAATAATATTTCATTCTTATGTTTTTTGATGATTACCTAATTGCTAAGCATAAAAACTACTTAGTATATATAATAAGCAATATAACTATATTATTATCATAATCATTATGAGTGATGTAGAATGTATTAGAAATCAGTACATCTGTAGTAGATACCCTCTGATAAACAATTTCACTCTTATTTTATTTGAGTATATGTTGGAATCTGTGGGAAAAAATGATTGTATTATTAAACTGCTAGAAAAACAAAAACAACTTCACCTCTGAATGAAAATAATTTAGTAATATTCTGTGAAAGAGGAAAAGAGTTTATTCTCTGAGTTGGCATGTATTCAACATCAGGAAACACACTGTAGATGGAACAAGAGAAGGGAAATAACAGAATAGTAACCCGGCGTGGGTGCATATAGCACATGCCAGACTGCCCTTTAGATATAGCTATATAATTTGAGTTTGCTTTTCTATTTTGAACTCTTTTCTCCAGTCTTTTCATAGCAAATTCAAAGAGACTACCTCAATCAATTTAATATCATTCAGCTGAACACTGTTCTAAGCTCTAGCAGTGACTGTCAGTAGGGTTGTTTTCAATGATTCTACATCCCCTGAAAAGATATAAATCTCAGAATTCCTTGTGTTTTGGGGCTTGTTATTGGTTCATAATGGCAGTTAGTACAATAGTGAACTGGGTGTCAGAATATCTTAACTGTTTTATTTTTTTGCTATACTAAACTTATTTTATAGATGTTATATATTTATACATATATCAGTTCAGTCACACAGTTGTGTCCAACTCTTTGCCACCCCATGGACTGCTATATTTATATATGATCACTTTCTTTGCCACCTAAGAGCTATGAAAAAGAGCATGTGTAAAGAGACTAAATGCCACGTCAGAAGGGAGTTTTTTTCTAAAAACTCTATAAAAAGAGTTTTATTTTGTTTTCAAAACCTCCAACTGGGGGAACTACCATGATAATCAGACACTGTGTATATCCAGGAAGATACAAATCTAGGAAACCTTGAGGAGATTATTTCAGTAACCCAGGAAAGAAAAGTTAATGACTTGAATTAAAGAAGTAGTAACCAGGGACAAAGCAAAGGGAACCCAAGAGAGATTTTGGAGTTACATTTGCAAGGCTTTGAACTTAAAAGTGTCTAAAATGTGGTATGAGAAAGAAGCAAGTAACAACAATGACTTCCAAGATTTTGGCTTGAGAAATAGAGAAATATGCCAAAGCATTATAAAAAAAAAAAAAAATCCAGTATGAACAGAGGAAAAATGATATTAAACTACTATAATAAGTACACAGTCCAGTTTCATGTAATTTCTAAAACCACAACACAAGTGAATTCCAGATTGTAATCCAGGGCAGTTTACAATATTAGGAGACCTGGTCAATGATCCCTAACCTAAATACTGTATGAATGCTGTAACAGTCACTCATTATCTAATGAGTTTCAGTATAGTTAAGTCTCAAGCTTCTCAGGTGGCACTAGTGGTAAAGAACCTTGTTGTCAATACAGGAGACTCGAGATGTGCGTTTGATCTCTGGGTTGGGAAAATCCCCTGGAGGAGGGCATGGAAACCGTCTCCAGTATTCTTGTACGGAGAATCCCATGGATAGAGGAGCCTGGCAAGCAATGGTCCATAACGTTGCAAAGAACTGGACACGACTGAAGCGACTTAACTTGCATGGGTGCATAGTTATGTTTGGCAAAATAGCCTTTTGACTTTCATGGTCTGAGGGGTCTTCCTGGTTCCAGAGCACCTCATAAAATTAGCTGAAACCCTTACTGTGACTGCACTGTATATCAATTTCACCCTCTGCCCCACCCAGTTTCTTTCACTCTCCCCACAGATGTTAATTCAGAAAGCTCCCCAATGGACTTCTTTTGGCAAACCTCCATCTCAAAATCTGCTTCCTAGAAAACTAATCTGTTCATCATTTCAAGAAGTCCTCATTTTCTGTCCTTTCAATTTGAGATACAACAGTATTTCTCAAGCATATGTCTATGATTTTGCTACCTGTGTCCTGATACCTAAAAATACCAGATTTTAGAGATTAGTTGAATATGTTGATCTTTCCTCAGAAATTAATAACGGCCCTGTGAAATTGATATTAAGGATTAATATGCTTTTCTATAGTTAATTCCTTTGTAATTGTGGTATTTAACTGTTGAATCTTGTAATTGGTCTTTGGACAATTCTGATAATGTTATAATCTTATTGGTGAAGTCAAATATGATTGAAAAAAAGAATAACTTTTTCAAGATCTTCAGATGTTTTCAGTTATGATAAAAATTATATTTCATATTGCTTAATTCTGGCACTATCTGCGAATGAACAGGTTTTATAATTTAAGTCCCTCTAAATATTAAAAAAAGTCTCAAAACAAGGATTATTGATAGCAATACAGTAATGGAAGAAAGGCTAATTACAGGTGAAAGGTCGTATTTTAAAAATCCTGGTTTCAGACCTATATGATATCTGCTTTAGCTTTAATTCCTCTTTCCCTAAGACATAACCAAGGACTTCAGCTGTGCATTTCTATTTGATATCAAGAAAGCTCTGGGAATTGACAAGAGGAAAACTTTATCTCCAGAAAAAAACAGACATCCACACCTCACAGTGCTGATGTGGATGAAATTGTGATTTAAGTGATTAGCATGTTTAATGTCACTTCTATGTGGAATCTTAAAAAGGGTATAAATAAACTTAGTTACAAAACAGGAAGTAGAGTAACAGATATAGAAAACAGCTATGGTTACCATGGGGTAAGAAGGGGAGGGACAAACTGGAAGACTGTTATAGATCTATACATGCTCAGTGACTTCAGTCATGTCCCACTCTTTTCAACCCTGTGGGCTGTAGCCCACCAGGCTCCTCTGTCCATGGGATTTTCCAGATAAGAGTACTGGAATGGGTTGCCATGCCCTTCTTCAGGGGATCTTCCCAACCCAGGGATCAAACTCGCATCGCCTGTGGCTCCTGCATTGCAGGCATATACTTTACCAGAGTCACTGGAAAAACCCTGGTACTGTATACACATTCAGTTCAGTTCAGTCGCTCAGTCATGTCCTACTCTTTGCTACCCTATGAATCACAGCACGCCAGGCCTCCCTACCATCACCAACTCTCGGAGTTCACCTAAACTCATGTATATTGAGTCAGTGATGCCATCCAGCCATCTCATCCTCTGTCGTCCCCTTCTCCTCCTGCCCCCAATCCCTCCCAGCATTAGGGTATTTTCGATGAGTCAACTCATTGCATCAGGTGGCCAAAGTATTGGAGTTTCAGCTTAGCATCAGTTCTTCCAATGAACACCTAGGATTGATCTCCTTTAGGATGGACTGGTTGGACCTCCTTGCAGTCCAAGGGACTCTCAAGAGTCTTCTCCAACACCACAGTTCAAAAGCAACAATTCTTCAGCACTCAGCTTTCTTCACAGTCCAACCCTCACATCCATACATGACCACTGGAAAAAACCATAACCTTGACTAGACAGACATTGGTTGGCAAAGTAATGTCTCTGCTTTTTAATATACTATCAAGGTTGGTCATAACTTTCCTTCCAAGGAGCAAGCGTCTTTTAATTTCATGGCTGCAATCAGCATCTGCAGTGATTTTGGAGGCCAGAAAAATAAAGTCAGCCACTGTTTCCACTGTTTTCCCATCTATTTCCCATGAAGTGATGGGACCAGATGCCATGATCTTAGTTTTCTGAATGTTGAGCTTTAAGCCAACCTTTTCACTCTCCTCTTTCACTTTCATCAAGAGGCTTTTAGTTCTTTTTCACTCTCTGACATAAGGGTGGTGTCATCTGCATATCTGAGTTTATTGTTATTTCTCCCGGCAATCTTGATTCTGACTTGTGCTTCTTCCAGCCCAGTGTTTCTCATGATGTACTCTGCATATAAGTTAAATGAGCAGGGTGACAACATACAGCCTTGACGTACTCTTTTTCCTTTTTGGAACCAGTCTGTTGTTCCATGTCCAGTTCTAACTGTTGCTTCTTTACCTGCACACAGGTTTCTCAGGAGGCAGGTCAGGTGGTCTGGTATGCATATCTCTTTAAGAATTTTCCACAGTTTATTGTAATCCACACAGTCAAAGGCTTTGGCATAGTCAATAAAGCAGAAATAGATGTTTTTCTGGAACTCTCTCGCTTTTTCCATGATCCAGATGTTGTCAATGTGATCTTTCGTTCCTCTTCCTTTTCTAAAACCAGCTTGAACATCTGGAATTCACGGTTCATGTATTGCTGAAGCCTGGCTTGGAGAATTTTGATCATTACTTACTTGCATGTGAGATGAATGCAATTGTGCGGTAGTTTGAGCATTCTTTGGCATTGTCTTGCTTTGGGGTTGGAATAAAAACTGATCTTTTCCAGTCCTGTGGCCACTGCTGAGATTTTCAAATTTGCTGGCATATTGAGTGCAGCACTTTCACAGTATCATCTTTCAGGATTTGAAATAGCTCAACTGGAATTCCATCATCTCCACTAGCTTTGTTCATAGTGATGCTTCCTAAGGCCCACTTGACTGCACATTCCAGGATATCTGGCTCTAGCTGACTGATCACACCATTGTGATTATCTTGGTCATGAAGATCTTTTTTGTGCAGTTCTTCTGTGTATTCTTGCCACCTCTTCTTAATATCTTCTGCTTCTGTTAGGTCCATACCATTTCTGTCCTTTATCGAGCCCATCTTTGCATGAAATTTTCCCTTGGTATCTCTAATTTTATTGACGAGATCTCTAGTCTTTCCCATTCTATTGTTGTCCTCTATTTCTTTGTATTGATCACTGAGGAAAGCTTTCTTATCTCTCCTTGCTACTCTTTGGAACTTTGCATTCAAATGGGAATATCTTTCCTTTTCTCCTTTGATTTCCACTTCTCTTCTTTTCACAGCTATTTGTAAAGCCTCTCCAGACAACCATTTTGCTTTTTTTTATTTCTTTTCCATGGGGATGGTCTTGATCCCTGTCTCCTATACAATGTCACAAACCTCTGTCCATAGTGCATCAGGTACTCTGTCTGTTAGATCTAGTCCCTTAAATCTATTCGTCACTTCCACTGTATAATCATAAGGAATTTAAAAAGGTAATTAAGAAGAGTCTACTCTATAGCACAGAGGACTCTACTCCATACTCTGTAATGGCCTGTGTAAGAAAAGAATCAAAAAAGAGTGGATTTATGTATATGCATAACTGATTCACTTTGCTGTACACCTGAAAGTAGCACGACACTGTAAATCAACTATACCCCAGTAAGATTTTTTTTTAATGAAATTAATATATATTTTAAGTATATAAAAGTGTAACATACTTTGAATCTTTGGACTTAAGATGTAAATGCTTTTGAAGAAATATAAAATAAGTTTTGTTAAAAATGGGTGTATTGCGTAATGTGAAAGAAGATTTCATTTTATTAAACTTTCAGAGTGAAACACAGAGCTAAGCCCAGTGGAGATGTGATATTGGCTGCTGTTAGAATCCCACTGTTCTCTAGCACTGCAGTGAGCAAACGGTAGATTTTGTTTTATGTGTTCTGCAGAATATCTATTACATTGACAGGAACAGATGTGAACTAGATGATTACAATTTGATGAGCTGAATTAAATCTCTGTAATAAGGCTTCCAGGGATCTCTTTAACGTGTCCAGGAGGTCAAAAGATGTCAGCAAATTTGTATATGCACATTGTATGTGTGCTGGGGTGGGGCAAGATGGACTGCTGTTTCAGAAAGAAATCATTTTTAAAAAGTGTGGAAAGATTAAACATACAATGTAAAAGCTTCACTAAAGATAAAATGACTTTCAGTGGGTTTCTGGAAATTTTTATTTTCACTTTAAAATATTTTAATAGTTCTGCATACATAGTAGGCTACATCTTTTCTACCAACTGCCTAGAAATTGGGACAGAGAAATTTAATCCAGCAAAGTACAAACTTCAAAATATTTATTTTGTGAAAAGCAAACAAGAGCATTAAGCACAATGAAACCAAACAAAATATGAGAGAGGTACCTGGAACATCATCCAAACTAATACATATTTCAAATGTGTAGGACTTGAGCTAGCATTTGACATTGAATAGAAGCAAAATGTTTATAAATCATTGAAAAAAAACTTGCTTTCTTTCCAGGACAGTTGAAATTGAGGAACAGCCCTACCTGTCCAAGATTAATTTTTACACTGAGCCATAAAGCTGACAAAACCTCCTGATGTATATAAATTCATTTTCAGATCTAAAACAGAAATCTTGAAACATTTTACAATTTCATGATCAAAGCTAAGTACCTTTTATTCCCCCTTACTTCAGCGTTTATATGGTTTAAAACTCTGACACTATTGTTATTCAATAATTTAATAATCTATAATTCTTTTAATGGTTCTTAACTGTTTTTCATTTTCTTTTTAGAGTTTTAATTGTTATTAAGTTTTGACTAAATTCCTATAAAACAGGTTATCATTGTAAGAGATAAAGACCCTAAATCCCATGCATATTATGATTTCTACAAGTCTCCTATGGACTATAAATGAATCTTTATAGGTTTTATTGTCATCACCTGCTGAGTTTAATCCTTTTCCTATCTGCATGAAGAATGCTTGATGGCATTGCCATATAATTCATGATTTTGAAAAAGTTTGTTTTTCACTTATCCTTTCAAATATTTTGTCTCTTTTACTTGCAGTACATGGTATTGTTCATCATTTATATTCCTTGAAAAGTCTAATACGGGGAATGAATTGCAGAAAAAGAAACTTAAACACAGGTAACTAACATATTCTGGGCACTCTGGGAGGACAGTTGCCTCAACATACACTATCATATGTGAAGGCTCCAATAGAATAGGGTGATTTACAAAACCTATGACTGAATTTTTTTTTTTTTCTTCTTGGTGAATTAAAAAGAGCAACTGCTATCTATATTAGTCAGTGTATTAGGGGCTTTACATATATATTAATTTATTCACATACTTACTGGGTCAATGTTTGTTGAGTATCTAGTTTCAGAAATGGTTCTTACTTTTGAAAGGTTCACACTCTTTGGGAAAGAAAGACTATACAGAAAAATTATAAAACAGGTACAATATTAATGCATAATATACTTTAGGAGATTATAAAAGCAGCATGTAACCTGGACTCTGACTTTAACAAAGAGAAGAAATAAAACCAGGTGAAAAAACTGAAAGAGTTACCTCATCAAATGTCAAGTCCAGATGCTTTCATTAACATATTTCAGATGTGTTGGTAACAAGTAAATTTTGATAATAGTTGAACCATTTTAGGGCATAGAGAAAGAAAGAAAATTAACACAATGAGCTCATAAAATCTATTAAACAGACCAGAAGGTGAATTAAAGGTTTAGACAGTAATTTCATTTCAATTTATAAAATAAATGCAAAAAAATACAAAGTAAGATATTTCCCTCTGGATTTCAAAAATATGTTAAAATGTCAATATACCAGAGAGCTTTCATTCTAGAAATGCATGACAGTTAAACATAAAATGGTCAATAAAACCCATCATATAATAGATCAAATGATGCTGCTGCTGCTGTGAAGTCACTTCAGTCGTGTCCGACTCTGTGTGACCCCGTAGGCGGAAGCCCACCAGGCTACCCCTTCCCTGGGATTCTCCAGGCAAGAACACTGGAGTGGGTTGCCATTTCCTTCTCCAGATCAAATGATAAGTGAATATAATCATTTAAATTATTATTTACTTTTTTAACCTAAAGACTTAAGTTACTATTTTTTTCATATTCCAGATGAGGAAATTGTAGTTTGTAAAGTTTAATTGATCTGCCCTGGAACTACAGTTACTTTCTGAGCTGTGAATAGTCTTGTAATTATTCTTAAAACAATGAGTCCTTATCTTTCAGTGAAGCTTACTGAAATATTGGCACAGTTTCTGAAATTTGCTTCAAAATAAAATTGGTAATTTGGACCTGAATGAAAGCATAGAGGAAGTGAGCCTAGTCACTCGTTGATAATTGTTGATCCAGGTAATAGACAAACAGTGTTTATCATACTGTTCTCTCTACATTCAATTATGCTTGCAGTTTCACTAAGAAAAAGTTTAAAATATAAAATTGATTGTTTTAGTAATAAATAAATAGTTCCTTTATAGGAACCATTTGAGAATAAGTTTAAAATTTCAATAATGGGCACACCAACAAGCTGAGTAAACTGAACAATAAACTATTGCTTGAATAGAAATGTTAGCATTTAAAAAAATCCAAAAATTAATATACAATTTTTAACAGTTATAATCTTAGCACATCTTTTTTATCTTCATTGAATGTTTAGTCTCCCACACTGCAGGCAGTTTCTTTATTGTCTTAGCCACCAAGGAAGTCCTTTAAAGTATAAGTGAAGAAAGAAAGTGAAAGTGAAGTCAGTCAGTCGTGTCCAACTCTTTGCGACCCCATGGACTGTAGCCTACCAGGCTTCTCCGTCCATGGGATTTTCCAGGCAAGAGTACTGGAGTGGTTGCCATTTCCTTCTCCAGGGGATCTTCCCGACCCGGGGATTGAACTCTGGTCTCCCGCACTGCAGGCAGACGTTTTACCCTCTGAGCCACCAGGGAAGTATAAGAGAAAACAATAAATGTGAAAGAAAAATCCACACATAATAAAAGCAATAAAGAAGTATTTATTCTAATAGATGTTATGCTTTCCTATAAACTCAATTAAAACATTAAAAACTGAACTGAGATATAAACTATTGACATAACAGAATCAGAAAAATGACCAAGAAATCACAATAATTTATTCTATGATAAAAGGGGCATTTCAAATCATCAATGAAAGAATGGATTATTCATTAATGATTTCAGGAAAATTGTATAAATGCTGAAGCAAAAATTAAATGAGATTTTTACACAGTCATTTCTTTAAAATAAACATCAGGTAAGTTAAAGGCAAGTACTAATAGAAAGGGGCTTCCCTTGTGGTTCAGCTGGTAAAGAATCTGCCTACAATGCCAGAGACCTGGGTTCGATCCCTGGGTAAGGAAGATCCCCTGGAGAAGGGAAAGGCTACTGACTCCAGTATTCTAGCCTGGAGAATTCTGTGGACTGTATAGTCCACAGGATCACAAAGAGTTGGACACTACTGGGTGACTTTCATTTTCACTTTATGAATAGAAAAACCATAAATATGCTAGGAAAATATTGATAAATATCTGTGGAATCTTGTGTGGAAGAAAATACTTATGAGGAAGAAAACAGAAAACATGAAGTTATAGTGAATAGCTTAGGCCACATGTACATTTAAAACATTTGCAAAGCAAACAAATGAAAAATTTCACTATAAAAAAATAAATCAAAAGACAATTTGTAAAACAATTGTTGCACAAATGGACAGACAGACCATTTCTTGCAGAATTTTTAGGAAATGAAAAAAAATAGTGGAAGTAAAAGTGTTTCTAAAAATACAAATAAAAGGAGTTTACTCCTTGGAAAATATCTAGATACTGAAAGAAATTCCTGTTACAAACCTAGTGGATTCTAAATAAAACTTACTTTTAATGTAGTACAGACTGGGTTTGCTGAGATAAGGCAAATTTCATACACATGCTATCCCACTTCCCATAACCAATAAATCCCCTAAACCGTTAAAGTCAAAATGGAGAACTGAAATTGATGCTGGATGCTTTGGACTGAGACAAAAGACAAGTAGGGTGGTTCTGTAGAAAAATGTTGAATTAGCACCAAAAATTCTGAAACAGTTTCAGGATAACTCCACTATCATAGTGTAATATTTTAACACATCTCTTTCAATTATTAATAGATCAAGCAGACAAAATATCCAAAAATACATGTGAGAGGGACAATATAATCAACAAGCATGACTGAACAGACATATGTAAATCTCAGCACCCACTAACTGGAAAATGTACATTCTTTCAAGTACAAGCATCACAGGAGTGGGTGCCTCATGAAGAGCTCTGGCATAAGGCATTTCTAGTACTGTTTTAGATTTTGTAGTTAAAAAAAGGGCCAAAGCACATATAGATAACTATGGGTTCAGTAATACATGGTGAAACTCTACAACTGTGCTTTCCAATACAATAACCACTAGTCCCATATGGTTGCTGAGCCCTTGAAGTGATATCTGTCCTAATTAAGATATGTTTTAAGTATAAAATATACACCATATTTTGAAGAAAAGGTGTGGAAAAAATGTAAATACCTCAATAATTTTTATATTTTGTCCCTGTCAAAATTATATATTTGGTGAAACAAATGTTATATTCAGTTCAGTTCAGTCGCTCAGTCGTGTCCGACTCTCTGCGACCCCATGAATCACAGCACGCCAGGCCTCCCTGTCCATAACCAACTCCCGGAGCTCACTCAAACCCATGTCCACAGAGTCGGTGATGCCATCCAGCCATCTCATTCTCGGTCGTCCCCTTCTTCTCCCGCCCCCAACCTTTCCCAGCATCAGAGTCTTTTCCAGTGAGTCAACTCGTACCTTGCTTCTATCATCGGTCACATCCACAACTGGGTATTGGTTTTGCTTTTGCTCCATCCCTTTATTCCTTCGAGAGTTACTTCTCCACTGATCACCAGTAGCATACTGGGCACCTACCGACCTGGGGAATTTCTCATTTAGTATCCTATCATTTTTCCCTTTGATACTGTTCATGGGGTTCTCAAGGCAAGTATACTGAAGTGGTTTGCCATTCCCTTCTCCAGTGGACCACATTTGGCTGTGGTCCATGTGATCAGATGAACTAGTTTCCTGTGATTATGAGTTCAGTGTGTCTGCTCTCTGATGTCCCCTCGCAATACCTACTGTCTTATTTGGGTTTCTCTTACCTTGGTCGTGGAAAATCTCTTCACAGCCGCTCCAGCAAAGTGCAGCCTCTGTACCTTACCTTGGACGAGGCGTGTCTCCTCAAGGCCGCCCCTCCTGACCTTGAAGGTGGAGTAGCTCCTCTCGGCCCTCCTGTGCCAGTGCAGCCACCGCCCGTTGGACGTGGGGCAGCTCCTCTCGGCCGCTGGCCCTGGCCTCAGGCGTGGGGTAGCTCCTCTCGGCCGCGCCTCTGTGCGTGGTCGGTTGCGCCGGGGCCGGCGTCTCTGGCGTCTGCGCCGCCAGGGCCGGCGTCTCTCGCGTTAAAATAAGTTAATTCACCTTTCAACCCTTCCTATTTACTCTTTTCTTAATGTGACTAACAGAAATTTTAATTATACTTGTGGCTTGCTTTACATAAGTATTGGAGAGTATAGTGCTGGTCTAGAGCATTACTCAATTCAGACCAACTGAGCCACTACTCTGCTAAGTAACAAAGTTGAAAAAGAAGATGAGTCTCTGTGTCCAAACAATTGTTTTCTGAAAGACCTAAATAAAAGGAGAGCTATACTCTTCTTACAGATATGAAAGCTCAAAATCATACAAACATAAACTGCCCTCTAATTTATCTGGAATTCAGTTCAATTTCAATCAAAATTCCAGAAGAACTTTTCATAAATCTCAGCAAGCTAACTCTAAAATATATCTGGAAGAACAAAAGAACAAGAATGGTTAAACACTCTGAGGAAAAAAAGTAAGGGATATGCATTTCCAGACATTAAAGTATATTATAAGGCTTTATTGATAAAATCAATAGGGAATCAGCACAGGGATTGAAAAATATTGACTGATAGAACAAAATAAAGATCTGGGAAATAGACTGTGTTTTACAACTTGATATATCACAAAGGTGGATTGAAGATCATTATGGAACTAAGAGACTATTCAATAGGGTGATTGAACAATTAATTGCCCACATAAATTGGATCTTTAAAATGGATTCTTGCTTTCCACCATACACACAAAAAAGTTCTAGATGAGGACTTAAAAATTCAAAGAGAATCTCTGAAACCTTAGATAAAAATAAGGAATAACATTTATTTTTGTTTCAAATTTGAGGTAGGGAAAGATAAAATATATGTTAAGCATTAAAATATGGATAAATTCAACTACTTGCTAATTAAAAACTACTGTTCAACAAAAGACAACCTAGCGAAGGTGAAAATACAAGACACAAATTGAGAAATGTTTGTAATATATGTAATTTACAAAGGATTAGTAACACTTACAAATCAATTAGAAAAGGACAAACTCAATACAAAATTAGAAGAAAGACTAAACAGCATCTCACAGAAGTGGAAATATGATAAGAGAACAAACACATGAAAAGATGTTTAATCCCATTAGTAATAAGGAAAATGCAAATTAACATTTTGAATATATTGATATGATTTTATTCCCATTGAAGATAATTGCCATAACAATTAAAAAGTCAGACAAATTTGGATATTAGAGAGATGTATTAATCAATTTATGGTGAAAGTATAAGTATGAAGAGAAATAAACTAGCATTATTTTGTGAGATTGAACCTTTGCATTACCTGTGATCCAGCAATTTCACTTCCATGTAAATATATTAGATGCTTTCTCTTTGTCAAGTATCAAGTGAGAGCACGAAAATGTTTGTGTTGAGGTGAGGATGGCAGGGAAGGATAATTTGGCAGCGCACAGAAAATACTCTATATGATATGATAATGATGAGTTCAAGTCACTATAACATTTGTCCAAATCCATAGATTGTACACCACCAAGAGTGAACTCTACTGTAAACTATGGATCTAGGGTGTTTTCACGCGTAAATATAGGTCAATTGTAATATACAAATCTCTTAGGTGGAGGATGTTGATAATGGGAGAGGTTATACTTAAAACTCAACATTTAAAAAATGAAGATCATGGCATCCGGTGTCATTCAGTTCAGTTCAGTTCAGTTCAGTTCAGTCGCTCAGTCGTGTCCGACTCTTTGAGACCCCATGAATCACAGCACACCAGGCCTCCCTCTCCATCACCGACTCCCGGAGTTCACTCAAACTCACCTCCATCGAGTCGGTGATGCCATCCAGCCATCTCATTCTCTGTTGTCCCCGTCTCCTCCAGCCCCCAATCCTTCCCAGCATCAGAGTCTTTTCCAGTGAGTCAACTCTTCGCATGAGGTGGCCAAAGTATTGGAGTTTCAGCTTTAGCATCAGTCCTTCCAATGAACACCCAGGATTGATCTCCTTTAGAATGGACTGGTTGGGTCTCCTTGCAGTCTGGTCCCATTACTTTATGGCAAATAAATGCGGAAACAATGGAAACAGTGACAGATTTTATTTTCTTGAGATCTAAAATCACTACAGGTAGTGACTGCAGCCATGAAATTGAAAGACGCTTTTGCCTTGGAAGAAAAATTATGACAAATCAAGACAGTGTATTAAAAAGAAGAGACATTACTTTGCTGACAAAGGTCTGTCTAGTCAAAGCTGTGGTTTTTCCAGTAGTCATGTATGGATGTGAAAGTTGGACTGTAAAGAAAGCTGAGCGCCGAAGAATTGATGCCTTTGAATGTGGTGTTGGAGAAGAGTCTTGAGAATCCCTTGGACAACAAAGAGATAAAACCAGTCAATCCTAAAGGAAATCAGTCCTGAATATTCATTGGAAGGACTGATGCTGAAGCTGAAGCTCCTATACTTTGGCCACCTGATGCAAAGAATTGACTTATTGGAAAAGACCCTGACGGTGGAAAAGAATGAAAGCAGGAGGAGAAGGGGAAAGGGTAAGATGGCTGAATGGATTCACTGACTCGATGGACATGATTTTGAGTAAGCTCCGGGAGTTGGTGATGAACAGGGAAGCCTGGCGTGCTGCATTCCATGGGGTTGAAAAGAGTCAGATATGACTTCAGTTAAGTTCAGTTCAGTCGCTCAGTCGTGTCCGACTCTCTGCAACCCCATGAACTACAGCATGCCAGGCCTCCCTGTCCATCACCAACTCCCGGAGTACACTCAAACTCATGTCTACAGAGTCGGTGATGCCATCCAGCCATCTCATTCTCCGTCGTCCCTTTCTCCTCCCGCCCCCAACCTTTCCCAGCATCAGAGTCTTTTCCAGTGAGTCAACTCGTTGCATGAGGTGGTCAAAGTATTGCAGTTTCAGCCTTAGCATCAGTCCCTCCAATGAACATCCAGGACTGATCTCCTTTAGAATGGACTGGTTGGATCTCCTTGCAGTAAAAGGGACTCTCAAGAGTCTTCTCCAACACCACAGTTCAAAAGCATTGATTCCTCGGCAATCAGCTTTCTTCACAGTCCAACTCTCACATCCATACATGACCACAGGAAAAACCATTGCCTTGACTAGACGGACCTTGGTTGGCAAAGTAATGTCTCTGCTTTTTAATATACTATCAAGGTTGGTCACAACTTTCCTTCCAAGGAGCAAGCGTCTTTTAATTTCATGGCTGCAATCAGCATCTGCAGTGATTTTGGAGCCCCAAAAAATAAAGTCTAACACTGTTTCCACTGTTTCCCCATCTATTTCCCATGAAGTGATGGGACCAGATGCCATGATCTTTGTTTTCTGAATGTTGAGCTTCAAGCCAACCTTTTCACTCTCCTCTTTCACTTTCATCAAGAGGCTTTTGAGTTCCTCTTCACTTTCTGCCATAAGGGTGGTGTCATCTGCATATCTGAGGTTATTGATATTTCTCCCAGCAATCTTGAGTCCAGCTTGTGCTTCTTCCAGCCCAGCGTTCCTCATGATGTACTCTGCATATAAGTTAAATAAGCAAGGTGACAATATACAACCTTGACGTACACCTTTTCCTATTTGGAACCAGTCTGTTGTTCCATGTACAGTTCTAACTGTTGCTTCCTGACGTGCATACAGGTTTCTCAAGAGGCAGGTCAGGTGGTCTGGGATTCCCATCTCTTTCAGAATGTTCCACAGTTTATTGTGATCCACACAGTCAAAGGCTTTGGCATAGTCAATGAAGCAGAAATAGATGTTTTTCTGAAACTCTCTTGCTTTCTCCATGATACAGCGGATGTTGGCAATTTGATCTCTGGTGCCTCTGCCTTTTCTAAAACCTGCTTGAACATCTGGGAGTTCACGGTTTACATACTGCTGAAGCCTGGCTTGGAGAATTTTGAGCATGACTTTACTAGCGTGTGAGATGAGTGCAATTGTGCGGTAGTTTGAGCATTCTTTGGTATTGCCTTTCTTTGGGATTGGAATGAAGACTGACCTCTTCCAGTCCTGTGGCCATCGCTGAGTTTAGGGACTGAAAAACCACAACATACGTATGTCAGAGCTGGGAGTATATAGGGAATTTCTGTCTTTCCTTCTCAGTTGTGCTGCAAATATAAAACTACTTTAAAAAATAAAAAATATTTTTAAAAAAATCTGTGGCAAAACTACTGTAATAGATGGAAACTTACATTCAGTTCAGTTCAGTCAATGCTGTGTTTTCAGAGCTCAAAAAGAAGAGAAACTGACAGTCAAATGTTTATGAATGAATACATACGCTGTAAAAATGTAAAGTTGGACAATTCTCTGGCTGTCCTGTGGTTAGGACTCCACACTGTCCCTGCCAACGGTGTGGGTTCAATCCCTGATCAGAGAACAAAGATACTTTAAGCCTTGCAGTGCAGCCAAAACAAACAAAAAAGTAAACAAAGTGGAGCTAAATATGGAAAAATATAAAAATAACATTCATGATGTAGTCACATTTGTGTGGGAGTCAATGAATAGGGAGGAAGACATAGGATAGATAGAATGGTACTGTAAAATTTAGTTTTAAATTTAAAATAAAAACATTTACTTTTTAAATTGGATAGTAGGTTCACAGATATTAGTTTTATGATTGTGCTTTTTTTTGTATATACAAATAGATTACATTTATTCTTTTCCATATATCACATACTATTACATTTAAAATAAATAAATAATTAAGCACACAAACAAATTGCTAGTTGAGGAGAAAGTTGACAGTTGCGTTCTCTTTGGCACCTTCCCCTTACTCCTTGACCATCTTCTCTTTCCTTCTTCATCCACAGTACCATTCTAGAGCCACTTTATTTCCTTAAGACTTCCTCTTTGGTTCACTGAGATATTTAGTACAGAACAATTTGTGAGGTAATTCAAACCTATGCTCAGCGTGGGGTCTGGCTCCTCATTACTGGATGTACATCAGATTAAAAACAATCAATGAATTCCTGTTCCAGACTGTGGAAATACTTCAAATGTTAATTCTATGAGAATTTGTCAAGCTTAACACCCACCTATTTGGTTCCAAATTGCATAAATCATCTGGAAAGCAGATTTTGTTCCAGCTTACAAGAAACAGCATGGTCTGACATATCTGCAGGGAAATTGGATTTTTCATAATGTGTTCTTAAGAGAAAGCAGTAAAAAGAGCTCCATAAAACAGGAGAAGCAAATGCATATGTGACTTTCTGAAAACGCTGTAAAAGCTGACAATAATATTTCTCCTCTGGGCATTAGATCAATCTCATGCATAAACACTGAAATAGAAAGAGACTTACTAAAGAAATAGATCATTGAATGTCTGAAAGTATTTGTGTTATGGGACTAGTAGGAAAATGGAGAATATATTCTGTCTTTGCAATACAACAGAAGCATTTTAGATGTCAAATATATATTGCTCATTGTCAAGATCCTTTGGGAAATACAAACTCAGATACATAAGAACAAAAAATTAATTAAAGAATAACAAAGGCTTCCAACCTTGCTAACATAATAATAAGAAATGACAACCCCAGATAGTATTCTGAGGGGAACACTTTTGACCCAGTTATTCTTTCTGATTCTTTCTGACCAGAGATGACTTGTTCCACCTTCAGAAATGCTCAAGGTGTGCCAAGTAAGATCCTATGTATGTCTTCAGTATTTGCAAATTATTTGGGGGATGGCACCACATTTGCAGGTCTGATCATAGAAATATGGTGTTTGGTGAGCTGATCTGAATCATGACCTGTGTTTCCTAAATCCTTGCTTCTTGCTATCGGCTATTTCTGCCTCTTCTAATGTTAACTCAGCTTTCTTCTTCTCTTATGTCCTAAAAAATGTGACTTTCCTTACATTCTTTGAGAGAAATAAGAGCAAAGATAGAAACAGACTATAATAGACAGAAGTCGTCTTTCAGTGTTCAGTTCAGTTCAGTTCAGTCGCTCAGTCGTGTCCGACTCTTTGCGACCCCATGAATCACAGCACGCCAGGCCTCCCTGTCCATCACCAACTCCCAGAGTTCACTCAAACTCATGTCCATCGAGTCGGTGATGCCATCCAGCTATCTCATTCTCTGTCGTCCCCTTCTCCTCCCGCTCCCAATCCTTCCCAACATCAGAGTCTTTTCCAGTGAGTCAACTCGTCGCATGAGGTGACCAAAGTATTGGAGTTTCAGCTTTAGCATCAGTCCTTCCAATGAACACCCAGGACTGATCTCCTTTACAATGGACTGGTTGAAGCTCCTTGCAGTCCAAGGGACTCTCGAGAGTCTTCTCCAGAACCACAAAAGCATCAATTCTTCGATGATCAGCTTTCTTCACAGTCCAACTCTCACATCCATACATGACCACTGGAAAAACCATAGCCTTGACTAGACGGACCTTTGTTGGCAAAGTAATGTCTCTGCTTTTTAATATACTATCTAGGTTGGTCATAACTTTCCTTCCAAGGAGTAAGCGTCTTTTAATTTCCTGGCTGCAATCAGCATCCGCAGTGATTTTGGAGCCCAAAAAATAAAGTCTGACACTGTTTCCACTGTTTCCCCATCTATTTCCCACGAAGTGATGTTAGAGATTACCATTTATGATGCATTTGATTTATCAATTAAAAAATTAAAGCAATTTGATTTCATTATTTTTTATTTCAGATCTTTTAATCATAAGAAAGTGATGGTTTATCTTAAGTAATGACATCTCACTGGGAAGGAGTTTGGCATATTGGTTAAAAGCGCAAACTGGAATCAAATACCAAATATTTGTAGTGAAATATTTATATTATAATAATATTTTTCATAAAACCATAAACTCTAATAAAATATATCTCTCTGTTTACTCCACATCTATACCCACACAGGTGAAGGTGTTTGGAGACAAATACATACCCATGCTAACTAGTGTCACTTTGAAGTTATGACTTCATACTTCAAGGGACCCTAAGATGGTGTCTGACATTCACACCACATTTTCTTGACTCATTGATTCTGGCATTCTCTAAGATGACTCATATCTCATATTTTCTTTTCAAAATCTCAACCCTTATTGAGGTTGTCAGTCTTAGCAAATGAAAATACAAGATTCCCAGGTAAATTTTAGTTATTTCTAAGTACTGTGCATATGTACTTTAAGATAAAAGATTGCACTGGGCATAGTTATACTAAGAATTATTCATTGTTTATTGGAAATATACCTCTGTTTTTAAGAATTGTTTTCCCCTGATTCAACTCTTCTGACAGTTCCTTATTTTATGGAATTCGTTTATAAATTCTTTATAGTCTCTGTTCCATTTACATTGTAACACAACTTCTACAGTAGTCACATCCAACTTACTTTGTTCTTTTGTTCACTGAAAAATTACTGAGGAAAAAACACACTTGGCATTGGCATTATAAGCCAGTATGGAATTATGTATGGCAAAAATTAAGTCTGAGAATTGGTCTTATCTGATTTGTTGAAACACATAATGCCTTCTTGCCTGTCAAAGTTTGCTTTCCTGTTCTTCAGGATTACATGGCAGTCCTTAATAGATGACTTTTCCAATGTTGTGCCTTGAATAGAAAAAGCATTGTCTTCAATTTCTGTTCCCTTGTTCTTCAAAATACACATGATTATTCCAACTATTCCCATGAAACATTTCATATGAAAAATCAATTTCTTCAAGATATGATATACATCTCTGTAGACAGTCATGGCAAGTGCCACAATAATTATATATTTAAAGGAAGAATTCCTGCCCATTCACAGTAATGTCCCTTTGAAAAAAAGTCTTGGGATTGAAGAGGATAATGCTTTTTATCAATTGTTTCTTTAATACATTCCATAGGTGTCTTTAAAAAAAAATATTTATTTATATTTTTGGCAGCTCTAGGTCTTCCTTAATGCACACAGCCTTTTTCTAGTTGTGGTGAGCGGGGCTACTCTCTAGTTGTTGTACGCAGGCTTCTTATTGCCATGGCTTGTCTTGTTGCAGAGCACTGGTTCTAGGTGCACAGGCTTTAGTATTTGTGGCACATGGGCTCAGTAATTGTGGTTTGTGAGCTTAGCTGCTCTTCAGCATGTGGGAATCTTCCCAAAACAGGTATCAAACCTGTGTCCCCTGCATTGGCAGGTGGACTCCCAACCACTTGACCACCAAGGAAGCCCGACAGGTGTCTTTAAGTAATGAATTACTTAAATAATACTGTTTGTTCTTCTCTCAATTTGCATAATCCTTATGCTAAAGAGGTGACCCAACCAGTCAATCCTAAAGGGAATCAGCCCTGAATATTCATTGGAAGGACTGATGCTGAAGCTGACACTCCAATATTTGGCTACCTGATGCAAAGAACTGACTCATTTGAAAAGACCCTGATGCTAGGAAAGATTGAAGGCAGGAGGAGAAGGGGACGACAGAGGATAAGATGGTTGGATGGCATCACCAACTCAATGTACATGAATTTTGGTAGGCTCTGGGAGTTGGTGATGGATAGAGAGGCCTGGCGTGCTGCGCTTCATGGGGTTGCAAACAGTTGAACACGATGAGTGACTGAACTAACAAATTAATGCTAAAGAGATACTAAAAGCTATAAACAAGAAGAAAGGTAGAAATCAGTCAATGGCTTATTTTAAAAGTCACAAAATTTTTGGGGGGATCCTCTTGTTCGGAACCGAAGTTTAACTTCAGTACTTCCAATAAAGCTTCCAGTACAGTTGGAAATTCCCTCTACTGTATTCGTTAGAGAGAGCCAATGAATTTTTGAATGTGAGAGAACTGAAGAAAACTGAATCCCAACAAAATCACAGAAATCTTTTAATCACTCAGTTTGACAGTGTAAATGTTGAAATTAGAGAACAATTTTATATAATCATTTCATTGTTAATGGAAAGAATAAAGGATGCTCTTTGAGCAGCATCTTCCAGAATATGGGCAGAAGAGCCAACATCTTCCACAGAATCATTCATGCTTTGCTTCAAGTTTGAATAAATCTTGTTTGTACTTTTACATAGACATTTCCCAACATTTGTACTTTTATACTGCCAAAAGTGGTACGATTTTTCTTATTACTTCCTAGCTTATAAAGAGAGTCTCTGCAAAAATTTGCTATTATTTCTGAGGTCTCAGCTAAAAGGAATTCTATTCTCCATGTCTTGTAAAGAAGCTTTTTCCACGAGAAAAATGCTGCACAAGTAAACAGAAAGTTTTTTCTGCATTGTGATTATTTGCACCATGGCTATTTTGAAAAATTAAAGGCTTTAGATCCTCAATAATCTCTGTAACAGTAAATGTAACACTTTGTTATTATTATTGGAGTAAATTTAATTCTGGAGCTTGAATATTGCTTGCAATTTTAGAATCAGAAAGTACTTTTGGTAGGTGAGTAGTCAAAAGGCTTTGATCTGAAAGACTGATGTTAATATACAATTTGGAAGGCCATTGGAACTTCCTATGCAATTATTTTTTTCTTCATCTTAATTCCACTCAATCAAAATTTCTGTTATTCTAGCACTATCTTCGGAGAAGGCAATGGCAAGCCACTCCAGTACTCTTGCCTAGAAAAATCCCATGAACAGAGGAGCCTGGTGGGCCACAGTCCATGGGGTCGCTACTAGTCGGACAAGACTGAGCGACTTCACTTTCACTTTTCACTTTCACACATTGGAGAAGGAAATGGCAACCCACTCCAGTATTCTTGCCTGGAGAATCCCAGGGATGGCGGAGCCTGGTGGGCTGCCGTCTATGGGGTCACACAGAGTCGGACACGACTGAAGTGACTTAGCAGCAGCAGCAGCACTATCTTGGTACCAGTTGAGGAAATCATAGGTGTCTTAGGTCAATATGATAGTTTACATATGACTTCCCACCATTTTTTAATATTGAATAAATAATTGCATTTTGCACAAAGAACTCCAACAAGAATTTTTCCATATTTAGTAATGTCCACTGTTCAGAAAATTCATCACAAAATTTACACCTGTGTTTTTGTATTTGGGGGCTTAAATTTTTAAAAAGTAAACACTAGAAACAGGCACAAGAATTTAAAAGTTTGAATATGATAATTCAAGTCCAAATTCACAAGTCCAAACTCATAAGTAACCATAAACAGGGGTTGAACTGCTGAAACGTTTGTGAACTTGCAAACACTATATAGCGCCTACCTGAGCAAAAATGTGAACTTTCGCTTGCCTGCAAATGAGAGGGTACTTGTAAGGCACTGTCTCTGTGAACAAACCAGAGACAATGGTAGGTAAGTTTCTGGGAAGGTTGACTTTCAGAGACTAACGAACTTTCAGAAGAAAGTGTCTTCTGGGAATATGGAATTTCCACCTGGGTTAGCACTGTCACTGTAGTTAGGCTGTCACTGACTGGTTGCCTACAGAAACACAGAAAGTGATTGTGGCACTTGCCAGATGGCTACTGTTTAGCTTAGTGCTTTCACTGACTGGCTGTCTTTCAAGTACTGTAGTTTTATTATCTTTGATTGGCTGACTTTCAGAAGTCATAGTGATTTGAGTAAGGCTCTTGTTGATTGGCTGATTTCAAAAGAAGTGTACTAATCTTCTGCGTGCGTGCTCAGTCCCTTCAGTCCTGTTGCACTGTCATGACCCTATGGGCTGTAGCCCGCCAGGCTCTTCTGTCTATGGAATTTTCCTGGCGAGTATACTGGAGTGGGTTGCCATTTCCTCTTCCAGGAGATCTTTCCAACAAAGGGATTGAACCCAGGTCTCCAGCCTCTATTGCACTGCTGGCAGATTCTTTACCACTAATCCAGTGGGGAAACCCATACTAATCTCAAGTTATCCCAAATAATGGTTGCTTTTTCACAACTTGAAATTTTCTCTAAAGAAAGACCTTTTCCTTTTCTGAATATGAAAAATGAGTACTTTTAATTTTCAGTTCTCTCATTTGGCTTTTTTTCAGCCAAACATGCAGGATGGACCATAAAGTGCCATCCAATTTTTGTTTGTGGAGGAACAGCTTTGAGTTAGGTTGCCATCTAAGTGATTCAGCATGCCAATTAGCATGGTAGAAAAATAGCTCTAACAGTGGAATTATTTATTTATTTATTGAAAAAAGCTGAGTAGAGGACATTTAGTATATCCTAACAAAGTCAAAGTGTCCTAACAAAGATAAGACAATGAAAGATGAACTCCCCAAGTTGGTAGGTGGCCAATATGCTACTGGAGATCAGTGGAGAAATAACTCCAGAAAGAATGAATAGACAGAGCCAAAGCAAAAACAACACCCAGTTGTGAATACGACTGGTGATGGAAGTAAAGTCTGATGCTGTAAAGAACAATATTGCATAGGATCCTGGAATGTTAGGTCCATGAATCAAGGAAAATTGGAAATGGTCTAAGAGGATATGACAAGAGTGAACATCGACATTTTAGGAATCAGTGAACTAAAATGGACTTGAATGGGGGAATTTAACTCAGATGACCATTATATCTACTACTGTGGGCAGGAATCCCTTAGAAGAAATGGAGGAACCATCATAGTCAACAAAAGAGTCCAAAATGCAATTCTTGGATGCAATCTCAAAAATGACAGTATGATTGATCTCTGTTCGTTTCCAAGGCAAACCATTCAATATCACAGTAAACCAAGTCTATGCCCCGACCAATAATGCTGAAGAAGCTGTAATTGAATGATTCTATGAAGACTTACAATATCTTCTAACTAGCACCCAAAAAAGATGCCCTTTTCATTATAGGGGACTAGAATGCAAAAGTAAGAAGTCAAGAAATTCCTGGAGTAACAGGCAAATTTGGCCTGGGAATATAGAATGAAGCAGGGCAGAGGCTTATAGAGATTTACCAAGAGAACACACTGGTCATAGAAAACACCCTCTTCCAACAACACAAGAGAAGACTCTACACATGGACATCACCAGATGGTCAATATCAAAATCAGATTGATTATATTCTTTGCAGCCAAAGATGGAGAAGCTCTATACAGTTAGCAAAAACAAGACCGGGAGCTGACTGTGGCTCAGATCATGAATTCCATATTGGCAAATTCAGACCTAAGTTGGAAAAAGTAGAGAAAACCTCTAGATCATTCAGGTATGACCTAAATCAAATTCTTTACAATTATAGAGTAGAAGTGAGAAATAGATTCAAGGGATTAGATCTGATAGTCAGAGTGACTGAAGAACTATGGATAGAGGTTCATGACATTGTACAGTAGGCAGTAATCAATACCATCCCAAAGAAAAAGAAATGCAAAAAGGTAAAATGGTTCTCTGAGGAGGCCTTACAAATAGCTGAGAAAAGAAGAGAAGCTAAAGGCAAAGGTGAAAAGAAAAGATATACCCATTGGAATGCAGAGTTCCAAAGAATAACAAAGAGAGATAAGAAAGCCTGCCTCAGTGATCAATGCGAAGAAATAGAGGGAAAAAATGGAATGGGAAAGACTAGCGATCTCTTTAAGAAAATTAGAAATACCAAGGGAACATTTCATGCAAAGATGGGCACAATAAAGGACAGAAACAATATGGATGCAACAGAAGCAGAAGATATTAAGAAGAGGTGGCAAGCATACACAGAAGAACTATACAAAAAAGATCTTTACGACCCAGATAATTATGATGGTGTGATCACTCACCTAGAGCCAGACATCCTGGATCTGAAGCCAAGTGGGCCTTAGGAAGAATCTGTGAACAAAGCAAGTGGAGGTGATGGAATTCCAGTTGAGCTATTTCAAATCCTAAAGGATGATGCTGTGAAAGTGTGCAGTCAATATGCCAGCAAATTTGGGAAGCTCAGCAATGGCCAAAGGACCGGAAAAGGCCAGTTTTCATTCCAATCCCAAAGAAAGACAATGCCACAGAATGCTCAAACTACTGCACAATTATAGTCATCTCACACGCTAGCAAAGTAATGCTCAAAATTCTCCAAGCCAGGCTTCAACAGTACGTGAACTGTGAAACTCCAGATGTTCAAGCTGGGTTTAGAAAAGGCAGAGGAACCAGAGGTCAAATTGCCAACATCTGCAGGATCATGAAAAAGCAAGAGAATTCCAGAAAAACATATACTTCTGTTTTGTTGACTATGCAAAAGTCTTTGACTGTGTGGATCACAACAAACTGTGGAAAATTGTTAAAGAGATGGGAATACCAGACCACCTGGCCTGCCTCTTGAGAAATCTGTATGCAGGTGAGAAAGCAACACTTAAAACTGGGCAATGAACAACAGACTGGTTCCAAATAGGAAAAGGAATACGTTAAGGTTGTATATTGTCACCCTGCTTATTTAACTTATTTGCAGAGTACATCATGAGAAATGCTGGACTGGATGAATCACAAGCTGGAATCAAGATTGCCAAGAAAAATAACAATAACCTCCGATTTGCAGATGACACCACCCTTATGGCAGAAAGTGAAGAAGAACTAAAGAGCCTCTTGATGAATGTGAAAGAGGGGAATGAAAAAGTTGGCTTAAAATTCACCATTCAGAAAACTAAGATCATGGCATCTGTTCCCATCACTTCATGTCGAATAGATGGGGAAACAATGGAAACAGTGACAGACTTTATTTGGGGGGGCTCCAAAATCACTACAGATCTTGACTGCAGCCTTGAAAATAAAAGATGCTTTCTCCTTGGAAGGAAAGTTATGATCAACCTAGATAGCATATTAAAAAACAGAGACATTACTTTGCCAACAAAGGTCCTTTTAGTCAAAGCTATGGCTTTTCCAGTATTCATGTATGGATGTGAATGTTGGACTATAAAGAAAGCTGAACACCGAAGAATTGATGCTTTTGAACTGTGGTGTTGGAAAAGACTCTTGAGAGTCCCTTGGATTGCAAGGAGATCCAACCAGTCCATCCTAAAGGAAATCAGTCCTGAATATTTGTTGGGAGGACTGATGTTGAAGCTGAAACTCCAGTACTTTGGCCACCTGATGCGAAAAACTGACTCATTTGAAAAGACCCTGATCCTGGGAAAGATTTAGGGCAGGAGGAGAAGGGGTCAACAGAGAATGAGATGGTTGGATGGTATCACCATCAATGGACATGAGTTTGAGTAAGTTCTGGGAGCTGGTGATGGACAGGGAAGCCTGGTGTGGTGCAGTCCATGGGGTCGCAAAGAGTCGGATTTGACTGTGTAACTGAACTGAACTCACTTAACAAAGTCAGTATTAGACACAGGGTAAAGCTATTAGATATAGAAAATGCCCTCAATAGAGAGAATACCTAACTACCCTAGCCCTCATCTTTCATCATCATTCTCTGTTCATTGAAAAATAAGTTGAAATAGAAATTCCACGATCTCACCCTACTTCATATACCCACTTAAATGTGTTCCCATTTCCCTTGACTATGGGATCTTCCCAACCCAGGGATCGAACCCGAGTCTCCTGCATTGCAGGCAGACGCTTTATTCTCTGAATCACCAGGGAAGCCCTTTTCTGTTGATAGTATAGATAAATTCTTTGTGTAGTTAATAAAGGCAAACAATTCCACTTAATCAATCTCATCACCTCTTATACGATCAAACATTCAATAAACTCTCCTCTTTTTCTCAAATTTATGTCTATAACCAAGTTCTCCTCCAAGAGCTCAGACCTGTATTGCCATCTGCCTAGTGAATATGCCCATTTGGTTGCCTAATAAGCACTATAGTCTTTAGGTGACCACAACTAAGATCCTAATCCATCCCTCAAGAAGCCCCAACAACTTTCACTAAACCTACACTTCACTTTTCTCTTTCTCGGTCAAAGATGATGCCGTCATTCTAGTTGTTAAGACAAAATCTCTTCATTCACACTGTCAGAAAATTCAATTTTTCTACCTTTGAAATATATCCAGGATCTAACCAGGCCTCATCACTCCATGATAAACCCTGATCCAAGCCAATTCCAGGTTATTGCTATAGCCTATTTATTGGTCCAGCTGCTTCTCTCTTTGCCTTTCCTCAGTCTTTCTTAAAGCAATAGTCAGAGTAGTTCTACTAAAACACAATAAAATCATGACACGACTATTCCCATACCTTTTACTTACTCACCATCTCACTGAAAGGAAAATGTAAAGGCATTGCTTTGGCCATCAAGGACGTACAACATATGCCCCTTGTTAACTCTCTTGTTATTTCTCCTTTTGCTCACTCAATTCTAGCCATACTGCCTTCCATGCTTGTCAAACACTAGATACAGTCCATTTCAGAACTGATGCTGCTTTTGTCTAGATAATTTCATGGTTCCCTCCCTCACTGAGTGCAGGTTGCTGTTCAAATGCTACCATCTCACCTGAGTACGTTGTCGGGATAAAGATTGTAACACCTCAATGCTCCATGTTCCCTTTTCCTTTTTCTCTATAGCACTAATCATCATTTAACTCTGGATATTTGGTTGCTTATTGTCTGACTCCCCTGACTAGAAGGTAAACTCAACGAAAGCAGAGGTTCTTGTCTGTTTCCTTTATTTTTATATTCCTGGTCCTTAGAATTTTACTTGGGTATTTATTGAATGTTTGTTATTATTATTGTCTATTTTTGTTGTCATTGTTGTTGCTGCCATTGTTGTGAAGTATTATAATCTCAAAACAAAATCCATTACCTATCCTGCTAGAATAGCTTTGTTCTATCTCCAAATGGGTCACCTGACAATAGATATTTGATTTAATTAAAGGAATATTGTTTGAATATCTGCTGTCTGCTTAATGTTGACATACTTTTTCAGTAGGAAGAGAAATAATATGAATACTGTGTCCTGTTCTGCTGCTGCTGCTGCTAAGTCGCTTCAGTTGTGTCCGACTCTGTGACCCCACAGACGGCAGCCCACCAGGCTCCCCCGTCCCTGGGATTCTCCAGGCAAGAACACTGGAGTGGGTGGGTTTCCATTTCCTTCTCCAATGTGTGAAAGTGAAAAGTGAAAGTGAGATCACTCAGTGTCTGACTGAGTGATCCCATGGACTGCAGCCTACCAGGCTCCTCCATCCATGGGATTTTCTCGGCAAAAGTACTTGAGTGGCTTGCCATTGCCTTCTCTGTGTCCTGTTCTAGAAGAGCTTAAATATTTTTTAGGAGGAAGATAGACTATGAATGTAAAGAAATGTCTTAAATTCCTAAATGAAAAATAAATATTAAATCTCATTCTTTCAAACATTTAACAGATATTTTTCTGGACAGTTACTGTCACTCACAGCCCAATCTAGATGTCATGCACGTAAATAAACAGAGAGGAGAATGACCCTTAGGAGGTCATATTTTAATCAAATGCGCTAAATCCATTGAACAGAATAGAGTGGCCAGCACTAACGAGAGTGATACTAAAGACGAAATTCAAGAAGTAGATGGCATAGGAATTTTGTCTGGACAATATAGACAACCTTCCATAAAAAACTGAAAACTCAATGTGAGTTCACGACCCAGAAACGCCTTCCATCTTGTCCACTCTCATAAATCATGATTCATGGTTCTGTCTGCTCATGCCCTGGGTATAAATTATTCTTACACATAAATCTGTCTCCAGTGGATCTTGTGAGAAATGATATTACTCTGAAATAAAGTTTGAGCCACATTCAAATCTACTTTGCTGATGGAGTATACTACTACTAAGTCACTTCAGTCGTGTCCGACTCTGTGCGACCCCACAGACGGAAGCCCACCAGGCTCCCCTGTCCCTGGGATTCTCCAGGCAAGAACACTGGAGTGGGTTGCCATTTCCTTCTCCATGATGGAGTATAGATGTGTGTTAATTAGGGACTTTGATTATTTTCCCATTATTTTGGATTTGGAAATGTGTACAATAGGATTTTTCTGTACTTACAAGGCCAGATTTCACAGCTTGTGTTGTTCTCTAATATGGGCTGTAAACTTACTCTGCTTTGGTCTCTGTGTGGAAATGAAAGGCTGTTAATCCTTTGGAGTTGCCCCATCTAACTGCTCCAGTGCACTTAGCTTGCCCTGTTTCCTAGCAACTGGTTCAATCTAATTTATTTTCCTATAGCATCCCTTCTGCATTTGGCTTTCTTGTGTCTCTTCCTCTTGTTAAATGGATTGATCAGTGTCTAATAGCCTTTACACCATATGTCTATCAAACTAGCTTTCCCCCAGAAGAGCAGGATACTGGGTACCTTCAGTGGAGCAATTTTTTTGGGGGGTCTCAACATTAATATCAGAGAGCTCCTTGGTCATGTACATTATTAATATTATTTTATAATATAAAAACTTCCATGATGAGAAATCACTTTCCTTACCAATGACTCTTTATTAAAAACTGCATAGATAATTTTTACTTCTCCACAGTTTGTAATTCATCCAAATTATGTGAACTTGCTCATGTGTGAGCAAATTTTTTGTTTATTATTTGCATTACTATTTCTCTATCTTAAAATGAGTGTTAAGGAGAAAGAACTTTAAATACTTTAATGAGTAGTTGGTAATGCACATTCTGTATACAGAATGGTAGCTAGTTTTCATAGAAGGTAAATAGGTAGCAACTAACTTTGCCTAAGGTCAGTTTTTACATGCCCAATTGGATCAGTATACTAATACAGATAAATGATAATATTATGAGCTACTGTTTGTACTACATGATAGATTTTGTGTGTGTTATATAGTGGGTCTGCAGTAAGACTTACTCCATGAAGTATTCTCTCTTGGAGACATCCCCCCAAGAGAAGGAAGATCAGAGTTATGTCAAGCATGTCCACATAAGCTCTCCAAGATATTCTACTACTGTCTAGCAGAATGAATAAGAAAATGGAAAGAAGCCAGTTTATTCTTAAGGAAAATAAATCTTCATGGAAACCTGTAATGGTAAAATGTTAGGTCACACTAACTGTAATTATTGCTATTTCATAGATCAAAAATAGACTGGATGGATAAATAAAAGTAACAATCTTTTGGGGGTGAATGAAGTGCATTTAGACTGTAAATATAAGACTGGAAGCTTCCCTCTACCACAGTGGTTTTCAAATTGAAAAAGATATCAAAACCACCTGAAGAACTTTATCAAAACACCAAGGACCTACCCACAGAGGGGTTTGTCTTCAACCAGAGTAGGATTTCAGAGGCACATCAAAAAAGTACAAAAAAGTACAATCAAAGGTTTTGCAAAAATAAAGACATATGCATCCAGTACACCAAATAATGTCATTCTGTAATGAGAAGTAGGCATTTTATGTAATGCATAATTAATGGATACGTTTCGAATAGGTAAATAGAGGTGACTAAAATAAATCCTGATTACTGTAAATTGGGATGCTTTCAGATATGAAGAATAAGTTCTTTTATTATCAAAGTACTATATTAGCATCGCATAGTAACTTGGCTTCTCCCTCCTCATCTTCTATAGGTGTTGTTCAATATCAGCATCTTCAGGGCCCAGAAATTATTCACAAGGGTTCTAACTGAAGGAATTCTCACTCTCTTTCAGAAAGCCATTTGAATTGCCAGTTCCTACTTCAAAAATTTCACTGACAACTCAAGTCCACAAAGGTCTATCATTCTGATTTTATAAAATAGATATTGTTTCCATGCATACCTGGTTGCAGATATTGGAAACCTGAGATCATATCTAACGCATAGAGATATGCATTTTGTCCTGCCTGTGCACTTTCCCCTTACCTGGCAGCTAAATTTGCATTTAGAACATACTCAAATATCTTTCAAATGAATGAGTAAATGAGTGAGTTAATTAAAAAGCTGCTATGTTGTTTGCAGAAGTCTAGTTAGGAATAATTTTGATACTGAATTTATTAAAGTTTGACACTACTGAGCGACCAAGCACAGCACATCTTATATATACACTGAGGATTTTTTTCTGAAGTGTTTCAATACTTTGGCTTATAAACAGGGTTTTATTTACCTCAAAAGTTCCAGGTTTCTCCTCATGAAATACTTAAGACTATCAAGATTCCCGATCTCAAAATGTAATCTAGAACTATCCCAGTCTGTCTGATCGCCTGCATTTCACTTAATCCACTTGACTTTGTTCTGATTTGTGTGGGTCACACCAATTAACCATATTTCATTCTTGGAATTTTTGTCTGATTAATCTGTTTTAGTTTGGCTGTGGGCAGCCCAAAATAATATGCCTAGTTCTTTGCCTCAGAAACTTTACCAACATTTACACACTATATTCAATTGTCAGAGTTTAGCTGGAGCTACAGCACAAACTTAAATATCAGCCAGCTTCTCAAGGAACACTGATGTTATCCAAGGTCTGCCATCCTTGTGAGTCGTGAACATAGTGAATAGTCCTTTTCAAAGGATGTATATTGTACTTCAGGTGCCACTATGTGAACTCCATCCCTTTTAAACATATTTCACTGTGGCTAACTTGTAGTAGGGGAGTGAACTGATCCAGTTCTTATTAAACAAATTCTCCTTTCTCACTTGAAAAATACTATACTCTATCATCAGTTTAAAATACAACAGTTTTATATTTCTTAAGTGAAGGTACTTAGGTTTTTCCTGTGGCATTTAAAGTATTTAAGTATGTTATATAATTTCCTGAACTATTTTTTTAACATTTATTTTTATTTATTTATTTGGCTGCACAGGGTTTTAGTTGTGGCATGTGGGATCTAGTTCCCCAACCAGGGATCAAACCCAGGGCCCCAGCATTGAGAGATCAGGGTCTTAGCCACTGGACCACCAGGAGAGTCCCTCCCTGAACTGTTTTATGGAATCTGTCAATTCATACTTTTGAAAAAAGAAAGAAGAAAAGCTTTCTTCCAATGGACAGAGATGATTTACTATTTTTGATAAATGGAAATTCATTAACAGTGCAGCAAATATAACATTGTTGTTTACATGAATCTAGTGCTAATTAATCAAACCAAACTTTGTAAACTGTAATTAAAGTAGCAAAAATGCCTAAAGACTCCTGAATTACATTTCACATGGAAAGGTAAATAATCATTGTGGGAAAAAAATGGCAATTTCCTAAGAGTGTTAATCATTTGGTCCATGTGATTCATTCTGGTAATTGAATGTAATGATTACAATAGACTTGAAATTGTACATTAAGGAAATGAAAGACTGTGTTAAAATTAGGTGTTGATCAGATACTCTTTGTAACTTAAACTAATAAGCAGTGTTACATTGAAAGCAATAAAACTATTTGAACAAAGTCAAGATGATGTTGCTTTGCATAGCATGCAAAATCAAGCAAGAGAAATGCTTTCCAGTGAGTTTTTCCTCCTCAGGATCCACAGATTTATCCTAAACCTGACTTAGGATGTGTTATTAGATGCAGATCCTAAGATAAAGACTTATAGAAGGCATTTATTAAGTACTTCATGGAGTGGTGGTGGGGAGCGGGGGACCAGGGATAGGAAGACTGAATCAGAGAAAGGAAGAAGCCAATGATGGGAGTATTCAAGACAGACACCCCACAGTCAGCTCGGTTCCATCTGTCTGGACCAAGTAGCTCCAGTAGTTGAAGGGCAGTCCTTCAGTAAAAATCACAGAGACTGTCTGTTAAAAGCCCATGGGTAGGGCTGGGGTTTTAGGCGCAGAAATGGCAGCAGTGGGCCTTGGCTTCTATAGTGTTTCTTGATGACTTGCATGATTTGAATGTTTCTTATCGCATTTGCAAAACTTTAAGATTCTTGAGCTCAGGATTCACATTTAGTATGCCTTTGCATCTTCTCAAGTAACTTGAAAATGGTATGATCTCATGAAGTACACACTGAATTACAAAAAATGCAAAAAAAAAAAAAAAATTCTACTCTACCTGCTCACAATCATTTCTGGAATCCTCCCTGCATTTTGGTGCAGGTATTTTGAGTGAAACATTTCCTTTTATTATTTACTTGTATTTTAATTCACCTGTTACTATACTGCTGTGGAATAAGTCTTAAATATTTTCATAAATTTAATCTTGTCTGATTTATGAAAGTTAAAGAATTCTGGATTCCAATGTATAATTTTATTACTGTGAAGAACTGTATTTTGAAAGTTATTCAACTTAAAGCAGCATATTCATGCAGAACTCTAAGAAGCACAGAACACCAAAAGACACTCCAATGACTAATAACTGCAACTTTGCTCTCAAATCCCACTCTTGGGCACAGTGCTAGAATTTTTGGAAAGGGCTGGTTTGGCTCTGAAAACTACAGAAAAACCAGAAGGGAAATGATGCCCCATGCTGACTGTGCACTTAATTCAGTAACAGTGTGCATACCTGGAGAGTATTTTCATTACCTCAACTAAACTCTAAGTTATCTAAGAACAAAGGTTCTTATCTTGTTTCTTTAGGATTTTCCCAGTAAGAAATAAAATCCTCTGTTTAATGTATGAGAAAAATGCATTTTGTCTGGATAAGACTGTGATTATAATGCTAAGTCACTGAGAAATTTCTGTGGCCACTGTGCCCAGTGTGTTCTCTTTTGATATGAACAGATGCATAAAAGTTCATAGTAAACCAAATAATCCCCTTTTCTACTTTGCCATTTGCTTCTGTGAGCCTTGACACTTATAAGGTTATGTGTAAAATATAGGAAAGCTAGGGATTTCTACTCACCTGTGTAAAAGTTCAGAAGTATGTCTGCAAACACAATTTTAATTTATTACATACACACACAAACTCATACACATGCAAGGTATGTAATGCGTATATAAACCTATCAAACAAATTGCAAAACAAAAATTGCAATTTGGGGAAGTTACTTGCATATTTCTTTCCAGTACCATCACACTGCCTTAAGTAATTATTACCTTGTATCTTCTGCTTGGGCTTCCCCAGAGTCTCAGTGGGAAAGAGTCCATCTGCTATGCAGAAGCCATAGGACATGTGAGTTTGATCCCTGGGTCAGGAAGATCCCTTGGAGGAGGGCATGTTAACCCACTCTCAGTATTCTTGCCTGGAGAATCCCATGGACAGAGGAGCCTGGAGGGCTCTAATCCATAGGCTCACAAAGAGTCAGACATGACTGAAGCCACTAAGCTCTTGAGCTCACATCTTCTACTCATCACTCACAGACTTTTTAAATCTTGAGTTTATCTTACTTTACTGATTCAGCCCTAAATAACCAACTCGGTGGACAAGAGTTTGAGGGAACTCCGGTAGTTGGTGATGGACAGGGAGGCCTGGCGTGCTGCCATTCATGGGGTCACAAAGAGTCGGAGGTGACTGAGCGACTGAACTGAACTGAACTGAAATAACACACAGTTAAACTTTCACTGATTTTGAGATTTATAGGCATGATATCACACTGAAAGTCTTCTAAGATTACTTTTATTAATGTACTTCATTATATATTCATTTATTATATTCAATAATGCATTTAAAATTCAAACATATTTTCTTATGGAGGTGTTTCTTTTATTTTCATTACTGTGTACTATGCTAATAAGTTATTAGGATAGTTCCTATATTTTTCTTTTTTTATATAAATGAACATTGTTGAACATGTTTCCTGGTACGAGTTATTTGCTAAGTTATATAACTTAACCCTAAATGTATTAGTATAAATTTATAATCTAGACATGTAGATTTATTATGTAGATAATATGTATTAATATAAAGCAACAGTAAATATATTGACATTAAATAAATATTAACATTAAATATAACCATTTTGTAGTTTTATTTAGCATTCAGCTTGCTCTAATGTTCGATAGCTTTTCATGTACTTTATTTTTTTTAGGTAAATTTTCTTTTTGATTTTTGGGTTTTTAAAAATATCTTCTTGATTCTAATTATTTTTTATCTGTTGTATTTTCAGAGAATTGGAACTCCCTTGACTGTTTTAATTGCTGAAGATAATTCTTAATTTTAAGTTATAACTGTTAAACTTTTTCCACATTTTAAAGCTCTTATATAAGAAATATTGTTATGAGCATAATGCCCCTCTAGGTCATCTATGTTGTCACAAGTGGCAAGATTTACTCTGTTAATGGTTAAGTAATATTCCATTGTGTGCTCTGTGCATACTACTTATTATTTAGCCACTCATCTGTCGATGGATCCTTAGGTTGTTTCCACATCTTGGCTATTGTACAAAATGCTGCTATAAAGATGGGAGTATATATATCTTCTCAAATTAGTGTCTTCATTTTCTTTGGATATATACTCAAGAGTAGAATTGTTGAATCATATGGTAGTTCTATTTTCAGGTTTTTGAAGAACCTCTATAGTGTTTTCCATAGTGTCTCAACCAAGTTACATCCTTCCCAACTGTGTACTAGGGTTCCCTTTTCTTCTTATCCTCACCAACACTTGTTATGTCTTACCTTTTTGATGATAATCATTCTGACAGGCATGAGGTGCTATCTCACTGTGGACAAAGACATATACCTTATATTTTCACTTCTGTGTGGAATATATTAAAAAAAACAAACAAAAAAGCAAATATAACAAAATAGACTCACAGATATGGAGAGCAAACTAGTGAAGAGTGTGGGAGGAAAGAGTGAAAAGGATTAAGATGTACAAACCACCAATGATAATATAAGCAGTCATGGGAATGTAATTTGCAGCACAGAGGATATAGTCAATAATTTTATAATAACTTAGTATGGTGTTTAAGTTATAAAAATAATGAAGCACTGTCTTGTACACTTGAAGTTATTATTATATTGTACATCAACTATATGTTTGTAAAAAGTTTTTAAAGATATATTTTTTATTTCAGAAGTCATTATAATGTTTTCTTTTATATGTTTTAATATTATGCCTCTCAGAGATACTTAATCCATCCAAAACCACATTTATAAAATGTTGGAAGTTGGGATGTAATGTATTATTAAGTGGATAACTATTTTTTCCAATACCATTTAATTCTTTATCTCTTCAATCATCTTCAGTGCCATGTTAACTGTATTTAAATTTTTATGCATACTGGGGACTCTTTCTGGGTTTTCTTTCATGTTAAATCTGTTAACATATTTCGACCTGAATGTCATGTCTTCTTTACCAAAACTTCAAGAAAATATTTTAAAATTATTTATTTATTTAAATTGAAGAATAATTACAATACTGGGATGGGTTTTGCCATACATCAATATGAATAGGCATACATGTGTTCTCTCCATCCCTCCCCATTCCCTTCCTCCAGGTTGTCACAGAGCACTGGTTTTGGGTGCCCTGTGTCATACATCAAACTCCTGCTGGTCATCTATTTTACATATGGTAAAGTATATTGGTTCAGTTCGGTCTCTCAGTCATGTTCGACTCTTTGCAACCCCATGAACCACAGCATGCCAGGCCTCCCTGTCCATCACCAACTCCCAGAGTTTACCCAAACTCATGCTCATTGAGTCGGTGATGCCATACAGCCATCTCATCCTCTGTCGTTCCCTTCTCCTCCTGCCCCCAATCCCTCCCAGCATCAAGGTCTTTTCAAATTAGTCAGCTCTTCTCATTAGATGGCCAAAGCATTGGAGTTTCAGCTTCAACATCAGTCCTTCCAATGAACACCCAGGACTGATCTCCTTTAAGATGGACTGGTAGGATTTCCTTGCAGTCCAAGGGACTCTCAAGAGTCTTCTCCAACACCACAGTTCAAAAGCATCAGTTCTTTGGTGCTCAGCTTTCCTTATAGTCCAACTCTCACATCCATACATGACTACTGGAAAAACCATAGCTTTGACTAGATGGACCTTTGTTGGCAAAGTAATGTCTCTGCTTTTTATTATGCTATCTAGATTCGTCATAGCTTTTCTTCCAAAGAGCAAGCATCTTTTAATTTCATGGCTGCAGTCACCATCTGCAGTGATTTGGGAGCACACACAAAAAAATAAATTCTGTCACTGTTTTCATTGTTTTCCCATATATTTGCCATGAAGTGACTGGACTAGTTGTCATGATCTTAGTTCATTATCTTCATTACTTCCACCATAGTTTGATCTCTGTCCATCAACAAAAAATTGGACTAAAGTTTACTGAGAATGGCCCCACATATCAGAACAAGACCCCGTTCCCCCTACAGTCAGTCTCTCCCATCAGGAAGCTTCCATAAAACTCTTATCCTAATCAGAGGGCAGAAAGAATGAAAAGAACAATCACAGAAAACTAATCAAACTGATCACATGGGCCACAGCCTTGTCTAATTCATGGTGTAGAGTTCTGACAAAATGTGGTCCACTGGAGAAGATAATGGCAAACCACTTCAGTATTCTTGCCTTGAGAACACTATGAACAGTATGAAAAGGGGAAAAGTTATGGCACTGAAAGATGAACACCCTAGGTTGGTAGGTGCCCAATATGCTACTGGAGATCGGTGGAGAAATAACTCCAGAAAGAATGAAAAGAAGGAGCCAAAGCGAAAACAATGCCCAGTTGTGGATGTGACTGGTGATGGAAGTAAAGTCTGATGCTGTAAAGAACAATATTGCATAGGAACCTGGAATATAAGATCTATGAATCAAGGCAAATTGGAAGTAGTCAAACAGGAGATGGCAAGAGTGAACATCGACAGTTTAGGAATCAGTGAACTACAATGGACTGAAATGGTGAATTTAACTCAGATGACCATTATATCTACTACTATGGGCAAGAATCCCTTAGAAGAAATGGAGGAGCCATCATAGTCAACAAAAGAGCCTGAAATGCAGTTCTTGGGTGCAGTCTCAATAATGACAGTATAATCTCTGTTTGTTTATTCAATATAACAGCAATCCAAGTCTATGCCCCAACCAGTAATGCTGAAGAAGCTAGATTTGAACAGTTTTATGAAGACCTGCAAGACCTTTTAGAACTAACACCCAAAAAAGATGTCCTTTTTATTATAGGGGACTGGAATGCAAAAGTAGGATTCAAGAGATACCTGGAGTAACAGGCAAATTTGGCCTTGTAGTACAAAAGCAGGGCAAAGGCTAACAGAGTTTTGCCAAGAGAATGCACTGGTCATAGCAAACACCCTCTTCCAACAACACAAGAGAAGACTCTACACATGGACATCACCAGATAGTCAATACTGAAATCTGATTGATTATATTCTTTGCAGCCAAAGATGGAGAAGCTCTATACAGTCAGCAAAAACAAGACCAGGAGCTGACTGTGGCTCAGATCATGAACTCCTTATTACCAAATTCAGAATTAAATTGAAGAAAGTAAAGACCACTAGACCACCCAGGTATGACTTAAATCAAATTCCTTACAATTTGCAGTGGAAGGGAAAAATAGATTCAAAGAATTAGATCTCATAGACAGGGTGCCTGAAGAAATATGGACAGAGGTTCATGACATGTACAGTAGGCAGTGATCAATAATATCCACAAGAAAAAGAAATGCACAAAGACTAAATGGTTCTCTGCGGAGGCCTTACAAATAGCTGAGTAAAGAAGAGAAGCTAAAGGCAAAGGAGAAAAGGAAAGATATACCCATATGAACACAGAGTCCAAATAGCAAGGAGAGATAAGAAAGCCTTCCTTAGTGATCAATGCAAAGAAATAGAGGAAAACAATAGAATGTGAAACACTAGAGATCTCTTCAAGTAAATTAAAGATGCCAAGGGAACATTTCATACAAAGATGGTACAATAAAAGATAGAAATGGTATGAACCTAACAGAAGCAGAAGATATTAAGAAGAAGTGGTAAGAATACAAAGAACTGTATAAAAAAGATCTTCATGACTCAGATAACCACAATGGTGTGATCACTCATCTAGAGCCAGACATACTGGAATACGAAGTCAAGTGGGCTTTAGGAAGCATCACTGCGAAAAAAGCTAGTGGAGGTAATGGAATGCCAACTGAGTTATTTCAAATCCCTAAAGACAAGCTGTGAATATGCTTCAGTCAATATGCCAGCAAATTTGGAAAACTCAGCAGTGGCCACAGGACTGGAAAAGTCAGTTTTCATTCCAATCCCAAAGTGAGGCAATGCCAAAGAATGTTCAATTTACTGCACAATGACACTCATCTCACATGCTAACAAAGTAAAGCTCAAAATTCTCCAAGCCAGGCTGCAACAGTATGTGAACTATGAAATTCCAGATGTTCAAGCTGGATATAGAAAGACAGAGGAACCAGAGATCAAATTGCCAACATCAAAAAAGCACGAGAGTTCCAGAAAAATATTTACTTCTGTTTTATTGACTATGCCAAAGCCTTTGACTCTGTGGATCACAACAAATTGTGGAAAATTCTGAAAGAGATGGGAATACCAGACAACCTTACCGGCCTCCTGAGAAATCTATGTGCAGGTAAAGAAGCAACAGTTGGATTTGGACATGGAACAACAGACAGGTTCTAAATCAGGAAAGGAGTACTTCAAGGTTGTATATTGTCACCATGATTATTCAATGTACATGCAGAGTACATCATGTGCAACGCTGGGCTAGATGAAGCACAAGCTGGAATCAAGATTGCCCGAAGAAATAGCAATAACCTCAGATATGCAGATGACACCACCCTTATGGCAGAAAGCTAAGAAGAACTAAATAGCATCTTGATGAAAGTGAAAGAAAGGAGTGGAAGATTGTCTTAAAACTCAACATTCAGAAAACTAAGATCATGGCATCTGGTCCCATCACTTCATGGCAAATATATGGAAAAACAATGGAAATAGTGACAGATTTTATATTTTTTGTGTGTGCTCCCAAATCACTGCAGATGGTGACTGCAGCCATGAAATTAAAAGATGCTTGCTCCTTGGAAGAAAAGGTATGACCATCCTAGACAGCATAATAAAAAGCAGGGACTTTACTTTGCCAACAAAGGTCCATCTAGTCAAAGCTATGGTTTTTCCAGTAGTCATGTATGGATGTGAGAGTTGGACTCTAAGGAAAGCTGAGCACCAAGGAATTGATGCTTTTGAACTGTATGGTTGGAAAAGACTCTCGAGAGTCTCTTGGACTGTAAGGAGATTCAACCAGTTCATCCTAGAGGAAATCAGTCCTGAATATTCATTAGAACAACTGATGCTGAAGCTGAAACTCCAATACTTTGGCCCCCTGATGTGAAGAACTGACTCACTGGAAAAAATCCTCATGCTGGCAAAGTTTGAAGGCAGGAGGGCAAAGGATTGACAGAGGATGAGAAAGTTGGATGGTATCACCAACTCGATGGACATGAGTTTGAGAAAGTTCCAAAAGTTGGTGATGGGCTGGGAAGCCTACTATGCTGCAGTCCACGGGGTCACAAACAGTCAGACATGACATAGTGACTAAACTGAAGTGTATTTTTCAAAAACGACCATTTGATTTTCCTACAGTGTTATTCTCTTCCTTTGACACTCCCTCCTGCATTATTGGCATTTATGTGCCCTGTTTTTAGCCAGAGAAGATTGCCTTAAACCATGAAGTTTGGCAAAATGATACCAAATAACATGAGCTTTTATAAAAATGCAATTCTTCTCTACCTTGTGTTCTTTGGATACTCACTGCTGGAGCCCACTACTGTTTCATGAGGAAGTTCAGGCAGCCCCCAGAGAGGTCATGTGTAGAGGGAATTAGGATGTCAATATGTAGCCTAGTGTGAGAACTGAGCACCAAATGGTCATCTTGAAAGTGGATCCTCCATATCCCAATGAAGCTGCTTCAGCAGATGCCATTTCCAACAGATGGAGAAAAGACAAGCTTTCCCCAATAAATTCTGAAAACATTGTAGATTTATAAATAACAACAACAAAAATCTATTGCTCTTTTAAGCTGCTAAATTTTAGGGTGGTCTGTTATGCACCCTAAATATCTGATTTGTTTACACGTCCTAACTGTGGTTGATTGTTGTTTTTGTTCTTTATTTGCTAAGTCGTTTCCAACTCTTTTGGGGACCCACGGTCTCTAGCCCACCAGGCTCATCTGTCCATTGGATTTCCCAGGCAAGAATTCTGGAATGGTTTGTCATGTTCTTTTCCAGGGTATATTCCCAGCCCAGGGATCATGCATCCCCTGCACTGAGGGCAGATTCCTTACCACTGAGCTACCTGGCAAGCCCTGACTGATAGTGTGAAAGTGAAAATGTAAGTTACTCAGTCATGTGCGACTCTTTGCAACCCCTTGGACTGCAGCCCACCAGGCTCCCTGGGATTTCCCAGGCAAGAAAAGCTTCCATGAATTAATTGTATATATATCCACTTTTCCAAACTCTCTTCTTCTAGTGTTTTGTTTTTACAGACTTGCAGGGAGGTTCCACATAGACAGTTCTTTCTTCTTCAAACAATAAGTTGTTTTTTGTTTTGTTGTTGTTTCTAATAAAATGCAGTGTTGATGAAAAGTAGTGACAAGCTCATCTTCATCTTTCTTACCCTGGTTTTAAGGAGGAAATTTCAAAATTTTATTTTTAAAATTAATAATCAGAGGGTTACATCAGCAAGATGGTGAGATAGTAAATTCCAAACCCTCCTTCTGCGCATTGAAATACAAGCTCAACACGAATACATGGACCAATTCACTTAATAATAAATAGAGACACCAGTTTGAGAGGCTCCTGCACGCAAGACAAATGTGAAACCAGCCACATTGAAACTGGTAAGAAATGCCATACCACCCATTTGCTACAGTTCCTCCTCTAGGAATGGGGAGAAAACTCCCAACTCCTCTTTCTCCCTGATAAGGAAAAGAAAATATGGAAACACAAGTCCAACAATTAGATGTTTAAGAGGTCTATGTGAAAAACTTATTTCTGTTTTCCTTGAACCTAAGTGATAGAAAAGGGTTCTACATTGGAGATAACTGACTACACAGGCAATGATCTGAACTAACACACACAAACTCTTCATAGTTCCTCTCCCCAGCTCAGTATAGAATGAATGGGACAAAACCCAAACTCTTGACTATTTCCTGAGGAGGGGAAAGAGTTAGGTATGCATCTAATGTTCCAGGTTTTTGTGGGGGTAGGGGGCTTCCCAAAGAATTCAGTTCAGTTCAGTCGCTCAGTAGTGTCCGACTCTTTGCAACCCCATGGACCATAGCATGCCAGCCCTCTCTGTCCATCACCAACTCCCGGAGTTTACCTAAACTCATGTGCATTGAATTGGTGATGTCATCCAACCATCTCATCTCCTGTCATCCCCTTCTCCTCCTGCCTTCGATCTTTCCCATCATCAGGGTCTTTTCAAATGAGTCAGCTCTTTGCATCAGGTGGCCAAAGTATTGGAGTTTCAGCTTCAACATCTGTCCTTCCAATGAACACTCAGGACTGATCTCCTTTAGGATGGACTTGTTGGATCTCCTTGCAGCCCAAAGAATTAGTTTCTGTCTTACCTATATTGAGGTGCTTAGGGGACCTGCATACTCTCACTGCCTGAGATACAGCTGAGAACAAAAGAAATTTGGGTGGCTTGCTGCTACTCCAGAAGACCTGTGTTAAGGCAGAGAGCCAATACAACTAGGTGACTTTGAGGCAGAAATACAAAAGTGAAACACATGATCAACATGCTAGCTTTTCAGGGAGGCTATCTGAGGAACTGGTTTCTGTCTTGTCTGACTTCCGGTGCTGATGGTTCCCAGGATACTCTAGAAGTCTAGATGCTGTTGAGAACAAAAGAGAGCTGGGTGACCAGCAGCAGCTTCAAAGAACCTGCAGAACCCATGAAGACACAAGAGGGAGCAGGAGATTATGAGCTCCTGAAAAAGGAAACCTGCAAATCCTTCTAAAAGGAATTTACAAGCCCGCTAAGGGTCAGACACGACTGAGCGACTTTACTTTCACTTTTCACTTTCACACATTGGAGAAGGAAATGGCAACCCACTCCAGTGTTCTTGCCTGGAGAATCCCAGAGAAGGGGGAGCCTGGTGGGCTTCCGTCTATGGGGTCACACAGAGTCGGACACGAGTGAAGTGACTTAGCACCTGCAGCAGCAGCAGTCCAGAGAAGATGAATCAAAAGGAAAGATTTAGGAGGCTGGCAGAATCTTTAACTGTGCTGCTTAGTGAAGATCTTCTCTGTACAAAGCCAGTTCTTAAAAACTGGTTTTTGTTGTTCAGTAACTCAGTCGTGTCTGAATCTGCAATCCCATGGACTGAAGCATACCAGGCTTCCCTGTCCTTTACAATCTCCTGGAACTTGCTCAAACTCACATCCATCAAGTCAGTGATGTCATCCAACCGTCTCATCCCCTGTCATCCTGTCGTTTCCTTCTCCTTCCCTCAATATTTCCTACCATTGGGGTCTTTTCCAATGAGTAGACTCTTTGGCTGAGGTGGCCAAAGTGTTGGAGCTTTAGCTTCAGTCCTTCTAAAGAATATTCAAGATTTATTGCCTTTAGGATTGAATGGTTTGAACTCCTTGCTGTACAAGGAACTCTCAAGAGTCTTTCCAACACTACAGTCAAAAGCATAAGTTCTTTGGTACTCAGATTTCTTTATGGTTCAATTCTCACATCCATACTTGACTACTGGGGAAACCATAGCTTTGACTTTATGGACCTTTGTCAGCAAAGTAATATCTCACTTTTTAATACACTGTCTAGATTTGTCATAGCTTTACTTCCAAGGATTAAGTGTCTTTTAATTTCATGGCTGCAGTCACCATCCACAGTGATTTGGAGCCCGAGAAAATAAAGTCTGTTACTGTTTCCATTGTTTTCCCATCTATTCGCCATGACATGATGGAACTGGATGTCATGATCTTAGTTTTTTGACAAACTGGTAGAGGTGGCTATTTTTTCAAAAGTGCAGATCCCAAACCAAAGGGACAAAGCACAAGAAGAGACAAGGAAATCTGACCCACTTAAAATAAACCTTCAGAAACTGACCTTAAAATAAAGTATCAATATACGAATTATCTGATAAAGATTTCAAAATAACAATCATAAAGATATTCAACAAGTTTAGAAAAAATGATGCAAGAACATAATTGGAATATTAAAAAAAAAAAAGAAAAAGTATAAAAAAGTACCAAGCACTAATTTTGGAGTTGAAGAATACTATAACTGAATTGAAAAATTCACTAGAGGGGTTCAAAAACAGATTTGATTAAGCAGAAGAAAGAATCAGCAAACTCTAAGAGAGGAGTTTACCTAGGAGGATATTATCTAGTCAGAGGAGCAAAAAGGTAAAAAGATTTAAAAGTGTGAAAAAAGCTTTATATGTAAATTTGACTAGGCAACAGTGTCTTATTGTACTTCCTGTCAATCTTCTAAGATTTGATGTAAGTTTCATGAAGGAAGGGGCCATGTCTTTCTTGCTTGTTATAGTGTCTTTGGTTTTTCTATCACAATGGTGTGAATATATGTTTAATGATAGTAGAATTAATGGATGCATTAGTCAATTTCATGTACATTAGGGCTCTAGTAACACTTTATTCTGCTGCACTTTTCTGCTTCTTGGCCTTTCTCCACTAATTATGGCGCTTGCTATATCCAACGCTCTTTTTCCTAGTTCGATCTGTCCTTCCATTTTTGCCGTCTTGGATCTAGCAAGAAGTATAACTCCTAAGTACAATAAGGGCATGATTGTCTCATGAAGCTGTTAATGCAGTTTCACTGGCCATTTCTGAAATGTGCTAAAATGGAAAATAATCTGAAAGAAACATATATATATATATGAATCACTTTGCTGTACACCTAAAACTAAATGATTGTAAATCAACTATAATTTAATAAAAAATGAAAATAAATTAAAAAAATTATGGCCTCTTCTATTGCTTTGAACTGATCTATTAATTTGCTATCAGAGAGATGGGCATAAAAAAAGTCTACTTGTACATAAGGTGTTATATTCATTTCCAAGTATATTTTATGAGTAGGTTATAAATCCTGATGATTGGCAGGCTTGACCTGGACCACGATGGATGCCAGCATATCTTGTAATAATGTCTATTTGATGATTGGAAAGGAAGCTCACTGAATAGAAACAGTGAAGAAAGCATCATCACAAACTGATTTCCAGATCAACATAGGTGGGAAATAAACAGAAAGAAGTAGAAAGCCTTCATCTGCCTTCATCACTGTAGCTAAATTGCTGAGGATAGTCCAATAGCTTTTATTTTCTCCAGATTGCAACCACCATTTTTATTTCACTGGGAGTGTGTGTTTGTGAGGAAAGATCTGCTTAATTTGAAATGAGTTATTTGAATGACTTCCCTAGTGGCTCAGATGGTAAAACGTCTGCCTATAATGCGAGAGACCAGGGTTCAATCCCTGGGTTGGAAAGATCTCCTGGAGAAGGAAATGGCAACCCACTCGAGTATTCTTGCCTGGAAAATCCCATGGACAGAGAAGCCTGGTAGCCTACAGTCCATGGGGTCACAAAGAGTGGCACACGACTGAGTAACCTCAGTATTTGAATGAAGGTTGGTTTGTATAGATATGTAATGGATATAAGGAGAACTTGGGGGAACAACTGAGTGTAGAAATCGTAGTATTTCTGCTATCTTTTACTAGAACATTTTGAATCATATTTTATTGTTAAGCATGCTGATTTAGTTTCTGATTATTAACATCTTACTGAAAAAGTCAGGGACAGAATGACCTCATAAAACATTTGTGTAGTATATCTTTCAATGAATAGTGATATAAATTGTTCCACAATGGACACAAATATATTTTCACATTAGTCTAACAAATCTTATCGCTCCTGTTAGTTGGCTTTTGCATGATCACAACCATTATTTATAGAAATTGAATTATTCCCCAAAGAACTCTAAGTAAGAATATTTTGTATGATTCTAAATGAAGCAACAAAGGTGAACCAGGAGCAACTTTAGAATGAGAGTTGCAAGGAATTAGAAGTCCTGGGTCAGCATACTCTGTACCTGTTTTTGAATTCCACTTTATTATTCAGCAAGAGTGAATCTGGTATTTATTGATCTGACATAAATGCCTGAGGTATGAATCTGTGAGCCAATGAGGGTCACTTGTTAACTGTTTTTGGTATGTGTGCATCTAGGGAAGTTACAGTTTGACATTTTGCTTAAATGGCTTATCATGTGCATCTTCTCTGTCAACCACTAAATATAAAAGCCTTCAGATTGGTTTTAAGGCAAAGGGCACTAGTTTAAGAATAAGTAGTGAATTGGAAGGGACATAGAGTTTCAAGTTAAGCTGGAAAACACTTAACAGCTCTATGAATTTGGATAGTTATTTAAGTGATCTGAAACTTAATATCCTATCCACTTCACAGCACCTTGTGAAGGTTAAGGAGGCAAAGTACATACAATTCCTGTGGTGCCATCAATTTGATGCCTCCTTTCTTTCTGCCCTGGGCTACACTTTATGTCATATAGTATGTATTTCAGTCCTTTAGAAAATTTTGCTTGCTGATAATTTTATTCTTCAGGGCTCTCTGAAAATATATCCATAATTCCTCAAGTTCTAATTAGGCAAGTTTTTGCTTCTTTTATCCCCTTCCTAGAATAGGCAAAATTTAATAATTGCATATACTTGTGCTTCTTTAGAATGTTCTTGCTTTAATGGAAACAAGAGGTGCTTGCCCTGGAAAGTGATTTTTGTTGGATGATTTCTGCCTTCAGCAAGACAGTCAAGGCATTTTGCTGCTGTTAGTTTCTACTTAGCATCTTCAAATAAATAACTCTTTGAAGCCCACACTGTCATCTGCAGAATGTTGGTAGGTAAATCCACATTGTTCTTCCTTTCTTCCTTCCCAAAAGAAGTATCTTAAATTTGTTCTGGAGAGATAGAGTGTGCCTTATATAATTGAAAATAAGTGTGTATTGAGTCCCTGTTATGTGTCAGTAGTCACTGTGCTGGGCTTGATTTACGACAAAAGTAAAGATTCTTTACACTCCAAGGTGGATCTCATTATTAGACCTGCTACATAGCAGTTACGGTGCAATGTAATGAAACAGCTGCAATCTGACAGGTCTGCATTGAAGTTTGCTTAAGCAAGTGTTCACAAAAAGGGTAAAATTTAAGCTCATAATGATATTAGAGTTTACCTTTTAAAGGCTGGGTTGGGGTAGGTGAGATAATTGTATTTTTGTCAGAGGAGAGAAATGACACATATAAAAGTAAGGAGCTAGGAATGAGTCTGACATTCCCAGGGATGACAATTAGTTCAGCATCAGCAGAGGCTAGGATGTGTGTGGGAGAAGGGTAGAAGATTGGATTCAACAGATAGGTAGCAGCTGCCTCATGATGGGGAGTCTATGAAACTTTCATAGCAGAAAGTTTACTTAATCAGATTTGCATTTTAAAAATAGCACCCGGGAGGCAGTGCTTGTGGAGGGTAAATTCTAAGAGTCAAATCCAAAATCAGAGGGTTCATTTTCTGGGCTATTGCAATGGTCTCCAGGCAAAAGATAATAAAGGATGGTAGAGAAGGGCCCAGGGATGGGTGGTGCTTTTGTACATATTCATTAAGATCATGAACCTGAGAAGTACATTGCTTTAATAATACTCTTAACCTTCGTAATTTTGTTTTCTCATTTGTAAAATGACGATGATAGTACTCCTCCTGCAGAGTTGTGGGGAAAAAAACTAACAAGATAGTGTATGTAAAGTACTTAAGACAGTAACTAGTAAACAACACATTTTCAATAGTTAGTATTTAAGTGGTGGTATCAAATGCATTGTTTTGTACTTGAATAGAAAGAGGAGGATAAAGAAGAAGAAATTGCCCAAATGTCTACCACTTACTAACCTAACTGTGGTGTTGGAGAAGACTCTTGAGAGTCCCTTGTACTGCAAGGAGATCCAACCAGTCCATTCTAAAGGAGATCAATCCTGGGTGTTCATTGGAAGGACTGATGCTAAAGCTGAAACTGCAATACTTTGGCCACCTCATGCAACGAGTTGACTCACTGGAAAAGACTCTGATGCTGGGAAAGGTTGGGGGCAGGAGGAGAAGGGGACGACGGAGAATGAGATGGCTGGATGGCATCACCGACTCGATGGACATGAGTTTGAGTGAACTCCGGGAGTTGGTGATGGACAGGGAGGCCTGGCGTGCTGTGATTCATGGTGTCGTGGAGAGTTGGACACGACTGAGCGACTGAACTGAACTGAACTGAACTGAACTTCAGTTCGGGGTATGTTTAGTTGGAAATGCCTGTGGGACCATCAGCTGATGATGTCCCATTGACATTTGGGTATGCAGTGTGTGGAATGCATAAAACTAATCTGAAGGTTCTTCCTTGAGAAACATTCATTCCTTCATTTCTCATCTCCCATAGAGAGCAAGGGTTTCCACTTTTATGAAGGGAAGAGTAGTAGAAGGGTTGTCTTTACTCATTTCTCCAAGTCAGTAGGATAGAGGTATGGGAACCCAGTAAGTATAGCACAAGCCTTCCTTTTGTTTTCTTCTTATCTTTATTCTCTCCCTCTCTCTGTCTCTCTGTCTGACTCTCTCTCCACTCTGCTCCCTCTTTTTCTTTCTGACTTTGGTCCACGTATACTAGACTCATTACTGCCTTTTGTTGTTGTTGTTAGGTTGTCAACAAGGACAGGACCTGCACAACAGTGATGCCTGGGATCTCTGGTTGTTCCAGCTGGAAATGGGTGAGTCCATTCAATTCAAACTGAGAAAAAGTAGAGAGCCCAATCTGAACTCAGGGCCAAGGTATAGCAGTGCCATTGAAAGTTTGTTCCTTAACTAACTTCTGGAGATATTTCATTTTTTCTTTCTCCCACAATTCAAGGGGGAAAATTTGTGATTTAACAATTGAAATCCCTAAATAGATGTGGATGTGGAAGTCATCATTGCAAATATGAGGATAGAAGTTTTGTGAGTGAAATTGCTCAGAGGAAATTTTAGGAAATGAGGAGAGAAGAGGCAGACGATAAGAACATTTGTTTTTGGGAGGTCAGCAAAGCTTGCAAAAAATGAGGAGGCATGCCAGGGAAATATGAAAGCCAAGAATAAGAACCAGTCCTCGGCATCATGACCAGTTTATTCCAAATTCTGATTAAAAACAAAACAGAGATATAAAACCAAAAATAAAAGTATGTCATGACAGAGAAGGGTCTACTTTTACAACATGTAATTCCTTGTTTTCCAGACCTACATTCAAAGATAAAGGTGTCAAAATATTGTTAGACTGGGTTTAGAGTGGAGAAAAGGGGCTATCATAACATCACACACTTCCAGTAACAGGCCCACCTCAGCTAGATCACCAACAGTTTTCACTCACTGAGACAGACTGCATTAGAATTTTGCAGGTAGGCTGCAGAATCTAGGTGAAGGATGTTTGAAAGCAAGTGCTTGTCAAGGAGATGAGTGACTGTTATAAATAGTGAATGTCCAACCACTTCATGTTGATAACTGGGTGCCGCAAATGACAGACCAAATGAAGTAGCTGAGGCTACTGTGTTCACAAAGGGATCAGGAGCTAAGGGAAGCTCCTGGAAAAAGAGACATTATTTGTTCTCCAGGGATTTGTTAAATATGATGGAAACAGTCTGCCAGCAATCTCTCAGCCTTTTCATTTGAGGAGGAGGTAATGAATTTTAATTAGCGAGGAAGACCACTTTCCACTAAGGAGAAGAAAGCCAAGAAAACAGGAACATCAGCACTCATGGGGGATATGTTAAAACACAGAATTCTCATTATTAATGCTTAATTAATATTAAAAAGCAGAGACATTACTTTGCCATAAAAGGTCTGTCTAGTCAAGGCTATGGTTTTTCCTGTGGTCATGTATGGATGTGAGAGTTGGACTGTGAAGAAGGCTGATCGCCGAAGAATTGATGCTTTTGAACTGTGGTTCTGGAGAAGACTCTTGAGAATCCCTTGGACTGCAAGGAGACCCAACCAGTCCATTCTAAAGGAGATCAATCCTGGGTGTTCATTGGAAGGACTGATGCTAAATCTGAAACTCCAGTACTTTGGCCACCTCATGCGACGAGTTGACTCACTGGAAAAAACTCTGATGCTGGGAAGGATTGGGGGCAGGAAGGGAAGGGGATAACAGAGAATGAGATGGCTGGATGGCATCACCGACTCGATGGACATGAGTTTGAGTGAACTCCGGGAGTTGGTGATGGACAGGGAGGCCTGGCGTGCTGTGATTCATGGGGTCGCAAAGAGTCGGACACGACTGAGAGACTGAACTGAATGGGCACCTACTCACCCTCTGTTCTTCTGAAACACAAAAGCAAAAATCAAAAATATTGGGCTACAGATTGGGAGAAAAAGGAAGGACCGTGCTACTGAAGTTGATAAACAGGTTATTCTAGATCACAGCATTCTTAAGACACTGATCATCACTCTTAATAGTAGTTGATGGCACATTTTCAACAACATTTGTTCTGCCTACTGAACATTCCCAAAGTCCTCTTTGTACTAGAGAATGAATAAGGTGAGCCTGTGTGAGACAGGAGTTTCTGTCCCTGGCACTCAAAATATTATAATTAGGCCCAAATGTCTTGCCTTGGTCATCTGGGAAGATTCAGAAAAAGTAGAAGCTAGGAAGGTGAGATATGACTTGACTCATTGTTAGCCAAGTCTTTTTATCTCTTGCTGATTTAGACTATGTGTACATATGCCCAAGCAAACGTGTATGTGAGAGTGGGGGGGGGGGGGTCATTCATTATGGTATTGTTGGATCAGAATTGGTTTTGATTTGTCTTTGAAGGATCTTTTGAGGATAATCAGATACTCTTTTCCATCTTTGTTCAGATATGTTGTGATGGTCCTGTGATAGCTCTTCCTGAGAGCCCTAGACCCTCATAAATGCTACATTTGCTAATGGGGCTTTCATCCATTGAGCAGAGATTGCCAGTAAATCCTTTGAAGTCTGCTAGCCCAAAGTTAGAAGCAAGTATATGCAACTATGCTTTGTTGTTGTTCAGTCAATAAGTCACGCCCGACTCTTTGTGACATCATGGACTGCAGCATGCCAGGCCTCCCTGTCCCTCACCATCTCCTGGAGTTTTCCCATTGAGTTTGTGTCCAGTGAATCACTGATGCCATCCAACCATATCATCCTCTGTCACCTACTTCTCCTCTTGCTTTCAATCTTTTCCAGGTCTTTTCCAATGAATGGGTTCTTCGGATTAACTGGTAAAAGTATCAGAGCTTCAGCTTCAGCATCAGTCCTTCCAATGAATATTCAGGACTGATTTCCCTTAGGTGTAAGTGGCTTGCTCTCCTTGCAGTCCAAGGAGCTCTCAAGAGTCTTATCCAGGACCACAGTTTGAAAGCATCAGTTCTACAGTGCTCAGCCTTCTTTACGATACAATTCTCACATCTGTATATGACTACTGGAAAAACCATAGCTTTGACCATATGGACTTTTGTCAGCTAAGTGATGTCTTTGTTTTTTAATATGCTGTCTAGGTTTGTCTTAGCCTTCCTTCCAAGAAGCAAATGTCTTCTAATTTCATGGCTGCAGTCACCATTCTCAGTGATTTTAGAACCCAATAAGAGGAAATCTGTCATTGCTTCCACATTTTCCCCTTCTATTTGCCATGAATGATGGGACTGGATGCCATGATCTTAGTTTTTTTTTAATATTGAGTTTTAAGCTAGCCTTTTCACTCTCCTCCTACACCTTCATCAAGAGGCTCTTTAGTTCCTCTACACTTTAACACAGTGATATAAATTCACATGCAAATGCAATGTTTACATTGTGAGTGTAATTGGTTTACAGAGATACAATTTGAGCAGATTGGGAAATTTCTTGTGCATTTGTGGCCTCCTCTATGAAAACCTGGCCACTCTAAGTGAAAGCTGTGAATACTCCCAGTTAGACCCATAAAGGAAGACACACATTCACTTTCTTCTCAGGGAAGCCTTACAAAACAAGACATGCCTTCTGGCTGCTATGTGATGACATGTCATTGCTATTAACTTACTATAATCCCCTGACTAAGAAAAGTTCTGTCCTGACATGAAAAGTTAAGCTCAGGGTGACTCAGGAATCTGTAGAATACGGATGAGATTTAGTTTCACCTTTTCTACCCATTAATTTCAGTGTGCCCTTTCTGGAGAGAAAAGAATTGTAAATTTTTCTCACATGGAATAGGGACCTTCTATTGTGAACCTCTACTGTATTTTGTTATCAGTGAGGTTGGAGGTGGTAATAAACTTGTTTTGGCTTTGTGTCTGGTTGATAGTTCCCCATGGTCTCCTTTCAGGCCCTATTTGATTAAAGACTAGAAACTACTCTTTAAAACCAGGAATTTTGCTTTTAACAATCTAAAACACTTGACTAGCATTTTTCAGATTACAGCTCAAGGTCCAATGGTGAGCCAAAAATGCCTTCGTAATGGGTCAGGAATTTATTCAAGAAAAAAAAAAAGTATTTTCTTGAATTATTATACAGCATTCTTTGCCTGGAGAATCCAATGGACAGAAGAACCTGGTGGATTACAATCCATTGGGTTGCACAGAGTTGGGCACGACTGAGCAACTAACACTTTCACTTTCTTTCAAATAATGCAAAATTTCATTTAGGTCTGTTTGGAGTTAAGACCAGGGCTATCTCTTTGGATACTGCAAGTTGGTGTACATAAACTAATATTAACTTGTTAGCAGAGTTTGATGAGATGGTTATTTAGTGTTCTCTTAAAATACACATTTAAAAGGCTCCTACTACATACTTAAGTATATAACGGACTTCTTCTGAATTTCTGTGAATTATCAGTGTTTCTTTGATTTCCATAAGCTATTAGTTTTGCTTTAGAATAATAATGAATGGTTAATTTATCATAGTTTATTTTGAAATTTTGAGAAAGACTATGCTAGATTGGCTGTAGTTATCCTCTGCATTGCAAAGCTTTTGGCATCCCTACCCTCCTTGCCATGGTCTTCCCTGGTGGCTCAGTGGTATAGAATCCAACTGCCAACACAGGAGACGAGGGTTCAATCTCTGGGTCGGGAGGATACCCTGGAGAAGGAAATGGAAAACTACTACAATATTTTTTGCCTGGGAAATCTCATGGACAGAGGAGGTTGGCAGGCTAGAGTACATGGGGTCACAAAAGATTCAGACATGAGTTAGCAACTAAAAGAACAACAAAAACAAAAATGTTCCTTGCCATAGAATGCTTCCCAGACACCCTGAATCCTCAAAATCATCTCCAACAATCCCAACTGTCATCTAATAGTACTATTGTCCTTGGTTGAAAAATTGCCAATTAATATCAATAAAGTTTGTGGTGCATTATTTACTTAACTCTTTAAGGTGCACAGATACACTTTGGCCCCTCATTTCTTAATAAAATGTATTTGTTTTTAATATATTGTGAAAATATTAATCAATGATGTTTTATAAAAACTAAGATATTAAATTGTCTTCCAGTTGTGTTTATAGTGAAAACACCATTGACATTATGCACCCATGACTGTGTACTATAAAGATAATGTGAAATATCATTAGGCAGTGCTGTGAACTGAATTATACCCTGCCAAAGATATTTTGAAATTCTAACCCCCAATACCCTGACCTTGGAAAATAGGATCTTTGTAGATGTAATCAAGTTAAGACGAGGCCATTAGGATTATCCTTAATCCAATGTGACTGATATCCTTATAAGAACAGGAGAAGACAGAGAAACAATGAGATGATGCCATGTGACAACAGAGGCAGAGACTGGAGTGAATGCAACAAATTCAGGCAACTAGCAGAAGCTGGGGAAGGACGAGGAGGGATCATTCTCTGAAGCTTCAGAGGGAATATAGCATGCCAGTTCCTTGATTCCAGAATTCTGGCCTCGAAACCTATAGGGAAATAAATTTATGTTCCTTTTAAACCATCCCCTTTTATGATACTTTGTTCTGTTGTTTTTAAACCATCCAGTTTACATGATGATTTATCATAGCAACTGTAGGAAACTAGTACAGACAAGTTACCTAACTTCTATGTATAACTCATTCTGCATCTGTAAAGTGGGTCAAGTAGATTAGTTCTGAGCAATAATAAGCTAATATTCATGAAGTACTGGGATGAATATATGATATACAATCGCCATATAATTAGAGCCGTTATGTGTTAGTTCTGTACACTTTAGGTAGGTGAATTATCACTAAACCATAATTTTCCTTTCTAGAACAATTTTTTAATCCAAGAGTTGGCAAATTGTGGTTCATAGACCAAGTCCAGACTGCCACCTGCTTATATAAATGAAGTGGTGTGTTTTCTTTTGAAGTGGAGCTACATTTGTTCAAATATTGTATAATATATGACTGCTTTGTACTATAACAGTGTATTTGTAAAATTGCCACAAAGGCTGCAAGACTCACAAAAACTAAAATGCTTTCTCCCTGGACACTTATGAAAAATTTTGCCAACTCCCTGGTGTAGACTATAAAACCTGTTATATATGCTCTTATTCTTGTTTGATTTTTAAATAGTTCAATGATGTATATGCTGCTAGCCAGGTTTCCTACAACTTACTTCTTTTGCTCCTTTATAATTTGACCTCTATTCCAACTGAAGAAGGGAATGAGTAGGGTAGATGAAGCATTGGGTCACTCATCCCACATGACTTCAAAATAATTAAGAATTTAAAGCTATTGATTTAGATCCTTAGTAGAACTAATGAAAAAAATTAGGACTAAAACAATACATTTTTATTGTCTTCACATTTGCTAATGGGACTTTATGTAATAATGACTCATGAGAGTTCAGTGAGCTTCTAACTAGAAACCACATTTTCCTACTGAGAATCATTTTTCTCTAAAGAAATTTTTCAAGCTATTGATTCCCATATCTAATACTGCTGAATGAATTAAACAAAGCAGTAAAATAAAAGTAATGACCCCAAACTCAAGAGTAAATTTATAAAGTGAAAATTACCAGCTCTTGAAGCAAAAGCATGGATAGTATAATCATTAGGTGAGGAGATTTGTCTAGGCCATTTTCTCAGTGTTTGATACGTATGTTCTGAATGACAAAGAGAGGTCCTTATTCTCAAAAAGCTCAGGGTCTACCCCTCTGTGATCTTCAAGGGGTAGACCTATGCTAATATTCATATTGCTGATATGAGTGAGTTTTAGGCTCTCACTGCAGCTTTCTTTCTAACCCTAAAGTAAATGAAAGTTTTAGATTGAGGTGGGACTCTAGATAGTCATAGAATTTGTTCCCAATTTCAAAATCAATATATGAAAGGCAGGACAATTGTAAATATTTGCTTTATATTACATATTCAATTTTAGGTGAGGCTAATTTTTTTGTTGTTGTTTGTTTGTTTTTTTGGGGTAATAACCAGTTTGGCTTTTTGAAAGATTCTGTTCTTGGTGTAAAAGACAGAAAATTTCATTAGTTAGTAGGTTTAAGAACTAAACCAGTTCTTAGTCATCTCAGGTCAAGGTAACTCTGAACTCTGAATTACTTGGAGATAATTTGGAGTTTCTACTTATTCACCTATGATATGCAGAAATCTGAGATCCAATAAAACCTCAATATCTTCTGTAAAGGTATTCAAATTCTGTGTAAGGCATGAAAATCAGAACTGGCTGGTGATGCGCCTTATTTGTAAATGGATTTGCAGTTGTCAATTGAGACCATTTTAACACATAGCCAAACAGTTTTCTCCAAGATGAGTTCATGTCAACAAAACTTATTGAAGACATTAATTAGTAGATACTGTGCTAACTTACCTTCTAGTGAAGGGAAAGAGATAATAGGTAAAATAAATAGGGAGCTATTTTAGAAGGTGTTAGGTACTATGGATGTGAGAATTGGACTGTGAAGAAAGCTGATCGCTGAAGAATTGATGCTTTTGAACTGTGGTGCTGGAAAAGACTCTTGAGAGTCCCTTGGACTGCAAGGAGATCTCACCAGTCCATTCTAGAGGAGATCAATCCTGGGTGTTCATTGGAAGGACTGATGCTAAAGCTGAAACTCCAATACTTTGGCCACCTCATGCGACGAGTTGACTCACTGCAAAAGAGTCTAATGCTAGGAGGGATTGGGGGCAGGAGGAGACGGGGACGACAGAGAATGAGATGGCTGGATGGCATCACCGACTCGATGGAGGTGAGTTTGAGTGAACTCCGGGAGTTGGTGATGGACAGGGAGGCATGGCGTGCTGTGATTCATGGGGTCTCAAAGAGTCGGACACGACTGAGCGACTGAACTGAATTGAACTGAGGTACTATGGAAATAAAAGTAGGAAAGATGACCTGATTGCAAACATAAGGATGGAGAATTGTCATTTTAAATAGAATAATCAGAGAAAGCTTCACTGTGAAAGTAACCACTGAAAGTTGAACAGTTATTCAAACATCATGTGAGGGCATCTGGGTGCCCACAGCTCCCAAAGACAAATGCTAGCTCTATCTCTAGCTCAAATGAATTATTGATAAAGTCTGTTGCACTCTTTTTCATAGAATGGGAAAACATAATTCATAATCAAAATGAACTTCTATAAGGTTTTGCTATGAAAGACATTAGCAATCAGGGCACTGTGACTGCTTTTGATAATATAGTTAAGAGGGAAAGTTTTTCATACTAGGGGTGGACTTTAACCCCTGTCCCCAGATCTATAGTTATAGTCTTCCGCATTAAACATTTGAGGCACCACAAATAAATATACAGTCTAACTGTAAATTATGTGGTCTGATTTTTTGCTGATTTTTAGTAAATGATCACTTTTACAACTGATGAGATCTAATTTTGAGGATGAAATAAAGTAAAAGAGCTATATGGGCTAAATGTCAGAACTGCACAGGTCATTCATCTCTCAGAGGTGACTGTGGACAAGAGAAGGCATTTCCTACATGAAAGTATCTCATAAAATGCATACATCAAAAGAAAGAAGGCAGATCTGAGTATGTCCAGATAATCTTTCCCCTAAATTAATGATTCAGATAAGGAACCCCAAGACCAGACCACAAAGAAGGATGGAAAAAGGACAGAGTCTTAATAGTCATGTTTCCTCAGCATAGAAAGGAACTTCCCAGGTGGCTCAATGGTAAAGAATCTGCCTGCCAATGCAGGAGATACAGGAGATGCAGGTTTGATCTCTGGGTCAGGAAGATCCCCTGAAGGAGTAAATGAAAATCCCCTCTGGTATTCTTGCTTGAAAAATCCTATGGACAGAGGATGGGCCCACGGTCCATGGACTCTCAAAGCATCGGACATGACTGAGCAACAGAGCAAGGAGTGGAACATAGAGATATTTGAGATTGGGGACTAAGTAATTCCACCAATATACTCCTATTTTATAGAAACTATGGAAATGCAACTTTACAAAAGTCTGTCACACATCCACACCTTGTCAATTTGAATCATGCCATCGGCATGTAATCCAAGTTGATAAGATAACTATACAGATGAGAAATTGCAATTCAATTTAATGTGTACATTTGTCTCATGATTTCCAAATACTGGATAAGTGAAAAATTTTTTTTTGTTTGCTTTAGGTTGAGTCTTGGGTGTTTGGTGAACATAATAACATGTAGAGTTGGCAATTCTTAAAAGTAATAAAGAATGTGACCAACAGTCTACAGCCAATAATAAAGCAAGAAGAAATGTTCTCAGAGTAATATATCTCATTTTTCAAAAAGGAAATTTATATCAGAAGAGAGTATAGAAAGTGAAGACTAATATATGTCTCTGAGGGCATTGCTTTAAAGAGTAGGTTAATTCAATTTTATGTGACAGCCTGGAGGAGAGGGGAATTTGGGAAAGAATGGATACATGTATGTATGGTTGAGTCCCTTTGCTATCCACCTGAAATTATCAGAGCCTAATGGGCTACAGTTCATGAAGTCACAAAGAGTCAGACACAACTGAGAGACTAAGCACACACACACACACACAGAATAAATTATTTAGTATATAGTAAAGCCTTGTGAATCTAATGATATTATAGAATAAATTGTATATGGTATATTTTTGGTAAAAAAAAAAAACAAAGGAAAATAATAAGCAACTAAATACATAAAAATAAGGAAGACTATATATGCCAAGGCAGGTAGGAATTGGACAGTTACTTGATAAACTAAAATTACACTAAGATTGGATAAGAGAATATAAAGATCAAGAGGTTAAAAGTGTCACAGTGAACTCAAAAAACAATAAGACTTCCCTGGAGTACATTAGACAAGGATGTCTGATGATTCAGCTTCATAAATTAGTAACAGTAGCTAACAAGAAAGTTAGATAACAAGTTGCCAGAAAGGAGTAGCAAGTAAAGAAGGCATTTAATGCAGTGTATTAGAAGGTTTTAAAGACTGGGCCTGAGTTTGCCAAGTTTACACACACGAGCATAATCATTTCTTTGTTCCTGAAATTAACACTTGGGAATTTCACACACAAAAAAATGAAAATTCTGATCATCTTGGTTTTTAAGTCAAATTCATTTTTGTTTTTTTGTTTTGATGAACAGAAATTTTGATGAAGTCAATCTTTTTTGTTTCACTGAAGACTGGTACTTTTTGCATCTTGTTTAAGAATATTTTGTCTGGGCTAAGGATATGATGAGAGTCTCCTATGTTTTAAAGTTTTTTTAACTTTATTTAATTTTTTTAATTAAAAAATTGAAGTATAATTGATTTACAATGTGGTGTTAGTTTCAGGTATACAGCAAAGTGATTCAGTTATGTGTGTGTGTGTGTATGCTTCTTTTTCAGGTTCCTTTCCATTATAGGTTGTTATAAGATATTGAACATAGTTCCCTGTGCTATACAGTAGGTCTTTTTTGTCTGTTTATTTTATATGTAGTAGTATTTATCTGTTAATCCTAAACTCCTAATTTATCCTCCTCCGTTTCCCCTTGGATAACCATAAGTTTGTTTTCTATGTCTATGAGTCTGTTTCTGTTTTGTAAATAGTTCATTTGTATAATTTTTAAAAATTTTACGTATAAGTGATATCATGTGATGTGTGTCTTTGACTTACTTCACTTATGATATGATTATCTCTAGGTCCATCATGTTCCTGCAAATGACATTCCTTTTCATGGCCAATATTCCATTGTGTATATATACGTCTTCTTTATTGATTCGTCTGCTGATGGACATTTAGATTGTTTCCATATCTTGGCTATTGTAAACAGTGCTGCTGTGAGCATTGAAGTGCGTAATTAGGTTGGAACAAAAATTGTGGTTTCAGACTGTGAATTTTAAATCATTTTAAGTAACAAGGTTCAAACACATCTTTATTAATGAAAATAGGAGCCATTACAATCAACACATTTTGCAATCGCACTCCTGGGCATACACACCGAGGAAACCAGAATTGAAAGAGACACATGTACTCCAATGTTCATCGCAGCACTGTTTATAATAGCCAGGACAAGGAAGCAACCTAGATGTCCATCTGCGGACGAATGGATAAGAAAGCTTTGGTACATATACACAATGGAGTATTACTCAGCCATTAAAAAGAATGCATTTGAACCAGTTCTAATGTGGTGGATGAAACTAGAGCCTATTATACAGAGTGAAGTAAGCCAGAAAGAAAAACACCAATACAATATACTAACGCATATATATGGAATTTAGAAAGATGCAAATGATAACCCTGTATACAAGACAGCAAAAGAGACACAGATGCATAAAACTGTGGGAGAGGGTGAGGGTGGGATGGTTTGGGAGAATGGCATTGAAACATGTATATTATCATATGTGAAATGAATCACCAGTTCAGGGTTGATGCATGTTACAGGATGCTCGGGGCTGGTATGTGGGGATGACCCAGAGGGAGGATAAGGGGAGGAGGGAGGTGGGAGGGGGGTTTGGGAGGGGGAACTCATGTACACCCGGGGTAGATTCATGTCAATGTATGGCAAAACCAACCAATATAATATTGTAAAATAACTAGCCTCCAATAAAAATAAAAAAAAAAAACACATTTTTGCCAACAAAAAATAAGTTTATTTCTGTAGGGTAAAAACCTATTCTTCAGGATTTGAATAACTCTTGGGAAACATTTTCTGCCTCCTGCTGGTTGTGGAAGCATTTTCCCTGCAAAAAGTTGTCAAGATGCCTGAAGAAGTGGTTGTTGGTTGGTGCGAGGTCAGGTGAATATGGCAGATGAGGCAAAACTTCGCAGCCCAATTAGTTCAACTTTTGAAGCATTAATTGTGTGACCTGTGGTTGGGCATTGTTGTGGAGAAGAATCGGACCCTTTCTGTTGACTAGTGTCTGCTGCAGTCATTGCAGTTTTCAAAAAGTCCATCTCATAGATTTGCTGAGCATATGTTTCAGATATAATGGTTTCAGTGGGATTTAGAAAGCTGTAGTGGATCAGATGGGCAGCAGACCACCAAACAGTGACCATGACCTTTCTTTGGTACAAGTTTGGCTTTGGGAAGTGCTTTGGAGCTTCTTCTTGGTCCAACCACTGAGAGGGTCATCGCTGGTTGTCATATAAAATCCACTTTTTGTCACACATCACAATCCTATCAAGAAATTATTCCTTTGTTGTTGTGTAGAATAACAGAAGAAACACTTAAAAGTAACATTTTTTTCTATTTGTGTTCAGCTCATGAGGCACCCATTTATGGACCTTTTCACCTTTCCAATTTGCTTCAAACTACAAATGACTGTAGAATGGTGGACGTTGAATTCTTTCGCAACTTCTCATGTAATTGTGAGAGGATCAGCTTCGATGATGATCTCAGTTGGTCATTGTCAACTTCCAGTGGCTGGCCACCACACTCGTCATCTTCAAGGCTCTTGTCTCCTTTTCAAAAATTCTTGCACCATCACTGCACTGTAAGTTTGTTAGCAGTTCCTGGGCCAAATGTGTTGTTGATGCTGCGAGTCATCTCCACTACTTTAGGACCCATTTTGAAGTCAAAATTGCTCAGATTTGTTTTATATCTAACATCATTTCTACATTCTAAAATAAATATAAAATACACAAGTAATGTCATTAGCAAAAAAAAGAAAAAAACAAAGAAACAAAAAAATGCACATTGAAATGCTGTATAACATAACCAAATTAATTTAAGAATGTATTCCAATATCAAATGGCAAATTCAACAATAAACAGAAATTACTTTTGCATGAACTTAATACCTTTTCAAATTAGAATTTTTGTCTGTCCAGGTATATGCCCAGGAGTGGGATTCCTGGATCATATGATAACTCTATTTTTAGTTTTTTAAAAGTATTCTCCATAAGGTTTTCTGTAGTGGCTGTACCAATTAATATTCCCACAAACAGTATAGGAGGATTCCCTTTTCTCCACAGTCTCTCCAGCATTTATTATTTGTAAGCTTTTTGATAATAACCATTTTGACTGGTATGAGGTAACTCAGTGTAGTTTTGATTTGCATTTCTTTCATAAATAGGAATGTTGAGCGTCTTTCCCTATACCTATTGGCCATCTGCATGTCTTCTTCAGAGAAATGTCTATTTATGTCATCTGCTCATTTTTGAGTTTTTTAAATATTGAGCTGAATGAGCTGCTTGCATATTTTGGAAATTAAGCCCTTGTTGATTGCATAATATGCAAATAATTTATACCATTAAGTGGGCTGACTTTTTGTTTATGATTTCCTTTGCTGTGCAAAAGGATATAAGTTTGATTAGGTTCCATTTGCTTATTTTCACTTTTACTTCTTTGACTTAGAGAACTGACCTAAGAAAAGCTTGCTATGGTTTATGTCAGACTATTTTGTCTATGTTTTCAATTAAGAGTTTTATGCTATCATGTCTTATATTAAATCTTCAAGCCATTTTTAATTTATTTTTGTGTATGATGTGAGAGAGTGTTTTAACTTCACTGGCTTACATGCAAGTTTATTTTTTTACCCTTTAAATTGAGCATTGTATCTAATATTAAGTTGATATTTTTGTCATGTTTTATAAGATGGGTCCAGGTTCTTAAGAGCTGACTCATTTGAAAAGACCCTGATGATGGAAAAGATTGAGAGCAGGAGGAGAAGGGGATGACAGAGGACAAGATCGTTGGATGGCATCACTGACTCAATGGACATGAGTTTGAGCAAGCTCAACGAGATGGTGATGGATGGGGAAGCCTGGAGTGCTGCAGTCTATGGGGTCGCAAAGAGTTGGACACAGTTTGGTGACTGAACAACAATATAAATATTAAAATATTTATAAGATAATAACTATAAAATTATTATAATTTTAATTTGTAACATTAAAAATATTACTTTTGTTTTAAAATATTATATATAAATGTATACTATTTGCAAATTAAAGTTATAATAATTTTATAGTTAATATAAGTTATATGGACTTACTTGGTAGCTCACAAGGTAAAGAATCTGCCTGCAGTGAAGGAGACCTGAGTTTGATTCCTGGTCGGGAAGATCCACTGTAGAAGAGAATGGCTATTGCCTGGAGAATTTCATGAAAGAGAACCTGGTGGGCTACGGTGTTTGGGGTCATAAAGAGTCAGACGCAACTGAGAAACTCTCTTTTATAATTTTTTGTAATTATTGTGATATTTATAATAAAATAAATATCTTTTTATTATAAAAAGAGTAATCTATCTGTACTGGTTTTAATGAAAACTTTGTCATAAATTCAGTGACCATTTATACATAAAGCTATTTATAGAATTTAGTTTCTGTATTTGTGGCCTATCTACCATGTTTGTGCTAATATCACACTGTTTTTTATTATTCTTGCTTTTAAAAAGATATGGCATCTGTTATTGTAATTCTTCTAATTTTGTTTTTTTCTTTAAATATTATTGCTTTGATTCTTCTTGCCCTTTTCATCTCCATATAAATTTTAGGATCACCTTGTCAATTTAACTGACTGCTGAAAATGAATTTGTCATTTTTACGATATTTAATACCTATACATTTATAGTCCTCAATTGGTTTGAATCTTATAAAGTGTATTTCAGTAATGCTTTCTAGCTATCTATATAGAGGTCATGAGGTCCTTTCATTAGTTGTATTCCTAGTTGTTTAATGTTTTTAGTGATACTATAAATGGTATTACAAATTAAAGTGGAGTTTTAATTTAATTTTCCGAATTTTGATTTTTAGAATATAGAAAAATTATTTTTATTAGCTTTCTATACAGATAATTTGCTTCATTTGCTCAATTCTAGTAGTAGTTTACATAATTTGTTTGGATTATTAGCTGCTTCTTAACCTATATAATCACACTGTGTGTGCTAAGTCACTTCATTCATGTCTAACTACTCTGCGACCCCATAGACTGTAGCCCACCAGGCTCCTCTGTCCATGGAAATTTCCAGGCAAGAATACTGGAGTGGCTTACCATTTCCTTCTCCAGGGGATCTTCCCAACCCAGGGATTGAACCTGGGTCTTTTGTCTCCTGCATTGGTAGGCAGGATCATTACCTCTAGCACCACCTGGGAAGTTCCTAGGATCAGTTCAGCTCAGTTCAATTCAGTCACTCAGTCATGTCTGACTCTTTGGACCCATGAATCACAGCACACCAGGCCTCCCTGTCCATCACCAACTCCTGGAGTTCACTCAAACTCATGTCCATCGAGTCGGTGATGCCATACAGCCATCTCATTCCCTGTCGTCCTCGTCTCCTCCCACCCCCAATCCCTCCCAGCATCAGAGTCTTTTCCAGTGAGTCAACTCGTCGCATAAGGTGGCCAAAGTATTGCAGTTTCAGTTTTAGCATCAATCCTTCCAATGAACATACAGGATTGATCTCCTTTACAATGGACTGGTTGGATCTCCTTGACTCTTGGATCTCAAGAGTCTTCTCCAGCACCACAGTTCAAAAGCATCAATTTTTCAGCGATCAGCTTTCTTCACAGTCCAACTCTCACATCCATAAATGACCTCTGGAAAAACCATAGCCTTGACTAGATGGATCTTCGTTGGCAAAGTAATGTCTCTGCTTTTTAATATACTATCTAGGTTGGTCATAACTTTCCTTCCAAGGAATAAGCGTCTTTTAATTTCATGGCTGCAATCAGCATCTGCAGTGATTTTGGAGCCCCCAAAAATAAAGTCTGACACTGTTTCCACTGTTTCCCCATCTATTTCCCATGAAGTGATGGGACCAGATGCCATGATCTTTGTTTTCTGAATGTTGAGCTTTAAGCCAACTTCTTCACTCTCCTCTTTCACTTTCATCAAGAAGCTTTTTAGTTCTTCTTCACTTTCTGCCATAAGGGTGTTGTCATCTACATATCTGAGGTTATTGATATTTCTCCCAGCAATCTTGATTCCAGCTTGTGCTTCTTCCAGCCCAGCGTTCCTCATGATGTACTCTGCATATAAGTTAAATAAGCAGGGTGGCAGTATACAACCTTGACGTACTCTTCCTATTTGGAACCAGTCTGTTGTTCCATGTCCAGTTCTGACTGTTGCTTCCTGACCTGCATACAGGTTTCTCAAGAGGCAGGTCAGGTGGTCTGGTATTCCCATCTCTTTCAGAATGTTCCACAGTTCATTGTGATCCACACAGTCAAAGACTTTGGCATAGTCAATGAAGCAGAAATAAATGGTTTTCTGGAACTCTCTTGCTTTCTCCATGATCCAGGATATCACACTGTATATAATGATTTTTTTTCCCTTTGAACTTTTGTCTTTTATTTTCCTGACAAGATAACATAATATATTGTTTGATAACATTTAATAAGTTTAAATAGCAGAATTTTTTGTCCTTATTCAACTTTGGGGGAAATGTGCAATTATTTATTCTAAATATGTTATTTACTTAGTTTGATTTTGAGCTAACTCTGGGCGATAATGAAGGACAGAGAATCCCAGCCATTTGGCTTCCATGGGGTCACAAAGAGTTAGATAAGAAGCATTTTTCAGCAATCAATGCAAAGAAATAGAGGAAAACAACAGAATAGGAAAAACAAGAGATCTCTTCAAGGAAATTAGAGATACCAAGGGAACATTTCATGCAAAGATGGGCTCGATAAAGACAGAAATGGTATGGACCTAACAGAAGCAGAAGATATTAAGAAGAGGTAGCAAGAATACACAGAAGAACTGTACAAAAAAGATCTTCACGACCAAGATAATCATGATGGCATGATCATTCACCTAGGGCCAGACATCTTGGAATATGAAGTCAAGTGGGTCTTAGAAAGCATCACTAGGAACAAAGCTAGTGGAGTTGAAGGAACTCCAGTCGAGCTATTTCAAATCCTGAAAGATGATGCTGTGAAAGTGCTGCACTCAATATGCCAACTAATTTGGAAAAATAAGCAGTGGCCACAGGAATGGAAAAGGTCAGTCTTCATTCCAATCCCAAAGAAAGGCAATGCCAAAGAATGCTCAAACTACCACACAATTGCACTCATCTCACACGCCAGTAAAGTAGTGCTCAAAATTCTCCAAGCCAGGCTTCAGCAATATGTGAACCGTAAACTTCCAGATGTTCAAGCAGGTTTTAGAAAAGGTAGAGGCACCAGGGATCAAATTGCCAACATCCGCTGGATCATGGAGAAAGCAAGAGAGTTCCAGAAAAACATCTATTTCTGCTTCATTGACTATGCCAAAGCCTTTGACTGTGTGGATCACAATAAACTGGAACATTCTGAAAGAGATGGGAATCCCAGACCACCTGACCTGCCTCTTGAGAAACCTGTATGCAGGTTAGGAAGCAACGGTTAGAACTGGACATGGAACAACAGACTGGTTCCAAATAGGAAAAGGAGTACGTCAAGGTTGTATATTGTCACCCTGCTTATTTAACTTATATGCAGAGTACATCATGAGGAACACTAGGCTGGAAGAAGCACAAGCTGGGAATCAAGATTGCCAGGAGAAATATCAATAACCTCAGATATGCAGATGACACCACCCTTATGGCAGAAAGTGAAGAGGAACTCAAAAGCCTCTTGATGAAAGTGAAAGAGGAGAGTGAAAAGGTTGGCTCAAAGCTCAACATTCAGAAAACTAAGATCATGGCATCTGGTCCCATCACTTCATGGGAAATAGATGGGGAAACTGTGGAAACAGTGTCAGAGTTTATTTTTTTGGGCTCCAAAATCACTGCAGATGCTGATTGCAGCCATGAAATTAAGACACTTAGTCCTTGGAAGGAAAGTTATGACCAACCTAGATAGTATATTAAAAAACAGAGACATTACTTTGCCAACGAAGATCCATCTAGTCAAGGCTATGGTTTTTCCAGAGGTCATGTATGGATGTGAGAGTTGGACTGTGAAGAAAGCTGATCGCCAAAGAATTGATGCTTTTGAACTGTGGTGCTGGAGAAGACTCTTGAGAGTCCCTTATACTGCAAGGAGATCCAACCAGTCCATTGTAAAGGAGATCAATCCTGTATGTTCATTGGAAGGACTGATTGTAAAGCTGAAACTCCAATACTTTGGCCACCTCATGTGAAGAGTTGACTCACTAGAAAAGATTCTGATGCTAGGAGGGATTGGGGACAGTAGGAGAAGGGGACGACAGAGAATGAGATGGCTGTATGGCATCACCGACTCGATGGACATGAGTTTGAGTGAACTCCGGGAGTTGGTGATGGACAGGGAGGCCTGGTGTGCTGTGATTCATGGGGTCACAGAGAGTCAGACACGACTGAGTGACTGAACTGAAGTGAGCAACTGAAGAACAACCTTATCGGATTAAGGAAATCACGTTTTATTCAAAGTTTGTTGTTGTTGCTGTAAAGTCTCATTCAAAGTTTGCTAAGCATTTTTCATCACACACATTGCTTTTTTTAAAAATTGTTTTTTCTGCATTTGAGAAGGTCATGTGATTTTTTCCTTTTTTCTATGAATTTAGTGGATTATATTGCTTTATTTTTAATTGTTACCCGCATATTAACTAAAAACTATGCAACTTGTTCATTCATTTTATTTGTTTCATGAAATTCAATTTGCTAATATTTTCTAAGGAGTTTTGCACCTATATTCATGAGCAATATTTGGAGAATATACCAGTGAAGCCAATTTCATCTGAAATTAGCACAGTGCCAAAGGATTTAAATTACAGATTCAATTTGCTTAATAGGTATAGGATTTTCAAGCTTTAAATACCTTTTATATAATTTTAGACATTTTTTGAAGTAATCAGTCTATTTCATTTTAATTTAAGATATTGAAATATATTGATTTTAAATATCTTTCTAATGGCTTCACAGTGTCAATAAGACCAGTTGTAACATTCCTCTTCCCTTTGTTTATTTTGTCAGTTGGGATACAAGTTATCTTAAATTAGAATTTATAAATTGTGCCTTACTCTGAGCCCATGCGAGGTTGTGTTGGAGTATATTAACTGCATTTCTACACTTAACTGAATCACTCAGTGTGTTAAGTAATGGATTAATTCTCCACTTACCTCATACTCTGCGTATTCCCAAAATACATAGAAAAACAATAAAGCACATTGCAGTCCTAAAGATTCATTCCTCCCCTGCCCCATGTTACAGAACCTCCCCCACTTATTCAGTCTGTGACTGTCCCTCTTGTATCAGTCTGACTTTGAGCATTTAGTGATTTGCTTTCTATGTATTTCTTGAGTTAGTCATTGAAATAAAATATAAACTTTGAAGTTTACACAAGAGAAACAGTTATCAAGGAAATTCATGTTTTCTCTTGTTAGCAGTAGAGCATGCAGTAATGACAACTTAAATCATGTGACATAGTGAGAGGATATAGACACACATATCCATAATTTAGAGAGCAAAGTGCATTATATCATAATAGAATTGGTAGCAAAGTAATAAATTTAAAAACCTTTATTTATGTGAAGCAGCAGGCAGTGCATTTAAACTGAAGCAATAATTCTATTTTAGACAACCAAGGAATTATGTATTATTTTCCATTAGTATTTAGATAGATTTATGGTATGTAGGGATAGACAGTTCAACCATAATATAATATATACTTGAGTAGACACTGTAATGTTACATCATTAAAATCTATAAGTTTCTTCAGGACACAGAGTAAGTGCTCAGTAAAAGCCTGATATTGGATTATTGGGGATTGATTAATTTTGCTCATCAGGTAAAGATTTAAATTCCTACTTGTACCAAATGGCACCAAATCATTTAGTCTGGACATAAAGTATAATGTGAAGAATCCCTGTAAGAGGCTTACTTAAGTAGTTTAAAAATCATTGGAAATAATGTGAATAAACAATCATGCTTTTTATCTCAGTATAGGATTAAGAAATGAATGAATACTTTTAAAGATTTTACCCAAGAAGAATCATGAAAAGTTGTGCAAGTGTGTAGCATTTTTAGGTCAGTCTTCAATGAGGAAAATGAGGAAATGACTCATGACATCTACAGAGGTTCATTTGGCTCCCACACTAATTTTCATAGCACTCAAAGGTATGACAGAAAATCCAGTATCTGGGAATGATGTAATATGCCTATTATTTCATAAAGTTTGTTCTAAAGGTGATTACAGGAGAAAATTGAGAAGAAATGCCTATAATCAAAGCACTAATTGATTTATTTTTAATACACATACTAAAAACTTATATTACATGACCAAAAAAGAACAAAATAAGAAACACATATTTCATTTAAGAATGAAACAATATGATTTGGAGACTAATGAAGTAAATTTATTATTGTAAATATCTTGAATAACTCCAATATTTCAAGTCTGGGTGCATGGAAGTATTTGGTAAGCATGGGAACTGGTAGGAAATATGATTTCTGTGGAAGTTAAAAAATGATTTTAGATATTATCCATTTAACGAATACTGGTGATAATCCCTGGATCAGGAAGATCCTCTGGAGCAGGGAATGGCTGCCACCTCCAGTATTCTTGCCTGGAGAATTCCATGGACAGAGAAGCCTGGAAGATTACAGTCCATGGGGTCTCAAAAAAGTGAGACATGACTGAACTAACACTTAACACTGTCAAGCACTTAGGTGGTAGAAATTATGCCAGTTCATTGAAATGACAGTATAGTCTTAAGGCTCTTACATTCTACTTGCAAAAATAAATATACGATTTTAGACAAATTATAATAAAATGTGATCACATAATAGAGATATGTATAAAAAGTTTGAGTTGAATGTAAGTTTAAGATATTCAAAGTTATTGTAAGAAGTTAGAATTTCATGTATTCCAACACGTTTTTTGATCATGTATCATAACCATATATATAGTCATTCAAGTATAGAACAGATCTGAAAATAAATATTTGGGATCATGATTTCAAAAGAATAATTGTAGCTATGAATACTCACAAGCTGTTTGAAATAATAAAAAATGAGAAGCAGAAATGCAGCTTTAATACTGTGGTGCATGCAATTTTGAGAGAGAAAAGAAATATGTTCAAATGAATTAACAAGAAGCAAAGCTAATGTAGAATAACCCAAAAGGGGATAATCTAGAAGTCATGAGAGAAAACAAAAATGCTTTAACTAGATAAGATCAAATAAAATGGAAATAGTGGCTCAGATGGTAAAGCGTCTGCCTGCAATGTGGGAGGCCTGGGTTCGATCCCTGGGTTAGGAGGATCCCTGGAGAGGGAAATGGTAACCCACTCCAGTACTCTTGCCTGGAGAATTCCATGGATGGAGGAACCTGGGAGGCTACAGTCCATGGGACCACAGAGTCAGACTGAGCAACTCCACACCCCCAAATATATAATAATAAATTTTATTTACAGAATTTACCCCCAGACATTTCACAGGAAGAATTTTAATGAAGTGATGGTGTCGATCTCATTATTGACAAAAAAGAGTTAACTATCAATTGCTGAGACAAGTAGTAAGATTTGCTACCTGGGTAGCAAGGAGAAATATCCCATAGTCAGAAACAGTTCCTTAACAACAACCAGCCCTCTTTGCTAGTATGTAACATGTTTTGAAAAGAAAGAAAAGTGAAAGTGAAGTAGCTCAGTCACGTCTGACTCTTTGCGACCCATTGGACTGTAGCCTACCAGGCTCCTCCCTCCAAGGGATTCTCCAGGCAAGAACACTGGAGTGGGTTGCCATTCACAGGTTTTGAAAGGAACACCAAATAGAAACAACTAAGTAGAACCATATAATACCATCAATACTGCTTGTGAATCAATTCAATTCATATGTGGTACTATGCAAAGTCAGCAACTCTCATCTTCATGTGAAGGACAATATTCGATGATTATCTTGAGTTTGATCTTTATTTATAAAATTTTATAACGTAGCTTTGGCTACCTTGTTATTATTAATAACTTATCAGTGTGAAAAGTGAAGTGATAGTCACCCAGTTGAGTCCAGCTCTTTGCAACCTCATGGACCATAGACTGCCAGGCTCCTCTGTCCGTGAATTATCCAGGAAAGAATACCTGGAGTGAGTTGCCATTTCCTTCTCCAGGGGATCTTCCCAACCCAGGGATTGAACCCACGTGTCCTGCATTGCAGGGGGATTCTTTACCATCTGAGCCATCAGGGAAGCCCATACCTTATCAATACATGTGTTTATTTTAAAATCTTGTGAAATTTTCAGTTCCATGAACATATGGTTAACAGTAAAAGAAATCCAGAAACTTTTCAATTCTTCTGGACCGAGTTTCTGAATCTTGTCCTCTCTTTATCATATTCATTGTGTTCTTTTAAATCCTTAGTTGCTGTGCCTACCAGTTTAAATAACCTTCTCAATCAACACTTCCGACTTGAACTAAGCTGAATTTGCTTCTTTATCATACTGTATATTCTCCCTACTGTCACTGTAGTTCTTTAGATTAATAACCCAGTAAAGTAATCTGTCTCCACCTGAATTGTTGCCTGAATTTGGCATGGATATAGGTTTCTGCATCTGTATACTGTCGTCAAGTGGTGGTGGTTTAGTCGCTAAGTTGTGTCTGACTCTTGTGACCCCATGGACTATAGTCTGCCAGGCTCCTCTGTCCATGGGATTTTTCAGGCAAGAATACAGGAGTGGATTGCCATTTCCTTCTCTAGGGGATTTTCCTGATCTGGGAATCGAACCTGGGTCTCCTGCATTGCAGGCAGATTCTTTACCGACTGAGTTGTGAGGGAAGCCCTACTGTCCTCAAAGACTCACGTTATTAAATGTAGCTAAACTTGTCCAATGCGAAGAAGTAGTCAGGTCTCCACAAGAAGGCATATGACCACCTTCAACACCAGAACTCCCTCTACTGATGAAATAATTAAACACAACAAAGAGAAAAAAAATTGGTTCATTATTAAAAGCCATAGATCTTGTTAACTAGATGTTACCTGGAAATTCCAAAGTCTTCCTGTCTTCTATTTTCTAATATGTCTAATTAAGTTATTTAACTATTTTAACATAAAAGAGCTCTAAAATTTTAAAAGAATGCTATTTAATTAATTTCCAATTATTCAGATCAATCAGTAGTCTCTGCTATTCTGGTCCAGGGTTCGTTTATTTTGTTTCAGTTCAGTCGCTCAGTCGTGACTGACTCTTTGCGACCCCATGAATCACAGCACACCAGGCCTCCCTGTCCATCACCAACTCCCGGAGTTCACTCAAACTCATGTCCATCGAGTCGGTGATGCCATCCAGCCATCTCATTCTCTGTCGTCCCCTTCTCCTCCTGCCCCCAATCCTTCCCAGCCTTACAGTCTTTTCCAGTGAGTCAACTCTTAGGTCCATACATACATACATACATCTGTGGACAGCTGGTAGTATGGCTGAAGGCATGGCTTGTCTAGGTTGTCCTCAGAGCTCTGAAGTTTCCGTGGTTAGTTGTCTAGGGTCCCGGGGTGACTGCGTCATATGTTTGTTTGTTTTTATCATCCAGTTGGTTAGCCTGTTGTTCTCATAGTGGCTTGTCAGCTTTCCTAGAAAGTGAGGAGAAGCACACACAATCTCTTAGGGATTGAATTCAGAACTGGAAAATGATCACTTCTGCCATATTTTATTGTCCAGAGGCCATTTCAGATGAAATGGGTAGGTAGATAGCCCCCACCTCTTAGCAGAAAGAGCCACCAGTCACTATATGCGCATGGTTATAACTATAACCAGTCACTATATGTGCATATTATAACATATGTGGATAAAGATGAGGAGTAGTTACGGCCATACTTGCCATCAGTTAACCCCATCTGATGGACTTGCACTCTGCTGACTAGGCAGCTCTTATATTAGCTGACCCTCCTGCTCAAGGCATCAACTCAGTCCTGTCAGCTATTCTGGCATCTCCCCAATCTAAAGTATGCGAGTCTTCCTGCTCACCTAGACTCTACTACCCAATCTGTACTGAGAAGGCCATTTGGGTCACTGACGACAATTCCTGCAGATGACTTATGGAAGATAGAATACTTCATTGCTCAAATTTTTCAGGTGAATCAAATTCTACTATGGGAGTCATTCTCCATACAAAGATTTAAATATCCATGATTCTTTTTACATTCTAGATATTAATTCACATGACACAAAGGCAGGCCTTTTTCATCAAAAGCATTGATTATTCAATTAATACCTCTGATGAACACCAACCAAAAATTAGAAACTATCTGACTGTGTGAACATCAGAAAACCACTGAGAAAGCAAGCATGCCTGAGCATGGTAATTACTATAATCCTGTTAATACACCTGGGTAACTTAACAACCCCACATGGTGAAAGAAGCTATGGATTTCTTTCTTTGTGAATTCTTGGAGGTGTGATTGTGTCAAAGTTCTCTGAGCCTAATCTTATTTTTGGAGAGATAAAGGAGGAGTTGAACCACTCTATGAATAATATTTGTTGGATCAGAAGAAGCTGAGTTCTAAGTCAAAAGAATAAACATCTATCAGGAACCAGGGGAGAATCATATATTGGTTAGTCTCAGAGGCTAGGTGTATGCATAAACCCACAAACCAAGGGAAAAAAAAAATATGTCAGAGCCAGAAGAGAAAACTGAAAACCAATAGCTGAAATACCAGATTGTCTAGTAAAGGTATCAGTCTTGTCTGGGAAGATGAAAAACCATCTAGCTAAAAGACCTGGGAGGAAATGTGTAGGAATAGATGTGGAAATAATCATTCATCAAGAACTTGAATATGCACAAACCCTACTAGGTACCACTGGGCACAAAGATGAATAATTATTCAAAGAGGAGAAAATTTACTGAAGAATTCAGACATACTTTCTACAAATCATCAGAAAATATGATAGGTTCCTACTGAAAAAAAGAGTAAATATTCACTGGGGGTGTGTAGGCAAAAAAATATTTTTGCTGGTGGGGTACTTATACCTGAACTGAACAAGTTGCTTTTTATCAGGTTGACAGAAAGATTATTTCAAATAGAGAGACATTAATCATCAAAGAAGTGGAAATGTGTAAAATATTTTAAGTGAATTCCAGGAGCAATAATTTCTCAAAAATAGCACTTATGATGTAGAGAACCAGAAAATAAATCTAGGAAAATTTTAGTTTATACAAGATTTTTAAATCCCTCAAGTAATTTGCTAAAGGATTTAAAAATATACAAAGCATAGACATGTTAGAATATAACAGATTTTCTTAGTTGAAAACAGTGCAATTAACTTAGATGAAAGTGTTATGTTACTCAGATTGCTGCTTAGTCACTATGTAATGCCTGACTATTTTGAGACACCATGGACTACAGCTTGTCAGGCTCCTCTGTTGGAATAAAGAGCAATGAGATCATCTGACTCAAGTGAGGAAGGCTATGCAATGGAAAAAAGCAGACCCTGTGTTTTACTTCTTGTATTGCTGAGATAATGCTTATCAAACCAAATCTCCTATAGTTAACAAATATAAATACAGGACAAAATATCAAAAGGAAAAAAAAAACTATCTGAAGAATGAATAAAAGCTGGGAGATACTTAATAGAAGTCAACACTTTGAATAAGGCATTGCTATAATGTTATTGTTTTAATTTAGCTATTAATCAAAGGTGAATGCCAGTCTGCACCATTTCAATAGGAAAATCTTCAGTCTTACTGGCTTTGAGAATCAAAGGGAAGGGTTTACTTAAGACAACCACAGTAGTTGGAAAGTTAAGAAGAAAATCCCAGAAAAGAAAGAGTCAGAAAGGCAGAGTCAGAGATTCTGTGTATGAAGTCTGCCTCAATCTCTGGATAACCCCTATACCATGTGGTATACATCAGCCTCTAATCAACTTAGCTAAGGCTGAAAGAATTAAACTGAAATTTGAGCTGATGCCTAATACAAAGTGACAAAGTTTTTCTGTTTGAGTGTAAGCAAACTGCCTACTTAAAAATAAAAACCAATAATCTTCAGAAGAGGATGAAAAAATCCAAAGTTTCTATGGTAATTGTTCTGCTTCCTCATCTGCACTTGGAATTATCATACTAATTAATTAATTATGTTTTATTTTAGATAGTTTAGCAGTTGTGTAATGGTATCTCATTTTGACTATCTCCTGATATTTAGTTATGTAGAAAATCTTTTCATGTGCCCATTTGCTTTCCATATATCCCCTTACTGGAAGTATCTGTTATCTTTTTCTGTTTAGAAAATACTGTTACTTGTATTTGTATTAGTTGTGAGTGTTCTTTATACATTCTGAATGTAAGTCCTTTGTTGAATATGTGATATTCAAATTGTTTTTTCCCTGTCTAGAAGTTTTCTTTTAATTCCTTAACAGTATTTGTGGTTATTTTTGCCTCAGAGCAAAACCAGTGATTTATCTGGCCATCATAGCTCAGTGAAGAAAGTTCTTATCTGCTCTATATAGTGTTAGCTGAGGTGGCTTGACTGGGGGCTAGTGGATCCATTTCTGAGATGATGCACTTACATGGCTCACAAGTTGCTCTTGATTGCTTGTGGGAAGCTTCACAGGAGCTTAAAGAAAGGGGCCTTAGTTCTTTTCCGTATGGCCCTTCTGTAAGAATTTCCTCACAGAATGATGACTGGGTTCCATGAGCAGGTGTTCCAAGAAATGAGCTGCAGTTTTTTTGTGTTTTATTGTTTTTGTTTATTCTTTGTTTTCTTAAAGTCATGGGCCTAGAAATTGACACAGCCTCATGTCTGCTGGATTCTGTTGGTTAGTCAGTCACAGAACTCAGATTTTAGAGAAAAGAATATAGATCACTACACTAGATGAAAGAAGTATCAAAGAATGTTGAGGAATGTTTTAAAACTAACACTACCATTATTTTTCATCAATGGAAAGAGTTGCATTGTTCTTACTCAGGCATGTATATTCATTGTAGTAAATAAATAAATTAGTGGAATGCCATATGTAGAGCTGTACAAAGAAATTGGCAAGTAGAGGCTATTTTAAATGAGTTTTAATTTTATAATAATGATGATCCAAATTATACAGAATATGGATTATGGAAATGGTTATTGCTCTTTGAAGTATAATGGATTCCATGTAGTCAGAGCAAAAATAAAAACATTAATCAACTTTAGATGTTGTTAGAATGTGTATTGAATAATTAGTGTAAATAAACACCAAAAGAAATTGAATCCATGATTATCAATACAGTAGTGTAGGAGGAGAATAAATAAAACTGGATTAATTCAAATGAGGATGAAAAAGAGAAAATAGTTACAATGCATAGCAAGCAGCACAGCACACAGCACAAAATATGTTAGCAGAAGAAAATCCACAGACATTAATAATTGAGGTTATATGAAAACAAATTAAAGTTATCAAAGGAAGTTAAATAACCATCAAGCTATAAAAATTCTAAGCTTGTGTATCCATCACAAGCATGGAACTAGAGGCTGTAATCAGAAATCTTCAAAAGCCCAGTTCCAGATGGCTTCACACCTGAATTCTACCAAAAATTTAGAGAAAAGCTAACACCTATTCTACTCAAACTCTTCCAGAAAATTGCTGAGGAAGGGAAACTTCCAAACTCATTCTATGAGGCCACCATTACCCTAATCCCAAAACCTGGTAAAGATCCCACCAAAAAAAAAAAAAAAAAACACTACAGGCCAATATCACTGATGAACATAGATGAAAAAATCCTGAACAAAATTCTAGCAATCAGAATCCAACAACATATTAAGAAGATCATACATCATGACCAAGTGGGCTTTAACCCAGGAATGCAAGGATTCTTCAATATCCACAAATAAATCAACGTAATACACCACATTAACAAACTGAAAAATAAAAATCATATGATTATCTCAATAGATGCAGAGAAAGCCTTGGACAAAATTCAACATCCATTCATGATAAAAACCCTCCAGAAAGTGGGAATAGAAGGGACATATCTCAACATAATAAAAGCTATATATGACAAACCCACAGCAAACATTATCCTCAACAGTGAAAAACTGAAAGCATTTCCCCTAAAGTCAGGAACAAGACAAGGGTGCTCACTCTCACCACTACTATTCAACATAGTTCTGGAAGTACTGGCCACAGCAATCAGAGCAGAAAAAGACATATAGGAATACAAATTGGAAAAGAAGAAATAAAACTTTCACTGTTCACTGATGACATGATCCTCTACACAGAAAACCCTAAAGAATCTACCAGAAAACTACTAGAGCTAATCAATGAATACAGTAAAGTTGCAGGATATAAAATCAACACACAGAAATCCCTTGCACTCCTATACACTAATAATGAGAAAATAGAAATAAGGAAAAAAGGAAAAGAAAGGAAAAAAATAAGGAAACTATTCCATTCACTGTTGCAATGAAAAGAATAAAATACTTAAGAATATATCTACCTGAAGAAACAAAAGACCTGTACATAGAAAACTATAAAACACTTGTGAAAGTAATCAAAGAGGACACTCATAAATGGAGAAATATACCGTATTCCTGGATTGGAAGAACAAATATTGTGAAAATGAGTATACTACCCAAAGTAATTTATACATTCAATGCAATCCCTATCAAGCTACCAACAATATTTTTCACAGAGCTAGAACAAATAATCTCACAATTTGTATGGAAATACATAAAACCTCGAATAGCCAAAGCAATCTTGAGGAAGAAGAATGGAACTGGGGGAATCAACCTGCCGGACTTCAGGCTCTACTACAAAGCCACAGTCATCAAGACAGTATGGTACTGGCATAAAGACAGAAATATGGATCAGTGGAACAAAATAGATAGCCCAGAGATAAATCCACGCACTTATGGACACCTTATCTTTGACAAAGGTGGCAAGAATATTCAATGGAGAAAAGACAATCTCTTCAACAAGTGGTGCTGGTGAAACTGGTCAGCCACTTGTAAAAGAATGAAACTAGAACACTTCCTAACACCATACACAAAAATAAACTCAAAATGGACTAAAGATCTAAACGTAAGACCAGAAACTATAAAACTTCTAGAGGAGAACATAGGCAAAACACTCTCCAGCATAAATCACAGCAGGATCTTCCATGACCCACCTCCCAGAATATTCTAAATAAAAGCAAAAATAAGCAAATGGGACCTAATTAAAATTAAAAGCTTCTGCACAGCAAAGGAAACTCTAAGCAAGGTGAAAAGACAGCCTTCAGAATGGGAGAAAATAATAGCAAATGAAACAACTGACAAAGAATTAATCTCCAAAATATACAAACAGCTCCTTCCGCTCAATTCCAGAAAAATAAACGACCCAATCAAAAAAATGGGCCAAAGATCTAAACAGACATTTCTCCAAAGAAGACATACAGATGGCTAACAAACACGTGTAAAAGCGCTCAGTTCAGTTCAGTTCAGTTCAGTCGCTCAGTCATGTCCGACTCTCCGCGACCCCATGAATCACAGCACGCCAGGCCTCCCTGTCCATCACCAACTCCCAGAGTTCACTCAAACTCATGTTCCCAGAGTCGGTGATGCTATCCAGCCATCTCATTCTCTGTAGTCCCCTTCTCCTCCCGCCCCCAACCTTTCCTAGCATCAGTCTTTTCCACTGAGTCAACTCTTCGCATGAGGTGCTCATAATCAGAGAAATGCAAATCAAAACCACAATGAGATACCATGTCACACCAGTCAGAATGGCTGCTATCCAAAAGTCTACAAGCAATAAATGCTGGAGAGGGTGTGGAGAGAAGGGAACCCTCTTACACTGTTGGTGGGAATGCAAACTGATACAACCACTATGGAGAACAGTGTGGAGATTCCTCAAAAAACTGGAAATAGAACTTCCATATGATTCAACAATCGCACTACTGGGCACACACACCGAGGAAACCAGAATTGAAAGAGACACATGTACCCCAATGTTCATTGTAGCACTGTTTATAATAGCCAGGACATGGAAGTAACTAGATGTCCATATGCAGACGAATGGATAAGAAAGCTTTGGTACATAACAATGGAGTATTACTCAGCCATTAAAAAGAATGCATTTGAATCAGTTCTAATGAGGTGGATGAAACTGGAGCCTATTATACAGAGTGAAGTAAGCCAGAAAGAAAAATACCAATACAGTATACTAACGCATATTATATATATATATATTAATATATATATATATATTATACATATATATATATATGGAATTTAGAAAGATGGCAATGATAACCCTGTATACGAGACAGCAAAAGAGACACAGGTGTATAGAACTTTCTTTGGGACTCTGTGGGAGAGGGTGAGGGTGGGATGATTTGGGAGAATGGCATTGAAACATGTATATTATTATATGTGAAACGAATCACCAGTCCAGGTTCAATGCATGATATAGGATGCTCAGGGCTGGTGCACGGGGATGACCCAGAGGGAGGATAAGGGGAGGAGGGAGGGGGGTTCAGGAAACGGAACGTACATACACTGGGGGCGGATTCATGTTAATGTATGGCAAAACCAACCAATATAATATTGTAAAATAATTAGCCGCCAATAAAAAATAAAAAAATAAAAAATAAAACCTGACAACTAAAAAATATAATTTTAATGAGTTTACTTACATTTAGAGAGTGCCACATTAGCCATGCTTATAATAAAATTGTTCTCTATTCAATAGCAAAACCTTTGCTTTAAATCTGACAGAATAATAAAATGTACTACTGCTTTCCACTTGAAATTGAGAGCACTTTAAAATTATATCGATGACTTAAGTGTTGACATTAATTAATGATTTTACCTAAAATTTAAAAAATCAGAAGTAAAGAAAGATCAGTTTATCAAATTACTTTCATAATAATTTAAACATAAAAAAGTATTAAATAGCACAGAATAATCCAACCCTACATGAAATGAACCAGAAATTTAACCCAAGGATTTTTTGGGAAGTTACAAAAAGAGATATCTTGCTTGAACTTCATTTAGAAAGTTACTCATCTGCAAAATGTCCATAATAAAACATATGTCCTGTAAGAGCCTAACATGTGGCAAGAGAATGCATTGTGAAACAGAATACTGACTACTAACTGTATTAGTAAACAGATCTAAACATCTACATCTATTTACATTAATGTAAGAGTATGAACATTGTAAATCTGTACCAAAACTAATGGAATTTGAGAAGCAGAAAAATAAAACTGAAATTAAAAAATAAGTTACTCAGGATACAAATCAGCTAAATGAAAAAAAAAATCATAAATGAGTGAAAATGTCCTTTCCATACAATATCCCTATAAGAGATTCCCAGTGATCATACTTAGTCTTTTACAGGCAATGTATCTAGCAATCTTCACAGCAAGCCCATGGTGAAGAAAAGTACATATAGCATTATTTTCCTTATTAAATATGGAGAAATGGGTTCTTGGAGAGTTTAAATAACTTGACCCAATTCATGCATCCAGCTACTAAGTAGCCTTGTTGGTACCAGACCCTAGGTGTGTCTGCCTCTGCAACCTGTTGTTATTGTTCAGTCACTAAGTTGTATCTGACTCTTTGCAACACCGTGGACTACAACACACCAAGCTTCCTTGTCTTTAACAACCTCCCATAGTTTGCTCAGGTTCATGTCCATTGAGTCAGTGATGCTATTTAACCATCTCATTCTCTTCCACCTTATCCTCCTTTTGCCTTCAATCTTTCCCAGCATCAAGATCTTTTCCAATGAGTCTGTTCTTTGCATCAGGTACTCCAGTACTCTTGCCTGGAAAATCCCATGGATGGAGGAGCCTGGTAGGCTGCGGTTCGTGGGGTCGCTGGGGGTCAGACACGACTGAGCGACTTTACTTTCACTTTTCACTTTCACACATTGGAGAAGGAAATGGCAACCCACTCCAGTGTTCTTGCCTGGAGAATCCTGGGGAAGGGGGAGCCTGGTGGGCTTCCGTCTCTGGGGTCGCATGGAGTCGGACACGACTGACTTAACTTAGCAGCAGCAGCAGCAGCCAAGGTATTTGAGCTTCAATTTCAGCATCGATCTTTCCAATGAATATTCAGGACTGATTTCCTTTAGGATTGACTGATTTGCTCTCTTTTCAGTCCAAGGGATTCGCAAGAGTCTCCTCTGGCACCTCAATTCAAAAGCATAATTTCTTTGGCACTTTTATGGTCCAGCTTTCACAAACTTATAATGACTACTGGAAAAACTGTGTTTGACTATAAGGACATTTGTTGGCAAAGAGATGTCTCTGCTTTTTAATATGCTGTCTAGGTTGGTCATAGTTTTCCTTCCAAAGAGCAAGCATCTTCTAATTTTATGGCTGCAGTCACCATCTGCAGTGATTTTGGAGCCCAAGAAAAGAAAATCTGTCACTGCTTCCACTTTTCCCCTTTCTATTTGCCATGAAGTGATGGGACCAGATACAATCATCTTAGTTTTTTTAATATTGAGTTTGAAGCCAGGTTTTTCACTCTCCTCTTTCATCTTCATTAAGAGGCTCTTCATATGACCCAGCATAGCCAAGAATTAATTAATTAAATTTTAAAGAAAGGCTCTTTAGTTCCTCTTTTCTTTCTGCCGTTAGAGTGATATCATCTGCATGTCTGAGATTGTTGGTATTTCTTCTGGCAATCTTGTTTCCAGCTTGTGATTTATCCAGCCTGTCATTTTGCATGATGTATTCTGCTTAGAAATTATATAAGCAAGGTGACAAGATACAGCCTTGTCATACTCCTTTCCCAATTTTGAACCAGCCATTTTTTCCATGCAAGGTCTGACTGTTGCTTCTTGGCCCACATATAGGCTTCTCAGGAGATTGGTCTAGTATTCTCATCTCTATAAGAACTTTCCACAATTTGTTGTGATACACAGCCAAAGGCTATACCTCTAACAATTAACATCTCAGTTGTAATGCACAACTTTATGGCTTTCATTTCATATAAATTGTTGAAATATGACACACATTAATATGTAACCATCCTTCCCTACTTTCTAAGTGTCACAAAAGAAGGAATGACTTTCCGCAATCTGTTCCAAAATCCTGTAATTACGCTTTGCTTTCTGTGTGCCAACTACTCCTAAATATTTAATACATATCTAGTTTTCTCTTCAGGGTATTACAATTCTGTATTCAGCTACCTATCTGATACCTTAACACCCATTTAGTTGCTTTCTTACCGATATACAAGTTATCATTAATAATTCATTTATACTTATCATCCATATGAACAAAAAAGTCAATTCTAATTTGAAAGTAAAACACATCTACTTGTCTGTCTCTTCATGTCTTCACTTTAGTCCAACCCATGGGCTACTAAAACTACTATCTAACAATCTCTTTTGTCTTCATTTTCTCTCCTTAATTTTTGCTTTCCCCACAATAGTTTGACTGATTTCTTATAGTTACTGTTTCAGGCTAATTTAGTTTGCCTGAAGTTAAAGCTGTATTCTAACAATAAGTTGTCATAATTTCCACGTTTTTACTCTATTAGGGTAATAAACAAAAGAAAAATGTTTAAGACTTTAAAAAAACAAAATAATTTACTGAACTTTTCTGAGAACCAGATTTGATGTTATAGATTAAAATTTCTGATTCCTTTTTGTTATCAGTTTCTATTATTTCTATTTTTTGCATGTTTTAAGCATTTCTTATAACATATAAAATAGAAAGCAAGGATTTTCCGCCTCTCCAGTGTCCAATAAATGTGTGTCTCACAATAATTCTTAATACTATTTATTGAGTGAATAACATGATTGTGTGCTAAGTCATGTCTGACTTTTGTGATCCATGGGTTGTAGCCAACCGGCTTCTCTATCCATGGAAATTTTCAGGCAAGAATACTGAAGTGTGTTGCCAAATCCTCCTCCAGGGGATTTTCCCTACCCAGGGCTCAAACCCTCATCTTCTGCATCACCTGTATTGGAGGCAGATACTTTAATGCTGAGCCTGTTGAGTGAATAAAATTTCATTAATTGGATAATATTCAGGATTATCTTAAGGGTTTCAATAATTTAGAATTTGGTGTGAATTAACACAAAAATGTTATTTCTATCTCAAGTTGATGTGAATATATGAATTTACCTTATTGGTATTACACAATAATTAAAATTTCTATAAATGATGGTTTCTGTTGTTCTACTTCACAGTGTTGGCCTCTTTGGTTAGTCATAGTAATACTGTTGTTCAGTTGCAAAGTAGTTTCTGACTCTTTGATACACCATAGACTGTAGCACATCAGACTTCCCTGTCTTTCACTATCTTCTGGAATTTGCTCAAACTCATAACCATTGAGTTGATGATGCCATCCAACCATATAATCCTCTGCCACCCTCTTCTATTCTTGCCTTCAATCTTTTCCAGCATCTGGAACTTTTCCATTGCAGGGACTCTTTGTATCAAGTGGCTGAAGTATTGGAGCTTTAACTTCAGTAAAAACCCTTCCAGTGAATATTCAGGGCTGATTTCCTTTAGGAATAAGAAGTCCCTAATCAGTTAGGGCTGATTGACTGATCTAAGGAATTCTCAAGAATGTTCTTCATCCCCACAATTCAGAAGCATCAGTTTTTTGGTACTCCGTCTCCTTTATGGACCAGTTCTCACATTCATACAAGACTACTTGAAAAAACCATGGCTTTAAATATATGGACCTTTGTCAGCAAAGTGATGTCTCTTAATTTCAATGTACTACTGTCTAGGTTTGTCATAGCTTTCCTGCCAGGAAGCAAGCATCTTCTAATTTCATGGCTGCAGTCACTGTATAGTGGTTTGGAGCCCAAGAAGTCTGTCACTGTTTCCATTTTTCCCCACTCTATTTGCCATGAAGTGATGGGACAGATGCCATGATCTTAGATTTTTGAATGTCGAGTTTCAAGCCAGCTTTTTCACTCTACTCTTTCACCCTCATCAAGAAAATCTTCAGTTCCTCTTCACTTTCTGCCATTATAGTGGTATCATCTACATATGTGAGGCTATTATTTTTCTCAGAAATCTTGATTCCAGTTTGTGATTCATCCAGACAGGTGTTTCTCAAGACATACTTTGCATGTAAGTTGAATAAGTGAAAGTAAAAGTCACTCAGTTGTGTCTGACTCTTTGCGACCCCATGGACTACACAGTCCATGGAATTCTCCAGGTCAGAATACTGGAGAGGGTAGCCTTTCTCTTCTCCAGGGGATCTTCCCAACCCAAGGATCAAACCCAGGTCTCCTGTATTGCAAGCATATTCTTTACCAGGTGAGCTACAAGGGAAGCCCAAGTTAAATAGGAGGGAAACAATACACAGCCTTGTTTTATTCCTTTCCTAATTTGGAACCAGTCAGTTGTTCTATGTAAGGTTCTAATTGTTGCTTCTTGACTCATATACAGATTTCTCAGGAGACAGGTTAGATGATCTGGTACTCTCAACTCTTTAAGAATTTTCAACAGTTTGTGTTGATCCACATAGTCAAAAGGTTTAGCATAGTCAATGGAGCATAAGTAGATGTTTTTCTGGAACTCACATGCTTTCTCCAGGATCCAACAAATATTGGATCCAGCCTTTGATCTCTGGTTCTTCTGTCTCTTGAAACCCAGCTTGTACATCTGCAAGTTTTTCATCTGTGTACTGCTGAAACCTAACTTGAAGGATTTTGAACATTTCCTTGCTAGCATGTGAAATGACCACAACTGAAGGACAGTTTGGATCTTCTTCTTTGGCCTTGCCCTTCCTTTTGGATTGGAACAAAAACTGACCTTTTCCAGTCCTGTGGTCACTGCCAAGTTTTCCAAATTTGCTGATATATTGAAGAAGCACTTTAAATCATCAACTTTTAAGATTTTAAATATCTCAGCTGGAATTCCATCACTTCCACTATTTTTGTTCATAGCAATGCTTCCTAAGGCCCATTTGATTTCATACACCAGGATGTCTGGCTCTAGGTAAGTGACCACACCATTGTATTTATCCAGGTAATTAAAACCATTTTTGCACAGCTCTTCTGTGTATTCTTGCCACCTCATCTTAATCTTCTGCATCTATTAATATCAGTTCCTTATCATTTCTCTCCTTTATCATGCCCATCCTTGCATGAAGTGTTCCTTTAATAGCTCCAATTTTCTTGAAGAGATTACTAGTCTTTCTATTTCTATTTTTTTCCTCTGTTTCTTTGCATTGGTCATTTAAAAAAGCCTTCTTATCTCTCCTTTCTATTCTGTGGAACTCTGCATTCAGTTTTGGAACTCTGCATTCAGATGCTTATATCTTTCCTTTTCTCCTTTGCTTTTCGCCTCTCTTCTTTTCACAGCTATTTGTAAGGCCTCCTCAGACAGCCATTTTGCATTGCTTTTCCATGGGGATGGTCTTGGTCCCTGTCTCCTGTTCAATCTCCGTCCAGAGTTCATCAGGCACTCTATCAATCAGATCTAGTCCCTTAAATCTATTTCTCACTTCCACTGTATAATCATAAGGGATTTGATTGAGGTCATATCTGAATGGTCTAGAGGTTTTCCCTACTTTCTTCAATTTAAATCTGAATTTGGCAATAAGGAGTTCATGACCTGAGCCACAGTCAGCTCCTGGTCTTGTTTTCGCTAACTGTATACAGCTTCTCCATCTTTGGTTGCAAAGAGAAAAGGAAAGATATAAGCATCTGAATGCAGAGTTCCAAAGAATATCAAGGAGAGATAAGAAAGACTTCCTCAGTGATCAATGCAAAGAAATAGAGGAAAACAACAGAATAGGAAAAACAAGAGACCTCTTCAAGAAAATTAGAGATTCCAAGGGTACATTTCATGCAAAGATGGGCTCGATAAAGGACAGAAGTGGTAGGGACCTAACAGAAGCAGAAGATATTAAGAAGAGGTGGCAGGAATACACAGAAGAACTGTACAAAAAAGATCTTCATGACCAAGATAGTCACGATAACGTTATCACTGACTTAGAGCCAGACATCTTGGAATGTGAGGTCAAGTGGGCCTTAGAAATCATCACTACGAACAAAGCTAGTAGAGGTGATGGAATTCCAGTTGAGCTATTTCAAGACATGAAAGATGATGCTGTGAAAGTGCTGCACTCAATATGCCAGCAGATTTGGAAAACTCAGCAGTGGCCACAGGACTGGAAGAGGTCAGTCTTCATTCCAATCCCAAAGAAAGGCAATGCCAAAGAATGCTCAAACTACCACACAATTGCACTCATCTCACACGCTGTAAAGTCATGCTCAAAATTCTCCAAGCCAGGCTTCAGCAGTATGTAAACCGTGAACTCCCAGATGTTCAAGCAGGTTTTAGAAAAGGCAGAGGCACCAGAGATCAAATTGCCAACATCCGCTGGATCATGGAGAAAGCAAGAGAGTTTCAGAAAAACATCTATTTCTGCTTCATTGACTATGCCAAAGCCTTTGACTGTGTAGATCACAATAAACTGTGGAACATTCTGAAAGAGATGGGAATCCCAGACCACTTGACCTGCCTCTTGAGAAACCTGTATGCACGTCAGGAAGCAACAGTTAGAACTGGACATGGAACAACAGACTGGTTCCAAATAGGAAAAGGTGTCCGTCAAGGTTGCATATTGTCTCCTTGCTTATTTAACTTCTATGCAGAGTACATCATGAGGAACGCTGGGCTGGAAGAAGCACAAGCTGGAATCGAGATTGCTGGGAGAAATATCAATAACCTCAGATATGCAGATGACACCACCCTTATGGCATAAAGTAAAGAGGAACTCAAAAGCCTCTTGATGAAAGTGAAAGAGGAGAGTGAAAAGGTTGGCTTGAAGCTCAACATTCAGAAAACAAAGATCATGGCATCTGGTCCCATCACTTCATGGGAAATAGATGGAAAAACAGTGGAAACAGTGTCAGGCTTTATTTTTTGGGGCTCCAAAATCACTGCAGATGCTGATTGCAGCCATGAAATTAAAAGACGCTTACTCCTTGGAAGGAAAGTTATGACTAACCTTGATAGTATATTAAAAAGCAGAGACATTACTTTGCCAACCAAGGTCCGTCTAGTCAAGGCAATGTTTTTTCCAGTGGTCATGTATGGATGTGAGAGTTGGAGTGTGAAGAAGGCTGATCGCCGAAGAATCGATGCTTTTGAATTGTGGTGTTGGAGAAGACTCTTGAGAGTCCCATATACTGCAAGGAGATCCAACCAGTCCATTCTAAAGGAGATCAATCCTAGATGTTCATTGGAGGGACTGATGCTAAGGCTGAAACTGCAATACTTTGGCCACCTCATGCGACGAGTTGACTCACTGGAAAAGACTCTGATGCTGGGAAAGGTTGGGGGCGGGAAGAGAAGGGGACGACAGAGAATGAGATGGCTGGATGGCCTCACCGACTCTGTGGACATGAGTTTGAGTGAACTCCGGGAGTTGGTGATGGACAGGGAGGCCTGGCGTGCTGTGATTCATGGGGTCGCGGAGAGTCGGACACGACTGAGCGACTGAACTGAACTGAACTGAACTGAACTGCATTCAGGTGGATGTATCTTTCCCTTTCTCCCTTGCCTCTTGCTTCTCTTCTTTCTTCAGCTATTTGTCAAGCCTCCTCAGACAACCAATTTGCTAACTTGTATTTCTTTTTCTTTGGGATTATTTGATCATTGTCTCCTGTTCAATGTTACAAACCTCTGTTTATAGTTCTTCAGGCACTCTGTCTATCAGATATAGTCCCTTAAATCTATTCATCACCTCCACTCTATAATCATAAGGGATTTCATTCGGTCATACCTGAGTGGCCTAGTGGTTTTCCCTACTTTCTTCAATTTAAGCCTGAATTTTGCAATAAAGAGCTCATGTTCTGAGCCACAGTCAGCTCCAAGTCCTTTTTTTTTTTCTTTTTTCTTTTTTTTGCTGACTGTGTAGAGCTTCTCCATCTTTGACTGCAAAGAACGTAATCAATCTGACCTTGGTGTTGATCTGATGATGTCTCTCTTGTGTTTTTGAAAAAGGGTGTTTGCTATGATCAGTGTGTTCTCTTGACAAGATTCTGTTAGTCCTTGCCCTGCTTCATTTTGTACTCCAAGGCCAAACAGCTGTGGCTTCAGGTATTCTTTTTTTTTTTTTTATTTTTATTGGAGGCAAATTACTTTACATTAATATATTGGTTGGTTTTGCCATACATTGATACGAATCTGCCCCAGGTGTACATGTGTTCCCCTCTTGAACCCCCCTCCCACCTCCCTCTTCCCATATCCTCCTTCCAGGTCATCTCCATGCACCAGCCCCAAGCATCCTGTATCATGCTTTGAACCTGGACTGGTGATTCATTTCACATATGATAATATACATGCTACAATGCCATTCTCTCAAATCATCCCACCTTCACCCTCTTCCACAGAGTCCCAAAGACTGTTCTATACACCTATGTCTCTTTTGCTGTCTCGTATACAGGGTTAAGGTTACCATCCTTCTAAATTCCATATATATACGTTAGTATGCTGTATTGATGTTTTTCTTTCAGACTGACTTCGCTCTATATAATAGGCTCTAATTTCATCCACCTCATTAGAACTCACTCAACTGCATTCTTTTTGATGGCTGAAAAATACTCCATTGTGTATATGTACCAAAGCTTTCTTATCCATTCATCTGCAGATGGACATCTAGGTTGCTTCCATGTCCTTGCATTCCTATACACTAATAATGAGAAAATAGAAAGAGAAATTAAGGAAACTATTCCATTCACTGTTGCAACGAAAATAATACTTAGGAATATATCTACCTAAGGAAACAAAAGACTTGCACATAGAAAACTATAAAACACTTGTGAAAGTAATCAAAGAGGACACAATAGATGGAGAAATATACCGTGTTCGTGGATTGGAAGAATAAGTATTGTAAAAATGAGTATACTACCCAAAGTGATTTATACATTCAATGCAATCCCTATCAAGCTACCAACGATATTTTTCACAACTAGAACAAATAATCTCAAAATTTGTATGGAAATACAAAAAACCTCGAATAGCCAAAGCAATCTTGAGGAAGAAGAATGGAACTGGGGGAATTAACCTGCCGGACCTCAGGCTCTACTACAAAGCCACAGTCATCAAGACAGTATGATACTGACATAAAGACAGAAATATAGATCAATGGAACAAAATAGAAAGCCCAGAGATAAACCCACATACCTATGGACACCTTATCTTTGACAAAGAAGGCAAGAATATAAAATGGAGAAATGACAGTCTCTTCAACAAGTGGTGCTGGGAAAACTGTTCAGGCACTTGTAAAAGAATGAAACTAGATCACTTCCTAACACCATACACAAAAATAAACTCAAAATGGATTAAAGATCTAAATGTAAGATCAGGTATTCTTAAGTTCCAACTTTTTCATTTCAACACCCTATGATGAAAAGCACATTTTTTTTTTTTTTTTTTGGTGTTAATGACTGAGTGACTGAACTGAACTGAACTGAACTAGAAGCTCTTGCAGGTCTTCGTAGAACCACTCAACTTCAACTTCTTCACCATCAGTGGTTGGGGCATAGACTTTGGTTACTTTGATGTTGAATGATTTGCCTTGGAAATGAATTGAGATCATTCTGTTGATTTTGAAAATGAAACCAAGTACTTCATCAGACTCTTCTTCTTCTTTTTAATATGAAGACTAACTACTTCACTTCTAAGTAATTCTTGCCAACAGTAGAAGATACAGTGGTCTCCTGTCACCCATTTCCATCCATTTTAATTCACCGATTCCTAAGATGTTGATGTTCAGGCTTGCCATCTCCTATTTGACCATATCCAACTTACCTTGATTCATGGATCTAATATTACAGGTTACTATGCAATATTGTTTATAGCATTGGGTTTTACTTCTACCTGAGAAACTATGGATGGAGGTTTGTAACATTGTACAGGAGACAGGGATCAAGACCATCCCCATGGAAAACAAATCCAAAAACAAAATGGCTGTCTGAGGAGGCCTTACAAATAGCTGTGAAAAGAAGAGAAGTGAAAAGCAAAGAAGAAAAGGAAAAATATAAGTATCTGAATGCAGAGTTCTAAAGAAGAGAAAGGAGAGATAAGAAAGCCTTCCTCGGTGATCAATGCAAAGAAATAGAGGAAAACAACAGAATGGAAAAGACTAGAGATCTTGTCAAGAAAATTAGAGATACCAAAGGAATATTTCATGCAAAGATGGGCTTGATAAAGGACAGAAATGGTATGGACCTAACAGAAGCAGAACATATTAAGAAGAGGTGGCAAGAATACACAGAAAAACTGTGCAAAAAAGATCTTCATGACCCGGATAATCACGATGGTATAATCGTTCACCTAGAGCCAGACATTCTGGAATGTGAAATCAAGTGATCCTTAGAAAGCATCACTAAGAACAAAGCTAGTGGAGGTGATGGAATTCCAGTTGAGCTATTTTCAAATCCTGGAAGATGATGCTGTGAAAGTGGTGCAATCAATATGCCAGCAAATTTGGAAAACTCAGCAGTGGCCACAGGACTGGAAGAGGTCAGTCTTCATTCCAATCCCAAAGAAAGGTAAAGCCAAAGAATGCTCAAACTTCTGCACAATAGTAAAGTCATGCTCAAAATTCTCCAAGCCAGGCTTCAGCAATATGTGAACCATGAACTTCTAGATGTTCAAGCTGGTTTTGGAAAAGGCAGAAGAACCAGAGATCAAATTGCCAATACCTACTGGATCATGGAAAAAGCAAGAGAGTTCCAGAAAATCATCTATTTCTGCTTTATTGACTGTGCCAAAGCCTTTGACTGTGTGGATCACAATAAACTGTGGAACATTCTGAAAGAGATGGGAATACCAGACCACCTGACCTGCCTCTAGAGAAACCTGTATGCAGGTCAGGAAGCAATAGTTAGAACTGGACATGGAAAAACTGACTGGTTCCAAATAGGAAAAGGAGCATGTCAAGGATGTATATTGTCACCCTGCTTATTTAACTTACATGCAGATTATATCATGAGGAATGCTGGGCTGGAAGAATCACAAGCTGGAATCAAGATTGCTGGGAGAAATATCAATAACCTCAGATAAGCAGATGACAGCACTCTTATGACAGAAAGTGAAGAGGAACTAAAAAGCCTCTTGATGAAAGTGAATGAGGATAGTGAGAAAGTTGGCTTAAAGCTCAACATTCAGAAAACTAAGATCATGGCCTCTGGTCCCATCACTTCATGGGAAATAGATGGGGAAACAGTGGAAACAGTGTCAGACTTTATTTTTTGGGGCTCCAAAATCACTGCAGATGGTGACTACAGCCATGAAATTAAAAGACGCTTACTCCTTGGAAGGAAAGTTATGACCAACCATAGCATATTAAAAAGTAGAGACATTACTTTGCCAGCAAAGGTCCGTCTAGTCAAGGCTATGGTTTTTCCAGTGGTCATGTATGGATGTGAGAGTTGGACTGTGAAGAAAGTTGAGCGCTGAAGAATTGATGCTTTTGAACTGTGGTGCTGGAGAAGACTCTTGAGAGTCCCTTGGACTGCAAGGAGATCCAACCAGTCCATTCTAAAGGAGATCAGTCCTGGGTGTTCACTGGAAGGACTGATGCTAAAGCTGAAATCCTAATACTTTGGCCACCTCATGTGAAGAGTTAACTCATTGGAAAAGGCTCTGATCCTGGGAGGGATTTGGGGCAGAAGGAGAAGGGGGCGACAGAGGATGAGATGGCTGGATGGCATCACTGACTCAATGGTCATGAATTCGAGTGAACTCCGGGAGTTGGTGATGGACAGGGAGGCCTGGCGTGCTGTTATTCATGGGGTTGCAAAGAGTCAGACATGATTGAGTGACTGAACTGAACTTATGTCTACCACCAGACACATCCACAACTGAATGCCATTTCTGCTTTGGCCTAGTAATTAGTAATTGCCCTCCTCTATTTCCCCAGTAGCATGTTAGATACCTTCTAACCTGGAGGTCTCATATTCCGGTGTCACATTTTTTGCCTTTTCTTACTGACTGTGTAGTTCACTAGGCAAGAATACTGAAATGAGATTCCATTTCCTCCTCCAGTGGGCCATTTTTGTCAGGACTCTTCACCAAGACCCATCAGTCTTGGAGTCCCTACTCATCATGGCTTATAGCTTTATTGAGTTATGCAAGCCCCTTTGCCAAGAAAAGGCTGTGACACATGAAGGGAATATTAGTAATTACTTATTAGCTAATCCTGATAGCTAAAACACAATTGTAGACTCTCAGTATATAAAATATATTAAGAAATTCAGCAGATTTTTAATTTTGATACATAATTTGCCCTTATATCTGATAGAACAGGCCATTTCAAATGTTCTTCTTCAGGAAGTTTTACACATTTCTCTAAATTGAGCCCTCAAATCCTTTTTAGTTTGTGTGGAATTTTATACATTTTCTCAGCCTCTTCACAGAATAGTCAGATCCCCCTAGAACTGTACCCAGTTTGCCTTTGTTTTAGTTATTGTTCCTCTCTTTGACCTCAGTAATCACTGCAAAGTTTCCAAATTCTTAATCTTTTGCTTTAGAGCTTTAGAGCACAAATAAAAAGCTCTTTCCCCTCTAGTAGCCTGTCTGACTTTTCCTTTCATAGAGAAACCTAGGAATTTGCTGTAAATAATTCCCGTTGAGGTTAATTGAAGAACACATTGGGAAAAGTGGTCACAAACTCAAATACCACCTGCCTGATGCTAAAGACTGAAAAGCAAACTTGTAGTTTATTTTAATTGGCACCCTCCTATGAGGGTAGGGGATGAAGTCAGTTAGCAGATTATTATAATTATCAGAAACATGTAAGCATACCACTGTGTTGAATATTTTACTACTTTTCTTTCTCATTCAATAATCTATATCATTCTGTAAGTTTCGTTTCATAGAAAATGTCTGAAATTACAGCCCTTATTAACTAAATATGATGTACCAAAATGGCAATTAAATGTATTTTAATGAAAATCTGGCTGTATTTTTTAACCTTAGAAATGCAAAACTTAATTTATTCATCTATTCCCATAATATGGGTTCTTACTATATATCATATCATATATATATTTATTTTTTTGAGAACATAATTTTTTTCAAATAATTATTTGAAGCATATTTTCCTTGGGACATATTTCCTGGTTTATACTTACCTATTAATTAGAAATACTGAAAGACACCTAATCCTTTTGTGAATAGCTTGTATATTCTGCAGCATGTAGGTGGGAGAACAAACTCAATAAGCTGAACATAGGAGGTGAGACTACATTTACTAGGAAATGTCACTGAAATTACTTTTAAAACTTAATTAACAAAATGAGTAAAATATTGAGATCTAGAGGAAAAGATTATTGAAATTTCTCCCAGCAAACAAACTAATAGCGTTATCTCTTTTTAATTATTAATATTTACATTTACTGTTAAATATATTATCATTGGCTTAATAATATAATTTTAGATTTTTTAAGGTGCTAAATTATCATCACAATCAAACATTTAGTCCAGGATGCTTGGTTGCTTACTGGGATACTTAAAGCATAAAAATTATCATTATATTTAGGAAGGCTCAGAGGACCTCTAAGTCAGAATATAGATGTAATACACATTAGTTGTAGTGGTATACCCACTCCAGTGTTCTTGCCTGGAGAATCCCAGCAACAGCACAAAATATATTTTGTCTTTATCACTGGCCTTGGAATTTCCCTAGTGATAGAAATTTTGTTATTCCAAATGAACCCGTTTAGACCACATACACTGCTGCTGCTGCTGCTAACTCACTTCAGTCGTGTCCGACTCTGTGTGACCCCATAGACGGAAGCCCACCAGGCTCCCCCTTCCCTGGGATTCTCCAGGCAAGAACACTGGAGTGGGTTGCCATTTCCTTCTCCAATGTGTGAAAGTGAAGTCGCTCAGTCGTGTCCGACCCTTAGCGACCCCACGGACTGCAGCCTACCAGTCTCCTCCATCCATGGGATTTTCTAGGCAAGAGTACTGGAGTGCCTTGCCATTGCCTTTTCCGACCACATACACTAAGTTTATGCTAATAATGTAATTTATGGTGGGGTCCCCATATAGTCTAGTAGCGAGGGAAGGGGTTGGAGATTTAGCTTTACAAAACTCTTGAATAAGGATATTTAATGAGTTCTGGGTTGATGAACTGTGGTTTGCTGGAACGGCAGTGTGCCCAGAGAGGACCCATAAGTTCCTGCTTCAGTTCAGTTCAGTTCAGTCGCTCAGTCGTGTCTGACTCTTTGCGACCCCATGAATCACAGCATGCCAGGCCTCCCTGTCCATCACCAACTCCTGGAGTTCACTCAAACTCATGTCCATCGAGTCGGTGATGCCATCCAGCCATCTCATTCTCTGTCGTCCCCTTCTCCTCCCACCCCCAATCCCTCCCAGCATCAGAGTTTTTCCAGTGAGTCAACTCTTCGCATGAGGTGGCCAAAGTATTGGAGTTTCAGCTTTATCATCAGTCCTTCCAATGACCCTCCTGTATTTTGTTCTATTCATATATTCCATCTGGTTGCTCCTAACTTACAAATGTAAGAAATCACTTTTCTGAGTTCTGTGAGTTCCATAGCAACTTATTGAATCTTGAGGGTTGGGGGGGGGGCGTCCTAGGAGCTGTCAATCCACTATTAAGTTCATCAGAAATATGGGTGGCCCAGGATTTATGATTGATATCTGAAATAGGGCCCATCCAGTGGGACAGAGCCCTTAAATGTGGGGTCTTTGCTAACTCTGGAGAAGGCAATGGCAACCCACTCCAGTGTTCTTGCCTGGATAATCCCAGGGACCGTGGAGCCTGTTGGGCTGCCATCTATGGGGTCGCACAGAGTCGGACACGACTGAAGAGATGTAGCAGCAGTGCTAATTCTAGGTGAAAGTGAAAGTCGCTGAGTTCTGTCCGACTCTTTGCGGCAGCATGGACTGTATAGTCCATGGAATTCTCCAGGTCAGAATACTGGAGTGGGTAACCTTTTCCTTCGCCAGGGGATCTTCCCAACCCAGGGATCGAACCAGGGTCTCCTGAATTGCAGGCGGATTCTTTACCAACTGAGTTATGAGGGAAGCCTTAGTCAGAATTTAGGGAAATTGTTGAACACCGAATTTGATCTGTCAAACAGAGAACTGCTTGTTAGTGTTGAAAAACACCCCAGAAGTAGCACCACCACATTGTAACCTGTCTTACAACGTGGACCATACACTATAGTATTTATTCTTCATAATTTCACATTGAGCATTCTAAGAAACTTAATTCAGTTCTTGTGTTTGACTCTATGCGACTATGGACTGCAGCCTGCCAGGATTCTCTATCCATGTGATTCCCCAGGCAAGAATACTGGAATGGCTTGCCATTTTCTTTTCCAGGGGATCTTCCTGACCCAGGGATTTAACCCAGGTCTCTTATATCTACCTGCACTGGCAGGCAGATTCTTTACCACTAGTGCCACCTGGGAAGCCCCATTAGTTAATTGAATTGACAGTTAATTCATTTTTCTTTGGAACCTATTACATTTTGATCTGAAGAATCCATGAATTTCCTTTAAAGTACCTTATTTTTATACAAAATATGGAGTTTCTCATGTTGAAAAATAAATTTACATAACAGTCTTCATTACCAGGATGTATTAGGTTATGCCAACAGAAGAAATAATCAAAGGAAACATGGAAGGCAAAATTCTTGTGGTAGATAACACTACTCTTTGAGTCATAAAACAGTGAGTTCAGTCCTACTATTATACGTACTTATTATGAGTATAGGTATATACCTGCATATGTTCTGAGCAAGGTTTAACTGTCCAACATGTATAGAAGCAAATAATGTGGCATCAGCTTTTAAGAAAAGAGTTTTATTGCAGGGTCCTCTAGTAAGGAGGTAGGAGGCAAGGCTTTCAACTCTGTCTCCTAGATTCAAAGTTAGAGGCAAAATTTAAGGAGTTAAGGGGATTTCACACTTGGAAGCTGATTGGCTAGTCATGAATTAGTACATATAAGCTATTCCTGCTGCTGGAAGCCATGTTTCCTTCATTGAAGCCATGTTTCGCTCATTGAAGGACTTCTACTTCTGAAAGGGCTCTTGTGACCATGTTTCTATTCTTTAAGTTCTGTAGACTGAAGATTCTTGGTTCCAGGGTCATCCTAGAGACACAGGTTTCCATCTTGCACATGTGTAGTGTTATCTCTGAAAAATGACTAAAGGTGCTTAATCAACAAACTGTTTTAAGAAAGCAATACCAGTTTAAGCTGGTCAAGGTTGTATGTGTTGTTTCACTTGTACTTGATTATATGATTTATCTCACTTTCCTTTTATAAACAATGAAAACAGTACCTACTCATTTCAAAGGCTTTCAAAAGAATTAAATGAACTATGGCATTACATAATAACAGATAGTATACTATCAAGCACACAAAATTTTCTGTCAACAAGATTAGTCATTTACTCTGTTTAGCTGCCACTATCTGAGCAGTATCACTGTAGATAAATAACTTGATTCATGATGTTGCTATATTTTATGGATTACTAATGTCCATTACCCATTGACAAACCCAATGTATGACCAAACCATTTGGAAGAAGTTTTTGCGTATTGAGATATGGGGAAGTCATTCTGTCTTATACATGATTTGGTGTGAATTTTATTCTAACTAGAGTAGATTGTCTTATGCCCTGTCAAGTATACATTGTACATCTGCTACAGCCATTAAAAATGCATTGAAAAGTCAAAGTAGAATGACTGTGGTTCAGGTGTCCAAAATGGAGCCAAGGGGCTATTGTGGATGTGGTTTAGGACAAGTTTTTGAGAACTTGAATTTTCTGAATTATATTAAAGCAAGGGCATCACTAGTCATTCTCAAAAGAATATCTGCTAGCTGCCAGCTGCTTGCTTATGGTCTCAAGAGCTCCCCTTGTAACTAGGCAACCATTCTAGACCCCAACCAATCCGTACTTAACAAGCACCCTTACTTTCCATCTCCAATTATAATTCTTTACAAACCACTTAGGTAATTTTGTGGGTTTTGCTTATTATAAGCCCACCCCCCCACACCAATTTATAGTCCAGTGGAACACAATTCAAGTACTTCTGGAATCTGTGTCCCCTGATTTATAGTTCTTGGTCTGGCTTAAATAAAACTCTTTTCTATTCCTGTTATAGAATGTTCATTGATTATTTCCATTGGCAGAATGTCTTTCTTTTAGGTTGACTTCTGTCACCAAATCTATGCCAGATACAGAAGTCACTAGTAACTTGAATAGGGAAATTTTAATATAAATAATGGATAAGCATACGTTTTCTGCAAGAGGTTAGATAGGACATATTTTAGACTGCAGTCTATAAGGTCAGTATTATTTTTAAGCTATTCAACTGCTCAATTTAACTCTGTGCTTATGGAGTAAAAGCAGCCATGGATAACGTGAAATGAATGAGAATAGTTGTATTCCACTATAATTTTATTTCCAAAACAAAAGCAGTCAAGTGATATAAAATAGTATTAACTAGTAAAAGGAGGTTAACTGTAAAAACATGGTAAAGGAGGATCCCAAAGAATATAAGAAAAGCAAATCTAGGAGACTATACTACTTTTGAGGATAAAGGTGAGAACTCAAGGAAGAAATAAATTTGGAAGGACCTCAACCTCTTTATCTCACCCAGGAGGCTGACTTTCAAGCTTCATTGGAGATGGTATGGCCTATCCACTGCATGGCAGAGGGATTTTCTAGAGTACAGATGATCTGGAACTGAAGCATTGAGAATTCTCTTCTAGGGTGTAGGGAAGTTTACTACAGTTCCTAGAAGCCAGAGCTTAATCCAAATGCAATGAGATTAAGATTTCATGCTACAGGCAGAGCTATAAAAAAAATAAACAATAAGTAATAGCTTCAAAATTCTAAGGAAAATAGTTGCCAATTTAAGATAAAATGTCAGAATTTATGTAAAATATATATATATATATATACTATCTTTTTCAAAAAGAACAGCTAAAGGCAATACTTTATTCAACAAGCCATAGACAATGACTAAATTGAAGAAAATTGAGAAACCATGGGAAGTAGCATTAAAGAATGACTCTGGGATAGAAAGCAGAAGCCAGAATCAAAGACAATTAGACACTAGATAGGAAAAAAGAAAGTGAAAATGTTAGTCATTCAGTTGTGTCTGACACTTTGAAACATGGACTGTAGCCTGCCAGGCTCTTCTATCCATGGAATTCTCCAGGCAAGAATACTGGAGTGGGTTGCCATTCCCTTCTCCAGGGGATCTTCCTGACCCAGGGATTGAACCCAGGTCTCCTGAATTACAGGCAGATTCTTTACTGTTTGAGCCACAAGGGAATACAGAGTTTGCCACAGAATCTTGACTGGATAGAAATTTGGGTCTTTGTCATGCATAGTAGTGCAAAATTACAGTCATCCCAGTAATAACTATCCTGTTCTCAAATATTAATCCACCATCTACAACACTGGCAAGATGATTCCTGAAGGGATAAATTACATAACAATGAAATCTGTAATATGATAGGATGTAATATCTGGAAAGGTGTTCTGAGCAGAAACATATTGAGAGAATCTACATAGTCTGGGGACAGACAAATTAGTCAAGAGTAGAGTTTTGCAAACTCCTGCCCAAATTCAGGAGCCTGTTTTTGCAAATAAAGTTTTATTGACATGTAGCTGCATCTATTTATTTGCCCATTGTCTATGGCTGCTTCTGTTGGTGTCAGAGTTGAGGTCACATAGATAACAATGCTTAAAACATATACTCTCTGGCCCTTTACAAGCAAACTTATCTGACCTCTGAAAAAGAATGTGATCAAATGAAGGACTGATGACTAGTGTAGGAAGAGAAACTGCCTGCTATAAGATTTGTACTTGTGAAAACTTGAGGTATTCAAACTGGAGAAAGCATAACTCTTGAAAGAAGCATTAAAAATATGAAATCTAAGATGAAAAGTTGTGATTCAATTTCCTGAACCTCTACACTCTGAAATTATGGTTAGAGGAAGATCTAATCAGGAGAGTGGTCATAGCCAGAGATTATGGTCATTACTGAACTTTGGAATGTGGGTTGAATCAATATTTCTCCTCCCAGTACTTAGGTCAACACTGTGGAAAATTTGCTAATTAATTAATGATGAATAATTATATTTTTACCATATTAAGGATTTTTTCATTTATTCATTCCCATAGGATAAATCTCAGTTTTAAGTGATAGTTGGAGAAACTTTACATATTTTGGTTCCTGTCTTTGGTTCCAATTCCTATCTACCATTGCCCTTTTGTCCTCACAAAACAGAGCTTCATCTTATCACTTTTACATTTTAATTTTCTATTTAAATGCCTCTTCCTGATGAGAACTTTCTCTGACCCTTATGTTGAATTAGTTCCCCAATCCTACTATATTTCCACATCATAAATATTCCTCTCTTAGCACACAAAATTATACCCATATCTGTATTCTCCTTGTGGTCAGAAAAGCTTTAGGCTTTAGGATAACAGACCATGTTTGTCTTGTTCAAAGCTCTGTGCACTGAGTTTGGCTTTTGTATATAATATATGTTTGAAAAATAAGCAATAAATTTATGAAAAAATATTGTGAATGCCATCACCATCATCATCCTTATTGCCAGTATAAAATATGACATTACATGAATTGTATTTGCACTATGGTCTTATTTACAATAAAATATTTGAGAAAACTGATTAGAGGAAAATTGTATTTGCATTACGGGCTTTATAAAATGACCTGTATGAAAACCCAAACTTAATTTTTTTAAGTCAACATTTTTATGATTAGACAAAATAACCATACAAAGTGCTCACGAAAGCACCTAGCCTGTTTTATGCTCCTCAAAAGCTGCTAGTCACTGTTAGCCCAAATCCCTCTCATCCTTTTTCATTTGCCTCCTATGGAGAAGAGAAGAAAAATTAAGATACTCACTCTGGGGAATTCAGTCCACTATGCAGACATAATGATAAATTTTCAGTTTGGATAGATTATTTAACTTTGACAGGGGAACTGCTTACAAAGAATATTCATCACGGGGGTTAAAATTGGTTGCACATGGAAATTTGAAGAATATACATGGGCAATCTTGGTGTTCTTCATAAATTCTCAGCACAATTAAATTTCTTTTTAATAATTTAATACTCTATTGAAAGATTCTGTGATGAGTTAGAAAGTGGGAATTGTTCGAGAGTGGTGATGACATTTTGCATTTGTCTTTTAGCAGGTGCAAATATCTCACAATCATATCTTTAGCCTTTACCATGGCCTTGAGGTTTAGTGCCCTTTTCAGAGATTTTTTTCTTTTTTTTTGGTAGATATTACTCTACCTTGGGATACGATAAAGCGTCTGCCTGCAATGCGGGAGACCCGGGTTCGATCCCCAGGTCGGGAAGATCCCCTGGAGCAGGAAATGGCAACCCACTCCAGTACTCTTGCCTTGAAAATTCCATGGACAGAGGAACCTTGTAGGCTACAGTCCATGGGGTCGCAAAGAGTCAGACATGACTGAGTGACTTCACTTTCACTCTACCCTTCAAGGAAAAGTAAAGACAAAAGATCAGATTGAAAGTTGAGTGGCAAAATTTTATAGCCAAATATATTTTACACAGAGACCAGCATTGGAGGGTGAAGTTGAGGGAAGAGAAAAGTGAGGTTTCTAATGACAAATATTGCAGACTCCGTTCCATACCACCAGAGAAAAGGCTTACTGCTGATCTGTTGGTTCAGTTCAATTCAGTTCAGTCGCTCAGTCGTGTCTGACTCTTTGCGACCCCATGAATCGCAGCACACCAGGCCTCCCTGTCCATCACCAACCCCCGGAGTTCGCTCAAACTCATGTCCATCAAGTCGGTGATGCCATCCAGCCATCTCATTCTCTGTCGTCCCCTTCTCTTCCTGCCGCCAATCCCTCCCAGCATTAGAGTCTTTTCCAGTGAGTCAACTCATCGCATGAGGTGGCCAAAGTATTGGAGTTTCAGCTTTAGCATCAGTCCTTCCAGTGAACATCCAGGATTGATCTTCTTTAGAATGGACTGGTTGGGTCTCCTTGCAGTCCAAGGGACTCTCAAGACTCTTCTCCAGCACCACAGTTCAAAAGCGTCTGTTGGTTAGGTAAGCACTTAACTGACTGGGGGAGGTCAGCTACATTTGTGAACTGTCTGTCTTTGAATTACAGTGTATCCAGCTGCCTTTGTTGCCTTTTGAGATACCCAAGTCAAGATCTTAATGTCAGGCAAGTCTCTCCCCATATTGGCAGGCTCATGGGCCAGATCAAGGTGTGTCATTACTATAAAAATATAGTAAAATAAATATTAGGCAATTTTAATGCAAATATTTTCCAATGGTAAATGTGGTAAAGATGCTTATGATTGCTCATAACAAGGTTCATTATAAGAAACGGTAGCTTTTCTCTAGTCAGGCATAGTCAATCTTATTTAACCAATAATAGCCAACCAATCTGGACTTCCCCTGTGGCTCACTGGTAAAGAATATGCTTGCCAAAACAAGAGACACAGGTTGGATCATTGGGTCAGGAAGATCCCCTGGAGATGGAAATGCAACCCACTCCAGTATTCTTGCCTGGGAAATTCCACGGAGAGAGGAGCCTGGAGGACTATGGTCCATGAAGTCACAAAGTGTTGAACACAACTTAGCAGCAAAAAAACAACAAGTCCACCAATCAATTGATAGAAATAAAAATTATCAACTATATTCCACAATAAAACTTCATAAATAGTTAAAATATTTATAGTCATATGTCAACATAATAATGATAGTGAACCAAGTCCTTTTTGTGTGTACATATCTTTGGGGATAAATAACATTTAGAAACTATACTGACTACACAATCAGTACACAATTTATTGTGTACTTTGTAAGTTATGAGAGAAAGAAAGAATTCTTTTGATATCTGTTGTGATCTTTCAACCTTTTTATTTGTTTCTTGATTGTTTTCTTATAACTAGTTTGTGTGAAAATATCATTCAGTTCAGTTCAGTTCAGTTCAGTCGCTCAGTCGTGTCCGACTCTCCGCGACCCCATGAATCACAGCACGCCAGTGCTCCCTGTCCATCACCAACTCCCAGAGTTCACTCAAACTCATGTCCACAGAGTCGGTGATGCCATCCAGCCATCTCATTCTCCGTCGTCCCCTTCTCCTCCCGCCTCCAACCTTTCCCAGCATCAGAGTCTTTTCCAGTGAGTCAACTCATCGCATGAGGTGGCCAAAGTATTGCATTAGTGTTCCCATAATGCATGAGACGACTTGGTTTTTGCAACCTTCCTTCCTCCTGGGAAGGCTCTCAGCCATTTTTTTTTTTTTTTTCATTGTCTCTTCTAGTTTCCCAAGTCTCTATTTAATCACAGAATATTTTAGTATAGGAATAGAAAAGTGAGTCTGCCAAAATTTCAACTGAAAAAAATGTATGGGAATACCTAGGAAAAAAAGATATAATTTCTAATATCCCTAATTTGTCTTTTACTCTTTACCAATTTCATCGCTGATTGACTACTTTGAGGGAGAGTATACTGTTCTCAACTTTGTACATTTCCATTCTTCCTACAAAGGTTAGTTGTATGTAAATGAATTTATTGGCAGTAGGTTAACACAAAATTTAATACCATGTTTATATACTGTTGAAGTGCTGTTTTTAAATGTAAGAGAAAATAGGGGAAGGATCCTTCTCTTTAAGGAGCAAGTGAAGAAATATTAGAATAAGTGGATCATAGAAAAAGGAAGGGATTCTATAAAAACATCTACTTCTGCTTCACTGATTACACTAAAGCATTTGACTGTGTGGAGTGCAAAACTTGTGGAAAATTCTTAAAGAAATGGGAATATCAGACCACCTTACCTGCCTCCTGAGAAACCTGTATGCAGAGCAGGTCAAGAAACAACAGATAGAACCAGACATGAACAATGGACTGGTTCAAAATTGCAAAAGGAGTACATCAAGGCTGTATATTTTGTCACCCTGCTTATTTAACTTATATGCAGAGCACTTCATGCAAAATGCCAAGCTGGATGAAGCACAAGCTGGAATCAAGATTGCTGGGGAAAATATCAACAATCTCAGATATGCATTGACATCACCCTAATGGTAGAAAGCAAAGAGGAACTAAAGAGCCTTTTGATGAAGGTAAAAGAGAAACATAAAAAAACTGCCTTAAAACTCGTTCCCATCACTTCATGGTGCATAGAGGTGGGAAGGGAATGGAAACAGTGACAGACTTCTTGGGCTCCAAAGTCACTGCAGATGGTGACTACAGCCATGAAATTCAAAGATGCTTGCTCTTTGGAAGAAAGCTATGACAAACCTAAACACATATTAAAAAGCAGAGACATCACTTTGCCAACAAAGGTCCGTATAGTCAAAGCTTGGTTTTCTCAGTAGTCCTGTATGGATGTGAGAGTTGGACCATTGAGAAGGCTGAGCACCAAAGAATTGATGCTTTCACATTTTGCTCCTGGAGAAGACTTTTTAAAGTCCCTTGGACACCAAGGATATCAAACCAGTCAATCCTAAAAGAAATCAACCCTGACTATTCATTGGAAGGACTGATGCTGAAGCTGAAGCTCCAATACTTCAGCCACCTGAGGTGAAGAACTGACTCATTTGAAAAGACCCTGATACTAGGAAAGATTGTGGGCATGAGAATAAGGGGGTAACAGAGGATGAGATGGTTGGATGGCATCACTAACTCAATGGACATGAGTTTGAGCAAATTCCGGGAGATAGTGAAGGACAGGGAAGCCTGGCATGCTGCAGTCTATGGGATTGCAGAGAGTCAGACAGGACTGAGCTATTAAGCAACAGTAAAGCTAAGCCTCATGCGAAGAGTTGACTCACTGGAAAAGACTCTGATGCTGGGAAGGATTGGGAGTGGGAGGAGAAGGGGACGACAGAGAATGAGATGGCTGGATGGCATCACCAGCTTGATGGACATGAGTTTGAGTGAACTCCGGGAGTTGGTGATGGACAGGGAGGCCTGGTGTGCTGTGATTCATGGGGTCGCAAAGAGTCAGACACAACTGAGCGACTGAACTGAACTGAACTGAACTGAAAGCTAAGCCAAAGTAGCTGACAAATTTCTTAAAGAGTCCCTAGGAGCATTTTTGTTTTCTGGTCTTGGAGAAATAAATTGCTTGTATTTTTTATTTTGGCCTCAGTCTCTCTTTTTTCAGCAAAACCTCCATTCTGGATAACATCTCAAAGAGCACTGAGCAGTGAGACCAAATAATGAGAATTCCCAGTTCACCATTGTTATTTTTGGCAAGGACTTATCTTCAATCAAAGTCAATATTAGTGTCAGGAGAACATAGAAATGTTCTTTTCTAAGGTATGTAGTCATGTATGACAAAGGGAAGGACCCCAAGTTAGACATTGTCTCTGGGACAATTTTAATGAATCACTCCACTGATGAATACCACATTATGAAGACAAAGCAAATTCCTGTAAGGAAACTGGAGTCAATATTGATCTCTTCCTGACTGTACTCAATGTCACACCATGCTGACATTTGAAAGGATTGTACAGCATAGTTTTGAATGACAGAGGCAACCCAGCCATGTCAGGGAATGCCCTGCATGAATTGGAGGTTTTTCATACCACATTCTCTGTTAATATTTGATTTCAGGCAATAGTAAGCTGGCCATTAGTTAGGTTTATGAAAAGCTGACTGCACAGTAGTCTTGAGAGCTTGCCTTAACTTATCACTTGTATTGTCACAATTCTTCTGCCATTGACTGCTTTATAAGCCTGAACTATGTTTTAAACTCTTCTGATTTTAGACTTATGGTCTAAGAACTAAGCCTAATGAACTCTTGCAGCAAGCACAATTTCCATTTACTGTTTGGAATGCACACTGAATCATTCAGGGATTCTGCCTTCTAAACAAAAGAGAAAATAGAGATTGTAAATAGGGAAATGGAAAAGGAAACTGCGGAAGGCAGTGAAGATAAGTATGATTCTCAGAAATTGTTTGCCTGAGGCATAATGGGAATGAATGGAGATTTTCAAGTATTAATAAGTGCCTTATCTGTGTTTTTAAGAACAAAGGATTTTGAAAATCTCTTAACTGAGTTAAGAGGCCACATTTGTAAAAAAAATGTGTGGAAAACTCCACTGGCTTTAAATATGTGAGATACTCTCTTGTGTAATAGAGTAGTCTAATTAAAATAGAAAAGCCTTAGAGAGAGAATTGAGCAGAAAGGAAATGGAAAGGAAGTTTAACAGAAAATAAAGACCTTCTTAATCTTCTGTGAAAAGACAATGGAGAGTCTATTTGTTCAAGGGCAGAACTTGATGTGAGCCAAAAGTAGGTAGGTTGTCTGGAATGGAGACAGAACTTCACTTGTACTGGCAAGATGTTTCAGCAACATGTTTACTGTGATCTGCCTTGATCGTTTATAGAAGTGAAGGAAAGCAAAAAGTATTAGTGAGTTTGGCTTCCTTCTTACAAGACATGGACAATTTCCAGTCTTAAATTTTGTAGGAAGTTCACAGGAGTGGAATATTGAAGATATGAAACATTAGAAGGTAGAATGATCCTTGTTACCACATAAACTTCAGATGCTTAGATATCATATGCACTTAAAATTATGTTTAAATCTTGCAAAAGGACAATGAAGCTGAAAACAGAATAGGGGAACGATAGTCACATGAAAAAATAAAAACAGTGCAGGAAATGCACAAAGGAAGAAATGAAAGGGAAAGCAGTGAGGACATAAACCAGGCATAAGTCCTAGTTTGCCTAAGTCACCCAGGCCTCTTCAGCCTTCATTCCAGAAAGGAACACCTGTACCTATCTCTGGCACATGCTTTGTGTGTCCTGGGTACTTAGTGAATATTTGTCAATGATGCTATTATTTATCTGTCCATCACCCTTCAGACATATTTCACTTCCCAGCATCTCTCTCACATCCAAGAAAATCATTATGTTTACAATTTGATATTATAAAATGATTGATCCAAAACACTTTACCAATTAAAACACAATTTCATGCAGGAAAAGGACATAAAAGAAGGAGTTTCTGAGGTAAAACTGCTCTCAAATTACCTACACTTCTTCCTGGATTGTCAATGGTGAGAATCTGACTGAATATCAATCGAACTTTTGCTTTTTCCAGCAGAGAGACTAGCATAATTTCTAAAATACTTTTATAATCTGTCATAACCCAGCACTTAACTCTTTTGAGCCATATAAAACACCTGCTAATACACAATCTCAAATAAATGTTATTTTTAGAACTGTGAAATAACTATTTTTGCAAGGTTTGCAAGCAGATTATTTTGGTGTTCAGCCACACAGAGTGATAGTTACCATTTATAATTAATGCTATATTTAAGGCCTTTAAACATAGAAGAAAAAATGTATCAACATATTCTCTGTTATACTCATCTTCATCAAAAATTCATATAATATTTTCTTCATAGTGTTTTCTGTTTCTTAGCCTAGTAGCTTGAAATCACTTGGTCTGCTTGTAGATATTTAAGAATTAAAAAGACCTATTTAAAATAAAGTTATGTCTTCACTTCCAACTTCTTTGTGACTAGAGATAAATTTGGGATACAACTAAAGATGGATTCTTAACACTGGCATTGTATGTTTATGTAAGTTTGGGATAATTTTTTAAATGATTTTAGCTAAATAAGTGACAGAATTTTTTACAAACTTCTATTAATTTATGAATCATGAAAATAACTCTTTAGCTGGGTGCATAAAGATGGTTTTTGTCTTTACAATTCCAATGGAAAAATCCAAATAAGTTCAGTCTGAGGAATTTGCTGTATGTGTTGGAGAAGACTCCTGAGAGTTCCTTGTACTGCAAGGAGCTCCAACCAGTCCATTCTAATTAGGAGATCAATCCTGGGTGTTCATTGGAAAGACTGATGCTAAAGCTGAAACTGCAATACTTTGGCCACCTCGTGCGACGAGTTAACTCACTAGAAAAGACTCTGATGCTGGGAAAGGTTGGGGGCGGGAGGAGAAGGGGACGACAGAGAATGAGATGGCTGGATGACATCACTGACTCGATGGAGGTGAGTTTGAGTGAACTCCGGGAGTTGGTGATGGACAGGGAGACCTGGCGTGCTGTAATTCATGGGGTCGCAAAGAGTCAGACATGGCTGAGCGACTGAACTGAACTGAACTGAACTGAATGACATAGATGTAACATTTACTGGAAGATCCCCTGGAGGAGGACATGGCAACCCACCTCAGTATTCTTGCCTGGAGAATACCGTGGACAGAGGAGCATGGCAAGCTACAGTCCGTGGGTCACAAAGACACAGATAGGACTGAAGTGGCTTTGCATGCAACCAAAGACTACTAGTCCATGATTCATCCTTCTTTGGTTCCTTTTATAATGCCTATGAAGACACAGAGAAAAACGTAGGGGAAAAGCATACCACAAATCAGTAGGAAAAAATAACAGAAAGAAAACAAAGAAATAAAAAAGTATAATAAAATAAGAATACAGTTCAGTTTAGTTCAGTCACTCAGTCGTGTCCGATTCTTTGCGACCCCATGGACTGCAGCGTGCGAGGCTTACTTGTCCATCACCAACTCTTGGAGTTTACCCAAACTTATGCCCATTGAGTTGGTGATGCCATCGAACCATCTCATCCTCAGTCGTACCCTTCTCCTTTGGCCTTCAATCTTTCCCAGCATCAGGGTAATTTCCAATGAATCAGCTCTTCGCATCAGGTGGCCAAAGTATTGGAGTTTGAGCTTCAATATCAGTCTTTCCAATGAACACTCAGGACTGATCTCCTTTAGGATGGGCTGGTTTGATCTTGCAGTCCAAGGAACTCTCAAGAGTCTTCTCCAACACCATAGTTCAAAAGCATCAATTCTTCAGCGCTCAGCTTTCTTTATAGTCCAACTCTCACATCCATATATGACTACTGGAAAAACCATAGCCTTGACTATACAAACCTTTGTTGGCAATGTCCCTGCTTTTTAATATGCTGTCTAGCTTGGTTATAACTTTCCTTCCAAGGAGTAAGCGTCTTTTAATTTCATGACTACAGCCACCATCTGCAGTGATTTTGAGCCCCCCAAAATAAAGGCAGACACTGTTTCCACTGTTTCTCCATCTATTTTCTATGAAGTGATGGGACCACATACCATGATCTTAGATTTCTGAATGATGAGCTTTAAGAAAACTTCTTCACTCTCCTCTTTCACTTTCATGAAGAGGCTCTTTAGTTCTTCTTCACTTTCTGCCATCAGGGTGTTGTCATCTGCATATCTGAGGTTATTGATATTTCTCCCAGCAATCTTGATTCCAGCTTGTGCTTCCTTCCTCCAGCCAAGCATTCCTCATGATGTACTCTGCATATAAGTCAAATAAGCAGGGTGACAATATACAGCCTTTTCGTACTCCTTTTCCTGTATGGAACCAGTCTGTTGTTCCATGTCCAGTTCTAACTTTTGCTTCCTGACTTGCACACAGATTTCTCAAGAGGCAGGTCAGGTGGTCTGGTATTTCCATCTCTTTCAGAATTTTCCACAGTTTACTGTGATCCACACAGTCAAAGGCTTTGGCAGTCAATACAGCAGAAATAGATGTTTTCTTGGAACTCTCTTGCGTTTTTGATGATCCAGCAGATGTTGATAATTTGATCTCTCATTCCTCTGCCTTTTCTAAAACCAGCTTGAACATCCCGAAGTTCACGGTTCATGGATTGCTGAAGCCTGGCTTGGAGAATTTCGAGCATTACTTTGCTATCATGCGAGATGAGTGAATAGTGTGGTAGTTTGAGCATTCTTTGGCATTGCCTTTCTTTGGGCTTCCCTGATAGCTCAGAAGATAAAGCATCTGCCTCCAATGTGGAAGACCTGGGTTTGATCCCTGAGTAGGGAAGATCCCCTGGAGAAGGAAATGGCAACCTACTCCAGTATTCTTGCCTGGAAAATTCCATGAATGGAGGACCCTTGTAAGCTACAGTCCATGGGTTGGACAGGACTGAGCAACCTCACTTGTTCTTTGGGATTGAATGAAAACTGACCTTTTCCAGTCCAGTGGCCACTGCTGAGTTTTCCAAATTTGCTGATATATTGAGTGCAGCACTTTCACAGCATCATCTTTTAGGATTTGAAATAGCTCAGCTGGAATTCCAACACCTCCACTAGCTTTGTTCATAGTGATGCTTCCTAAGGCCCACTTGACTTCACATTCCAAGATGTCTGGCTTTAGGTGACTGATCACACCATCGTGATTCTCTGGGTTGTGAAGATCTTTTTTGTACAGTTTGTGAGTCTTCATTCCACATAAAATAAATGGAGCTGAATTGAGACAGATCATAGTGAATATCCATTGTCTTTAAAAATAGAAAGTTGCTATTTTCTAAGTAGCCATGTCATATTCTCATTCCTTGTAAACAGTCTCACATCTCAATTATATTTTACATATTTATCTACATCTACAGTAAATTAAGAAAATATTCACTCATTGAGCAAGTATGCATGGGTGGGGTGGGGGTGGTGGTGATCAGGAGCAAAATATGGTAACAGAAGGTAAGATTCCTTGTGGTGTAAGTGGGGTAGGGTTATTAAAAATGGAGCTAGATAAAACCAATTCTACTGTATTTCAGCTAGGAATGCTATCAAATCAAAAGAACAAAAACATAATTTCTTTGAACTTTAGAAGTTGTTTGTATTTGTTAAAAATAAAAGACATTAATAAATGGTTACTTGCCTTGGCTACTCAACAGTGACCTCAAGGGCCAAGATTTTGCCCCACCACTGCTTCTTTTTTTCTTCCACCATTCTATACATTTTGACTTATTTAGTATCCTTCTGACCCAAATATCACATTTAAGGAAGAATGCAAAGGGGAATGACAAAAGAGTCTTTGATAAGAAAAGAATAAGCTTTACTTCAATGTACCTCTCATAGACAAGATTTATATAGCATTGCCTTGCCCTTCCTAGATGCAAGGGAAGCTGGGATTTGAGATATTGTTCATTGTTTTTTAATTTTTTTTTTTTTTAACTTCCAACTGTGGTGCTGGAGAAGACTCTTGAGAGTCCCTTGGACTGCAAGAAGATCCAACCAGTCCATTCTAAAGGAGATCAATCCTGGGTGTTCATTGGAAGGACTGATGCTAAAGCTGAAACTCCAATACTTTGGCCACCTCATGGGATGAGTTGACTCACTGGAAAAGACTCTGATGCTGGGAAGGATTGGGGGCTGGAGGAGAAGGGGACAGCGGAGAATGAGATGGCTGGATGGCATCACCAACTCGATGGACATGAGTTTGAGTGAACTCCGGGAGTTAGTGATAGACAGGGAGGCCTGGTGTGCTGTGATTCATGGGGTCGCAAAGAGTCGGACACGACTGGACGACTGAAATGAACTGAACTGAACTGAAGTTGGGAAATGGAAGTGGAGACATGTAAATATTCATTCTACCCTGACTGCCGTAGAATATTCTTATTGTTGTTTTTAGTTGCTAAGATGTGTTCCTCTCTTTGTGACCCCCTGGACTGCAGCACTCTAGGCTCCTCTGATCACCATGATCACCCAGGATTTGATCAGATTCATGTTCACTGAGTCAGTGATGCCATCTAACCATCTCATACTCTGACCACTCCCTTCTCTTGCTTTCAAGAGGTAATTTGAACATTCTTTGGCATTGCTCTTCTTTGGAATTGAAATGAAAACTGACCTTTTCCCATCCTGTGGCCACTGCTGAGTTTTCCAAATTTGCTGGCACATTGAGTGCAGCACTTTCATAGCATTATCTTTTAGGATTTGAAATAGCTTAACTGGAATTCCATCAGTTTGTAGTGATGCTTTCTAAGGCCCACTTGACTTCACGCTCCAGGATGTCTGGCTCTAGTTGAGTGACCATACCATCATAGTTATCTGGGTCATTAAGACCTTTTTGTACAGTTCTTCTTTGTATTCTTGCCACCTCTTCTTAATATCTTCTGCTTCTGTTATGTCTTTAACATTTCTGTCTTTTATTGTGCCCATCCTTACATGAAATATTTCCTTGATATCTCCAATTTTCTTGTAAAGATTTCTAGTCTTTCCCATTCTATTGTTTTCCTTAATTTATTTGCATTGTTCACTTAAGAAGGATTTTTCATCTCTCCTTTCTATTCTCTGTAACACTGCATTCAGTTGGGTGTATCTTTTCCCTTTTCCTTTGTCTTTTGCTTCACTTCTTTTCTCAGCTTTTTGTAAATCCTCCTTGGAAAACCGCTTTTTTTTTTTTTTTTTTCCTGTTTGGAATGGTTTTGGTCCCCACCTGCTATACAATGTTACAAATCTCTGTCCATAGTTATTCATGCATTCTGTCTACAAGATTTCATCCCTTGAATCTGTTTGTCACCTCCACTGTGTCATCATAAAGGATTTCATTTAAGTCATACATGAATGGCCTAATGGTTTCCTTTCTTGCTTCAATTTAAGCTTGAATTTTGCAATAAGGAACTCTGAGTTACAGACAGCTCTAGGTCTTATTTTCACTGACTGTATAGAGTTTCTCCATCTTCAGCTGCAAAGAATATATAATAAACCTGATTTCAGTATTGACTACTTGGTGACGTCCATGTGTAGAGTCTTCTTTTGGAAGAGGGTGTTTGCTCTCACCAGCATGTTCTTTTGACTAAACTCTGTTAGCGTTGGCCCTTCTTCATTTTGTTTCACAAGGCCAAACTTGCCTGTTACTCCAGGAATTCTTGAGTCCCAACCTTTTCATTCCAACCCCTATGATGAAAAGGGCATTTTTTTTTTTTTTTTGGTACTAGCTTTAGTAGGTCTTATAAGTCCTCATAGAACTGTTAACTTTATCTTCTTCAGCGTCAGTGTGTGGGGCGTAGACTTGAATTACTGTGATATTGAATGGTTTACTTTGGAAATGAACTGAGATTTTTGGAACTGTTGTTTTTGCGATTGCACCCAAGTACTGAATTTTGGACTCTTTTGTTGACTATGAGGGTTACTTCATTTCTTCTAAGGGATTTTTACCCATAGTAGTTGATACAACGGTCATCTGAATTAAATTCACCCATTCCCATCCATTTTAGTTCCCTGATCCTTAAAGTGTTGATGTTCACTCTTGCCACTGTCTGCTTGATCACGTCCAATTTACCTTGATTCACAAACCCGACATTCCAGATTCATATGCAATATTGTTTTTCATAGCATCAGACTTAACTTTCATTACTAGACACATCCACAACTCAACTTTATTTCCAGTTTAGCCCAGCCTCTTCATTCTTTCTGGAGCTATTTCTCTGCTCTTCCTCTGCAGTACATTGGACACTTTCCCATCTGGGTGGCTCATCTTTCGGTGTCATATCTTTTTGCCTTTTCATGCTGTTCATGGGGTTCTCAAAACAAGAATAGTGGCGTGGTTAGCCATTCCCTCTTCCAAAACGTGGACCATGTTTTGTCAGAACTCTCGACTGTGACCCATCCACCTTGGGTGGCCCTGCATGGCATGGATCATAGCTTCATTGAGTTACACAGTCTATGCAATCCCCTTTGCCATGACAGGACTGTGATCCATGAAGGGGGTAGAATACTCTAGTGATTACCTAACATCTATATATGCACTTTAAAACACACTAGTGTATGTTCCACATAATCACTTTCTGTATCCAGTTAGAAGTCTATATTTGTGTTTCCTCTCTATGAGATCCAGATGTGGCACTTCAACTTCCATTGACCTATAGATAAGCTGAAAGGTAGTTTATTTGCTTCCAAAATATCCTACAATGATAGAGAAAAAAGGGGTTAACTGTAAAAAAAAAAAAATCTGGAAAATGAAAAAAAAAAGTACAGTAAATAGCTGACCAATAGCTCATGTAAAATCCATGGATCAAAATAGGGTGACTTCTTTGTTTTTTGTTTGTTTGCTTGTATGTTTTTTAAACAGATAATGATGGGTCTTGTTTGGCTAAACTCTAGTTGTTAGTTCTGTCTTTGAATATATATGTATTTTTAGTCTGAGAACTTTCATTGCTGTTAATTTAGGTGGATTATTTAAAGAATTTTTTTTTTTTTTTACTTTTTATCGTGAAACATATCACACATACAAAAAACAATGCATTGATTTATATGTTGTTTTAAATATTTTAATAAGATAATAAAACAACCAGGGAAAGTCTCTGGTGGCTCAGACAGTAAAGAATCTTCCTGCAATGCAGAAGACCTGGGTTTGATCTCTGGATCAGAAAGATTCCGTACAGAAGGGAATGGCTATCCACTTCAGTATTCTTGCCTGGAGAGTTCCATGGATAGAGGAACCTGGGGGGCTACAGTCCATGAGGTCACAAAGAGTCGGACTCTTAAGTCCCTTGGACAACAAGGAAATTAAACCAGTCAATCCTAGAGGCATTCAACAATGAATATTCATTGAAAGTGTTAGGGGAAGCACACTGACTGAAACCACCCACCCTGGCCAGGCACCATAGTAACCATTTGCATGAGTTATTTTATGACAGGAGGTCCTACTAAGGAACATGGAACTAATAAGCCACCACCAACCAACCGGAAGAGTTCGGGAAAGGTCAAAAGGAGACACCACATGACCAACCATTTCCCAGAATCCTTCTCTCTGGCATCCGTCTTGGCTGAACAAGGCATGCACTACCAGGAAGGACTCTGAGTCAGTATGATCGGCTAAAGACAACCTGAAAACTAATCCCATCACCATAAAACCTGAGACTGCAAGCCATGTGGCATAGCTGTTCTCTTGGGTTCCCTTACCCTACTGCTCTCCACCTGGGTTCCCTTTCCTAATAAAATCTCTGGCTTTGTCAGCACGTGTATCTCCTCAGCGGAGAAGGCAATGGCAAGCCACTCCAGTGTTCTTGCCTGGAGAGTCCCAGGGACGGGGGAGCCTGGTGGACTTCCATCTATGGGGTCACACAGAGTCAGACACGACTGAAGTGACTTAGCAACAGCAGCAGCAGCATCTCCTCAGACAATTCATTTCCTAGTGTTAGACAAGAGCCCGGTTTCAGGCCCTGGAACGGGTCCCCCTTCCCACAACACGAGGACTATAAGCCGAAGCTCCAATACATTGGTCCCCTAATGCAAAGAGCCAACTCATTGGTAAAGACCCAAATACTGGGAAAGATTTTGAGCAGGAGGAGAAGGGAAAGACAGGATGAAATGGTTGAATGGCATCACCGACTCAATGGACATGAATTTGAGCAAACTCTGAGAGGTAGCGACAGGGAAGCCTGGTCTGCTGCAGTCCATAGGGTTGCAGAGACTCGGACATGAGTTAGTGCTGAACAACGACGATAAAATAAACACATATATCCATTATCAAGCTCAATATAAAGACTAATACTGCTAACTTTAAAGCCCCCATGAGCTAACCAGAGGAAACTTCCTTTTCCTTCTGAAACATAATCTATTATAAAGTTGCCGTTAATTTCCCCTTTGCCTTTTATGTTTCTGTTGTTTCAAAAGCTTTTCCTTATGCCTTTATATAAATGGGACCAAAGGACACATATTTGTGATTAACTATTTTTTACTCAACATTATTTTAAATTTATCTGTATTGGTGACCTTAGCTATAATTTTTCTCTGATATAAATTCTGCAATATTTTTATCACTTCATTATAAAGTTTTTTTTTTTTTTCTTTCCAGCTTATTTTACTATGAGTAATGCTGGCGTGCTGTGATTCATGGAGTCGCGGAGAGTCGGACACGACTGAGCGACTGAACTGAACTGAACTGAATGCTTCTATAAACATACTCATGCATGATCTTCATACAAATGTGTAAAAATGTTCTATTTATCAGGAATGAAGTTGTTGCATCTTTGATAAGATCATCTCTGTGTTTACTATTTCTGAAATTCATTAAAAAAATTGTGTACCACACATGCAATATCTGTAAATTATAATTTCTCCATTCTCATAAACACAATCTTGTGAAATATGCTTTTAGTTTGTATTCTTATGATAACCAATAAGGATGACCATCTTCTTAAATATTTTTGGACTTTCATGTGTTCTCTTGTTTTTGTATATTCTTGTATTTTGTCCTTTTTAAATTTTGATTACTGCCTTTTTTTGTGTGTGTATGATCTTTGTCTATACTCTAGATAGTTTTTTTTTTTTTTTTTTCATTTTTGTTACAAATGTCTTCTCCCAGTTTTGAGGTCAACTTTTTGTTTATTTTCCCTTTGATTTAATACTTTTAGAGTTTTAAAACATACATAATATGAACAGAAGTTCTGAATGTTTTACTATAAAATTTGTTCCTTTAAAATTGCTCCTTATGTCCATATTTGTGAAATTATTCCCCAACCAGATGTCAGAAAAAATTCTCCTGTGAAGTTTTATCCTTCATGTTTAAGTCTTGACTCTCAAACCTAGGTATAAACTTGGGATCCAATCATATTTTTTCTGTGGATTATGTCAATAAATGGAGATCTTGCAAATAAAAACAGAGGCTTTCTATTCAGAGCTGAAAGGCAGTCCTTTGACATTACTTGCATTTCACAGAGACCAAAATGCAGGCAGATGAGTGGAAAAAACATTATGATAAGTTGTAAAAATGGATTCAGTTAAGTTTTGATTGGAGGCTGTTGGAGGCAGACTAACTAGAAGTAGGACATCTTATATGATCAGTTTGAGGAGCTTATTAGGCTTGCTCTGGTTGGTCCAAAGTTGAAAGCAGGGAGGGGCAAAATATATGGTAGTGGTGCCAACTGCTGTGGATTCTGTTACTTGACTTCTCAACCAGTTGCTGTAAGGTTGTGAGTCAGAGTTCTATTGTTATCTGTGGTCTGGCCACTGCCCTATCATATTTTCAGTCTCTCAGTAGATAATTCATTTTCCCTTCCCCATTTGTTGAAAACGCTCCTGTCTTTTCCAACTGATTTGTATAATCCACCACCTATTTCCTTACATGTATGAATTTTCTCAGAGCCCTCAGCTGTGTTCCATTAGTCTATTTGTCCACTTCTCTGCTTGTTCTTCAATATTTTCTTAGCTGTTCTTGGTCTTTTATACTTCCATGTAAACCTTAGAATCAATTCTAAGATTTGTGAAATTAATAGACTTTCATAGATGAGATATCACTAAGGTAATAAAGTGTGTGTATTCCTATCCAAGATTATTGTGTCAGTTCAGTTCAGTTCTGTTCAGTTCAGTTCAGTCGCTCAGTCGTGTCCGACTCTTTGCGACCCCATGAATCACAGCACGCCAGGCTTCCCTGTCTATCACCAACTCCCGGAGTTCACTCAAACTCATGTCCATCGAGTCTGTGATGTAATCCAGCCATCTCATTCTCTGTCGTCCCCGTCTCCTCCTACCCCCAATCCCACCCAGCATCAGAGTCTTTTTCAGTGAGTTAACTCTTCGCATGAGGTGGCCAAAGTATTGGAGTGTCAGTGTTAGCATCAGTCTTTCCAATGAACACCCAGGATTGATCTCCTTTAGAATGGACTGGTTGGATCTCCTTGCAGTCCAAGGGACTCTCAAGAGTCTTCTCCAGCATCACATTTCAAAAGCATCAATTCTTCGGCCATCAGCTTTCTTCACCGTCCAACTTTCACATCCATACATGACCACAGGAAAAACCATAGCCTTGACTAGATGGACCTTGGTTGGCAGAGTAATGTCTCTCCTTTTTAATATGCTATCTAGGTTGGTCATAACTTTCCTTCCAAGGAGTAAGCGTCTTTTAATTTCATGGCTGCAATCAGCATCTGCAGTGATTTTGGAGCCCCCCAAAATAAAGTCTGACACTGTTTCCACTGTTTCCCCATCTATTTCCCATGAAGTGATGGGACCAGATGCCATGATCTTCGTTTTCTGAATGTTGAGCTTTAAGCAAAATTTTTCACTCTCCTCTTTCACTTTCATCAAGAGCCCCTTGAGTTCCTATTCACTTTCTGCCATAAGGGTGTTGTCATCTGCATATCTGAGGTTATTGATAATTCTCCCGGCAATCTTGATTCCAGCCTGTGCTTCTTCCAGCCCAGCATTCCTCATGATGTACTCTGCATATAAGTTAAGTAAGCAGGGTGACAATATACAACACTGATGTACTGCTTTTCCTATTTGGAACCAGTCTGTTGTTCCATGTCCAGTTCTAACTGTTGCTTCCTGACCTGCATATAGGTTTCTCAAGAGGCAGGTCAGTTGGGCTGTTATTCCCATCCCTTTCAGAATTTTCCACAGTTGATTGTGATCCACACAGTCAAAGGCTTTGGCATAGTCAATGAAGCATAAATAGATGTTTTTCTGAACTCTCTTGCTTTCTCCATGATCCAGCGGATGTTGGCAATTTGATCTCTGGTGCCTCTGCCTTTTCTAAAACCTGCTTGAACATCTGAAAGTTCACAGTTCACATATTGCTGAAGCCTGGCTTGGAGAATTTTGAGCATGACTTTACTAGCGTGTGAGATGAGTGCAATTGTGTGGTAGGTTGAGCATTCTTTGGTATTGCCTTTCTTTAGGATTGGAATGAAGACTGACCTTTTCCAGTCCTGTGGCATTGCTGAATTTTCCAAATTTGCTGGCATATTGAGTGCAGCACTTTCACAGCATCATCTTTCAGGATTTGAAATAGCTCAATTGGAATTCCATCACCTCCACTAGCTTTGTTCGTAGTGATGCTCTCTAAGGCCCACTTGACTTCACATTCCAAGATGTCTGGTTCCAGGTGAGTGATCATGCCATCGTGATTATCTTCGTCGTGAAGATGTTTTTTGTACAGTTCTTCTGTGTATTCTTGCCACCCCTTTTTTTAAGTTTTTAAAATGCCTGTAAATAGTCTTAAATCACTTTTAACAGTTAACTCTGATGTACTTTGTGTGTTTTCTTGCTATGGTGAACTTATTTTAATTAAATTCTCTGTTGTTTGCTAGTGTTGACTCCTGATGTAAAGTTATATGAGCCTGATATTTCCTTTAAGAGATATTTTGCATTATTGATTCAATTTCCCAACTGGTGAAAGGATTAGCTTTGAGAATTAGTATTCTTTTAGGAAAAATTTATTTAACCATAATTTTATCTTACTCTTAGAATTTTCCTATACACTCACTCAAATAACATTGCTTTCTGAGTATATCAGCCAGCCACCTGGTGGAAGTCGGTTTGTATTGAGTTGCTTCTATGATTGGATATGCGTAAATGTGTTTTCACTAGAATGGCCATTTACTATGAATATAGATTGACCTTTTTTGCTGAACCCATAGTAGGACACTATCACTCTCCCTGGGTTTAATTGAGCATGGTATAATAAGTTCTGTTTCTGATCACAGAATTTTTTTCATAGCAAAAGAAGTAATGCTGCATGCTCTGCTGCTGCTGCTGCTCAAGCCTATGCAATTCATAGGTTTTATCATGCTCCCCATTAGACAGAAATTGGTTGACTTAGAAGTCAACAGATCTATTTAAAGCAAAACAATGATTTTAGTTGAGAGAAAAACCTTGTCTGTTTAGCGTTCTGTTGTAAAAGCAGGTGGTCTATTACCTGAACCAGTTACCATTCTATACAACTCTTTCTCTTGTAAAAGTCCAAAGCTCTAGAAATCAAGGAGAGGAAGTTGGGATCCAGAGATAAAGTTAGAAACTAATTAAATTCCTGTTTCCTAGCCTCAGGACTTCAGTTTCTTCAGGGCTTGGATTTCTACTTGGGGACTCTACAATGGTTCCATTGACTTGGGGATGTTAAGATACTGCTTAGTCATTAAATTCTCATGCCACTGAATTTACTTGCATTAGAGGGGATTACAGTATTGCCTCGAGATACCAATTCTGATTATTAAATGAAAATAGAGCTGCTACTGGAGTGGTATCTGTGGAACACAGGGGATCCTCTGAGACACCTCCTGGTACTTCTAAATGTACTGCAGACAGTGAATGCACAAACAGAGCAACTTAATGCAGGTAGGTGTTTAAGGGCTCTTCCCCACTGCCCCCCAAGAATGTAGTTTTGAGTTACAACACAAAGTAAAAACACCAAAAAAACAAAAACAAAAACTCTAATGAGTGAAGGCACGTGCTAAAGGGAAATGGAACTTGAATAGGGTAGTAAAGAAAGAAACAAGGTCTGTAATATTTTTCTATATTTTATTATTTGATCTGTAAAAAGAATGCGTACATATATGTCTCTGTTTCTAGCCCAATTTCATCTGTTTTTCTCTCCCTTTAAACTACTATATTTTATAAGGTATGTTGATGATAATTAACCTTTAAGTTGATCTCTAAGTTGTGGGATATCAAGTTGGGATTGTTATGGGCCCAGAAAGGAAATTATCAGCACCTACAACCTGTTTAATGATTTCAGAGATATTGGGTCCAATGTTGTGCTCAATACAATGTATTGTTGAATTGTAAATAATTTTAAGATGTTTTCTTAAATTAAAATCCAAGTATTGTTGAATTTCCCTATTTATCAATCATGTGTATGAATATATTTTCATAAGAAAGTAAGCAGTGTATACTTAAGTTTGGGCTTCCTTGATGGCTCAGCAGTAAAGAATCCGCCTGCAATGCAGGAGCCACAGGAGACACAGGTTGGATCCCTGAGTCAGGAAGATTCCCTTGAAGGATGGCATGGACTCATTCCAATATTCTTTCCTGGAGAATCTCATGGAGAGAGGAGCTGGGCGGGCTACAATCCATAGGGTTGCAAAGAGTTGGATACAACTGGAGTGACTTACGCATGCATGCACATGCTTAAGTTTAGCAGGGTTAGAATTTGTAAGGATTTATGCTAATTTTCTCATAGCTTATATTGTTTTCTAGTTTGTCTGTCGGAGAAGGCAATGGCAACACACTCCAGTACTCTTGCCTGGAAAATCCATGGGTGGAGGAGCCTGGTAGGTTGCAGTTCATGCGGTCGCGAAGAGTTGGACACGACTGAGCGACTTCACTTTCACTTTTCACTTTCATGCATTGGAGAAGGAAATGGCAACCCACTCCAGTGTTCTTGCCTGGAGAATCCCAGAGTCGGGGGAGCCTGTCGGGCTGCCGTCTATGGGGTGGCACAGAGTCGGACACGACAGAAGCGACTTAGCAGCAGAAGTAGCAGCAGAAGTTTGTCTGTAAGGAAAAAAGTTATTTGTATAAAAAATACAATAAGAAAAATTAAAATAATAGTTTAGTTGGAGAATTAAATTTTGTAGCCATTGATTATGCTACCTTAGAATATGAAATTCCATAAAAGTTAATAAGGGAAAAAAGGTTTGTATTGGTATTACCATAATAAATTTTAAGTATTTCAAATTAAATTATATTAATAAACTAGAAAGATATACATGAACACATTAAAATTTACCTTTAGATTATTTAGGACAATGCATAGTATTTCTATGTGATTTGACTTTTCTGTGTTTTACAAATGTCTAACCAAAGTTATTTATTACTCTGTAGTAATACAGCAAATTATTACCTTTAATGAAGCTTTTTCAGAAGTAAGTTCTTATTTTGGGTTGTATAAGTAAGGTATTGAATTCAAATTAGATATCTTTATTAGTAATAATGCATATTTAGCTATCCACATGTGTAAAATGAGCTACTGTTACTGCTTTTTCTTTTTCTTGTGACAAGAATAATTAAAACTCATGTGAAACATATTGTACTCTACACAGCATAAGCTCCAAATTAGCTGTAACTATAATTATGGTCACAAGTATTTCTGTCATTGTATTAATTATAACAAGAGACTTTGGTAATCATGTACTTTATTATTCCACCTACAATACATTTCAGTTTTGCTTCTTTGCAACACTAATTTGTCTGTTTGGCTTGCTGACTATAACACCTGATTTCACAAATATTTCTAGTGATTTCCAAAAATTTTGTTACCCTTCTACAATAAATAATTTGTGGCCATGCATATTTCAGATTGACAGTATAATTTCAGCCCTTTAATATCAATATTGTGACATTTTTGTTCAATTTATTTTCATGAATATTTTATGGAAGAAAATTTAAGACATACTAAGCTAGAATATATTAACAACATCTTAAGGTACTATATTTGGTTAAGAAACAATGCTGAAAAAACTAATAGTGAAAATTAAAGTGTGTGTGTGTGTATCTATCTTCAAAATCATTTTCTGAAATGTTTTTGGATAGAATAGTATACAGTTTCAAAATATACTGGCATCTGGAAACTATCATATTTATTTAATTATCTAATTCTAAGGTTAACTGGTTAGTGAATGTTTATGATGTCATATTACTAATTATTTAATTCTTAATGATACTTGAATAAGCTTTTATTTGGAAGTATGCAATAAAAATGTCTATTTATCACTGTATTTGGCTAGACAAAGAATTTTGAAGCAAAGATATTGTAAAAATAAAATATCTTGATATTGTAGAGAACTTTTAAGTAGTTTTAAAATATAATACTGAGATCACTGTAAACAAATGGTAATTCCCTTCACAGATTTTTTAAAATGAGATATTAAATAATATAAATTCATTATACTAAATAATGAATTATTTAAGATATAAAAAGAGCAACCTGTGCAAAAGAAGATTGCTAATTTTTCACTTCTTTTATGTGAGAATTAAGCAGTTGATCATAGTCAACTCCAACTCAGTTGGTTCGAGCATAAAAGGATATGTTACTTCAAATGCAGAAAGTCTATATATAGGGTAAGTTTCCATTATGATGTAATTGGGCTTTGGCCTGATTTGGTGTAATTCTTTTGGCTTTATACTCATGTCAAGGGCTGATTTCATTTTCAAAGTAGAAACAAGACAAGTTCAACAGGAAAAGAACTGTCTCTGATTAGTGTTCATTTAATTTAATAAGCATTGTTATTGCAACACTTCAGGAAATACATATTGCATCAGTTCTAATACAGGCAATGCTTGTGGTGGTAATGTTAAGGGTTCTCTCTTTGTTTGATGCTAAGGGTTATCACTTAGCTGATGGTCACCAAATGTTTCCAATATAAAGTAATGTTTTCCTTTGTAATAAGTATTCAGTTGGGACCTACTTTGAGAACCTGTGAACATTTTTCACCCCAACAACCTTTAAGTTCCACTGATGATTATTACTTGTTTCAGTTACTACAATGGTGACTGGAAAGTGGTCATTTCTAATTTTTTTTCTTTCTTTCATTTGATAGTTAAGCACTGTTGTGCATAAAGGTGATTTATGCCCTTCTCCTTGCCATTCTAACATTTTTTCTCTTTTTCTCTGTTTTTCTCATTCTCTCTTTTCTTTTTAAAAAATAATGCCATATTATGGACCCACAAATCTTTTGTTTTGCTTGTTTAATATGTAATTCTTTAATTGTTTTATTTGAAGTTCAAGTCATCCCAAATTTGGCCAGTTGGAAAGTCTTCAGATTTCTTGGTATTATTTTGACATAACTTGTTTAGTCTTAAACATGTCTAGGTTTCCTGTGTACTTTTTCTAACATAGAGCTGAGATCAGCTATTTGCTAATGTCCTTATTTTGAGAAATGTCTCTTGCAAATCAATATCACAATACTTTGTGTGCTTGCTGTTACCGAGGTATCAGCCTTTAAACATATTTTATGGACTGAACACTGAGTTTTTCCATTCAGATCCAGTACCATGGGACTTCTATTTTTCTTTATTTCACACTTGTCTTTTTTTTTCTTTTCTAGGCAGATTCATGTACCTGACTACAAAAATTTTTGCATGACAAAGTATACTTCTATTTATTTAGTTTATACTGGCTGCCTGGACTCCGTGCTTGGCCCCTTGGAAAAAATGCTACACTTTCCTTCTTCATGAGCCAGTGTCAGTAGATTGACTTTACTGCATGCGGATGAACAGATCCAACTTGGGTTCGGTAACAGTAGTTTCCATCAGGAGAAAGGCAGCTTGGAAGCTGAGTTGGTAAGCAATCCTCTTCATGTGTTGAGTTGAAGTGTGGAACATGAGGTAAGAAAGAGCAACTCCTCCATATTCTTCCTTGAATACCTCCTATCACCACCTTGAGTAATTGTCCTTTTGCATATGAATCTAGCAGATCAAGTCAGATAGAAAGATGGCCACAGTGCATGGATTTCCCAGATAATCGAAATACAAGCAATTAAGAGTGCACTATATCTTAATATCTTAGATTATAAGAAAAATAGTTTGAATTAATGTTTATATTTTGGGGGCTAGAAGAAAATTTTGATATTATCAAAGAGATATGTTTATTTAGAGGCATGAACAACACATTTTATTTGAGAGTTTGAGTGAATTGAAATATTAGACACTGGTATCATTATACATGCAGGTCTCTTCAGATATTAAAGTAATTAATATAATTACAGACTCTCAAGTGATCCTTGCGAGGATTTAAGTGCTTTACTGGGGCCCTATTATTAAACCTCACATTTTTATTATACTGTGAAAAAAGTCACATAATTATTTTCTAATAGGGAATTTTCATTTTTATTTATAAATATTATCAAACTATTATGCCATGCAAATAAAAGACACTTTGCTTTTGCATACATGGAATCAAAATTAATTGTTTTTATTTTAGAGCTTATTTATTCTATGATCCTAATAGTTTCGCTCAATAATGAAAACCATTTTCCATTTACCTGATATCTTGAAGGTAATTTTGCAGAATGGTAAAACGGAACCATGCAAAGTAATAGCTATATTACATTGTGCATTCTAATAGACCAGTGATACAGAATGCTAAAAGTTTTCCTGTGTCCAGTAGAAGCTGACTGGAATCAATGTCATGTTACTTCATTGTCATACTTATCTCTTTTTTTTCTTTTGTCTTTTCAAATTATGAAATTATGTTGGCTCTTTGATCTAGTCAGTCATCTCTTCTTCAGTGTTTCAAACCTTAATTCCAAGTTAGTCCTCACGTCCAAACTAATGTTACAAGTATGCTTTTCACTGTACAACATTTTAAGAGTGCCTTGCCTTAAAATATTAACCTCACCCTTTATCATTTCATCATTAGTTCCTTTGTTGTTGCTAGCTTCTTAACATCCTACAGAGTCACAGTTCTGTAAAACATGATGTGGGCAATGATGATCTAATAAACCTTTCTGGAAAGAACCATACTAGTTCTTTTCAGCAAATATACTTTGCCACTCAATACTTCAGTAAAATCCATAGACATAGCATGTAGACCTTCAGAAGAGAAGGCTTTAAGGAACTGACAGTTCTTACTTATTATTATATTATACAATTCTATGGTACAAAACCTGTGCCGTACTCTGTTTTCCCACATATTACTTAACATCATGAAGCAGAGTAGTGTATTAAGAGCAGGGATGCTAAAGAGAACTGCTTTGTTTCATATCTTAGCTCTGGTTAATTCTAGTATATGATCTAGCTGAATTACTTAATCTTTCTCTGAATGAGTTACCTTACCTGTGAAAGGGGATAATAGGCCTAATTCATGTGGCTGTGTTGAGGATTAACAGGTATATGTAAAATTCTTACAACAGTACCTGGCATTTGTAAAATTCACTTATATTTTGAAATTATGATTTCTGCATGTCTACGTGTGTGCCAAGTCACTTCAGTCATGTCTGACTCTTTGCAACCCCATGGACAGCAGCCAGCCAGACTACTCTGTCCATGGAATTCTCGAGGCCAGAATACTGGAATGGATAGCCTTTCCATTTCCAGAGGATCTTCCTGACCCAGGGATCCAACCCCAGTCTCCTGCATTGCAGGCTGCTTCCTTATCATCTGAACCACCAGGGAAACCCCATCAATAATTGAATATGCCATGATGATTCTTACATTGTTTTCACTTTTACTGAAAACATTAAGCAACTGCAGAAAGAATGCATTTTCAAAAATTAGTATTAAAAAAAGATTGACCTAAGAGAAGAGCCATACTGACAGAATTCACAAGAGATGTGAACAGCACAAAACACAGAGAAAACCCCTGGATGACTGAGGAAAAACAAGAAAAAAGAAGCCCCAGAAGGAATTTCATTAGGTGCTATTTTAACTAAGGATTTCAATAATACTTAAGTGTGGAGAAATTTTGGGTTAAATCCTTTCTGGGGAAGAGAGTGCTAAAGAAAAAATACACGGTAGAAAATGATAAAGGGTTATTGAAATTTCCTAACAAAACTCCCTAATTATTATATCTAACTTATTTCTGTAATTGTTAAGTAGTCATAGAGAATGTACTGCTTAGCATATATTTATGTATATATAAAATATATATATGAAGTGAGTGAAAGTCACTCAGTCCTGTCTGACTCTTTGCAAGCCCATGGACTATACAGCCTGTGGAATTCTCCAGGCCAGAATACTGGAGTGGGTAGCCTTTCCCTTCTCCTGGGGATCTTCCCAACCCAGGGATCAAACCCAGGTCTCCCGCATTGTGGGTGGATTCTTTACCAGCTGAGCCACAAGGGAAGCTCAAGAATATTGGAGTGGGTAGCCTATCCCTTCTCCAGGGGATCTTCCCAACCCAGGAATCAAACTGGGGTCTCCTGCATTACAGGAAGATTCTTTACCAATTGAGCTATCAGGGAAGCCCCCAATATATATATATAAAATATCTTCTGGATTGGTTTAATTTATCCTAAATATAATTTATAAGTCACTCATATGGGCTTTAGTAATAGCTTTTTTTTAGTGTGACCAGATCAGGACAACTGACAACATATGTTATCTTCTTCCTGCTCCTGATTTCTAAGACAGAAAAACTACTTAATTACAAATTTGTAACATAATACGTACAGTTCATAGACCCTAAAATCTGAACATATCTTTACAGACAAAAGCAACTAAACCTTTCCACAGGAGTTGGTTTGTGTTAGTGATGAAATCAGCTACTTGCTTAGCAGCAGCAGCTGAAGAAGCAGGGAAATCTCTCAGGCAGCCACCAGTGTTATAGTTCAGGTACCTGTAAGAGAAACAATCTGTCAGGCTACGACACCCCAGTCACCAGAAAACAGACAGGTGGATGCCCAGGAGAGGACATAAGAGGGCACTGCGTCCTACAACCAGAAGATTAGTTACAAATGCATATTTCACGCCGTCCCAATAATCACTGGAGTAATCTCCATGAGGGCAAAGAGACTGACTACTTTGTCTTTTTTTGGGACGTCTATACTTATGGGCTTCCCTGGTGGCTCAGAAGCACCTGGGAAGGTATCTGCCTGCAATGCGGGAGACCCGGGTTCGATCGCTGGATCAGGAAGATCCCCTGGAGAAGGAAATGGCAACCCACTCCAGTATTCTTGCCTGGAGAATCCCATGGATAGAGGAGCCTGGTACGCTACAGTCCACGGGATCACAAAGAGTCGGACAGGACTGAGCGGCTTCTCTCACTCACTCATACTAGAAAAATGCCTGGTGTACTAGATAAAAGGCCCTTAGTAAGCATTTGTTCGGCTTCCTTGGTGGCTCAGTTGGTAAAGAGTCCGCTTGCAATGCAGGTGACCCAGGTTCCATCCCTGGTTTGAGAAGATCCCCAGGAGAAGGAAATGAAAACCCACTCCAGTATTCTTGCCTGGGAAATCCCATTGACAGAAGAGCCTGACAGGTTATAGTCCATGGGGTCGCAAAGAGTCAGAAACGACAGAGTATACACATGCAACAACAGCAACACAACAAGCGTTTGTTAAAAATAATAACACAGCTTTGCAAAATAGGCTGTAGAAAGAAAATAAGATGTCATTTAAGTTTGGCTGTCCATGTTTTACATCACTTCTATACATAAACTAGAACTGAACATTTTATTAAAAGTTATTAAAAGTTATTCGGAGATGTAAAGTTATTAATGAGCTTTTCAAATACCAAATATTTCTGTCAATCAGGTAAAAAAGTGATTCCACTATTTAACTACTGTTCTTAGGAATAGAGAGTGATTTTATGACAGTGATTTCAGATGGACTCCAGATATGGGGACTGAACTGGATGTACTTTTACAAGGCAATCTTTCCGGTCATAATGTAGTGCCACCTAGATTGGTAGCTGGGGTTTATTCTCTGTCATATCTCAACATCCTTACCAAGTGGCCAGCCCAGGATAGGCCGTCAATAAGTGGTGAATTAATATTTGAATGAATGTGTGATTTTGTTTTCCAAGAAGTGAAAATTCATGTTACATTTTCTGTTTTTTTTTTTTTTTTGCCTCCACATTTTTTCCTCCTAACTTGTTTATATATTCCAAATTCTCTAAATACTTAGGCATCCAGACTTTTTAGCATATACATTATCTCTTCAAGCAGAAATTAGCTACAGGGTAAAATGTCTCTGCTTTTGCCTGGCATTTGCTGTCTACTTTCTAAACATCTTCAGTGAGTTTAAGGCTCTGGGAGGAGACAAACCAGTTAACAAATACCTGCAATAATATTTTGTACTGATTGATAAAATTTCTGCTTAGGTTCTGAGAAGGCAAAGGAACAGCAGAAATGCTTCAGAAAAGTGTTAATGATGACTAGATATTTGTAAAGCCATCCAATGAGCAGGAAAAGCTGGCTTTTGTTAAGGTTTCTGGGAACAGGTTGGTGTATTCAGTTTCAGGCAGGGAAGAAAAGCAAACCCAAATCAGATGACTAGAGCCTTTTAGTCACTGCCTTATAAATATACCCAAAACACATTTATAGAGAGTCTGTTATATTCTAGACTCTGGCAATAAAGCTGTGAAGACAAATCATTGCCCTTATGGGCCTTATACTCTAATGTAAAGACAGGCCTTAAAAAGAAAAAAAAAAAAAAGGATAGCATGATAAACATAAAGTAAGGACTAAGAGAAAAATAAAGCAAGTGAGAGGAATAGGAAATAATCAGAGGGCAGTTGGGGAAAATGACATTTATATACGGTCACGAAGAAGAGAGAAATGGGCCAAGTGGGTAAGACAGAATGTGGTGGGAAAGTGCAAAGATAATGCAATTGTCAGCCAATGCAAAGATGTAGAGGAGGGGTGTTTCTGGACAGTCTGGTAAGAGAGGAGAGTATATATTTAGTCAGAGAGGCAAGGATGCCCCACAGCCCAGGGGGACTTATACACAAAATGATGACTTGACTTTCACAATGGCTAAGTGGGAGGTGACTGAAGGATACTGAGCCGAGATATAGAACAATGTAACCTATATTTTGACAGGTTTACATGTATGCAAAGAGGAATTTGAGTGAACTCTGGGAGATACTGAAGGACAGGGAAGCCTGGTGTGCTGCAGTTCATGGGGTCACAAAGAATCAGACATACTTAGTGACGAAACAACAACATGTATGCTCAGAGAGGAAGGACAAGGTCTAGGAGTGTCATGAAGGAAAAGGTCTAGGAGTGTCCTGAAATCAGCTGAGGAAAATGTTTTAAAGAAGATGGTATTGTCACTCGTGCCCAGTGTCATCAGTAAATCAAATAAAAACTGCCTTAAGAACTGACCATTAAATAAGGGGCAAGAGAGATGATGTTGCTAAATCCACTAAAACGGCAGGAAATGTTGGAGGCAGATGTCTAAATGGAGAAGTTAAATGAGAGGAAACAAAAAAGAAAATCTTTACAGATCTGTTGTAAGTAGTATGGATACAATCTTGAAGGGGTCAAGGGGGGCATGAAATAATTATTTTCAGGAAGTTACAGTGGTTTGTTTTGAATGTTTGCTGGATGTTCTGCAAGCCAAGTGGCAGAAAGATTGGAAAGGATGATTTAAACCTCCTTGAGTTCCATAGAAAGCCTTTTCCAGTGGGCCATTCAAAAGATAAGCAAGGAGATAAGGGTGTTTTTAAAGTGTGAACCAGTTTTTCCAGAGAATTTATATGAATTTTTTATATTGTGTCACATTTTAAAATTAATTGTTTACTTGGCTGTGTCAACTTTAATTAGCTTGTTATATGTGACACAATGCTGGCCAATGAAGGGTGCTAGTTTTCTTATTATGAAGATGGTTGGCTGATAGAACCTTATTTCAAGACTCCAAGTTTCCTTTCTGAGCAGTGACAGTTATTTATATAGGCTGATGGATTGAGATTAGGAATTCAGATAGTGATTGTTAAGTTGCATCATTCTTTGTGTAAAGATAATAAACACAAGGGGTGGAAGCAATGCCCTTGGCCTCATTATCTCTGTTTTCTAACTTCTCCATACATTTGTTGCCTTAGAACAAATACATCAAGGGTTGGCAACTACTTTGTTTTTGTTTTTATTCCTCCCAATGTTCAATCATTCATCTCCCTTTAGTCAAATCCTATGTGTTTCTATTTTAAGAAAACAGAATGACCCTGGTGGCTTATTCAGTAAAGAATCCACCTGAAATGCAGGAGACCTGGGTTTCATCCTTAGGTCAAGAATAACCCCTAGAGAAGGAAATGCCAACCCACTCCAGCATTCTTGCCTGGGAAAGCCCATGGACAGAGGAGCCTGGCAGGCTACAGTTCATGAGGTCATAAGACTTGGATATGACTTAAAGTCTAAACCATCAAAGCATTTCTCATAAGAGTTTTGAAAACTCTGACCAAGTGGCCCAGAAAGCCTTGACTGGTCATCCTGAGTCTGTGCCCTGCCCTGAGGAATGGTTTTTGCTATAAAACTACAGGAGTTTCCCTTGACTCTTGTCTTTTGGGTTTTCCCATGGGTGGTAGGGCATTTTCATTTTAAACCAGAGTTTGAGGATATAATTTGTGGGCTCACTATGAAAACGAGCAATATTTTAAAATAGTTTAGGGCTGAATGGATTTTTAGAATAAATAAGTTTTGTGTGAGACTTTAACTTAATGGATTTTAACCTTAAGTTTGTATAGCATGCTTTTTCATATTACAGTGGAGTGCGAACTCAGCCATTTTAGTCATGTCCAACTACTTGTGTTGTGTTTTTGACTTAACTAAATTTTGTTTTGTTTTCACACTTAAATTGAAGAAAGTAGGGAAAGCCACTAAACCATTTAGGTATGACCTAAATCAAATCCCTTATGATTATACAGTGGAAGTGACAAATAGATTTAAGGGACTAGATCTTATAGACAGAGTGCCTGATGAACTATGGACAGAGGTTTGTGACATTGTATAGGAGACAGGGATAAACAACATCCCCAAGGAAAAGAAATGCAAAAAAGCAAAATGGCTGTCTGAGGAGGCCTTACAAATAGCTGTGAAAAGAAGAGAAGTGGAAAGCAAAGGAGAAAAGGAAAGATATACCCATCTGAATGCAGAGTTTCAAAGAATAGCAAGGAGAGATAAGAAAGCCTTACTTAGTGATCAGTACAAAGAAATAGAGGAAAACAACAGAATATGAAAGACTAGAGATCTCTTCAAGAAAATTAGAGATACTAAGGGAACATTTCATGCAAAGATGGGCTCAATAAGGGACAGAAATGGTATGGACCTAACAGAAGCAGAAGATATTAAGAAGAGGTGGCAAGAATACACAGAAAAACTGTACAAAAAAGATCTTCACAACCCAGATAATCACATGGTGTGAGCACTCACCCAGAGTCAGATATCCTGGAATGTGAAGTCAAGTGGGCCTTAGGAAGCATCACTATGAACAAAGCTAGTGGAGATGATGGAATTCCAGCTGAGATAATTCAATTCCTAAAAGGTGATGCTGTGAAAGTGCTGAACTCAATATATCAGCAAATGTGGAAAACTCAGCAGTGGGCACAGGACTGAAAAAGGCCAGTTTTCATTCCAATCCCAAGGAAAGGCATTGCTGAAGAATGCTCAACTACCACCCAATTGCACTCATGTCACACGCTAGTAAAGTAAAGCTCAAAATTCTCCAAGCCAGGCTTCAACAATACATGAACCGTGAGCTTCCAGATGTTCAAGCTGGTTTTCCAAAAGGCAGATGAACCAGAGATCAAATTAGCAACATCTGTTAGATCGTTGAAAAAGCAAGAGAGTTCCAAAAAAATTCTATTTCTTCTTTATTGACTGTGCCAAATCCTTTGACTGTGTGGATCACTATTAACTGGAAAATTCTGAAAGAGATGGGAATACCAGACCACCTGACCTGCCTCATGAGAAATCTGTATGCAGGTCAGGCAGCAACAGTTAGAACTGGACATGGTACAACAGACTGGTTCCAAATTGGAAAAGGAGTACGAAAAAGCTGTATACTGTCACCCTGCTTATTTAACTTATATGCAGAGTACATTATGAGGAACACTGGGCTGGAGGAAGCACAACTGGAATCAAGATTGCTGGGAGAAATATCAATAGCCTCAGATATGCAGATGACACCACCTTTATGGCAGAAAGTGAAGAAGAACTAAAGCGCCTCTTGATGAAAGTCAAAGAGGAGAATGAAAAGGTTGACTTAAAGGTCAACATTCAGGAAACTAAGATCATGGCATCTGATCCCATCACTTCATGGGAAATAGATGGGGAAACAGTGGAAACAGTGCCAGAGTTTTTTTTTTTGGGGGCTCCAAAATCACTGCGGATACTGATGACAACCATGCAATTAAAAAGACACTTACTCCTTGGAAGGAAAGTTATGACCAACCTAGACAGCATATTAAAAAGCAGAGACATTGCCAACAAAGGTCCATCTAGTCAAGGCTATGGTTTTTCCAGTAGTCAGTGGATGTGATAGTTGGACTATAAAGAAAATTGAGTGCTGGAGAATTGATGCTTTTGAACTGTGGTGTTGGAGTAGACTCTTGAGAGTCCATTGGACTGTAAATATATCCAACCAGTCCATCCTAAAGGAGATCAGTCCTGGGTGTTCATTGGAAGGACTAATGTTGAAGCTAAACTCCAATACTTTGACCACCTGATACAAAGATCTGACTCATTTGAAAAGACCCTGATGCTGGGAAAGATTGAAGGTGAGAGGAGAAGAGGATGACAGAGGATGAGATGATTGAATGGCGTTACCGACTAAATGGACATGTGTTTGGATAAACTCTGGGAGTTGGTGATGGACAGGGAAGCCTGGTGTGCTGCAGTCCATGTGGTCATGGAGACTTGGACATGACTGAGTGACTGAAGTGAACTGAACTGAGCTTAACTCTTTGTGACCTCATGGACCATAGCCTGCCAAGCTCCTTTATCCATGGGATTTCCCAGGCAAGAATACTGGAATGGTTGCCGTTTCCTTCTCCAGGGGACTCTCTTGTCCCCTGAGTTCCTGCATTGTAGTTGGATTCTTTACCACTGAGTCACCAGGGCAGCCCTATGTTACAGGGACACAGACACAAATATTTTCAGGTATCAGGCAGATAGACCAATGAATGAAACTGGCTTGTATGTGACATTAGGGAGTGGTGGGACCTGGAGAAACACAGAGTGCCTTTCCTACCCAATATCTTAGGAGGAGAGCGTGGGGACCGTTTGCTAGAGTAAAGGAACAGAAACATTAGACTTTAGAATATATGGAGAGGAAGCTGTCATTTCGTTCTTGGAGCTGAGGGCAGAATACAGCAGTCGGGATTGGAAGATAAAATGGAAGATGGAGAGCACAAAGTAGAACCAGGTCCGTAGACACCGGGTGAGGAATAAATGCTTAGGATAGGATTGGCTTGATAATTCACTGGGTACAGGAAGTCATCTCTATGAAATGTTTGACAGTCTGAGCCCACCTACTATGGACACCCCTATGTTACTGACCAGTGTTCTTGGCCTCCTCAATCAATAGAAATCGATAAGAGACCAGACAAGAAATTCAGGTAAGGCTTTATGGGACCCCCTGTTGCAGTGAGAGGGAGTGAAAAAAGCAGCAGGTTCCCTTGCTTGTTTACCAAGGCAGGGTGAAGCTGGTTCCCTACATGCTGTGAGGGCAGGGACAGTTTCAATGGGAGGGGTGGCCTAGGTGGTTTGCCCAACACTTTGGTGGTGTTGTGTGCAGGGGGCATGTTCAGTCTGCTGGTTTTGCTCCCAACTCTTCGAAGTGTTGTTGTTCAGTCACTTAGTCGTGTCAGACTCTTGTGACCCTGTGGACTGCAACATGCCAGCCTGGCCTGTCCTTCACCATCTTCTGGAGTTGCTCAAACTCATGTCCATCGAGTCCTCTGTCATCCCCTTCTCCTCCTGCCTTCAATCTTTCCCAGCATCAAGGTATTTTCCAATGAAAAGTGGCCCTTGGGTTTTTGGTCTTTTTGAATCTTGTTGTTCATAATTGGTCCTAACAGGGCATGCATGCAGTTATTTTTAGTCCTTTAGAGTTTCTTTGTGTTCTGTTGCATGAGAAGATATTGTCCAGGTGCAAGCACCCAGCCCATTTCACCTGTTCCTTTAGTAGATCATGAACTGACAGACATTCTTTGAAGGGCCAAAGAGTAAATATTTAAGCTATGTGTGTTCTGTGGTCTCTGTCCCAACTTCTCAACACTGTCATAGTACTGTGCAGAAGCAACTGCTAAAAATGTGGAGAAATTTGTGTTGTTCCAGTAAAGCCATGTTTATTGAAATGGGTTATGAGTCAGATTTGGCTCATGGACTAGAGTTTGGCTGGCCTCTGTTACAGATGATGAAGTTGCTGCTATTTTGAGAGATGCTGACAATCACTTAGTGCTTAACTTAGAGTGGTTGTTCTCTCTATTTAAAGCCCCTGATTTCTGTACATTTGATTGGATATTTCTGGGCAAATTCAAGACAGTTCTTAAGATAGTTACAACTACAAATAAGCCTTCAAATTTTCTAGTAATTTTCATCATATGTATTCATTCATTTATTCACCCAACAAATATTCATTGGATTTCTATTTTGCCCTTAGCATTGTCCTTGCTACTAGGAATATAGGAACAAGAAAGATAGATAAATTTTCTGATGTCAAGGATAGTTAGTTTATTGGAATTGTGATTGAATTTGTTGTTGTTCAGTTGCTAAGTAATGTCTGACTCTTTGAAACCCCATGAACTGCAGCACACTAGGCTTCCCTGTCCTTCACCATCTTCCAGAGTTTGCTCAAACTCATGTCCATTAAGTCTGTGATGCCATCCAACCGTCTCATCCTCTGTCATCCCCTTTTCCTCCTGTCTTCCATCTTTCCAAGCATCAGGGTCTTCCAATGAATCAGCTCTTTGCAGCAGGTCATTTAATTGGTGAATATGAAAAATGACATCTTGAGTCACTTCCATCAGAGAGAGTGGAAATTCTCTGGAAACTCCCCGCAGCACTCGGGAAAGAACATATCTTGAGCAAAATAAAGAACTGAAGGAGAGGAGTCTGAGTAGACAGTATTTCTGTCTGCACTCCTGTCATTGACTCTTCTGAGGTCTCACTGCAGAACCAGTCCATCAGCAAAAACAGGAAATGGTCAGTTATAGTGCCTGATCTTGTGTGGTGCTAGTGCAGAAGACAGGATTGGGGTGCGATCTCCAGGTAAAAACTTCCCTACCTGCTTTTCTGCTTGTTTTATTCTCATGGAAAATTCCATTAGGATAGAATGCAGAGAGCCATTCTAAAGTATGATTAAACTGGTGATTTTTCCTGGGAGATGATGACCAAATTTTTTTTTTTAAAGCCATGATAATGATTTTTCGTCATGGTCTGAAAGCAAAGAATAAACTGGTTAAAACACTTGATAGATCCCGAGATATCAGTGCCAGTGCTTAGCAAAAGAGCTGAGGGCTAAAGTGCCCCATAAAGCATTCCATAGTAAAAGTGATGATAGTTATAGTAAAATAAAATAGGATGGTAGGCCAAAGTGAAGATTTAGTGCAACTTCTCAAACAATATAATAGCGAAAAGAGTGGGATGGATTTTTTTTTTCTATATGATAGTTCAGCAGCCCACAATTCTTCCTTCTGTTATTTTTAAAAATAAATCTTTCACAGTTCTTAAGTGTGCCACTTCCTCATGGTAACTGTGCAGTATTATAGTTTGAGATAATCAAGAACCCTGAAGGCAAATACTTTTCAAAGTTTTTAGATCAAGCATGAGAACATAATCCTTGTGAATGTCATTTATGCTATATTTCTATCACGGTATCAATTATTTATGTACAGTCTCTGATCTTGATGCATATTGCAATGAAGGAACAGTTGTACAGTGGATGTGCATGGAGGATGAGGGAAGATATTTATAATGGGATGGAAATTGAGTGGTTACGTGAGGACAAAAAGGAACTGGAAATATTTTTTTTTTTTTAAAGCTTCAAATATCTCAATTCAGTAGGTACTTTTTATACTGTAATAATTTTTTCCATGTGGATCTAAAAATATTATTAAACACAAAGATGAAAGAAATCTTCCTTTCTAGTTGGTTTGCTGCTGCTGCTGCTGCTGTAGTGTCTGTTCAGTCGTGTCCGACTCTGTGCCACCCCATAGATGGCAGCCCACCAGGCTACCCCGTCCCTGGAATTCTCCAGGCAAGAACACTGGAGTGGGTTGCCATTTCCTCCTCCAATGCATGAAAATGAAAAGTGAAAGTGAAGTCACTCAGTCGTGTCTGACTCTTAGCGACCCCATGGACTGCAGCCTACCAGGCTCCTCGTCCATGGGATTTTCCAGGCAAGAGTACTGGAGTGGGGTGCCATTGCCTTCTTTGTCTAGTTGGTTTACTGTCTGAAAATGGGGACACTGTTTGGGTGGTTTAATTAGATTCATAAAATGGAGTAAGATAATGTCTGATTACTTTGCTTCATTTAATGAAATATCAGTTTAGCTATTTGATCATTACTAATCTTTTTACTTTTCAGCTTCTTTAAATGATTGTTTAAGCAGGTAATGAGATTTTTAATCTTCCCCATCATAGAGCAGTTACACAAACTTGAACTGAACTGAACTGAACCTGGGCAAATTTTATTACATACACACACATACATACACACACACACACACCCTATGTTTAGAGGCTTCCCTGGTGGCTCAGCAGTAAAGAATCTGTCCGTTAAGCAGGAGATACGATTTTGATCCCTGGGTCTGGAATATCCTTTGGAGAAGGAAATGATATCTATCCCACTCCAGTGTTCTTGCCTGGGAAATTGCATGGACAGAGGAGCTTGGCGGGCTATAGTCTATAGAGTCATAGATGAGTCAGACACGACTTAGTGACCAAAAGACAACAATGACCCTATGTTGGCTATGTTTAAGGTGAAATATGTATTAACATATTAATTAGTTAATATATTAAGGTTTTTACCTACATTGCTTTGAAATAGCAGGAGTTTAAATAATTTAGTTATTGAGACAACAAATCAAAGGAGATAAAAATTTAAACTCTCATTTAACATGAATGCAAATAGCATTTTTGGAGTAGATCATTGTCACTATCATTTCATTAAAGGCTGTATTTCACGTTAGCAACAATTCAACCAAACAATTTTTCATGAGTCTTGGAACATTGGAAATTATGTTAAATACCGAGAGCTTATGGTGAACGACGGATTCGTGATCTCTAAAGAAGGCTTAGCTTCGGGAATAGGGACCCGGCTTGATCACTCAAGATTTTTTATAGCAGAGTTTTATTAAAGTATAAAAAGAGACAGAGAAAGCTTCTGACATAGACATCAGAAGGTGGGATGGAGAGTGCCCGTTCCCGCTAGTTTTTGCAAGCTGTTTTATGTCTGTTAGAAAGTTATTAATCAGATAAGAGAGACACTTCAAGGCTGAGGGAGTTTCACCAGGCCCCTCTCCTACAATATGCATTTTTGAGATAAGATGGCAGGAGGTGTGCCATCCCCCAGCCATAAAACAATTGATATGAATACTGGTTTGTTGAGCTATTATCAGCCAAAAATTAGTCTTAGGTGGAACCATTTTGAAGAAAGGCAAATTCCAAAACAAATACATAGTTCATTAACATAGCGTAAGAAAAAAACATTTCTATAAGAAAAACACATTGGTTAGCTCAAGATTTGAGAAAAGTTAAGTTCAGGTGTAACCAGGTGTCATCATAGCAACACAGAATTTTAAGAGACACTTGCAGCCTATTTCCTCTATTTGGAGACCCCTGGCCTTCCTGCCTGTTACCCTCTCAATACTATGAGGGTGTACTTTAAATGAGTTCTGAATGCACAAGTATTACCCTTCAGCATTTTTGTAACTTTGTTTGATGATCTAACATATTTTTAAGATAGGATTTGCTGATTCTTTTTGACAATGTTAATATGACACTCTCAGGGAGTGAATGTATACCTACATCATTTTAATAGGGTGTGAAGGTATGTATGTATTTTGTTCTCTTACAAGTGAGATTTGAAGGAGCATCACGATTTTTATCATATACCAAATTTTACATGAGATATCAAAACACTTTTTTTTTCCACTGTAATATGTTTTGAATATAATTTAGATTTCATCACCACCAATACATATGCAGAAGACTAATCGGCAAAATAAACAAATCCCTAATTAGTTTCTCTGATGTAAATATTTTCTGGATAGCTATTTTCCTTGAAGTATTATGCCTGACATTTTAGTGAGCACCTAGAGGACTAAGATGCTATTTGTTCCCAGTGGAAGAAATAGAGCAAAAGAATAAATAGTGATATTATAGGGCAAAGGATAATTGCTCTGAGAGAAGAATAATTCAGTGCTATGGAAATTCACAAGAGTAAGCAATTATAGTTTTATTAGGTGGAGGAGGAATCAAAGGGTTTTATACAGAATGTGACATTTGAGAATGACCTTAAATAGTATTTCAAAAAACAAACAACAGGCAAGAGACTCCTAAGGACCAAGAATAGCATGACAAGGGAAGAGACAGAAAAACAAGGGCTGTGTTCAGGAATGTGTATAACAAGCATTATCCCTGGGTTGGGGAGATCTCCTGAAGGAGGAAATGGCAACCCATTCCAGTATTCTTGCCTGGGAAATCCCATGGACAGAGGAGCCTGGTGGGCTACAGTCCATGGGGTTGCAAAGAATAAGACATGACTGAGCACACACATGCACTGCTGATATATTAATTCAAATGGGAAGGCAGAGGAAGATTAGGCTTAAGATGCAGGCTGGGGACATTGTGGACAGGCCTTGATCCATGTGCCTACACTTAATTCTTTGTCAATTAAAGTGATAATATCCTATTTGTTTTAGCAGTCGGTTGTTATAGTCAGAGCTGCAACTTCACAAAACTATTTTCCCTCGTGTGTTTGAAATCTACTGAGAGTACCTTTGGAAAGGAGAGTTTGGTAGAGATCCCAGCTTTACAGAGGATACTTGAGCCACAATTAGGATGGCTTCAATGTTAGTAGCGTTTAACTTCATGAATTTACTGACTGGTGTCTGGACCTTTTGGAGACAGCAATGGCACCCCACTCCAGTATTTTTGCCTGGAAAATCCCATGGATGGAGGAGCCTGGTAGGCTGCAGTCCATGGGGTCACGAAGAGTTGGACACCACTGAGCGACTTCACTTTCACTTTTCCCTTTCATGCATTGGAGAAGGAAATGGCAACCCACTCCAATATTCTTGCCTGGAGAATCCCAGGGACGGGGGAGCCTGGTGGGCTGCCGTCCATGGGGTCGCACAGAGTCGGACACGACTGAATTGGCTTAGCAGCAGCAGCAGCAGCAGCAGTCTGGACCTTTGCCTTGAAATCATAGGAAAAAAGACATATTTCAGTGTGTCAGAGCTAATCTCTTAAATATGCGGATAAGAATATGTTACTTTCTGTAAATGGACATTTATTGCTCTTGGGGGGTAGGAATCAAAATCTTTTCCATGGATGATAAGGTCCTAAATATTTAGGCTTCTATCAATTTTCAGATCTTTATCATTTCTCTCTCTGCTTTGGTCATGTTAAGCTTTGAATTTCTTAAATAATTCAGGATAACCCCTTGGAGCATCTCTTCCAGTCTTCGCTTGCTGGCTTTCTATTCTTCTGTGATCTCAGTTCTGTAATGACTTTGTCAATGGAAATTTCTCTCAAATTTATTCTATTATTTTCCTAATAAGAATTATTTGAGGTCTATGTGCTTCACATTGGTGATGCTCATTCCAATCATAATTTAGTATTTGTCTGTTTTTTGATTAATATCTCTCCCTGAATAGACTATAAACTCGATATGTGTGATTGTATTTATGTATCTATCTATCTATATATTTTCAGCTACCATTGTGGCTAGAATAGAGTCATAAAAAATATTTATTGAATAAGTTAAAAAAACATGTATTCTGCTTATTCTAGAGTAAAAATTATGGCTATAAAAATATACATTAAAAAGTACTAATGTTAATTGGTCATTTATATTGAACTGATCAGGTCATGCTTTAGTATGGGGAGAATGTATATTATCCTATTGTACAAATGCACTACAATTTATATCTCAATACTATTCTTGACCAAATATTTGCTTGTTTCTCATTTCTGTATTACAAATAATTCTGTTTTATTACTATTGGACTTATCTTTAGGTATTCATTTTAGTAACAACTTGCATCCAGCATGCTTGCTAAATGCATGTCTTTAATATTGCTTATTACTTTTAATTATTTTATTATTTATTTATGGAGGCTAATTACTTTACAATATTATATTGGTTGGTTTTGCCATACATTGACATGAATACACCGCGGGTGTACATGTGTTCCCCTTCTTGAACCCCCCTCCCACCTCCCTCCTCACCTTATCCTCTCTCTGGGTCATCCCTGTGCATCAGCCCCGAGCATCCTGTATCTTGCGTCAAACCTGAACTGGTGATTTGTTTCACATATGATAAAATACATGTTTCAATGCGATTCTCCCAAATCATCCCACACTCACCCTTTCCCACAGAGTCCAAAACACTGTTTTACACACCTGTGTCTCTTTTGCTGTCTCGTATCCAGGATTATCATTACCATCTTTCTAATTCCATGTATATGCATTAGTATACTGCATTGGTGTTTGTTTTTTTTCCTGGCTTGCTTCACTCTGTATAATAGGCTCCAGTTTCATCCACTTCATTAGAACTGATTCAAATGTATTCTTTTCAAGGGCTGAGTAATACTCCATTGTGTATATATACCAAAACTTTTTAATCCATTCGTCTGCAGATGGACATCAAGGTTGCTTCCATGTCCTCGCTAATATAAACAGTGCTGAAATGAACACTGGAGTACATGTGTCTCTTTCAATTCTGGTTTCCTTGGTGTGTATGCCCAGGAGTGCGATTACTGGATCATCAGTCAGTTCAGTTCAGTTCAGTCGCTCAGTCGTGTCCGACTCTCCGCGACCCCATGAATCACAGCACGCCAGGCCTCCCTGTCCATCACCAACTCCCGGAGTTCAAGCAAACTCATGTCCACAGAGTCGGTGATGCCATCCAGCCATCTCATTCTCCGTTGTCCCCTTCTTCTCCCGCCCCCAACCTTTCCCAGCATCAGAGTCTTTTCCAGTGAGTCAACTCGTCGCATGAGGTGGCCAAAGTATTGCAGTTTCAGCTTTAGCATCAGTCCCTCCAATGAACACCCAGGATTGATCTCTTTTAGAATGGACTTGTTGGATCTCCTTGCAGTATAAGGGACTCTCAAGAGTCTTCTCCAACACCACAGTTCAAAAGCATCGATTCTTCGGCGATCAGCCATTGGCAGTTCTATTTCCAGTTTTTTAAGGAATCTCCACACTGTTCTCCATAGTGGCTGTACTAGTTTGCATTCCCACCAACAGTATAAGAGGGTTCCCTTTTCTCCATGCCCTATCCAGCATTTATTGCATGTAGACTTTTGGATAGCAGCCATTCTGACTGGTGTGAAATGGTATCTCATTGTGGTTTTGATTTTCATTTCTCTGATTATGAGGGATATTGAGCATTTTTTCATGTGTTGTTTAGCCATCTGTATGTCTTCTTTGGAGAAATGTCTATTTAGTTCTTTAGCCCATTTTTTGATTGGGTGGTTTGTTTTTCTGGAATTGAGCTGCAGGAGCTGCATGTTTATTTTGGAGATTAATTCTTTGTCAGTTTCTTCATTTGCTATTATCCTCTCCCATTCTGAAGGCTGTCTTTTCACCTTGCTTATAGTTTCCTTTGCTGTGCAGAAGCTTTTAATTTTAGTTAGGTCCCATTTGTTTACTTTTGCTTTTATTTCCAATATTCTGGGAGGTGGGTCATGGAGGATCATGCTGTGATATATGTCGGAGAGTGTTTTGCCTATGTTCTCCTCTAGAAGTTTTATAGTTTCTGGTCTAACATTTAGGTCTTTAATCCATTTTGAGTTTATTTTTGTGTATGGTGTTAGGAAGTGTTCTAGTTTCATTTTTTTACAAGTGGCTGACCAGTTTTCCCAGCACCACTTGTTAAAGAGATTGTCTTTTCTCCATTTTATATTCTTGCCTCCTTTGTCAAAGATAAGGTGTCCGTAAGTATGTTGCTTTATCTCTGGGATTTCTATTTGTTCCATTGATCTATATTTCTGTCTTTATGCCAGTACTACACTGTCTTGATGACTATGGCTTTGTAGTAGAGCCTGAAGTCCGGCAGGTTGATTCCCCCAGTTCCACTCTTCTTTCTCAAGATTGCTTTGGCTATTCGAGGTTTTTTGTATTTTCCATATAAGTTGTGAGATTATTTGTTCTAGTTCTGTGAAAAATTTCATTGGTTGCTTGATAGGGATTGCATAGAATGTATGAATTACTTTGGGTAGTATACTAATTTTCACAATATTTATTCTTCCAATCCATGAACACGGTATATTTCTCCATCTATTAGTGTCCTTTCTGATTTCTTTCACCAGTGTTTTATAGTTTTCTATGTACAGGTCTTTTGTTTCTTTAGGTAGATATATTCCTAAATATTTTATTCTTTTCGTTGCAACAGTGAATGGAATAGTTGCCTTAATTTCTCTTTCTATTTTCTCATTATTTTTGTATAGCAATGCAAGGGATTTCCGTGTGTTGATTTTATATCCTGCAACTTTACTGTATTCATTGATTAGCTCTAGTAGTTTTCTGGTAGAGTCTTTAGGATTTTCTGTGTAGAGGATCATGTCATCAGTGAATAGTGAAAGTTTTACTTCTTCTTTTCCTATTTGGATTCCTTTTATCTTTTTCTGCTCTGATTGCTGTGGCCAAAACTTCCAGAACTATGTTGAATAGTAGTGGTGAGAGTGAGCACCCTTGTCTTGTTCCTGACTTTAGGGGAAATGCTTTCAGTTTTTCACCATTGAGGATAATGTTTGCTGTGGGTTTGTCATATATAGCTTTTATTATATTGAGGTATGTCCCTTCTATTCCCACTTTCTGGAGGGTTTTTATCATAAATGGATGTTGAATTTTGTCCAAGGCTTTCTCTGCATCTATTGAGATAATCATATGATTTTTATTTTTCAGTTTGTTAATGTGGTGTATTATGTTGATTGATTTGCGGATATTGAAGAATCCTTCCTTTCCTGGGATAAAGCCCACTTGATCATGATGTATGATCTTCTTAATGTGTTGTTGGATTCTGATTGTTAGAATTTTGTTAAGGATTTTTGCATCTATGTTCATCAGTGATATTGGCCTGTAGTTTTCTTTTTATTCTGGGGTCTTTACCAGGTTTTGGGATTAGGGTGATGGTGGCCTCATAGAATGAATTTGGAAGTTTCCCTTTCTCAGCAATTTTCTGGAAGAGTTTGAGTAGAATAGGTGTTAGCTCTTCTCTAAATTTTTGGTAGAATTCAGCTGTGAAGCCGTCTGGACCTGGGCTTTTGTTTGCTGGAAGATTTCTGATTATAGCTTCTATTTCTGTGTTTGTGATGGGTCTGTTCAGATTTTCTATTTCTTCCTGATTCAATTTTGGAAAGTTGTACTTTTCTAAGAATTTGTCCATTTTTTCCAAGTTGTCCATTTTATTGCCATATAATTGCTGATAGAATTCTCTAATAATCTTTTGTATTTCTGTGTTGTCGGTTGTGATCTCTCCATTTTCATTTCCTTTTTTTTTTTTTTTTGAACAGTAATTTTAAGTTTATTCCAGCTATAATGCAGGTTATTCTGACTTTAAGGTAGCATCACATGGCATACTTCTGAGTCCATTCCCGAGATATTCTGTTGTACTTATCTCTGTCTGTTTTATAGATCCGTGCAATCTCTGGCACTAGAGGCTAATCTGGGTTTGGATCACATAGCGGTGAACAAATGGATAAAAGAACTTTAGAAATAGTTAAAGCAGGAGACCACTGTGATCTTAGAATATCGAGACAAATGCTGCCATTACTGTTAATATTTGGATGATAAATTCTTGTTGTAAATGCAACCTTAGGTGGTTTGAAGGGGTAGTCTGTAGGAAAATGAATTGTCAAAAAGAATACACCGCCTTGATATGGGCTGTCATTAGGTCCCATAATTATGGCTTTCCAATGAAACATATCATCCCCAACTGGACCTGCAGAACATTGTGCTGGAGGGTCACGGGCCAAATCATTAAATTTCTTATTAATCCGTTTCAGCGCCATAGTCTGTGCTTTTCGTCTGGCTCCTCACTATCTCGGTGTGTGCTCGAAGGTCCGGCCAAAACTCTTGATTATCCCGGCGGCTGGGAAGGATTGTCTCTTCGTCTCACACCGGCTCTGCCAGACACAGGCGCTTGGTATTGAGGATGCGGATCTCGCGAGAACCTTGAGGCAGGTTAACAGGAGCTGTAGCGCTGCAATGACTTAAGGGCAGTTTTGTGCACTCTTCCGGGTAGGGGCCCGCCCATTTTCATTTCTAATTTTATTGATTTGGTTCTTCTCCGTTTCTTTCTTGATGAGTCTGGCTAGTGGTTTGTCAATTTTATTTACCCTTTCAAAGAACCAGCTTTTGGCTTTGTTGATTTTTGATATGGTCTCTTTTGTTTCCTTTGCATTTATTTCTGCCTTAATTTTTAAGATTTCTTTCCTTCTACTAACCCTGGGGTTCTTCATTTCTTCTTTTTCTAGTTTCTTTAGGTGTAGAGTTAGGTTATTTATTTGACTTTTTTCTTGTTTCTTGAGGTATGCCTGTATTTCTATGAACCTTCCCCTTAGCACTGCTTTTACAGTGTCCCAGAGGTTTTGGGTTGTTGTGTTTTCATTTTCATTCATTTCTATGCATATTTTGATTTCTCTTTTGATTTCTACTATGATTTGTTCATTATTCAGCAGCGTGTTGTTCAGCCTCCATATGTTGGCATTATTAATAGTTTTTCTCCTGTAATTGAGATCTAATCTTACTGCACTGTGATCAGAAAAGGTGCTTGGAATTATTTCAATTTTTTTGAATTTACCAAGGCTAGATTTATGGCCCAGGATGTGACCTATCCTGGAGAAGGTTCCATGTGTGCTTGAGAAGAAGGTGAAATTCATTGTTTGGGGGTGAAATGTCCTATAGAGCTCTATTAGGTCTAACTGGTCTCTTGTATCATTTAAAGTTTTTGTTTCCTGGTTAATTTTCTGTTTAGTTAATCTATCCATAGATGTAAGTGGGATATTAAAGTCTCCCACTATTATTGTGTTGTTGTTAATTTCCCCTTTCATATTTCTTAGTAATTGTCTTACATATTGCAGTGCTCCTGTTGGGTGCATAAATATTTATAATTGTTATATCTTCTTCTTGGATTGATCCTTTGATCATTATGTAGTTTCCTTCTTCGTCTCTTTTCACAGCCTTCGTTTTAAAGTCTATTTTATCTGATATGAGTATTGCTACTCCTGCTTTATTTTGGTCTCTATTTGGGTGGAATATCTTTTTCCAGCCCTTCACTTTCAGTCTGTATGTGTTCCTCGTTTTGAGGTGGATCTCTTGTAGACAACATATATAGGGGTCTTGTTTTTGTATCCATTCAGCCAGCCTTTGTCTTTTGGTTGGGGCATTCAACCCATTTACGTTTAAGGTAATTATTGATAAGTATGATCCCGTTGCTATTTTCTTTATTGTTTTGGGTTCGAGTTTATACACCCTTTCTGTGTTTCCTGTCTAGAGAAGATCCTTTAGCATTTGTTGGAGAGCTGGTTTGGTGATGCTGAATTCTCTCAGCTTTTGCTTGTCTGTAAAGCTTTTGATTTCTCCTTCATATTTGAATGAGATCCTTGCTGGGTACAGTAATCTGGGCTGTAGTTTATTTTCTTTCATCACTTTAAGTATGTCTTGCCATTCCCTCCTGGCCTGAAGAGTTTCTGTTGAAAGATCAGCTGTTATCCTTATGGGAATCCCCTTGTGTGTTATTTGTTGCTTTTCCCTTTCCACTTTTAATATTTGTTCTTTGTGTTTGATCTTTGTTAATGAATTAATATGTGTCTTGGAGTATTTGGCCTTGGGTTTATCCTGTTAGGGAGTTTCTGGGTTTCTTGGACTTAGGTGATTATTTCCTTCCCCATTTTAGGGAAGTTTTCAACTATTATCTCCGCAATTATTCTCTCATGGTCTTTCTGTCTTCTTCTGGGACTCCTATGATTCAGATGTTGGGGCGGTTAACATAATCTCAGAGGTCTCTGAGATTGTCCTCATTTCTTTTAATTCGTTTTTCTTTTTTCCTCTCTGTTTCATTTATTTCTACAATTCTATCTTCTAGCTCGCTTATCCTGTCTTCTGCCTCCGTTATTCTACTGTTTGTTCCCTCCAGAGTGTTTCTGATCTCATCTATTGCATTATTCATTGTATATTGACTCTTTTTTATTTCCTCTAAATCCTCATTAAACCTTTCTTGCATCTTCTCAATCCTTGTCTCCAAGTTATTTATTTGTAACTCCAGTTTGCTTTCAAGATTTTGAATCATTTTCACTATCAAAATTCAAAATTCTTTATCAGGTAGATTCCCAATATCTTCCTCTTTTGTTTGTGTTGGTGGGCATTTATCCTGTTACTTTACTTGCTGGGTATTTCTCTGCCTCTTCATCTTGCTTATATTGCTGTGCTTGGGGTGGCCTTTCCATCTTCTGGCAGTTTGTGGAGTTCTCTTTATTATGTAGTTTCCTCGCTGTGTGTGGGGTTGGACGGGTGGGTTTCCAAGGTTCCCTGGTTAGGGAAGCTTGTGTCGGTGTTCTGGTGGGTGGAGCTGGATTTCTTCTCTCTGGAGTGCAAAGAAGTGTCCAGTAATGAGTTATGAGATGTCAGTGGGTTTGGAGTGACTTTGGGAAGCCTGTATATTGAAGCTCAGGGCTATTCTCCTGTGTTGCTGGAGAATTTGTGTGGTATGTCTTTCTCTGAAACTTGTTGACCCTTGGGTGGTGCCTGATTTCAGTGTATGTATGGAGGCATTTGATGAGCTCCTATCAATTAATGTTCCCTGAAACAGGAGATCTCTGGTGTTCTCAGGATTTGGACTTAAGCCTCTGTCTCTGGTTTTTAGTCTTATTCTTGCAGTAGGCTCAAGACTTCTCCATCTGTCACTTCCAAAGCTGTTCCTTCTGTTTAAGCTCTTCTGTTTGCTGGTCTCTTAGGGGCTAATGTCCGTCCTGACACAAGGGGTCGGTGGTGGACACTTTTATAGGCTCACCTGTTCTGTCGTGCTGTGGGGAGGGAGGAACGCTGCTAACAAATATCACTGGCGTCTGTGGGGTGTGCTCGCAGTGTCTCGGCTATGCTGGGATTGCCCCCGCTCATGGCATGTGTGTTTTCCCTGTTTATGCTGCTCAGGATCTAGGTTGCTCTGCCGGGAACTGTCCGAGGCTGGTGCTGGGTTGTATGCACTTCCCAGGTCTGAGCCGCTCGGGTTCAGGTACTCGGGTACTCCACAAAGGTGCAAACTTGCTTGGGCATGCGTTTTGTGCCCTTCCCCGGTCCGAGCAGCTCAGGTGACCAGGTGTTTGGCCAGCACGGTCGCTGTGACTTATCGCCTCCCCAGTGCCTTCTGCTCAGTTTTCTGGGTGTACAGCTGGCGCACCTTCTCAGGCGGATGTCGACCGTCCCGAATCCCAAGAAGTCTTGGTTAGCAATGACACCTGCCTGCAGTTTGGTATTGGATGTCTCTCGGGGGCTGCAGTTGCCCCCTTCCATCTCTGGCTGCCCTCACCTGCCTGTCTCGGCGGGGGATGGTGGATGGGCCGAATGCAGCTGGCTAGCTCTGCTCAGTCCTTTGTTCTGTGAGCGGGTCTGGTGGTGTCTTAGGTTGGCGCTTTTTGCCTTTTTGGGAGAGGGTAATGGCAACCCACTCCAGTACTCTTGCCTGGAAAATCCCATGGACGGAGGAGCCTGGTAGGCTGCAGTCCATGGGGTCGCGAAGAGTCAGACACGACTGAGCAACTTCACTTTCACTTTTCCCTTTCATGCATTGGAGTTGGAAATGGCAACCCACTCCAGTGTTCTTGCCTGGAGAATCCCAGGGACGGGGAAGCCTGGTGGGGTGCCGTCTATGGGGTCACACAGAGTCGGACACGACTGAAGTGACTTAGCAGCAGCAGCAGCAGCAGCTATACCACAGTCTGCTTAGCTATCTCCAGTTAGCGCCCTCAGATTGCCCTCGGGGCACTCAGGCCCGGTCCTTTTACTCTAAGTGATGCAGCCCACGCCTCCCTGCCTAGTCCCCACTTGCTAGTGGGGGGTACGGGCGTCTGCACCACTTCTCCACTGAGACTTACCTCTGGGCACTTAGTCTGTGGGTTTTAATTATTTCTTTTTTCTCCCAGTTATGTTGCCCTCTGAGGTTCCAAGGCTCCCCACAGACTCGCCAGTGAGTGTTTCCAGGTGTTTGGAAACTTCTCTCTTTTTTTAAGCCTCCCTTCCTGGGAGGGATCTCTGTCCCTCCCTCTTTTGTCTCTCTTTTTATCTTTTATACTATTTCCTACCGATTTCTGAAGACAATGAGCTGCTTTTCTGTTTGCCTGATGTCCTCTGCTGGCATTCAGAAGTTGTTTTGTGGGATTTACTCAGCGTTCAAATATTCTTTTGCTGAATTTGTGGGGGAGAAAGTGGTCTCCCCGTCCTATTCCTCCGCCATCTTTCTGTCTCTCCCTTGTTTATTACTTTTACATTTGCAATCATATTTCCTGCAAACAATGAAAGTTGTATCCTTATAATAATTATTATTTGTTAATATAAATCTTTCATTTCTGTTCTGTTTCAACATTATCTTGCTTATTCTTGATATTTTTAATTTCCACATAAATTTTAGAAGCATGTTGTCAATTTGTATAAAACTGCAACTGAGTTCTTAATTGTGGTTGCATTGTATTTGTAAAGAGGATATAGTATGGGTGGTCATGTAGCACATCAAGTATATAAAGGTTAGGTAAACAGAGGACCACTTGAAAAAGAAATATACAATTATCTTACTGAGAGAGATATGCAAATATATCTTGCCATTAAAAAGAAAAATTACCATAAAAATGAATAGGGAAAAAATAATTGAGCTAATATGATATTATAAGCATTTTTGGAAAAAAATATTAATTCAGTTCAGTTCATTCACTCAGTCGTGTCTGACTCTTTGCAACCCCATGACCCACAGCATGCCAGGCCTCCCTGTCCACCACCAACTCCTGGAGTCCACCCAAACCTATGTCCATTGAGTCAGTGATGCCATCCAACCATCTCATCCTCTGTCATCCCCTTCACTTCCTGCTGTCAATCTTTCCCAGCATCAGGGTGTTTTCAAATCAGTCAGCTCTTTGAATCAGGTGATCAAAATATTGGAGTTTCAGCTTCAACATCAGGCCTTCCAATGAACACTAAGGACTGATCTCCTTTAGGATAGACTGGTTGGATGTCCTTGCAGTCCAAGCGACTCTCAAGAGTCTTCTCCAATATCACAGTTCAAAAGCATCAATTCTCTGGCACTCTGCTTTCTTTATAGTCCAACTCTCACATACATACATGATCACTGGAAAAACCATAGCCTTGACTAGACGGATCTTTGTTGGTAAAGTAATGTCTCTGTTTTTTAATATGTTGTCTAGGTTGGTCATAACTTTCTTTCCAAGGAGTAAGTGTCTTTTAATTTCATGGCTGCAATCAATAGCTGCAGTGATTTTGGAGCCCCCCCCAAAATAAAATCAGCCATTGTTTCCCCATCTAATTCCCATGAAGTGATGGGATTGGATGCCATGATTTTAGTTTTCTGAATGTTGAGCTTTAAGCCAACTTTTTCACTCTATTCTTTCATTTTCAACAAGAAGCTCTTTAGTTTTTCTTCACTTTCTGCCATATGGGTGGTGTCATCTGCATATCTGAGGTTACTGATATTTCTCCCAGCAATCTTGATTCCAGCTTGTGCTTCCTCCAGCCAAGTGTTTCTCATGATGTGCTCTGCATAGAAGTTAAATAAGCAGGGTGACAACATACAACCTTGACATACTCCTTTTCCTATTTGGAACCAATCTGTTGTTCCATGTCCAGTTCTAAATGTTGCTTCCTGACCTGCATATAGGTTTTTCAAGAGGCAGGTCAGGTGGTCTGGTATTCCCATCTCTTTCAGAATTTTCCACAGTTTCCTGTGATCCACACAGTCAAAGGCTTTGGCATAGTCAATAAAGCAGAAATAGATGTTTTTCTAGAACTCTCTTGCTTTTTTGATGATCCAGTTCAGTTCAGTTCAGTTGCTCAGTCGTGTCCGACTCTCTGCGACCCCATGAATCACAGCACGCCAGGCTTCCCTGTCCATCACCAACTTCAGGAGTTCACTCAAACTCATGTCCATCGAGTCGGTGATGCCATCCAGCCATCTCATTCTCTGTCGTCCCCGTCTCCTCCCGCCCCTAACCTTTCCCAGCATCAGTCTTTTCCAGTGAGTCAACTTGTCACATGAGGTGGCCAAAGTATTGCAGTTTCAGCTTCAGCATCAGTCCTTCCAATGAACACCCAGGATTGATCTCCTTTAGAATGGACTGGTTTGATCTCCTTGCAGTCCAAGGGACTCTCAAGAGTCTTCTCCAACACCACTGTTCAAAAGCATCAATTTTTGGTGATCAACTTTCTTCACAGTCCAACTCTCACATCCATACATGACCACAGGAAAAACCATTGCCTTAACTAGACAGACCTTTGTTGGCAAAGTAATGTCTCTGCTTTTTAATATACTATCAAGGTTGGTCATAACTTTCCTTCCAAGGAGTAAGCGTTTTTTAATTTCATGGCTGCAATCAGCATCTGCAGTGATTTTGGAGCCCCCAAAAATAAAGTCCGACACTGTCTCCACCGTTTCTCCATCTATTTCCCATGAAGTGATGGGACCAGATGCCATGATCTTTGTTTTCTGAATGTTGAGCTTCAAGCCAACCTTTTCACTCTCCTCTTTCACTTTCATCAAGTGGCTTTTTAGTTACTCTTCTAGATGTTGGCAATTTGATCTCTGGTTCCTCTGCCTTTTCTAAAACCTTTTCTAATAAGAAAATTAATGGAAACCTGCAAAGCAAAGTTAAGAGTGTATCTCATAACTGTAATGTGAGAAGTCAGAAAGATAATAATTATACAGGATTAAACCTATAAAATATCATTTCAGATAGTTCAATACCCTAGGACATTATATAGATTTTAAAAAATGAAAATGATTTCTCTTATTTGAATATCAAAAGACAATGTGTAGTTTGTTCTTATTTTTATTTTTTTAATCATCTTGTTTCTCACATATTAACAACATCAAATCGGCAGTAAATTTTATCCTAAGAATCACTGCATATTTGAAAATAGAGGAAACATGCCTTGAATAATCTCTGGTAAAAAATTTTCAGTGCCAGATTCTGTTCAGTATCAACTTTGTAATAATATTACTTGTGGATATACTATACAAATCTTGAACCAATGCTACAACTCCAAAAAAATTGCTTTATACATTGATTATATAAGAAAGCTACCTGAGGAGGTACTTGTCCAAAATTTAAAAATGTATAGAATCAAGAAAGAGGAAAAACAGACCTTTTGAAGAAGATAGTTCATCTCAAGAAGCCAATGATCAAAAGTCTTAGAATGAAATCTATAATATACACCTAGATAACAAGTATAGATTTCTGTAGAAAGAATAAAGGTTCTGGAAAAAATGATAAAAATGTAAAATCAAAATTTAAAAATTGATTAATAGATATAATTGAAACATGGAATATGATTTCTGGACATATAATGGCACAAAAGCAGAAAACAAAGTGAGGTAATTCCAAATTCCAAATATATGTCTTATAAGAAATCATGCAAGCAAACTAAAACTTGATATAATTTTAGACAATTGTTTATTTTTATAAGGTAAATATATTTATTTTGTATGACACCATGATTATTCTATTTTGATTTGACTAAGAGTCATGGCATTGCATTCAGAGAGAAGAAAATATATTTTTAGAAGACTATCTAACCTGGTATAGGACAAAGTAATTCCAAGTTTACTTGAAATTGTTGTTTACTGATTTCCAGTTTTAAAACTATACACTAATAATGAGAAAATAGAGAGAAATTAAGGAAACTATTCCATTCACCATTGCAACGGAAAGAATAAAATACTTAGGAATATATCTACCTAAAGAAACAAAAGACCTATATATAGAAAACTATAAAACACTGGTGAAAGAAATCAGGGAGGACAATAATAGATGGAGAAATATACCGTGTTCGTGGATTGGAAGAATAAATATTGTGAAAATGAGTATATTACCCAAAGTAATTTATAGGTTCAATGCAATCCCTATCAAGCTACCAACAGCATTTTTCACAGAGCAAGAATGAATAATTTTACAATTTGTATGGAAATACAGAAAACCTCAAATAGCCAAAGTAATCTTGAGAAAGAAGAATGGAACTGGAAGAATCAACCTGCCGGACTTCAGGCTCTAATACAAAGCCACAGTAATCAAGACAGTATGGTACTGGCATAAAGACAGAAATATAGATCAATGGAACAAAATAGAAAGCCCAGAGATAAACGCACACCCCTACGGACACTTATCTTTGACAAAGGAGGCAAGAATATTCAATGGAGAAAAGACAATCTCTTTAACAAGTGGTGCTTGGAAAACTGGTCAACCACTTGTAAAAGAATGAAACTAGAACACTCCCTAACACCATACACAAAAATAAACTCAAAATGGATTAAAGATCTAAATGTAAGACCAGAAACTATAAAACTCCTACAGGAGAACATAGGCAAAACATTCTCCGACATATATCACAGCATGATCCTCCATGACCCACCTCCCAGAATATTGGAAATAAAAGCAAAAATAAACAAATGGGACCTAATTAAAATTAAAAGCTTCTGCACAGCAAAGGAAACTATAAGCAAGGTGAAAAGATAGCCTTAAGAATGGGAGAAAATAATAGCAAATGAAACAAGTGACAAAGAATTGAACTCACAAATATACGAGCAACTCCTGCAGCTCACTTCCAGAAAAATAAACAACCCAATCAAAAAATGGGCCAAAGAACTAAACAGACATTTCTCCAAAGAAGACATACAGATGGCTAACAAACACATGAAAAAATGCTCAACATCCCTCATAATCAGAGAAATGAAAATCAAAACCACAATGAAGTACCATTTCACACCAGTCAGAATGGCTGCTATCCAAAAGTCTTCAAGCAATAAATGCTCGAGAGGGTGTGGAGAAAAGGGAACCCTCTTACACTGTTGGTGGGAATGCAAACTAGTATAGCCATTATGCAGAACAGTGTGGAGATTCCTTCAAAAACTGGAAATAGAACTGCCATATGACCCAGCAATCCCACTGCTGGACATACACACGGAGGAAACCAGAATTGAAAGAGACACGTGTACTCCAATGTTCATCGCAGCACTGTTTATAATAGCCAGGACATGGACGCCACCTAGATGTCCAACTGCAAACGAATGGATAAGAAAGCTTTGGTACATATACACAATGGGTTATTACTCAGCCATTAAAAAGAATACATTTGAATCACTTCTAATGAGGTGGATGAAACTGGAGCCTATTATACAGAGTGAAGTAAGCCAGAAAGAAAAATACCAATACAGTATACTAATGCATATATATGGAATTTAGAAAGATGGTGATGATAACCCTGTATATGATACAGCAAAAGATACACAGATGTATAGAACAGTCTTTTGGACTCTGTGGGAGAGAGCGAGGGTGGGATGATTTGCGAGAATGGCATTGAAACATGTATATTATCATATGTGAAACAAATCGCCAGTCCAGGTTCCATGCGTGATACAGGATGCTCGGGGCTGGTTCACTGGGATGACCCAGAAGAATGATATGGGGAGGGAGGTGGGAGGGGGTTCAACATGGGGAAGACATGTACATCCGGGGCTGATTCATGTCAATGTATGGCAAAATCTATACAATATTGTAAAGCAATTAGCCTCCAGTTAAAATAAATAGATTAAAAAAAAATCTTTTCCAGCAAACCAAGTATTAAAGATGATTGTTGGATCAAGGAATGTTATTTCCCTCCCTAATTTATTATTTTATATTGCATATTAATTAATTATGTATGAAATCAATGAAGGGGATTAAGAGATACAAATTGTCAGTTATAAAATAAATAAGTTTCAGAGATGTACAGCATAGGGAATACTGTCAATATTTTATAACAACTTTGTATGATATGTAATATATAAAAATTTTCAATCACTTTTATTAAACCTGAAGTGAATGCAACATTGTATGTTAACCATACTTCAATAAATAAGTTAAGTTAATTTAAATAAATGATTGTTTACAAATAGAGCTCTAAAACAAGCAAAAACGAGACCAGGGGCTGGCTGTGGCTCAGATCATTTATTTACTTTAACTTCTTTTTTTTATTTATTGAAGTATGGTTGACTTACAATATTGTAAGTGGGCCTTAGAAAGCATCACTACAAACAAAGCTAGTGGAGGTGATGGAATTCCAGTTAAGCTATTTCAGATCCTAACAGATGATGCTATGAAAGTGCTGCACTAAATATGCCAGCAAATTTGAAAAACTCAGCAGTGGCCACAGGACTGAAAATGGTCATTTTTCATTCTAATCCCAAAGAAAATCAATGCTGAAGAACACTCAAACTACCGCACAATTGCACTCATCTCATACACTAGTAAAGTAATGCTCAAAATTCTCCAAGCCAGGCTTCAACAGTATATGAGTATAAACTTCCAGATGTTCAAGCTGGATTTAGAAAAGGCAGAAGAACCAGGGATCAAATTGCCAACATCTGTTGCATCATCAAAAAAGCCAGAGGGTTCTAGAAAACATTTACTTCTGCTTTATTAACTATAACAAATCCTTTGACTGTGGATCACAACAAACTGGAAAATTCTGAAACGATGGAAATACCGGACCACCTGACCTGCCTCCTGAGAAAGCTGTATGCAGGTCAGGAAGCAACAATTACAACTGGACATGGAGCAACAGACTGGTTCCAAATAGGAAAAGGAGTATGAAAAGGCTGTATATTGTCACCCTGCTTATTTAACTTATATGCAGAGTACATCATGAGAAACACTGGGCTGGCTGAAGCACAAGCTGGAATCAAGATTGCTTGGAGAAATATCAATAACCTCAGATTCAGAGGACATCACCATTATGGCAGAGAGTGAAGAAGAACTAAAGAGCCTCTTGATGAAAGTGAAAGAGGAGAGTGAAAAAGTTGGCTTAAAGCTCAACATTCAGAAAACTAAGATCATGGCATGTGGTCCAATCACTTCATGGCAAATAGATGGGGAAACAATGGAAAAGTGAGAGACTCTATTTTCTTTTTGTGCTCCAAAATCACTGGAGATGGTGACTTCAGTCATGAAATTAAAGGACACTTGCTCCTTGGAAGAAAAACTGTGACCAACCTAGATAGTCTATTAAAGAACAGAGACATAACTTTGACAACAAAGGTCCATCTAGTCAAAGTTATGGTTTTTCCAGTAGTCATGTATGGATGTGAGAGTTGGTCTATAAGGAAAGCTGAGCACCGAAGACTGATGGTTTTGATCTGCAGTGTTGGAGAAGACTCTTGAGAGACTCTTGGACTGTAAAGACATCCAACCAGTCCATCCTACAGGAAATCAGTCCTGAATATTCATTGGAAGGACTGATGCTGAAGATTCAATACTTTGGCCACCTGATGTTCAGCGCTGACTCATTGGAAAATCCCCTGATGCTGGGAAAGACTGAAGGTTGGAGAAGGGGATGACAGAGGATGAGATGGTTGGATGGTATCTCCGACTTGATGGACATGAGTTTGAGGGAGCTCTTGGAATTGGTGATGGACTGGGAAGCCTGGCGCACTGAAGTCCATGGGGTCACAAGGAGTTTGACACAACTGAGTGACTGAAGTGAACTACAAATAGAACTTAATTTGTCAGATGAATAGGCTGCTCAGAATATCAATATCACAGAATATGATTATTTGAGTGTGGCCATATGACCAATTAATAAGACAAAATCAGAGGTGATATGAAGAAACTTCAGGAAGTCTCCTTGAAAAGAATGCTCATACTTTTTTCTCCTTCTGAATTTTTATTTTATTGTAGTTCTTGCTTGCAATACTTCTCTGATAATCAGACCTACATTACTTGCTTTGGATCATGTTTGATTTTAAAATGTCATTTGTGCACCAAAATGGTAGAGAAGAACAATAGAAGACCCTGACCCTGGAGAAGGGGTATCTGACATTGAACACAGTAGCTGACCCTCCTCATCTGCAGGTTCCACATGTACAGACTCAACCAACTATGGGTTGGCAAGGTTCAAATAAAAGTTCCAGAAAATTCCAAAATCAAAACTTTAATTTGAAGCATGTTGCCAACTATTTACATAGAATTTACATTCTATTTGGTATTAGAAATAATCTAGAGATGATTTAAAGTACAGCTGTCCCTCTGTATACAAGGGATTGATTCCAGGACCCATGCTCAGATGTCAAACTTCTTGCATGTTCAAGTCCCTTATATAACCTTTGCACATTCCCAAGTAATCCTTAAACCACCTCTAGATTACTTGTAATGCTTAGTATAATGTAAATATTCAAAAAAAAAATAAAAAAGCTTTGTTGGTGCACAGCAAACTTTAACTTTGTTTTTGGAAATTTCTGGAAGTTTTTTTTCAAATATTTTTCATCTAAAGTTGGTTGATTCTGCAGAGGAGGAAATCATGGATAAGGAGGCCCAACATTATTCAGGAAGATATGCATATGTAACAATATACTACATAATTTTTGTAAGGTACTTAGCATCAGTAGATTTTGGTATCCATGGGGGTGTTAGAATGAATCCTCTGTGGATACCAAGGGATAACTAATTACTAACTACCCCAGAGTTCTTTAATAAGAAAACTAAATCTATTTCTGTATTTCTTTAAGTCTGTGTAATGTGGTTTTCCCTATATTATATGTGGCTGAAACAAATGTTAGATTTGAACTTGGATGACAAGAGTAGTTTATTAATAATGATGAAAATGTTGGTGATAGTAAGATGGAAGGATTAGAAAATGTACGGGTTTAGAAATATTAGAGTAACAGTTACTCTGTCAGCCTTATCTTACAGAGAATAAAGATTAGAAAATAAACTAACAAAGATTTAGCAATATTATGTAAAGTCACAAGTGTTGGAAAGCATATGAAGAAATATGACTTAACTGTATATTCAGCAGTACATGAACCGAGAACTTCTAGATGTACAAGCTGTGTTTAGAAAAGGCAGAGGAACCAGAAATCAAACTGCGAAAACTTACTGGATCATAGGGAAAGCAAGGAAATTCCAGAAAAGCATCTACTTCTGCCTCATTGATGATACCAAAGCCTTTGACTGTGTGGATCACAGAAAACTGGAAAATTCTTAAAAAAAAAAAAAAAAAGGAGAGAGAGAGACGGGAATACCAGTCTACCTTACTTGCCTCCTGAGAAACCTGTATGCAGGTCAAGAAGCAACAGTTAGAACCGGACATGGAACAAAGGACTGGTTCAAATTGGGAAAGGAGTACGTCAAGGCTGTATCTTGTCACCTTGTTTATTTAACTTATTTCTATGCAGAGTATATCATGAGTAAAACTGGGCTGGATGAATCCCAAGCTGGAATCAAGATTGCCAGGAGAAATATCAATAAAGTATAAATTATATCAATGACCTCAAATATACAGATGATACCACTCTAATGGCAGAAAATGCAGAGGAACTAAAGAGCCTCTTGATAAGGGTGAAAGAGGAGAGTGGAAAAGCTGGCTTGAAACTCGGCATTCAAAAAACTAAGATCACAGCACCTGGTTCCATCACTTCATGAAAAATAAAATTGGGAAAAATGAGAAGCAATGACAGATTTTATTTTCTTGAACTAAAAAATCACTGTGGATGGTGGATGCAGCCATGGATTTAAAAGATGTTTGCTCCTTGGAAGGAAAGATATGACAAGCCTAGGCAGCATGCTAAAACAGAGACATCATTTTGCCAACAGAAGTCCATATATTCAAAGTTATGGTTTTTCCAATAGCCATGTAAGGATATGAGACTTGGGCCATAAAGAAGGGTGAGCACCAAAGAATTGATGCTTTCCAACTGTGGTGCTGGTGAAGACTCTTGAGAGTCCCTTGGACTGCAAGGAGATCAAACCTGTCAATGAAGTCAACTCTGAATATTCATTGGAAGGACTGATGCTGAAGCTGAAGCTCCAATACTTTGGTCACCTGATGTGACCAAGAGCCGACTCCTTGGAAAAGACCCTGATGCTGGGAAAGCTTGAGGGCAGGAGGAGAAGGCGGCAGCAGAGGATGAGATGTCTAGCATCATTGAGCCAGGGGACATTAGTCTGAGCAACCTCTGGGTGACAGTGAAGGACAGGGAAGTCTGGCCTGCTGTGGTTCATGGGGTAGCAAAGAGCCGGACACAACTTAGTGACTGAGCAAAAACAACAATAATAATCTGAAACAAAGGAACAGGGATGATGGGTATATTATCAGTAAACTCACTTCTTTTGACTTTTATTTTTAGGAGTAAATGATACATGAAAAGATATATAATTGAGATTTTTATGTTTCTTCTATCTGAACAAAAAAACTCTCAGCATAAATTGAAATATATGATGAATAAAAAAGTAATAAAACCATTAATAACTGAAATAGAAGATAGAACTATTTATTTCTAATAAGACCAAGAATAATAACCCTGTGAACAATTCTCTAGTCTTCAGGTATCATCTTCATCAAATGTTAACCATACCTTTTTAAAAGATTTTTACAGTGACTGTTCACTCTTAAATGCACAGTATCAGAGTATTGCTGAAACTTATTTAACCTTCATCAGGCATACTTGATCATTATGGTTTCTGTGATAGCACAATTTGATAACCTGTAAATGGTTTGACCATTCACCTACCTACGTGAGTGTTTGTACAGTTTTTTTTTGTGTGTGTGCATACATAAAAATACAACAAAGGACATATTTTGAAGAATTCAATAAAACTCCCATTGAACTAGAAACATTGTCTGCTCTGTGTACGTGTGTTGAAATCTCATTCCAGGTTCTGTTTCACAGCAATTGTTCAACTTGAATATAGTCTTTAAATATTCATTATTTAATATAAATATTTAAGCATTTAATATAGGTAGCTGACCTCTGAATAACTGCTGTTGCTGAAGCAATCACCAGGCATTTTTCTTTATTTTTTTTTTCCTTTGTACTTTGCTGAAAGCTTTTCAATATATAAACTATTTTTATGGCAAAGATTCTTAGGTAATGTGTAAGATACATGCAAAAACATATTAAATGTGAGCCCAATAGATGGGGAGGATACTAGACTTGTAAAGGTGTAATGAATTGATGTTTATACTTGTCCAATATTAAATAAAATCCCTTGAGTGAGTTATAGTGTTTGCTCTTCTATTCGGCTATAAAGTCCTTGAAGGTACACTGTGAGTTGCTTGTCATTGTATCACTTGATCCTTGTATAATGTCTGAACGCTCACTCTCATGAGTATGGTAAATACTTAATGAGTACTGAATGTGTGGTAAATATGACGATTGAGCCACAAATTCAAGTGCATTAGTAATATAAAACTTATTTCCTGATAATGTTAATCAAACCTAATAATCATGTTGGTCTATTTTTCTGCCTCAAAAAAAAGTGAAATCTCATTCACCTTAAGGTCGTTTTTACTGTTAAAACTTTCAAGGTGTCTATAAATCACATCAGAGCTTCCAAAACACCAGGTAATTTGGGAGTCGAGATCTGTCTGGATTCTTGGTCATAAAGTGTCTATGCTGGAACTCATGTTGACATCTGCATTCCAATCTCGCCTTTATTTAGGGCCCTTGTCCCTGTTTAAAGCCATCTTCACAATTGTGATTCATTTCTATTGGAATCCATGCCATCTACCCATTGCACATTACTGGATCAGAAAGGGATACTTTGAGAATGCCCCAGTCTCTTTCTGCCTGAACAGATCCACTGTTCAGGCATACTCCTTTCCCTGCTCTATATTAAGAGTAACGATTTCAAGGTTGTTAGTGCTTTTCTCAGAATTATTCTGAGTGGTTTATGTACCGATTAGTCACATACTCTTTGAAGTTCTCTAGTTTATGCCCAGCACCTTTGAATTTGTTCCTGTTATTTGGCTATCTTGTATCATTCCTAAGACTAGGAGAGTAAAATATTGGTCTGCCCAAATTAGAGGATAATAGACTGACTGACTGAGATAGAAGCTTATAGATAACAAGCTAATATATAGATATATAATAGCAACTAAGTGATTGAATGAAATAGTGCTTTATTTTTTTCTGTAGTGTTTTCACACATAACACATCAGATTTACACAACCTTATAAGATATCAATCATATGTATTTTAATTGCGTAAATCAGCACATTGGTTCAAGGAAATTAAATGGCTTTCCTAGATCCCATCTGCTATTGACCCATTTATTGATTTTTCAGTTTCAATAATTTTAATTTCTAAGAGACATATTACTCTATTTGGGTATATATATATATATTTCTCGGAGAAGGCAATGGCAAGCCACTCCAGTACTATTGCCTAGAAAATCCCATGGATGGAGGAGCCTGGTAGGCTGCAGTCCGTGGGGTCGCTAAGGGTCGGACACGACTGAGCGACTTCACTTTCACTTTTCACTTTCCTCTTTCACACATTGGAGAAGGAAATGGCAACCCACTCCAGTGTTCTTGCCTGGAGAATCCCAGGGACGGGGGAGCCTGGTGGGCTTCCGTCTATGGGGTCGCACAGAGTCGGACACGACTGAAGTGACTTAGCAGTAGCATATATATTTCTACATTGAATAAATATGCTTACACTATGCCTAGGGGAATTTGTTTTTGTTTGTTAACCTTTCCTTCTTAATCTCATTTATGCTTTATTTCTTAATTCTTATTTTAATCAATAAATCATTAAATTCATACTATTTGGAGGTTTCAAGGAGGCAATATTTTGAGACTTCTGTTGAAGGTGAGTTATTTTCAAGAAATGGTGCTTCTTGAAGACAAATGCTGGGCTGAGCATTTTCAGATCACTTTATAGTATGAATTTGGGAGGGAAACTGCATAATAAAATATTTCTCTTTCCATTCAGGAATAAAACTCAAGGTTTTTCTTGAGCTTTTTCTCATTTATTTTTTCTTTTTCTAAGAATATATTGAATATCAGTGTGGAGGTCGATGGGATTTTTCTTTACCCATAAACTGAGAGATTAGGCCATTGTGATTCTAGTTCCATGAAGATCATTTTCTACTAGACTCCTGTATATCTTCTATCCCATGGGCTGCAGAGCTATGAAGATCAAAGTTAACGTTTCTTGGAACTGAAGAATGCCCACAGGGCAAATGCAGCTTCACTGCTCTACTTATATTTCTGGATTCTAACTTTCACTTAGTATTTGACCTCTGAGGATTGCTTCTTTTCTTTCTAGTTAAAGGATGTATTTTAAAATAGACTGAAGAATATATCCAACATTTTTAGTTGTTTTAATCAGGAGAGACATTCAATATATCCTATCTCCTAAACTATTAGTGACATAAGTCTAATGCTCTACTATTTGAATACTAATTTACTTTCAATTATAAATACTACTAAATCTGGTGCACATCTTTAAATAGACTTATAAGAATAGCGCAATAAGTGAAATGATTGGGCAAATAGCATGCATATAGTTAAGACCCTTGATTTTGTACTGATAAATTGACCATAAGTAAGTTTGCCAATTACACAGAGCCAGCAACACAGGATAGGAAACTAAATAAAATTATCATTCCACCATTTTATTTTTGAAATACAGAAAACTAATGTGATCTTAATATTGGAAATCTTATTTTGGGAACTTCTTTGGTGTCTTGGTGGTTAGGATTCCAGACATTCACTGCCATGGCCAGGGTTCAGTTCCTGGTTGGGGAACTGAGACCCCACAAGCCATGCAGTGTGACCAAATGTGTGTGTGTGTGTTTAGGCTTCCCTGGTAGCTCAGCTGGTAAAGGATCTGCCTGCAATGCAGGAGACCCTGGTTCAATTCCTGGGTCAGGAAGATCCCCTGGAGAAGAGATATGCTCCCCACTCCAGTATTCTTGGGCTTCCCTGGTGGCTCAGATGATAAAGAATCTGCCTGCAATGTGGGAGACCTGGGTTTGATCCCTGGGTTGGGAAGATCCCCTGGAGGATGGTGTGGCAACCCATGACAATATTCTTGCCGGAGGATCCCCATGGACAGAGGGGCCTGGCAGGCAACAATCCATGGAGTCAAAAAGAGTTGGAGATGACTGAGTGACTAAGCACAACACAATATGTATTACGGGCTTCCCTTGTGGCTCAGCTGGTAAAGAATCCAGCTGCAATGTGGGAGACCTGGGTTTGATCCTTGGGTATACATATGTCTATATACATATATACATAAATATGTATGTGTGTGTGTGTATATATGTATATACACACATTATATATGTGCAACCTATTATACTTCAGTTCAGTCACTCAGTCATGTCCGATTCTTCGCAACCCCAAGGACTGCAGCACGCCAGGCCTCCCTATCCATCACCAACTCCTGGAGTTTACACAAACTCATGTCCATTGAGTTGGTGATGCTATTATACTTGGAAACATGTAAAGCAAAGAAACAAAGAAAGCTATGTAAAACATAGGGATGGGATGGTTTGCACTGTAAGCTGTCAGATAAAATTATGTCTCAGACTTTACCATCTAGCAGCAAATTTTACATTCCAGAGGTGAGCTAGTCAAAAATGGATAAATTTCATGCTTCACATAAACTAGAGTGACGATTTCAAAGATCTAGAGAAAAGTCATATAACATTCTGAGATACACTTAGCAGATGAGAGAAATGATATACTAGTGGCATCAATTGAACAGCAAGTTGTGCGTGAAGCAGCATAAAACATTAGCTTGGAATTTGATGTACCAAAATATGAAATTAAATATAATAATGAATAAATCTGAGAGCCATTCCATTTCCAAATCAATTCTCACATTTTTCAACAAGAGAAATGATCTATCAGCACGTGACTTCTGTAGGAAGCTGTATAAAAATTCTTGAATTCTCAGATATCATGGATCAGCCTATTATGTAGAGAAAAATAATCCATGCAAAGCTAGTAAATTATTAAAGAAAATGATTTTTCATCATAAAAAAAATCTTAGCTACTTTTAAAGAATTTATATTTCCAGAAATATGATCACAAAAGGAAAAACAAAACAAGTTGACTATCTGGAAGAAAGGCTTGAGGGATGAAAATTGTGTTCCTAATTTGATTTTAGATGTGTTCAAAAAAATAAGTATATAATGATGTGGCATATATTGTTGCATTGTTTAGTTGCACAGTCTTGTCCGACTCTTTTGCAACCCCATAGACTGTAGCCCATCTGGCTCATCTGTCCATGGGATTTCCCAGGCAACAATACTGGAGTGGATCCATTTCCTTCTCCAGGGTATTTTCTTGACCCAGGAATTGAACCCGTGCATCCTGCATTGGCAGGTGTATTCTTTACCACTGAGCTATCTGGCAAGCTCTGGTGGCATATATTAGGATCCTACAAAGAAAAAGTACTTATATTTTTGGACTCCTGTGTCTAGAACAGTGTCTAGATCCTACAGTTTTGTTCAGTGGAATTTAGTGCTATTTCTCATAGGGACTCATAGAAGGTCAAAAGATTTGACTTGCCTGCATCTTTCTCCCACAATCTCTAATGGATTGTGTGGCTCTGCTTGTATGATGTCAGTTAAATTTAAAATAAGGATATTCATTCCATCTGTTGAGTGTTTTCAAGCATCAAAATTTAGGGTTTCAGTAAACCAAACATTCAGTTAGTGAAATGTCTTACTTTTCACCTGACTCTGTTCTTTGAAATTATATAAATCAAGGCTTGGCAAACAATGACTGATAGGTGAACTATAGTCCCCGAGTCAAATCTGGTTTGACTCTTTTTTTTTTAAAATAAAGTTTTATCCTGTCCATTTATTTAGGCATTATCTATGACTGTTTTCTTTCCTGCTTATTTAATTTATATGCAGAGTACATAATGAGGGACGCTGGGCTGGAGGAAGCACAAGCTGGAATCAAGATTGCCGGGAAAAATATCCATAACCTCAGATATGCAGATGACACCACCCTTATGGCAGAAAGTGAAGAGGAACTCAAAGGCCTCTTGATGAAAGTAAAAGAGGAGAGTGAAAAGTTTGGCTTGAAGCTCAACATTCAGAAAACTAAGATCATGGCATCTGGTCCCATCACTTCATGGGAAATAGATGGGGAAACAGTGGAAACAGTGTCAGACTTTATTTTTTTGGGGCTCCAAAATCACTGCAGATGGTGATTGCAGCCAGGAAATTAAAAGACGCTTCCTTCTTGGAAGGAAAGTTATGACCAGCCTAGATAGCATATTAAAAAGCAGAGACATTACTTTGCCAACCAAGGTCCGTCTAGTCAAGGCTATGGTTTTTCCAGTGGTCATGTATGGATGAGAGAGTTGGACTGTGAAGAAAGCTGATCGCCGAAGAATTGATGCTTTTGAATTGTGGTGCTGGAGAAGACTCTTGAGAGTCCCTTGGACTGCAAGGAGATTCAACCAGTCCATTCTAAAGGAGATCAATCCTGGGTGTTCATTGGAAGGACTGATGCTAAAGCTGAAACTGCAATACTTTGGCCACCTCATGCGACGAGTTGACTCACTGGAAAAGAGTCTGATGCTGGGTGGGATTGGGGGTGGGAGGAGACGGGGACGACAGAGAATGAGATGGCTGGATGGCATCATCGACTCGATGGACATGAGTTTGAGTGAACTCCGGGAGTTAGTGATGGACAGGGAGGCCTGGCCTGCTGTGATTCACGGGGTCGCAAAGAGTCGGACACGACTGAGCGATTGAACTGAACTGAACTGAATGACTGTTTTCTTGATACAACAATAGTTCTAGGTCCTTGTACCAGAAACCACAGTCCACAAAGCTGAAAATATTCATAGTATGGCTCTTTATAGAAACAATTTACAATCCCATTCTATCTATAGTAAACTGCAAATATTTTGTTCAAGTCTCTTAAGAAAAAAAAGCAAAATAATGCTGAAAGTTAGGTCTTATTTTAAAATTGGAAATTCCTCTGACCACTGAAATACAGGTAAATGTCATTCAAAGCAGTCATAAAAAACAGTTCAGGGATTGGTGTGCTGGTAATGAAGAAAAGTAAACTCTTATTCAGGAAAACACTTCAAATTAGATACTATTGAAAACCCAGAGAAACAGATGTAGTAGTCTCATCTGATGTTTAGCTAAGAAAAAGACAAAGCTTCTTCTGTTCACTCTTGCATCTGATCCTGATTAAACAGTGGTTGTGAATGTTTTGTTTTTTTGAGTCACAGGTAAGAAGAAGGCTGTTAGTCTTTCTCACTCAGGTAGGAAACTTCCCCCACTCCATGTATTCCTCAGAGCAAATGATTGGTTTGGGAGTTATGGGAATCCTCAGTGATCCATGTTATTTTAGTCAATCCAATAATCAAATTAAAGTGATTGTGTAGCAATCTAATTAACTATTCATTGATCTGAAATTATAGTTTAAAAAAAAATATTGGCTAGAAAATTATCGATTTGTTTTGATTATGTCCACAGAGGAGCTATAATTTAACAATTGTCTAAACATAATTCACAGAATTAGCTGCCTGCAGTCATAATGCAAACATGATAAAAATGTTCTACAGTCTTAACTTTCAAAATATACCAAGAGTAAAATAAAGGCCATTATTTTTTTCCAAAAGATATATTGAAAGAAAAATAATTTTTAGTGAAAATAATGGAATAACAATGCACTTAAATAATGATTATAGCAGTATATATCTATCCTCAGACAACATTTTGACATTTTTAATACTATACATGGAATGGCAAATAAGATTTTGTTGTAGTACAAAACAAAGGTTTTAGAGTTAAGACCAAATTTACAAAAACAGACAAAAACCTGGCTTAAAATCTCTGACCCATCCTGGTGAAGTCAGTAACATTTGAAAGTGTCAGGGGTATGTTGCTGATTTAGATCCTTCTTCAGGACTGAAGGGCTTATTCTCTCTTTCAATCTCCATGGAAAGAAGGTTGATAAGTGTCAGCTGTCAGACCACTCAAGAAACTATCCTTAGCTAAAGAGAGTCACCTCTTCCAAAGTCACACCTTCTTTCCAGGACAGCCTCCATCCAGTGACTGGACAGTAAGTTTTATAAAGGACTAGATACCTTTTTGCAACTCAAGGGCAATTCTGGCTTCAGAGTTTCAGGGAGCATTGCCTGAAGCCCCACTGCGACTTCTACACAACCTAAATTATCCCTTTGTCCAATCTTCTTCTTTATTTCCCCTGTAGCAGTGATCCCAAGGAACTCTTTAAAAAATTATTTATTTTTTGGCTATACTGGGGCTTTGTTGCTGCATGGTCTTTAGTTGTGGCTAGCAGAGACTACTCTCTAGTTGAGGTGTGCAATTTTCTCATTGTGGTGGCTTCTCTTGTTGCAGAACTCTGGCTCTAGGGTGTGCAGGCTTCAAAAGTTGTGGTGCTTGGGTCCAGTTGTTCCACGGCATGTGGGATCCTCTCAGACTGGGGACTGAACCCGTGTCTCCTGCAATGACAGGCAGATTCTTTACTCCTGAGCCACTATGGAAGCCCCCAAGAAAACTCATGACATTACCATCCACCATTCTAATCTCTGGGCTTCCCTGGTAGCTCAGCTGATAACGAATCCACCTGCAATGCAGGAGACCCTGGTTTGATTCCTGGGTCAGGGAAATTTGCTGGAAAAGGGATAGGCTATCCACTCCAGTATTCTTGGGCTTCTCTGGCATCTCAGCTGATAAAGAATCTGCCTGCAATGTAGGAGACCTGGGTTGGATCCCTGGGTTGGGAAGATTCCCTGGAGAAGGGAAAGGCTACCCACGCCAGTATTCTGGCCTGGAGAATTCCATGGACTGTATAGTCTGTGGAGTAACAAAAAATTGGACATGACTGAGTGACTTTCACTTCACTTAACTTCATACTAATCTCCAGGCTTCCCTGGTAGCTCAGGGGTAAAGAATCTACCACAATGCCAAGATGCTGGCTGGATCCCTGTGTCTGGAAGATCACCTGGAGAAGGAGATGGCAACCAACTTCAGTATTTTTGCCTGAAAAATCCCATGGACAGAGGTGCCTTGTGGGCTGCAGTCCATGGGGTTGCAAAAGCGTTAGACATGATTTAGTGACAAAGCAACAATAACAGTGCTAATGTCCATCTCAGTTCTGCTTCCTATTAAGAGTCAGTGATTGCATGGGACAGGGTGCTCAGAGCAGGTGCACTGGGATGAACCAGAGGGATGGTATGGGGAGGGAGGTGGGAGGGGGGTTCAAGATGGGGAACACATATATACCTGGGGTGGATTCATGTCAATGTATGGCAAAACCAATACAATATTGTAAAGTAAAAATAAAATTAAGTTAAAAAAAAAGAGTCAGTGATTGGAATAGTCTAAGAAAGTGCACATTCAGTTTAAATTTTTGGAGACAGAGCACCCAAATCCTGCTGGCAATGAAAAACCCAGCACAGTGGTAGGTGGAAAACGATAGCCGCTGGCTCAAATCAGCTGACTAATGTGCCCTGGTAGAGACATAGTGACTGATATCAAATTATGTAATCATCACATGTTTGGTTCTGTTGCACTTACCAAATGATGAAATCAAAGAGGTCCATTGAAATCCCATTATAACATGGAAGTTGTGCACTTGGAATTGAGCATGACTGGTGCCAAAAATGGTAAGTTTGTCATACAAGTAAGGTTACCCAGACTCCATGTTCAACACAATTGTTGAATCAACATGTCTCCTTCAGCTCACTTCTATGCCTATATGGTGACTTATTATAACCAAGGGACGGAAGCAGAAAACAAGGTCAGATCATTTCTCTGATCTAGGTGCTTAGTACAAGTGAGTACAACTGAAAATGTATTGCAGTTGGTAATCCACTTTGGTTAAATGGAAATAACCTGAGTCAGTACAGTCGTCCTTTGGTATCTGTGGAAGATGGCTTTTAGGACCCACTGGAGATCCATGAATACTCAATTCCCATTGTTGGTTCTCTGTATCTGCAGTTCTCCATTCTTGGATTCTGAAGGCCAGAGGGCCAATTATATGTAGATTCATGAGCAGTGGCAAATGGCTTGGAGAGAGTGTTCAGAGGTTGAACAGGGAAAAAGAAATGGGTTGGCGAGTTCATCAGAAGCCAAAAAGAGAAAAATTGTAAAATTGATAAGGGCATCTGGAATAACAGCATGGGATGTGCCTACAGGAATGGACACAAAGTGTAAAAATCTTTGTATTTCATGTTAATGTCCACTGGTGCATATCCACCATGGAAGGGTTACTATATAGCCAACTAGAGTCTGTATGCGTTGGCCTTTGTTATTCCCCTCTCCCCTAATTCTGGCACAATGAATGAATGGACAAAAGAGTTACAGTAGCATGTATGGGCTCAACAGCACGGATTCCCACTTGCCAATTATAGGTAAGGCGGTTTATGGGTTTCAGCCTGTTAGCAAAAAGTTCAAGTCTAAATCCCCGATTGAGTTTCCTCCTTCAAGGAGAATAACCATATCCTTTGTAGCAGGTTTATTACATTAGACTCCTTCAACCTGGAAGGAATAGTGATTTATTTTGATGGACATTTTTAGGTATGTTTTAGGTATGGGATCGGAGAAGGCAATGGCAAGCCACTCCAGTACTCTTGCCTAGAAAATCCCATGGATGGAGGAGCCTGGTAGGCTGCAGTCTATGGGGTCACGAAGAGTCAGACATGACTGAGCGACTTCACTTTCACACATTGAAGAAGGAAATGGCAACCCACTCCAGTGTTCTTGCCTGGAGAATCCCAGGGATGGGGGAGCCTGGTGGGCTGCCGTCTATGGGGTCGCACAGAGTCGGACACGACTGAAGTGACTTAGCAGCAGCAGCAGCAGGTACGGGATGTTTTAGGTATGGGATTTTCCTTCCTGCTTGAAGGGCCTTATCCAGGATAGCTGTCAAGGGACTTGTGTAAGTATCTATTTGCATTTACATGGCCTCCCCAAAAATATTGTGTTCAGTTGTATTTTTGATCCTTAACATTATTTTCTAATCAGCCATATTAGCTCTCTGGTGCTATGTAATTTCACAACCTGTCTAACATAGTCTGTCTTACAAGTACAAAATTTTTTAAGGACAAAAGAGGTCAGAACAATCAGCTAAACTACAAATAGCTATGTGGGCCAATTGTTGGTCAGCTTCCATTTAAAAAGCATGGAAACGCTGAACAATAGGATTCTTCTGTTTATTTCTTCTGGCCTGACCTCTTGTCCAACCATGACCATTTTCTTCTAACTCTATTCAGCTTAAACACTACTGAGTGTTGTGACTGTTCTTGAACTTTTAATAACTATCCTTTGTTTGGGGACAAGCACATAAGGGCTTCCCTGATAGCTCAGTTGGTAAAGAATCTGCTTGCAATGTGGGAGACCTAGGTTCAATCCCTGGGTTGGGAATACCCCCTGGAGAAGGAACTTATTCTCCACTTTTGTTGTTGTTGTTGTTGTTAAGTCAGTCAGTTGTGTCTGACTCTCTGTGACGCCATGGACTGCAGCACACCCTCCTTACCTGTCCTTCACCATCTCTTAGAGCTTGCTCAAACTCATGTCCATTGAGTTGATGATGCCACACAACCATTTTGTCCTCTGTCCTCCCCTTCTCCTCCTGCCTTCAATCTTTCCTGGCATCAGGGTCTTTTCCAATTACTTGGCTCTTCACATCAGGTGGCCAAAGTATTGGAACTTCAACTTCAGTGTCAGCCCTTCCAAAGAGTATTCAGGGTTGATTTCCCTTAGGATTAACTGGTTTGATTTCCTTGCTGTCCTAGGGGCTCTCAAGAGTCTTCTCCAGCACCACAGTTTGAAACATCGGTTCTTTGGACCTCAACGTTCTTTATGGTCTAACTCACATCTGTACATGACTACTGGAAAAACCATAGCTTTGTCTAGGTGGACTTTGTTGGCAAAGTGATGTCCCTACTTTTTAATAGTTATCTGGGTTTGTCATAATTCTTCTTCCAAGGAACAAACACCTTTTAATTTCATAGGTATAATCACTGTATGCAGTAATTTTGGAGCCCAAGAAAATAAAGTCAGTCATTGTTTCCATTTTTTCCCCATATATTTGCCATGAAATGATGGGACCGGATGCCATGATCTTCACTTTTGGAATGTCAAGTTTAAGCCGGCTTTTTCACTCTCCTCTTTCACTTTCATCAAGAGGCTCTTTAGTTCCTGTCCATTTTCTGCTATTAGGATAGGCCATCTGCATACCTGAGATTATTGATATTTCTCCCAACAATCTTGATTCTGGCTTGTGATTCATCCAGTCCAGCCTTTCACATGATGTTCTCTTCATATAAGTTAATTAAACAGGGTATATAGCCTTGATGTTCTCCTTTCCCAAATTTGAACCAGTCCTTTGTTTCATGTCCAGTGCTAACTGTTGCTTCTTGACCTGCATGCAGGTTTCTCAGGAGGCAGATAAGATGATATGGTATTCCCATCTCTTTAAGAATTTTCCATGGTTTATTTTGATTCACACTCAAAGGTTTTAGCATGTCAATGAAGCAGAAATAGAGGTTTTATTTGAAATTCCTTGCTTTTTCTTTTAATGCAACAAATGTTGGCAATTTGACCTCCGATTCCTCTGCCCTTTCTAAATCCAGCTTGTACATTTGGAATTTCTCATTTCACCTATTCAGGTTTTAATTAGGACTCTGGCTCCCTCTATGATGCAGCTAGATAGTATTAGCAATTAAGAGACCATATTCCCCAGGATCCCTTGCTATCACTTTCCAGTATGTAAGCAAAGTGATTTGGTCATTTCTGGCTCATATCCTTAGAGCAAGCTGCTTGCTCTTCACTTCCTCTTTCCTTTTTCTGATCTCCAGGAAATAAATAAACCCATAGAAAGATACTATGTATCAGAGATGAGAGTCATTCCTTAGACTTCCATCTTCCCTCAGTCACTGTATTTTTGGAAATCTCTTTGTTATAGCTACTTAGTTTAAACCATATGAATAAATGAATCATATTAATCAATAAATATATAAAGAGGAAAACAGGAACTGCTGTTAATAGCAGTGTGGGTTGCTCCTGTTTGCCCCAGGAATCAAAAGTAAGTAATGTATTTTTCAGGAGTATGGTGAGAGGTGCATAATATAAATAGAAGCAAGGATCTATAGGAAAATCTAAAGAAGGAGGTAAGCTTAGAATAAGGAATGGTAATGGTAGAAATATACAAAATTGACTTTATTATTTAAATATACAACCAGCGTTTCTGGTTATTTATTTTAATAAGACTGCCTTTTAATTTTTATTTACTTTTTTGGCTGTACCATGAGGCCTGCAGAAACTTAGTCCCCCAACCAGGGATCAAACCTTTGCCCCCTGCAGTGGAAGCCTAGAGTCTTAACTTCTGGAACCTTTGGGAAGTCCCTGCTTCTGGCGATTGTATATGAACTTCTAATTGGACATCATGTATACCTCAAGTTTAATATAAATGTTTACTCTTAGATTCTAGTCCAGATTCCTTTATTCTTTCCCGGGTGTCCAACTCAGAGCTATGACGCAGAGTCATGAAAAGGAGGGACCCATAGTATGTGCTGTATTTAAAAGCATGTACTGTAGACCCCTTTAGGCTTGATTCTGTCCCTTCAATACTGCTGCTTCACGGACTTTACTAGACGCTTTGAATTTCAGTTTATTCTTATGTAAATGAGGATACTAACACCCACACAGAGAGTTAACATAAGATTTAAAGGAATAAAAGTTCAGTCAGTTCAGTTGCTCAGTGGTGTCTGATTCTTTGTGACTCCATGAACTGTAGCACATTAGGCTTCCCTGTCCATCACCAGCTCCCAGAGCCTGCTCAAACTCATGTCCATCGAGTCGATGATACCATCCAACAATCTCATCGTCTGTAGTCCCCTTCTCCTCCTGCCTTCAATCTTCCCCAGCATCATGGTCTTTTCTAATGAGTCAGTTTTTCTCATCAGGTGGCCAAAGTACTGGAGTTTCAGCTTCAACATCAGTCCTTCCAATGAATATTCAGGACTAATTTCCTTTAGGGTGGACTGATTGGATCTCCTTGCAGTCCAAGGGACTCTCAAGAGTCTTCTCCAACACCACAGTTCAAAAACACTAATTCTTTGGTGCTCAGATTTCTTAATAGTCCCACTCTCACATCTGTACATGACTGTTGGAAAAACCATAGCTTTGACTAGATGGACCTTGGTTGGTAAAGTAATGTCTCTGCTTTTTAATATGCTGTCTAGATTGGTCGTAACTTTTCTTCCAAGGACCATGCATCTTTTAATTTCATGGCTGCAGTCACCATCTGCAGTGATTTTGGAGCCCCCCCCCCAAAAAAAATAAAGTCAGCCATGGTTTCCACTGTTTCCCCTCTATTTACCATGACGTGATGGGACCAGATGCCATGATCCGAGCTTTTTGAATGTTGAGTTTAAAACCAATTTTCTCACTTTTCTCTTTCACATTCATCAAGAAGCTCTTCAGTTCCTCTTACTTTCTGCCATAAGGGTGGTGTCATCTGCATATCTGAGGTTATTGATATATCTCCTGGCCCTCTCTTTGGCAAATCTTATAATCTTGTTGGCAATCTTACTCAACAAATGAATAAAAAGTCTTAGCTAAATGCAAACTTTTATTTTGCTGAGCTGTTCTAACAAAAAGTTAATATAAATACATAAATTTTAAAAAGAAATAAAAAGACTTAGGTCATTCCCTGGCACATAAGAAACATGCACTTAGGCAGTTCATTGTTACTACTGTATTATTATTGATACTAAAACTGTAACTGATGCTTGTTTCCTTCTGTGACCAAAACCTATTGATATTAAAATATCTGAATATGGAAACATGTTTATCTCCATCTTATATTGTAGGATTTCTCCCCACCAGAAGAAATACACAACTAGAATTAGAAACAGTGAGAAGCTTGTATCTTCTTTCCTATCTCTTAGTGATTACTGTACCAAAGACATTTTTTAGTGTGGAAACTTGAAAGTCAAATCTCCAGAGTCCTTCATCCATGCAGAGTGCTATGAAATTTCCTTATTTTTCAAGTCACAATTTAATATGGGTCAAAGTCCTGCTGTTTAATGATAAATGGCAATGAGAATGGTCTCTTCAAATGACAATAAATTAATGGCAAAGACCACAGATCTGCTGAGTTTCTTACTAAGCTTTGAATCTAGCAAATAACTTCCTACATGTATATTAGAATTTTTAGATAGATTTTCTAGAACAAAGAGGCCTTATGTTTATAAGTATTCAGATGGACTATTTTAAGTTTTAGGAACTTTAAATGAGGTAGGTAGAGTTCTTGAAGAAAATACTAAATCACTGGAGCTGAACTTTAACACCTGTTCTACAGCTAATTAGTTGAATTAGAGTCACTTTGTAAGAGAGTTAATCAATTCTCTTGCTTTAGCTACCCCAATGCTTCTGAAATTTGCTAATGGTATCATTACATTGGAAGGAGATACTCTGAATTTTAATAGGAGTATTTCTTTAAAAATCTTAGTTGTACAACAAAAACAAGCAATAAGATATCTATATCTATATATAGATATAATTTTTTTTTTCCTGCAAAATAAGTACTTTACGAGGGCAGGATTATGCCCTTATCTGAACAATAGAATGAAATAACACATCAATCAAATGTAGCTTTTCTAAGTGCAGCTTGGTAGACACTGTGCCTACTGCAGTATCCGGCATAGACTAAAATTTAACTAAACATTTTCTAACGTTGTTTGTGTAAGTAGTAATACAATTATCTATTTGACAAAATGCCTAAATGCAGTAGGTTGCTAGCTACATTATATAATATAAAGACCCTCAGAAAAATGTATCCTTCATATCCAAAAATATTTTTTCATTACAGTTCTCACATTAAGTTATACAAAAAAGATCTTCACGACCAAGATAATCATGATAACGTGATCACTGACCTAGAGCCAGACATCTTGGAATATGAAGTAAGTGGGCCTTAGAAAGTGTCACTATGAACAAAGCTAGAGGAGGTGATGGAATTCCAATTGAGCTATTTCAAAACCTAAAAGATGATCCTGTGAAAGTTCTGCACTCAATATGCCAGCAAATTTGGAAAACTCAGCAGTGGCTACAGGACTGGGAAAGGTCAATCTTCCTCCCAATCCCAAAGAAAGGCAATGCCAAAGAATGCTCAAACTACCACACAATTGCACTCATCTCACATGCTAGTAAAGTTATGCTCAAAATTCTCCAAGCCAGGCTTTAGCAATATGTGAACCATGAACTCCCAGATGTTCACACAGGTTTTAGAAAAGGCAGAGGCACCAGAGATCAAATTGCCAACATCTGCTGGATCATGGAGAAAGCAAGAGAGTTCCAGAAAAACATCTATTTCTGCGTCATTGACTATGCCAAAGCCTTTGACTGTGTGGATCACAATAAACTGTGGAAAATTCTGAAAGGGATGGGAATCCCAGACCACCTGACCTGCATCTTGAGAAACCTGTATGCAGGTCAGGAAGCAACAGTCAGAACTGTACATGGAACAACAGACTGGTTCCAAATAGGAAAAGGAGTACGTCAAGGCTGTATATTGTCACCTTGCTTATTTAACTTCTATGCAGAGTACATCATGAGGAACGCTGGGCTGGAAGAAGCATAAGCTGAAATCAAGATTGCTGGGAGAAATATCAATAACCTCAGATATGCAGATGACACTACCCTTATGGCAGAAAGTGAAGAGGAACGCAAAAGCCTCTTGATGAAAGTGAAAGAGGAGAGTGAAAAGGCTGCCTTGAAGCTCAACATTCAGAAAACTAAGATCATGGCATCTGGTCCCATCACTTCATGGGAAATAGATGGAAAAACAGTGGAAACAGTGTCAGACTTTATTTTTTTGGGCTCCAAAATCACTGCGGATGCTGTTTACAGCCATGAAATTAAAAGACGCTTACCCCTTGAAAGGAAAGTTATGACCAACCTAGATATTATATTAAAAAGCAAAGACAATACTTTGCCAGCAAAGGTCTGTCTAGTCAAGGCTATGGTTTTTCCAGTGGTCATGTATGGATGTGAGAGTTGGACTGTGAAGAAAGCTGATCGCCGAAGAATTGATGCTTTTGAACTGTGGTGCTGGAGAAGACTCTTGAGAGTCCCTTGGACTGCACGGAGATCCAACCAGTCCATTCTAAAGGAGATCAATCCTGGGTGTTCATTGGAAGGACTGATGCTAAAGCTGAAACTCCAATACTTTGGCCACCTCATGTGACAAGTTGACTCACTGGAAAAGACTCTGATGGTGGGAAGGATTGGGGGCAGGTGGAGAAGGGGACAACAGAGAATGAGATGACTGGATGGCATCACCGACTCTATGGACATGAGTTTGAGTGAACTCCAGGAGTTGGTGATGGACAGGGAGGCCTGGTGTACTGTGATTCATGGGGTCGCAAAGAATCGGACAAGACTGAGTGACTGAACTGTAATGAACTGAAAATATCCTTTGACAAAAAGGCAAGAGAGGGCAGTTTTTACTTTAAGTGTGTATAAATATTTCCTTGGGCTCCAAAATCACTGCATACAGGGACTGAAGCCAGAAATTCAAAGATGCCTGCTCCTTGAAATGAAAGATATGACCAACCTAGATGGCGTATTCAAAAGCAGAGACATCACTCTGCTGGCAAAAATCCATATGTTCAAAGCTATAGTTTTTCCAGTAGTCATGTATGGATATGAGAGTTGGACCATAAGAACTTTGAGTGCCAAAGAATTGATGTTCTTGAATTGTGGTACTAGAGAGGACTCCTGAAAGTCCTTTGCATTGCAAGGAAATCAAATGAGTCCATACTGAAGGAAATCAACCCAGAATTTTCATTTGAAGGGCTGATGCTGAAGCTGAAACTCCAATACTTTAGACACCTGATGTGAAAAACTGACTCACTGGTAATGCTGGGAAATATAGAAGGCAGGAGGAGAAAGGGATGACAGAGGATGATATGGTTGGATGGCATCACTGACTCATGGACATGAATTTGAGCAAACTGGGAGATAGTGGAAGACAGAGAATCTTGGTATGCTGCAGTCCATGGGGTTGCAAAGAGACATGACTTAGGGACTGAATGACAAGAAAACATGTCTATTAAATGTAAATTTCTGAAATGCAGCTTGGTAGATACTGTACCTAGTGCAGTATCTGTCATAGACTAGGATTTAACTAAACGTTTTCTAACATCATTCATGTAAGTGGTAATACAATTATCTGTTTGATGTAATACCTAAAATCAGTGAGTTGCTAACTGCGCAATATAATATAAAGGCATTCAGAAAAATGTCTACTTCACACCTCAAAATATTTTTTCATTGAAAATCTCACATTAACTTATCACTAAAATATCTTTTGACAGAAAGGCAAGAGAGTGCAATTTTTAGTTAATAGGTATACACCACCACCACCACACACAGACAGACAGACAGACACACACACATATTTGGCAATTACATATCTGGCCTATGACTAAAGACTTTAAATATATTAACTCATTTAAACCTTGAAACATGACTCAGTACTGTTATTATCATCAGTTAATTTTCAAATCATTTGATTCCCAGTTGTTGTTTTTTTTTTTAAGAATTCTCCATACTCTTCTGCATACCATGAGAAAACCATAATTGGTAAAAAAAGAAAAAGAACACATGTACCCCAGTGTTCATCCCAGCACTGTTTACAATAGCCAGGACATGGAAACAACCTAGGTGCCCATTAACAAATGAATGGATAAAGAAATAGTGGTACATATATGCAATGGAATATTACTCAGCCATAAAAAGGAATGAATTTGAATCAGTCCTAGTGAGGTGGATGAACCTAGGGCCTATTATACAGAGTGAAGTAATTCAGAAAGAGAAAAACAGTTATTGTATATTAATGCATACATATGTAATCTAGAAAAATGTTACTGATGAACCTATTTGTAGGGCAGCAGTAGAGATGCAAATATAGAGAACAAACTTGTGGACATGGCAGGGGGAAGAAGAGGGTGGGACAAACTGAAAGAGCAGCATTGAAACATATGCATTACCATATGTAAATAGTAGCCAGTGGGAACGTGCTCTTGAGGCAGGGAGCTCATGACAACCTAGAGGAGTGAGATAGGGTGTGCTGTGGGAGGGAGGTTCAAGAGGGAGGCGACATATGTATACCTATGGCTGATTCATGTTGATGTATGGCAGAAACCAACAGAATATTGTAAAGCAGTTATCCTCCAATTAAAAATAAATTAAAAAAAAAAACAAGAAAATTTTTGCAAGCATTTGAAATGCTAGTGAGTTACTCTGATAGGATTGTGAGGATGCTGGGAATTCAATGATAGAATTCTATTTTGGAAAATTGGGTCTATCTAGATGCTAAGGATTTAATTAACTAATTCACTATTTATGCTCTACCTACTATGATTTAGCAATTTCAGAATGTATAGTGCTCTCCTAAATCTGACACTATTGCATGCCAGACTTATTGGGATAGTATATGCAAGACATAAAATGCAATTCACTATAGTATGTAATATATTCAAGAGGCAGCGAGAAAAAAATGCTTTCAGATAAAGTGAGTTGAATTTGCATAAATGTCCCCAGCTTTATTGACTCTCTACATTAAACTATTATTTCCCTTAATCAGTTCATATTCTATACCCTATATGAGCATCATTAAAGAACTGTGAGGGAACTTTGGATTAGGCTTTAATCCTTGAAACCTCTAGAATTTCTGCCATTGTGTGAAAATTATAATACCATAGTGTATTTGTGTGGCTTAATATCTGTCCTCTATGCTGTATTTTTTTTTCTTTTTACTTGTTTGGTTGCCTCGGATTTTTGCAGCATGGGGAATCTTTTGTTGTTGCACTTGGGCTTCTCTCTAGTTGCAGCACAGGCTTAGTTGCCCCACAACATGTGGGATCATGGTTGCCTGACCAGGGGTCAAAAGACTAAGTGACTAAAAGCAACAATGACCTTGGATTGTAACCTGAAGTATAAAATAAATATACATGAGTTCATATGATGTGAATAAATGATTGAAGAGATATATTAATTTAAGCAAAGTTACAAATATTGTTTAAAGAAATGTTTCAAATTAATTTATATAAATTCTTATCCTCAATTGCAAAGTGAAGAATACTTCCCCCTTCTCCCTTCTCTCCCAAGTTGGGAGCTACAAAAAATGACTTACTTCCAAAGACTAGCATAAGTAAAGGGAAAACTTTAACTTTACAGTGTAGAAGGAAAGCTTTAACTTTACAGTGTAGAAAGCTTGGCTGTATGATCAAAGATAATGTCATCAGTGATAAGTCATGTCAATGGTATGTACTCCTGAAATAATTGATGAAAAGAACACTTCTATGTTATTCTTCCTCCAAACCACCAACTACAATTTGGACAATGAGAAAAACACCACACAAAATCCAGATTGAGGGATAGTCTACAAAACAGTTGACCAGTACTCCTCAAAATCATCAAGAGAATGAAAAACAAAGAAAAATTTAGAAGCAGCCAAAGGTCGAAGGGAACTAAGAACATATAATGATTAAATGCAGTATGAGATCCTGGCTTGAATCTTAGAAGAGAGAAAAAAATGTCTGACTCTTTGTGATTTCACGGACTATACAGTCCATAGAATTCCCCATGCCAGAAGACTGGAGTGGGTAGCCTTTCGCTTCTCCAGGGGATCTTCCCAACCAGGGATCAAACCCAGGTCTCTCACATTGCAGGCAGATTCTTTACCAGGTGAGCCACAAGGGAAGCCCTAGAAGATAAAAAAATGTCTTAGATGAACGCATCAAGTATGAATAAATTTTGGACTCTAGTTGATAATGAAAAATTCTGGGATGGGGTCTATGGGAACTTTCTGTAGCTTCGGTGCAACTTCTTTGGAAATCTAAAACTATGCTAAAATTAAAAGTTCATTTAAAAATGTATATTGATCATACTGCTTCCAGTATTAGTGACCCAAATAACTGTGCCTGCATACTCAGTCACTTCAGCCATATCAACTTTTGCGACTCTATGGACCATAACCCACCAGGCTCCTATGTCCATGGGTAGTCTCCAGGCAAGAATACTGGAGTGAGTTGCCATTTCCTCCTCCATGGGATTTTCCAAACCCAGGGATAAAACCCACATTTCTGATGTCTCCTGCATTGGCAGGTGGGTTCTTTACTACTAGCTCCAACTGGGAAGCCCGTAAATAACTATAAACTTGTAAAAATTAATAAGAAGTAAAAGCTACCTGAAGGCACTGGAGGACAGACAAATACAAGCAAATTTTAGAGAAGCATTTGCACTAGGAAAAGGGGATGACTCTCAGTTTAGAGTTTAGTCCTGATACCAAGCCATAGGCACAATGTAAAGTGACTGACACACCAATAGGAAGACCTTAGTCACTTCCTTATGGCCTTAAAGAACCAAAGGATAAGGCTCGGGAAACCATGGTTGCTAGATATCAATAACCTCAGATATGCAGATGACACACCCTTATGGCAGAAAGTGAAGAAGAACTAAAGATCCTCTTGATGAAATTGAAAGAGGAGAGTGAAAAAGTTGGCTTAAAGCCCAGCATTCATGGCATCTGGTCCCACCATTTCATGTCAAATAGATGGAGAAATAGTGGCTGACTATTTTTCTGGGCTCCAAAATCACTGCAGATGGTGATTCAGCCATGAAATTAAAAGACGTTTGCTCCCTGGAAGGAAAGTAATGACCAACCTAGACAGCATATTAAAAAGCAGAGACATTAATTTGTCCACAAATGTCCATCTAGTGAAGGCTATGGTTTTTCCAGTAGTCATGTATAGAAGTGAGAGTTGGACTATAAAGAAAGCTGAGTGCCAAAGAATTGATGCTTTTGAACTGTGGTGTTGGAGAAGATCCTTGAGAGTCCCTTGGACTGCAAGGAGATCCAACCAGTCCATCCTAAAGGAGATTAGTCCTGCGTGTTCATTGGAAGGACTAATGCTAAAGCTGAAACTCCAATATTTTGGCCACCTGATGCGAAGAGCTGACTCATTAGAAAAGACCCTGATATTAGGAAAGATTGAGGGCAGGAGGAGAAGGGGACGACAGAGGTTGAGATGGTTGGATGGCATCACTGACACAATGGACATGGGTTTGGGAGGACTCCAGGAGTTGGTGAGGGACAGGGAGGCCTGGCGTGCTGTGATTCATGGGGTCGTAAAGAGTCGGACACGACTGAGCGACTGAACTGAACTGAACTGAACTGAAGGGGGAAGAAGGATCATGAAAAGAACAGAACTGGAAGGAAAACCTCTGATTTTTTTAATATAAACTCTGTCCAAATCTCTGAATGAACTCTGAACCATACACAGGTAGGCAGACTTGCAACAGCTTATCTCAGAATAAATGACTAAACTGTGATTCAAGGGTGACCTCAAAGTACAGAGCTTGCAGTTTGAGTCCCTAAATAAGTTAATTACCTCCTATAATGACAAAGACCATATTTATCAAAGATAATAGAAAATTAACATTCTGCATCGGGACATATCTACATGTATTATTTGAGATTATTCTGTAATAAATATGTATTAATTTAATTATTTATGTATCCTTTCACTTATTTATATCTAGGTTGGCTCATATGCATTTATTTTACACTTTGAGTAAATTCAGTATTGTGCTATTTATTTTGTTGCTCAAATTGTTCCAACCTTGCCTTTGGACCGCTTTCACGTTGACTCCTAAGTCCCTCTGACATGCGTATATTCTCTTGTTTCCTGCTATCTGGCATGACAAGATGTTCCTTGGTTTTCTTGTGTTTTCTCTGCTCCAGTCCCTTCAGTGTGGTCTGTACTCAGTAAGAATCCTAGAAAGATTTCTTGTGTAACCTGAAAAAATATATAAGAAAATAGACGTTCAGTTATAGCTAAAAAAACTTTTGGAAAATTGGTGGGGAGAGTGATTACATGGGTTCATTGAAAGCAGTGAGACTCATTGTACATAAGAACTAAATATATTATCAGCCTATAGTAAATAAAATACTGTTAGCATTTATACTCACAGATTAACAAAATAGGATTTTAAAATAATATATAGTTTAGAGTTTATAAATTTACAAAAATAAATTCATACTTATAACAATCACCATATATAGTGTTAGTATGAAAAGATGAATTAGTCAATATATCAGATTAGGAAAATTGTCTCTCCTTTAGAAAGCATTAAATTAGTTTATTAGCATGGTTGTTGTTGTTCATTTGCTAAGTCATATCCAATTCTTTCACCCCATCAATGCAGCATGCCAGGCTTCCCTGTCTTTCAGTATCTCTCAGAGTTTGCTAAAACTCATATTCATTGAGTTGGTGATGCTATCAAACCATCTCATCTTAATAAAGGCAAACACAATATTAACATGAAAGCCCTAATTAAAATGCATTTATACAAATAGACAAATAAATATATAGGCTAATATGTCCATGGAAGGAAAGAATTTCTAAAGAAAAAAAGAGTTAAATACATGAAGGATGAGAGTAGATAAATTTAACTACTGTAATATTTAATATATCTATGTGCAATACATAAAGAAACTACATGAAACATATATAACCAATTATTAGTGCTCAAAATTTTACTAAAGGCAAACAATTTAATTTAAAGGATACAAATGAACTTATTTATATAAACAGAAGTAGAGCCACAGATGTAGAAAACAAACTTATGGTTACCAGGGTATAAAGAGAGAGGGGGATAAATTGGGAGATTGTGATTGACATATACATACTACCATATATAAAATAGATAATCAATGTGGACCTATTGTATAGCACAGGGACCACTGCTTAATACTCAGTAATGAACTATATGAGAAAATTTAAAAAGAGTGAATATATGTATGTGTATAACTGATATACTTTGCTGTACACCTGAAACTAAAACCATATCAAAATATGCATGCATGCATGCTATGTCACTTCAGTCATGTTCCACTGTTGGTGACCCTGTGGACTGTAGCCTGCCAGTCCACACTATCCTTCACTATCTCTTGGAGTTTGCTCAAACTCATGTCCATTGAGTTAGTGATACCATCCAACCATCTCATCCTCTGTCATCCCCTTCTTCTCCTGCCTTCAATCTTTCCCAGCATCAGGGTTTTTTCCAGTGAGTCAGCTCTTCCCATCAGGTGGCCAAAGTACAGAAGCTTCAGCTTCAGCATCAGTCCTTCCAATGAATATTCAGGGTTAATTTCCTTTAGGAATGACTGGTTTGATCTCCTCTGTCCAAGGGACTCTCAAGAGTCTTCTCCAGCATGACAGTTTGAAAGCATCAATCCTTTGGAGCTCAGCGTTCTTTATGGTCCAACTCTCACCTTCATACATGACTACTGGAAAAACCATAGCTTTGACTATCCAAATCTTTGTCAGCAAAATGACAATTTTCCTCTGCCTTTTCTAAACCCATCCTGTGCATCTGGAAGTTCCTGGTACACATACTGTTGAAACCTAGCTTGAACAATTTTGAGCAGAACCTTGCTAGCATGTGAAACAAATGTAATTGTCTGGTAGTTTGAACATTTTTTGACATTGCTCTTCTTTGAGATTGGAATGAAAACTGACCTTTTCCTGTGGCCACTGTTGAGTTTTCCGAATTTGCTGGCATATTGGGTGCAGCATTTTCACGGCATCATCTTTTAGAATTTGAAATAGCTCAGCTGGAATTCCATCACATACACTAGCCTTGTTCATAGTGATGCTTCCTAAGGCCCACTTGACTTCACAAACCAGGATGTCTGGCTCAAGGTGAGTGACCACACCATCATAGTTATCCAGGTCATTAAGACCTTTTTTTTTTTTTTTGTACAGTCCTTCTGGGTATTCTTGCCATCTTGTGATCTCTTTTACTTCTGTGAAGTCCCTAACATTTCTGTCCTTTCTTGTGCCCTACTTTCCCTAAAATATTCCTGTGGTATCTCCAGTTTTCTTGAAGATATCTCTAGTCTTTCAAATTCCATTGTTTTCTTCTATTTCTTTGCATTGTTCCCTTCAGTTCAGTTCAGTTCAGTTCAGTCGCTCAGTTGTGTCCGACTCTTTGCGACCCCATGAATCACAGCACGCCAGGCCGCCCTGTCCATCACCAACTCCCGGAGTTCACTCAGACTCTCCTCCATCGAGTCGGTGATGCCATCCAGCCATCTCATTCTCTGTTGTCCCCTTCTCCTCCCACCCCCAACCCCTCCCAGCATCAGACTCTTTTCCATTGAGTCAACTTGTCGCATGAGGTGGCCAAAGTATTGCAGTTTCAGCTTTAGCATCAGTCCTTCCAATGAACACCCAGGATTGATCTCCTTTAGAATGGACTGGTTGGATCTCCTTGCAGTCCAAGGTGCTCTCAAGAGTCTTCTCCAGCACCACAGTTCAAAAGCATCAATTCTTCGGTGATCAGCTTTCTTCACAGTCCAACTCTCACATCCATACATGACCACTGGAAAAACCATAGCCTTGACTAGACGGACCTTTGTTGGCAAAGTAATGTCTCCGCTTTTTAATATGCTATCTAGGTTGGTCATAACTTTCCTTCCAAGGAGTAAGCGTCTTTTCATTTCATGGCTACAATCAGCATCTGCAGTGATTTTGGAGCCCGAAAAAATAAAGTCTGACACTGTTTCCACTGTTTCCCCATCTATTTCCCATGAAGTGATGGGACCAGATGCCATGATCTTTGTTTTCTGAATGTTGAGCTTCAAGCCAACCTTTTCACTCTCCTTTTTCACTTTCATCAAGAGGCCTTTGAGTTCCTCTTCACTTTCTGCCATATGGGTGGTGTCATCTGCATATCTGAGGTTATTGATATTTCTCCCAGCAATCTTGATTCCAGCTTATGCTTCTTTCAGCCCAGCGTTCCTCATGATGTACTCTGCATAGAAGTTAAATAAGCAGGGTGACAATATACAGCCTTGACATACTCCTTTTCCTATTGGGAACCAGTCTGTTGTTCCATGTCCAGTTCTAACTGTTGCTTCCTGACCTGCATACAGGTTTCTCAAGAGGCAGGTCAGGTGGTCTGGGATTCCCATCTCTTTCAAAATTTTCCACAGTTTATTGTGATCCACACAGTCAAAGGCTTTGACATAGTCAATGAAGCAGAAATAGATGTTTTTCTGGAACTCTCTTGCTTTCTCCATGATCCAGCGGATGTTGGCGATTTGATCTCTGGTGCCTCTGCCTTTTCTAAAACCTGCTTGAACATCTGGGAGTTCATGGTTCACATATTGATAAAGCCTGGCTTGGAGAATTTTGAGCATGACTTTACTAGCGTGTGAGATGAGTGCAATTGTGTGGTAGTTTGAGCATTCTTTGGCATTGACTTTCTTTGGGATTGGAATGAAGACTGACCTTTTCCAGTCCTGTGGCCACGGCTGAGTTTTCCAAATTTGCTGGCATATTAAGTGCAGCACTTTCACAGCATCATCTTTCAGGTTTTGAAATAGCTCAATTGGAATTCCATCACCTCCACTAGCTTTGTTCATAGTGATGCTCTCTAAGGCCCACTTGACTTCACATTCCAAGATGTCTCGTTCCAGGTGAGTGATCTCTCATTGCTATTCTTTGGAACTCTGTATTCAGTTAGGTATGTCTTTCCTTTGTTTTTAGCCTCTCTTCTTTTCTTAGCTATTTTTAAGTCCTCCTCAAACAGCTGTAAGGTCGGACCTCAGTGGCCATTTTGGCCTCTTCCCTTCCCCCTTTTCTTCTTCCCACTGGCGGAAAAAGGCTGACTATTGTGCTCTATTCTCTCATTCCCTCCCCCACTGCTGGAATGTCCTTGAGGTGTTGGTTCCTGGTAGAGATTAACCCTCTCCTAACCTCCCCCTCCCAACCTCCTGTCCAGAAACAACATTCTGCCCAGAAACAGCAAGAACTATTCTGCTGTGTCAGCACAACCTTGAGCAGATCGGGCAACCAACCCAGTCTTGCCCCCTGGCTAACTGACCTATGAGAGACCACCACTCCAGGCCTCGCCTTTTTTGGGAAGAATTATGCTGCTCCTTACTGAGAGGCTATATAAGTCACTCTCTGCCTTTGTTCAGCACGGACTTCCTGACCTTGCTCTGTTAGGTCTTGTGGTTCCGCCCAGGGGTGCGCAGCCATTAAAGCCTGTTACATTATTCATTTGGTGTTTGGGTTCTTTTGTTTAACATCATTGGGCCGTTTCAATCTTACAACAGCTATTTTGCCTTCTTGCATTTTACCTAAAAAGGAGCGTGGCTTAATAAGCTCTGTTGTGATTAATACTACCAAATATTTTAAAACAATTAAAAAGAATAAAAAATATTTATATGTATTATCAAACAAAGATTTCCAAAATTTTATTGTTTGGAGAAAACAATCTTAGAAAAAACATATATATTATAAAATTATTTATGTAAAATATAAACAATCACAGTGATAAAACTGTATTTTATGGCTATATGTATATGTACACATATGTGGAAAGCATATAGAAGGAAAATATATATAGCCTTATGAGATAATTAAGAATATGAAGGAGAAATTTGGAAGAAAGTGAAGACTTGAGCTTATCTGACATAGCTTAGATTCTTTATAAAGAACCCATATTAACATACTCCTTATGCAATTAAAACTAATTTGAAAGTAGTACAGAAGAATGCTGGTGCTAAGTTGCTTCAGTCGTGTCCAACTCTATGCAACCCCATAGATAGCAGCCCACCAGGCTCCTCTATCCCCGGGATTCTCCATGCAAGAATACTGGAGTGGGTTGTCATTTCCTTCTCCCTACAGAATAATAAATACTGTTAAATCCATCAAATAAGTGTATTAAATGATATAATGTGGTAAACATGTGTAGCACTGAGCCCGGTTTATAGGAGTGTGTGAAATTGCATATAGCATGTATGTGATAGTATGTTGTGCTGTGCTGTGCTTAGTTGCTCAGTTGTGTCCGGCTCTTTGCAACCCCATGGACTGTAGCCAGCCAGCCTCCTCAATCCACGGAGATATCTCCAGGCAAGAATACTGGAGTGCATTGCCATGCCCTCCTCCAGGGGATCTTCCCAACCCAGGGATCGAACCCAGGTCTCCCACATTGAGGCAAATTCTTTACTGCCTGAGTGAGATATCATATATAGCACATTCATGATAGCATATATATATATATATATATATATATATATATATATGTGATGCCAAAATGTGGCATATGATAGTAGGCAAATTGTTAAAACATATGTTACAAAAATATTAAAAATATTTTAGCCTTTGTATCAAAAAAAAGTCCTTTGATATCTAAGACTGGAAAGATACACCTCTAATGGTAAAAATAAGTCTTTTTCTAAAACAAAATGATGACATCTTCCTTAAAAATCATCTTTACTAATATAAGGATAAAATAAAGTTTCTCTATAATCACTATAATTATATAACATTTTTCAAAACTTCTGGCCAATGCAATGAGATATAAATTGAATCGAAGCAATGAAACAGAAGATTACAGTTACATAAACACTGGAAAAGAGGACCACATTTTATCTTTATCATTTAGTGTATTTTTGGGGTGAAGGGAGTGGAAAATAAATGAGTAGAATTACAAGCGCTGTTCTAAAAACTGGGTGTCTCCCTGACTACTCCCATCCCAATTTTTTGTATGTAAACACCATCAATGGTGGCTTCTCTACAGAAGCAAAATTTTAAAACTTTAAGAACCATAAATTAAATATTACCATAAAACTTCCATAAAAGTACAAAAGAATCTGTAAACATCATCAGTGAAGTGAATCAGTGAAATTGCTCAGACTCTTTCAATCTTATGGACTGTAGCCTACCAGGCTCGTTCATCCATAGAATTTTCCAGATAAGAGTCCTGGTGTGGGTTGCCATTTCCTTCTCCAGGGGATCTTCCCGACCCAGGGATCAAAACCAGTTCTCCCACTTTGGAGGCAGATGCTTTACCATCTGAGCCACCAGGGAAGCCCATCATACTGTGGTTTAAAAGGTGCTTTATGTTCTTGTCTCAGATACCACTTTCATCCCACTGACTGTTGACATAGTCCTTGAAATTCTTGTGTGTTTGTTTCAACCTTTTAAGGTATAATAAACAACCACAAATGTGCATATACATATTGACATTTTTGACATTTCCCAATGCCTAACCTCGTATCTGTCCCAATCCTGATTCTGTTGCAGATTATATTTTTATAGATAAGGGTGAATCCAGGGTCTCTGGCCTCAGCCCTATAATTTTTCTTTCTGTAGTAGGAATGGATTCAGATTTTGTGGGCTTTGATATTTATACTCTTTGGAGGCTCATCTTTAAGAAAAGTAATTTAATGTTACAGATACCAAATTAAGTATATCAATGAGTATATATTTAGAAGGAGAAAAGAAACTGAACAAATGATAAATGTTGAAAGCTGACAAACACTATAAGCAACACAAAATGAAACTAATTAACTGTCTAATGCACATCTACATTTAAAAAAAATATTTTGTGGTTCATTCTAATGATTGTGTTCTATGAGCAAATTACTTATAAAGTTATCTCTAGAGAAAATCAACAGTTATTTCAGTCTTCCTTTTTGGGTGGCAAATATAATTTTTTTTTTTATTACTACAAGTTTAGAAGTGTTTTTCAGCTTCACATCTGGTTGTTGCTAAGGCTACACACATTACTCTCAAAGAAGATTTTTTTTCTGAGATAGTGTATCTTAGGATCAGAGGGGCTTCCTGGGAACTATAACCTTTTGCCTGTTTGACAGAATCCAAAGCCCCTCATGCAGCAGTTGGTCCAGCTTAGCCAAGAAACTTTGGTAGGAGTTGAACCCCCTCCCACCAAGGGGCAGAGCAAAGCCTTCTTCAGGTCTCTTGCATCATTGTGAAGTTGTAGTTGGTCCTTTTCTCACATAATTTGATTTATTATTTGGAATATGGGAGTACAGTAAAGGAGACTCTCAACTTTACCTTAGACTTCGGTCTTACAATCATAGATTCATTCCAAAGCGTCTTGATATAAATCAGTGCCTGCTCATTACACAAAAAATGTAAAGTATAGAAAATATAAAGAAATAAGATACTATTGCCTAGAGGCAACCACAGTTAATATATGTATTTATTTCCTTCCAGTTTATTTTTGTATTTAGTTTACATAGTCATGAAGATGCTGGACAAATATTTATTATTTGGTCTTATCATTTATGAACTTGTTCCCAAGTCATTAGAATTTCCTAGCTAATATTTATTTTATTTTTTGATTTATCATATTATTTTATTAACTGGATGCATCATAATTCACTATTTCTCTACTATTGGTTATTTAAATTATTTTGTCCGTGATATATTAGCCTGTCATCTTTGTGCTTAAACATTTGCCTATATTTCTGATTATTTATTGCATAGATTTTAAAAAATAGAATAATAGATTTAGAAATAGCAATGTTTCTAAGGTTCTAGGTATATATTTTCAAGAGTTTTTCTAACATATTTTCACTTACAACTTTAGTACATAAGATCACCCATTTCATAACACCATTTCCAGCACTACTTATTAATCAAAACACAGATTAATTTGAGAAATATAAAGTGACACTTCCTTAAATGTATAGTATTTACTGATTTTTCATGCTTTCCTATGTTTCATTTTCAAACTGGCGAAGACTTCACTTTAATACTTTATGATCTGCTGATCATATATAAGTGAAAGTGAAAGTTTCCAGTTATGTCCCACTCTTTGGGATTCCGTAGACTGTAGCCTGCCAAGGCTCCTGCTAAGCCACTTCAGTCGTGTCCGACTCTGTGTGACCCCATAGACGGAAGCCTACCAGGCTCCCCCGTCCCTGAGATTCTCCAGGCAAGAACACTGGAGTGGGTTGCCATTTCCTTCTCCAGTGTGTGAAAGTGAAAAGTGAAAGTGAAGTTGCTCAGTCGTGTCCGACCCATAGCGACCCCACGGACTGCAGCCTACCAGGCTCCTCCATCCATGGGATTTTCTAGGCAAGAGTACTGGAGTGGCTTGCCATTGCCTTCTCCGGGGGCCAAGGCTCCTGCTGCTGCTGCTGCTGCTAAGTCACTTCAGTCGTGTCCGACTCTGTGTGACCCCATAGACGGAAGCCCACCAGGCTCTCCCGACCCTGGGATTCTCCAGGCAAGGACACTGGAGTGGGTTGCCATTTCCTCCTTGTAATTCGCCAGGCATGAATACTAGGGTGGGCATCCATTCCCTTCTCCAGGGGATCTTCCCAACCCAGGGATCGAACCTGAGTCTCCTTCATTGCAGGTAGACAGTAACGTCTGAGCCACCAGGTGAGCCCTATTGTGTACAGTTCAGTTCAGTTCAGTCGCTCAGTCATGTCTGACTCTTTGCGACCCCATGAATCACAGCATGCCAGGCCTCCCTGTCCATTACCAACTGCCGGAGTTCACTCAAACTCATGTCCATCGAGTCGGTGATGCCATCCAGCCATCTCAAGTAGATGTCATCAAACTATAACCTTTGCTATCAGCCATTCACTACAGAGATAAATATTACATCTATCCAGTCTTCCTTACTTCTGTTTTCCATTTCAAAAAATATTCCCACTCTTGCTAGTCTGACATTAATTAAAATATCAGCACCATAATTTTTAAATACTTTTTATATTGATGTTGTTTTATAATTTAGGCTTACAAATAACAAAGAGAATAAGTCTCACCCATCAAAGAAGTGGGAAATTAAATGCACAGAGGGGCCTATCTATCTATCTATAATCTATCCATTATCTATCATCTTTAAAAGTATTAATGCTAAGTAGCATATGCTCCAAATGAATCACATGAAGCAAATACAGGTTTGAAAGAGTGAGTGATCATTAAGGCTTCTACAGCATCATTCAGTTTCCTAGAGGAGAACTGTGAGTCTTGGAGGAAAGGTAGGTCAGAGAGTAGCAGAAAGGACATAAGAACAAAAGAATGAGAGAAATGAAGAAAAGTTTTCAAGTGGGTGAGTATTTCACAAGTATAGGTAAGAAGAGGTGGAATTGATTTGACTAGAGATGTAACTTTAGTTGTATTCAGATTCTGCTCCCTAGGGACCACATAGCATATTCTCTCTCTTACATCCCTGGCCAAATAGTGGAAGGGAGAGCTGTAAGTGAGAAAATGGCTACCAACACTCCCCCACAATTCATCCCCACCTAATTCACAGCAACTATTTTCATCTTCTTGCCTGTAGGTACCCTGTGTGGTATTCCCAGCGAATATAGCCATGCTTTGTCAAAAGAATTTTAAAAGCTCTGTTGAAGAGGCAGAAGTATGGAAAACAACATGTAGAATAAGTGTGAGCAGTATGCTGTTAGGGGAAATACAACAGAAAAGCAGAGGACAGATTTAATTGAAGGAAGCTTGCCATAAAGAAATGAACTTGAAAATTATTGCAAATGTTCAACACTTCCCACCACTGATCATTGACAAGACATCATTAGTTCAAGAGTAAAATGACAAACTACCTCTTGGGTAACATTAGCTTGAATTTTAATACAGAAATGTTAATATATGAGACATTAATGTAGATGTCCTAGATTTGATGATAGAAAAGAGAAATTCAAAAAGAACCTCAAACTTTTCAGACTGGGAGATTAAGGGTAAAAATGATAAGTAAAAAGAAAGAGAGGGGGGGAAAGAGAGAAAAAAAAGAATATTGATAGAATTTTCTTGCATAATTAAAATACTATGTTTGTATTTCCACAGTATGAATTTATTAGTTTGAGGGAACGTCAAAATATTTAAATGGATTTGTTCAGCTGTAGCTAGAGGTTGCAGACTGCTGCATATCTGCCATCCAGGTGAGGGGTTTTTGCAAATCTTTGTAAAGATAATAAGGTGGATATGTCTCCTGATCAGAGTTTAAAATGAAAAAGGGAGGATATGATATATGAGCCTTGAGATAATTCCTTGCTGAACACTGAGCCATAAATAGATCCATTCAGGTAAAGGAGGGTAGCATGGATTCAATGACAATCGCCCCTCTGCCTTTACCCCCTACACAAGTCTGGGCTTTCTTCTTCCAAATTCTGGGGTTTTGGTTTGTTTCAGAGTAGAGGACAGGAGCTTAACTGCATTGAGTCCTAACTCCTTTGGCTGACCTTCAAATTAGTGTATAACAACAATGACAACAGCTCTCTTCAGACACCTCCTGGGAGGTTTGACTCCCTCCTGTTCTTTCAGCTCTGTGGAAATGTTCTAATCTTCTACTTTACATGAGGGCAATGTCTATTAATTTTCTCCTGTGATTTGTGCCCCAGTAGAGTCTGTTTCTGGAGAAGGAAATGGCAACCCACTCCAGCATCCTTGCTTGGATAATCCCAAGGACGGAGGAGCCTGGTAGGCTGCCGTCTATGGGGTCGCACGGAGTCGAACATGACTGAAGCTACGCAGCAGCAGCAGCAGAGTCTGTTTCAGCTTCCCAGGTGGCTCAGTGTTAAAGAATTTGCTTGAAAATGTAAGAGATGGGAGTTCAATCACTGGGTCTGGAAGATCCCCTGGAGAAGGAAATGACAATTCATTTTATTTATTTATCATATTGATCTCTTAACAAAAGGGAGTATTATGTCTAGGGAATTCCATGGACAGAGGAGCCTGGCAGGCTACAGTCCATGGGGTTGCAAAAGAGCAGGACACAACTTAGCGACTAAACTACAACAAAGTCTGTTTAAGTGGCTTCTGGTCCATACTTCCTACCTGACCACCTCCTATGAATCTTTGTTTTGAAGATGATAGTCCTCCAAATAGAGGAAGACCATTCTTACTCAGGTTTACATCTATGAACCATCAAAGAAGCTCACCAAGATCCATTCGTAGCATAATATGTGACAGTAAAGACTCCCTGTTCCAGTTTCATCAGGAGGGTGTTTTTGGAGACAATCAGCCTTTCATTGGACTTTCCTTCACTTTATTGCCTACCTAATCCTCGCTGAGTCACAATTTGAAATCAGGCAAAAACACTATTATACCTAAGCAAATCATACCTCTTTAGTTTTTATTGCATTTCAAAATCAGTATCACATAGTTTAGTTCTCATTCTCCAAAGTCTGTGGGACTCTAATGGCAAGAACTTTATCTTAATCACTTTTTATATTCTTCATAATGCCTGTTGTGGGTTTATGCAGGTAGGATGTTCTTCATAAAACTAGTTCATTTGGGCATTTATTAAACGTTGGTAGAAATAGCAGGTAATTTAGAAAAAAAAATGGCTCCATAGGTTGTTAATAAGATAGAAACTACTGCTTTCTGAAACTTTTGGAAATGTAAATATGAAAAATTAGTGATACTAGCATGTTAATTATTTCTGCTTTTAATTTTAAAAACCTATTATGACTTAGGGATTAGCCAGCAGTGTAGGGGATGAAAAGCAGGGGCGAGAGTTGTAAACCACCAACTAATCCTTTTCCCTGTTCTCTTCTCCTCATCCTACCCTTCTGCTCTTCTTCCCATCTCCAGAATTTGGAATTTCTAACTCTTCACATCCCCTTAGGCTACATGGGGCTTCCAGACTCCTTGTTTCAGGCTCCTGTTCATGCCCAGAGTCTGGATTATGGTTGTACCATTTGTTCCACGCTTTACATTGGTTTTCTGATTCTGAACTATATTCTGATTCAAATTAATCTTGTCATGCTGTCTTTCAAAGAGAAACTCATGGATTTATATATATATATAATTTGGATTGATCGTGACATTGCAAAATGATGGGATTGAGTTGTTACAAAATTAATCTATTTTTGTCCATAAGGCAGTTGAAAACAAAAAGGCCACATAATCTATTTTAACCTTGTTTTCTGAGTTTGACTGACAGATTGTTGATTGCAACAAGAAACATATTTGGTGGTAAACTGATGCTTTGAAGCCATATATAGATATAGCATAAGATACTACTAACTAAGTTGTTCTAAGAACTAATACCAAAAATGTGTCCTTTTCAACATAGGGGACCTGAATAAAAAATTAGGAAGTCAAGAGTTACCTGGAATAACAAGCAAGTTCAGCCTTAGAATGCAAAATGAAGCAGGACAAAGGCTAACAGAATTTTGCCAAAAGAATATACTGGTCTTAGAAAATACCTTCTTCCAACAACACAAGAGACAACTCTACACATGGACATCACCAGATGGTCAGAACTGAAATAGACTGATCATATTTTTCGTAGCCCACGATAGAGAGGCTCTATACAGTCAGCCATAAAACAAGACCAGGAGCTGACTGTGGCTCAGGTCATGAGCTCCTTATTGCAAAACTTGAGTTTAAATAGAAGAAAGTAGGGAAAACCACGACTGAGCGACTTCACTTTCACTTTTCACTTTCACACATTGGAGAAGGAAATGGCAACCCACTCCAGTGTTCTTGCCTGGAGAATCCCAGGGACGGGGGAGCCTGGTGGGCTTCCGTCTATGGGGTCACACAGAGTCGGACACGACTGAAGTGACTTAGCAGCAGCAGCAGCAGCAGCAGGGAAAACCACTAGGTCATTCAAGTATGACATAAATCAAATCCCTTGTGATTATACAGTGGAGGTGAGAATAGATTCAAGGCTTTAGATCCGGTAAACAGAGTGCCTGAAGAACTATGAATGGAGGTTTGTAACATTTTACAGGAAGTGGTGATCAAACCATTCCCAAGAAACAGAAATGCAAAAAGGCAACATGATTGCCTGAGGAAGCTTTACAAATAGCTGAGAAAGAAGAGAAGCTGAAGGCAAAGGAGAAAAGGAAAAATATACCCAAATGAATGCAGATTCCAGAGAATAGCAAGGTGAGATAAGAAAACGTTCCTCAGTGATCAGTGCAAAGAAATAGAGGAAAACAATAGAATGGGAAAGACTAGAGATATCTTCAAGAAAATTGGAGATATCAATGGAACGTTTCAGGCAAAGATGGGCACAATAAGGGGAAGAAACGAAAGGGACCTAATAAAAGCAGAGGAGATTAAAAAGAGGCGCATGAATACACAGAAGAAATATACAAGAAAGGTCTTTATGACCTACAAAACCTCCGGCTTGTTCACTCACCGAGAGCCAGATATCCTGGGGTGTGAAGTCAAGTGGGCCTTAGGAAGCATTATTACAAGCAAAGCTAGTGAAGGTGATGGCATCCCAGCTGAGCTATTTCAAATCCTAAAAGATGATACTGTGAAAGTGCTGAACTCAATATGTCAGCAAATTTGGGAAACTCAGCAGTGGCTATGGGACTGGAAAAAATCAGTTTTCATTCCAATATTAAAGAAGGGAAGTGCAAAGAATGTTCAAATTACTAGACAATTGTGCTCATATCACATGCTAGAAAGGGTATGCTCAAAATCCTTCAAGCTGGGCTTCAGCAGTATGTGAACCGAGAACTTCCAAACGTACAGCTGGATTTACAAACGGCAAAGTAACCAGAGATCAAATTGCTAACATTCATTGGATTATAGAGAAAGCAAGGGAACTCGAGAAAAACATCTACTTCTGTTTCACTGACTATGCAAAAACCTTTGACTGTGTGGATCCCAATAAACTGTGGAAATTTTTTAGATGTGGGAATACTAGACCACCTTACCTGTCTCCTGAGAAACCTGTATGCAGATCAAGAAGCCACAGTTAAAACCAGACAGGGAAAAAATGACTGGTTCAAAATTGGGGAAGGAGTACGTCAAGGCTGTGTATTGCCATCCTGCTTAATTAACTTAAGAGTGAAAGTTTTTTTTTTAATTTTATTGGAGGCAAATTACCTTACATTAATATATTGGTTGGTTTTGCCATACATTGACACGAATCCACCCCAGGTGTACTTGTGTTCCCCCTCTTGAACCCCCCTCCAACCTCCCTCTTCCCCATATCCTCCCTCCAGGTCAGCCCCGTGCACCAGCCCCAAGCATCCTGTATCATGCATCGAACATGGACTGGTGATTCATTTCACATATGATAATATACATGTTACAATGCCATTCTCCCAAATCATCCCACCTTCACCCTCTCCCACAGAGTCCCAAAGACTGTTCTATACATCTGTGTCTCTTTTGCAGTCTCGTATACAGGGTTAAGATTACCATCTTTCTAAATTCCATATATATGCGTTAGTATACTGTATTGATGTTTTTCTTTCTGGCTTACTTCACTCTGTATAATAGTCTTCAATTTCATCCACCTCATTAGAACTGATTCAAATGCATTCTTTTTGATGGCTGAAAAATACTCCATTGTGTATATGTACCAAAGCTTTCTTATCCATTCATCCTCAGATGGACATCTAGGTTGCTTCCATGTCCTCGCTATTATAAACACTGCTGCAATGAACATTGGAGTACATGTGTCTCTTTCAATTCTGGTTTTCTCGGTGTGTATGCACAAGAGTGCGATTGCTGGATCATATGGCAGTTCTATTTCCAGTTTTTTAAGGAATCTCCACACTGGTCTCCATAGTGGCTGTACTAGTTTGCACTCCCACCAACAGTGTAAGAGGGTTCCTTTCTCTCCACATCCTCTCCAGCATTTATTGCATGTAGACTTTTGGATAGCAGCCATTCTGACTGGTGTGAAATGGTATCTCATTGTGGTTTTGATTTGCATTTCTCTGATTATGAGGGATGTTGAGCATTTTTTCATGTGTTTGTTAGCCATCTGTATGTCTTCTTTCGAGAAATGGTCTGTTTAGTTCTTTGGCCCATTTTTTGATTGGCTCATTTATTTTTCTGGAATTGAGCTACAGGAGCTGCTTGTATATTTTGGAGATTAATCCTTTATCAGTTGCTTCATTTGCTATTATTTTCTCCCATTCTGAAGGCTGTCTTTTCACCTTGCTTAGAGTTTCCTTTGCTGTGCAGAAGCTTTTAATTTTAATTAGGTCCCATTTGTTTACTTTTGCTTTTATTTCCAATATTCTGGGAGGTGGGTCATGGAGGATCCTGCTCTGATTTATGTTGGAGAGTGTTTTGCCTATGTTCTCCTCTAAGAGTTTTATAGAATCTGGTCTTACATTTAGCTCTCTAATCCATTTTGAGTTTATTTTGGTGTATGGTGTTAGGAAGTGTTCTAGATTCATTCTTTTACAAGTGGCTGACCAGTTTTCCCAGCACCACTTTTTAAAGAGACTGTCTTTTCTCCATTTTATATTCTTGCCTCCTTTGTCAAAGATAAGGTGTCCGTAGGGGTGTGGATTTATCTCTGGGCTTTCTATTTTGTTCCATTGATCTATATTTCTGTCTTTATGCCAGTACCATATTGTCTTGATGACTGTGGCTTTGTAGTAGAGCCTGAAGTCTGGCAGGTTAATTCCTCCAGTTCCATTCTTCTTCTTCAAGATTGCTTTGGTTATTCGAGGTTTTTTGTATTTCCATACAAATTGTGAGATTATTTGTTCTAGTTCTGTGAAAAATATCGTTGGTAGCTTGATAGGGATTGCATTGAATGTATAAATTACTTTGGGTAGTATACTCATTTTCACAATATTTATTCTTCCAATCCACGAATACGGTATATTTCTCCATCTATTAGTGTCCTCTTTGATTACTTTCACTAGTGTTTTATAGTTTTCTATATACAAGTCTTTTGTTTCCTTAGATATATTCCTAAGTATTTAATTCTTTTAGTTGCAACAGTGAATGGAATAGTTTCCTTAATTTCTCTTTCTGCTGCTGCTAAGTCACTTCAGTCATGTCCGACTCTGTGTGACCCCATAAACGGAAGCCCACCAGGCTCCCCCATCCCTGGGATTCTCCAGGCAAGAACACTGGAGTGGGTTGCCATTTCCTTCTCCAATGTGTGAAAGTGGAAAGTGAAAGTGAAGTCGCTCAGTCGTGTCCGACCCTTAGCGACCCCACAGACTGAAGCCTACCAGGCTCCTCCATCCATGGGATTTTCTAGGCAATAGTACTGGATTGGCTTGCCATTGTCTTCTCCGAATTTCTCTTTCTACTGTCTCATTATTAGTGTATAGGAATGCAAGTGATTTCTGTGCATTGATTTTATATCCTGCAACGTTACTGTATTCATTGATTAGCTCTAGTAGTTTTCTGGTAGAGTCTTTAGGGTTTTCTGTGTAGAAGATCATGTCATCAGCAAATAGTGAATTTTTACTTCTTCTTTTCCAATTTGAATTCCTTTTATGTCTTTTTCTGCTCTGATTGCTGTAGCCAAAACTTCCAGAACTTGTTGAATAGTAGTGGTGAGAGTGGGCACCCTTGTCTTGTTTCTGCCTTTAGGGGAAATGCTTTCAGTTTTTCACCATTGAGGATAAGGTTTGCTGTGGGTTTGTCATATATAGCTTTTATTATGTTGAGATATGTCCCTTCTAATCCCACTTTCTGGAGGGTTTTTATCATAAATGGATGTTGTATGACAAAAAGAGTGAAAGTTTTAGCTGCTCAATCATGTCTCACTCTTTGTGAACCCATAAACTATAATCCACCTGGCTTCTCAATCCAAAGAAATCTTACGGCAAGAATACTGGAGTGGATAGTCATTCCCTTCTCCAGCGGATCTTCCTGACACAGGAATTGAACCCAGGTCTCCAGCATCACATGCAGATTCTTTACTACCTGAGCCACCAGGGAAGCCTTATATGTAGAGTTCAATTCCGTTCAGTTCAGTCACTCAGCCGTGTCTGACTCTTTGTGACCCCATGGAGTGCAGCACTCCAGGCTTCCCTGTCCATCACCAATTCCCAGAGCCTACACAAACTCATGTCCATCATGTTGGTAATGCCATCCAACCATCTCTTTCTGTGTCGTCCCTTTCTCCTCCTGCCTTCAATCTTTACCAGCATCACAGTCATTTCCAATGAGCCAGTTCTTCACATCAGGTGGCCAAAGTATTGGAATTTCAGCTTCAACATCAGTCCTTCCAATGAATATTCAGGACTGATTTCCTTTAGGATGGACTGGTTGGATCTCCTTGAAGTCCAAGGAACTCTCAAGAGTCTTCTCCAATGCCACAGTTCAAAAGCATCAATTCTTTGGTGCTCAGCTTTTTTTATAGTCCAACTCTCACATCTATAAATTGACAGTTGGAAAAACCATAGCTTTGATTGGATGGACACTTGTTGGTAAAGTAATGTCTCTGCTTTTTAATATGCTGTCTAGGTTGGTCATGGCTTTCTTCCAAGGAGCAAGTGTCTTTTAATTTCATGTCTGCAATCATCTTCTGCAGTGATTTTGGAAACGAAAAAAAATAAAATAAAGTCTATCACTGTTTCCAATGTTTCACCATCTATTTACATTGAAGTGATGGGACTGGATGCCATGATCTTAGTTTTATCAATGAAATGCTGGACTGGATGAATCACAAGCTGGAATCAAGATTGTTGGGAGAAATATAAATAACCTCGGATAGGCAGATCGTATCAGTCTAATTGTAGAAAGTGAAGAGGAACTAAAGAACTTCTTGATGAGGGTGAAAATGGAGAATGAAAAAGTTGAATTAAAACTCAGCATTCAAAACATTAAGATCATATAGTCAAGGTGTGGTTTTTCCAGTAGTCGGGTACAGTTTGGACCATAAAGAAAGTTGAGTGCTGACGAATTGATGGTTTCAAACTGTGGTGTTGGAGAAGACTCTTGAGAGTCTCTTGGACAGCAAGGAACTCAAATCAGTCAATCCTAAAGGAAATTAACCCTGAATATTCATTGGAAGGACTGATGCTGAAACTGAAGCTCGAATACTTTGGCCACCTGATGCAAAGAGCCAACTCATTGGAAAAGACCCTGATGCTGCAAAAGACTGAGGGCAGGAGAAGAAGAGGACAACAGAGGAAGAGATAGTTGGGTAGTATCATTGACACAAAGGACATGAGTTTAAGCAAACTCCAGGATATAGTGAAGGACAGGGAAGCCTGGCATGCTGCAGTCCATGCAGTCATGAAGAGTCAGACGTGACTTAGAGATTGGACAACAAAGATTCTACAGCTAAATTGATTCAGAATTAAAAAAAAAAATCCTTGTGAACTACTTAATATATCTGTTTATATTTTAAACTCAGCAACCTGTAACAGATATTAGTTCTCTGAACACAAACTTAGGATAATCAGTTAACATGTTGGAAAAAATAGATTTGGTCCAAAAGACCCAAATTGAATATACATTCTGTTACTTACCATCTGAGTGATCTTAGATAGTTCACTTCAGTTCAGTTGCTCAGTCATGTCTGACTCTTTGTGTCCCCATGGACTGTAGTGCACCAGGTTTCCCTGTCCATCACCAACTCCCAGAGCTTGCTCAAACTCATGTCCATCTAGTTGGTGATGTTGGTATGAAAAGTATGAAACAATACTAGTATGAAAACTGTATGAAAAGACCTTAGATAAGTTGTTCATTTCTCTGAGTTTCAGGGTATTCTATAAAATCCACTTGATAAAAAGAACCTGATACCATTTAAGTTGTTCCAGCTTCTCCAAGAGATGGGCAGAAAGTATAGATATGAAAATTAGTCTAACTATTGTTGTTCAGTTGCTCAGTCCTGTCAGACACTTTGTGACCCAATGTACTATCTACAGGTACTTTTTTTCCCTAGTAGCTATAACTCTGGCCAATGGGGCAAACCTCTTTCCTCTTGTCCCTTAACACCCCTTCCCTACCCATCCAGGTGAACAACTGTGAAATGTGGGGATAATATTTTTAAAGTGCAAGTAAATTTGGCAGTACACCTAACACACTCCTCCCAAAGATCCTCAGATGTAGCAGAGGCTTTTCTGTCCCCAGTTCCACAAAAATTTACATAAATTCACTCTTTTCCTTCCTTTTCTGAAACTCTGACTTCCTTGTTCTACTCTAGATGAAAATTATGTTTGCAATGAAGTTTGCTATTTCTTGAAATCAAACAAATTTGTATTTGTTTGTTTTTTTAGAGGGGAGGTGGAAGAGCAGGTCTGAAAATGCCATATATAATTTTCATGTATAATTCATTGGCCAAGTCAGTGACTACAAAGGAAATAGAAATGTAGTGTAGCTGTGCATCCAGATAGAAAACACACACACTCAACTCCCTCCCCATCTCTCTGGAAGTCAATACCTCATCTCAAAGTGCAGGATCTCCAGGTAGGAAGCCAGTTCTCCCCTACAAGATTCTGATGCAGCTCCCAGTAATCTAGTGACTCTCCAAAATACAACCAGTTCACCATGGGGGAGAATACACCTAAGGCACATAACAGTAGCTTTTACCAAACAGAGAATCAGAGCCACAGCAATTTTGTCTGTAGTAAGTCTGAAATCTTGATAGGCTGTTTTTATAAAGACTTCTTCACTCTTCACACACAGTTCTGTTCTCTGGGAAGAATCACCCTGGTCCTTGTTTCCTGTGGTCTTGATTTCACCTACCTTCTCAATGTTTTCCCCCTGACCATTACTTTTATTGCCCAAATTTAATGTGGAAAAATAAGTTCATGATTTTGGGTGGGTACTTTCTTAAATAAATTGATACTTAGTCCTAAAGCCAGTATCTTATTTAAAGAAGAGTCATTTCCAGGAAGCCAAGGAATATTCAAGGATGCTTTCTACCTCTACTATTACTTTATGATATTGATATTATATATTGATGATCATTATATTGATGGTATTATAATCATCATCATTGTACAAGAGATTTTAGTCAACTCAATTAGGTAAGAGAAGTAAAACATAGGATGATTTTGAAAATCATATGATAGTATATTCAGAAAATACCTAAGAAATACTCATAAAACAAATTCAAACAAATGAATTTAGTGAAAAAACAGAAAATAAAATAATACAAAATCTACAACTTTCATAAGCCCCAATAGGAAACAATTAGAGGATATAATGGGCTTCCATGATGGCTCAAACAATAAAGAATCTGCCTGCAGTGCAGGAGACACAGGTTCAAATGCTGGGTCAGGAAGATACCCTGGAAGAGGAAATACCAACCCACTCCAGTATTTTTGCCTGGGAAATCCCAAGGAGGGATGCCTGGCAGGCTACATACCATGGGGTCCCAAAGAGTCAGACATGACTGAGCATGTGCTGGATGAGAAGACATACTATAATAGCAACAAAAATATTTAAAACTATAGAAGCTCAATTCCAGAAAAATAAATGACCCAATCAAAAAATGAGCCAAAGAACTAAACAGACAATTCTCCAAAGAAGACATACAGATGGCTAACAAACACATGAAGAGATGCTCTACATCACTAATTATCAGAGAAATGCAAATCAAAACTACAATGAGGTACCATCTCACGCCAGTCAGAATGGCTGCTATCCAAAAGTCTACAAACAATAAATGCTGGAGAGGGTGTGGAGAAAAGGAAACCCTCTTACACTGTTGGTGGGAATGCAAACTAGTACAGCCACTATGGAGAACAGTGTGGAGATTCCTTAAAAAAATGGAAATAGAACTGTCATACAACCCAGCAATCCCACTTCTGGGCATACACACCAAGGAAACCAGAATTGAAAAAGACACAAGTACCTCAATGTTCATCACAGCACTGTTTATAATAGCCAGGACATGGAAGCAACCTAGATGTCCAACTGCAGACGAATGGATAAGAAAGCTTTGGTACATATACACAATGGAGTATTATTCAGCCATTAAAAAGAATACATTTGAATCAGTTCTAATGAGATGGATGAAACTGGAGTCTATTATACAGAGTGAAGTAAGCCAGAAAGAAAAACACCAATACAGTATACTAAAGCATATATATGGAATTTAGAAAGATGGTAATGATAACCCTATATGTGAGGCAGCAAAAGAGACACAGGTGTATAGAACAGTCTTTTGGACTCTGTGGGAGAGGGTGAGGGTGGGATGATCTGAGAGAATAGCACTGAAACATGTATATTATCATATGTGAAACAGATCGCCAGTTCAATGCATGAGACAGGGTGCTTGGGACTGGTGCACTGGGATGACCCAGAGAGATGGGATGGGGAGGGAGGTGGGAGGGAGGGTCAGGATGGGTAACACTTGTACACCCGGGGCAGATTCATGTCAATGTATGGCAAAACCAATACAATATTGTAAAGTAATTAGCCTCCAATTAAAATAAATTTAAAAAAATAAATAAAAATTTTAAAAAAGAATAGAAATGGATAGTAGGGCTGGTTGCACATTGCAAATGTACTTAGTGTCACTGAGTTGTAAATTGAAAAGTGGCTTTAAATAGTAAGTTTTATGTTATGTATATTTTACCACAATAAAAAAAAATGAAAAAAAATGTAAAGCAATAAATGCTACTTTTTACAGATTTATTGAGGTATTATGAACACATTTTAAAGAAATATACAAAATCTCCACAAGGAAAATGTTTAAGTACTCCTAAAAGACAGAAAATTAGTATTCAACAAATATTGATAATTCCTGTTTCATAAGCATAAAATAAAGTAAGCCATAAGTAAAATGAGGCAGAATTATAAAGGCATAAATGTAGAGCTTGACTAGCGTAGTCCGCCAGGCTCCTTTGTCTCTAGAATTCTCCAGGGAAGAATACTGGAATGGGGTACCATTCCCTTTTCCGAGGGAACTTCCTGACTCAGGGATCAAACCCAGGTCTTCTGAATTGCAGCAGTTAGATTCTCTGAGCCACCAGGGAAGCCCCAAAGGTAGAGATTGGCTGGTAACACATCATATACCCATAGCAATGGTGTATAGATGGAGACATCTGATTCTCCAGTGATTTCCTCCCATCTGCCCTTCCTTCTTTCCTCCCTCCCTGTCTCCTTCTCTCCCTCTCTTCCTGCCTTTCTCTCTCCCTGTCTTCCTTTTACTTTATCTCTGTTATGCTGTGTACTCTGCTTTGTGATTCAGCTGAGTACTGACATGCACTATCTCAGAGGAAAGAAAAAACAAACAAACAAACAAAAAACTAGCTTGGTGAATGAACTTCTTTTTTCTGACACAGAGCAGAGTTAAAAGTTCACAGGATGCTATCCTCCATAAGGTGCCCATCTGTGCTAGCTGATTTATGAACTATCTAGAGAGGGTACCAGTACTCTTCAGCTTGTTAACATGGAATTAAATAATACAGCTGTTCAGAAATCGCTTTCAATTGCTTATGTTATTGTTAAATCCATAACATCAAAAGTGCACGAGAGTACCCAGTGTTCTTATGATAGATTATACATGCACAAATACATATGTGTACATGCACGTACATTTATACTTGCTTCTGTGCTGTATTATAAATGAAAGCAAACTTAATATTGCTGATAATTACTTGTATTACCTCCAAGTATAAGATTTAACGTTTTAGAGTTGTCAGCAGGTGCTCTGTTAATGCTGAACTGAACAATATTCTGCAGAATCTTGCTGTGCCCTTTGGAAGAAAACCAAAAATAATCGAAAGGAAAATTAACTATTAAGAAACCTTGTGCATGTGTTCTTAAGAACCCAGATCTTAGCAATTTCTATTTCCTTTCCCTTGCCAAAGATTACACTTTGTACCAAGGAAAGCACTGACTGAAAAAGTAGTAAGTGACAGATATTTTCTAAAGCTCCCCTGTGATTGTACCCAGCTCGTAAAATGAAGAATTAGAGCCAGAATGCTGTACTTAAAAAAATAATATTACCCATTTTTTAAAAGTAGCTATCCTCAAGTAACTGACCTTTTCTTTTATTTTTCTGAACTTTCTGAAAATTGGTTTTTTCCTTAAGAAGTATGTGGTAGGGTTTTTTCTCTCTTTTTCACTTTAGGTAGGATGCAGACAAAAGCAGTTTTCAGGGAAAATCCCTTCTAGAAATATTAGCTATTGTTGAAGCACATTTATTTTTCTGTTTTAGCAATACATTAAGATTATTGGCAAGGACAATGTTATCCATTAAAAAAAGAGAACTGATTCATTCTAGGGGAGATTTTCTAAGCAGTTCCTAATTTATTGTCTTTGAAATTGAGAATTCTTCCCCTGGAAATCTTATCCAATTAAATGAAAACAAAATGAGGTAAATGGAATTTTATCATGACATTATCTTGAGTCCAAGAACTGAGATGGAGCAGAATAAAAAAAATGAAAAATAAGTTGCCACTTTATTTTTGTCTGGGTGATACATCCTCTTCCCCAACATCCAAATGATATGTATTATGAAGCAATCATTTTTTAAAAATAGATTTTAATACTTGAATGAGTACATAAGTCAACTTACAAAGCACTCATGAAAAAGATGAATCTTACTCCTGTGACACAGACACCTTCATCTTTTCCAGTGAGTGTTGATTCATTTTCCCTTTATTGTGCCTCGGAGGTGGAAGGTTTAGCTGTAACCCAAGAAGCCTGCATGTATTAAATAATCTCTATAACTCAAAAGTCCATTTCATGATTTTCCCTGAATTACATTGTGTGTGAGGATCAGGAGGGTAGGTCACCAGGTAGGAGTGCATTTAGAAATACCTGCTGTGTGTTTCAAGTTTTCCTGCCAATGGGAGATGATGTTTGGGAAATGGAGAACAGCCTGATGGTTCTTCTTTTCAAAGAGTGTGGAGAGGTAAACATTGTATTATTTTATTTGATATCTTCCTTTGAGAACATAATCCAGAAGAAGAATTTGGTCATTGGACTCATTCTCTCCAGTTCAATTCTCACCCTGAACAAGCAGTTTTTCATTTCAATAACCTCTTTTCTTGACGGAGCAATACTTGTAGTGGTTCTTTGAGCATGGAATAAGGGGCAGCAAAAGAGGCAGTTTGGTTTTCTTGGATGTTTGTGGAGTGGAAGAAAGGAGGAAATAAAAGCACCTATGTAATGCGATTATGAAAGATACAGAAAAGCTGTTGGAGTATCATAAAGAGTCTTTCATGAGAATGGAAGAATATTAAGACCTCTCAGCATTATGACAGAAATTCCAGCAGCACAAGAGACAGGGTGTAGAAATATGGTATGGTATTTCATGACTGGATAATGGGAAAAGTTGTTCAATGATACAATTTTACCTAATGAGGTTTTTAATAAGCGAAAATCGTATTACTGGAATTTAAACTATTTTATTGATTGATCCCTGGAAGTAAGCCCCATAATAAATACTTCAAAATAAGAGTTTACTTGTCTTTGAAACCCAAATAATAACTTGAGAATTTTTGTTATCCATAAAAGGCAAAAGTGTCTTTATAACTTTCTTGACTTTTTGTTTAAATGGGTGTATAGTGTTTTAAAATACTGTGTTGGTTTCTGCTGTCTAATGAAGTCAATCACTTATGCATATATCCCCTCCCTCTAGGATCTTCCTCCCACCCTGCTCTGTTCCACCCATCTAAGTTACCACAGAGCACAGAGCTGGGCTCCCGGCATTATTCTGCAGATTCGCAATAGCTATTTTATGTATGGGAGTGTATACGTGTCAGTCCCAATCTCCCAAATCTTTCCATCCTCCTTCCCTCCTGTCTCATGTCTACATGTCTGCTCTCTGCTTCTGTGTCTCTTTTCCTAGTATTACTTGTTTGCTGTTTTTGTTGTTCAGTCCCTAGGACATGTCAACTCTTTGTGACCCCCTATCCTTCACAATCTCCCAGAGGTTGCTCAAATTCATATCCATTGAGTCAGTGACACCATCCAACCATCTCATCCTTTTCCTCTCTCTTCTCCTTTTGCCTTCAGTCTTTCCAAGCATCAAGGTCTTTTCCAATGAATCAGTTTTTCGCATCAGGTGGCCAAAGTATTGGGGCTTCAGCTACAGCATTATTCCTTCCAATGAATATTCAGGGTCAATTTCTTTAGGATGGACTGGTTGAATCACCTTGCAGTCCAAGGGACTCTCAAGAGTATTCTCCAGCACCACAATTTGACGCCATCAACTCTTTGACATTCAGCCTTCTTTACAGTCAGTCCAACCCTCATATCCATGACTACTGGGAAAACCATAGCTTTGACTATACGCACCTTTATTGGCAAAGTGATGTCTTTGCTTTTTAATATGTTGTCTAGGTTTGTCATAGTTTTCCTTCCAAGGAGCAAGCATCTTTTAATTTCATGGCTGCAGTCACCATCCGAAGTGATTTCAGAGACTAAGAAAATCACATCTGTCACTGCTTCCACTTTTTCCCCTTCTATTTGCCATGAAGTGATGGGACTAGGTGCCATGATCTTAATTTTTTGGATGTTGAGATTTTGTTACTCTCCTCTTCCACCCTCATCAAGAGGCTCTTTAGTTCCTTTTCACTTTCTGCCATTAGAGTGGTATCCTCTGCATATCTGAAGTTGTTGATATTTCTCCCAGAAATCTGAATTCCAGCTTGTGATTCATCTAGCCACTCATTTTGCATGATGTACTCTGCATAGAAGTTAAATAAACAGGGTGACAATATGCAGCCTTATCTTACTCCTTTCCCAATTTTAAGCCAATCAGTTATTTGTTGTCTGTTTCTAACCACTCCTCTTGATGTACAGGTTTCTGCGGAGACAGGTAAGGTGGTCTGGTATTCCTATCTCCTTAAGAAATTTCCATAGTTTGTTGGGATTCACACAGTCAAAGGCTTTCATGTAGTCAATGAAGCAGAAGTAGACATTTTTCTGAAATTCTCTTGCTTTCTCTATGATCCAACAAATGTCTGCAATTTGATTTCTGGTTCCTCTGCCTTTTCTAAACCCATCTTGCACATCTTGGTTCATGTACAGCCGAAGCCTAGCTTGAAGGATTTTGAGCATAACCTTACTATAATGGAAAATGAGTGCAATTGTCTGGTATTTTGAACATTCTTGGTATTGTCCTTCTTTGAGATCAGAATAAAAACTGATCTTTTCCAGTCTTGTGGCTACTGCTAATTTTTCCAAATTTGCTGGCATATTGAGTGCAGCACTTTCACAGCATTTAGGATGTGAAATAGCTCAGCTGGAATTCCATCACCTCCACTAGCTTTGTTCATAACAATGTTTCCTAAGCCCCATTTGACTTCACACTCCAGGACGTCTGGCTCTAGGTGAGTGATCACACCATCACAATTATCCTGGTCATTAAGATCTTTTCTGTATAGTTCTATGTATTCTTGCTACCTCTTCCAAATCTTTTCTGCTTCTGTTAGGTCATTATCATTTCTGTCCTTTGTTGTACCCATCCTTGCTTGAAATGCTCCCTTTATAGCTCCACTTTTCTTGAAGATATCTTTAGTCTTTCTCATTCTATTGTTTTCTGCTACTTCTTTGCATTGTTCATTGAAGAAAGCCTTCTTCTCTCTCTCTGCTATTCTCATGAAGTCTGCATTCAACTGGGTATATTTTCCCCTTTCTCCCTTGCTTTTCACTTCTCTTCTTTCTTCAGCTATTTGTAAAGTCTCCTTAAACCACCTATTTGCCTTCTTGCAGTTCTTTTTGTTTGGGATGGTTTTGGTCACTGCCTCCTGTACAATGCGACAGACATCTGCCATAGTTCTTCAGGCATTCTCTCTACCAAATCTCTATCTAATCTCTTCAATCTGTTCATCACCTCCACTGTATAATCATAAGGGATTAGATTTAAGTCATACCTGAGTGGCCTAATGGTTTACCCTCACAATTTGTATGGAAATACAAAAAACCTCGAATAGACAAAACAATCTTGAGGAAGAAGAATGAAACTGGGGGAATTAACCTGCCGGACTTCAGGCTCTACTACAAAGCCACAGTCATCAAGACAATATGGTACTGGCATAAAGACAGAAATATAGATCAATGGAACAAAATAGAAAGCCCAGAGATAAATCCACACACCTATGGACACCTTATCTTTGACAAAGGAGGCAAGAATATAAAATGGAGAAAAGACAGTCTCTTTAACAAGTGGTGCTGGGAAAACTGGTCAGCCACTTGTAAAAGAATGAAACTAGAACACTTCCTAACACCATACACAAAAATAAACTCAAAATGGATTAAAGATCTAAATTTAAGACCAGAAACTATAAAACTCTTAGAGGAGAACATAGGCAAAACACTCTCCAACATAAATCAGAGCAGGATCCTCCATGACCCACCTCCCAGAATACTGGAAATAAAAACAAAAGTAAACAAATGGGACCTAATTAAAATTAAAAGCTTCTGCACAGCAAAGGAAATCTAAGCAAGGTGAAAAGACAGCCTTCAGAATGGGAGAGAATAATAGCAAATGAAGCAACTGACAAAGGATTAATCTCAAAAAATATACAAACAGCTCCTGCAGCTCAATTCCAGAAAAATAAATGAGTCAATCAAAAAATGGGCCAAAGAACTATACATTTCTCGAAAGAAGACATACAGATGGCTAACAAACATATGAAAAAATGCTCAATATCCCTCATAATCAGAGAAATGCAAATCAAAACCGCAATGAGATACCATTTCACACCAGTCAGAATGGCTGCTATCCAAAAGTCTACATGCAATAAATGCTGGAGAGGGTGTGGAGAAAAGGGAACCCTCTTACACTGTTGGTGGGAATGCAAACTAGTACAGCCACTATGGAGAACAGTGGGGAGATTCCTTAAAAAACTGGAAATAGAATTGCCATATGATCCAGCAATCACACTCCTGGGCATACACACCGAGAAAACCAGAATTGAAAGAGACACATGTACTCCAATGTTCATTGCAGCACTGTTTATAATAGCGAGGACATGGAAGCAACCTAGATGTCCATCTGCAGATGAATGGATAAGAAAGCCTTGGTACATTTTCACAATGGAGTATTACTCAATCACTAAAAAGAATACATTTGAATCATTTCTAATGAGGTGGATGAAACTGGAACCTATTATACACAGTGAAGCCAGAAAGAAAACACCAATACAGTATACTAATGCATATATATGGAATTTAGAAAGATGGTAATGATAACCCTGTATACGAGAGAGCAAAAGAGACACAGGTGTACAGAACAGTCTTTGGGACTCTGTGGGAGAGCATGAGGGTGTGATGATTTGGAAGAATGGCATTGAAACATGTATATTATCATATGTGAAATGAATCACCAGTCCAGGTTCGATGCATGATACCGGATGCTCGGGGCTGGTGCACAGGGATGACCCAGAGGGAGGATAAGGGGAGGAGGGAGGTGGGAGGAGAGTTCAAGAAGGGAAACACATGTACACCCAGGGCAGATTCATGTCAATGTATGGCAAAACCAACCAATATAATATTGTAATTAGCCTCCAATAAAAAATAAAAAAAATAAAGTGAAAGAGATCTTAATACATGAAAAAAAAAAAGAGAGAGAGAGAGAGAGAAAAGGAGACAAGTGTGGAAGGTGAATCTGGGGGGAGATGACAGTATGTTCTTTATTCCAAGCAGAATCAGAAGCTATGGAAGGATTTCAGAAGGGAAGCCGTACAATCTATACCCAAATATTCTTGCTCAGTGCTGGAGGGGAGTACATAGTATGTTGAAGGAGTGAGAGCAGAGGGCTCACTGTGGATAACTGTAGTAATCCAAATGAGAGATAACTGTGGGGTGGATTAGGGCAGCAGCAATAAAGCAAGTGAATTATGTTTGATTAGACAATGTATAAGATTATATATTAAAATGACTAAAAGCATTGAATCTGGAATCAGACTGCCTAGGTTTAAATTCTAGCTTTAATCACACTAAATCTTTATCTTTGGCACATCACTTAATCTATTTGTTTGTTTATCCTTATAAAAGAATGACAACTCCTGCTTTATTTATTTATTTTTTGAGGATTCATAATGTATTCCATATCAAGCACTTGGAACAGAGTTTGAGCATAGAAGTCACTAAATACATTAGCTACTAATGCCACTACATTAGAATAGATGGTGAAGGGGAACAGAATTTCTCCCCCCCAAATATACATTTCTGGTACAAGGATTATTTTAAGCTGATTATTTTTAAGGAACAACAGACACAGAAGCTCTGAAAACCAAGTAGAAGTTCCCCTTTTTTAATATTCCTAAAATCTATTTTATTGTTTGGTCCAGTTTATTGATATGTAATTGACATAGAGAACTGTATGAGTTTAAGCTATACATAATGAACTGATTTACATACAGTATGAAGTGATTATCATTATCAGTTTAGTAAACATCCATCATCTAAAGAAGGAAGACAATTAAAGAACCAAACATAAAAAGTTCCCTAGCAAAAAAGATTCAGGATTTATTCTTCTAACAACTTTCATGTAAAACTTTGGTCGTTACTGATGGAGACAGCGCTGACTTAAATATGCTAACAACCATACCTTCCTTTGTTTACTGACTGGGCTTTGCCTGATAAGTTCTCATAACTGGTTCTGAGAAAGTTAAAGCATTGGGCCCTTTAAAAAGGATATGAACATTCTCCCTCCTGCTTTCCTTAAGCCTTGTGCAACAATGTATCTTACCCGAGAGCTGGCCTTTCTTCAGGTACAGAACTAATGACCACACAGCACAACATCTTACTTGTAGAAATACTTTTCTTAGACTCTGTGTTAATGTTTATAATTGTAACAAATCTTGCCTGTAACCTGTTTCTCAAGACTTGTATCTCTGATGACACAGCAACAGTATATCTAGCCCAGAGACATTGCCAGGAACCTGTTCTCCCTGGCTAATCTTGTCTGGGAAAAGGTCTGGTGGAACATTTACAAACCTTGAGGTATTATTTTTTATCTGTTTTCAGCAGCTAGCAGAAGAGTATATAATGCCCTATCCAAACTAGCAAGGCAGGGTACCCTCCTACCCCCTTCTGATGTCTTTGTCAGAAGCTTTTCCTGTTACTTTCACTTTAAATAAAAATCTACATAAAGCTCTGAGTGACTGAGACTGTCTTTAGTACCAGAGTTAAATCTTCTCCTTTGGAGACCACGAATCTGGAGGCATGGTTCACCATATGTGTAATCTACCTGTTTCCTTAACTCCAAGTCTTCTTTTGTCTTTAGCTGAAGATGGTATTTAAGGTGATGGACTGGGCTATTTCAGGGAATTACTCAGTAATTAAGGGCTTCCCAGGTTGCTCTGCTGGTAAAGAATCTGCCTGCCAGTGCAGGCGACACAAAAGATGTGTGTTCAATCCCTAGTTCGCGAAGTTTTCCTGAAGAAGGAAATGACAACCCACTCCAGTATTCTCGCCTGGAAAATTCCATGGACAGAGAGCCTGATGGGCTACAGTCCATGGGGTTGCAGAGAGTTGGACACAGCTAAGCGACCAAGCACACACACAGCACACATGCTATCAAACATCTCTTTGGTTTTCTCTTTTTCACACATTTGATGATGGTTTCTAGTAAAGGAAGTGTCCTTATCATATGTTGCCTTAATGAATAACTTTTCCATATCAATAAATGACCAAAAACAAGAACGATAAGATTGAGTCCTGGCCAAGGTACAGGAAGAATTTAAGTGCTCTCCTAATAAAATTATAAATTGAAATTTCTTCTGTGAAAGTCATATTGGCAATGTGCTCAAAACAATTTCACTTGCTCATCCCATCTCTCAGAATGTATCCTAAGGCTAGAGTCAGAGTTGTATATGATTCACTTTCTGCTCATGATCCAGACAGCTTCCCCTACATGTTGTTAAAACAAACTCTTGGCCAGCATCTAAAAACATAAAATCAGCAGCACCAAATAGCAGTAGCTTGGCACATAGTTATGTTATTATTTACTATCCGATATTGGATAAGTTACTACAGAATCAACATCTCTATATGGATAGTCACTCACTGATTCATTAAACATATGTGAAAAATCTGGCTGAGTGGCAAATTTATAGCTCCAGTCCAGACCACTTCCCTCAAATCTAGGCTTGTGTAACTTGGCCTATTAGACATTTCAACTTGTAATTCTTATAAGCATTTCAAGTTAATATGCCTTGAACTGATCCCTTCTCTTCCCACAACTTCTTGAGTTGCTTAGATTAAAAGGTTGGATCATAATTCACCCCCACAATTATTTTACACTTGATATTCAATACATTGACAAGTGCTGTCAGCTCTACCCTCCCTTTTTAACCACCTTTGCTGCTACCAGACTTTTTGAAGCTCCCAGTGTATCTTACTTGGATTAGTGTAAGAGCCCAACTGAACTTTTAATGCATGGTTGACACCTGTATTTTATTTTCAGCTTAGTCCTCAGAGTGATAGTTGTAAAAAAAAAAATCAGGAGAGGTTGCTTCTTCTATCAGTTCAGTTCATTTCAGTCTCTCAGTCATGTCTGACTCTGCGACCCAATGAACCGCAGCATGCCAGGCATCCCAGTTCATCACCAACTCCCGGAGTTCACTCAAACTCATGTCCATCAAGTCTGTGCTGCCATCCAGCCATCTCATCCTCTGTAGTCCCCTTCTCATCCTTCCCTCAGTCCCTCCCAGCATCAAGGTTTTTTTCCAATGAGTCAACACTTCGCATGAGGTGGCCAAAGTAATGAAGCCTCAGCTTTAGCATCAGTCCTTCCAATGATCATACAGGACTGATCTCCTTTAGAATGGACTAGTTGGATCTCCTTGCAGTCCAAGGAATTCTCAAGAGTCTTCTCCAACACCACAGTTCAAAAGCATCAATTCTTTGGCGATCAGCTTTCTTCACAGTCCAACTCTGTCATTGATACATGACCACTGGAAAAACGATAGCCTTGACTGGATGGATCTTTGTTGGCAAAGTAATGTCTCTGCTTTTTAATATGCTATCTAGGTTGGTCATAACTGTCCTTCCAAGGAGTAAGCATCTTTTAATTTCATGGCTGCAGTCAGCATTTCCAATGATTTTGGAGCCCCCCAAAATAAAGTCTGACACTGTTTCCACTGTTTCCCCATCTATTTCCCATGAAGTGATGGGACCAGATGCCATGATCTTAGTCTTCTGAATGGTGAGCTTTAAGCCAACTTTTTCAACTCCTCTTTCACTTTCATCAAGAGGCTTTTTAGTTCCTCTTCACTTTCTGCCATAAAGGTGGTGTCATCTGCATATCTGAGGTTATTGATATTTCTCCCGGCAATCTTGATTCCAGATTGTGCTTCTTCCAGCCCAGTGTTCCTCATGATGTACTCTGCATATAAGTTAAATAAGCAGGGTGACAATATACAGTCTTGACGTGCTCCGTTTCCCATTTGTAACCAGTCTATTGTTTCATGTCCAGTTCTAATTGATGCTTCCTGACCTGCATATAGGTTTCTCAAGAGGCAGGTCAGGTGGTCTGGGATTCCCATATCTTTCAGAATGTTCCACAGTTTATTGTGATCCACACAGTCAAAGGCTTTGGCATAGTCAATAAAGCAGAAATAGATGCTTTTCTGGAACTCTCTTGCTTTTTCAATGATCCAGCAGATGTTGGCAATTTGATCTCTGGTTCCTCTGCCTTTTCTAAAACGTGCTTGAACATCTTGAAGTTCTTGGTTCATGTATTGCTGAAGCCTGGCTTGGAGAATTTTGAGCATTACCTTACTAACTTGTGAGATTGTGCAGTAGTTGGCATTGCCTTTCTTTGGGATTGGGATGAAGACTGACTTTTTCCAGTCCTGTGGCCACTGCTGAGTTTTCCAATTTTGCTGGCATATTGAGTGCAGCACTTTCACAGCATCATCTTTTAGTACTTGAAATAGCTCAACTGGAATTCCATCACCTCCACTAGCTTTGTTCGTTGTGATGCTTTCTAAGGCCCATTTGACTTCACATCCCAGGCTCTAGGTGAGTGGTCACACCTTCCTGATATTCTGGGTCGTGAATATCTTTTTTGTACAGTTCTTCTGCCTAGTCTTGCCACCTCTTCTTAATATCTTCTGCTTTTGTTAGGTCCATAACATTTCTGTCCTTTATTGAGCCCATCTTTGCAGCTCCCCAGACTCCTCAGCATACAAGTCACTCTGCTTCAGAGGTATACAAGTCCCATGTGACTGGCTCAACACCAGTTCTGCCCTTTCTCCCAAAAATGCTCTCCTGTGTTTATTATATTCAAAGCTATACTTGCTTCTTTGACATTCTTTGACTATATCAGACACAGATCTGCCTTAGGGCCTTTTATTCTCACTTTCCTTCTAGCCAAAATTCTCTTCATGACATCCACAAGACTTGTTCCTTCACAACTTTAAGTATCTGCTAAAATATCATCTTTTCTTTAAAATCTCTCTTTTTCACCCTATATATAATTGCACACACTTCCAACTCTCCTTACTGTTCTTTATTCTTTTTTCATAATTTATATAACTTTTCATGTCTGTATATTATCTTATGTTATTGCATGATAATTTTTTTTTGTTTTGTTTCCAAGCAGAGAAATCCACTTGTACAAGGATAATTTTTTTCTGCCTGAGACAAAACAGGTTGTGCAATTATTGACATGAGTGCTTAGTCGTGTTTGACTCTTTGTGACCCCATAGACTGTAGCCCTTCAGACTCCTCTGTCCACGGAATTTTCCAGACAAGAATACTGGAGTTGCCATTTCCTTCTCCAAGTGACTTTCCTGACCCAGGGATTGAACCTGTGTCTCCTGTCTCCTGTGTCTGCTGCTTAGCAGTAAGATTCTTTACCACTGCACCACCTGGGAAGCTGTGCAATTGTTCAGTTCAGTTCAGTTCAGTTCAGTCGCTCAGTCGTGTCCGACTCTCCGCGACCCCATGAATCACAGCACGCCAGGCCTCCCTGTCCATCACCAACTCCCGGAGTTCACTCAAACTCATGTCCACAGAGTCGGTGATGCCATCCAGCCATCTCATTCTTTGTCGTCCCCTTCTCCTCCCGCCCCCAACCTTTCCCAGCATCAGAGTCTTTTCCAGTGAGTCAACTCGTCTCATGAGGTGGCCAAAGTATTGCAGTTTCAGCTTTAGCATCAGTCCCTCCAATGAACATCCAGGATTGATCTCCTCTAGAATGGACTGGTTGGATCTCCTTGCAGTATAAGGGACTCTCAAGAGTCTTCTCCAACACCACAGTTCAAAAGCATCGATTCTTCGGCGGTCAGCCTTCTTCACAGTCCAACTCTCACATCCATACATGACCACGGGAAAAACCATTGCCTTGACTAGACGGTGAATAAATGTGCAACACATCAAGTAAAATAGTGGCTTAATTACAGCATCTATTTTTATATTGTAAGGCATCATTGTTGTTTTTTAGTCATGTCTGAGTTTGCAATCACATAGATATGGGACGATGAGATGCCGGCTCCGAGCGCCCAGAAGCGACACCGGCTTCATGACTGACCACGTGCAGACGCATGGCCAAGAGGAGCTACCCCACGTCTGAGGTTAGGGGCGGTGGCCCAGAGGAGCTACCCTACCTCTGAGGCCAGGGGTGGTGCCCGAGAGGAGCTACCCCACACCTGAGGTCAGTGCCAGTAGCCTCAAGGAGCAACCCCATGTCCAAGTGGCAGCGGCTGCATGGGTGCAGGAGAGCCAAGAGGAGCTACTCCACGTTCAAGGTCAAGAGGGGCAGCCCTGAGGAGATACCCCTTGTCCAAGGTAAGGTGCAGCAGCTGTGCTTTGCTGGAGCAGTCGTGTAGAGATACCCCACGACCAATGTAAGAGAAACCCAAATAAGACAGTAGGTATTGCCAGGGGGCATCAGAGGGCAGATACACTGAAATCATAATCCCAGAAAACTAGCCAATCTGATCACATGGACCACAGCCTTGTCTAATTCAATGAAACTAAGCCATGTCGTGTGGGGCCACCCAAGATGGGCGGGTCATGGTGGAGAGGTCTGACAGAATGTGGTCCACTGGAGAAGGGAATGGCAAACCACTTCAGTATTCTTGCCTTGAGAACCCCATGAACAGTATGAAAAGGCAAAATAATAGGATACTGAATGAGGAACTCCCCAGATCAGTAGGTGCCCAGTATGCTACTGGAGATTGGTAGAGAAATAAATCCAAGAAGAATGAAGGGATGGAGCCAAAGCAAAAATAATATCCAGTTGTGGATGTAACTGGTGATAGAAGCAAGTTCCGATGCTATGAAGAGCAATATTGCATAAGAACCTTTAATGTTAGATCCATGAATCAAGGAAAATTGGAAGTGGTCAAACAGGAGATGGCAAGAGTGAACGTCGACATTCTAGGAATCAGTGAACTAAAATGGACTGGAATGGGTGAATGTAACTCAGATGACCATTATATCTACTACTGTGGTCAGGAATCCCTTAGATGAAAAGGAGTAGCCATCATGGTCAACAAAAGAGTCTGAAATGCTGTACTTGGATGCAATCTCAAAAATGACAGAATGACCTCTGTTCCTTTCCAAGGCAAACCATTCAATATTACAGTAATCCAAGCCTATGGCCCAACAAGTAATGCTGAAGAAGCCGAAGTTGAACAGTTCTATGAAGACCTACAAGACCTTTTAGAACTAACACCCAAAAAAGATGTCCTTTTCATTATAGGGGACTGGAATGAAAAAGTAGGAAGTCAAGAAACACCTGGCGTAACAGGCAAATTTGGCCTTGGAGCACGGAATGAAGCAAGGCAAAGGCTAATAGAGTTTTGTCAAGAGAACGCACTGGTCATAGCAAACACCGTCTTCCAACAACACAAGAGAAGACTCTACACATGGACATCATCAGATGGTCAACACCAAAATCAGATTGATTATATTCTTTGCCGCCAAAAGATGGAGAAGCTCTATAAGTTAGCAAAAATGAGACCAGGATCTGACTGTGGCTCAGATCATGAACTCCTTATTGCGAAATTCAGACTTAAATTGAAGAAAGTAGGGAAAACCACAAGAACTTTCAGATATGACCTAAATCAAATCCTTTATGATTATACAGTGGAAGTGAGGAATAGATTTAAGGGACTAGATCTAATAGATACAGTACCTGATGAACTATGGACGGAGGTGCGTGACATTGTACAGGAGACAAGGATCAAGACCATCCCCAAGACAGAAATGCAGAAAAGCAAAATGGCTGTCTAAGGAGGCCTTACATATAGCTGTGAAAAGAAGAGAAGTGAAAAGCAAAGGAGAAAAAGAAAGATATAAGCATCTAAGTGCAAAGTTCCAAAGAACAGCAAGAAGAGATAAGAAAGCCTTCCTCAGGGATCAATGCAAAGAAATAGAGGAAAACAACAGAATAGGAAAGACAAAAGATCTCTTCAAGAAAATTAGAGATATCAGGGGAACATTTCATGCAAAGATGGACTCTATAAAGGACAGAAATGGTATGGACCTAACAGAAGCAGAAGATATTAAGAAGAGGTGGCAAGAATACACAGAAGAAATGTACAAAAAAGATCTTCATGACCAAGATAATCATGAAGGTGTGATCACTGACCTAGAGCCAGACATCTTGGAATGTGAAGTCAAGTGGGCCTGAGAAAGCATCACTATGAACGAAGCTAGTGGAGGTGATGGAATTCCAGTTGAGTTATTTCAAAACGTGAAAGATGATGCTCTGAAAGTGCTGCACTCAATATGCCAGCAAATTTGGAAAACTCAGTAGTGTCCACAGGACTGGAAAAGGTCAGTCTTCATTCCAATCCCAAAGAAAGGCAATGCCAAAGAATGCTCAAACTACTGCACAATTTCATTCATCTCACACCCTAGTAAAGTCATACTCAAAATTCTCCAAGTCAGGCTTCAGCAATACATGAACTGTGAATGTCCAGATGTTCAAGTTGGTTTTAGAAAAGGCAGAGGAACCAGAGATCAAATTGCCAACATCCTCTGGATCCTGGAAAAAGCAAGAGAGTTCCAGGAAAACATCTATTTCTGCTTCATTGACTATGCCAAAGCCTTTGACTGTGTCGATCACAATAAACTGTGGAACATTCTGAAAGAGATGGCAATCCCAGACCACCTGACCTGCCTCTTGAGAAACCTGTATGCAGGTCAAGAAGCATCAGTTAGAACTGGACATGGAACAACAGACTGGTTCCAAATGGGAAAAGGAGTACGTCAAGGTTGTATATTGTCACCCTGCTTATTTAACTTATATGCAGAGTACATCATGAGGAACACTGGGCTGGAAGAAGCACAAGCTGGAATCAAGATTTCCAGGAGAATTATCAACAACCTCAGATATGCAGATGACACCACCCTTATGGCAGAAAGTGAAGAAGAACTAAAAAGCCTCTTGATGAAAGTGAAAGAGGAGAATGAAAAAGTTGGCCGAAGCTCAACATTTAGAAAAATAAGATCATTGCATATGGTCCCATCACTTCATGGGAGATCGACAGGGAAACAGTGGAAACAGTGTCAGACTTTATTTTGGGAGGCTCCAAAATCACTGTGGATGTTGATTTCAGCCATGAAATTAAAAGATGCCTACTCCTTGGAAGGAAAGTTATGACCAACCTGTATAGTATATTAAAAAGCAGAGACATTACTTTGCCAACCAAGGTCTGTCTAGTCAAGGCTATAGTTTTCCCTGTGGTCATGTATGGATGTGAGAGTAGCACTGTGAAGAAAGCTGATCGCCAAAGAATTGATGCTTTTGAACTGTGGTGTTTGAGAAGACTCTTGAGAGTCTGTTGGACTGCAAGGAAATCCAACCCGTCCATTGTAAAGGAGATCAGTCCTGGGTGTTCTTTGGAAGTACTGATGCTAAAGCTGAAACTCCAATACTTTGGCCATCTCATGCGACGAGCTGACTCACTGGAAAAGACCCTGATGCTGGGAGGGATTGTGGGCAGGAGGAGAAGGGGACGACAGAGAATGAGATGGCTGGATGGCATCACCGACTCACTCAAACTCACTCATCACCGATGGACGTGAGTTTGAGTGAACTCCAGGAGTTGGTGATGAACAGGGAGGCCTGGTGTGCTGTGTTTCATGGGGTAGCAAAGTGTCAGACATGACTGAGCAACTGAACTGCACTGAACTGAACTGATGGGACACCAGGCTTCCCTGGCCTTCAACGTTTCCCAGAGCTTGCTAGATAGAACTCATGTCCATTGAGTCTGTGATGCCATCCAGCCATCTTGTCCTCTGTCATCCCCTTCTCCTCCTGCCTACAAATTTTTCATAAGGTGGTCAAAGTATTGGAGTTTCAGCTTCAGCATCAGTCCTTCCAATGAATATTCAGGACTGATTTCCCTTTAGAAATGACTGTTTTGATCTCCTTGCAGTCCAAGGGACTCTCACGAGTCTTCTCCAACACCACAGCTCAAAATTATCATATCCTACTAAAAATCTGTTAATTCAGGAGACAAACACTGACAATCTAAAGAAATATTTTCAAAAGTATTTTAATTTTGAGTTGGTCAAAAAGTTCACCTCGGTTTTTCCATTACGAAAATATCTAAATGAAATTGTTGGCCAACCAAATACAGGTTTCCTTGTCCACACTTTGTATGGAAGTGTGATAGCCTTTGGCCTCAAAGGAATGAAACAAATTTTGACAAGGAAAGCATCACCTGGAGTCTGGTAGCCTAATTGGCTTAAAAACCTGGATATTATTCTCTGTTGAAGACTTAAAAATGCCTTTGCTTCCCTAAGGGGTGTTGATGGAAGAAATAGAGACTGAGTTCCTTTTCCACTAACCTGCCTGTAAAGAATGGAACTTAGATTTAAATTTTAACTGATTATAGGAATTAGTGTGATATATCTTGCACCATGTTTTTTTTGTCACATATTTATGTTGCTTTTTATATTATTATGTATTTATTTAGGAAGTTAAATTTAAATTAGGAATTTTATTAGGCATAGAATGAACCCATCTATCCATATGCATTTCTTGATTTTCCAGATCTCTAGAGGAGCTATGGTTCTGGAAGCAGCCTGTCAGTCATTAGACTCATTTCTTATCTCTCTCATTTCTACTCTTAATCTTAATGGGTACTTTCCAAAAACAAAATGTCTTGTCAAAGTCACTAACAAATTTCTAAATTTAACCAGCTTCCCATGTAACTTCAGAAGAAATACAGTGTTCTGTTTGGTTATAGGTGTGTATGATGTTGAACCATCTCTCAGGTAAAATTATTCTGATGCTAAAAAAAAAAATTGTGTCGTTTCCCAACCGGGCCCTTTAGAAGGAAGACATAAAGACAAGCTTTCATATCACCCACACATATATTTTTGTCAGAATCTGTTGTTTCAAGAATAGAGAACCTTTCTGGGGCTGAGGGGAGGATTCGCTGATACATTTTCAGCACCAACTCTAATGTTTGGCCCAGAAATATATGTTTATTAATGAGTGAATGTGACCGGTCTGTTTACTCTGATGGTTTATCATCAGAGGCAAGTTGCTTTCCTAATTAGATATTTCCAAGAAACTGAATCCCCATGTTTCTTATATGCAGTGCTGAAAACCTTGCTTTGGTTTCCTTGCTATATGTTATAGTTACCCCCATTTATGGATTAGCCTCCATCCTGAGCTGGAATTGACTTTCAAAGGCTATGACATTTGTCCCGTTCACACTCTGGCATTCTTTTTTGCCGTGTTTGTTTTCCAGTAAACTTTTGAAATTCAGATGGTCCTTGAAAGTCATTTATTTGTAAACTATTTTTCCTTCCATTTATGACATTAGCGGAGAGTCGGACATGACTGAACGACTGAATTGAACTGAACTGAACTGATGATCTATTTGCATAAGGTTATTAATTTATCTTCAATATATAATGACTACACAATCACATCTTGAGGTTGAGTTTTGCTGGTTGTGTTGTACAAGATATCAAGCAAGGGGGTAAATGTGTGGGAGATTCAGGGAAAACAGTATCTAGCATATCAGTCGTGAAACTCAGAAGAACATCAGTTCACTGAGGTGAAGTTTTATTATCCAAGCCTGGGGGCTGATTTACTTTAGCAATCTGCCACCGCTATGGGGAGGGGACACTAACAAACTGGATCCTTTAGTTTTGTTGCATTTTGTTGTTGTTCCATCACTGTCACGTCTGACTCTTTGTAAACCCACAGATTGCAGCACACCAAGCTCCTTTGTCCTCGACTCTCTCTCTCCCAGAGTCTGCTCAGATTCGTGTGTATTGTGCTGGTGGTGCTACCTAACCATCTCATCCTCTGATGCCTCCTTTCCTTTGCCTCAATCTTTCCCAGCATCAGGGACTGTTCCAATGAGTGGGCTTGTCACATCAGGTGGCCAAAGTATTGGAGCTTAATCATCATTAATTAATTCAGCATTAATCCTTCCAGTGAATATTCAGGGTTGATTTTCTTTAGGGTTGACTGATTTGATCTCCTTGCAGTCCAAGGGACTCTCAAGAGTCTTCTTCAGCATCATAATTGGAAAGCATCAGTTCTTCGGTGCTCAGCCTTCTTTATGGTCCAACTCTCACATCCATACATGACTACTGGAAAAACCATAGCTTTGATTCTAGGGACCTTGGCCAGAAAAGTGATGTTTCTGATTTTTAATATGCTGTCTAGATTTGTCATAACTTTTTGTTAAAGTTAGAAACATTTAAGATATTTTTCATAAAAATTTGGACATATAGCATATCTTAAGGTGTCATATCTAAAAAACAATGACTTGTATTTCTGACTGATAACCCTTGAGATAAATTGAAGAGCAATTGTCACCATTTTAGGGATTCCCAGGTGGCTAAGATGGTAAAGAGTCTGCCTGCAATGCGGGATACCTGGGTTTGATTCCTGGGTTGGGAAGATCTCCTGGAGGAGGAAATGGCAACTACTCCAGTATTCTTGCCTGTAAAATCCCAAGGATGGAGGAGCCTGGCAGGCTACAGTCTGTGCGATCACAAAGAGTTGGACAGGAGTGAGTGGCTTTATTTCACTTATCACCATTTAAATGAGGAAAAAATAAAAATCCCCCAAATCGTCTAGATTACAAAGAGAGAGCAGTTTCATCATGAATATTACCTGCTTGGACCTAGCATTTGAATTCACAGGCTACATTAATGAGATCTATAATCTCAGCTAAATCTATAGTTTAATGCAGTCATTTGTGAATAGGAATGTAAATAGAATAATACAGAGAAGTTTTATTGAACACCTGTGAAAACAAAATAGATTGAACAAAATGTCTCAGTTCTCCAGAGGGTGCATTCCTTCAGAAACCTGAATAGGGAAGGCATTCTAATCTATTGGATTTTTGCTGAAAGAAAGCCTATAGCCTCTAAGTTGAGAATGGAAGAAACAGAATGTGGAATACCACACAGATCTTTGTATTGATTAAGAAGAAACTGCAGTTTTCTCATGAGATACTGGTCATAGAATTCTACCAACCATGAATTACTGAAAATTCTTTTACAAATGCTCTTATGGTACCCCAAATTCATATAATAGAGTACTATCAAGTCAATTCATTTTCTTAGCTCTTAGACTGCATTATCTTAATTTGAATTGTTGGTGAACCACTGTGTGTGTTTGATCAGTTGCTCAGTTGTGTCTGACTCTTTGCAACCTCATTGACTGTAGCCCGCCAGGCTTCTCTGCCCACAGGGATTTCTAGGCAAGAATACTGGAGTGGGTTGCCATTTCATCCTCCTGGCAATATTCCAGACCCAGGGATCGAAACTAGGTCTCCTGTGTCTCCTGTATTGGCAGGTTGATTCCTTACTACTGAGCCACCTGGGAATCCCTAGCCCAAGCTATTCAGCAATTGTAGGGATGAATATTAACCATAAGTCCGACCACCTGAAGAATGAAATCAGAGTTGTGAAAGAAATTGTGAATTGAGTTCTCCATAAATTAAATACCACTGAATGATTCTATACTTGCAGGCACACTGCCTGCATATCTTTATATCATGGAAAGAGTTATCACACCAATGATATCACACACATTTATATCCATAAAAGATTGCAAATGTAAGAGTTATACCTTGTAAAGCAGTAGCTAAACTGAACATACTGTTTCCAGTAATAATATAATATTTATAAGGCAACGGTTAGCATTACACCTATACCTTTTATTTTCTTCAAGTTGAGATATTCTTTTTGGAAATAAGCAAGAACCTGCGATGAGAAAGGCCATGTGTTTAGCAGATAGACAAGAAAACCTTGTTAATGGCTAATTATAGAAGCTAATATATGCTAAGCATTTTCTTCCAGGATATTTTGCAAAAACTTTGCAGTATTATCTCATATTGCTTATCAGTAAGTTCTTATTATAGATGAGATGAATAAGGATTTGTAATATGACTTGGCAAAGGTCACAATACTAAAAGTCACTGGGGCTGAGATTGATGCTGGCAGACTGCATGGCTCTGCTGTGGACCAATGTAAGTAATGCTTCTTCATTGTGGTGGGGTAATGACCATGACCCTGGAAGCCATGTAGTCTCTCGTTCTTTGTATCTTATCAGGTGGGTGCTGCTGCTGCTGCTAAGTCACTTCAGTCGTGTCCGACTCTGTGTGACCCCATAGACGGAGGCCCATCAGGCTCCCCCATCCCTGGGATTCTCCAGGCAAGAACACTGGAGTGGGTTACCATTTCCTTCTCCAATGTGTGAAAGTGAAAAGTGAAAGTGAAGTTGCTCAGTCATGTCCGACCCTTAGCGACCCCACGGACTGCAGCCTACCAGGCTCCTCCATCCATGGGATTTTCTAGGCAAGAGTACTGGAGAGGCTTGCCATTGCCTTCTCCAGGTGGGTGCTAAGGACCCACAAAAGTTAGCTGGATGATGAACTGAAAATTTCAGCTTTAACTTTCTATTTCCCATCAGAACTTCAAATGTTTGTTTTTATTTTTGTTAAAATAATTTCCAAACTTTTTTTTATTCTTAAATGAGAGAGCTTCCTACTGAAGTATGTGCCAAAATTTATGCTAATAATTTTATTTTTGTTCATTCTTTAAGTATTTTAAAGCATCTGCTTGATTTAGTCACAGTATGGATGCTAAAAATACAAAATAAATATATCATACATAGATTTTAATTTTTCTAGTCACATGAATTAGAATACCATACAGTAAAATTAAAACTTTATAATAAAGAAGTAATTTTTAATGCTCTAAGTGAACATAGAGATTTTCAATTTTTAGTTTATTAGCAATGGCAAAAAACCCACTTGTTAAAGTGCAAATTTTAAATGACTATGGGCATGTTTTTTAAAATTAAAAGGAATTAGCCTCCAATTAAAATAAATATTTACACATCGAGGAAACCAGAATTGAAAGAAACACATGTACTCCAATGTTCATTTCAGCACTGTTTATAATAGAGGGGACATGGAAGCAACCTAGATGTCCATCTTCAGACGAATGGATAAGAAAGTTTTGGTACATATACACAGTGGAGTATTATTCAGCCATCAAAACGAATACATTTGAATCAGTTCTAATGAGGTGGATGAAATTGGAGCCTATTATACAGAGTGAGAGTTGGACTGTGAAGAAAGCTGATCGCCAAAGAATTGATGCTTTTGAATTGTGGTGCTGGAGAAGACTCCTGAGAGTCCCTTGGACTGCAAGGAGATCCAACCAGTCCATTCTAAAGGAGATCAATCCTGGGTGTTCATTGGAAGGAGTGATGCAAAAGCTGAAACTCCAATACTTTGGCCACCTCATGAGACGAGTTGACTCACTGGAAAAGAGTCTGATGGTGGGAGGGTTTGGGGGTGGGAGGAGACGGGGATGGCAGAGAATGAGATGGCTGGATGGCATCACCCATTCGATGGACATGAGTTTGAGTGAACTCCGGGAGCTGGTGATGGACAGGGATGCCTGGCATGCTGTGATTCATGGGTTCACAAAGAGTCGGACATGACTGAGTGACTGAACTGAACTGAACTGAACACATATATATGGAATTTAGAAAGATGGTAACCTTAACCCTGTATACAGACAGCAAAAGAGACACAGGTGTATAGAACTTTCTTTGGGACTCTGTGGGAGAGGGTGAGGTTGGGATGATTTGGGAGAATGGCATTGATGCATGTATATTATCATATGTGAAATGAATCACCAGTCCAGGTTCGACGCGTGGTACAGGATGCTCGGGGCTGGTGCACGGGGATGACCCGGAGGGAGGATATGGGGAGGAGGGAGATGGGAGGGGGTTCAAGAAGGGGAACACATGTACACCCAGGGCGGATTCATGTCAATGTATGGCAAAATCAACCAATATAATATTATAAAGTAATTAGCCTCCAATAAAAAAATAATTAAAATAAATACATTTATATTAAAACAAAAGTATATGTTTACATTGGTAATCAAGGCATATTAGAGTTGAATTAAGTCAGTCTGCTGCTTCAGTAAACATTCTAATCCAGAAAAGTCATTGATTTACTATTAGAAACATTGTACCACTAATACTGCATATTGGATGTTGAAATCTAAAGAAGAATGAAGGGGGGGTGAAGTCATAGAGGAACAGAAGAAAAATGGATAATGTTTTGGAAGATACATCCAATTTTCTTCAAATATTTCATCCTGACAAATATTTCTTCCAAATATAACATCCTGACGAATATCTAGCTATTATAGACCATCCATGTACATTTTCTCATTTCCCTCAAAAGTCAAATAATCCCTTTGAATTTCTGTTTTATTTCAGGTTACATACTCTATGATATTTTTAAAAGCCAGCTTCATATTATAATTATCTGTGCACTTGTTTTATTTATTCTTTTTGACTGTACATACTTTGATGCCAGACTTGTTTTGCATAAGTACATTTTTAAATACATGGTATTTTCCAAAAACTAGTTGCTCCATTAAGTTTACTTAATGGGGTTTATCAAAGGCTATTAGACTAATCAAAAAGGCATTAAAGTAAATTTTTTGTAGTAAACTTCATATATTTATCAAGGACCTGAAATCTCCCACAAGATTGGGCTTGGGAGCCAATTCTCTCCCAACCAGCCTTGAGATGATTGCAGTCCAGATGAGACTTTGCAACCTCGTGGGAAACTCTGAGCTGGAGGTATCTAGCTAAGCCATGCCCTGATTCATGAGACCCCAAAACTGTCAGATAGTGAATATTTGTGGTTTGATGATACTGAATGTTGGGGTAATTTGTTACTGCAAGAGATTAATAAAATATAGTTACATTTCATTTTACTATACTATATGGTATATTATTAGGGCTTCCTTGGTGGCTCAGACAGTGAAGAATCACTGTCTCCTGCAATGCAGGAGACCTGGGTATGATCTCTGGATGGGGAAGATCCCCTGAAGAAGGGAATGTTACCCACTCCAGTATTCTTGCCTGGAGAATCCCATGGACAGAGGAGCCTGGCAAGCTACAGTCTATGGGGGCACAAAGAGTCAGACATGACTGAGTGACTAAGCACACACACATGGTATATTATTGGAGAAGGAAATGACAACCCATTCCAGCATTCTTGCCTGGAAAATCCCATGGACAGAGGATCCTGGTGGGCTACAGTCCCTGGGGTCACAAAAGAGTCAGACACGACCTAGAGATTAAACAACATTGGTATATTGTACATTAAATTTTATGTTTTATTGTGTGAAATAGAACCTAGCATGTGAGAAGAGATAATTTGCCTGAAAAGAAATCTTTGAATCAAATTTTACTAGAAAGTTGGTTAGGATGAAAACAGGACAGGGAGAAAAACTATTGCTGTAGTCCAGAAGGAGCAGACCTTATGCTTCCTAGAACTGACTAAAACATAGTGGTAACAATAATGTGCTTCACAGCATGGGTTCTGTTGTCAGACTTTGCTTCAAAATCCAGATTAACCACTTGCTAGTTGTATGATCAGGACAAATGTGTCCCACTGTCCTAAAACACTGTTTGTGCATGCTCAGTTACTCAGTCGCGTCTGGCTCTTTGTGATCCCATGGACTGTAGCCCACCAGCATCCTCTGTCCATGAAATTTTCCAGGGACGAATCCTGGAGTGGATTGTCATTTCCTTCTCCAGGGGATCTTCCCAACCCAGAGACTGAATGCATGTCTCTTGCATCTCTTGCATTAGCAGGCAGATTCTTTACCACTGTACCACCTGGGAAGACCATAACATAGTTTGTTCATCTGAAAAATAAAAAATATTAACTGTATTTGTTTCGGTGAGTTGTTTTGAAGTTTTAATGTGTTGCTACTATCCAATCATTAGGCAAAATATCTGGCACATGATGATTAATAAATGAGAGCTATTATCATTAGATTAATCATCATTGTCATCACTGTTGCTGATAGGAGGCTTGAATTCTGCAGTTTATTTCTAGAAGTCTCAGTCTGTAAAAATCAATATATTTGACAAATTATTACTTCAGTCATGTACACTTTCTTCCTCCATGGTATGAAAAACTCTTAATGTAACATATCTTACTGTTCTTTACGTTTTATAGTTTTTCAGATACATTATTATTTTATAAAATATATAAGACCATCATTATTTTATAAATAAGGAAACTAAGACTCTGAGATTTAGAAAATAAATATATGTTGGGCATTTACTATATATTGTAAAAGGAACTGGGGGCCTTATATTTACTTGCTACCCAGTGATTTTTAACAGAATTTCTGGAATCTAAGTCTAGTCTCTTTCAATAGCACTATTTGTCATTCTGACCAGTAAACACATTCACTTAGTTATAAATGGCACATCACTGCACGCTCAAAAAGTGAAGAAAAGGAAATGTGGCATTTTCATTATATATACAATTTTTCAATTATGCAATAACAAGAGTCTGTAAAAATTAGATATGTTGTCATGACAATGAACACTATAATAAACTGTAATTCAAGAATATTGGGGGCTCAAAAAGAAATTCTTAGAATGTAATTATAAATAAAGCTAAAGAGTAGGAAAAATAAGTATGTATATGATGAAAACAGAATGGATTTGCAAGTAACTCAAAGAATAGTCAACTTTCAAACAAGAGTGCAAATGATTTAAAGATGGAAATATTTTCAACAATAACAAACATGTATAAGAGAATATTAATAAGGATAAAGAAAATAATAAAATGTAGATTGTAAAAAATTTTGCATTCAGTATTTTAAACTTATATCCAAAGTAAAAAGAGAGCAAAAAACCTCATTACCAGGAAAGGATGGCATATTTTTAATGAATGCCAAAAGGTACCAAATCCTACTGGGCTTTCATTTACTTCAATAAGAATGATCTTCGGATTTTTAAAGATAAAAATAATTTAAAGGAGGATTTGCAGAATATCATCATCAACATGTTAAAATAAGTATTTTCTGTCTTCTCTTCAAAGAACACTGATGTAGACAAGAGCGTCTTTGTGGAAGTCACGGAGTGCAGCAGAGAAATTCCAGCTCTCCACTGGAGCAAAATATATCCAAGATCAGATGAATAAAAATGAATTCTGAGGTGTGCTGAGATACTTGGATGTACGTTCCATAGTTCAGTTGTGTCCACTCTTTGCGACCCCTTGGACTGTAGCCTTCCAGGCTCCTCTGGCCATGAGATTTTTCAGGCAAGAATACTGGAGTGGGTTTCCATGCCCTCCTCCAGAGGATCTTTCCAATCCAGGGTTCGAACCTGTGTCTCCTGTGTCTCTGGCACTGCAGGAGAATTCTTTACTGCTGAACCACCGGGGAAGCCCCATGAGACTTGAAAATTCACATGCAAAGGAATGAAATTGGACTCCTATCTCATATCACTCAGAAAAAATAACTCAAAATGAAGTAAAGACATAAACATAAGATATAAAATGGGAAGAAAACAGAGTCAAAGCTCCTTGAAATGGATTTTGGGAATGACTTTCATCAAAAACATAAGTAACAGAAGCAAAGATAAATTAGCAAACTACATCAGACTGAATAGCTTCTGCACAACAAAAGAAAATCAACAAAATGGAAAGGCAACAAACAGAATGGGAAAATATATTTGCAAGCCAGATATCTGATAATGGGTTAATACCTAAATATACATATTGAACTCATACATCTAAATGCAAAAAAAAAATCTGATTTATATATGAGTAGAGAAGGCAATGTTCGATCCCTGGGTCGGGAAGATCCCCTGGAGAAGGAAATGGTAACCCACTCCAGTATTCTTGCCTGGAGAATCCCATGGACGGAGAAGCCTCGTAGGCTACAGTCCATGGGGTCGCAAAGAGTCAGACACGACTGAGCGACTGAACGGAACGGAACGGAACGGAGAGAAGGCAATGGCAAGCCACTCCAGTACTCTTGCCTAGGAAATCCCATGGATGGAGGAGCCTGGTAGGCTGCAGTCCATGAGTTCGTTAAGGGTCGGACACAACTGAGAGACTTCAGTTTCACTTTTCACTTTCACACATTGGAGAAGGAAATGGCAACCCACTCCAGTGTTCTTGCCTGGAGAATCCCAGGGACAGGGGAGCCTGGTGGGCTTCCGTCTATGGGGTCACACAGAGTCGGACACGACTGAAGTGACTTAGCAGCAGCAGCAGCAGCAGCAGAGAATTTAAATAGACATTTTTCCAAAGAAGACACACAAATGGCTGACAGATATATGAAAAGATCTCAACATCATGAATCATTAAGGAAATTAAAATCAAAGCTACAAAGAGACATCATCTCATCTCTGTTAGAATGGCTTTTATCAAACAGTTAAGTGTTGGCAAAGATGTGGAGAAAAGTAAACCATTGTGACTGTTGGCAGGAATGTAAATTTGTTCAGTCACTGTAGAAAACAGTGTGGAGTTTCTTAGAAAAAAAAAAGCATAAAAAAATGGCAATTTTGTGACTTTATAGATGTGTTAACTAACCCTATTGTGGTTGTCATTTCATAATATATATGTATCAAATTATCACCCTGTACATCTTAAATTTACCCATGTCACAGCAATTTTATCTCAATAAAGCTGAAAAAGAAAAAAGAAGAAATTATAGACCCAAATATGGGGTATCTAGTGACAAAGGCAAATATTTAATTTAGAAACTTTTAATCTCAGTAGGACCAATGATTGTCACTCAATGTTTCTAGAGAAAATTATCATTTTTCTATCTGTGAAATCAGAGAGAAAAAGAACAAAACCAGAATAATATACATGTACACTTATTTTCTTTTCCTAAAAGAGAATATCATGTTTCTAAAAACTGTACAAAAGTGTACTAACACATATTTTGTTTTCATTTATCATTAAATAATGTAAACACTGAGGCCAAAAAGAGTTTAATAAGGACAAACCATTTCAAAGTAACCTCATTTTTCTTTAAAAAGAAGGTTATTGAATTTTTAAGTGAAGGGAATAAGCTAGAAATATTATATCTTTAGTTTAGATACACATAAACTTTAAGGAAAAATGTTTTACATGACATATTTACAGAAAAGATGACGAAAAGTTAATGGTGATACTGTGTGAGTGATTTGTTGCTGTTTTCACAGCCACATCTGACGATTTTCAATTTATTTGTTATCCCTGAGAAAGCTCTTGTTTAACATGCCTAGAGCAACTTCTCCCAAGTCATGTCTCAATCTTTTTAGCCAATGATATAGATTTCATAGTTGTCAGCCATAAATTGAATGGCAGAGACATTACTTTGCCAACCAAGGTCCGTCTAGTCAAGGCTATGGTTTTTCCCGTGGTCATGTATGGATGTGAGAGTTGGACTGTGAAGAAAGCTGATCGCCGAAGAATTGATGCTTTTGAACTGTGGTGTTGGAGAAGACTCTTGAGAGTCCCTTGGACTGCAAGGAGATCCAACCAGTCCATTCTAGAGGAGATCAATCCTGGGTGTTCATTGGAAGGACTGATGCTAAAGCTGAAACTCCAATACTTTGTCCACCTCATGCGACGAGTTGACTCACTGGAAAAGGTTCTGATGCTGGGAAGGATTGGGGGCAGGAGGAGAAGGGGACGACAGAGAATGTGATGGCTGGATGGCATCACCGACTGAGTGATGAAAAATGAGTTTGAGTGAACTCCGGGAGTTGGTGATGGACAGGGAAGCCTGGCGTGCTGTGATTCATGGGGTCGCAAAGAGTCGGACATGACTGAGTGACTGAACTGAACTGAACTGAACTATTTGTTCATGTTTTTTTCCATGAGATGTTATGGAAAAACCCAAGTGAACTTTTTGGTCAATCCAATATACATAAATGAAAAACAAACAAAAAACACATTTTTGAATGTGTAGAATGAAACCACAGAAGAAAGCAAGATGAGATTCTATAGAAGCAGGTTAACAGGTATTAAAATAATCAGTGAGCAACACTTAAGATGGAAATACGCTTCAACAGATAGTCCTTCACCAAAAATAACTAAGAAACATAGGACTATGTAGAGTTAAGAGAGTGTCAAAAATTATACCAAAAGAACTTTCTAATATTATATACTATTTGCAAGCAACAAGTTAACTTGCCATTCATGAACCCAGAGCTTCATGAACTCTGACAGAAGACAAGAGATTCCTGGGTCAGAGACAAAGGAGAGTTTGTTACTCATTAAGAAACCATGAAAGGAGCATCAGTTTTTGCAAGTTCTTTAGGGTCCAGTTCCCACAGTGTGAGGTAAAGGGAGGTATGTGACACCTGCATAAGAAATGGGTTGCATTTTGGGCCCAAAACCAAGTTTGTAATGGACAGTAAACAAACTTGCCCTTTGCTCCAGAAGGAAACATTATTTTTATTATACTGAACAGTAAACAAAATTTTCCTGGCTGTGGAGCAGATATAATATCTCCCAAAGCTATTTATTATACAAACATCTTTGAAAAAGTAATATGGACAAAAGGGCAGTTAGCCCCTTTGGTTGCAAGCCGTGCAGTAATGTGAGAGCCATAGAGAATTATATCTCAGTGTTAGAGCTTTGAAAATACAAATACAAGATTGGTATCAGATTTCAAATAATTATAGCTTAACAGAACACTATACTTGCCACATCAATCGGATTATTTTATTCAAATTTGAACACCGTATTTTGAAGCACAGGGTTCCCAGGTGGCTCAATGGTAAAGAATCTGCCTGCCAATGCAAGAGATGCAAAAGATGTGGGTTTGATTCTGGGGTCAGGAAGATCCCCTGGAGAAGGAAATGACAACCCACTCCAGTATTCTTGCTGGGATAATCCCATGGACAGAGAAGCCTGGCAGGTGACAGCCAATGGGTCTGCAAATAGTCAGAAACGACTAAGTGACTGAGCACATGCACATTTTGAAGCACACTAAAGCAAATTAGAGGACATTCAAACCATCAAAGAAATGAAGTTAATAGATGAAATGATTTAGGCAGAAGACCCTGGAGTGCTCTGGGACACCAGGGGATGGCATGGATTCTAGTTACCTAGCAGAATACTCTCAAGTTTCACTGGGAAGGACCTACTAGGCTTAGAGTCACAATGACAAGTGGGGGGACTATGGAAGAAAAATGGTTAATGTGTCCCTTCAATCTGGGCCTAGAGTTAGATATAAGTTTTAAAAATGTCTTGCCTAGGTTACTGTGATGGCTGTATTCACGCAGAAGGCACAACTGGTAATATATTGCTAGTAAGCATATAGATGGTATTTGTGTTAGCAATTTGAGTTTCTAATCCTCAAGTAGTGTGAATTTACATATCTTTATTATGATATCTCAATGCAAATTGTAATTTTAAAGATTTGCTAAATTCAAACAGTAAATAATGCAAAGATGATATATTGAATTTTTACACAATATTTACCTATTCGTAAATAGGTGTATACAAGCTCCTTGGAGAAGGAAATGGCAACCCACTCCAGTATTCTTGCCTGAGAAATCCCACGGACAGAGGAGCCTTGCTGGCTACAGTCCAAATGGTCACAAAAGAGTCCGACATGACTTAGCGAGTAAACAATAATTATTTATATGTGATATATATTTAACACATATAAAATAAAGTTTACTATTTCTTTGAAAATTTCTTCTCTATACATTATTCATATCTTTTTTGAAATTAAACATTTTACTATGAAGTAATTGTAAGTTTATGTGTAGTTGTTACAAGTAATGCAAAGAGATCCATTGCACCCTTTACCCAGTTTGCCCCAATGTAACAGCTTGCAAAGTTTTATAAAAGAGAACTATTCATGAGGAGGCGATTATGATAGTTTGAAATCAAGAGAATACCTAAGGCCTTGGCTGTTTAATCCCATGGAAAATTTTCTGAGAGCTTGAGCAATATGAGACTTTGGAAGGCAGGCTGTTAAGAGGCAATCGGTTTCCCTCAATCTCATGGCACTTGAGAGAGAGGATCTGGCTGAAGGGAGACTATACAACAAACATGGTAGATTTTGCACTCCAGATCACTGAAAAATATGTGGGCAGAGAGCAACTTCTGACCAGTTCAATGCTATAGCAAATGTTTTAATTACATATTTAAAATATAAAAATAGTACATTTACAAGTTAGTTCATATAAGTACCTTTATGATAAAAAATTTACAAATATTGAACAATATGATAAATTAGATCAGCACTCTTTGCTGCTGGTTGCTCCTTTCCCTGCATTTTTATAACTTCTAAACAAATTTTCTGATTCTCTTAATTTGAATTTAGACTGTCTTATGAATTTTCAGGCAGGTACTTTACCACAGGTTTATCCAAAGAATACTTCGATCTCCCAGTGTCTGCCCTAAAGGTCCATTCTCTATAACATCCATATGGTGTTATTTCTTATTACCTAACAAATCCTAGCTCTTCCAATTAAACGCTATTTTTCCTATGAGTGAAAAGCTAATCTTTTGCTTCTGTCTTCTATGTTCAATCCTTAGCAAAACTATTAGTTTCTGAGCCTAGGTAGTTGGGAAGGTGGGAGGAAAATTGATCAATAGTATTAACTTCGCTTCATGATTTGGTTTCAGAAACATGTATACTAAAACTGGCTTCCAGTCAAGTTTGAAACTTGGCGATTTTGTGACAGGGGAAAGGGCAAGAGAGAATGGTAATGTCCTATCTCCAGTGAGTTTCTGGGATGGGCTGACAAAACAGGGTCCTTGGCCTTGCACAGGAAAGAATTCAAGAGGTATCCATAGTAAAGTGAAAGAGAGATTGAAATATGTATTTCGAGAAATAAACATTCCATAGGCAGAATACAGTCCAGCTCAGAAGGTGAAAGTGGCCCTCATGTGTGGAGGTGGTTAGTTTCTGTGGGCTGAGTAATTTTATAGGCTAACCACTTGGAGGATATTCCAAATATTTTGGAAAAGGGGCACAGATCTACAGAAATTGGGCCACCACTCACTTTTTAGCTTTTTATGATCTCTGTCAGGGCATCCGTGATTGTGTCATTTAGATGCACATGCATTACATGTTAATATCTTAATATTATTTGCAACAAAAATAGCAATGTTATTTGGGAGTTTTGAAGTGACTCATGATCTGTGCCGTAAGAGAAACCATGAAGAAATGAAGTTCATTTTATATCACAAACAGCTCATTGTGAGTCATTTTTTAATTTTAATAAATGACCAAAATTCTTTCAACTACTTTTATTTTGGAGTCTTTTAAGATGTATACTGTATAAAAAGTAACAAACAGAAATCTCAACTAAAATAGAGTAGAGAGGCCCGAAAGAAGAGCCTTCAATCCTACAAGAATAGAATCCAACAGGAAGGTACAAGATTTCTTTTTCTTACCTGGCAAGGGCTCAGCCAATGAAAGACTGTCACAACTTAGTCAAGGAAAAGCCACTATATTTCCAACACTCAGTTCCTCTAATGGACCCTTTTTACTATAGCTGTCCCAATTTTCTTTACCTTTCTTTAAAGGAGTTCTCTCCTTGTTGCATAGGACTTACACATGGCTTGCCATGGTTGCAGATCCCAAACTACAATTCTTTGCCAATCTCAAAGAAAACCATATTTGCTGGAGAAATAACTGGCAGTCTATTTGTTTAAGATCAACAACTGTGGCAGTCAAATAACTAGATTTAACTTTCATCAATAATAGCAATCACAGAGTAAATAAAATATAAATGTTTCTACCTCAGAGAAAATTTCTTGACCAGTCAATCTAAATCAGATATTTTTATTTTGCACCTTGCAGCAACCTAAAATTTCCATTATAGTAATCACACTTGAAATGCATGTGTGTGTGTGTTGAAGCTATTTGTCTTTAAATTAGAGTTCCATGACAAGGGGTAAGGTAAATATTAATATTATTCACATTTTATGAATGATGAAGAGGTTGCTCAATACATTAAATTTGTTGAGAACACACAGTTCATAAATGGCAGAGGCAGAATTAAAACCCTGATCTCACAAATAGAAGCAGGACAGCTTTCAACCAATTTGAAAGTGAAAAAAAAAAAGTGTTAGTCATTCAGTTGTGTCTGACTCTTTGGACTGTAGCCTGCCAGGCTCCTCTGTCCATGGAATTCTCCAGGCAAGAATACTGCAGCAGGTAGCCATTCCCTTCGCCAGGAGATCTTCTCTAACCAGGGATCAAACCCAAGTCTCTTGCATTGCAGTGGATTTTTTTTTACTATCTGAGCCACCAGGGAAGCCCTTCAACCACTTTATTGCTTCTTATTTCATGCAAACGTTCAACCAGCAACTGTGCATAAAGTTGAACCATGAAGTAGTACATTTATTTTCCTGTTGTGAACTACAGATTAGCACTTGCCAAGAGCATCTGCCAACAACTGAACCACAACAGCAAGAGCATTTCCCATCTGTCTCTGCAGAGATTGAACCTTGTGCTATTGCAACTGCCAACCTTCAGGACACCCTGAGGGGAATTCAGGGTGAAGAGTTAGGTACTCTGTGCTCTAGGGAAACTTCTGGTACAGGTCTTTAGGTAGTTATTTCCAGGAACTGATTTCATGATTCCAACCTTTGCATCACTTCATATCTTGAAAATCACTAAATCCCTTCATGGTAGCATCAGCTCCTCGCGACTAGCACAAAACCTTTTGTAAAGTAAACACTTGATTGCATTGTACTCCCCCTTCACCAAAATGTTATATATTGACTTCTTTACTGGAGCTCCAGTGGCACAATTGATTAGTGCACAGTACTTATAAAACAGTATGCTTATGAGCAATGCCAAGGTTGTGAGTTTAAGCCTCATCTGAAGCAACTTTGGAGTTCCCTGATAGCTCAGCTGGTAAAGAATCTGCCTGCAACGCAGGAGACTCTGGTTCGATTCCTGGGTCAGGACGATCCACTGGAGAAGGGAACAGCTACCTACTCCAGTATTCTGGCCTGGAGAATTCCATGGACTGTATAGTCTATGGGGTCACAAAGAGTCGGATGAGACTGAGCAACTTTCACTACCTCTTTGGAGCAGTTTCTCAGAGCTACATGAGGTGCTGTTTCCTGGGCTGCAGTTATCATTTTACCTCAAATAAAACTTAACTTGCAACTCACATTGCGCATCCTTTTAGTTGACACTGTTTTTCTGCACTTTCGTATGTGTAGCGATGGCTATATAGATTAAAACATAATTATGTTAAATTAGGAAAAATTGGTTAACAAATAAATGTGATGTAAATAAGAAATGTTTAAAAATATAAAATAAAGCATAAGTTTTAAGTTTTAGCAATAGTATTACAAGATGTAACTTGAATATACTCAAATCTGCTCCTTTTCAACAAAGCAAGTATAATAGTCCACAATTTAGTTATCCATCCTAACAAATGTCATAAAAAAGGAGAGATTTAGCAAAGATTCAACTATTTAATTTATATATGCATATATATATATATTTTTCTTTTAGATTCGAATATTTTAGCTGCCAAAATGTCTAGTTGGTACTTACTCTCTTAATTATTTTAAATGTAAGGGAATACAATGAATATAACAGTAATTTTAAAGATGGAAAAGTAAATTATTTCAAAAATTGCAGGTAATTACCTCAGTGATAGCAGACATGCTAATTTCTATTGAGTTTTTTGATCTACCTTTAAAAAATTATCTTATTTCTTTTAAAATCTGAAGCTTTTCTCCTCCAAATATAGTATTGAAACTTAAATTTTATTAATTTTTAGAAAATGTTTCCAGCCAATCTAATTACTGTATAACTCAGATAATTTGTGAACCATATCTCAACATTTTTTGCTTTAAAATTACTTTAAAATTGTTTCTTAGTATTATATACATATATTAATCAGAACATTTCACTGTTTATTGTTACTGAATGCAAGTTCAGGTGGCCCGATGCACAGTGAGGCTGAACAAACTGAACCATCAGAGTCTGGAACAGAAAAAGTTTTATTGCAGGGTCAGGCAAGGAGAATGTGAGGTTTGTGCTCACAAACCCAAACTCCCCAATACTTTTGGGGAGAAGTTTATATAGGCAAAATTTGGGATAAAGGATGTGTTTTTCTGATTGGTTGGTGGTGAGGTAAAAGGACAGTGTTCCAGTACCCTCAATTAATGGCCTTCTGGTTTAAGTGAGTGTGGGGTCTCAGCACATAGTTATCTTCCACCTGGTTGAGCGGCCTTAGTTTCTGCGGAACTCAAAGATATCCTATGAGGAGAGATGAAGATCCTGCTTTCATCCCTGCTCTCTCTTGTTTTTTCATTGCTCCTCCTTTGGTTTTACATTCCCTTATTTTCCCCAATTAGCAACTGTTTGAGCTGGCCCTTTGGTACTCAGGGAAGGTCTGGAGGCTTAAGTCTCTTTTTCCTTCCAATAAGAATTGGAGGGGGCACATGCAAGTAAAAAGATCCATATGCTGTAACTAAAGATCCCGAGTGCTGCAACTGAATTCTGGCACAGCCAAGGTAAAAGAAAAGAAAGAAACAAGGGGCACAGAAAGAATTTGAATACAAAGGACGGAATTTTGGGGGGTGTTGGGATCATTTGGTATCCTCTCGTGTTGGTGGTTGAAAGAATTTATGTCTGTGTACAGGTTAAAGTAACTTTGCACCCTAAATGGTAAATTTTATTGCATATAAATTTTGAAAAGGAAAAATAAATGAATAGAAACAAATGAATCATTATCAATCTACAATAGGTGTGTGTCTGTGCACAGTCATGTCCAATTCTTTGCAACCCAATGGACTCTTTGTGGCCTGCCAGGCTCCTCTGCCCATGGAATCTTCCAGGCAAGAATACTGGAGTGGGTTGCCATTTCCTACTCCAGGGGATCTTCCTGACCCAGGGATCAAACCTGTGTCTCTGCCTCTCCTGCATTGGCGGGTGGATTCTTCACCACCGCACCACCTGGGAAGCCCTACAATAGGTATAGCAAGTCAACAATTAACTTAATGTTATTGGGAACCAATTTTTTTTTAGCATAAGAGTAATAGATACAAAAGTAAAATCATCAAAGTTAAATAAAATCTCAGAAGTATTAATTTTGAATAGTAAATATCATTATGCACTCAATTGTTTCTAAAAATACGTACCTTATTGTCTAGAAGCTATGAAAACTAATTAGCGATAAACCATATAGCAGTTAGATTGCAATTTCCATAGAGAATTTCATTTAAAAACAAACTAGGGTCCCTGAAGAAACAGCTGATTTCAGGTTTATGACAGAAAAGAGATAAAAGAAGCCCATAAAATTTGAACCAGAAAGCAAGTATCAGAAATGTATGCGATTATGTTAGGACACCAGAGTCAACTTGAATAGCCACACTGGCCAAAGATGGGACAACATAAGCATCAAATCCATGGTGCTCAGTGGTTGCTTTATGTATATGTATATATATGTAAGTTTGTGAGTCATAATGATACTCAAAAAATAAAAATTAAGACACAAAAAGGGAATTATTGATAAACTTGCTGTTGTACAAAAGCTTATTCTGAAAGCTGGAGTATTTGTGGAATGACAAACTTCAATCCTTCTTTTTCTATATGAACTTCCTCCCAGGGTAACCAAATCTATGATATAATGTGATGAAGTGAAGTTCTTCCTTGGAGAAAAACCCCAGTTAATAAATGCCAAGAACTATAAAGGGTCTGAGATTTTACTCTACTTTCAGGCTTAGAATTTAGCTTGCCACAGTTTTGTGGATGCTGGCAGAAGACATGAAACTTCTGAGTAATAGCAAACGGACAGTTTATTACTCATATCAATAGTATTACAGTAGCCATTTTCTTCCACTGATTCCCCAAACTTCAGCTCTCACAGGGTTGTGTGATGAAGTCAGATGATGTCAGCTATTTAGTGAATTGTGTTAAGGGAAAGGAACCCTAAGCTTTAGAAACAATCATCTTTTATTATGGATTTCAAACAAACTTCTTCAATTTTGCTCCAGAGAAACTCGTTTTCTTTGTTACCCTGAACAGTAAGAAATCTGGCCTCTGCTCAACGGTGACTTGCCGTCTCTGTCTCCTGAACTTGTTCATTACACGTATATCCTTAGGGATATTCTAGAGCAAAAGTCATCACTGTCTCTACTTTCAATATGTGGAGCAAAGCAAGAGACCCATGGAGTACTGACTCCCAATAATCAACACAGAAAAAAAATGAAATTAGGAAATCACCAATTTGCAACTTCTAATAAAATAATGTATCTTATCAGTGACTATCAGTGGATATTGATAATGATTAAGGTGATGGTTGATGAGAAACTTATAGTTAATGGATTAGGCTGACAAACCTAAGTTCATTGACCAAACTTAAAATCACTGAATAGGAAATAAGCAGACATCATTTACCTACTGGTGTGATGCAATTGGAAATCCTATATTGGATCCTTGCAAAAATAATTGAACCAGAATATTAGCAATCTTCTATTGTTAATAATAGTAAAAGTCTAACTACTTTGTAGGAGAAAATAGGGGGAAAAGTGTATATGTTTAAAAAACATGATGATCTTATTACCAGAAAGTGGAAACTTCTATCCCAGTTTCATTAATGTATAGATAGCATTTTACACTCTGGGCAGATTCATGTCAATGTATGACAAAACCAATAAAATAATGTAAAGTAATTAGCTTCCAATTAAAATAAATAAATTTAAAAAAATAAATAAAAAGTCTTGTGGAAGGAAAGTTATTTTTTAATTAAGAGATATAGTAACCAAATATAATATGTATATAATATTATAGGATTTTCTAATTTTTTGAACAAACCAACAGAAAAGTAAGATGGTTTTGAGAATTACTGTAATTTGATTATAATCTGGGTATTAGATACAAAGGAATTATAAATAATTATATTAGATTTTCTATGGTTTTTAAGGTCCTTATTTTTCATGGGGTCACAAAGAGTTGGACACAACTGAGCTACTGAACTGAACTGAATTGATAAACAGATAATAATATTCTTGGGATTTTTTAAAATTTAATATTTCAACAGAGAAATAAGGCAAGAGAGGGAGGAAGGAAGGAAGGGAGGGGTGAGGCAAGAAGGGAGGGAGAAAGGAAAGAAGGAAAGCATTTTCTGTAAAAGCTAGCAAACGTTTCTGAAACAAGAGCCTTCCTGCTATTATTTGCCTTGAAAATGTTTTTGGAAGGAAAATTTTCCCTTCTATGAGTTGAAATCCACCTTAATTTTTTGAAATAAGGTATAAGAGGATTTGTACAGAGTGTCACAGTCTGGAGGAAAAAACGAGCAAAACCCTAAAATTATAGCATAAGTACTGATATTACAGCCAAACTCTATACAGTTTAGAGTTTTTCCAGCTATCAGACTGCTAAAGACAAATGTGAAAGGCACAGAAGTGGAAAGTATCCCAGACTTACTGATATTAAACAAAAAGACAACACAGTTGTATGGGGATTAAATCAGGAAAAAGAAAAATGCATGACAACCATTTTGTAAGAAGTGAAAACATGTTTAGAATCCAATAATCCTAAGGAAAGTGTACAGGTTTCAAGGACAGAGCTCTGCTTTGATAATGCATGATTGTTAAATTCCCAGGGCCTGTATAAATTTTGTAAACCCCTCTATTTTACAAATTAAACATTGTTTTTTTTTGCAACAATAATATATGTCAAACTAATAAGAAAATTAAAGAAAAGATGACATGCGAGTGTGGATATTTACACACATTAGCAGCAAGGTTAACCAGTCATTTAGAAATTTAAGAAGAGTTAATAACTGTGTAGGCTTCACAGAGAAGTCCTTTTGTGTGGTTCTGGGGAGTCAGCGCAGAATCTGCAGAAGGTTAGAGAATTGTGTTGTGTGCTTTGTTTCCTTGTCATTTCCCACTGAAGTCCCTGTGAGAAGCATTTTTCCCTTTCTGAGCTGTTGATGCTTCCTGTCTTTATGAGGCATGCATGAGTGCGTGCAAAGTCGCTTCAGATGTGTCTGACTCTTTGTGACCCTATGGACCACCAGGCTCCTCTGTCCATGGGATTCTCTAGGCATGAATACTGGAGCAGGTTGCCATGCCCTCCTCTAGGGGATCTTCCCAGCCCAGGGATTGAACCCATGTCTTTGATGTCTCCTGCATTGGCAGGCTTCTTTTTTTACCACTAGCACCACTTGGAAAGCCCCCTTGAGGAGGCAAACACACTCAATTGATTTATGATAATTTGCTTCTTTCTTCCTAAAAGAGAGAACTGGACCAAATGCTACTCTGATTCTGGCCAAAAGAGTTTTTAAGCTTGAAGAGAATAGTGGAAATCTTTGCTTCTATTTGCCACAAGGATCGCTTTTTGGTTACTCCAAATATGTGGATTGCTTCTATTTAGTGGAGCGGCCTTTGCCGTATGTAGGTGGTCCGTCTCCATGAGTCCTAATGTTTATAAGTAGCTTTATTAAGGTGTGTGTCTCTTGTGTATGAATTTTAGCTTCAGAGCACTTCAGTTGATTGAAGTGCCCCATCCATCACAGAAGATTTTACTTTTCTCAGTAAGTTCTTATTGGCTGCTTCTTCAGCATATGCTTTGCAGGCTTTTAGAGTGCTCTACACTTAAATTATATATCACTTTGGTATTTAAATCAATGAATTTAAATTACTGTATAATGATTACTTTCAATGTGCCTTCACTTAAGGAAGATGATATAATTAAACATATTTGTTTGATCAGGTCTTGCAAATGAACCTATACATTTACATTAGGTCTCTATGAGATGAGTTAATTCCCTTGAGCTTTTTATATCATTTGGAAAATGTTGTCAGTTCTACGGCTCAGTCAACAGTCTTTCCTCCCTCCCTTTCTCCTTTCTTCAATCTTCTCCCTCATTTTACCTCTTTTCTTACCCCTTTTTCCCTAACCCCATACCTACCTTTTTTTTTTTTCTTCCCCTATTTCATGCTTATAGTGGACCCAATTGGAGGAGGCACTGGCACCCCTCTCCAGTACTCTTGCCTGGAAAATCCCATGGATGGAGGAGCCAGGTGGGCTGCAGTCCATGGGGTCGCGAAGAGTCGGACACGACTGAGCAACTTCACTTTTACTTTTCCCCTTCATGCATTGGAGAAGGAAATGGCAACCCACTCCAGTGTTCTTGCCTGGAGAATCCCAGGGACGGGGGAGCCTGGTGGGCTGCCGTCTACGGGGTCGCACAGAGTCGGACACGACTGAAGCGACTTAGCAGCAGCAGTGTACCCAATACTACTCTAAATACTAGAAATAAAGTATTACATAACTTAGAAGCTGATCTGACTTGTAATTCCAACCAGATACCAATTAAACTGGCTCTCTTCCTGTGCCCAGGGAACTTGCAGTATTGATCAGGTAGGTTTTGTGGAACCATGGGATTTTGAAGGAGGAAACTGTTTCAAAGAAAACCAGTATGTCCTAAGCTATCAAGAAGTTGAGATGAATGAGAATTATAGACAACTAACCTAGGAGAATTCATGTATGGTATTTATCATCACAAGTTCAGTTGGGGACATTTTACACATCTTCCATGCTTTCACATTCTCATTTTTCATTGTAATTTTCTGAATATATGGCATATAGTTATAAAAACTGCTTCATGTATACCATTTTATCAGCTGTGTAATATCTCTCTCTGTTTCTAATTTGTTGATTTTTCTTCTCATGATGGGCTATGTATCCTTGCTTCTTTTACTGCCTAGCAATTTTTTATTGGATGTTAGAGCTTACGATTTTCGGAGAAGGCGATGGCATCCCACTCCAGTACTCTTGCCTGGAAAATCCCATGGATGGAGGAGCCTGGTAGACTACAGTCCATGGGGTCGCGAAGAGTCAGACATGACTGAGCGACTTCACTTTCATGCATTGGAGAAGGAAATGGCAACCCACTCCAGTGTTCTTGCCTGGAGAGTCCCAGGGACAGGGAAGCCTGGTGGGCTGCCGTCTATGGGGTCGCACAGAGTCGGACACGACTGAAGCGACTTAGCAGCAGCAGCAGCAGCAGCAGAGCTTATGATTTTACCCTTTTGAGAAATGATTAATTATGTATTCCTCTAATTTTGAGCTGGGATACAATTAACTTGGTTGGAAGACGTTTAATCCTTTTAAGGCTTACTTTTGAGATTTGTTATGTGGGACCAGAGCACTTTTAAGTCTAGGGTTAATTTAGATCTATTATTGAGACAAAATATTCACCTTCTGAATACTCTACCCAATGGCCTATATAAGTTTTTCCACTTTATGTGATGGTACCCTAACTATTCTCAGCTCTTTGTGAGCTCTGAAGATTGTGTCACCTAGTCCTGTTTGGTGGTTCTTTCCCAGGCTGCACTGACCCGTACTCAACTGAAAACTCAAGGGGAACCTTCTGAAAGTCCCCAGAGCTTGAGATATTTCCAGGCAGCTGTCTCTCTTTGTAGCACTTTTCTTTTTATGTGGCTCTTCCCTCTCTATCAAGAAATCTTTTTGGATTATATTCTACAAACTCTTGCAAACTTAGCCTCCTGTATTCTCAACTGTATCTCAGTTTAGGAAGTCTGCTGCCTCTGCCTAGGTTCCCCCTTGTTCTATGTGGCCTGGAAAAGTTGGGGCAATAATTTCATCATCTGGTTTGTTTTCCTTATCTCAGGTATCAGTGCCTTGTGCTGAAAGCATTGTCATTTACATTGTGTCCAACTGCTTTAGTTGTTTAAGAAGGTATATTTAATCCTGTTACTCCATAGTGGCCTCATAGCAAGGAGTTATAGCTAAGTTCATCTAAAATCAGTAACTTACTGTAAAAATCACATATTTAGTACAGGTAGAAGGAAATGGCAACCCACTCCAGTAGTCTTGCCTGGAGAAGCCCATGGACAGAGGAGCCTGGCAAGCTACAGTCCATGGGGTCTCAAGAGTCAGACAGGAGTTAATGACTTAAATCAGCACCACCAGAGGCAATAGGCAAACCCTGATCTCTTATACAGAAGTTCATACCAATTTTTCTGTTGTGTTTGACCACATTCTAGATCTTACAAAGTAACCTTTCTAACAGTTGATTTCCAACAGATTGGAAGTAAGTGGTGGGAATCGAAAGTGATAAATGTAAACATTTTTCTAACAAGGTTGAAAGTGAGGGAAGAAAAAGAAAACAACCTGAAAGAGAGAAATTGAAGCCTCAAGAGAGTGTGTCAAGACTGAGAGAAACTTGTATTTGATATATAGTTGCTCTCAATCTGATGGCTCCCTAGTAATAAAGAGAGATCAACAGTACATCGCCAACCCAGGGCTTAAAAGACTAAAGGGGTAGAAAGAGTCTTATGAAAAGTGTGCCAGAAAATGCTTGCTGGAGGAGGCAAGGCTTAAGCAAATCCCTGAAATGCTCACCAAGGACACAGAAAAATAAAAGGCACTAAGGACTTCACTTTAGTGGGAGATGGATGAAGGCAAGGGACCTGAAAATGTATAAGCTGTGTTTGCAGGACAGTGAGAGGATGAATGCAGGTAGAGCAGAGGATTTTGTTCACACTCTCATCTCCTAGATTTCACTCCAAGAAACATATCCATAGGATGAGCAGTCTGTGGCCAAGGATGACAAATTAGTACAGCCATTGGCTTGTCTAATCCCCTCCTCATACACGCATTGTCAGCTATCACCCACTATAATTTACAACCCTATCTGTGTAGGGGAACTTGGAAGGTGTTGGTGGGAACCATTAGGACTATAAGGTGAACAATGTATACTTGATAATTTCGTCTATGAATAAATGAGCTCAGTTTTCCTCATCACAGGTATATGAAGAATATGTCCCTTTTGTCTCTGTTCCAAACTATTCTCAAGAGAAGCACCCCGTCTTGCCATCCTTTCCTGGATTTATTTCAGCCATCATTCCTCCAGAAATAAATCTTCACCTTCTGTGGAAAAAAAAAATGGAGCTCTGAGATATAAGTAGAGATGAAGATATAATCAGTTTCATTCTTTTGGACTTTTATGTAACATCTAGCTACAACAACTTTTCCTTAACACACAATTACATCCCACCAGATAATCATAATATAATTGATGTTTGACAATGCATATGGATCAAAGAACAAGTTTGCCTTTAAAGGATACAATACCTAAAAAAAAAAGAAGAAAATGAAAAAAATTTCAATTGGAAGGATCATTTTTTTTTTTTTTAACATAGGGCTAATTGACTATTTTAGGGGGAAAGTATTTCAAGGAGCCTAGAGTCCTGAGAAATTAGTCTAGTTTTAGGAAGTAATTTTTATTGCTTTAAGAAAATCAATTACCTGTCTTTAGACTATGGAACCCATTCCTTTTGTAAGGGAGCCATACTTGTTGCGAAGCAGTCAGCAGAGTCATAATTAAGGGTGAGGAGGGAAGGGAGAGGCAGGGCAGACCACCTGGGGAGGAGAGAAGGTGTTAATGAATGGTGTGCTCACAGAACTCTCAGAGTATTGTGCAGAGAAACAAAGACAGAAACAGGACAGTCTCAACCTAGGGATTTGAGTGCTGGGTTTGGCTGAGGATACAGTGAGTATCAATTTCCTGCAAAGGTAGGTCTGTTCAGTTCAGTTCAGTCACTCAGTCGTGTCCGACTCTTTGCAACCCCGTGAATTGCAGCATGCCAGGTCTCCCTGTCCATCACCAACTCCTGGAGTTTACCCAAACTCACGTCCATCGAGTTGGTGATACCATCCAGCCATCTCATCCTCTGTCATCCTGTTTTCGTCCTGCCCTCAATCCCTCCCAGCATCAGGGTCTTTTCCAGTGAGTCAACTCCTCGCATGAGGTGGACAAAGTATTGGAGTTTAAGCATCAGTCCTTCCAATGAACACCCAGGATTGATCTCCTTTAGGATGGACTGGTTGGATCTCCTTGCAGTCCAAGGGACTCTCAAGAGTCTTCTCCAGCACCACAGCTCAAAAGCATCAATTCTTTGGCGATCAGCTTTCTTCACAGTCCAACTCTCACATCCATACATGACCACTGGAAAAACCGAAACCTTGACTAGACAGACCTTGGTTGGCAAAGTAATGTCTCTGCTTTTTAATATGCTATCTAGGCTGGTCATAACTTTCCTTCCAAGGAGGAAGCATCTTTTAATTTCATGGCTGCAATCACCATCTGCAGTGATTTTGGAGCCCAACAAAATAAAGTCTGACACTGTTTCCACTCTTTCCCCATCTATTTCCCATGAAGTGATGGGACCAGATGCCATGATCTTAGTTTTCTGAATGTTGAGCTTTAAGCCAACATTTTCACTCTCCTCTTTCACTTTCATCAAGAGGCTTTTGAGTTCCTCTTCACTTTCTGCCATAAGGGTGGTGTCATCTGCATATCTGAGGTTATTGACGTTTCTCCCAGCAATCTTGATTTCTGCTTGTGCTTCTTCCAGTGCAGCATTTCTCATGATGTACTCTGCATATATGTTAAATAAGTAGGGTGATAATAAGCAGCCTTGACATATTCCTTTTCCTATTTGGAACCAGTCTGTTTTTCCATGTCCAGTTCTAACTGTTGTTTCCTGACCTACATATAGGTTTCTCAAGAGGCAGGTCAGGTGGTCTGGTATCCCCATCTCCTTAAGAATTTTCCACAGTTTGTTGTGATCCACACAGTCAGAGGCCTTGGCATAGTCAATAAAGCAGAAATAAATGTTTTCTTGGCACTCTCTTGCTCTTTCCATGATCCAGCAGATGTTGGCATTTTGATTTCTGGTTCCTTTGTCTTTATTAAAACCAGCTTGAACATCTGGAAGTTCACAGTTAATGTATTGCTGAAGCCTGGATTGGAGAATTTTGAGCATCACTTTACTAGCATGTGAGATGAGTACAATTGTGCAGCAGCTTGAGCACTGCTTTTCTTTGGGATTGGAGTAACAGGCAAATTTGGCCTTGGAGTATGGAATGAAGCAGGGAAAAGGCTATTAGAGTTTTGCCAAGAGAATGTACTGGAGCATTCACCCTCTTCCAGCAACACAAGAGAAGAGTCTACTTGTGGACATCACCAGATAGTCAACACCAAAATCAGATTGATTATATTCTTTGCACCCAAAGATGGAGAAGCTCTATACAGTCAGGAAAACAAGACCGGGAGCTGACTGTGGCTCAGATCATGAACTCCTTATTGCCAAATTCAGACTTAAATTGAAGATAGTACAGAAAACCACTAGACCTTTCAGGGATGACCTAAATCAAATCCCTTATGATTATACAGTGGAAGTGAGAAATAGATTTAAGGGACTATATCTGACAGACAGAGTGCCTGATGAACTATGGACAGAGGTTCATGACATTTTATTTTTATTTTTTTTTAAAGTAGGTAAATGGATCTAATTCTCTGCACAGTTTTTGAGGGTTTTTTTTTTTGGTTTCTGTTTTCTTCCCCCTGAGTTAGAAAAACATGTTAGAGCCAAAGGTAAATTAGTTGGTACAAAGTTCACAAACTTGAATACAGTTACCCCTCATTCATATAACACCCAGGTTATTTTCTAATGCTGAGTGTATATGACTTTGTGTGTGTGTGTGCGCACTAAATTGCTTTAGTTTTGTCCAACTCTTTGTGACCCCATGGACTGTAGCCTGCCGGGCTCCTCTGTCCATGGAATACTCCAGACAAGAATAGTGGAGTGGGTTGCATGCACTCCTCCAAGGGATCTTCCCAGCCTAGGGATGGAACCGACATCTCCTGGGTCTCCTGCGTGCAGACAGATTCTTTGCTGCTGAGCCATGAGGGAAGCCTGTAAATGACTTTAAAGAGGCTCCAAATAATTAGGATGCCTATGGTATCCCATATCAATACCAATGTCCAGACCTGCCTTTCTCTTTTTTTTTTGGCCATGCCATGGAGTTTGCAGAATCTTAGTTCCTTGACCAAGCATCATACCCAGGCCTGTGGTAGTGAAAGCCCTGAGTCTTAAACACTGGACTGCCATGGATTTTACCCTGCCTTTCTCAAATAATTGTAGCGATGAAAAGAAGTCTTTGTGGTGATAGGTACAGTCTAGCTTTGACTAACAGTGCCTGACTCTCAAGACAAAAGGTATTCCAATCTGGCAGGAGAAATGATACCCAATTCCATTCACCCAGAGTATTTAACCCTCAATTCTGCCCAGAAAGAATCTTGCTGAATATACTATATTAGGTGTCCCATTAGGAGAGATGGTCTAACTGAAGATTGGACATGAGTATGAGAAGGAATTGTGTACATAAAGAAAGAGGTGAGAAGTAGCCAGTTATGCTAGGTATTTTTCATTTATGACATGAAATATGACATGACTTATAAAGGAGTCCTAGAAATATATATCAGATGCTGTGTAAAGAATAAACTGAGTGCAGTGAATTTTATTTTGTGAGAGCACACTTACAATTTTGATTTCTTTGAAATTATCGGAGAGAAAAAGTACATAGTAAAACAAAGGCCAGCTCCATCCAAGAAAAGCAGCTCCAATCAGTCATATATTTTGATATGTGACTTCCCTGGTGGCTCTGATGGTAAAGCATCTGCCTACAATATGGGAGACCCGGGTTCAATCCCTGGGTCTGGAAGATCTCTTGGAGAAGGAAATGATAACCCACTCGGTATTCTTGCCTGAAAAATCCCATGGACGGAGAAGCCTGGTAGGCTACAGTCCATGGCGTCTCAAAGAGTCGGACACTACTGAGTGACTTCACTCACTTCACTTTCCTTTAAACTTCAATCTCGTGTATGTTTTACCTTCTAGTATTTAGCACATGATGGTTTAACTTGTACCTAAAGTACATTTTCAGAGATAGTTCGATGGAGATGGGGTTAAATCATATAAAGTAGAACCACGCAAAGACCTATAGGTCATTTTTAGAAAGTTCTACTTAGTATAAACACTTTGATTATATTGATTCAGAAGCTTAATCAGGACAACAGTGTGGAAGATAAAATGGGCATACTTTCTATTCTTTGACTTGTAGGAAGTTTTGGAAACGTTTTTTGTAGTGAAATTGTTGAAAAGTGCTATTTTTATTTTACTGTATAAGAAAGACAGTTGAGTAGATTTACATAAAAGTATAGCTGTTAAACTGACATTGAAAGAAAATGCTTTTAATAATGTTGGAGGTTTTAGATGGACTTCTGTAAAGATTAAAATGTGGGAAAAGAGGATCAAGGAAGGTACTCTTTAGCAGGATTGTAAGGAATACATAATCAAAAATCATGTGGAATCTAGAAAAATAGTACAATAAACCTATTTGAAAAGCAGAAGTAGAGATACAGATAAAGACAAAAAGCGTATGGACACCAAGGAGGTAAGGGAGGTGGGATAAACTGGGAGATCGAGATTGATATATGCACACTACCATGTTCAAAAGAGATAACTAATGAGAACCTACTGTATAGCACAGGGGGAATAAAGGTACAATCTGTTCGTAAGTCATGTATTAAGTTAACTTTAAAAAGGCATTCCAATATATTTTAGGTGCAGACAATTACTATTTGATTCCACTTATACGTGATACCTAGAATAGACAAATTCATACAGTCAGAAAGAACAATGGTAAATGCCAGGGGGTGGAGTGTGGGGGAATAGGGAGTTAGTGTTTAATGGGGACAGAGTTTCTCTTTAGGAAGGTGAAAAATTTGAGATGGATGCTGGTGAGAGTTGGACAACAATGTGAATACACTTAGTGCCACTGAACTGTACATTTAAATATGGTTCAAATAGTATGTTTTATATTATATGGCTTTTAGAACAATTAAAAAAAAATTAAAAGATGGCTTAACACCTACTAAAAAAATCAGTGTATAAGAAATGAGTCAAATGATCAAACTCTTGAGGAGGCAACTTTCTTCCTTGATAGCCCAAGGAATCCCTTATCTGCCATTTTCTCCAAAGTTTTAACAAAAAGTGAAATCACCCATGTAAGTAAAAAAAGTCTCAGAAACAAAATAAAGCTAACTACTTGATTCAGTAACTATTTTAGCTTAAATTTGGTTCAGTCTTCTTTGTTTGCAAATAACTTGAAACCTGGAGAAATCCCTAGTGAGGAGATAATTATAGATGGATATATAGGTTTAAAAACAGAAGATGAAGATTCAGGTGTTAGCTATCAGAGAAGGTGACATTTAACAGTGTGGCAGGGTCTAGGAAAACATGACCACATGTACCTGTGGGATGATGGGGCTGGCACTGAGCCAAGGCCAAATATGTGTCTTGAAATTTGGGTGAAAGAGCTCAAGGTCCCCAAAGGGTAAAATTGATCTTAATAAATGAGCCGATATATATGTCATTATATATATATATATATATATATATATATATATAATCAGGGCTCATGGTTCATTCACCTATTGCTACATGAAAAAATAACTCTAAATCTAGTGGCCTACACCAGCAACAGTGAATTATTTGCCCCCCAATTTGCACTGTAGGTAGAGTATGACAGGAAAGGCTCACCTCTGTTCCACTTTGGGATTCAGCTGGGAAATTTGAATGGGAATGAAAAACACACTTTCCATATGGCCTTTCTGACATAATTGAAATGTTCATGCTGACTGGGAGCAAGGACAACAGACCAACGACTTCAGTTCCATTTCTAATGAATTTGTTCGTTAGACTGCTTGAGTTTCCTTAAAACATGGCAGCTAGGTCTAAGGGGAGTGTTCAAAAAGGCAAGAAGTGGAAACTGACAGCCTTAATTTCTCAGCCAAACACGGCAGAGAGTCACTTCTACCATATTGTTCAAAGCAGTTGAGTCTGCTGAAGCTTATTGGTAGGAAACCGTTTACCATATCTCTACACGAGAAGAGTGGACCTTCTGTAGTCTGTCACAAGGCATGCAGGACCAACTGGAATCTCTAAGAGTATCGGAAGAAATACCTTAGTGAACACACGATGCTCTGAATATCAGAAAGTATTTCTCGGAGCCAAAAATGGGGAACATTCTTTATTATTTATGGGTTCAAAGGAAGATTGTGGGACTGCGTTCAAGAACTAGGCCACATTCATAATAGATATGGAATATTGTCCATGTTCAGATTCTGGAAAAGCTTGGGAGCATAATTAGAGTGCTAAGAAACTTCTCAATGAAATTATAATCACTTCATAATCAATTTGTGCTACCACTGAAGATCTACTTGATCAAGAATCTGATTAATTTGGTCAGTCCATGTAGCTCTTTTCTGTACATATACATTTTAGAAATTTATACTCATAAATAATCTTATTAGATATAAGATGTAATAAGGGAAAGAGAACAATAATACTTCCCAAGACATCTGAACCCAATATGATGGTAATAAGAGAAGAAATGGAAAATAAACATAAATACCTTAATATCTATCTGCTTTGCAATTAAGCCACATTACTAAATATCTGTTATTCACCAGAACTTTAGTTTGCTTAGTCATACAAATCGAAAATCTTGGATTCTGCATACAAGAAAATTTTGTACAGTAGGAGATGATGTAAGCATTAAATTTAATGATTACTATACAAGTGAAAAAAGGGGGTGCATGTAATGTACAAATCTGTGACTGAAAATTCTGGGGTTAGGGTTTAAGACTTAGAGAAGCAAAGATACAAAGCCATGACTGTGGCTGGAGAGAGTTTTGATCAGTTCAGTTGAGTTCAGTCACTCAGTCACGTGAGACCCCTTGGACTGCAGTATGCCAGGTTTCCCTGTCCATCACCACCTCCTGGATCTTACTCAAACTCATGTCTATCGAGTCAGTGATACCATCCAACCATCTCATCCTCTGTCATCCCTTTCTGCTTCTGCCTTCAATCTTTCCCAGCATCAGGGTCTTTTCCAGTGAGTCAATTCTTTGTATCAGGTGGCCAAAGTATTGGAGTTTCAGCTTCAGTATCAGTCCTTCCAATGAATATTAAGGACTGATTTCCTATTTAGGATTGAATAGTTTGATCTCCTTTCAGTCCAAAGAACTCTCAAGAGTCTTCTCCAACACCGCAGTTCAAAAGCAGCAATTCTTTGGTGCTCAGCTTGTTTATAGTCCAACTCTCACATCTATTCATGACTACTGGAAAAACCATAGATTTGACTAGACAGTCCTTTGTTAGCAAAGCTATGTCTGTTTTTTAATAGGCTATCTAGGATGGCCATAGCTTTATTTCCAAGGAGCAAGAGACTTTTAATTTCATGGTTGCAGTCACCATTTGCAGTGAATTAGGATCCCCCCAAAATGAAATCTCTCACTGTCTCCATTGTTTCCCCATCTATTTACACGAAGTGATGGGAACAGATGCCATGATCTTAGTTTTACGAATGTTGAGTTTTAAGCCAACTTTTTCACTCTCCTCTTTCAAAAGAGGCTCTTCAGTTCCTCTTCTCTTTCTGCCATATGGGTGATATCATCTGTATATTTGAGGTTATTGATATTTCTCCCAGCAATCTTGATTCCAGCTTGTGCTTCTTCCAGTTCAGTGTTTCTCATGGTGTACTCTGCATATAAGTTAAATAAGCAGGGTGACAATATACAGCCTTCACATGCTCCTTTCCCAATTTGGAACCAGTCTGTTGTTCCATGTCCAGTTCTAACTGTTGCTTCCAGACCTGCAAACAGATATCTCAGGTGGCAAGTCAGGTGGTCTGGGATTCCCATCTCTTTCAGAATTTTCCACAGTTTATTGTGATCCACACAGTCAAAGTCTTTGGCAAGGTCAATAAAGCAGAAATAGATGTTTTTCTGGAACTCTCTTGCTTTTTCTATGATCCAATGGATGTTGGTAATTTGATCTCTGGTTTCTCTGCCTTTTCAAAATCCAGCTTGAACATCTAGAAGTTCACGGTTCATATACTCTTGAAACTTGGCTTGGAGAATTTTGAGCATTACTTTACTAGTGTGTGAGATCAGTGCAATTGTGTGGTACTTTTAACATTCTTTGGCATTGCCTTTCTTTGGTACTGCATGGAAACTGACCTTTTCCAGTCCTGTGGTCACTGCTGAGTTTTCCAAATTTGCTCGCATACTGAGTGCAGCACTTTCACAGCATCATCTTTCACGATTTGAAACAGCTTAACTGGAATTCCATCACCTCCACTAGCTTTGTTCATAGTGATGCTTCCTAAGGCCCATGTAACTTCGTATTCCAGGATGTCTGACTCTAGGTGAGTGATCACACCATTGTGGTTATCTGGATCATGAAGATCTTTTTTGTATAGTTCTTCTGTGTATTCTTGCCACCTCTTCTTAATATCTTCTGCTTCTGCTAAGTCCATACCATTTCTGTCCTTTATTGTGCCCATCTTTGCATGAAATATTCTTGAAGTCTCTAGTCTTTCCCATTCTATTGTTTTCCTCTATTAATTTGCACTGCTCACTGAGGAAGGTTTTCTTATGTCTCCTTGCTATTCTTTGGAACTCTGCATTCAAATGGGTATATCTTTCCTTTTCTCCTTTGCCTTTAGCTTCTCTTCTTTTCTTAGCTATTTTAAGGCCTTCTCAGACAGCCATTTTGCTTTTTTTCATTTCTTTTTCTTGGGGATGGTCTTGCTCACCACCTCCTGCACAATGTCATGAACTTCTGTCCATAGTTCTTCCATCACTCTATCTATCAAATTCCTTGAATCTGTTTGTCACTTCCACTGTATAATCATAAGGGATTTGATTTAGGGATTTGATACCTGAAAGGTCTAGTTTTGATACAATAATATTATAATACTCAATCAAAATATTGCAATAATATTTAATACAATAATATTAATAATATGTTTTGATACAATAATATTAAAGTTGCCATAGATCACTCAGTATTCTAATGGAAGACAAATGCCAACAAATTTTTTTTTAAAGTAACAGGAAAGAAAGTAAGCCTAGGCAGTATATGAAAATTAGCAAATGAAGTTTTCTTAAAACTGATTTATAAAAATTATGACCAAAACCATTCTTCATGTATGCTATAATATCCTTACTTAGAGATGAAATGAAAGATGCTCTCAAAACCTTATTTTGAGAGAGAAGAGACAAAGAAATCCAAGCTGGTAAGAAACTGATAGCAGCAAAAAATTCAATGAAATATATAATAGTCACTTACAAGTTTAAGTTAAGACATGTGCAATGGGAGTTCAATTTTATTCCAACTGACAGATAAATCCTGTTTTAAAAATAGCTTTTTGTGATCTGAAAAATGAGCAGAGGAAAATTCTGAGTATGCAAACAGTGGTAGTAAATCATCTGCATATAGAGAAACAATATATCACATGACACTGCTTTAAATATCTCATGAGGAACTGAATTAGGACCAGCAGCAGGAATCACAACTAAAATCTAAAGCAGAAGGTGAGATAAAAGGAAGGTTAGACAATGCCTGGTTCCTACTGCTATGTAATCACAAAGATGCATCTGGGTTTGGTAATGAGAACCAAGGCTAAGCTTTTTCATATTACTCTTCGGCCTTATTACTTGTGTTGCCAATGGAAAGAAATGCAGATGACACACAATTGCCTCTACTTTTTGTCCAACTGATATGTAAAATTTATGTGCCGTGTGATCAGTCGCTTCAGTCGCATCCAACTCTTTGCAACCCAATAGATTGTAGCCCACCAGACTTCTCTGTCCATGGGGTTCTCCAGGCAAGAATATTGGAATGGGTTGCCATGCCCTCCTCCAGGGGATCTTCCCAACCCAGGGATCGAACCTGCATCTCCTGTGGCTACTGCACGGCAGGTGGATTCTTTACTGCTGAGCCACCAGAGAAGTCCATAAAACTTATATGCATTGATAAATGTTTGAGTCTCTAACATCATGACAAAGAGGTTATTACTGCTTCACATGTGCATAATTTCTATAGAATTACATGTCTTTAGAAAATATGTTTCTCAAAACACCCAATAAACTATGTGTGTTTGTATTTAAATTATCAAACAATTCATTTTTAACTCATTTTTATGTATAGGTTTTAAGTGTTTGTTTTTTAATTCTATGATTTTTCATATGTGTACAGATTCATACAATAATCACTGTCACCAGAATAATTCTGCATGCTGTCCATATATAGTAACATGTTCTCCCTATCCTAAACCTGAGAACCAACCTGTTCTCCATCACTAAATCTGGTTTTCTATTCAGTATATATGAAGAGATTCTCATAGCATGCAACGTTTGAGGTAGTAACCTTTCGAGACTGGATTCTTTCACTCAATATAGTGCCTCTAAGATACATACAAATTGTTGTATGTATCAATAATTTGTTGTTTTTATTAATAAATGGTATTCCATCATGTGGTTGTACCATAGTTTGTTTAACCACTTACCCACTGAAGGATTTTTGGATTATTTCTAGTTTTGGCAATTATATATACAGCTGCCATCAATATACATATTCAAGGTTTTTTGTGAATATACACTTTCATATCTCAAGGATAAATACCTTAGGCATAGAGTTGGCTACGCAATAAAGTTAGTATATATTTAGTTTCATGATAAACTGCCAAATTATTTTCCAGAGTAGCTGAATTTTAAAACATTATCTGCACATCTGAAACTTAAAAATATAATGTCATGTAGTTTGTGTTTAACTATCAAGCATATTTTACAGAACTCAAGGGGAAAAAATCGCCTACTCATATCTACCCAGAAATTTATCACATCTGTTACTCTTCCTTTGTTTCTCATGTTTCATGTTTTCCTTTGCCATCATTTCCCTGCTTCCAAAGAACTTTACAGCTGTTACATCAAGTGATATAAGTCATATTTTCAGTATCACTCTTTCTCTTCACATTCTGAGACTCTGATCATAGAAATACTATACCTTTTACTATTATCTCACAGTTTCCTCAGGCTCATCCGGTGAGTTTTTTGTTTGTTTGTTTGTTTTCATGGGCAATTGTCCTGGTTAGATTCAGGCCACGAGTTTCAATCTCCCTTCTTTGTCCCCTGGTTCCTATTGATACCAACTGGGTTCTTGAGCTCTTTAATAAATAGATTGATAAAAGGCTAGACAAGGAATTCATCAAAGTTTTATTAAGACTCAAGCTGAAGCACGAGGGAATGGAAACAATTTAACAGGTTCCCATGCTTACTTCCTGAGGTGGTGGGGGCTGGCTGAATCCTTAAATGGGGTAAAGGTGGGGTTGGATCTGTGGGTTGGGCAGGAAGGGTGACTTAGGTTGTCTGCCCACCCCCTTGGTGGCACTGTGGGAGATCAGGTATAGTACCCTGCTTTGCTCCAGGCACTCAGAAGTGGCAGTTGAGCTTTGGCCTTTTATTTTTCATATTTTCCATGACAGTTCATGCATGTGATATATTTTAGTCCTTATTTCTTTGTGTTCTGTTGCTCAAGGAAATGTTCATTCAGGTGCAAGGACTCCAGTAGAGCGTCCCAGGTTCCAGCCTGTTTCATTCCCCCCAAGGAATTCTACACTCTTTATTCTTAAGGGCTAAAGGGCCAAATGTCCCTTCTGAAACTTCTTCCTACTGGACAAGGACCACCAACTATAGCCTACTCTAGAATTGTGGAAGTCCCTCACTGACTGTTTCAAGGACCTGTAGGGACCTGAGCTATCCTCTTCTGGAATGGGTTGAAATCTTCAAGTCACCATGAGTCTTATTTGAAACTGTTGAAGTCTAGAAGACACAGCTTCACCAAAAGGCTAAACAGACAAGCACCAAAAAGGAGAATAATAATAATAGCCACTAAACAGCCTAGAAAGGAAAGCAACTAGGTTACCTTTTGGAGGACTTACATAACTATTGATCAGACAGTGGAGGACGTATCTTCCCTGCCAAAGTTGTGAAGCCATTCTGCTTGGGTGTATATTTCCTTAATATTAACTTCTACCTGTCCTGTCACATTGATCCAGTTGCAGCAGGAAATATTAATTGTCATATAAACTCTGCCTTGTTCTGCCAGAAGGTTAACAAGAGCTAGAGATTGTCAAGAACTACATTAACTTAAAGAAACAAGAGGTCTTAAGTTCCATTAAGGCTTGTCCCTTCTGTTTCATTATATAACCAAGCTGTCTGGTAGGACTTCTCAGTGTTGCTTCATGATTGGTAAAGCATCCTCTATGGCCAGACTTGCTCCTGCTAAGATCATTCCTAGTACTCTCTGGCTTTGGTGGACCCAGAGTGGTCTTATTTTAGATAAATATCCTTCTTATCCCTGTAGTCTCTATAGTGCATTCTTCTATGAGGATGTTGTATTGTTGTTTATAGTTGCTCAGACATGTCCGATTCTTTTGCAACCCAATGGACTGTAGCCTCCTGGTATCTCTGTCCATGGGATTCTCCAGGCAAGGATACTAGAGTGGACTGCCTTTTCTTTCTCTAGGGTACCTTCCCAACCCAGGTCTCCTGCATTGCAGGCAGAAACATTACCTCTGAGCCACCTCAGAAGTGGACATTATCAATTCATTTATGGGCCATAACTTGGCTGGAAAAATATAGTGCCTGGCCATAATTCTGTAACATGATGGTTTGGGTATCTGCAGAAGAAAACAAACCCTTCAGGAGCAAAGTCCTGAATGTCTGTCTCGTGGTTGTTAAGAGCTTTATGTCCTTGAAGAACATTACTGTTTTTAGTACCCATGCAACTGTGCTGTGCTTAGTCACTCAGTCATGTCTGACTCTTCGAAACCCCATGTACTGTAGCCTGCCAGGCTACTCGGTCCTTTGGGATTCTCCAAGCAAGAATACTGGAGTGGGTTGCCATGCTCTCCTGCAGAGGATCTTCCTGACCCAGGGATCGAACCCAGGTCTCCCACATTGCAGGGAGGTTCTTTACCTTCTGATTCGCCACTAAGGGTATGTTGGTACTTTAGATGTTGGTACTTTAGATGATACAATGTTATAAAGGCCTTAATAAAATGCTCGAGCATGATCTAGTTGGTTTTGTTAAAGGATGGAGGTCAGAAGGTCAGCTGTTTGGTATCACATAGGTGGGCTGAATTGCATTGACCAGGTTAATGGAGTGTTTCCTTCCTACTGTTCACATTCTGTGTTGTTTAGAGAGATGGGGCCATAGTTTGAAACAGGGTACCAGTGGGTAAGGTTGTGAGAATAGATTACCCCTATGCATAGAAGAGGCAGGAAGGATATCTGGTGTAATTATACCTCTGGGAGTTCTCAGGGCTTGTGAAACAAAGGCTGTTTGTGCAGTTTAACATAGCACAGCCCACTCCTTGGGTCCAGTTGTAAGGGGGAGTCAGGTTAAATTATTTGAGTAGCCCCCTGGAAGGATCAAGTGTGACTAGCAGATGTCAAAGGGGTGGCAACTGTCCATTTATATCGTTATTCACCATTGGAACCAGCAGATTCAGAAATCCAAGAAAGAGGTCAGTAGCCAGTTGGAGTGTTGATAGGATTTTCAACATTCTTTTAAATGTTCCCTTTTGAGCCAGCACTGACAAAGGAGCTGCTTCCCTGGTAGGGGTGGCTCAGCTAATCTGTAATATGCAAGCAAGAGTACAATAGCAAAACTGGCAAAAATAGGAATCTAACCCATCACATGTTTTATTTATCTGTTGATGCCTATCTTTCTAATTGGCCTCCGGTTTTCTACCAGCTCACAGGTGTATTGTTCCCCTGTTGTGACCTACAGGGATTTTGGAGATAAAAGTTTTAGTCTGAACAAATGTACCCAACTAGATATCCCTTGCAGTTCAACAGAGGTGAGTGTGGCTAAAATTACTCTATAGGAGCCCTTCCATTTTGGCAACAGTTGGTCGTCAAGGGACCCCTGTTTCCAAGTTTTGAGAAGAACTTTGTCCCTGGAGTGGATTTGTGAAGGAAATGCCTCTTCTGCTGGATTTTTACTGGGAGCTGGCAGCACATTGCTGGCATAGCCCTCATTTCCCTCTGAACTTGTCCTAGATTAATAACATATCACAGGGGCTGGATCTCTTCCCCATCTAAAAGAATGTCAATATCAAGCAAAGGTTTCCCATCAGTCATGGGACTGGACTAAGCCCCAGAATACTCCTGGGGGCTACATGGACCCTGAGGATTGCCATAGGAAACATTGGTTCAAAGTTCATGAGTCTCTTGGCAGAGCTTTGCTAAGGTTTTCTATAATATGTGGTCATTTTCTCTACCTTCCCTGAAGATTAGGGGTGCCAAGAAGTGTGTAGCTTGTAGTTTACCCCTAGGACTGTTGTGAGCCCCTTTGTGATTTTGACTATTAAGGGAGTTGGGGGCTCTTACAATCCTGAGGAGAGTTTGGAGTCCAAACATAGGAATTATTTCTTTTAAAAGGGGCTTAGAGACTTCTGTAGGCTTTTCAGATCAGGTGAGGAGAACTTTAACCCATCCCATGAAAGTATCAACAAATACAAACATTTATTTCTATCTTCTTGTGTTTTGTGTGAAATCAGCTGCCATCTTTGCCTAGATAGGTTCCTTGGCATTGAATTAGCCTGAGTAATGAAGGGGGGTCTGGGTTTGACAGGCCTGCAGGTTATCATGGTCACATAAATCACCAGCAAGCATTAGTTGCTTCATTGTTCTTTTGAGCCCCATCCCCGAAAAAACCTTTGGCATCAAGTCTCATAGTGCATTCCTCCCATAGTGGGTGGCATCATGCAAGCTCTTAAGGAGTTTTCATTGTTAGGTTCCAAAGACTAGAAGCTTGTCATCCATTTTATACTGTCCTGTATTTCCTTTCTTATGATCTGTTTCTCAGAAATTTCTTGTTCCTTTGGGGAATATTGGGGAAGGCTAGAGAGTTCAGGTGGGCAAATCACTAGGGTCATAACTTGCTCAGGGTCTCATGTTGAGCATCCTGTTTTGCAGTTCAGTCATTGCTCTCAAACCCTTGGCTCACAAAGGATGCCTCCCTCTGTATCTTCCTAGAGTAAATTATTGCTACATGGGTTGGGAACATCGGTGCTTGTAAAAGAGCCAGAATTCAATCTTTATATTTTATGAGAGAATTTCAAGCACTTAACATTCTTCCTTTCTTTCCAAATGGCAGAGTGAGCATGTAACACATGGAACCAACATTAAAAGTCAGTAAAAATATTTAATTTCATACTCTTTCCAAAGTTGGGGTGGCAGGGCCTTGGCATCTTTGACTTCATCTAAACTAACTAAGACACACCCCAACTTTTTGTTTCCTATCTCTATAAAACTGCTCCCATCAGAAACCATTCAACCTCAGGGATATCAAGAGGTTCATCAAGAAGATCAAACCTGCTGGAATAAGTTTGTTTTATAGTATTCATTTATACACTGATGCTATAAGGCTCCCCTCTCAACAACTGGAAACAGAGATGCTGGGTTTAGGGCATGGCAAACCTTTAATGCTATGTCTGTGGTGTGCATTAGTAGAGCCTGATAGCTTGTTAGCCTTCCCCAGTCAACCAGTGGCGTTATATTACTGTGAGATATAAGCCGTGGTTGGAGAGTCTTTATACACATTCCGTTAGAAAATTTAGGACCTTAACAGTATTCTTATCTGAATCTTGCTTTATCTCACTACTTATCAAAAATTATTGATATATTGTAGCAGAATATATCAATATATTCCCTTTTCAAGGCTCATTTCCCTCAGCTTCCTTGTTAATGTATTTCCAGAAGTATGGGGCCTGTCCCTAAGACCCTGTGGAAGCAATGTGCAGTATCTTAGCCTCCAGGTGTCAGGGCCCCTCCATTCAAAGTAAAGAGCTATTGAGAGTCTGGATGTGAGGAAAGCAGTGAAATGCATCTGGGAGGTCCAAAGCAGGGGAGGTCCAGAAGAGAGGGGCCGTCCTTGACACTTGGGTGAGGAGGGTGTGTGGGTTTGGTGCTGGGGTGTATGGGGATGACTGCCTTACACACTGCTCCTAAATCTTGCACAAATTAATAATCCTTGTTAGCCTTCAGAACCAGGAGAACTGTGGTATTGCAACGGGATTTGTAGTGCCCAAGGAGTCCCTCTTTCAGAAATTGGTGAGCAGCGGTTGGGTCCCCCTCAGTGTCTCAGGCTTTAAAGGATATTGCCTCTTCCAGGGGTATTTTTCTTCAGGCTTTAATCTTATTTCTCTTGAGGGGATGCAGTTGTGCCCTTTTTGACACTGAGGTATCCCAAAATACAGGATCCACCTGTTCTCTAATTGCTTGGGCGACGTCCTGGGGGAATATTTTTTCTGACAAAAACATAGATCAGCTACTCCTGGCAATAGATGCACTCTCTGGTTAATTCTATTCTTTCTTGGACTTCACCACATCCTAAGAATATACTAGCTCCTAATTTATTTAGCAAACTTCTTCCAGGGAGGGGGATAGGGCATTCTTCTGGCATAAACAAAAAGGAGTAAGTAATAATAATGGATTTGACTCTTCAGGCATGAGGATATGTATATTGCCTTACCTTTGGCGGTCCATAACTCTGATTACAGAACAGTCACAGTTGGAGAGGGAGCCAGTCGGCCAAGTTAGGACAGGGCAGGCAGTCCTAGCATCTATAAGGAATTCAGTTCTCCTACCTGCCATGTTGAGGGTGTCCTGAAGTTCCCTCCAAGTGATGAAAATGGACCATGTAAGGTCTGGAGATGGCAGGCACTCAAGTCCCATCAGTTGTTAAGGAATTTCTCACTGGAGAGATTGCCAAGGAATTGGGGCCAGTTGAGGTTGTCTCTTGTGCATCTCACAGGAGGGTACTAAGAACATTCCCTCTTCTGTTGTCCCTCCTTCCCACAAAAGGCACGCTGGTTTTGGCCCAGGTGGCTTCTTGGCTCTGTCAGGCTTTCCTGGCCCTCCAGCATCCCCTTGAGGTGGAAGGTTGGATCAGAGCAGCTGAAAGTTGTTTTTATCTTTATTATTCTTCTATCCTTATTGACCCCCTCTTGTTAAATGTTGGTTATTATAGACTTTGCAGGCCTCCTCTACCAAGGTTGATAATGAGGTTTATGGCTCAGCCTCAAGCTTTAGTAATCCCCCCTTGTTATCAGGAGTGGACTTGATGATAAAATGCATGGCTGATAGTGACCTCCTTTCTGTGGACTGAGGGTGTGTATTCAAATACTTCCTGAATGACTTTGTCATTTGACTCAGGATGCCATCTTTTTCCTGTGTAAACTTTTAGACTTTTATCAAAATTTACAGGTTTCATTGTGCATCTTTTTATTCCTTCTGATAGATAAATAGTAGAATCTCATCCTAGCCTGGACCATGGATCTTCAGCATTGGCAGCATCGGTCCCCTGAGGCTGCATTACCATGATAGTTGCGTTACCACACAGTTGATAATTTGGTGGTGGGGTTGGTGGCCAGTAGGCTATGTGTTCTCTTTCTCAGTCTACACTCCTTTCCATCCAGGGTGCAACAGTAGACCAGAACAACTCTGATGGCCTTTCAGGTCAGGGAAAACATTAACTCCAGCCCTAGACTCATCCATAAACTTGTCAGGAGGACCTGCCAAACCTCTCCTTACAGATTTGAGAAGAGGACATGCACCCTAGTAATCCACCCTTTCCCATCAGCTACTTCCCAGTACTTTTGTGGGGCAAAAGTGTGTGCTAGCTTCAAACTTGATTGGAAACCCATTGGGAATATTATGAGGGATCTAATTTTGGAGTTTCTGGTGTGACTGGGTAAGGGGAGGTCCAGAGGCTAAAGTGATGGTGAAGGGGGAGAAATGGGGGCCTGAGAAGGAGGCTTGATGTGCTGATGGCTAGTTGCTGGTTGAAAGAGGGTCTGTGAAATCATCTGGATCTGAATCTTTTGGGGGTGATGAAGAAATAGAGGCAACACACACACACACACAGCAGGAATCCCTCAGACTGGAATGCCAGTAAAGTTCCATAAAGCCCTGCACATATAAGAAGAAAAAAATAGGAAAGAGAAAAAGTGATTCAGGTGGAGAGAGACTGCCCTTTCAAACCAGCCCTCTGCAGGGGTCTATTCAGACACTAGTTCCAGGACTTCCAAAAGGGGCCAGTGAAGGAGGGGGCACCCTGTCCACTGCCCACCGGGGCAGTCAGTCCCAGGAACCAGACTTTGTGCATTGTCTGAGGGACTCTGATTCACAGGTGGGCTTTGTACCCACAGGTGTACATAGAGATCTGCTTCTTCAGCCTGTTCCTAATGGGACTTCTCTTGGGGACAAGAAAAAAAAGGGGGGGGTGAGAATATTGTGATGATTGGACTTTTACCCCCTACATGATATGAAGGTTGAACATCTATCACTCTTGGAAATCTCCCTCGACTAACATCTGCAGGGTATGAGGCAAGTCTCTCCCACCTGTTTGTCATTCAGCCAAGATAAGCTATTGTTGGCCAGAAGGAGCAGATCCCACACACTGAGAGGAGTGGTGCTGTAACCACTGGACAGTCACTCTTTCTGGGAAGGATATAATAGTGAAATAGGTGAGGACTGAGAAAGGAAAAGCAGAGAGGGGGGTGTCAGGAGAGGGAAAAGGACAAATGGGAGGAGAAAGTGTCACCAGAATGAAGTACTGAGGCCCTCAGGGACCCAGAAGGCAGACTTACTAAATTTTGTGACACTGAAAATAAGAGATTCAGGCAGACCCTTGTCACCCACGGGAACTGTTTTGTGTCCTGGAGGTGACTGCCTCCTCTCCCAGGGAGGGGCAAAAGGACCCACAAGCATCTCCAGTGTCACCATGAAGTATGATAGAGACCAGGGTTAAACTCTTTAATTAAAAATACAAATTATAGAGAAGGAATTTAGGAATTTAGGGATTCATGCTACAGCACAAGGGAGCAAAGGTAAGCAACATGCTCACTCAGTTTTGATGAAGTCCTATCATTTTTATCATCAAATTAGATTTTTGTGCATTTCTAAGAACTTTTGTTCTAAATCTAGGTCATGATAAATATTGCCTGAGTTTTTTCTGAAAGTTTTGTAACTGTAGACTTGCACTTAGATTTATAGTTTATTTAAAGTTGATCTTTGTAGGGAGTGTGTGACTTAAGTCAATCAAGGTCTATTGTTTTTGCCATGGATGGCCAATTATTACAATACCATTTGTGTAAAAAGCTATCTATTCTCCATTTAGCTGTTCTTTCATCTCTGCTAAATATGGAATGACAGTATTTTTGAGTTTCTGCCCACACTATCTATTCTCTTCCAGTGACTGTGTCTTTTATTTTCTGTCAATACTGCCTTCTTGATTGTTGTAGCTTTATACTAACATTTATAATTGATCAGTGTGATTTCTTCAAACTTTACATTTTTTTCAATTGTTACAGATATGCAAATTCCTTTGTTCTTGCATATAAATTTTAGAATCAGCTAATATAAGCCATTTCAAAGAAATAATAACATGCCTTTAATAGGGGTAAAACAGGCAACATAGGAGTAAAATGACAGTTTCAGTTTCTCTTATGAAGAAAAATGAATATTTTATGCTTGGAATAGTGTACGTTTGTTGTCTACATAAACCAGGTTACAGAATATTAGCTTCATAAAAGATTAAAATATACATGCATCTTATATTTTATACTGGAGTGGGTTGCCATTTTCTTCTCCAGGGGATCTTCCTAACCCAGGGATCGAACCCGGGTCTCCCACATTGGAGGCAGATGCTTTAACCTCTGAGCCACCAGCGAAGCCCATATATATATATATATATACATATATACATATTTATATATGACTTACCTGCCAATTGCCTGTTAAATGATTTATTTTTGAAATTAACTTACTTTCTATAGACTTCTACTGGGTTCATAAAAAAAAAGATATCAATACCATAGTAACAGTACATTTAATAGTTAAGCTCTAAATGTCTGCAATTGAGTTGGTGAAAGTTTAGCACATCTTTTAAACACCATTACTGATGACAATATTTTAGGTTTTGGTAGCCCTCAAGATGAATAATGGTATGTGCTTTGAAATACACAGTCTTCCATTAGGTCAGGACCAACTACTCCACTACATTATTTAATGGTAGATTTCATCTATCTCTGAAGAATTCCAAATTCTGGATTTTTTTTTCCGTAACCTCTTTTATACTGATCTAATTCTGGAAAATTGGATCAAAGGGGAAATTCATGTGTGATTTTTCTGAAAAAAAGTTTTCTCCAAAAAGACTCATGCAAAAATGCCTGATTTCATCCTCCCTGGATGTGGCTGTGTTTCATAAATCTCATGGAGCAACTGTCTTGTGGTTATAGAGGGATCATGGCCATATTTAGGGTTGCTGATGTAACAAAAGAAATTTGTGTCATTGATTGCACTCCTGAGTTGCTGGGAACCAATTCTGGGACTGCTATTTGCTTCTTCAAGTATTATTTAAAATAACAAACTATGTAATTTTCTAAGCCCCTTTGGTCTGGGCATCTTATTATTTGCAGATATGTCTCTGTAAATGTGCAGTCAAGTTGAAAATAATTTCATTAGAGTCTCTTCATTTCTCTTTTAAACAAACTCTTCATTAATATGTTAAGGTATATAAGCCTCTTTTTAAAATTATTTTTTATTGAAGGATAATTGTTTTATAGAATTTTGTTGTTTTCTGTCAAACCTCAGCATGAATCAGCCAAAGGTATACATATGTCCTTTCCCTTTTGAACCTCCATCCCATTTCCCTCATCATCCCACCCCTCAAGGTTGATACAGAGCCCCTGTTTGAGCTTCCTGAGCCATACAGCCAATTCCCACTGGCTCTCTATTTTACATATGGTAATGTAAGTTTTCCGGAGAAGGCAATAGCAAGCCACTCCAGTACTCTTGCCTAGAAAATCACATGGATGGAGGAGCCTGGTAGGCTGCAGTCTGTGGGGTCGCTAAGGGTCAGACGCGACTGACTGACCTCACTTTCACTTTTCACTTTCACACATTGGAGAAGGAAATGGCAACCCACTCCAGTGTTCTTGCCTGGAGAATCCCAGACACGAAGGAGCCTGGTGGGCTTCCGTCTATGGAGTCACACAGAGTCAGACACGACTGAAGTGACTTAGCAGCAGCAGCAGCAATGTAAGTTTTCATGTTACTCTTTCCATACGTCTCACCCTCTCCTCCCCTCTCCCCATGTCCATAAGTCTGCTCTCTATGTCTGTTTCTTCATTGTTTCCCTGTAAATAAATTCTTTAGTACCACTGTTCTAGATTCCGTATACGTACATTAGAATACAATATTTATCTTTCTCTTTCTGACTTACTTCACTCTGTATAATAGGCTCTAAGTTCATCCACCTATTCAAATGCATTCCTTTTTATGACCAATTGCCAAAGAATGCTCAAACTACCGCACAATTGCATTCATCTCAAACGCTAGTAAAGTCATGCTCAAAATTCTCCAAGCCAGGCTTCAGCAATATGTGAACCGTGAACTCCCAGATGTTCAAGCAGGTTTTAGAAAAGGCAGAGGCACCAGAGATCAAATTGTCAACATCCGCTGGATCATGGAGAAAGCAAGAGAGTTCCAGAAAAACATCTATTTCTGCTTCATTGACTATGCCAAAGCCTTTGACTGTGTGGATCACAATAAACTGTGGAGAATTCTGAAGGAGATAGGACTACCAGACCACCTGACCTGCCTCTTGAGAAATCTGTATGCAGGTCAGGAAGCAACAGTTAGGACTGGACATGGAAAAACAGACTGGTTCCAAATAGGAAAAGGTGTATGTCAAGGCTGTATATTGTCACCTTGCTTATTTAACTTATATTCAGAGTACATCATGAGGAACGCTGGGCTGGAAGAAGTGCAAGCTGGAATCAAAATTGCCAGGAGAAATATCGATAACCTCAGATATGCAGATGACACTACCCTTATGGCAGAAAGTGAAGAGGAACTCAAAAGTCTCTTGATGAAAGTGAAAGAGGAGAGTGAAAAGGTTGGCTTGAAGCTCAACATTCAGAAAACAAAGATCATGGCATCTGGTCCCATCACTTCATGGGAAATAGATGGGGAAACAGTGGAAACAGTGTCAGACTTTATTTTTGGGGGCTCCAAAATCACTGCAGATGCTGATTGCAGCCATGAAATTAAAAGATGCTTACTCCTTAAGGAAAGTTATGACCAACCTTGATAGTATACTAAAAAGCAGAGACATTACTTTGTCAACAAAGGTCCGTCTAGTCAAGGCTATGGTTTTTCCCGTGGTCATGTATGGATGTGAGAGTTGGACTGTGAAGAAAGTTGATCGCCGAAGAATTGATGCTTTTGAACTGTGGTGCTGGAGAAGACTCTTGAGAGTCCCTTGGACTGCAAGGAGATCCAACCAGTCCATTCTAAGGGAGATCAATCCTGGGTGTTCATTGGAAGGACTGATGCTAAAGCTGAAACTCCAATACTTTGGCCACCTCATGCGACGAGTTGACTCACTGGAAAAGACTCTGATGCTGGGAAAGGTTGGGGGAGGGAGGAGAAGGGGACGACGGAGAATGAGATGGCTGGATGGCATCACCGACTCTGTGGACATGAGTTTGAGTGAACTCCGGGAGTTGGTGATGGACAGGGAGGCCTGGCATTTTGTGAGCAACTGAACTGAACTGAACTGAATATTCCATTGTGTATATGTACCATGACTTCTTTATCCTTTCAACTGTTGATGGACATTTAGGTTGCTTCCACATTTTAGCTATTGTAAATGGTGCTGCAATGAACAATGGGATACATGTGTTTTTTTCAATTTTGGTTTCCTCAGGGTATATGACTAGTAGTGGGATTGCTGGTTCGTATGGTGGTTTTATTCCTAGTTTTTTAAGGAATCTCCATACTGTCTTCCATAGTGGCTGTATCAATTTGCTTTCCTACCAAAAGTATAAGAGTGTTCCCTTTTCTCCACACCCTCTCCAGCCTTTATTATTTGATGATGACTTTTTGATGCTATCCATTCTGACCGGTGTGAGAAGATGTCTCATTGTAGTTTTGATTTGCATTTCTCTAATAATGAGCGATGTTGAGCATCTTTTCATGTATTTGTTAGCCATCTGTCTGTCTTCTTTGAAGAAATGTCTGTTTAGGTCTTTTTCCCACTTTTTGATTAGGCTGTTTGTTTTTCTGGTATTGAGTTGTATGAAGCTGCTTGTATATTTTGGAAATCAATCCTTTGTCAGTTGCTTAATTTGCTGTTATTTTCTCCCATTCTGAGGGTTGTCTTTTCACCTTACTTGCAATTTTCTTTGCTGTGCAAAAGCTTTTCAGTTTAATCAGGTCCCACTTGTTTACTTTTGTTTTTATTTCTGTTACTCTAGGAGGTGGGTCATACAGGGTCTTGCTTTGATTTATGTCATTGAGTGTTCTGCCTATGTTTTCCTCTTAGAGTTTTATAGTTTCTGGTCTTACATTTAGGTCTTTAATTCATTTTGAGTTTATCTTTGTGTATGGGATTAGGAAGTGTTCTAATTTCATCCTTTTACAGGTAACTGTCCAGTTTTCCCAGCACCATTTATTGAAGAGGCTGTCTTTGCCCCACTGTGTATTCTTGCCTCTTTTGTCAAAAATAAGGTATCCATAGGTGCATGGGTTTATTTCTGGACTTTCTATCTTATTTCATTGGTCTGTACTTCTGTTTTTGTGCCAGTACCATACTGTCTTGATGACTGTAGCTTTGTAGTTTAATCTGAAGTCAGGAAGGTTGATTCCTCCATCTTCTCTCTTCTTTCTCAAGACTGCTTTGGCTATTCAGGGTCTTTTGTGTTTCCATATGAATTGTGAAGTTTTATTTCTAGTTCTGTGAAAAACACCATTGGTAAGTTGATAGGGATCACATTAAATCTGTAGACTGAGTTTGGTAGTATAGTCATTTTCACAATATTGATTCCTCCTACCCAGGAATATGGAATATCTTTCCATCTATTTATGTCATCTTTGATTCCTTTCATTAGTGTCATAATTTTCTGTGTATAGTTCTTTGGTCTCCTTAGATAAGTATCAGTTCAGTTCAGTTCAGTTCAGTCGCTCAGTCATGTCCGACTCTCTGCAACCCAATGAATCATAGCACGCCAGGCCTCCCTGTCCATCACCAACTCCCGGAGTTCACTCAAACTCACGTCCATCGAGTTGGTGATGCCATCCAGCCATCTCATTCTCTGTCGTCCCCTTCTCCTCCTGCCCCCAACCTTTCCCAGCATCAGAGTCTTTTCCAGTGAGTCAACTCGTCACATGAGGTGGCCAAAGTATTGGAGTTTCAGCTTTAGCATCAGTCCTTCCAATTCAACATAGTTCTGAAAGTCCTAGCTATAGTAATCAGAGAAGAAAAAGAAATAAAAGAAATCCAGATTGGAAAAGAAGAAGTAAAAACTCTCACTGTTTGCATATGGCATTAGCTGTACATAGAAAACCTTAAAGATAGTATCAGAAAATTACTAGAGCTAATAAGTGAATTTAGCAAAGTTGCAGGATACACAATCAATACACAGAAATCACTTGCATTCCTATATACTAACAATGAAAAATTAGAAAGAGAAATTAAGGAATCAATCCCATTCACCAGTATATTCCTAGATAATTATTTTTGTTGCAATGGTGAATGGGATTGATTCCTTAATTTCCCTTTCTAATTTTTCATTGTTAGTATATAGGAATGCAAGTGATTTCTGTGTATTGATTGTGTATCCTGCAACTTTGCTAAATTCACTTATTAGCTCTAATAATTTTCTGATACTATCTTTACAGTTTTCTATGTACAGCATAATGCCATATGCAAACAGTGAGAGCTTTACTTCTTATTTTCCAATCTGGATTCCTTTTATTTCTTTTTCTTCTCTGATTACTATAGCTAGGACTTTCAGAACTATGTTGAATAGTAGTGGTGAATGTGGACACCATTGTCTTGTTCCTGATCTTAGGGGGAATGCTTTCAGTTTTTCACCATTGAGAATAATGTTTGCTGTAGGCTTATCATATTTGGCTTTTACTTTGATGAGGTAGGTTCCTTCTATGCCCATCTCTTGAGCAATTTTAATCATAAATTGGTGCTGATTTTGTCAAAGGCTTTTTCTGTATCTATTGAGATTACCATATGTTTTTATCTTTCAATTTGTTAATATGGTATATCACATTGATTTATTTGCATATATTGAAGAATCCTTGCATTCCTGGAATAAACCCAACTTGATTATAGTGTATGAGCTTTTTGATGTGTTGGTGAATCCTGTTTGCTAAAATTTTGTTGAGGATTTTTGCATCTATGTTCATCAGTGATATCACCCTGTAGTTCTCTTTTTCTGTGCTGTCTTTGTCTGGTTTTGCTATCAGGGTGATGATGGCCTCACAGAATGAGTTTGGAAGTGTTCCTTCCTTTGAAATTTTTGGAAAGAATTTTAGAAGGATAGGCATTAGCTCTTCTCTAAATGTTTGATAGAATTCTCCTATGAAGCCATCTGGTCCTGGACTTTTGTTTTTATGGGAGGTTTTTGATCACAGCTTCAATTTCAGTGCTTGCAATTTGGTTATTCATAATTTCTATTTTTTCCTGGTTCAGTCTTGGAAGATTGAACTTTTCTAAGAATCTGCCCACTTCTTCCAGGTTATCCATTTTAATGCCACATAGTTTTTCATAATAGTCTCTTATAATCCTTGTATTTCTTCATTGTCTGTTGTAACCTCTCCTTTTTCACTTCTAATTTTGTTGATTTGATCCTTTTCTCTTTTTTCCTTGATGAGTCAGTCTTGATGGTTTCTCAATGTTGTATATTTCCTCAAAGAACCAGCTTTTAGTTTTATAATCTTTACTATTGTTTCTTTCATTTCTTTTTCATTTATTTCTGCTCAGATTTTTATGATTTCTTTCCTTCTACTAATTTTGGGGGTTTCTGTTTTTCTTTTTCCAATTGTTTTAGGTGTAAAGTTAATTTGTTTATTTGATATTTTTCTTGTTTCTTGAGGTAGTATTGTATTGCTATAAACTTCCCTCTTAGAACTGCTTTTGCTGCATCCAATAGGTTTTGAGTTGTCATGTTTTTATTGTCATTTGTTTCTATAATATTTTTTTATTTCCTTTTTGATTTCTTCAGTAACCTGTTGGTCATTGAGAAATGTGTTTAATCTCCATGTGTTTGTGTTTCTTACAAGTTTTTTTCCCCCCCTTGTAATTGATATCTAGTCTCATAATGTTGTGGTCAGAGAATACGCTTGATATGATTTCAATTTTCTTAAACTTACTGAGGTTTGATTTGTGACCCAAGATGTTGTCTATCCTGGAGAATATTCCATGTTCACTTTAAAAGTTGCATTCTTCTGCACTGGGATGGAATGTCCTGAAGATATCAATGAGAACCATCTCTTCTAATGCATCATTTAAGACGTGTTTCCTTATTAATTTTATGTTTTGATGCTCTGTAGATTGGCGTGAGTAGGGTGTTAAAGTCTTCTATTACTGTGTTACTGTCAATTTCTCCTTTTATGTCTGTTAGTGTTTGTCTTGTGTATTGAGAGGCTTCTATGTTGGATGCATAGATATTTACAATAGTTATGTCTTCCTCTTGGATTGATCCATTGATCATTATGTAGTATCCTTCCTTATCTCTTGTAATATTCTTTATTTTAAGGTATATTTTGTCTGATATGAGGATTGCTACTCCAGCTTTCTTTTGCTTCCCTTTGGTATGAAATATATTTTTCCATCCTCTCACTTTTAGCCTATATGTGTCTTTAGGTCTGAAGTGGGATTCTTGTAGACAGCATATATATGGGTCTTGCTTTTGTATCCATTCAGCCAGTCTGTGTCTTTTGGTTGGAGCATTTAATCCATTTACATTTAAAATAATATGGGAGAAAATAATAGCAAATGAAGAAGGTGACAAAGAATTAATCTCAAAAATATACAAGCAACTCCTGCAGCTCAATTCCAGAAAAAAAAAAAGACCCAATCAAAAAATGGGCCAAAGAACTAAACAGACATTTCTCTAAAGAAGACATACAGATGACCAGCAAACACATGAAAAGATGCTCAACATCACTCATAATCAGAGAAATGCAAATCAAAACCACAATGAGGTACCATTTCACACCAGTCGGAATGGCTGCTATCCAAAAGTCTACATGCAATAAATGCTGGAGAGGGTGTGGAGAAAAGGGAACTCTCTTACACTGTTGGTGGGAATGCAAACTAGTACTGCCACTATGGAGAACAGTGTGGAGATTCCTTTATAAAATGGAAATAGAACTACCATACAACCCAGCAATCCCACTCCTGGGCATGCACACTGAGGAAACCAGAATTGAAAGAGACATGTGTACCCCAATGTTCATCACAGCACTGTTTATAATAGCCAGGACATGGAAGCAACGTAGATGTCCATCAGCAGACGAATGGGTGAGAAAGCCATGGTACATATACACAATGGAGTATTACTCAGCCATTAAAAAGAATACATTTGAATCAGTTCTAATGAGGTGGATGAAACTGGAACCTACTATACAGAGTGAAGTAAGCCAGAAAGAAAAATACCAATACAGTATACTAACACATATATACGGAATTTAGAAAGTTGGTAGCTGTAAACCTGTATGTGAGACAGCAAAAGAGACACATGTATAGAACAGTCTTTTGGACTCTGTGGGAGAGGGCAAGGGTGGGATGATTTGGGAGAATGCATTGAAACATGTATATTAATATATGTCAAACGAATTACCAGTTCAGGTTCGTTGTATGATACAGGATGTTTGGGGCTGGTGCTCTGGGATGACCTAGAGGGATGGGATGGGGAGGGAAGTGGGAGGGGGGTTCAAGATGGGAAACACATGTACACCTAGGGCAGATTCATGTCAATGTATGGCAAAACCAATACAATATTGTGCCTCCAATTAAAATTTTAAAAAAAAGAAAAGAAATCACAAGCATAAAAAATAAAGAAAAGAAAAAAAGTAATTAGTGATATATATGTTCCTATTGACATTTTCTTAATTATTTGGGGTTGATTTTGTAGATAATTTTTCTTTTCTTGTATTTCTTGACTATATAAGTCCCTTTAAGATTTGTTGTAAAGCTAGTTTTGCGGTACTGAATTCTCTTAACTTTTGCTTGTCTGAAGAGATTTTTATTTCTCCATCAATTTTGAATGAGATCCTTGCTGGGTACAGTAATCTTGGTTGGAGATTTTTCCCTTTCAGTACTTTGAAATATATCCTGCTATTCCCTCTGGCCTGCAGAGTTTCTGCTGAAAGATCAGCTGTTAAGTGTATGGGGCTTCCCTTGTATGTTACTTGTTGTTTCTCCCTTGCTGCTTGTAATATTCTTTCTTTGTGTCTAGTCTTTGTTAGTTTGATTAGTATGTGTCTTGGCATGTGTCTCCTTGGGTTTATCCTGTATGGGACTCTTTGTGCGTCTTGGATTTGATTGATTCTTTCCTTTTCCATGTTGGAGGAATTTTCAACTATAACCTCTTCAAAAATTTTCTCATACCCTTTCTTTTTCTCTTCTTTTTCTGGGACCCTTATAATTCTAATGTTAGTGCATTTGATATAGTCCCAGAGGTCTCTGAGACTATCCTCAGTTCTTTTCATTCCTTTTACTTTATTCTGTTCTTCAGAAGTTATTTCCACTGTCTTATCTTCCAGTTCACTGATTCGTTCTTCTGCTTCAGATATTCTGCTATTGATTCCTTCCAGAGAATTTTTAATTTCAGTAATTGTGTTGTTTGTCTTTGTATGTTTATTGTTCAATTTTTCTAGGTCTTTGTTAATTGATTCTTGCATTTTCTCCATTTTGTTTTCAAGGTTTTGATCATCTTTACTATCATTCTTCTGAATTATTTTTCAGGTAGTTTGCCTATTTCCTTTTCATTTATTTGGACTTCTGTGTTTCTAGTTTGTTCCTTCATTTGTGTAGTATTTCTGTGTCTTTTCATTATTTTTTAACTTATTGTGTTTGAGGTCTCCTTATTCCCAGGCTTCAAGATTGAATTCTTTTTTCCTTTTGGTTTCTGCCCTCCTAAGTTTGGCCCAGTGGTTTTTGTAAGCTTTGTACAGGGTGAGATTTGTGTTGAGTTATTTTGGTTTGGTTTTTTGCTTTTCCTCTGATGGGCACATCTGAGTGAGGTGGTAATCCTGCCTTCTGGTGATTGGGTTTATTGTTTTGTTTTGTTTGTTTGTTTAGATGAAGTACCTTTACAAGGTGCTACTGGTGGTTGGGTGATACCAGGTCTTGTATTCAAGTGGTTTCCTTTGTGTGAGTTCCCACTATCTGATTCTCCCTAGGGTTAGTTCTCTGGTAGTCTAGGGTCTTGGAATCAGTGCTCCCACTCCAAAGGCTTAAGGCTTGATCCCTGGTCAGGAATGAAGATTCCCCAAGTGGTTTATTATGGCATTAAGTGAGATTAAAACAAATACCCCAAAATGAGAAACCCAGACAAATGGAAGTTACAAAATCAGGCAAATAAAAATTAAAATAATGGAATATACACATATACATATACACCCATGAGCAAAGTCAAAACAGTCCATAAAATTAAAGTACAGTAGATTGACCCAGCAAAGAAAATAAATGAAAAATTATGTTTACCAGTGAAGAGCAAAACTAACTAAATCAAAAACTGGAAAACAAAACTAAAGCAAGATAGAAGTGGGGGATAAAGCAATGAAAACAAACTGACACATACGTTGAGAGGAAAGGAAAGAAAGTAAGGAAAGAAAAATAGATATGCAAAGTTAAATAGAGGTAAATGAGGATTTATATACATTAAAGATGAACTGCAAGGAGAAAAGAACAGTAGAAAAGGCAAACAAAGGAATACATGTAGAAAAAATATAATAGGTTTAAAAATTAACATTATAAAAAAGAGAAAATTAACAAAAAGGAAGAAGAAACAAAAAAGGAAAATTTCACAGAACTCCAAAAGCCCAACGTAGAGACAGAGGTTTATAACAACAATAAAAAGTGTGACTGAATATACACATATACATATACACCCATAAGCAAAATCAAAACAGTCCAACGAAAATAAAGTATAATAGACTGACCCAGCAAACAAAGGAAACCAAAAATTGTATCTACCAGTTAAGAACAAAACTAACTAAAGCACAAACTGGAAAACAAAACTAAAGCAAGGTGCCAATTGTTGAATAAAGCAATGAAAATAAAATGAACAAATATGTTAAGAGGAAAGGAAAGAAGGGAAGAATAGACATGCAAAGTTAAATAGAGGTAGATAAAGAAGATTTACATTAACGATTACATTAAAGATACATTGAAGATTAACTGCAAGGGGAAAAGAGCAGTAGGAAAAGCAGACAAAGGAATACAGGTTAAAAAAATAATAATAGTAGGTATAAAAAATTAAAATAAAAAAAGAGAATAGAAAAAAGTAAAAGGAAAACTCCACAGAACTGCAAAAGCCCAACATAGAGGCAGAGGTTTATAACAATAAAAATGTGACTGAGGGAGAAAGAAAAAAAAAGCTCCAAAGCTTAATTAGATGTCATAGCGCCAATAAAATCAACAGCTACAACAAAGGGGGCGGGGGGGAAGATCCAAAAGAATCTACAGACAAGTCAAATCCTAAGAATAATGAAGGTTTTTCTTGAGTCACTGCTGTTAGAGTCTTTTCCCTCGCTGGGAGTTGCGGTCCACCTAACTTCCCTAGCATGCTCTCCATCAATGTGCTGATCTCTGGACCTGCTGTGTGGGCAGCTCAGATTCTAACCTGGTCCTTCTCTTCTGTGTTTTTGCCTCCAATGTCCACAGCTATCAGAAGTAGTATGTTTTCCTTTGTGGGAGCTCTCAGTGTCCTTTTATATATCATAGACACAGTCTGCCTAGTTGATCATGTGGATTTAATCCACAGCTTGTATATCCGGTGGGAAGGTTTTGGGACTTCTTCCTTAGCAGCATTGTCACTGGGTTTCAATTGTTGTTTTATTTCCACCTCTGCATGTGAGTTTTCCACTGGGATTTGCTCCTGAGGATGCACTGGAGGACTTGGGTTTGCCCCCGTGAAGGCCAGGTATGGAGGTGGTGCAGCTCTGTGGGTCACGGGGTTCTAATAGCACCAGGTACTCAGGGAAGTTGATGGCTAGGACAGCAGGAATTATGGTGCTCTAGAAGGGTATAGTAACCTGTATTGGCCAGTACGCTCCAGTATTCTTGCCTGGACAACCCACTGACAGAGAAGCCTGGCAAGCCACAGTCTACAGGGTCACAAAGAGTTGGACAGTACCGAAGCAACCCTGCACACACAAATGCAAGGTATTTTTTTGCCTGTGGCAGCTCTGCCCCAGTGAGAGTTGAATGTGAAGGTGGTGCAGCTGCTTGGTTTGCGGGGCCCCTGGCGACACCAAGTGTGCAGGGACACGAACTGTCTCCGCCCCAGGAGTTATGGCCCTGATCAATATTTTTTCAAGCCTCTTGTAGCTGGTGATCAGAAGGCCTCTTTGGCCAGTCTTTCTCTGTGGCTCTGCCCATTTAGGCACTTAGAGGACTCCCTTGCCTGGGGTCCTTCTCTGTTTGGTATGACAGACACTTAAAGAGGCACCCTGGGTGGGGTTGTACTCTGTAGTTCAGTGCACCAGGAATTTGATGGGCCAGCCTCTCTACTGTTCAGCTGCTGATGCTGGCATTTGGGGAGAGAGAGGCTATGGTGATGGTTTCATCCCCTATGCATGACTCAGCAGTGTCATCTTTCTTCCATGGTTTCCTGGCTTTCCTCCACAGGCATTTCCCACCACTATCTCCTCCCTCACATCTCCTTGATCTGTCGCTGCAATCAACAGCAGTCCTTGCCCTGGGATTGCTCCACAACCCTTAAACTCCAGCTCCCAGCTGCTGCACCTTCCAGGGGACCTGTGTCCCTGTCCGGGGTATGTATGGGGGTGGCAAGGACTCTCTGATTCTCATCCCATTTAGCCTGCCACAGATCACCTGTTTCACTCTAAACCTTAAGTATTTCTCCTCAGACCCATCAGACCCCTGCTACAGTTCCCTCACCCAGCGAGGGCAGGTCCATTCTTACTACAGTCCTGTTTTTCCTCCTAGTTCCTTTGTTCTATCAAGTTTTGTATGGTTCTATGTATTCTTTTTGGCTGGTCAGGTACCCATCTGCTCTCAGTTGGTGTTCTGCAAGCACTTCTATGTCTGAAGGTATATTCCTGATGTGTCCGTGGAGAGAGATGTACTCCAAGTCCACTTACTCCTCCACCATCTTGTTCCCTCCCAACACCCCCTGGTATGTGAGCCTCTTAATATATTGCTGAGTTCAGTTTACTAATGTTTTGTTAAAAATTGTTGCATCTATCTTCATCAGTGATATTGGCCTGCAATTTTCTTTTCTTTTTGATATATCTGTCTGGTTTTGGTATCAGGCTTTATAGAATGAGTTCATTAGAGCTCCTTCCTCTGCAATATTTTGGAATAGTTTGAGAATGGTAAGTGTTAACTCTTCTTCAAATATTTGGTAAGTGATAGTTAAAATAACTGCATTTTGAAGAATTAACTCACGCTTTGTTTAGCAAATATAAATTTTGTGTTCAAGGGACTCTAATAGTACGTGAGCTGCAGTATAAGGGTTATAGTATAAGGTAATTAAGTCATAATTTTTGTTTTCAATAGGATTTAAATCCAAATAAGAATGTCAATAATAAAATAAGTGCAATGAAATTTTCTATCAATATGGAGGCAAATGCCTGGTAAAAATCCTGGCAAATAATATCTGCTTAATAAATATCTATTTAAAAACAAATAGTAGAATTGATGCAAGTATGTGCCTGGAAGATTGAATGACAGTTCTGTGATCTGAGGAAGGTTTAGGAATTATTATAAGGGGAAGTTTGTCTAGAAAAAAATGCAGTAGTTAACCAATGGTGAGCACAGAGGAGGATAACATTTCAGGTACAAATGTTTGACCAGAGATCAAGAAAGGTACACTGTTGAAGTGTATTTATATTTGGCAGGAATTCTACCCCAGAGGATCCCTACTCATTTTGCAAATGCGCAGAGGGAGTGTTCTGGTTACTTTCACCTTTACCAAGATGAGGAGAAGTACTTGTAGTCAGTTGTCCATGGAAATTTTCTTAGTTACTAACATGTTGGGAATTTGCCTAGTTAGCATTGAGAAAGCTATTTGTTCATTCACGAAACCGTGCATTTTTGCATTTAAATACATTTATTGAATGAATATTTATGTGAAAATCTGTAAGGTTTTGCATCTCATCCTGTTTCCTAGGAATAAGAAGCATCTGCATCACCTAGGAGCCTGTTAGAAAAGGACAGTATCAGGGCCAGCCTCAGACTTATTGAATCAGAATCTGCATTTAAAAGAGATTTCCAGGTAATTCATGTATATAGATCTGAGAGAAACAAAGAAAGCTTGCTTAGCACTTTCTAGAACTTAGTCCAATAGGGAAGATAAAATACATGAAGGAACAAGTATACCACAGTACCAGTGCCCAAGTGGCACAATGTCAATATGTGTGACACAACCTACATTCTTTGAGGTTAGAGGAATACTGATTTAAGGAATAATTGTAGATGCTTATTTGATGTGTGAACTTGGACAGGTTATTTTTCCTTTCTCTGACTCAGTATCTTTACCTGTGGAGTATTAATGGTGACCATTTCACTAGGCTGTTTAAGAATTTGGAATGACCCATGTAAATCCATAGCATGGTATCTGGAGCAGAATAAGTAATGATGAATATTATGGAAATTTAAAAGTTCACATTTTGCAGGTAGACATGATGTTGTGGATATATCTTCATGGAAAGAAAACATTTTATATCTCTTATTGATAGAATTTTAATGTAGGGAGTTAAGAGACTGAGTGACTTTCACTTTCACTTTGAAGAATGCACAAGGAAGGAGATGTTCAACATTCTAATCATGATTTTCAACTAAGGGAAGCTATATTTCTTACACAAACAGATAGTACCTGAGAGTCAAGGACTTTATATGTTACAACAGATCATCCATCATGCAATTTAGATCTAATTGTCAATTTAGACCAATTGTCCATTTGCAAACTCAATAATATAGCTTAAACTAGATAGGTTGTTCAGATACATTACTAATTTTATTGTTTCAAAGCACCTTTAAAACAAAATCCTTTTCAAAATAAACAAACTGCCTCTTACAGTTTATTTATTCAGTTTAGAATTAAAATTAAATGACTTGGCCTTTTTACTGTTGGAAGCATGGTGACGCTTTATAAAAATATTGAAAGTCAATCAAGGATATTCACAATGAATGGATACATACAAATCATGCACCTTAGAATTCATTGCAATTTTACAACCGAAGGATTTTTCTTGGCAAAATAGTCTTGTGCATATTATGCCTTGCTTGATTGAAGAAATTGTAACCGAGTAAAATAATTTCATCAAACTTACTCTGATTATCAAAGCCAGCATGCCTTCTCAGGATGCATTGGCAAGAACTACCAACTCTCTCACACCATGGACCAAGACAAGCAAAGTGTCTAATTTCAGCTGATGAGGCCGGGATTTATCCTTCCCACTTAATATTTTGTTAGGGGAACCACTGAAACTGCCCACCTTGGCCAGGCTCCATAGTAACACTTGCATGAGATTATCTTAAACAGGAGGTCCTGGTAAGGAATGCAGAACTAACAAGCTACCACCAACTGGAAGAATTGGGGAAGGCTCAGAGGTTAAAGGGGAGAAGGCAATGGCACCCCACTCCAATACTCTTGCCTGGAAAATCCCATGGACAGAGGAGCCTGGTAGGTTGCAGTCCATGGGGTCGGGAGGAATTGGACATGACTGAGCGACTTCACTTTCACTTTCATGCATTGGAGAAGGAAATGGCAAACCACTCCAGTGTTCTTGCCTGGAGAATCCCAGGGATGGGGGAGCCTGGTGGGCTGCCGTCTATGGGGTCGCACAGTGTCGGACATGACTGAAGCGACTTAGCAGCAGCAGCAACAGCAGCAGCAGAGGTTACAGCGTCTGCCTGCAATGCGGAGACCTGGGTCAAGAAGATCCCCTGGAGAAGGAAATGGCAACCCACTCCAGTATTCTTCCCTGGAGAATCCCAAGGATGGAGGAGCCTTGTGGGCTACAGTCCACAGGGTCGCAAAAAGTCAGACACGACTGAGAGACTTGACTTTTTCTTTCTTTCGTTCTTTCTCTCCTTCCTTCCTTCCTTTTCTTTCTTTCTTTCTTAGAAGACTCCAGTCCATATGTCCTATCAACCTACCAGAATCCTTCCCACTGAAATCCATCTTGGCTGAGTGATGAGCAGGCCGACAGGAAGGGCCCTGAGTCAGAGTGATTAACCATAGACAACCCAGAACTAACCCAATGACCATGAAACCCTAGACAACAAGAAGCCATATGGTAGAGCAATTCTCCTGGGTTGTCTTACCCTGCTGCTCTCCACCTGGGCACTTCCCAATAAAGTCTCTTTCTCTGTCAGCACGTATGTCTCTTAGGACAATTCGCTTTCTACTGTTAGACAACAGCCCACTCTCAAACCCTAGAAGGGGTCCCCCTTTCTGCAACAATTTCATTACAATTTTGCTAAATATTTCATTAGAAGTTCTGTGGTTAACACTTACTGTAGAATTGTCCAAATTATAAGGGAAAACAAGTGCTACCCAGGGAGAAATGTGAGTATTATTATTTGCTCTTCCAACCTTTCCTTCCTTTCCCAAAGCCCTGCCTAGCTAAAATGAAAGTGTCCTCAGAGGGCAGTATGAAGTTGCAAGGAGACGAGATATAAGGTAGAAAGACAGACTTTCACTTCCTCACAGTATAACTTTGTACCTTTAGGCCTTGTGCATTTCCATCTGGCTCTGGTTATGCTTTTAATCAACATACTGGTTTTCTTTTTCTTTCCTTTTTCTCCTTTGGGAGCCTGTAAGAGGGGTTATTGAGGGCTTTCACCTGCCTTCCACCAGCCTTAGTCAAAAGAGTGGAATTTTTGCTGCAGGCAAGAGATAGATGAGCAGTTTGAGCTGCTGAAATCTTTTAGATTTTGGGATTTGATGAAAGCCATAAGGCAAGGATTTCCACCATGTGTTTTGTGGGCTACAGGGAGATATTCAATATTTTATATTTTTATCTATAATATTTTATATATTATTAAATATAAAAATGTGTTTCACATATAATAAAATATAAATTAAAAATAAATATATACTAAATAATAGCAAGGTGAATAATAAACACATATGGTTTTATAAGAGATCTCTAAGTACCTTGGTTGTTTTGGAGGGAAAAAATGATAAAATGACTTGTTCACAATTATTTCACAAATTTTATTATACATAAGAGTCAGACTTTCACCAAAATACCATCACAAGCTTAAAAACATCTATTTTTATCAATGACCACTTGGGCAGTTTCTTTTACAGAACTTTTACATATTGCTCCTCCCCTTAAGCACAGTATTTTCCTATCTTTTCAGTGCTGTTGTTTTCATTTCCTAAATTGCCAATTGCACTGTTTTCCTTATTTTATATCCTGAATTGTAATAAGAATTCTAGTAGCTCAAAAATAATGCTTTAAAGCACACAATTAGCCAAAGCATAGTAGACGCTCACAAATTCTATTAATCGGAGAATAGAACATGAATCTGTGTTCAAAGCACTAAATCTGCAAGTGGGGTGGCTTTATACAGCTGTTCAAAACAGAAAGTGAATGAGAAGTACACTGTAGATGTCTGAAAATTAGATTTTTGTTGGTAGAGGCAACCATTGTGCTCCTAGCCAATACTGTCTTGTGTGTTAAAAATTCGGCCAAAGTGTCTTGAAGCCAAAGATTATTTTCCTGACATTTTCAAGTAAAGCATAGTAGCCTCTCTGTTGTGTCAATAGATTTTTCCCGGACAAGTGCAGAATAACATTGTCCAGCATGATTGTGATAGATACAGTCACTAAAAGTAGAGAAGACAACAAATCTATGAAGGCATTATTTAAAGTTGCTTTCCTCATGACAAAAAATTAGTCAATTTCTTGCACAGTAGTTTAAGGAATAACCAACAAAGTTGTCCTTACAGAGAAACAAAATGAACTATTGTCACAATCCTTAATCAAATGGCATTTTTGACCATCCAATATTAAGTACTTTAAATAGGAAATGCAAATAGTATCTTATGTGCAAACCTGTAGATATTTAAATTTACATTTTGCTAAAATTTCAGTATATGAATCTATTCTTGGCACATATATGGTGAGTACATATTTATTATTTGAAGCCTTTATGTCGTTGTACACAGTTTTATTGGAATAAAGGCTGATGGAGCAGTGATGCAAAGAAGGATGCTGTGACATGAATAAAGGGTTGCACCTGAGTGCCTGGGCACCCACTGCTTTAATCACAGAAAACAGTTGGAAGATAAAAATACGTTGTCTCATCTTGGTTCCATATTAAAGAAAATAGTGCAAATTGTAAGTACCACTGAATCACAGCCACAGAGTAGCCATCATTTTCACTGTGTTCTTTGGAGAAATTGGCAGGAAGCAAAAGATTTTTCTTTTCTGAAGCAAAGCAAGCCAGCAACAAGCTGACAAGCCACTCAAATACATTGTAAATGATGGATGGGATAAAATTTCCCTGAAGGTATAAATAATGCCAGTAAAAAGTGTTTATATAATTCCTAATGCATTGTTTCAATTGAATAGTTCAGTCATATAATTGATTTCTTGAAGAGCTTTAACCCATTATTTTGAAACTAAAATATGATTTCAACTTGGTAGATAAAACTACCTGGGCTTAGTAGGCAGACAAATACATGGTGCAAGTTACTCAATTGCTGAGAAAAAAATTCTTTTCACAACTTGATACTTGTTTTCATTTGACTGTGAATCACAGCTTTGTGATAAAATCATTTTAGAGCTGAGAGTAATAAATAAATGGGTTAGGAATCTATTCATCCCGATCTTCCAAGTTGAACCATTTTAACTTGCCAGTTTTTGAGTATAATAGGCTTGTCAATTTTGTTTATGATGGATTCATGAAAAGAATTTTATGTGAGAGAGACTTTTTTTTATGATTTCATGATTGATCCTAATACAGAGGGCCATCTAATATAGCCATCAAATAGTTATTCCCATTCCAGACCACGTGTAAATTATACCACAGTATAATGTAGCAAAGATAAAGGATTATAAAAGAAACTAACAGGATCATGGTCAAGGTACTCATCATGAAGTTGGGTAAAGGAAATTTATAGAAATAAAAATTGTATGTACAATTTGTATTACTTGTATATCACCTGAGGAAGTACTTCCATCCAAAGAAATCTTGTTTTTCTGAATTTATATAGCATTTGTCATTTATATCATTGTCTTATTTTCTGTTCTTGTCTTGGGTTTTCTTTTTTATTTGATTTATATGCATGTCATATGTGACTCTCCATATTTATTGTAAGACAGACTACCAGAGCAAATTATAGCCCATGAGTCCAGTAGCCCAAAGCCTACTGCCTGTTTTTCAAAATAGTGTTTTATTGTTATAAAACCACACCCAATTGTTTACATATTATCTATGCTTATTTCAGATCAACAATAACAGAATTGAATAGTTGTGACAGAAACCATACAGTTCAAGAAACCAAAAATATTTATTTTTATTCTAGCCCTTTACAGACCCTTGTGCTAAAATGTTAGTTGCTCAGAGATTTATTAAAGTTTTAAAATACTTGACAAATGAATTGTCTCAGGTTTAATACTACCTGATATTTTTATAGTGAATTTATTCAACCATCTATAATTACCCTGATAGACACTTAGACCAAAAACATCACTCACAGTCAAACTATCTTAAGTCAAGTTAAACCCAATTGGAAAATCATGAGCAGGTATACAGGAATCAGAGGTGTTGCTGTATTTACTACTGGTTTGGGTAAAGTTAGCCTGGTAAATTCTCATGGGACTGAAGCAACATATTTTGACAATTTCCAATTAGCAACCCCAAACTGAGTCTCCGAAATAAGACTGCAGCTCCTCAGAAGAGCTAAGTTCTCCCCAGGCAGAGCTGAGGTACCATAAATCATAGTGACACAGTGCACTCACCCAGACTACCTAACATAAGGATGGTCCCCTAAAGCACATTCCAGTTTAGCCTTATCATTAAAAGCACCTTGGGGCACACTGAAGACTCTATGGCCACTCAAGTCATTTTCTCAGTTATAAGTGAATGATTTTTAGATGCAAACATTTTCTATTAAGAGAGCAAAGTAAAGCCAGCATGTTTTGGAACATTTTAATGTTAATATTCAGCTTTGGATATAATACAGATAGGAGTTCAGTGTCATAACATTTTCAGTCACACCCAGAACCTTTAGTCTGTGAGATTAAAGTCAGCCTATCTTTAAATTCTTGCAGCACATCCCCATCCTAGTTTACTCACAAATAGGGGGGTTTATGTCTTCATTTGATGATCAGAATGATGCTATTATTTCAATCACATGGCCACGTTTTCTTAGCTTTGCACACAGCATGTTTCTGATACCTGAAAAATTTCAGGACCAAAGAGATCATTAGATGTCTAAATATTTAAAATAGTAGATTACAAACTTGCATTTAAAAATCATACTTTTAGACAGGTTAGATATTAAGGAACATCTGGTCAAACATACTCGTTTTGCAAGTGGGGAAAGAGGAGAGTCAGGTGATTTGTTGAAAGTGCAGTAGCTGGTCAGGAGGCAGACTACATCCCTTTCCTTCAGTTCCGTCATGAGACAGCTACACACTGCTGTCTTTAATCTCTAAAGAAGATTTCAACCATTTTACACATCTTTGAGAAAACCTGGGCAGCTAACAAAATTGGAGATTAGATGTGAGAAGTGATTTGCCCAGAGTCAAGTCACAGGTAAAGGCTTGAGTATCTTCTCCACTTGTCACCAGACTCCCACTGAAGTTGCTAGTTTCTGAACGAAAGCCTGTATCAAAATTTTCATTTTGCACACAATCAAATGATGTATTTTGTAGCCATATGGCCACAGGGTACGATTAATTGCAGTATGCACTAATTTAGATGTTGTAGAAATTAGGACATAATTATGTGTTGCTAAAACTATCTACACACATCACACATTAGCTTAGACTACTCTAGCTGCCATAACACTGCCCTAAAGAAAAACTGAGAGTGAGAAAATCCATTTCTCTAGGACAAAATTTTCATTTTCTACTTATCGAAGTGGTACAAACCACTTAGATTGTGACATTTTTGACTTGTGGCCTTGAACCCATTCTTTTGTCACAAAGAAGCCTTAATATAATCTTGTAAAATGATAATTTGCCATCTTTAGTTTCTACACTTCACATATCCAGGTATTGGCTTTAATCTTCTCTAACTTTTTCTAATTTATTAGCACTGTATGAGGAGCAGAAATCATAAAAAAAAATGGGACTATGTATCCAATGAGTTATAAATAAATACAAATCTAAAGTCTGATATCTCATGTAATAAAGTATCATCAAAAAACCGCTTAGAATTGTGCAGAGTGATTTCATGTGCCTTTTTCTCTAAATTGTACCTTTTCCATATTTCTTTGATGTGTTCCTCCAAATTAGAAATGATCTATAAGAATATTGAGCAAATGGAAGCAACATTTTGATGATCATAGATGTTTTAAAAGATGCAACTAAATCAATGAAATAAAACAATTAAAGTTACATCTTAATACTATCACTATTTTAAAAACAGGTCAATTTTTATGTTGCATATACAGAGTTGCCTAGAATTTTCGTTCTCCGTTCCATCGCTCAGTCGTGTCCGACTCTTTGCGACCCCGTGGACTGTAGCCTACCAGGCTTCTCCGTCCATGGGATTCTCCAGGCAAGAATACTGGAGTGGGTTACCGTTTTCTTCTCCAGGGGATCTTCCCGACCCAGGGATCGAACCCAGGTCTCCCGCATTGGAGGCAGATGCTTTAACCTCTGAGCCACCAGGGAAGCCCCTTCTAGTAATGACTAATAATTTATGTCCTAAGTTTAAATCAGTGCTAATGTTTGTGTGTGGGAAGAGGAGGAGTGTTGCTGCATGTGTGTACATGCATGTGTTTAAGGAGGGATGGCTGCTGCTGAGCAAATCAATTTACCTGTCAGAATGGAATGAGATATTTTTCCTTTAGACATATTTTTTGCAACTACCATCAAATCACAGTGTTCACAGTCTTTTTCTTTTCTTTCTTTTTAAATATTTAAGATGGCGATAGTGTTTTTCTTCTCTCATAGAACAGCAATGTGGCAAACAAAAGTCAGAGTTTTACTCTAATTGTATGATATTAGTGTGGAGGCCTCAGTTCACATTTCTGTGGCAGAGGCTGATTAAAAAGTTTTAATCCAGGAAGGACTATATTTAGTTGTGTGTCATGGAGAGCAATTTTTGAAATCCTAGGTTCCAGCCGTGCCTACCATCTCTTTCTGAAGGAACCAGCCATAGGAAATTATTTCTGTGTAGTTTTCTTTCATTTTTTTTTCTGTGTTTTCTGTCTTGGACACAATAGACTGTGGGAGTAGAGCCAGAACCAATCATGGATTCATTGTTAAAAAAGATCAACTATCCAGAGGTTATTTAATATACGATTCCCCCAATAGTAGTGTACTATATTGGATGGTAGAAAATGGAATCAGGAAACACTAAAGTGAAGTCCACACAGAAAATATAAGAGGATAATCTAACTTCTTGTAAAAAGATTGAAAGAAAACTTCCATTAAAGTTGTTAATATACCCTGAAGAACAATAAGAAGCTTCCTGTCATCCTTGACATTCTGACAATCCAGTTGCTAAATTTCTGGGACCATGGTGACCATCGTGTTGTAATTACAACAGCCTTCAGTCAGTTCAGTCAGTCAGTCAGTCAGTTCAGTCGCTCAGTCATGTCCGACTCTCCGCGACCCCATGAATCACAGCACGCCAGGCCTCCCTGTCCATCACCAACTCCCGGAGTTCACTCAAACTCATGTCCACAGAGGCGGTGATGCCATCCAGCCATCTCATTCTCTGTCGTCCCCTTCTCCTCCCGCCCCCAACCTTTCCCAGCATCAGAGTCTTTTCCAGTGAGTCAACTCGTCGCATGAGGTGGCCAAAGTATTGCAGTTTCAGCTTTAGCATCAGTCCCTCCAATGAACACCCAGGATTGATCTCCTCTAGAATGGACTGGTTGGATCTCCTTGCAGTATAAGGGACTCTCAAGAGTCTTCTCCAACACCACAGTTCAAAAGCATCGATTCTTCGGCGGTCAGCCTTCTTCACAGTCCAACTCTCACATCCATACATGACCACGGGAAAAACCATTGCCTTGACTAGACGGACCTTGGTTGGCAAAGTAATGTCTCTGCTTTTTAATATACTATCAAGGTTGGTCATAACTTTCCTTCCAAGGAGCAAGCGTCTTTTAATTTCATGGCTGCAATCAGCATCTGCAGTGATTTTGGAGCCCAAAAAAACAAAGTGTGACACTGTTTCCACTGTTTTTCCATCTATTTCCCATGAAGTGATGGGACCAGATGCCATGATCTTTGTTTTCTGAATGTTGAGCTTCAAGCCAACCTTTTCACTCTCCTCTTTCACTTTCATCAAGAGGCTTTTGAGTTCCTCTTCACTTTCTGCCATAAGGGTAGTGTCATCTGCATATCTGAGGTTATTGATATTTCTCCCAGCAATCTCGATTCCAGCTTGTGCTTCTTCCAGCCCAGCGTTCCTCATGATGTACTCTGCATAGAAGTTAAATAAGCAAGGAGACAATATGCAACCTTGACGGACACCTTTTCCTATTTGGAACCAGTCTGTTGTTCCATGTCCAGTTCTAACTGTTGCTTCCTGACGTGCATACAGGTTTCTCAAGAGGCAGGTCAAGTGGTCTGGGATTCCCATCTCTTTCAGAATGTTCCACAGTTTATTGTGATCTACACAGTCAAAGGCTTTGGCATAGTCAATGAAGCAGAAATAGATGTTTTTCTGAAACTCTCTTGCTTTCTCCATGATCCAGCGGATGTTGGCAATTTGATCTCTGGTGCCTCTGCCTTTTCTAAAACCTGCTTGAACATCTGGGAGTTCACGGTTTACATACTGCTGAAGCCTGGCTTGGAGAATTTTGAGCATGACTTTACAGCGTGTGAGATGAGTGCAATTGTGTGGTAGTTTGAGCATTCTTTGGCATTGCCTTTCTTTGGGATTGGAATGAAGACTGACCTCTTCCAGTCCTGTGGCCACTGCTGAGTTTTCCAAATCTGCTGGCATATTGAGTGCAGCACTTTCACAGCATCATCTTTCAAGGCTTGAAATAGCTCAACTGGAATTCCATCACCTCCACTAGCTTTGTTCGTAGTGATGCTTTCTAAGGCCCACTTGACTTCACATTCCAAGATGTCTGGCTCTAGGTCAGTGATCACGTTATCGTGACTATCTTGGTCGTGAAGATCTTTTTTGTACAGTTCTTCTGTGTATTCCTGCCACCTCTTCTTAATATCTTCTGCTTCTGTTAGGTCCATACCATTTCTGTCCTTTATCGAGCGGTTCTTAATTCCTCCGTAACTCCTTGTGATAAACCTTATATCAAAAAAAAAAAAAAAATCAATGGGAAAAAAAAAAAAACTGAGACGTGTTAAAAAAAAAAAAAGTCCAATCCCTACACTTCAGCAGAACACTCACAAAACCGGAAAACATAGATGCCACCACTGATAATCTGCTTCTGATCTTCATTAGTCAGAAGAAAAGGGAAGACTAGAATATACATTATTCATAATCTTTCCTCTACTAACCTAACTTTGTAAATGTATCTCAAGTTATAATCCCACCTTTCATTATTCACGTCAAATTAATTACTTGCTGCCAACAAAGGTCCGTCTAGTCAAGGCTATGGTTTTTCCCGTGGTCATGTATGGATGTGAGAGTTGGACTGTGAAGAAAGCTGATTGCCGAAGAATTGATGCTTTTGAACTGTGGTGCTGGAGAAGACTCTTGAGAGTCCCTTGTACTGCAAGGAGATCCAACCAGTCCATTCTAAGGGAGATCAATCCTGGGTGTTCATTGGAAGGATTGATGCTAAAGCTGAAACTGCAATACTTTGGCCACCTCATGCGACGAGTTGACTCACTGGAAAAGACTCTGATGCTGGGAAAGGTTGGGGGTGGGAGGAGACGGGGACGACAGAGAATGAGATGGTTGGATGGCATCACCGACTCGATGGACATGAGTTTGAGTGAACTCCGGGAGTTGGTGATGGACAGGGAGGCCTGGTGTGCTGTGATTCATGGGGTCCCAGAGAGTCGGACACGACTAAGCGACTAAACTGAACTGAATCCACCGATATATAATTGCTGATTGCACACACACAGTTCTTTATGCTTTAGCTCTTTCCAGTTATTCTCTTCTTGTTGTCTTTGACAAAACTCCACTCATCTTTTAAGATCTGGCCAGAGTGCCTTGTTCACCAGCAGACTTTCTACAATACCTGACCACACCTGTCTCCCCCTTCCACAAGTGCCTTGCACGTTTTCTTACACTGTTTTGTATCAGTAGCTTTGACACCTATCTCCTTATCTCAAGTGATTATCTGCTTTTTAGGGAAGTGATCTTAATTCTAGTCTCTCTATTCCACCAGGAATAGAACAAAAGCTCCCACATTGCAGGTGCTTCAAAATTATGATGAGTTGACCAAAGCTGAAATGATTCTCATTCTTGCTGTCCAATTGTGCTGTGTTTTCCTGTTTACTAGTCAATGCGGGCAATTATCAACTGTTCATGACAGAAAAAATTAACTTTATTCTTTTTAGAATGTCATGTTTCAAAATAGTCATTTGCCTTTAATTCTTTTCAAAATATGGATCAAGCAGTATTAAAATATTCTCTAAGAAAGCCAATAGTAACTAGGAAAAAAAGTAAAAGATTTCCTAACTAGATCATAGTATAAAAAGTCCATAAACAAAATGGATCTTGCCAATGGCACAATAAACCTCTTAATTTTCTTGTGTCTCCTTTTAATGTATTATCCCTTTAAGCCAGCACTTGATCATAAGCTGCTGCTGCTGCTAAGCCACTTCAGTCGTGTCCAACTCTGTGTGACCCCAGAGACGGCAGCCCACCAGGCTCCCCCATCCCTGGGATTCTCCAGGCAAGAACACTGGAGTGGGTTTCCATTTCCTTTTCCAATGCATGAAATTGAAAAGTGAAAGTGAAGTCATTCAGTTGTGTCCGACTCCTAGGGACCCCATGGACTGCAGCTCACCAGGCTCCTCTGTCCGTGGGACTTTCCAGGCAAGAGTACACGAGTGGGTTGCCATTGCCTTCTCCATTGGATTTCATAAATTTCACCCTGAATAATTCAGACTATGAAGAAAACAATAACTGTTCTTCTTTGTCGGATTTCTTTTAAAGTTGCTTTTTAAACAAATTTTTTGCAATCACCTTTAGTTCAGTTCACTAGCTCAGTCGTGTCCGACTCTCCGCGACCCCATGAATCACAGCACGCCAGGCCTCCCTGTCCATCACCAATTCCCGGAGTTCACTCAAACTCATGTCCATCGAGTCGGTGATGCCATCCAGCCATCACATTCTCTGTCGTCCCCTTTTCCTCCTGCCCTTAATCCCTCCTAGCATCAGGGTCTTTTCCAATGAGTCAACTCTTCGCATGAGGTGGCCAAATTATTGGAGTTTCAGCTTTAGCATCAGTCCTTGAAATGAACACCCAGGACTGATCTCCTTTAGGATGGACTGGTTGGATCTCCTTGCAGTCCAAGGGACTCTCAAGAGTCTTCTGCAACACCCCAGTTCAAAAGCATAATTTCTTCGGCGATCAGCTTTCTTCACAGTCCAACTCTCACATCCATACATGACCACTGGAAAAACCATAGTCTTGACTAAACGGACCTTTGTTGACAAAGTAATGTCTCTGCTTTTTAATATGCTATCTAGGTTGGTCATAACTTTCCTTCCAAGGAGTAAGCGTCTTTAATTTCATCTTAGACTTCTAAAATTTTGAGACTTCAATGAATCTTAGATAACATTAAGCTAATATTATACAAAGTTAGTAACTGAACAGTAATAAATCTATGTAAATATCTTTTTACTCTTTTTTTCTTTTTGCCTCTCTAGATTATATTGTTTTCCCTTGTGCTCCTGAGGCTCTTGGTTTCTCACCTCCACTTCTCCCAGAATAATCTGTAGTTGTTGGCTTGTCTGTATGTTCCCTTATACTTAACTTTCCTTGAAATCTGGTACCATGTCTCATTAACATGAGTATTCAGTATCTACCAGAAACCTATTGGACATTCAGTAAAAGTTTGGTGAAGGAAGATAACTTTTTTCAAATATACAAGATATGTATCTGATTGGACTTCCTCGATGGCTTCGACGGTAAAGAATTCACCTGTAATCCAGGAGACTCAGGTTTGATCCCTGTGTCAGGAAGATCCCCTGGGGAAGAGAATGGCTACCCACTCTAGTATTCATGCTTGGAGAATTTCATGGACAGAGGAGCCTGGTGGGCTATCTGATTAACATCTAAATATTCCCGATGAATTGCTTAAATCCAAGTTTAAATAAGTCATAAGTGATCTTCTCAAATATTCATTAGTCTTTCATTTAACAGTAAATTATGTTAATTTTTTTTGTCTTTTCTATTTTCAGTCTAATTCCCTTTCTTGGAAAACCACACCCAGTTCAGCAACCAAAGCAAAGTGATAATAAACAAATAATTCCCAGCACTTTTTTTATATTCGTAAAATTACATCTGAGTAGTTAAGGCAGCATTATTTGATTTCTAGGTCATGAAACACAAGATTACTTCTAGAAATAATGTTACTTTAACCAAATTCACAATGAAAACATATTTGATACTTCCATAAATTTCATGTTATTTTTAATCTAGTAGAATGTGTTCTCTAAGTATTTACTGGATAAAGTTATATACAAAATTAAACATATTTTTAATATTTTCCTTGCAGTATACTAATAGCTTCAAAGTAAGCAATTATTTCTAGAAAGCATTTCTTAACATTTTGTTTTGTATTTTCATGTTTGCTGAAACATGATATATCAGTTTTAGGAAATAACTGAAAGTTAAGACGAAAGTACTGTTTTTTTTTGTTGCTGTTGTTGCTGTTGTTTGTTTTCTTTTGTTTTGGATTAAAGGAGAAACTTGGAAAACTCTAAGGAGAGCTGGCCTTTTGATCTGTACAGAATGGGCATGATGTCTGTCCATGAATTTGGCTTCCCCACTTTTGTTTATCATATACTGAGCATCTGTTGAGGAATATTACTGAATACTCTCTGCAATTGAGGTCTATTGACTTCATATGAAAACCTTCCTAGGAAGCTTATTAGAGATAGAATTGGGAGATGAGATTGCCTGACAAGTGAATGTACAGCTTTGATGAAGAAGAAAAAATATCACATTTTCCTACTAAGTATAAGAAATGAATACATCATTAGCTTCTTTCTACCTTTCCTTTGGCTTCAGGGTTATGATTTTCATTTCTTCTGAATTTCATAAAAGGAGGCAAGTGAAAGAATGCCATGTCCCAAGAACTTAGTGGGCTGTAGTTTTGTCATCAAAGGAAAAGTGGAGAGGGAGAAAAGATTACCTTCTTTCTATAATGCTTCCATCATCAACCCGTCCCCCATGTCAGGCAGGGAAAGATTTTGTCCCTACGTGGTCATGCCAGGGCTGTTATGGTGCAATGGAAATGAGCAACAAGACAGTAACATATGGTAAAAATGGCAAATCAATTCAGGTTTCAGTGTAATGTCATCCTTTTCTTATAATTTTGTTTCTAATGTGCTCAGAGGAGCATGTCTCAGGAATCATTAACTTATTTAGTTGTATGTAGGTCTTCTCACTGGAAAGAGTCTGATGCTGGGAAGGATTGGGGGAGGGAGAAGATGGGGACGACAGAGACTGAGATGACTGGATGGCATAACCGACTCGATGGACATGAATTTGAGTGAACTCTGGGAGTTGGTGATGGACAGGCAGACCTGGAGTGCTGTGATTCATGGGGTCGCAAAGAGTCGGACACGACTGAACAACTGAACTGAACTGAACTGAGGTCTTCTCATATCTACCATTGTTCTATTGTTTTGGGGGCATGTCCCATGCTTCTTCTGAGTGGTTTTGTAAATTTTCAATTTGCTGATTAGCTAACTGAAGCTCTGCAAATGCTGTTCTTGGCTCAATTTGCCTTATATAGCTGGACTTTTATCTTAGATATCAGTTCAGATCTGATGCTTTCTGTATTGGATAATCTGTTAAAACAAATAACATAATAACAGTTAAGCCCATTATAATTTCTTCATCAAGAAACAGTATCTAGACACAAATTTTATTTATTAATTAAAATAAATATCTGAGATGCAATCCAGTCTTAGCATGTAATGACAGCTTCTAAATAATTGCAAGGGTCCTATGGGCACCTCTATTATTGTAGATGCTTTAATTATATGAACCTAATTATCCTCTAGGGGTTCAGTTCAGTTCAGTTCAGTCGCTCAGTCGTGTCCGACTCTCTGCGACCCCATGAATCACAGCACGCCAGGCCTCCCTGTCCATCACCAACTCCCGGAGTACACTCAAACTCATGTCCACAGAGGCGGTGATGCCATCCAGCCATCTCATTCTCCGTCGTCCCCTTCTCCTCCCACCCCCAACCTTTCCCAGCATCAGAGTCTTTTCCAGTGAGTCAACTCGTCGCATGAGGTGGCCAAAGTATTGCAGTTTCAGCTTTAGCATCAGTCCCTCCAATGAACATCCAGGATTGATCTCCTTTAGAATGGACTGGTTGGATCTCCTGGCAGTATAAGGGACTCTCAAGAGTCTTCTCCAACACCACAGTTCAAAAGCACCGATTCTTTGGCGATCAGCCTTCTTCACAGTCCAACTCTCACATCCATACATGACCACGGGAAAAACCATTGCCTTGACTAGACGGACCTTGGTTGGCAAAGTAATGTCTCTGCTCTTTAATATACTATCAAGGTTGGTCATAACTTTCCTTCCAAGGAGCAAGCGTCTTTTAATTTCATGGCTGCAATCAGCATCTGCAGTGATTTTGGAGCCCAAAAAAATAAAGTGTGACACTGTTTCCACTGTTTTTCCATCTATTTCCCATGAAGTGATGGGACCAGATGCCATGATCTTTGTTTTCTGAATGTTGAGCTTCAAGCCAACCTTTTCACTCTCCTCTTTCACTTTCATCAAGAGGCTTTTGCGTTCCTCTTCACTTTCTGCCATAAGGGTGGTGTCATCTGCACATCTGAGGTTATTGATATTTCTCCCAGCAATCTTGATTCCAGCCTGTGCTTTTTCCAGCCCAGCGTTCCTCATGATGTACTCTGCATATAAGTTAAATAAGCAAGGTTACTGATGCCTAAAGAATGGCTCACCCAGTCTGTGCTGCAAGAGCATTTTATGTTTGATTATTTTATTTATTTTTAGATTTTGCTGTATTTCAACGTATAATGTACTTATGTAATTACATGACAGTTTCAATGCAAAAATATCCTGGGGAAAGCAACTTGTGGCACTCAGAATCTTGATATTTTAAAGAGTGTTGAATCAAATGTAAAGTAAAAACTAATTTCTAAAAATGCAAAAAAGATATATTAGTCTGAGGCTTGTAATATATCAAAGCAGGGGCATCTTTTAAGCATCATCTGTGGAGGTTTTTAATAGTTTAGTTGGCTATAAAGCCAACTATAGTAACACAAAAAGAAAAACAAAATAATTCTCTAAACTGAGGCCACTGAATGGAGAAGCATTTCTGAAGGAGACCCTCGGAAAAATGAAACCAAGGAAGAAACCATCTGATAATTGAACATCTTGTCCAGGATGCTAAAAAATAAAATTACAGGAATATAAAATGAACCTTGAGTTAATATTAAAGATCCCAATATTGGAGTCTAATGAGTGTCCAATGCCCTCTATTTTCAGGGCTGGTTGATTCAGAAGGTGAGTTGTTATACACTCTTTAGTGATTCCAACTTCTATGGCCACTGTCCTGCTGTCTATATCAACCAACACATTTTAAAAAGTGTGAGTCACTATACTGAACATCTGTAACATACAATATTGTACAGCAAATATACTTCAAAGTAATCTTAATTAAAAAAAAAAACCACACAAAGTTCCTGTGCGCCACAACTAAGACCTGGCACAGTCAAATAAATAAATCATAATTTTTAAAGGCTTTCAATCAAGTCCCCCCCAGAAAAAATCCCAATATTGAAAGTTTAATGAACATCTCCTTAACCTAAACAGTCCTCCAACCCAGTAGATGATACCCAATGAATAACGGATATTTATTAAAAAGCCCTGACAGAATGTTTCAATAATTGGAAGATCAGCAGAAACATACTGACACAAAAATTCTCAGTATAGAAATTTCATCCCTCCTCAGGCAGATTTGTTGCATATTCTCCCTGCTGCTGCTGCTGCTAAGTCACTTCAGTCGTGTCCGACTCTGTATGACCCCGTAGTCGGAAGCCCACCAGGCTCCCCCGTCCCTGGGATTCTCCAGGCAAGAACACTGGAGTGGGTTGCCATTTCCTTCTACAATGTGTGAAAGTGAAAAGTGAAAGTGAAGTCGCTCAGTCGTGTCTGACCCTTAGCGACCCCACAGACTGCAGCCTACCAGGCTCCTCCATCCATGGGATTTTGGTACCTGATAATTAGTGCTACGGGAAAGTTTCTCCCTTTATCATATAAATATATATGTTTTTTTACCTGTATGGTTTCACAGGGCTTGATCTCTTTTCATCTCCCAGCTCTGGCTGCCATCCTTCAGGACCCATCTGGCTACTGTGATGTGTTGCCCATCATGGGACCCGTCCCAGGGTGACTTTGCAGCATCTCACAACAGATCGTCAGCACCTGGGCCGACCGCTGTCCCGTCTGTGTGTCACAGATGGAATCCGGGCAGCTCCTGGGGCAGACATGTGTCACCCCAACCCTGGTGCCCCTCAGCAGACAGAGAGAGCTCCAGTTGCCTTTAGAGAACGACTGGGTTTTGTGTTTTACTAGGATTTCTTTATATCGTGGATTTTTGAGTGGTTTAAAATTTTAATGTTAAAAAAATGTGGTTCAGTGGCAAAGAATCCATCTTTCAATGCAGGAGATGTGGGTTCAAATCCCTGGGTTGAGAAGATTCCCTGGAGAAGGAAATGGCAATACACTCCAGTATTCTTGCCTGGGTCCCATGGACAGAAGAGCCCGGCAGGCCACAGTCCATGGAATCGCAAAGAGTCAGACATGACTGAGTGACTGAGCGTGCACACCTACATGGTTTTACCACTAAACTTCGAATTGTTTCGTTCAACTGGTGTTTCACATGAAATAAATGAATGAATAGAGATAGAATAAATTATTTCATGAAGCAGAAGGGGAATAGTTTGCAATATACACTCCATTTTCATTCTATCCTATGTTATCAATTAGTGTATATGTGGGGGTGTGTGTGTGTGTTTATGAAAATTAATCATACATACAATTATTTGCTAAAAAGCAACTATATAATGAGCACCAGAGATATAAATGTGGCTTAAAAGAAAAGTCTAAATACTGATGAAGATTATGTTGTTGAGAAAATAGGGCATGGGATGGAATTGAAAGTAAAATTCCATTTCTATTAAAATCTGGAAGATTATTTTTATGTGAGACTAATAAATCCTCACTTACCTTCACTATTACAAAATTTGAGCTGGAGAAAACCTACGATAACACTAAAATGTGGCTTCAGGTACAGAAAAATATTAAGATATCTACCAGGTCTTTATAAAGTAAAACATTAATAGATTTTTAATGAGTATTGATCTTGTGTTGAGCTCTATACGGTCAGCAAAAACAAGACCGGGAGCTGAACTCTTTATTGCCAAATTCAGACTTACATTAAAGAGAGTGGGGGAAACCAATAGACCATTCAAGTATGACCTGAATCACATACCTTATGATTATACAGTGGAAGTGAGAAATAGATTTAAGGGATTAGATCTGATAGGCAGAGTGCCTGAAGAACTATGGATAGAAGTTCATGACATTGTACAGGAGACAGGGATCAAGACCATCCCCAAGAAAAAGAAATGCAAAGAAGCAAGGCTGTCTGAGGAGGCCTGACAAATAAATGTGAAAAGAAGAGAAGCAAAAAGCAAAGGAGAAAAGGAAAAATATATCCATTTGAATGAAGACTTCCAAAAAACAGTAAGGAGAGATAAGAAAGCCTTCCTCAGCAATCAATGTAAAGAAATAGAGAAAACAATAGAATGGAAAAGACTAGAGATCTCCTCAAGAAAATTAGAGATACCAAGGGAACATTTCATGCAAAGATGGGCTCGATAAAGGACAGAAATGGTATGGACCTAACAGAAGCAGAAGATACTAAGAGGTGGCAAGAATACAGAGACTGTACAAAAAAGATCTTCGTGACCATATAATCACGATGGTGTGATTACTCACCTAGAGCCAGACCTCCTGGAATGTGAAGTCAAGTGAGCCTTAGGAAGTATCACTATGAACAAAGCTAGTGGAGGTGATGGAATTCCAGTGGAGTTATTTCAAATCCTAATAGATGATGCTATGAAAGTGCTGCACTCAATATGCCAGCAAATTTGGAAAACTCAGCAGTGGCCACAGGACTGGAAAAGGTCAGTCTTCATTCCAGTACCAAAGAAAGGCAATGCCAAAGAAGGCTCAAACTACCACACAATTGCACTCATCTCACATGCCAGTAAAGTCATGCTCAAAATTCTCCAAGCAAGGTTTCAGCAATACATGAACCGTGAACTTCCAGATGTTCAAGCTGGTTTTAGAAAAGGCAGAGGAACCAGAGATCAAATTGCCAACATGCGCTGGATCATGGAAAAAGCAAGAGAGTTTCAGAAAAACATCTATTTCTGCTTTATTGACTATGCCAAAGCCTTTGACTGTGTGGATCACAATAAACTGTGGAACATTCTGAAAGAGATGGGAATCCCAGACCACCTGACCTGCCTCTTGAGAAACCTGTATGCAGGTCAGGAAGCAACAGTTAGAACTGGACATGGAACAACAGACTGGTTCCAAATAGGAAAAGGAGTATGTCAAGGCTGTATATTGTCACCTTGCTTATTTAACTTATATGCAGAGTACATCATGAGAAATGCTGGGCTGGAGGAAGCACAAGCTGGAATCAAGATTGCCGGGAGAAATTTCAATAACCTCAGATAGGCAGATGACACCTCCCTTATGGCAGAAAGCAAAGAAGAATGAAAGAGCCTCTTGATGAAAGTGAAATAGGAGAGTGAGAAATTTGGCTTAAACCTCAGCCTTCAGAAAACTAAGATCATGTCATCTGGTCCCATCACTTCATGGCAAATAGATGGGTAAACAGTGGCTGACTTAATTTTTTGGGGCTCCAAAATCACTGCAGATGGTGATTGCAGCCATGAAATTAAAAGACACTTACTCCTTGGAAGGAAAGTTATGACCAACCTAGAGAGCATATTAAAAAGCAGAGACGTTACTTTGTCAACAAAGATCCATCTAATCTAGGATATGGTTTTCCCAGTGGTCATGTATAGTTGTGAGAGTTGGACTTAAAGAAAGCTGAGCGCCAAAGAATCGATGATTTTGAAGTGTGGTGTTGGAGAAGACTCTTGAGAGTCCCTCAGACTGCAAGGAGATCCAACCAGTCCATCCTAAAGGAGATCAGTCCTGACTGTTCATTGGAAGGAGTGATATTGAGGCTGAAACGCCAATATTTGACCCCCTGATGCGAAGAGCTGACTCATTTGAAAAGATCCTGATGCTGGGAAAGATTGAGGGTAGGAAGAGAAGGGGATGACAGATGATGAGATTGTTGGATGGCATCACCAACTCAATGGACATGGGTTTGGGTAAACTCTGGGATTTGGCCATGGACAGGGAGGCCTGGCATGCTGTGGTTCATGGGGTCGCAAGGAGTCAGAAACGACAGAGTGATTCAACTGAACTGATCTGATCTTGTTTTGAGAGCAAAGAGGAGTAAGTATTCTGCCACTAGTTATACTGAAGCAGTATTCCCATCTTGTGTAGTTAATTAAGGGAGGGTATCATATTTATGAAAATATATATATATATATTTTTTACTATCTCTGAGTAATAAAGGTGTCAGGGGGGTGTGTTTGAGTATGTGGGCCCATATACTTGTTTGATACATACTGAGGTCCCCAATTAGATGACCAAGAAGAATTTGTAACAAGACTTATAGTGAGGAAATGCCTAAATTTATGGTTCCTATATTGGATTATTATTCCTGCTTTCTCAGTTAATAATCTAGACTGAACAGTTTTACTTATGCAAAATATAATACTGAAGACTATCACTTTTCAAATGCCTTAAACTGAAGAAAATGGATAGATAATGTGTGACGTGGGGTTTTCTAAAAGATTATTATGCTTTCTGGTTGAGGTTTGAAAGAGGCAGTCTCTGAAAGGAATAAAAAAACTCTGAGGCGAATAAAAAATGAGTGCAAACAGATTCCCTGCACCAAGCCCATTTGTGTACATATGCTTTTTATCTAGTCTATAAGAACTGTCCTCTGAATCCTATAGTTCTTTATTTTGTCCATACTGCATGGGTTCCCTTAGTTTACTCCCAATTCTTGATATTAGTGTGTAAGGATCAAGAACCAGTACAGGGACTGAAGCCCAGCAAGTGTAATAGTCTAAGTGAAAAGTGGCCCAGAGATGAACTGAGAACAGTTCAGTTGGGTTCAGTCGCTCAGTCGTGTCCGACTCTCTGCGACCCCATGAATCACAGCATGCCAGGCCTCCCTGTCCATCACCAACTCCTGGAGTTCATTCAAACTCATGTCCACAGAGTCGGTGATGCCATCCAGCCATCTCATTCTCTGTCATCCTCTTCTCCTCCTGCCCCCAACCTTTCCCAGCATCAGAGTCTTTTCCAGTGAGTCAACTCGTCGCATGAGGTGGCCAAAGTATTGCAGTTTCAGCTTTAGCATTGGTCCTTTCAATGAACATCCAGGATTGATCTCCTTTAGAATGGACTGGTTGGAATTCCTTGCAGTACAAGGGACTCTCAAGAGTCTTCTCCAACACCACAGTTCAAAAGCATCAATTCTTTGGCGATCAGCTTTCTTCACAGTCCAACTCTCACAACCATACATGACCACGGGAAAAACCATAGCCTTGACTAGACGGACCTTTGTTGGCAAGGTAATGTCTCTGCTTTTTAATATACTATCAAGGTTGGTCATAACTTTCCTTCCAAGGAGGAAGCATCTTTTAATTTCATGGCTGCAATCATCATCTGCAGTGATTTGGAGCCCAAAAAAATAAAGTCTGACACTCTTTTCACTGTTTCCCCATCTATTTCCCATGAAGTGATGGGACCAAATGCCATGATCTTAGTTTTCTGAATGTTGAGCTTCAAGCCAACCTTTTCACTCTCCTCTTTCACTTTCATCAAGAGGCTTTTGAGTTCCTCTTCACTTTCTGCCATAAGGGTAGTGTCATCTGCATATCTGAGATTATTGATATTTCTCCCAGCAATCTTGATTCCAGCTTGTGCTTCTTCCAGCCCAGCGTTCCTCATGATGTACTCTACATATAAGTTAAATAAGCAAGGTGACAATATACAGCCCTGACGCACTCCTTTTCCTGTTTGGAACCAGTCTGTTATAGGGAAGTGCAAATACTGGGTCATGGCTCAGTAAAGGATGTGAGAAAATGTTCTTTCCTAGATGCACTGACAAGTCACAGTCCTGGCCAGACTAAAGGTGGTGGGGGTGGAAAGGAAGCATGCTGGTGCTAGAGTTGCAAACACATATAATTAAAAACTCTACAAAGCAGTAATCCTAGATGCCAAAGATAAATGAGAAGATGTGTAGAAGTGGTCTGGTTGGGAAAAATTTCATGGTGGCTATATGATTATATTTAACGACAAAACTACAGTGAGAATGTAACCTTTTATACAAGACTTCATATTAACCTTATTCTAATTTTTTTAATTGATAATTTTTTTATTTCACTTTTGAGTTTTTACACTTTTCCTGATTATTCCATGTAAAGTGGAAACTAGTCCTGTTTAAAAGATATACACACATCTAGTGTATAAATGGCAACCCACTCCAATACTCTTGCCTGGAAAATCTCATGGAGGGAGGATCTGGGTAGGCTGCAGTCCATGGGGTCGCGAGGAGTCAGACACGACTGAGCGACTTCACTTTCACTTTTCACTTTCATTCATTGGAGAAGGAAATGGCAGCCCACTCCAGTGTTCTTGCCTGGAGAATCCCAGGGACGGGGGGAGCCTGGTGGGGTGCCGTCTATGGGGTCGCACAGAGACACGACTGAAGTAACTTAGCACTGTATGAATAACGGGTTTTTCTGTAGGGGCAGCAAGAATTTATGAATGTGTTTCTTATACTGACTCTGTATGAGAACAGAACACAAAAATGAATGAAAAAAATTAGGTACTATTTCCAGCTGTTTTGGTGGTTCAGATGATAAAGTGTCTGCCTGTAATGTGGGAGACCCAGGTTCGATCCCTGGGTCAGGAAGATCCCCTGGAGAAGGAAATGGTAACCCACTCCAGTACTCTTGCCTAGAAAATCCCATTGACAGAGGAGCCTGGTAGGCTATGGTCCCTGGGGTTGCAGAGTCGGACATGACTGAGCAACTTCACTTTCTTTTTTATCTTTCATACTAAATTCCGACGTGTTAGTTCTATCAGGGGAACATACTACAGATTAAAATAACAGAGTACACATTTTTCCCATTCAGTAGCCATTGCCATTGCCATTGCCAATTTTCTTATCATGCAATAAATCAAGATAGAAACGGGATCTAACCTGGGTACTGCTGCTGCTGCTGCTAAGTCACTTCAGTCGTGCCCGACTGTGTGTGACCCCATAGACGGAAGCCCACCAGGCTCCCCCATCCCTGGGATTCTCCAGGCAAGAACACTGGAGTGGGTTACCATTTCTTTCTCCAAAACCTGGGTACAAGATTTTCTAATACTGCTTACTCTCCCTTCTTTTTAAAATTTAGACTAGAATTGTCATAATGTACGTTATTTTAAGGATGATACAATCTATTCATGATGATTCTACTACCTACTTTTGAAATCTATCTCTATAAACTTTATATTGGAATATAAATTGGCCTTTTAAGTGATACTATTTGTTTTGTAGCATTTTTGCCTGAAGCCTTCTCTAAATCTAAAGTCTCTATAAAGACTTAAGAGGGCTGCATTTGAAAATGTCATCTGATTTAATATGATAACTTTTCTTCCTTAGTGAAAACATTTTCCATTTCTATGCAAGTGTGTAGTTTTCAAATTATCATAATTGCACATGTTAAGGTACATTATGATGAAAAGCCATTCTATTAAACGTGATTTTTTTTCCCTTAGTGCTAAGAATTATATATATATATATATATGTTTCAAATCTGGAATTTTATAATATTCTCTACTCATAAGAGAATTGAAGACAGCAAAGATTAAAAGAAGGTAATCTAATTTAATGGTTTGCAATTAGAGTTGATGAAGAAATATGTTAACAAGGGGGAATAACTCAGATAACTTCCTGCTGGAAAAAAAGTGAAATCAAAGAAAGGAAAATGAAAATTTTTGCCGTAAACTTGTATTTTGCCCATACTGAAAAAATGCCCATAAACCAGACATAGATTAAGGAGTTTCATTCTAAACATGCACTTAAATAGTATGAAATGATGACTTTATTAAAAAAAATAAGATATTTAGGCTGTTATGAATTTGGACACTACATGTTTTGTCATAGCTTATGAAAACAGAAATAAAATGATCATTTAAGTCAAATTTATCAATGTAAACTGAAGAGCATATTCTATCTCAGTATGTCTCAACAATGTGTTGTCTTGGAATATTGCGAATTCAAATAATAGGATTTTTTTTTTAGTCAGAATAGGATTTTTTTCACTGTGAAATGATGCACTCTTCAAAAATATGAATTACTATTGCAGAAAACATAATCCAACTTTCATTCTAAGTGATAGCCATCAATTTCATTAGGATGACAGAATGTTGGTGTTTTGTATCTTTTTAGGAGAAGGCAATGGCACTCCACTCCAGTACTCTTGCCTGGAAAATCCCATGGACCAAGGCGTATGGTAGGCTGCAGTCCATGGGGTTGTGAAGAGTCACACACGACTGAGCGACTTCACTTTCACTTTCCACTTTCATGCATTGGAGAAGGAAATGGCAACCCACTCCAGTGTTCTTGCCTGGAGAATCCCAGGGATGGGGGAGCCTGGAGGGCTGCTGTCTGTGGGGTCGCACAGAGTCGGACTTGACTGAAGTGACTTAGCTTCAGCAGCAGCAGCAGTGATATTATATGTAGGTTGACGTGGAAAATTAGAGAATTTTTGACCTTGCTTTATGTTGGTAGACTGTCTTCAGGTGGTAGATTGAAACTCGTTCACAAACAATGTAATAAGGTATCTGGAAAACATAGTCGCTCCAGTTCTCCTAAAGGTAAGTAATGCTTTTCTCATTGAATCAAAAATTGTACAAAATGGAGACAATGGACACTTGATAAAGATAATAATAAAGAATTTCAGATATCTAAGAAAATAAACTGGGAGAAATCTTTGTATGTTTCATATTGTATTCAAGAATTGATTTTGATGCATCTTGAAAAAAAATAAGCGTAGTATTTTTTTTTAGTCTACTGAGAATCCCAGGGATGGGGGAGCCTGGTGGGCTTCTGTCTATGGGGTCACACAGAGTCGGACACGACTGAAGTGACTTAGCAGCAGCAACTTGAGTGAAATCATTACAATAAAAATAGAGGTGTCATTCAATGCTTTAATTCTTGCTACAGAAATTTTGTTTGACCTATTAGCCTAGTATTGAGTCAGAAAGGACTGTTTTCCCATTGCCAGCCCCTGGGTTTAAATGAAAAACTGTTTTCATCTCAAGACAGTATTAATGGTCTATTTTGACATGAATCATACTTCTCAGGTCACACCCATTATTCCAAAATACTTATTAAGAGCTTCCCCTTCAATTCCAAATATGTTCCAATTTGGGAGATAAGATCATTACATATTTAGGAACGCTGAGGCTGGCTTTTCTAAATACTAACCACATTCACTTTTCCCCTAGTTTGTCTCCTTTCTGTTTATCGTTCTGTGTATACCTACCTAGATCATCTTGCCCACAAGAGACGCATACAAGGATTTGTTTCAAAAATGTTCATTCAGTTAAAAATGTTTAAGTTATTCTAATATGAAGAGACTTCAGATCTTTTCAACAAAAATTAGTTTTGGTATATATAAGTTCATGATATATTTTTGCTGTTGTTAATGATAATGTTTCTTTGTTTTTGCCCATTGCAGATTCAGGTCTAATTTCTCACAATATATCAAAAGAAATATAAATCATAATGACAATCATACATTATTCAGCTTACTATATAAGAAGCATCATATATAATGTATGTATATATATATATGATTTGTTTAACTTATGCATTTTTAAACAGTATTTTGAATGAGTTATATGATGCCCACAGTCTCTAGATGTTCATATATAATGTCCTCATTCCTCTATGCATAATCAATTAAGATATTTATATTATCTATCCAGTCCTTATAAATATTTCTTTGTGACAAATTATAAATGCTTAACATTTAAATTAGTAATAATATTTCAGTATAATAAAACAAACAAAAACATCTTTGGCTAGAGTCTGAATTCTAGATCAGACTTTGCTACTAATTAGCTTGATGACATTGGATATCCTAGTTAGTTCAGGACGGTATGAAAGAATACTGGCAACTTGGTGGCAAAAACAATAATCATTTATTTCTCACAGTTCTGGAGTCTGGAAAGTCCAAGATTAAGGTGCTGGCAAGTTAGGTTCCTGGTGAGAACCTTCTTATTGATTTGCAGAGGCCTCCGTGGATCAGCGGTAAAGAATCCGCCTGCAATGCAGAAGATGCAGGAGATGCAAGTTTGATCCCTGGGTCAGGAAGATTCCCTGAAGGAGGAAATGGCAACCAACTCCAGTATTCTTGCCTGGAAAAATTCGATGGGCAGAGGAGCCTGGTGGGCTGCACTCCATGGGGTCTCAAAGAGTAGGACGCCACTAAGCACACATGCAATTTCTCCCTGTGTCCTCAACATGGTAGAAGGTGTTCTGTGTCTCTCCAGAGTCTTTTATAAGGCAGTAATCCCCGTCATGAGAGCCCCTCCCTCATGGCTTAAGCACTTCCCCATAGGCCCCACTTAGTAATAATATTTTGGGAGTTATAATTTCAACATACAAACTTTGGGGGAACACAAACATTATAGCAAGCACTGATTCCATCATTAGGCCTCCACACTAATGACCTAATTACCTATCCAAGACTCTGCTTTAAAGCAACATCACATTAGGAATTAAAGCTTCAATATATGAATTTAGTTGGGACACAAACATCTGGTCAATGGGAATGTAAATAGTACTTCTTATGCAAGTATCTCAGTTTCTTCTGAAAAATGGAAATATTACCTACATTTTCCAATATATCCAGATTATTGGAAATGTGATGATAAAGACCTACACAAACCATGGGTACCATTGTATTCTCACAAGCTCTAGGAATATTTCTATATAATAAAATGCAAACATAATGAATCCTTCTTACTGAACAAGTACTCAGACTGATATTTGGTGACCAAGGCAAAGATATATAAAAATAGAAAATGCATCCACTACTTGTTTTTTCTCTAAAGAGACTTATTTTATTGATTCTAGCATTTTGTTCCCTCACTCTATTTTACAGTCAGACTGTTTTCACATCAAATGAATTAAAGATGAGTAGGTAGCATGTGTCCTGCCTCTGCCTCATTGAGGAGGTAAAACACTCTACGTGAGTCTTTCCAAGGACACGTGTCAGTGCCCTTCAGAAGGAAAGGGGTCGTTCCCTCCACCTCTTCTGTGCTTTCCCTCCAGCTGAGTGCTGATGCAGCATCAGACATCTGACCCTTTTGCCCTGTTTTCCATGGCCAGGGGCTTGAATGCAGCTCTTTAGCAAGCATATTCTCTCATTTCTTCTTTGTTCCTTTCTTCCCACGTAGGCATGGGTTGACAAAGCTTGTACAAGGAGCACTTGGAATGAAAAGGGTAAAAGACACTCAAACATTTTAAAGAACACCTCAACTGGCCTTTTCTCCCTTTTGTTACATTTCGCCTGGCAGCTGAACTGACATTCGCCCCCTTTCTCCGGGCATACAAAATCCCACCACTCTCTGTGGGCCATCTGAGACATGAGTCCAGGGGAGTGCCTCACTCCAGACTGTTCACATCAGAAGCATTGTTGCAGCTCCCTGCTTTTTGTCTCTATGAATAAAACTGGCCAACTCTTTTTTAGCTAAGCTTTCCTGGTTGACTGAATGCCACAGTAATGTTTCCCAAATATGTTCAGAGGAGAATTGAAAGGGCTCAGAGTAGGAAAAGGCAAATAAAATCATTGAAAAGTGACAGACAAGTATTCCCGAGTCTGATTGCTTGCCCATATTTAAGTGTTGAAATACAAATTTCTCAATTCTGCCACAATACCTTTCCTTCCTTGAGACCCATAAATTCAGAGGCAGTTGATGAAGCTGAATCTAAGTCATGGTGTGGCTGAACATAAAAAGTTTGTAGTTGCTCAAAATTTGAAGTCTCATGTTTCTTTTATATTGAGATACACATTTAATTTAAAAAATGAAAATTTTAGTTGAATGTTATCTATATTAACGCTGGACAATAAAAATAAGCAATAAAGAGCTCATTTAAGAAAATGCTTTTGAATCCATTTTCTTAGAGTTAGTAGGAACCTCAATATTTATCTAGTCTAACCTGCCATCCAGTTCCACTACTTTTTATGAAAAGTTCTTACTGAGACTTGCATTGAGAAATTTCAGGCTAAGGATTCATGATCTTTTTTGGCCATTCTTTTAATAGTTGAGAAATTTTGGCCTGAAAGATATTAAATGCCATCATTTCTTCAAGATTAGATAGACCACTTCTAAACTATATATATATTTTTTCTTTTTTTGGTTATAGAACACAATTAAATAACAGAAGTGAGTCAAGAAAATAATATGATAAACATCCTTGTATCCATCACTCAGAATCAGCTAATGTTAAAGTGCTGTATTCACTTCAAATTAATTTTAACACAAACAAGACAGTAGAAAAAGTGAAATTTTCTTTACAGTCCTCCCCAGCCTATTTCCTTCACTTATGTTTCAGAGGAAAAGATGGCTATAAATGTGATGTGCATTATTTTGGCCCAAGTTTGTATACTTTAACACACACAAATCCACAACATAGTTTTGCTTTGTTTTTTAATGTGAATCCTCCCACATCATAAGTATATTTTTGCAACCGCAGGTTGTTTGTGTTTTGGCGTTCATCAATGCTGACCTGGTTTTGGTCTAGTTCTTTTATTCACTTTATCTCTGACCTAGTAGTGTTCTATGTGTTTATAACATATCATTTCATAATCAATGTGCACTTAGGTATTTACCATTATGTCTCAAACAATGATACTGTGAATATAAGCTTTCAAATCTAATACATGTGAAGTTGCTGGGCTGATAGAAGTATTCACAATTTATTTGAAATTGTGAAGGTCCCTATGAAATTTCTGAAGTAAGCTGTATTTCTCTCAGTAGCATTTCAGTTCCTCTTATCTCACATTGTCAACAATAACTGGTAATTTGCAAATTTTTCATCTTTATGAATGTGGTAAAACATCACTCTATTGCTTGCCTGATTAATAGTAAAGTTAACATCTTTTTATTCTTTATTTTCTGAATGACTCTTCTTTTATGTAAAACACTATTTCATATATATTGCTCATATTAAGTTGTGGAATAGTTTCTTATTGATTCAAGGAGGGCAATTTTTGCTTTCGGATACTTATCCTTTCTTGGTGATAAGAAGTATAAATGAAGTCTCACCATCTGTCACTTGTTTGGAATTTGACTATAGAAATTTTAGTATTAATTAATTTTAATTTTATGCTATCAAATACATTATTCTTTTATGTGTAGTGCTTTTATGTATGTTTTAAGAAACTATTTTCCTGTAGAATCATGCAGATATTCATATATATATTTCAGTTATTTGGATTACATGTATTTATTCTGCAGTTTCTAACCTATAATAATTTGAAGTGGGCTTCCTTGATGGCTCAGTCATAAAGAATCCACCTACCAATGCAGGAGACATGGGTTCAATCCCTGGATCAGCAAGATTCCCTGGAAAAGGAAATGGCAACCCACTCCAGTATTCTTGCCTGGGAAACCCCATGGACAGAGAACTGGTGGCTATAGTCCATGGATTCATAAAATAATTGACATGACTTAGTGACTAAATAACAACAACAACAACAATAATTTGAAGTAAGGATTTTTCTCTTTTACGTGGACAAAAAACATTTCCCTGAATAATGATCTATGTGATAATCTTTCAAATGCAGAATTATCACATTATCTTGACTTCCTTCTTTATGGTCTCACAGCTCATCCTTACAGAGTGTTTAGACTATTAATATTCCATTTATCTCCTTAGACTGTTCTGTTTTTCTTTCTCTGTTCATGAATAAGCCAAATAGAACTTTACAGAGGGTATTATGTTCCAATTGATTTATTACGTTTGGAACAGATCAATTCTTCCTTTGTTTCAGATGTTATATTTCGCTTCATGCAGCCACAATTTCAACGTGCCAGCGGACATACCACACACTCTAGTCCTTTTGTGTACCTGACACTTAAAACCATTCCTATCCTTTGATGTGGGGCACTACTAATCACAGCTTTCTCCTCCAATTCTTATGAAATTTGCTGGAATATAATGTATTGATATTTAATTAATTAATATTGATTAAACTCCATTTCAAATTATAAAACACATGGTATTAATCTGATATAAATTAGCTAAATTTCGATTCTGTCAAGTAATATTTGTCCCATTCTACAAGTTGAGTGTGTGTGTGACCTTTGCATTTATAATTTTAGTTCACTGTCTTGCCATGTGAAAAGCTATATGAATTTGGGAATTTTTTTTAATGTTCCAGAGTATCTGTAAAATGGGAATTAGAATACTATCTCTCACTGTGTTTGTGTATTAAGTAAGACTTGTTGTTGTTGTTATTGTTCAGTTGTTCAGTCATGTCCAACTCTTTGAGGCTCCATGGGTTATAGCACACCTGATTTCCCTGTCCTTCACTAGCTCTCAGAATTTGCTGATGTTCATTGAGTCCATGACGCCATCCAACCATCTTATTCTCTGCCATCCCCTTCTCATCCTTCCCTCAGTCTTTCCCAGCATCAGGGTCTTTTCCAGTGAGTCAGCTTTTTGAATCAGGTGTACAAAGTATTGGAGCTTCAGCTTCACATCAGTCCTTCCAATGAATATTCAGAGTTGATTTCCTTTAGGATTGACTGGTTTGATCTCATTGCTGTCCCAGGGTCTTTACATGTATTATTTTACATATATTATTAAGACAATACATGTAAAGACCCAATCCATAGTGTCAGCCTGAAAAGGAGGGCTTGTTCAGGGCTTTTTTCCTTCATTTTATACTACAAGACCCATGTGTGTGTGTGTCTTGATTACTTTCAGTTGGGGGAAACATGATACTGGTCTTCTGCATCTTTGCTTCACTTCCTGTATCCCAACTTTCCTCAGAACTGTCTGAGGGTAACCTGGGTTTTCCGGGTCTTCCCATGAAAACTCATCTGCCATTGGATCTTTTCCCTTGTATATCTGTTATAGTGCTGTCTATATCTATTAAACTAGATCAAAACATAGCTGCTAGTATTGTATAATTAATCAAAATTTAAGTGCTAATTAAAAATTAAAAGCTAATTATTTTTAAATTACTTCCCCCAGATACACACTAGCACACATACATTTTATATATTTCTTTTGTTGAGCTGTGGTAAGAGACTGAAATTCCCCCCTTGTTTCTCAAACAAAGGTTAATGGACAGTTTTGATTGTAAATTCTTCAGTTTAACACCCAAGTAAAATAAGTAGAAATAGGTTTTCTAAGGCTGATTATGATTTTGACACATTATTCAATAAAAGCAATGCCATCAGTTGTCTGAATAACTTTAGTCTGTGACCCAGGATGAGTTATGCCTCCCCAGTGAACCTATCCCCAGCACCACACCCCTTCAAAAAAGAACAAAGAAATTGAAAAATGCCCCAAGGTCAATAGGACTATAGAATAAACGAGTGCTTGGAAACCTGTGCCATTTGAATAGTCTCTGTGGCCTCCCCATTGTTCCCAGGCAAAACTTGGCATCTTTATACCTAATTGGCATCTCACCCTCAGGGATCTTTATTGAATTTTCTACTCTGCTGACACATTTGAACAGTGTTGGAACCAATATTTGAAAGGGAGCTTTAATCTCTTGAAGGTGATGAAATGCTGTCATCCTTAGACAAAGTGTCTGTCATGAAGGCCTCAGAACAAACCAACAAAGGAGTCAGGTGCTAGTGAAGGACTGCCCCTTGGGTTTCCCTTTGTCTGTCTCAGGTGTTCTTATCTAGTCTGCATGCAATGGAGTGGGTGTTTATTTACATTATAGTATTTGAACAAAACTTTTGATTGATTACAAATATCTTGTGGACACAAAGATAAATGTATTTATGCATGCTTCATAAAAGACACTTACAATATACTTTTCTAAATGAATAACTAGATCCTTAATAACTCTCAGATCTTGACTTTCTCAGAGGACACAGAATCCTGGATTACACTCTCTGGAAATGGAACAAATGACTGAATTAATCTAAAGCTCAATGACTTTATGGATTATGCCTGGCACTTCTGCTTTCAGTGTTAGAGTTGATTGCTAACTGTTGGTTACTGTTTTTATTAAAGTCTGTTAATATATCGATCACGTTTTGGTAGAATTCAGGTAAGGATATGTCTCTGCAGATATGTGGCTTCTGCAGTAACAGTCAATGATGTCACTTCAATTTACTTTGCTTCCCAAGGTCTCTTTTCCTCTTTTTTTTTAAACCTTTTTAATACCTTTACAATGTGCTAACAGACCCTTATGAGATCAGTAAAATGGACAATCAAATTTTCCCAGCAGAAAGCCATCAGTCAACAATTGATACTGTTATTCACTAATTCACTCATATAAAACATTTATTGATAATTAGTTGATATGCACCAAAAATGTACCAAAATGTGTAGGATAGAAACAACTCACTGGAACATGTACATGCACATGAACACGTATACCTTAGTGATTTATTATAAGTACATTCTAAAAGGATAAATTCTGTGCCAAAATTTCCTCAGAGAAGAGGAAACGACTACTACACTGGGGGAATCAGGGAGAAATGATGGTCAAAATCACATTTAAATTCTACCCTGAATCAGAGATAGTGGCCAAGTGGCAGAAACAGGGTATGAAAAAAGAAGGTATCTCTACAGTGTGATCAGAGACATAATATGTGAAAGGTCAAGGCTTTTTCAGGAACAGCTAAGCACTTAAATTTCAGAACTATAATTTGGTGGACTTACTGCAAGGGAAATATAGGATGAGTACATATGGGTACTCTCTGAATATCAGATAAAAACCTTCAAAGTGATTTGAAAGACTGGAAATCTGAATGGTTTTGGAGCAGAGTGGACTGGATTATTAAAATATCAACTTGGTTGCTTTGTGTGAAATTGATTGTAGGAGGGACAATGATGGTGAAGGAACAAATCACATAGGCAGCTACTGAAGTAAATAGTGACAGGTTGCATGTCAAGGTGCTTACCAAGAGTAAACCGCTTACAAGTGAGAGGCATATACAAGTTCAAAAATAATAACAATGCATGAGGTAGAACTGAATGTTATTCCATCCTCTCAGACTTCAGTTACTACGAGTTAGACTACCTGAATATAAATTCCTATTTTCCTATTTGTTAACTGAGGTCTTTGGGCAAGTTATATATCTTTTTGTTGCAGTATACCCATCTGTAAAAAAAGGGGATAAAATGATAAAAACTATATTAAAGGATGCGGGCACAGGAGGGCCGAGAGGAGCTACTCCACATTCAAGATCAGGAGGGGTGGCAATGAGAAGATACCCCTCGTCCAAGGTAAGGTACAGTGGCTGGGCTTTGCTGGAGCAGCCGTGAAGAGATACCCCATGACCAAGGTAAGAGAAACCCAATTAAGATGGTAGGTATTGCGAGAGGGCATCAGAGGGTAGATATACTGAAATTATAATCACAGAAACCTAGTTGATCTGATCACACAGACCACAGCCTTTTCTAACTCAATGAAACCAAGCCATGCTGTGTGGGGACACCCACGATGGGTGGGTCATGGTGGAGAGGTCTGACAGAATGTGGTCCACTGGAGAAGGGAATGGCAAGCCACTTCAGTATACTTGCCTTGAGAACCCCATGAACAGTGTGAAAAGGCAAAACGATAGGATACTGAATGAGGAGCTCCCAAGGTCAGTTGGTGCCCAATATGCTACTGGAGATCAGTGGAGAAATAATTCCAGAAAGAATAAAGGAATGGAGCCAAAGCAAAAACAATACCCAGTTGTGGATGTGACTGGTGATAGAAGCAAGGTCTGATGCTGCAAAAATCAATATTGCATAGGAACCTGGAATGTTAGGTCCATGAATCAAGGCAAATTGAATGTGGTCAAACAGGAGATGGCAAGAGTGAACGTAGACATTCTAGGAATCAGTGAACTAAAATGGACGGGAATGGGTGAATTTAACTCAGATGACCATTATGTCAACTACTGTGGGCAGGAATCCCTTAGAAGAAATGGATAGCCATCATGGTCAACAAAAGAGTCTGAAATACTGTACTTGGATGCAATCTCAAAAACAACAGAATGATCTTTGTTCATTTCCAAGGCAAACCATTCAATATTACAGTGATCCAAGCCTATGCCCCAACCAGTAACGCTGAAGAAGCCGAAGTTGAACGGTTTTATGAAGACCTAAAAGACCTTTTAGAACTGACACCCAAAAAAGTTGTCCTTTTCATTATAGCGGACTGGAATGCAAATGTAGGAAGTCAAGAAACACCTGGAGTAACAGGCAAATTTGGCTTTGGAGCACAAAATGAAGCAGGGCAAAGGCTAATAGAGTTTGCTAAGAGAACACACTGGTCATAGCAAACACCCTCTTTCAATAACACAAGAGAAGACTCTACACATGGACATCACCAGATGGTGAACACCGAAATCAGACTGATTATATTCTTTGCAGCCAAAGATGAAGAAGCTCTATACAGTTAGCAAAAACAAGACCAGGAGCTGATGTGGCTCAGATCATGAACTCCTTACTGCCAAATTCAGATTTAAATTGAAGATAGTACAGAAAACCACTAGACCTTTCAGGTATGACCTAAATAAAATCCCTTATGATTATACAGTGGAAGTGAGAAATATATTTAAGGGACTAGATCTGATAGAGTGCCTGATGAACTATGGATGGAGGTTCATGACATTGTAGAGGAGATAGGGACCCATACCATCCCCATGGAAAAGAAATGCAAAAAAGCAAAAAGGCTGTCTGAGGAGGCCTTACAAATAGCTGTGAAAAGAAGAGAAACGAAAAGCAAAGAAAAAAAGGAAAGATATAAGCATCTAAATGCAGAGTTCCAAAGAATAGCAAGAAGAGATAAGAAAGCCTTCCTCCATGATCAATGCAAAGAAATAGATGAAAACAACAGAATAGGAAAGACAAAAGATCTCTTCAAGAAAATTAGAGCTACCAAGGGAACATTTCATGCAAAGATGGGCTCAATTAAGGACGGAAATGGTATGGACCTAACAGAAGCAGAAGATATTAAGAAGAGGTGGCAAGAATACACAGAAAACTGTAGAAAAAAGATCTTCACGACGAAGTTAATCATGATGGTGTGATCACTCACCTAGAGCCAGACATCCTGGAATGTGAAGTCAAGTGGGCCTTAGAAAGCATCACTACGAACAAAGCTAGTGGAAGTGATGGAATTCAGTTGAGCTAGTTCAAATCCTGAAAGATGATACTGTGACAGTGCTGCACTCAATATGCCAGCAAATTTGGAAAACTCAGCAGTGGCCAAGGACTGGAAGAGGTCAGTCTTCATCCCAATCCCAAAGAAAGGGAATGCCAAAGAATGCTCAAACTACCACACAATTGCACTCATCTCACACGCTAATAAAGCCATGCACAAAATTCTTCAACACAGGGTTCAGCATTACGTGAACCAGGAACTTCCAGATGTTCAAGCTGCTTTTAGAAAAGGCAGAGGAACCAGAGATCAAATTGCCAATGTCCACTGGTTCATGGAAAAAGCAAGAGTTCCAGAAATACATCTATTTCTGCTTCATTGACTATGCCAAAGCCTTTGACTGTGTGGATCACAATAAACCATGGAAAATTCTTCAAGAGATGGGAATCCCAGACCACCTGACCTGCCTCTTCAGAAACCTGTATGCAGGTCAGGAAGCAACAGTTAGAACTGGACATGGAACAACAGATTGGTTCCAAATAGGAAAAGGAGTATGTCAAGGTTGTATATTGTCACCTTGCTTATTTAACTTATATGCAGAGTACATCATGAGGAATGCTGGGCTGGAAGAAGCACAAGCTGGAATCAAGATTGCTGGAAGAAATATCAATAACCTCAGCTATGCAGAACACATCACCCTTATGGCAGAAAGTGAAGAGGAACTAAAAAGCCTCTTGATGAAATTGAAAGAGAGTGAAAAGTTTGGCTTGAAGCTCAACATTCAGAAAACAAAGATCATGGTATCTGGTCCCATCACTTCATGGGAAATAGATGGGGAAACAGTGGAAACAGTGTCAGACTTTATTTTTTTGGGCTCCAAAATCACTGCAGATGCTGATTGCAGCCATGAAATTAAAAGATGCTTACTCCTTGGATGGAAAGTCATGACCAACCTAGATAGCATGTTAAAAAGCAGAGATATTACTTTGCCAACCAAGGTCCGTCTAGTCAAGGCTATGGTTTTCCCAGTGGTCATGTATGGATGTGAGAGTTGGATTGTGAAGAATACTGATCGCTGAAGAATTGATGCTTTTGAACTGTGGTGTTGGAGAAGACTCTTGAGAGTCCCTTGTACTGCAAGGAGATACAACCAGTCCATATAAAGGAGATCAGTCCTGGGTGTTCATTGGAAGGACTGATGCTGAAACTGAAAGTCCAATACTTTGGCCACCTCATGTGAAGAGTTGACTCATTGGAAAAGACTCTGAAGCTGGGAAAGGTTGGGGGCGGGAGGAGAAGGGGACGACAGAGAATGAGATGGCTGGATGGCATCACCTACTCGATGGAGGTGGGTTTGAGTGAACTCCGGGAGTTGGTGATGGACAGGGAGGCTTGGCGTGCTGTGATTCATGGGGTTGCAAATAATCGGACACGACTGAGTGACCAAACTTAATTGAACTGAGGAGTATAAAATTAGTACAGGTAACGCTCTTTGCTTGGTTCGTGGTCTATAGAAAGAGAAATAATGAGCACATTGTGATTTAATTCTATTTTGTTAGTCTTTCACATCACCAGAGTGATCAAAGCCAGCTTTGTGGTTAAGGAGAGGAAGAAGCTTTCTACATTGTAGTATTATGGTCTAGTTTCAAGGTACCTTGTGAAATTCCACCCCAAAGCTTATTCCAGATGGAGAGATAGTAGCCAAAGTGCTTGTAGGTATTTTGATGCTGGTATTCCAATGTCTAGCCATTGCCATAATTACATGAGCTATATACCTCAATCCTTGAGACTTATTTTACATCATTATTTTACAGAATAGCAAATAAATTCAACGGAGCTATATGATTTTCTGAGATCCTATATATTCAGAAGTAGGTGTGGACCTGAACAATTCCCATCCAGAAGACCACAGTGGGGCCTTTTTTTTACTTTTAGCTCTCCATTCAGAGGTACAAAATTGTTGGACAATCAGTGTAAATCTACTTTATAGCCTGTAATCAGAAGAGCTTGGGTCAGGTCCAAGATCTATTATCATTCCAATCCTATCAGATAAATCCTAATTTATTATTAATAGAATAAGGAGTATAGGGCAAGTCTCTTGACTCCAGCATAGGTGTCTTTACAGTATGACTTTTAATCATGTATGAACATTCCTTTTTATTTTTCGTATAGACAAATAAAAATTACCAAGACACAAGTAACATACACCCTCCCCACAAACAAATGCACACACATACACACTAAATCTATTTACCCACATCAATATTTACCCATATATAGGACAAATTTACTTCATTTGCTTCTCTTGCTTTTTTATACTTTAAGAGCTAATCCCTCCACCACTCTGAAAACACATATTTTGGACACATTACCTTATTGGGGAATTTGCTTTTCAAAATAAATTCAAAAATAATGCTTAAGGTAGGAGATTCATGGCAGAGCATTTATCTTGGGAAAAAAATCTAAATCACAGTGTAATTTTTGAGTAAGTAAGAGTCAGAAAGTATATTCTGGCAAATTGGAAGAAGCAAACCATTCAACCATGTCAGATTCCAAAAGCTTGTATAGACACAGTCTTGGAGCCTTTCTACTAATCTTTTACCACCCAGTCTTGTCTGTGTTCAAGGCAGTAATTACCATCATCACAAATGTTCTCAACCAAGAGCAGTGCATTTGTCAGTTGCTTTTACTTCCTTTGGGGTCTTTGCTGACTGAATGACAAGGTTCTATTTTTATTATTTTTGACAGATTAGGCTTGAAATTTTGTTTCTCTGAGAATATTCATTGTTGTTGTTTAGTCACTAAGTCACGTCTGACTCTTTGTGACCCCATGGATTGTGGCCCACCAGGCTCCTCTGTACATGGGATTTCCCAGGCAAGACTACTGGAGTGGGTTGCCATTTCCTTTTCCAGGAAATCTTCCCATCTCAGGGCTTGAACCCATGCTTCTGCTTGGTAAGTGGACTTGTTACAACTGAGCCACGAGGGGAGGCAAGGGATATTCATACAAGTGTTTTAATTGCTTAGTTTATGTATTAAAATTGCCTTACACACAATGGGAGCAACACCACGGAAGACTTGTTGTTTTGGTTTAAGAAGCTGAGCAATTATCTCATCCTTCTTTCCTCTCTTCCTCGTTCCCTCTCTCTGCCTCCATCTCCTCCTCCTCTTCCTTCTCCTTCTCTGTCTCTCCCAATGGCTCTCTCTCTCTCTTTCAGAAATTTCAGAATGTTTTGTGGCAATGAATTTAGGTGGTAGCTGTTCCAGATAATCTAGAATCAAAGACCTGACATCCATCACAGACAAAATATTTTACTTTGAGAGAAAACCTTTGCCAACTTGACCCAATAAGATTTACTTTTAATATTTTAAAATGTATGTGTCATTAACCCAATTTTCAGAAAATAACTGAGATTTTTACATTCATACCCATAGCAAACACATATGCAATGAATATACTCCCCTAAAAGTATATTTATGCTGTTTATCCTTTTTCTTTCCATATAGAAAATAGTTTCTTATTAGCTTTATATGCAGCCCTCTGACATGCCTATAACTGTATCAACAAGACATAATAAAATATTGTATACATTTAAAATAGATGTGCAATTAATTTCAAAAGTGCAATGAAGCTAAGTATATAATCACATATAGTTATATGCCATGTCTACAATATATATGTGGATATATCTATATATAACATGCATTTACATATACATTACTAATATTAAAGGCTATATATACCTATATGTTTTTTAAAACTATGTACCATAATTTGCATATATATACATATTATATTCATATATATATATTGATCAAATGTTCCTAAAAATAAAATGTTTAGGAAAAATAATTATGATAATCTTGTAAATAATACTATGAGGGATATTTTGGAGGGAACTAACATGCAATCTATAAAAATATCAGCATTTATAAATAAACTAGGGAATAATTATCCTCATAATTCAGATAAGACATTTTAAATAATGTAATTAATCACTAGCAAGGTCAATGTCATGCTAAATATTAGAAAGCATTTTATAGTAATTACTTTATCGTGCATCACTTACCACCAAACTTGGGTCAGAAGATAGTAAAGATGTGTAAGGTAGTGTTGGCTGATAGTTTGGGGATTTACAGATAATCAAACAAAACTTACTCTAATTAAAAGTTAGATAAAATTAGCAGCTTAAGGTTTCTCTTTGTCAGAGACTTTCAGTCTTCACTCCCTGTGCACATGGAGCTTCCTGGGTGTAGCCTTGGAGGAGGGTTTGGGATGGAAGGAATCAGTGGCAGTACTTCTCAATTGAAAGCAGAGCACCTTTAATTTGATCTGTTTTATATACTGCAATTTCATGTTAGATTTTACTGGAAATAAATGTCTCTACTAACAAAAGAGTGTTGAAATCCAGTGATCCAAATATTAACTATATTGACATTTCCTCTAAGTGTTTTGTATTTATGGGTACAGCCTGAATTTTTTATTGAGGTTGAAGGAGCCCACGTGTGTCATCCAGTGTCTTCATTCTAAGCTCCAAGCAAATTGAACTAAAGTACCTAGATTTCCCCAGTGCTCTCTTGAGATTCAATTCCTTGTTATCATTACTTTCTTTCCTTGGACTTGTCTTGTCTGTGACTTTTCCGCTGGCTACCTCCTTCTCTTCAATTTTTTCTTTTTATAATAAACGGGTCATATGAGACAAGACCTCTTCATAGATGTTTAAGTGTGCAGCAAAGTGTTGTTAACTGTAAGCACAATGTTGTAATACAGAGCTCTAGACCATTTGCCTCTTGCATGATTGAAAAACTCTGCATGTATTGAACAGCAACTCTCCATGTCTTCTTATCCCCAGACCCTGGCAACCACTGTTCTACTCTCTGCTTCTAACTTGTAAGAGTTTGACTACTTTAGATACCTCAGAGAAGTGGAATCATGCAGTACTTGTCTTTCTGTGACTAGTTCATTTCACTTGTCATCTTGTCTCCAAGGTTCATCTAAGTTGTTGCATATGACACAATTTCCTTCATTTTATGACTGAATAACATTCCTCCTCCAGTTTTTCTTGTCATGATCAGCAAAGCACTTACATTGTTCTTGTTACAGCTTCTAGTGTTCAAGTATTTATTCAACTTTATTGTGTTTGCCTATTTGCCTATCTTTCTCTCCTTCTAATTTTAAAGCTTATTCAGTTTTGTTAGTCCTAATATAGTTCTTAGCACAAATTAGACAGTCAATAAGTGATGTCACATTAACGAGAAACTTAGGAATACTTTTGGAAGGGAATGTGAGAATGGCCCAGCCTTCTTTAGTCCCTGACAATCAAGTATTTAATGAATAGATTTGTGTCTTCATCATTCACTAAAGAACAATTTATTGGACAGTTTGTGACTTTAAACACCTCTATGGAGCAGAAACCAAAATGAAATACAAAGCAATGGATGAGGCTAGAGTTTAGACTTGTGCTCCAGGTGAAAATTTGGCCAGTGTTTTCCATCCTGGTTGCATGTTAGGAATTGCCAATAGATTCAAATACACTTGATAATTCCTTACTTCTTAAATAAGACGTTGAAAAAGAAGTGTGTGTGGTCTGAGCATCAGTTTTTAAAAAAGATCTCCAGATATTTCTATTTTAAACCAAGAGGGAGAACCATGGAAACAAAGTGTTGGCCAGATATTCAACATACCCAAAGTGCTCCATCCTTGCTTGGGAGGTAGAGATGACTCCTTGCTGTAATTGAAGTACAACAATATTTTAAAAAGTTACAAATAACCATTATTGGGATCACTGGCGTAAAAATAATTCTCAGGTGTAGGGAAGTGGGATAACACATTCATAGCCAGTGACCATAAAATTGAACACACTTTTCTTCAGTTATGGAGTAAATATTGCATTATCAGTGATTCAACAGTGGACAGAAATCCAAATAATCAATCTAAGATTCATATTTCTGGGATGTTGCCCGAGACACTAGTGGAGAGCAATATAAACTTGTCAGAATATATGGAATTAATTAAGAAAGTGAAAAATCAAGCAAATAAACAAAAGTACCTCCTATCTGACCTGAGTTTACAATTAAAATTAAAGAGACACAGAACAAGATTTTATACTAACAAATATTATTAATAAATATAGCTGTATATTAACAATCATAGATTCAAATCACCATACATAAGGTTAAAATAAAAATACAGAAGATAAAATACTTTTAAATAATTTGAAAAGTAATTTTCAAAGGGATTAAATTTAGAATAATAATCAATAAACAAAAATAAATATGTTTTAGATATTGGTAACATAAGAACAAGTTGCTGTAATTAAGAACAAAATGTAACATCTCAAAGTGAAAAACAGTTTTTTCATTTAAATAAAATATTCTCAGTAGATATGACTGATTTCAGACTGAACACATTAAGAGGGCATTTAGTGAGTTGATAAATGTACTGAAGAAATCACCCAGAAGCTAGTATAAAAGGATAAAAATAAATGGGAAATATAAAAGGAAGAAAATGTCTAGAAAAGTAGAAGACAATGAAAAGTGGAGGACCATTATGTGAAGAGAATTTTCTAAAAGGGAAGACTAGAATTTTGAAATTAAAAAGCCTATCAAATATTTGGCTTCCCTGGTGGCTCAGAGGTTAAAACGCCTGCCTGCAATGTGGGAGACCTGGGTTCGATCCCTGGGTTGGAAAGATCCCCTGGACAAGGAAATGGCAACCAACTCCAGTATTCTTGCCTGGAGAATCCCATGGATGGAGGAGCCTGGTGGGCTACTGTCCACATCAGGATAAAGGAAATAGCTCAATATCTAGACTCATAATAATGAAAGATATAACATTAAGAATAAAGAAAATGTGGTGTATTATGTTGATTGATTTGCGGATATTGAATAATCCTTGCATTCCTGGGATAAAGCCCATTTGATCATGATGTATGATCTTCTTAATGTGTTGTTGGATTCTGATTGCTAGAATTTTGTTCAGGATTTTTGCATCTATGTTCATCAGGGATATTGGCCTGTAGTTTTCTTTTTTTGTGGGATCTTTACCAGGTTTTGGGATTAGGGTGATGGTGGCCTCATAATGAGTTTGGAAGCTTCCCTTCCTCAGCAATTTTCTGGAAGAGTTTGAGTAGAATAAGTGCTCAGTTCAGTTCAGTCGCTCAGTCGTGTCCGACTCTCAGCGACCCCAAGAATCACAGCACGCCAGGCCTCCCTGTCCATCACCAACTCCCGGAGTTCACTCAAACTCATATCCACAGAGTCGGTGTTAGCTCTTCTCTATATTTTTGGTAGAATTCAGCTGTGAAGCCGTCTGGACCTGGGCTTTTGTTTGCTGGAAGATTTCTGATTACAGCCTCTAGTTCTGTGTTTGTGATGGGTCTGTTCAGATTTTCTATTTCTTCCTGGTTCAGTTTTGGAAAGGTTTACTTTTCTAGGAATTTGTCCATTTCTTCCAGGTTATTCATTTTATTGCCATATAATTGCTGATAGTATTCTCTAATAATCCTTTGTATTTCTGTGCTCTCGGTTGTGATCTCTCCACTTTCATTTCTAATTTTATTGATTTGGTTCTTCTCCCTTTGTTTCTTGATGAGTCTGGCTAGTGGTTTGTCAATTTTATTTACCTTCTCAAAGAACCAGCTTTTGGCTTTGTTGATTTTTGCTATGGTCTCTTTTGTTTCTTTTGCATTTATCTCTGCCCTAATTTTTACGATTTCGTTCCTTCTACTAACCCTGGGGTTCTTCATTTCTTCCTTTTCTAATTACTTTAAATGTAAAGTCAGGTTATTTAGTTGACTTTTTTCTTGTTTCTTGAGGTGTGCATGTATTTCTACGAACTTCCCCCTTAGCACTGCTTTTACAGTGTCCCAGAGGTTTTGTGTTGTTGTGTTTTCATTTTCATTCATTTCTATGCATATTTTGATTTCTCTTTTGATTTCTTCTATGATTTGTTCATTATTTAGCAGCGTGTTGTTCAGCCTCCATATGTTGGCATTTTTAATGGTTTTTCTCCTGTAATTGAGATCTAATCTTACTGCATTGTGGTTAGAAAAGATGCTTGGAATGATTTCAATTTTTTTGAATTCACCAAGGTTAGATTTATGGCCCAGGATGTGATCTATCCTGGAAAAGGTTCAGTGTGCGCTTGAGAAAAAGGTGAAATTCATTGTTTTGGGGTGAAATGTCCTATAGATATCTATTAGGTCTAACTGGTCTATTGTATCATTTAAAGTTTGTGTTTCCTTGTTAATTTTCTGTTTAGTTGATCTATCCATAGATGTAAGTGGGGTATTAAAATCTCCCACTATTATTGCATTGTTGTTAAAAATCATATGATTATCTCAAGATGCAGAGAAAGCCTTCGACAAAATTCAACATCCATTTATGATAAAAACCCTCCAGAAAGTGGTAATAGAAGGGACATATCTCAACATAATAAAAGCTATATATGACAAACCCACAGCAAACATTATCCTCAACAGTGAAAAACTGAAAGCATTTCCCCTAAAGTCAGGAACAAGACAAGGGTGCCCACTCTCACCACTACTATTCAACATAGTTCTGGAATTTTGGCAACAGCAATCAGAGCAGAAAAAGACATAAAAAGAATACAAATTGGAAAAGAGAAATAAAACTTTCATTGTTCGCTGATGACATGATCCTCTACATAGAAAACCCTAAAGACTCTACCAGAAAACTACTAGAGCCAATCAATGAATATAGTAAAGTTGCAGAATATAAAATCAACACACAGAAATCCCTTGCATTCCTATACACTAATAATGAGAAAATAGAAAAAGAAATTAAGGAAACTATTCCATTCACTGTTGCAACGAAAAGAATTAAATACTTAGGAATATATCTACCTAAGGAAACAAAAGACTTGCACATGGAAAACTATAAAAAACTAGTGAAAGTAATCAAAGAGGACACTAATAGATGGAGAAATATACCATGTTCGTGGATTGGAAGAATAAATATTGTAAAAATGAGCATACTACCCAAAATAATTTATATATTCAATGCAATCCCTATCAGTCTACCAACGATATTTTTCACAGAACTAGACAAATAATCTCACAATTTGTATGGAAATACAAAAAACCTCAAATAGCCAAAGCAATCTTGAGGAAGAAAAATCAACCTGATGGACTTCAGGCTCTACTGCAAAGCCACAGACAGTATGGTACTGGCATAAAGACAGAAATATAGATCAATGGAACAAAATAGAAAGCCCAGAGATAAATCCACACCCCTACAGACACCTTATCTTTGACAAAGGAGGCAAGAATATAAAATGGAGAAAAGACAGTCTCTTTAACAAGTGGTGCTGGGAAAACTGGTCAGCCACTTGTAAAAGAATGAAACTAGAACACTTCCTAACACCATACACCAAAATAAACTCAAAATGGATTAGAGAGCTAAATGTATGACCAGAAACTATAAAACTCCTAGAGGAGAACGTAGGCAAAACACTCTCTGACATAAATCAGAGCAGGATCCTCCATGACCCACCTCCCAGAATATTGGAAATAAAAGCAAAAATAAACAAATGAAACTAATTAAAATCAAAAGCTTCTGCACAGCAAAGGAAACTCTAAGCAAGGTGAAAAGACAGCCTTCAGAATGGGAGAAAATAATAGCAAAAGAAACAAGTGACAAAGGATTAATCTCCAAAATATACAAGCAGCTCCTGCAGCTCAATTCCAGAAAAATAAATGACCCAATCAAAAAATGGGCCAAAGAACTAAGCAGACATTTCTCCAAAGAAGACATAAAGATGGCTAACAAACACATGAAAAAATGCTCAACATCCCTCATAAGCAGAGAAATGCAAATCAAAACCACAATGAGATACCATTTCACACCAGTCAGAATGGCTGCTATCCAAAAGTCTACATGCAATAAATGCTGGAGAGGGTGTGGAGAAAAGGGAACCCTTTACACTGTTGGTGGGAATGCAAACTAGTACAGCCACTATGGAGAACAGTGTGGAGATTCCTCAAAAAACTGGAAATAGAACTGCCATATGATCCAGCAATCACACTCCTGGGCATACACACTGAGGAAACCAGAATTGAAAGAGACACATGTACTCCAATGTTCATCGCAGCACTGTTTATAACAGCCAGGACATGGAAGCAACCTAGATGTCCATCTGAGGATGAATGGATAAGAAAGCTTTGGTACATATACACAATGGAGTATTACTCAGCCATTAAAAAGAATGCATTTGAACCAGTTCTAATGAGGTGAATGAAACTAGAGCCTATTATACAGAGTGAAGTAAGCCAGAAAGAAAAACACCAATACAATATACTAACGCATATATATGGAATTTAGAAAGATGGAAATGATAACCCTGTACACAAAACAGCAAAAGAGATACAGATGTATAGAACAGTCTTTGGGACTCTGTGGGAGAGGGTGAGGGTGGGATGGTTTGGGAGAATGGCATTGAAACATGTATATTAGCATATGTGAAACAAATCACCAGTTCAGGGTCGATGCATGTTACAGGATGCTCGGGGTGGGTATGTGGGGATGACCCAGAGGGAGGATAAGGGGAGGAGGGAGGTGGGAAGGGGGTTCGGGAGTGGGAACTTATGTACAACCGGGGTGGATTCATGTCAATGTATGGCAAAACCAACCAATATAATATTGTAAAATAATTAGCCTGCAATAAAAATTAAAATAATAATAATAATAAAAAAGAATAAAGAAAAAATTTGAAAAATTTCAGGAATCAGTTCATTTCAGTTCAGTTCAGTTGCTCAGTCGTGTCCGACTCTTTGCGACCCCATGAATCACAGCACGCCAGGCCTCCCTGTCCATCACCAACTCCCGGAGTTCACTCAAACTCATGTCTATCGAGTCGGTGATGTCATCCAGCCATCTCATTCTCTGTCGTCCCCTTCTCCTCCCACCCCCAATCCCTCCCAGCATCAGACTCTTTTCCAGTGAGTCAACTCGTCTCATGAGGTGGCCAAAGTATTGGAGTTTCAGCGTTATCATCAGTCCTTCCAATGAACACCCAGGATTGATCTCCTTTAGGATGGACTGGTTGGATCTCCTTGCAGTCCAAGGGACTCTCAAGAGTCTTCTCCAGCACCACAGTTCAAAAGCATCAATTCTTCGGTGATCAGCTTTCTTCACAGTCCAACTCTCACACAATTTCAGGAATAAGAGCCTATAATGAAATTTATATCGAAACAGACTTCTGATGGATAAAAATAGAGAGGTAACATCAAGTGCTAAGGTAACTTATCTGTTAGCATAAAATTCTATAAAAAAGGCACTGTGAGGGAAAGTATGCCAAAAAAGAAATTGTGTACATAAGACTTGAAATTTAAAAAGTATATATATATATGTGTGTGTGTGTGTGTGTGTGTGTGTACATGTATATAAATACACAAAACAATCATACACAAGGTATGTATATATAAACAATTATATACAAAGCTTGTAACATGTTAAGTAATTACATGCATAAATACTACATACTACATAATAATATTTATACATCTTACTAAACTATATTCTCTAATGTCAGCATAATCTTGATAGCAAACATACCAAAAGAAAACACTTAATCATGAACAAAATATAAAATTTAATAAAATTTTCAGTAAGTAAAAATTCTAGTCATATGTTAAAACCATAATGGTTTCATCTCAGCAATTTAAAAATCCATACCATTAACATATTAAAAGAGGAAAATAAAAGCTTCTTGTATATGCAGAAAATCATTTAATTAAGTTCAATTTTTATTTGCAATGAAAAGGAATCCTCCAGCAAACTGAAAATAGATAAGAACTTTATTAAGAAATCTCATGAAGAGTATATAGTATACGGAAATTCAATAACAAATATGCCAAATGGTAAAACTTTAGAAGACCTTTGGGAATTATCAGAAAGAACTAATGGATGCCTGCTATCACCTCTTCTCTTCAACACTGTGCTAGAGATAGAGGTTTTGGAAATTAGGTGTTAACTTTCTGTGGTAAAGCAGTGGGACTCTTGGGATATATGCAAAATGCAATTTCAGTTTTGTCTCCCTCCCCCTTGTACACTTATTCTGTTGTGTCAGTTCTCATTTTTCCAGTAGGTAAAAATTCAGATGATTCTTTGATTTTTCTGTCACTTTTTGGAAATGAAACCATCCTTCTAAGTCAGAAATCAGTAATTGCAAGAGTCCTGTCCAAAATCTACATCAGTTTTAATCTATATTCACAGATAACACAGGGCAGCTAGAGCAGGTTACAGGTATGCAGGTACTTTTGTAATCCATTCAGGGATAAGGATATAGTTATCTTTATCTCTTTCCTGCTCTTATCATTTCTTCTCTTCCTTGACATAGTTAACCAAAGTTTGTAGTCCTACCAGTGATATCTAAATGGTGGGAGAGAGAACCATAAAGGGAATATGAGGTTCACATTTGATAAGTAAATATTATAGGTGAATTTGTCCTCTCTGGACCAGGCAGGTATTTATAATTGAGTCTTTCTCTTGAGGGAAACTTCTATAGGCGCTTCAGAAGACTTGATCTGTAGTATTCAACTTCATTCCTTGTGATAATGAGTAATGTGTTTACCACTATATTACTCTTCCTTTGGTTCTGCCTTGATTTCATTTTCTTCTTTTCTTAAATTTTCTAAAGGATCACAAATATCATTGCAGTCGGTCCTTTGGGGTAGATAATAAATGACTCCTTGCAGGCTCTTTCTTCTGTGTGTGCCACTTGTATTTTGTGGAACATGCCCTTGTCCCCTACCATGAGAAATGTAGCTACTTCCCGATGCACTAGAATCTGTTTTCTTCTTTCTCTCTCTGTCTCTCCTGTCAGCTCAGATTCATTGTCATAAATTTATACATTCATACCTTTAGAGTCTTCAAGTCCATATGAAACAGTAGCCCACAACCTCCAGTGGGTGTGTGTTGAGTTCACTGAGTGGCTTCCGTAAGGCTAGTCTCACTAAGCATAATACAACTTATCCTTCTTTAGAAAAGAATAATACATAGGAGAATGCATTGACTGCAGACATTATAGGTCTGAAATTTCTCATGATGAAATGGATTCCTCTTTAAGTACCTACTTTGATGAAGAAAAATGTAAAACATGGCTTATTAGGCATGAGATAATGGTAAGGAATACATTTTAGTCTTTCCCACTCCTCCTCATTTCTCCTTCTTCAAGGTACCCCTTAAATAAAGAACCACCTTGAGAAAGACAAATTGAAAGGGCAAGACATCATTTATTAGGAAAGAGCATTTCTGCTTAATGGCCCCTTGAGTAAAGTGTTTCTTTAGGATATCACAGCTCATGTGAAGGCAGATTTAAAGGCCAGGGCATCAATTAGAAAACCACAGTCTTGCTGCCTAATCGCTCTTTGTACAGCTTATTTTAGCAAGATAAAAATACCATCAAAATAGAAAATGAGACTTGCCAAACAATTTCAGCACTTCCCTTAGGCCACAATGCTCAATACTGTCAGGCACAGCATTTCTAAGCTTCTGGTGAAATTGGAAAGAATTACATAATATTTTATGTGGTTTGTTGCTATCTGCAATGCTGATTTAAAGAAACAGACATCAGTGATGAACAGTTCAGTACTGAACATCTGCCCTGGCAATGACAAGTTTTAAAAACAAAGTGACAAACTTGAACTATGAAAATGTCATTGTTAGGACAGAATGAGCACTGAATATAAACAAAAAAGCTGACACATAGGACTTAATAAAAATTAAAAATGCACTGGTTTTTTGAAAATATACTGTTAAGGAAGTAAACTGCAGACTGGGAGAAAATATTTGCCATGCATTTATCTGTCAAAGGACTTGTCTCCTACTATTTTAAGATTCTACATCGATAAAATTGAATTAATACAGACACACACACACACCACTAATGTTTGTAGTACTCTTTGTACAAACTCAGACATAAGAATAATCTCAATCTCACAATACTGCTCCTTCCAATGCCATCTCATATCTGTGATAAACCTAGCCTGGTTGCCTTCAAAATAAAGGGACAGAATTTTAAAAACAGATGGCAGAGTGTCAAGGAGGTTAATACAAAATTTAATTGGAACCTCAGAATAAGAGAGAAAGAGAATGTCATAGAAAACATAACCAAAGAAATATTGACTGAAAATTTGGTAAATGTGATTAAAAAATCAGCATACCCAAGTTCAGTGAACTCCAAACCAGATAGATGCATGGAAAACCATACATAGGTATAGTATTCAGTAAAACCTTACCTCTTGATGACTATTTTAATTGTTGTTTACACCAGTATACTCAAACAGTAGAAAAAATATATGACTAATAATATTTATATCATTCTAATTCACAGATTTTCCTTATTTACTTTTGGTCGCTCTGGGTCTTTGTTGCAGCATGCAGGTTTTCTCTAGTTACAACAAGCTGGGACTACCCTTTGCTGTGGTGTGCATGCTATTCATTGCGGTTGTTGCAGAGGATGGATTCTAGATGTGTGGGCTTCAGTCGTTGCAGCACATGGGCTTAGTAATTGTGGCACATGGGTTTAGTTGCTAGCAGCATGTAGGATATTCCCAGACCAGGGATGGAACCTGTGTCCCCTTCACTGGCAGGTGGATTCTTAACCACTGGACCACCAGGGAAGTCTGAGAATACAGATTTAAAAAGGTTGTCATTGCTGTCCATGAATATAAAATGTAGCTGGAGAATTACCTAAGGAAGAGCAATTAAACAGAGGAAAATATCACACTTATCTTTGTTAATTTAGAGAAAAGTATACAATATAGAATCACAAAATACACAAAATTGAATGTTTAATAATTTAATAAAATTGTGCATGTTTAGTGAATTTTTAATTTTCCTCATGTCATGAAAGTACTGATTACTTTGAAAACATGAATCTAAAAAAAATTTTTTAGATATATAATGATTAGTTTCAGTTCAGTTCAGTCGCTCAGTCGTGTCCGACTCTCCGCGACCCCATGTATCACAGCACGCCAGGCCTCCCTGCCCATCACCAACTCCCGGAGTTCACCCAAACTCATGGCCACAGAGTCGGTGATGCCAGCCATCTCATTCTCTGTCGTCCCCTTCTCCTCCCGCCCCCAACCTTTCCCAGCATCATAGTCTTTTCCAGTGAGTCAACTCGTCGCATGAGGTGGCCAAAGTATTGGAGTTTCAGCTTTAGCATCAGTCCTTCCAATGAACACCCAGGATTGATCTCCTTTAGAATGGACTGGTTGGATCTCCTTGCAGTACAAGGGACTCTCAGGCTTAGGTAAAATAGAAAAATATGGCATATGTATCTTTCATTTTTGATACATTGTATTTAAACATTATTTTGCTAGTGATTTCTCTGCATGATTTATTTTCAAAGTAACATAGTCACTACATTTTTAGTGCCTTAAAAACAATACTATAATTTTGTTTTATATCTCATGCAGAAAAATAGATTATTTGCTAGTACAATGATAAAAGCAAAAATCTCATTTTGAGGTCTATGTTTGAAATGTAAAAAGAGATGCTCAATTTAACTAAAATTACTCACCTAGAAGATGTAGTATCAAAGATGTTATTAGATTTGGTAAGAAAATATAATACATAAAATCAAACAGCCAAAAGCAAGAAAATTCAAGAACATTTAATGGACCAATGCTAATTTTGCTTCTCAGAGTAGTGTTAGGGCTCACCTTCACAAAGACTTATAATACTAAGCACAACATGAATAAAAACTATGATGTGTCCATGTGAAAATGTAAAAGGATCTCAGAAACCATTCAAAATGTTCCCAGAAAGAAAAAACTATAAGCCAACAGGACAAGAACTCAAAGGGTCAGTCTTAGTGTGGTAAAAATACAAAGAGGCAAAGGTAAGTAGAAACCTAAGTGCTATTGAGAATCAATATAGATAAACCAAGTCCATAGTACAAGAAGAGGGAAAAAAAAAGTTTGTCATTTGAAAACAAGTTGAAATAAAAAACCAGTGGGGAAGCAAAAATCTAGAGGTTAAACTTTCTCTACTATATAGTTGAAGGAAGTCACAAGAGCACATGGTCATCACTCAAATCACAGAAACTTGCCAGATAAACTACAAAATGTGAGATTAAGAAAATCAGAGAGCAGCTGTTACAAAGAAACCTAAATTAACTAAATTATAGAAAGTGACAAGCCCTATCTTGGAGAAAAGAGAAGCATGGCTTCTTCCAATTTTGTCAGAGAGCTGTTAAGAAAAATCAATCATAAGCAGAAATAAAGCCAGTGTCTAATGAATTTCTATACTTGTGTGTTGTTCAGTGTGATGGGTTAGTACCCTGAGCAGCACCAGTGAAAATTTTTATCTACCTGTCACATTTCTTTCACAAACCTTCTCACATGCATGACACACTGTGATGAAGACTGAATGCATAGCAAGAGAGCTGACAGAGTTTGCTCAGGCTAAATGAATTTTCCTCCTTGGGAGTCAAAGGCCTTCTCAAGTTGGATTCAGGACAGAAATGCTCAGAGAGACACCAAACCAAGTCACTGAATTACCCCAGGTGGTGCTAGTAGTAAAGGACCCGCTTGCCAAAGGAGACACAAAGGAGACACAAGGTGTGATCCCTGGGTCTGGAAGATTCCCTGGAATAGGAAATGGCAACCCTGCTCCAGTATTCTTGCCTGAAAAATTCTATGGACAGAGTTGGACACGACTGAGCATGCACATGCCCCACCCCCCCACCCCACACCTTTGAAACTCATCAAATACCTGCACACTCAGTAGTGTCTGACTCTTTGTGATCTTGTGAACTGTAGGAGGAGCCTGGTAGGCTGCAGTCCGTGGGGTCGCTAAGGGTCGGACACGACTGAGCGACTTCACGTTTACTTTTCACTTTCATACATTGGAGAAGGAAATGGCAACCCACTCCAGTGTTCTTGCATGGAGAATCCCAGGGACAGGGGAGCCTGATGGGCTTCCGTCTATGGGGTCACACAGAGTCGGACACGACTGAAGTGACTTAGCAGCAGCAGCAGCCCACCAGGCTCCTGTGTCCATGGAATTCTACAGACAAGAATACTGGAGTGGGTTGCTGTTCCCTCCTCCAGAGGATCTTCCCAACCCAGGGACGGAAACGCAGTCTCTTACATTGCAGGCAGATTCTTTTCCATCTCTGTCACCAGGGAAGCCCTTTTGCAACTAACGTAACGAAGTGATTTGTTTTAGATGAAGAAAGTAATGGGTGGAACAGGAAAGTAGAACGAATTTGCAGAAATTCAGAAAACTAGTAGTCAAGCTAAAAAACACAGAGAAATACCCCACAGTTAAGAAAGTTGAGGGCTGAGTTGTTCATTGAAAAAGAAAAAGTCTCCACAATATTGTTCATGTTTACGTCTCAAGACCTAAAAAAAAAGTTACAATTTTGCCTTCAGAATATTTGAACTTAATAATGAAATGAATTCAAACTAAATATGCCAAAAAGCTGATTCATCTCAACTAGAGACTAGATTGACTTAGCATTACAAACATGCAGCCTTAAAGAGAAGACTTGACTTTAGTAGGCATAAACCTTATTAACTCTATAGTTTTTCCAGTCTGTCTAGCAATAGAACATTTACATGACATTTAATAAAGCATGAAAAGAGAATCCATAGTCAAAAAAGAAGAAAGTTAGTAGAGACAGTCCGAGAACTGATACAGAAGCCTTAATTATCAGAGAGGGACTTTAAAGTAATTGATAAAGATATTAAAGGATCTATTATAAACATTGAAAATCTTAATGAACTTATGAAAGTGTTTAGCTGAGAGATAGAAGTTTAAAATAGAATAAAATTGAAATGCTGGAAAAAATATGATATAAAATGAAGATTTCACTTGAAGAGCTCAATAAAAGACTGAATCCAACACGAGAAAAGATAAAGCAATCCAGAATGCAAACTAATATAATAATAGAAGAAAACAGTGAAAAATGAGCAGAACCTTCAAAACTTATGGAGCAATATTGAATGGACTAAAACATTTACAGTTGGATCTTCAAAAAGAGAAAACAAACAAATGGGACAGGAGAAATATTCAAAGAGATTAAGACCAAGGGCAGGGGGAGAGGGTGGTAGTGCACACCTTGGTGCGTTATAGTCACCCTGCTGAAACTATAGAGATAAAAACACCTATTAAAAGCAGAGAAAGAGGAGGGAGGGTGTGAGGGAAGGAGAGAGAGAGAGAGGAGGCCAAATATTATTGCAAGATAGATTTAAGGTGCCGAAAGAAAAAGAATAGTCAATCTAAAACTCTGTATACAGAAAAAAGTATTCTTTAAAAATGAAAGCAATGCAAAACATTTTCAGTCAATTGTTTAGAGAATTTATGTGCAACAGATTTCCACTACAAGTAATTCCAAGGGAAAATTTTCAAGCTAAAGACATATGATGAAAGTTGATAACTACAGAGGTGAATAAATAGCAATAGAAATTACAATGCTTTTTTTTTAATATAAAGCTACAATCATCATAAGTAATGTAGTATTGTTTTAAATGTAGACAAATAGATGAATGGAATTTCAATTTACATAGATTTTTTTCCCACGATATCTAAAATGAAATAAAAAAATTACAAGACATTTAATGAAGCATGAAAATAGGACCCATGATCAAGAAAGAAGAAGGTGGAAGCAGACTCAGAATTGACATAGACATTTTAGTTATTCTTACTGATAAATTCAAATATATATATATATATATATATATATATATATATAATACTTTTCCTTACACTGTCAATTGATTTGAAACTATGAGTCAAGTTAATTTAATAGAATTTTTTTTAATAAATGGTGTTGGAAAAATTCAATATTTATATCTAAAAAAAATGAGTAAATAAAATTTCACCTATATCACTTCACATACAATGGATGGATCATAGTCCTAAATATAGCAACAAACACGCAAAGTCTAAGAGAAAATAAGGAGACAATCTTAGTGGTTTTGCAGTAAGGAAAATTTTCTTAGAACCAGTTACTTTAAATAAATAAATATGTACATTTTGACTTTGCAGAAAAGGCAAACTGAGTTTAAAAAGTTACATAGAAAAATGTCCATGACACATGTATACATAATTCACACAATTCAATTCAGAATGCAAATTGATTCATATCCAAAACATTTCAAGAACATCAATACATAGTCAAAAGCCAGAATAAATATGATAAATATGGGCAAAAGATGCTGAGTTTATTTGTCATCAGAGAATGCATTTTACAATCACATTGTGTTACCAAGTCACACAAAAAGAATGGTTAATGTGAAGAAGATTGACATCAATCATTGGCGAAATGTGAAGCAAGCAAAACACGTATACATTGCTAGTGGACAAATGAAATAATGTTACTCCTTTTACAACTATTTGTCAGTTTTCCTCAAAGCTAAGTAAATATTAACCCCTGATACTGGCTTTCAATGCCTGTCTTAGTCATGTCCAAAAGCAAACAAACAAACCAAAAATGAAATTAAATAACCAAGCAAGCCACTTGTATAGATATATTTGAAGCAGATTTACTCATAAGCTAAATGTGGAAATAACTCAAATATCCATTAACAAGTGAGTAAAAAACAAAAAGAAATCTTGGTGTGCTTCAGCCATGGCATTCTACCACAGCAATATAAACTTAAAACAAAAATAAATACATACAATGATATATATTAATCACAGAAAGATTATGTTGAATAAAGATATGTACGTGTGCTCAGTTGTGTCTGACTATGTGACTCTTTGTACTGGGGCCCACCAGGCTCCTCAGTACATGGGATTTCCCAGGAAAGAATACTGGAATGGTTGCCATTTCCTCCCCTAGGGGATCTTCCCAACCCAGGGATGGAACCCATGTCTTATGTATTTCCAGCCAGACACAATAGAGTACATATTATATTTTTTGGTTTGCATGACTTTTTTTTTTTAACAGAGAAAACAGACTAATAAACGGGAATAGAAGCATGAATTTTTTACCTTATGTGGAGTGGGAATTTGCTTGAAGGGAACTCAGGGGGTCATTCTGAGGTGAAGGAAATGTTCAGTCTTGAACAAAGTAGTGGATGTCTGAATGTGTGAATATATCAAAACTCATTTAATCTGTGAGTATTTCAGTATATATACATTTTACCTCAGAGGGAAAAATATAAGGAGATTTAGAATAACTACAAGAATATTGCTGAAGAGATTTTTAATGGCTGTTCTGGCATAAAGTCAACTCTAGGCATACTCCAACCTGGCCATTCCACATCCTGACTGCTGTATTTCATTTTAGACATTAAATTTATAATGCATATCACCGTGTGCATTTATAGAGGAGGAGAAGGCAAAGGCAACACACTCCAGTACTCTTGCCTGGAGAATCCCATGGATAGAAGAGCCTGGTAGGCTACAGTTCATGGGGTCGTGAAGAGTCGGACATGACTGATCGACTTCACTTTCATTCATTGGAGAAGGAAATGGCAGTGTTCTTGCCTGGAGAATCCCAGGGATGGTGGAGTCTGGTGGGCTGCTGTCTATGGGGTCACACAGAGTTGGACACGACTGAAGCGACTTAGCAGCAGCAGCAGAGGAGGAGGATGGTTCTTAAAATATCTTTATGGAAGAAAAGAAGAAATAGGTGGAAATGCTAACAGGGAAAATAGAATATACCATGGTAAGGACCTAGCAAATTTTTCCCAAACAAATAGTCACATGAAGGAGCACCTATTAGACTGTTATGTGTGAAGCTTAGAGATGCAGCCATCAATTGGTGGGGCCTGAGGATGACGTTTATACTTTTTATACATGCAACATGAAATCAATCTGAATTTAATTTTTGTGATAGAGTGAAGACCGTATATCTTCTTGTTTTTGGTTTTATTCAAGGACGGAAAAGAAGCATTACTTTTATGTCAGCTGCACCAAAGACAAAGGCGTATCCTAACTTTATTACTGGACCCATGCATCAGAGTCAATATAAAACATTAAAAAGTGCCATAAGTTTGGTAGCAGTACCAACACCACCCCATAAAAAATGATAAAAGGCAAAGAAAAGGTCCTTATATGAGGTCCTGATGATGGCAACAGGCTTGGCTTCAATCATCCCCTGTGCCCAAATAGAATTTTTTTAAAAATTTGGTGTAATATGGTGGTAGAGGAGATTAAAAAATAGACAAAATAAAGATATTTATTAGGTAAAATAAAGAGAAAATCCTGCTGTTTATTATAGGAGTAAACAAAGGAAGGAAGTCAAGAATCACTCCTAGGTTTGGGCTTGTGTTATTGGGTGGAAAAGTTAGCTACTGGCTATAACATTTAAAAGTATAGCTCTATATACAAATTTAATATTATTGATATTATTTGCAAGACAAAAATATATTCTATATGTCTCCAGATTTTATAGTCACTGTATATATATGTCTGTATACATTAAAAGAACAATCATTAAAAAAAGAACAAACATTTTAAAAGATTATTTTGTAGAGAGAATCTTCATGTCTCTGAAGTGAAGAAGTGAAGTGAAGTCGCTCAGTCGTGTCCAACTCTTAGCGACCCCATGGACTGTAGCCTACCAGGCTTCTCCGTCCATGGGATTCTCCAGGCAAGAATACTGGAGTGGGTTACTATTTCCATCTCCAGGGGATCTTCTACCTGTGTACAAAACATATCAAATAAATGTTGGAGCATTTCACTTCAAAAAGTTGTACCCTTGAAGAGGTTCAGGAAAATTTCACCAAATTGAAAAAACAACAACAAATAAGACAAGTATCTTTAATTTCAAGTATTTACTTTGATGTCTGCAGTAGTTTTCTTTCAAGGGCTCAAAAAATACGTGTAGGAAACAAGTATAACTTATTGATTTCTTTCAGTCCATTGTAAGATAGACCACAAATATGTTCATTATTGGTTTTAATTAGATGGACTTGTAAAAATTGTGTCACTGAGAAACATGGTGTTTAAAATATTTGGATAAAAATTTAGAAATGTTTTTAGATACTTGTTTATCTGAAAATAGTTACAAGATGTTGATCAAATCTCACATTTCTTGGAATAGTTTTGCACTTATGAAATTAGATGATTTGACTAAATTAATTCTAACACATGTCCTGAATTCCCAATCCTATGATGAAAAAAGACTAACCTCTGATCATATGATTTAGGATACTTTTCAATATGGTGGCATGATAGCAGCTGCTAGTCTTTTGGTCAATGAATGCAATTAATCCTCTTGCATAGAAGTGATAGCTAGAAATGTCTCTGGGATTCCTTCACTGACATATTTATCAGGTATTATCTCTGGGATAAAACAGAGCAGTGAAAATTCCTTCTTTTCCCACTACAGGATTCATTCTGCTCTAGATTTAACCAGAAAGCTGAAGATGAGCAGTCCATATGGTATATTGCTTGAATAGAGTGAGCCAATTAATTTATAAAATATATTTACATTTTTGAATTATATAGTCTACCTGACATTCTGAAACAAGCTTAGCCATATATTCACAAATTTCAGTATGATTTACCATAGAGAACCTACACAGACGAACTGCTTTCTATTAATAGTACTCAACATTTAAGAATTCTCTTACTTAAATAGCTGGGAAGTCTGTTGTTAGCATGTTTGCATTTGCTCTTTCTTTAGCCAAGATGTCCCCACTAAAGATATAAAGTAGATTTCAAGATGCTGCTATCTCCTTATCTCCTTCCTAGCATACCTAATAATATTTAATTGCTTGTATATTGGCTTCCCAGGTGATGCTAGTGGTAAAAAAATCCTCCTCCCAATGCAGGAGATACAAGAGATGTGGGTTTGATCCCTGTGTCCGGAAGCACCTCTAGAGGAGGAAATGGCAACCTGCTCTAGTATTCTTGCCTGGGCAATCCCATAGACAGGGGAGCCTGGCAGGTTACAGTTCATGGGGTCGCAAAGAGTCGGACATGACTGAGCACACACACACATATTATTTATACTCAAGTTAATGTTATCTTTTTGGAAAACTGTTTCACCACTTCTGCTACTAAGCTGATTCATTGATGACTGATTCAGTTCAGTTCAGTCGCTCAGTCGTGTCCGACTCTCCGCGACCCCATGAATCACAGCACGTCAGGCCTCCCTGTCCATCACCAACTCCCGGAGTACACTCAAACTCATGTCCACAGAGTCGGTGATGCCATCCAGCCATCTCATTCTCCGTCGTCCCCTTCTCCTCCCGCCCCGAACCTTTCCCAGCATCAGAGTCTTTTCCAGTGAGTCAACTCGTCGCATGAGGTGGCCAAAGTATTGCAGTTTCAGCTTTAGCATCAGTCCCTCCAATGAACATCCAGGATTGATTTCCTTTAGAATGGACTGGTTGGATCTCCTTGCAGTATAAGGGACTCTCAAGAGTCTTCTCCAACACCACAGTTCAAATTACCTTAGTTTAATTAGGGATGTGTTGTGCTGGGCTTCCCGGGTGGCTCACACACATGATATGCTAAAACTGGGTTTCATCTTGGGCTTCCATGGTAGCTCAGACAGTAAAATCTACCTGTGGCACAGGAGACACAGGTCCCATCCCTAGGTCAGGAAAATTCCCTGGAAAAGGAAATGGTAACACACTCCAATATTCTTGCTTGCGAAATCCTGGGTTTTATCTTTGGTGAGAGTTTACTTCTGCTATATGTTAGTTGCTCAGTCATGTCAAACTCTTTGCGACCCCATGGACTGTAGCCCATCAGGCTCCTTTGTCCATGGAATTCTCTAGGTTATCAATTGGCTTCCAGAGTTTTCAACTGAAATCTTGATATTTTCTGATCCCTTACTCTGGCAGGTTTAGATCAGATCACTTTTCTTAATTCTCCATGCTGTTTTTCCAACATTATATGCTTCTGTTTTCACTCTGACTCCTTGGAATTCCTGAATAAGGTAAATGCCATGAGTGCCAAAGTAACCATATACTCGAAATTCCTTGTCTCCACCAAAACCTCTGCTGAATATTTTGCCCCTGAGACAACTGATCTGAATTTCTTACAGATATATCTATTGTTCTTGTTATTTTTGAGTCTTTTGCTTGTTACCTCACCCTACCTCTAAGTAGAAGTTCTAATGTGCCTACCAAATGAGGCAGCATTCTTCAAAATTTAAAAGTTTACAAGGATTCTAAAAATAATATGTCTCTAAAGAATGTAGTTTTTAAATGAAGTATGTATTCTGAAACTTTGTAGGAAATTACATTATCTATATTTTAAATACTGATAGCAAGCCATATTCTATCCTTTACATTAAAATTTATGTTAATGTAGTACTTCAATGTATGAATAATATGTAAATAACTACTTAAATAGCTGTTTCATAATAAATAAAATTCATCATTAGGATGAAAATGATCATTTATGCTTGCACATTGGGTTTGGGAAGGATATACAATTTGCCTCTTTTTAGATTTACATTAAAGAAAAAAACTATTTAGATAAGTTACCTTGAAGAGTGCATAAATTAACAAGTCTTTTAGAAAGAGTAGTATTGAACATAATTAGCACCTGAAGACTAAGAGGTGGTTTTAGTATCCATGGTTACAGTGTAATTACTGAGAAGTCTGTCCCTACTAACAGCAGAGTGAGCTACTTATCTTTTTATCACTCAAGCAATGGGAGGTAGAATCATATAGAAAAAGTGACATCTTCATATTTCACACCATATCGTTTTTGTGAGTGTTAACTGATCATTTAAGTTTCCTCAATTTTTTTTCAAAACTATGGAGGAGACAGAAATGGAACAGATAGCTAGCTGGTCTTCAGTGAAAATGAGGCCACAATTTGATGAAGTGGGTAAAAAGACTGAGCGTAGTTTGGGACTTGCTTTATTTAGAAATATGCATTTCATTATCAGGAAAAAGAGGAATAAACAGAATGATTTGGTGGCCTTATTCATAGAGAGATGTGTGTGTGTGCTCATCTCACTCTTTGTGACCCATGGACTGAGCCCACCAGGCTCCTCTGTCCATGGAATTACTCAGAAAGGAATACTGGAATGGATTGCTGTTTCCTACTGCAGGGGATATTCCTAACCCAGGGACTGACCCACATCTCAAACAGTTCCTGAATTGGAGGCGGATTTCTTTACCTGCTGATCCATCAGGGAAGCTCTAGATGAAATTTTAAAACTAAAGAAATTACCCAAAAGGAAATGTAACCTTTAAAAAGAAAAATCTGAAGATAGAAACTTAAGATAGCTTTTATAGTAAATAAGATAATGGTTCAATTCAGTTCAGTTGCTCAGTCGTGTTTGACTCTTTGCAACCCCAAGAATCGCAGAATGCCAGGCTTCCCTGTCCACCACCGACTACTAGAGCTTGCTCAAACTCATGTTCATCCAACCATCTCATCCTCTGTCGTCCCCTTCTCCTCCTGCCTTCAGTCTTTCCCAGCATCAGCATCTTTTCCAATGAGTCAGTTCTTTGCATCAGGTGGCCAAGTATTGGAGTTTCAGCTCCAACATCAGTCCTTCCAGTGAATATTCAGGACTGCTTTCTTTTATGATGGACTGGTGGGATCTCCTTGTAGTCCAAGGGACTCTCAAGTGTCTTCTCCAACACCACATTTCAAAAGAATCAAGTCTTAGGTGCTCAGCTTTCTTTATAGTCCAACTCTCAGATCCATACGTGACTACTGGAAAAGCTATAGCTTTGACTAGATGGACTTTTGTTGGCAAAGTAATGTCTCTGCTTTTTAATATGCTGTCTGGGTTGGTCATAGCTTTTCTTCAAAGGAGCAAGCATCTTTTAATTTCATGGCTGCAGTCACCATCTGCATTGATTTCAGAGTCCCCCAAAATAAAGTCTGTCACTGTTTCCCTTATTTCCCTATCTATTTGCCATGAAGTGATGGGACCAGATCACAGTGACTATGATCATGATGCCATGATGTTAGTTTTCTGAATGTTGAGCTTTAAGCCAACTTTTTCACTCTCATCTTTCACCTTCATCAAGAGGCTCTTTAGTTCTTCTTCACTTTCTGCCATAAGGGTGGTGTCATCTGCATATCTGAGATTATTGATATTTCTTCCGGCAATCTTGATTCCAGCTTGTGCCTCATACAGCCCGGCATTTTGCATGATGTACTCTGCTTATAAGTTAAATTAACAGGGTGACAATATACAGCCTTGACGTACTCCTTTCCCGATTTGGAACCAGTCTGTTGTTCCATGTCCAGTTCTAATTGTTACTTCTTGACCTGAACACAGATTTCTCAGGAAGCAGGTCAGGTGGTCTGGTAATCCCATTTCTTGAAGAATTTTCCATAGTTTGTTGTGATCCACATAGTCAAAGGCTTTGGTGTAGTCAATAAAGCAGAAGTTGATGTTTTTCTGGAACTCTCTTGCTTTTTTGATGATCCAATGGGTGTTGGTAATTTGATCTCTGGTTCCTCTGCCTTTTCTAAATCCAGCTTGAACATCTGAAAGGTCATGGTTCACATACTGTTGAAGCCTGGCTTAGAGAATTTGGGGCATTACTTTGCTAGCATGTGAGATGAGTGCAATTGTGCAGTAGTTTGAACATTCTTTTCATTGCCTTTCTTTGAGAGGTTGGAAAGAAAAGCTGACGTTTTCCAATCTTGTGGCCATTGCTGAGTTTTCCATATATCCTGGCATAATGAGTGCAGCAATTTCACAGCATCATCTTTTAAGATTTGAAATAGCTCAACTGGGATTCCATCACCTCCACTAGCTTTGTTCATAATGATGCTTCCTAAGGCCCACTTGACTCACATTCCTGGATATCTGGCTGTAGGTCAGTGATCATACCATCGTGGTTATCTGGGTCATGAAGATCTTTTTATACAGATCATCTGTGTATTCTTGCCACCTCTTCTTAATAACTTCTGCTTCTGTTAGGTAATATTTATTAAATATTTATCTCCTCCAAGTTATTCTGGAAAATCTGTTTAACAAAAGTCAAAATCATGGACTCTAAGTTATTTAATTGAGATTCTATTCAATCTATGTGTATCATATTGTTTTACTTATTATGACTCAAATATATTTAGTAGTTATTAGGACACATTTAAGAATAATTAACATGCAATATTATACATTCAGAATATACTACATTCTCATTTAATCACACATACATACACACCCTTCTTGCATATGTTTTGTTAGAATGGCTCTAAAATCCACATTTTGTGTCCTTGTGAATTAATTCTACTTATGTTTCTGACTGCTTATTGTAAGAAAATGTGTTGCTAATTGTTTTTACATAATTTTATATATTTTTGTCTTAACTTTCATTGACTGATTATTCCTATTCTTTTTGGTTGATTTTTTTTTTCTAGCTTTTTATAGGTTTTTTATTTCAAAACAGATGGTCAAAACTTTCTCTTCATTCTATTCATTACTAAAGCTCTTATATATGCTTTAAGTCATATTGGATTGATTAAAAACCAAATTACATGATCATATAGAAGCAGGAGATTTTATGCTTCTTTTGATTTCTGTAGAAATACTTTATTTTACCATTAAAAGTACTTTGTCTATGACTTGAGCCCTAATTTTCCTAATGCTTTAAAATTTATAGTGTCTTAAGATTTTCACATGTGTCTCTGTGTGTATATGTGTGTTTTCAGTTAAGAATGGGTACTGAATTTGAGGTTTTCCCTGGTGACTCAGATGGTAAAGAATCTGCCTTCAATGCAGGAGACTTGGATTCAATCTCTGGATTAGGAAAATCCCCTGGAGAAGGACATGACAGCCCACACAAGTATTTTTGCCTGGAGAATTACATGGACAGAGCAGCCTGGTGGGCTACAGTCCATGGGGTGGCAAAGGACAGAGCAGCCTGGTGGGCTACAGTCCATGGGGTGGCAAAGAGTTGGACATGACTGAACAACTAACACACACACACACACACTGAATCTGAATTTTAAAAAAATGTTCTTTGTTTGGAATCATGATAATCATATGATATTTTTCCTCCTTTGTACATCAGTTAATACAAGGTTATGCAGTATTTGCATGTAGTTTAGTTGTAAATGATATAACCAATAAAATATACATCTAGACCTTTCTTCTGGAAAATGTTCTGGCAAGTTCCTTAATGTAATTGATCTATTATGACTAAATACCAGATTTCAGAAAGAAGGAATCTAGCTTCCAGTAGGTAGAGGCCAGATATTTTATTTTTTAACTTAAGTGTATTAGTTAGGATTCAGTCAGAAAATACACATACTCTAGATTTAGGACAATAACTAGAAGATTAGAAAGAGCAAGAAATGTTCATCTCTAGGGCTAGAGGGACAGAGTAAATTATGTAACTAGATATCAGGAGCTCCTGTCAAACAGGAAACTAGAAAAGTATTAGCTCCTTTTGGTTAGAGCTGAGATCACATAAGTTAAAAGCTGTCTAGTGAAGATTCAACTGCTCCAAGAAAAAGGTGAAAAATATACATTCTTGCCCTACCTCCCAACTTTGTCTTCTGCTGAAGACTCTCACCAACTGAATTGCCTTAAAATCAAGTAGGCAAGAGATTATGATTTATAATCATATAATTTTCTGCAATACAGAGCAGGACAGGAAAGGATTCAGAATGGATTCCAAAGCAAATAGAAAGATGACCAGAACCCTGTTGTTGAAGGCTACTGTGTTTTGTTTGATGGGAGGGGAAATTTAGGAATATCTGCAGAAGAATAGCTGTGTCACAGTCCAAAGCATTTATAGATATTTTCCTGTCATTACAAAGTTATAACTTTTATTTCAAATTAAGTATTACTTTGTTTGGGATTCCAGGAAACTGCATCATACCTCTAATAATATGAAATTACAATGCTAAAGCACTAATTATGCATTCATTTTATTTAATGTAATAATAGAATTATCTAAAGTACTTGTCTAATTTGTTTCTTCCCTCAGTAGAGAGAAATGACAAGCAATATCAATTTGAAATCACACCGTTGAAATTAGGCAATAAATTAAATGCCATTATAAGTTTGATTTCCTACCCCAAAATGAACATATTAACTTGAGCAATTTAAAACTCAATTGAAATTGTTTTGAGAAGTCAGGCTTTCAACCTGTAATGTCTCTCAGAAGCCTTACTGACAGTTTTAGAGAAGCTGCAGGGACAACTGGAAAAGGCAAGTTTATTTCTCCTGAGCCAGTATCAACAGCATGGGACCTCGAGATGCTTATCATAGAGGGAGGTCGGTGATGCTGTAATGGGTAACTCTGATGTGCTGAGTGACATTGAGACGGTTTTTAAAATATTAAACTGGTTTGAATATAGCCTTCACCCCTTTAATCGACAAATTGATATACGCAATTAAAATGCTCTTCTGACCATATATGTACAGAGAGAAAAACTTTTAAACCTGTATGTTTTTTCTCTAAAGTTTACTGATACCAGTGATAGAAAATCAACTTGGCAACCTGTGAAATGTCTCATTAACAACACTTCTCCAAAAAAGAAGAAAGGAAAAACATGCTCCATTCATTTGTCATAAGAATGTGTATAATGGTTAAAAAGGAGAAACAACGCTATTGGATTTCATTTGGCAGGAATGATACGTATAGAAAAAAGTGTCTTTTCATAGGGAAAGGTCGCAACATCCAAAGAAAATCAATTCTAATATGTGTATTGACCAGTGTTTCTATTCAGGGCTGTCTTCACATACAAGTACAGTCATTAACTGTCTGTGGCCCTAATTTAGAGGTCTCCTAGGAATACCTTCACTCTTGGAGGATTTGATTTCATTAATCTAGTTTTAAGCATTCTCAAAGCATATATATTTTTTTCAAGTAGGAAAAGAAGAAAGAAAGTTGATTGGTACTTCCAGCAGAGTTTTCTGTTACTAATTTGTAATATACGTTTATTGAGCATATATCTTTATGAGGCCAATTTGTAAATTGTTTGGGTGTTTTATTTATCAAAAAACTTTTATGAAATAATGAAGTAGCTACCAGTGTGTGCTTAGTCACTCAGTCCTGTCCAATTCTTTGCGACCCCATGGACTGTAGCCTGCAGGCTCCCCTGTCCATGGAATTCTCCAGGCAAGAATAATGGAGTGGGTTGCCATGATGTCCTCCAGGGGATCTTCCCAACCCAGGAATTGAATCCAGGTCTCCTGCATTACAGATGGATTATTTACCGTCTGAGCCACCAGGGAAGCCCAAATATCTACATATACCACTTCAATTTACAGAGTTCAATTTACACTTCAATTTACTGATGATTTAGTTTACCCATTATCAGATTGCCAAGAAATAGTGGACTGTATGTTTAAACCCAAATCTATCAGTATCCAGGATCTGACTATTTAAACATTTAAAAGTAATTCTTCAAAGTTTACTGTCTACATTTGGAAAGAAAAGGAGGATTAACAAGACTCAATAACTTATAGAATAAAAATCCAGCTATTCATTTGAAGAATTAGAATTGAAATCTAGATATTCCATACTATGCCATTCCACTCTGAAACTGTAACATAAAATGCCTCAACATCACAGTGTAAAAGAAACAGAATGTTTAAATACAGAAGACTTTGAAAGGAGAGGGACTCAAAAGCCTGTAACGATCCAGATAAACACAGGTAGCTCACTTATTTGTGAACGATTAATTCTAACTAAAGAGAACTTACATTCCTCAAAACTCTGAAAACCAAATCTAAATTTCTCAATGTGCTCAGCTCAACCTATGTAATTTAATAGATTTCCTAGCCTTGATGTTGAAATACCAAAGGGTAAACATACAACATATGATAGTATCACCATCACTATCAGCAGCAGCAAAATAGAACATATTGAGTAGTTGCTCTGAGACAGGCAATGAGTTTACTTAATATACCATGAAATATATTATTATTACAAATAATATATTTATAAATTATTCCCATTTTGTAGTTGAGGAAACAAGCTGAAACTTGCTAATCAATATTTCCAAGATCACACAGCTAGGAAGTTCAAGAGCTGACACCTGAATGTACACAGTCAAACTACAATGTTCACACTCAACTGTTAAGTAATGTTTATGCTAATGTGACTACATATAATTAGTTTATTAAATACAATAAGATATATACAATAAATAATTGGAAATATTTTAGTTATACATATATGTGGAGAGATGAAGAGAATATAATCCAACTGTGTAAGTGGTATGAGAACTCTAGATGGTGTAATGATAACTGTTTCTTCACTACTCAGTGACTAATATTCATAAATTATAAACTAGTGCAAAATACGGTGGAATATTTCTATAGCTATGACAATGATTTTGCAAAATTTTCACCACTGTATACTTACAGAGTACTTACCTCTGAGAAGTAGAAAGCTGTTTGTAGACTTATACAATTGCCGTTTCAATTTTTTTTCCTGAGTCCTCTGCTGTAATAGTCTTTAAAAAATATAGTAAACATAGAAAGTCATTCTCCAGTCATTGAGGGATTTTGGATAAGTATTTCTATAGTATTTCAAGATGGAAAAATACCTTTAAAAATTGACATGATGACTATCTAACCCATCAACAATAAAACCTGGTGGTAGAGTATACTGTTATACAGTGAAACTCATTTTTTCAATCTAATTGTCTGAACTTCCTGTGACCATTATAATTGTCAACCATGTTCACACAAAATTGCTGAAGGTCAATGCCTCTAATATTAAGTTATGCCATACAGAGCTTAAGTTTAATGACTTCAGAAGAAGCTGACAGATTGTGAATAAGAATAGGTTGCTATTCTGTCAATAAAAGTTGGTATCAATGACTAAAATAATGTCACTAGTCACCACTGAATTAAGGTTGTGTTTTAATGACTCTCTCCCCATGACAATTAAAAAGCCTTCTGTTGTAAGATATCACACATTTTAATCTAACTCAAGGAGACTGAAAACAATGGATATGTTCCCAGTGAATAGCAACCCTCAAGAAATGATTGAAATATTTCCTGGTTGACAGTGTCACGTTCAGCAGAAAGATAATAATTCTACATCGATTTCTTTTTCTTTATCATAAAGTCTATTGCTGAGTTTTATTAAGTGTGAGTTTATACCATAATTATTACCATTAGTCTTTGAAATAGCATATGCACAGGACAGCTTTCTTAAACTATTTTGACATTTTGAAGGCCCCTAATCATGGGGACACAACTAAGCGACTGAACTGAACTGAACTGAATCACTTTCCTCATCTTATTAAACCTATGTCCCAAATAGCAAGCTGCTGTTTTCTGCCTTGCCAGGGCAAATGATGTAATCAATTGTTTCTAACAGGTCTTAAACATTCTATTAAATAGGTAGTATTTGTGTTAAATCACATAAAAGGTGGGTCATGACTTAAACTTTTCTAGGTTTTCTTTGAAAGTAAGGTCCCAGGACAGAGTCCAGGTTGAAATAATGCTGAGTTATCTAACTCATAATAATATTAGAGTAAGGGAAAAAATGTCTCCTTTTTGGTGAATCAAATCAGGGAAAGAAGGGTCATCCTTAGAAGAATCATCTCCAAGATATTTTCTTAGATAATATTTCTTCTTGGGCATAAAATTATCTAGGGATATGATTTCTGTCTTGGATCCTGGCCAAGACAACAGGATAAAATGGGAGGAAGTGGAAAAGAAAAGAAGTAAAGGCAGGTAGATAACTTTGATCTACCTTTGTGGTTCTCTGTCTTAATAGGCATTCCTTTTTGAACAAGAGATTTGTAGATGCAAAAAATTGAGATCCACTCTTTCCTTTTCCTGACTTCTTTCATACTTCCACACTGATGACTTGCAAAACACTTCCAGTTTCTGGAAGAGAAATTATGTGTTTCTACATGAAGGCATGTAGTAAATTTATCCTTAAGTTCTACAGCTTATTTATCCAAACACTTTTTCTCTGAATAAAATTTAATATTGGATGTCATCAAGGTGTATAAGTATTCCACAGTCACTAACAATCCTCTGAAATTGGCATATTCTTGGAAATGGCAAACCACTCTAGTGTTCTTGCCTGGGAATCCCAGGGATGGCAGAGCCTAGTGGGCTGCTGTCTATGGGGTTGCACAGAGTCAGACACGACTGAAGCGACTTAGCAGCAGCAGCAGCATGGTCACTTGAGATCTGTTACATAGCGTATTTTGTGATACTTTCTAAATTAAATAGTTGAGACAATATAACTTCTTCACACTCTCATGTTACATGTCATCATTTCTTTAATTCATTTTTTGTTATTGTTGAAGAAATATCTCTTTGTTACATAATATGGCATGGATTTATAACTCTTTCCACATACTCTTTAGCTTTTGTCTACCAAGTATATGGACAGTCAATAAAGGCAGTCTCAAAAATTCATTTACATAAGTTGGTTGTCTAGAAGTTAGAGTAAATTTTACCATATAATCTATGTAATATATAATAGTTTCCCAGTCAGATTTTACTAATGCAAATTCTATATACTGAGATCAGTAATATAAAATCATAAAAGAATGATATAAATGGAGATATCTCCTCTGCCTAGGATGAAAACAAATAAAATTTTGAAAACAGAACTGTGATCATAGTAATTTGTTCTGTTTTTTTAAGGACTTTATCCTCACCTCTTCAAACCCATTTTCCCACCATGTATACTCAGAATACTATACAGCCAAGGCCTGCCCCAAATCAACCCAATTTTTTTGCTTTATGCTTCACTCTCTAATTTGAAATCTCCATCCTCTTCAGGCATAACACTTTGCCTTTTTAAGAAGAAAAATCAGACAAAGGGATGAAATAAGTCAAATTCACTTCAGTTAGACTATGAGGAATGCATATATATAAACACTTTAAAGAAGATACTCTCATTCTTTTATTGTCTTCTACTTAGGATAGTGCTTAACATATATTCAAAGTTCAATGTTTATTTATACTATAATAATCTGTATTAATCTCAAATAATATCTATTATCTAATATTTACTACTATCTCATAAATATATTTTTATAGACTCCTGACTTAATTTGACTTCTCATTATTTTTCATTTTTTTTCTCAATTTTAAAGAAGTTGACTTATTTAAGGGGACCAACATATATTGAGCACCTCATATGCTGTAAGGATATGGGTATTATCATTCACCTAGAGCCAGACATCATATTAAAAAGCAGAGACATTACTTTGCCAATAAAGGTCTGTCTAGTCAAAGCTATGGTTTTTCCAGTAGCCATGTATGGATGTGAGCATTGGGCCATAGAGAAGGCTCAGCACTGAAGAATTGATTCTTTTGAACTGTGGTGTTGGAGAAGACTCTTGAGAGCCCCTTGGACTGCAAGGAGATCCAACCAGTCAATCTTAAAGGAAATCAATCCTGAATATTCATTGGAGGGACTGCTGCTGAAGCTGAAGCTCCAATATTTTGACCACCTGATGAAAAGAGCTTACTCATTAGAAAAGACCCTACTCATTAGAAAAGACCCTGAAGCTGGGAAAGCTTGAAGGCGGGAGGAGAAGGGAATGGCAGGGGATGAGATGGTTGGATGGCATCACCGACTCAATGGACATGAGTTTAAGCAATCTCCAGAAAATGTTGAAGGACAGGATGGCCTGGCATGCTGCAGTCCATGGGGTAGCAAAGAGTCAGACACTATTGAGCAGCTGAGCAATAACAACTGTACTCTAGGTACTTTAGAAGTTTTCTATAAATTTTCCCAAATTAGAATGAAACCTATGGAGTAAATATTATTCTAGTTTTTAGATCAGAAAACTAAGGCTATGTGAGTTTATGGAATTAAGTCAAGAGGGTCACTATTAGATTTAGCATTTAAACCTAGTTCTGAGTTCAAATTCTATACTCTGTCAAAATAAACTGAAATAGGAAATGAGTTAATAGCTAAAATTATGGTAAATGTAGCAAAATGAAAATAAAGATTTCAGAAAATATAGAAGAGTGTTGTTCTTGTTTTCTGTGGTGGGACTCTTGGAAAAGATCCTGATGCAGGGAAAGACTGAGGGCAGAAGGAAAAGGGCATCACAGAGGACGAGATGTTTGGGTGGCATCATCCAACCAATGGACATGGGTTTGAGTGAACTCTGGGAGATGGTGAAGGACAAGGATGCCTGGAGTGCTGCAGTTCATGAGATCACAAAGAGTTGGACATGACTTAGCAACTAAACCTCCTCTGCTGCTGCTAAGTCATTTCAGTCATGTCTGACTCTATGCAACCCCATAGATGGCAGCCAACCAGGCTCCTCTGTCCCTGGGATTCTTCAGGCAAGAATACTGGAGTGGGTTGCCATTTCCTTCTCCAAACTGAACCTCAACAAGACTGAAAAACAATTTTTAAAATGGATGAGTGAATAAATAGTTTTCTAATCATCAAACAGGAAGATTCCTATTTCTTAACTTGAGAAAATAAAACTTTTATTGATAGTTTTTCTCTTAGTGCACAAATTGGTTTGTATTTTTATGTCTTTCCATGTACAGCCCTAAAATATTTTGTTCCTTTCACTTAGATACTTAGAAATGTTCGTTGACACTTCACATATCTGACAAAGCTATGGCATTTGATAATAATAAAGTTTACTAATTTAATTTTCTATGTTCTATGAATAAAAAAATGCAAATTGCTCACAGGCAGTTTCTCTGTAGAGGAGGAATAGTAGAAATTTAAGCAATTTCCTATGATTTGCATCAGCCAGGAAGCTGATCTGAATCATTCATACATTTTTTGTCTTAACAGAATAGAAGGGCTCTTGCCAGAAATTACCCTGATGGTTGACTCTCAAAACACAAGTTGGGATTTGGCTTCCTGGTTTTAAATCATATGCAGGAATTAAATACTTCATTTATCCTCTTCCTAGGAGATCATCTGAATGTGGTCAGTCACCATTACTCTACTGTATGGCTTTTCAGACCAGTTGAAAAGAATTATACCAACATTATTTGATTCCTTTCTGATTTGGCTCTTAAATATCAAGATCTCTCTTATAGGAAATTAAAACACAAGTTTAACCACATAGACCTTTAACCATTAGCCCAGCCTATCTCTGTGACATTTTGAATCCAGGGGATTAATTTGTTACTCCCTTTCATTTTAAATTAAAAAACTGTTTGACTGGATTAACTTTAAGTTAAAGTCTGTGTGAGTTAAATTGTGGCCTTGAAAGAAGTAAAAATGAATTTCATGATTTAACTTAGGTACAAAGATTGAGTGATATGTCTTTCAGTCTGTCTTTTTTTTTTCTCATAATTATTGCATTTTATAGGTAGGGCTAGATTATGCTGCCAATTATCAGTGAATTCAAATAACAAAAGTATGATTTTTGCTCAAATTACATAAGCAACATAGTCAGCAAATTCAATCAGAGATCCAATCAAAACAGCATTGGGAGAGAAACATAGAATCTAAATCATACAGTGATTTTTCACCCTCTGCATGGCAGCAAGATACCCTATGTAATCTCCTGTTTTGTTGTCCAAAGCAATTCTCATTATCATGCCTATCTCTAAAATCAGTTGAGAAGTGCAGCTTATCATGTGCACCGAAAGACAGAGCACCAGAAATGTTTGATGATCAATACCAATGACTATCACAAGATTCTTTATAGCACATATTTCCTTTTCTCTCTCAGCAGCATAGAGGTTGCAACATCAAATCCTCACACTGAAAAATCTGGGATAGAGTAGTCTGAGCTACTTGCTTGCTACAGAGTCTAGAACAGGTTTCTAAAACTCAGTGCCTGTTTCTTTATCTGTAAATGGTGAAAAGCAATGACTCCTCCATCACAGGCAAATTTCCAGTTTTTCCAATGAGCTGTTTTTGAGCCTTTTTCCTTTCACCTTTATTATTTCTTTACCAGCACTCCACCATCTTAATTAATTTAGCTTTATATCAGGCTTTGAAATGTGTAGGGAAAGTATATCCTCACATATCTTCAAAATTGCATAGGCAATTCTGGCTTTTGTTTTCTACATGAATTTGTAAAACTTTAAGAAAAGGTATTTAATATTTACACTGAAGTTAAATGTTAGTTAGGTCACAACTGACCATTGTATGATACTGAGTCTTTCTAGCCACTAACCCTAATATGTTCTGCAGATTGTTCAGTTCTAAATATTTTCTAATTAACATTGTTGTTCATTGTTCAGTTGCTAAGTTGTGTCTGACTCTTTGTGACTCCCATGGATTGCAGCATGCCAGGCTTCCTTGTTCTTCACAATATCCTGAAGTTTGCTCAGACTCATGTCCGTTGAGTCAGTGATGCCATCCAACCATCTCATCTGTCATCCCCTTCTCCTCCCGCCTTCAATCTTTCCCAGCATCAGGGTCTTTACAAATGAGTCAGCTCTTCTCATCAGGTTGCCAAAGTATTGGAGCTTTGCAATCAGTACCTCCTGAATATTCAGGATAGATTTCCTTCAGGATAGACTGGTTTGATCACTTTTCTGTCTCAAAAGTCTTCTCCAGCACTACAGTTCAAAAGCATCAATTCTTCGGTGCTCAACTTTCTTTATAGTCCAACTCTCACATCCATACATGACTACTGGAAAAATCATAGCTTTGATTATAAGGGCTTTTGTTGACGAAGTGATGTCTTTGCTTTTTAATATGTTGTCTAGGTTGGTCATAGCTTTTCTTCCAAGGAGCAAGCGTCTTTTAATTTCATGGTTGCAGTCACAGTCCACAGTGATTTTCGAACCCAAGAAAATGGAACCTGTCACTGTTTCCATTTTTTACCCTCCTACTTGCCGTGAAGTGATAGGACTGATGCCACGATCTTCATTTTTTGGATGCTGTTTTAACCCAACTTTTTCACTCTCCTCTTTCACTCTTACCAAGAGACTCTTTATTTCCTCTTCACTTTGGTAGCTTCACTTTCTGCCTTTAGAATGGTATCACCTGCATATCTGAGGTTGTAATTATTTCTCCTGGCAGTCTTAATTCCAGGTTGTGAGTCAGTCAGTCTGTCATTTTGCATGATGTACCCTGCATATAAGTTAAATAAGCAGGGTGACAGTATACAGCCTTATTGTACTCCTTTCCCAATTTTGAACCAGCTTGTTGTTCCACGTATAGTTCTAACTTTTGCTTTTTTGTCCTGCATACAAGTTTCTCAGGAGACAGGTAAGGTGCTCTGGTATTCCCACCTCTTTAAGAATTTTCCAAGCTTTGTTGTGATCCACACAGTCCAAGACTTTAGCATAGTCAGTGAACCAGGAGTAGATGTTTTCTTTTTTAATTTCCTTGCTTTTACTATGATTCAGTAGATGCTGGCAATTTGCAATCTGATTCTTCTGGTTTTTCTAAACTCAGCTTGTACACTGGAAGTTCTTGGATTATGTACTACAGAAGCCTAGCATGAGGGATTTTGAGCATTTCCTTGCTAGCATGTGAAATGAGCAGTTGTTCGGTAGTTTGAACATTCTTTGGTATTGCCTTTCTTTGGGATTGAAATGAAAACTGACTCTTGGAGGGCACAAACAAAACCTTGTGTACAGTAGGACCCAAGGAGACGAGTAGTGATGTCACAAGAGACTGAGCAAGACCTGCCTGTGAGCATTATAAGGGTCTTCACAGGAGGAGGCATGGGTTGGAAGTTGTGTGTTGTGGGGACAGGACCTGGCAGAAGCAGTCCTGGGAGGTATGTGTTGACACAAGTTCTTTTTGGAGGTCATCAGCCTGGAGGAGGGCATGGCAACCCACTCCAGCATTCTTGCCTGGAGAATCCCCATAGACAGAGGAGCCTGGCAGGCTAAGGTCCATGAGGTCACAAAGACTCAGACACAGCTGAGGGACTAAGCATATAGTAGCCCTACCACAGAGCTTGTAAACTCCAGGATTGGGCCACCTTAGGCCAAAGAACTAATAGGGAGGGAACACAGCCCCACCCATTAGCAGACAATTGGATTAAAGATTTACTGAGCATGGCCTTGTCCACCAGAGCAAGACTCAGTTTTCCCCACAGCCAATCTCTCCCTTCAGGAAGCTTGCACAAGCCTCTTACCTTCACCCATCAGAGGGCAGACAGAAGTAAGAACTATAATCTCACCACCTCCAGAATAAAACCACAATGACAGAAAGTTAACCAAAATGATCACATGGATCACAGCCTTGTCTAACTCAATGAACTATGAGCTATGCCATGCAGGCACACTCAAGACAGATGGGTCATGGTGGAGAGTTCTGACAAAACATGGTCCCCTGCAGGAGGGAATGGCTAACCACTTCCTTATTCTTGCCTTGAGAACCCCATGGTCAATGTGAATTAGCATTATGATTTCTTAATTAATTCATTTATTATTTAGCAGCATTTCTTTTAAGTTCCCAAAATTGTGTTTTATAATTTGTTTTATATTGATTTCTAATTTTGACATGAATTTAAAGAAAATTATACATATGTTATTGATTCTTTGGTATTATTTTCTTTATGGGCCAGTACATAGGTATTTAGGAAAAGTGTCATTGCTGGAAGTATTCCATTGAAACACGTTTAAAAGAATGTGTTGTGTCAATGCTCTATGTTAGTATTTTAATCATTCATTATCTTTTTTAATTTTTGCTTAATGATTCAATTATTGAAATAGATGTCTTAAAACTCTTCTAATATGATATGGTTGTCTTAATTTTTCTTTATAGTTTCATCATGGCTGCTTTAGATATTTTGCAGCTCTTTACTTATCTGTTACCCATTCATTCAGAATTATATATATTAAGCAGATTGTTTCTCAATAATATTAGTCGATCTTTATCTTCATTATCTTTAATTTTCAGTGTACTTTTTCTGATATTATTAAAATAGCTATTCTATTTTCTTGCTTTATCATTTACTAGTACATGTTTTCTTCCCATATACTTTTAAAGTCCATATTGTTACACTTTAGATATGTCTCTCTTAAACTCTATTTAGATGTTTTATTGCTTTGTAATCTGAGAGTCCTTTCTCTTTAACAGTTAAGTTTATGTACTCTATACTTATTTAGGATGTGGATATATTTGGTACCATTTTTACCATGTTTTGGCCAACAGTTTTTCCCATATTACTGTGTGTATGTGTGTGTGCTTGATTGCTCAGTTGTGTCTGGCTCTCTGTGGCCCCATGAACTGTAGCCTGCCAGGCTCCTCTGTCCATGGAATTTTCCAAGCAAGAATACTGGAGCAGGTTGTCATTTCCTACTCCAGGTGATCTTCCTGACCCAATGATTGAACCTGCGTCTCCTGGGTCTCCTGTATTGGCAGGTGGATTCTTTACCACTAGTACAAACTGGAAAGCCCACATTACTATGGAGACATATAAAGATCTAATATAGTCATTTTAACCTCAGTTAATAATTTGTTGTTTATTCCCCATTAGAAAACTTTTCACCTTTTTTGCCATTATAGGTAGTATTGAGGATGCTCGTATACATCTCTTTGTTTCAATATATGAGAGAAATTTTGGATAGACAATGAAACCTACTGGTCTCAAATTTTACATCTTCAACTTTAGTAGCAATCACTAAGCTGCTGCCAAAAATGGTTGTACAAATTAAAAACCCATCATCAATTATTATGTTTATTTATCTCAAATTAATAAATTATCTCCTTATTAATAAAATGGATCGAAGTAAAAGTATTGAAGTTCACACTATAAATTAAGGCTTGACTGCTAGTAGTACTGGGATTATCAGATTACTCCAAAAAGTGTTCCTTTTCCCCAAAATGTTTTAAAAGTACTCTGATTCTTTAGTACCTGAAGATTTCTTGATTTCTCTGTTTGCCAAAATGTTTGCTTTCCAGTGGAATAGCCCTGTTCCATATTTGTCATTTTTTATTGCTATCCCTTGTCTAGCTTCTGAAACTGACAATCTTCTCTGCCCCTGTGATTTTTGTGATAGGCCATTTAATCCAGCTTTCACCTTGGTGCTGGCCTAAATGATAACAACTCCTTCCTGCTTCATCTTGCCCAGTATTATTAATCTTTGGCTATCATTATCTTTCTGATATCTTAAACACAACCTTAAAATAAACCAATAGTGTTCAGTTCAGTTCAGTCACTCAGTCGTGTCCGACTCTCTGCGACCCCATGAATCACAGCACGCCAGGCCTCCCTGTCCATCACAAACTCCCGGAGTTCACTGAAACTCAGGTCCATCGAGTCAGTGATGTCATTCAGCCATCTCATTCTCTGTCGTCCCCTTCTCCTCCCGCTGCCAACCTTTCCCAGCATCAGAGTCTTTTCCAGTGAGTCAACTCATCACATGAGGTGGCCAAAGTATTGGAGTTTCAGCTTTAGCATCAGTCCTTCCAATGAACACCCAGGATTGATCTCCTTTAGAATGGACTGGTTGGATCTCCTTGCAGTAATGTAGTATTAAAATCACTTGTGTACTCCTACTGCTGCTACTGCTAAGTCACTGCAGTCGTGTCCGATTCTGTACGACCCCATAGATGGCCTCCTACAAGGCTCCCCTGTCCCTGGGATTCTCTAGGCAAGAACACTGGAATGGGCTGCCATTTCCTTCTCCAATGTGTGAAAGTGAAAAGTGAAAGTGAAGTCGCTCACTAGATTGCATTAATTGAAGTTTAGAGAATAGAACATAAAACAATTAAACTTGTGTTGCATATCATTCAAACCACATAAATTAGTATTGTGTTGAATTCTGAGTGCCACATTTTAAAAGAGGAATTGAAAAATAAGAGAGAGTACAGTGAAGGACATCCAGAATGGTGAGCTGATGGAAGTGCATGAAACACAGTGGAAGAAAAAAGAAAAGAGAAAGTGAGAGAGAGGAAAAAAAAAAAGAGGAAGAAGACTAAAGTGTTTCTCCACAGAGAAAAGAGGTCTTAGTGAAGACACATGACAGCTGTCTTCAAATATCTGAAGTGCTGTCAAAGGACAGAGAAAGAGCATAAAGTTATTCTTTGTCACTGTGAGGGCAGAATCAGAATTAATATGTGACTTAGAAAGACATGGCTCCCAACCCATTTAAGGAAGATACTGGTCACTGTTACGTTCATCTAACAAAGGAACTATCTGCCTTGAGACATAGTAAATCCCCCGAATTCTGTATGTTGCAATATATAGTAGATCACTAGAGGGAGCAGGATTTTTCACCATCTTTAAAATATCTTTGAATCAAATACCCTACACATGGAGAAAATATATATATATTTTTTAATATGTGCATTTGTGTGTAAACAGATAGTCCTTATATGTGGTATCATATAAAATAACATTGAAATAAATATTTTATATATTTAATGTATTTTCAAATGCTTTGACTAGTGAAAGGGAAAGTCGCTCAGTCCTCTTTGTGACCCATTGGACTATACAGTCCACAGAATTGTCCAGGCCAGAATACTGCAGTGGTTAGCTCTCCCTTCTCCAGGGGATCTTCCCAGCCCAGGGATTGAACCCAGGTGTCCCACATTACAGGCAGATTTTTTACCAGCTGAGCCACAAGGGATGCCCACTTTGACTAGAGCATTTATTTTAAATAATATTTAAAACTGTATCCCAAATTCAATGCTTTATATTTATATTGCTCATTTATAATTTTAAGTCACAAAATTGTACATTCAGAAATACAATTAATTGCACTCTAATAACTTCAGATATGCAGATGACACCACCCTTATGGCAGAAAGTGAAGAGGAACTAAAAAGCCTCTTGATGAAAGTGAAAGAGGAGAGAGAAAAAGTTGGCTTGAAGCTCAACATTCAGAAGACTAACATCATGGCATCTGGTCCCATCACTTCATGGGAAATAGATGGGGAAACAGTGGAAACCGTGTCAGACTTTATTTTTTTGGCCTCCAAAATCACTGCGGATGCTGATTGCAGCCATGAAATTAAAAGACGCTTACTCCTTGGAAGGAAAGTTATGACCAACCTAGATAGCATATTAAAAAGCAAAGACATTACTTTGCCAACCAAGGTCCATCTCGTCAAGGCTATGGTTTTTCCCTGGTCATGTATGGATGTGAGAGTTGGACTGTGAAGAGTTGATCGTTGAAGAATTGATGCTTTTGAACTGTGGTGCTGGAGAAGACTCTTGAGAGTCCCTTGTACTGCAAGGAGATCCAACCAGTCCATTCTAAGGGAGATCAATCCTGGGTGTTCATTGGAAGGACTGATGCTAAAGCTGAAACTGCAATACTTTGGCCACCTCATGCGACGAGTTGACTCACTGGAAAAGACTCTGATGCTGGGAAGGATTGGGGACGGGAGGAGAAGGGGATGACAGAGAATGAGATGGCTGGATGGCATCACCGACTCGATGGACATGAGTTTGAGTGAACTCCGGGAGTTTGTGATGGACAGGGAGTCCTGGCATGCTGTGATTCATGGGGTCGCAAAGAGTCGGACACGACTGAGGGATGGAACTGAACTGAATGCTAGAATGCAAAAATGACATTCATTAAAATTCAAAGATAGAAAATTCACAACCTTTGGCAGTTAATATTGATGATTGCAATAAAAAGACCTATAATACTACATGAATTAAAATGTCTTGAGAAATTCTATTGTGCAACTGATGAGGACATACTCAGTGAGTCTTTAGAATGTGAGCATTGCAATGCATCATCCACTAAATTTGATTTACATTTCAAATATAAATATACCCATTGAATAAGATAGCAAAGTTCTCTGTGGAGTTCTAAAATTTTGTCATCTAATGAATTTTCATAAATTATTAACAAAAATGCTAGTGGTATATCCATTCACTGATATTTAAAACCTGCTAAAATGTGTTTTCTTCCTTCCAAACACTATGCTTTCTTTTCTACAAAACCTCAGGTTTATTTTTGCATCCATGCTCAGTTGCTGTGTCATGTCCGACTCTTTGTGACCCTAGGGACTGTAGTCCACCAGGCTCCTCTGCCCATGGGATTTTCTAGGCAAGAATACTGGAGTAGGTTGCCATTTCCTTCTCCAGGGAATGTTTCTATCCCAGGATCTAACATGTGTCTCCTACTTTGGCAGGCAGATTCTTTACCAATGATCCACCTTTGTTTTTCAACCTCAACTTTTTCTTTTTTTTGTAGTAGATCTCAGTTGAAAAAATAAAATTAAAAATAGACACTCAATTTAATAAAATTATATCAATAACAAATTGTATCTTATCAGACTTATTAATATTATAATCACAATACATCAAGGTAAGAACATCTCTCTAGGCTGCCAAGTATTGCAGACAACATTTCCATAATACTTTTCCATGGGTGGACAAAATTTAATGAAGGTTATACCCTGTGATATAAAAAAGATGATAAATTTATACAAAAAATAACATTTTCTAAGAAAAGACAGCAAAAGATTTACCCTGAATTTTAATAAAATGAACACACAACCATTGTTACTTTACTCATTTATTAATACTGATTATTTGGAATCTACTTTGATAGAAAACAGAAAGATAATCAGTTTTTAAATCAGGGATGAAGATGAGGATATTACTATCAGAAGAAGCTTTGACTGTAGAGTATTGCCACAGAGAGAGGTCAGATTCTTACAAGTCTTCTTAAGTTATTCTGTAAGTTGTATTGAAACGTCAATTCACTCCAGTATTCTTGCCTGGAAAATTCTATGGGCCAAGGAGCCTAGTGGCCTACAGCCCATGAGGTCGCAAGGAGTCAGACACAACTGAGCAACTGAGCAAACACACGTTATATTGACAGAACAGAAGTAGTACTGAATCCCCATCATAAGAGACAAATAATAATTGTTTGTTTCTTTGCTACAAATATACAAACTGGACTTGTCTTGAGTTCTCACAGATTTTCAAGGTATGTAGATAAAAATTAATAAAAGTATACAAATCCTACCTAGTAGTTAAAATGTTTAAAAATCTGAGAAAATAATGGAATGAAGGTTATTATGGGATGATTCAATTTAGTAGAGAATCCTGAAAGTTAGAGCCTTAACATTACCTAAAATAATAAGAAAGGGAGCTGAAATATTACTCATCCTGAATATAAAGGCAGACATTATAAAGAGAAAACCTGGCACTAAGAGAAGAGGTCTTTGTAACTCTGAAATGCATTATTATCATTACTGTTTAAGAATGCCCAACACAGCTGTGTGCTGAATGGCCCCAAGTAGTAGACATGCTCCTCCTCATAGACCCAACTTTATATCAATGTATCTATCAGTGTAGCCTGCAATTGCATTAGAAAAATCTTTCAGTTGCAGATAGTCTATTTATTTTCATTGATGTTTTGCCATGAGTGGCCTTGTGAAAATCCTACCAACTGGAGTAGAGGTGTTCCACCCGTGGACCTTCCAGAGCTAATAACTGAGTGACCTCAAATAAAGAAGGCATCTCTACCCTTTCAACATTATCCATTTAAGCTTAAGGATAAGCTACTCAGAGCACAGAAAAACTTATATGCATTTACTGGAGTATCAGGGATACAGCTATTGTGAGGCTACATGATAAAAAAAGGAAATAGAAAACAGCAAGGCATTCTGGAGCATATTAACGATGACATAGTTACGACACTCATAACGTGACCTCAAAGTCAGCAGTACTCTGGCATTTATTATGAGTGCCCCAAAGTCCTTTATGAGGGCCTATTCATTAGTTTTTACTAATTTAAATCAATGGTTGTCAACCAAATATCTGGCAATATCTGGAGACATTTTTGGTTGTCACACTGCCAATAAGAGAGTTGACTCTTACTGGGATCTCTTAGTAGAGTCAAGGGAAGTTGCTAAGTATTCTAAAATTCATAGGTTAACCCCTACAACATAAAGAAAAATATCTGTCCCAAAAGTTCAATAGTCCCATGTTTTAGAAAGGCTGGCCTAAATACCAATTCTTATTTCCTTCTTTGTCTCTTCTGCAAATGTATCTGCCTACAGAAACCAATGATAAGGCTGCAAACCATTTTTTGAGAAAGATTATTATTAAGAATTATGTCACCATTCATGAAGTATCACTGTCCTAGTCAAAGTCATTTAGAGTATTACTCCATCACATAAAGGGCATTATCACAATTAGATTTCCAATATCTTGAGAACAAACATAATGAAATATGTACCCAAACTGAACTTGACTGAGAATTTCTTATTTCAGTAGCTCACTAAATCAGTTTGAATTATTTTGGGTATTATCTGCTATTCTTGAGTATATTTTACATATTTGCTTGTAATTTGCATATATTGTATCATTTTGTAGGTCTGGGATATGTTGTTTCCTTTTAGATATACTTTATCAGTTAATTTTCAGAATAACTATGGAGGGTAGAATTATTTCTGTGAATATTCTGTAACAAGAAAACTGAAGGTATGGAAACTAGATGACTTGCACTTCTACAGGCATACCTCATTTTATTACACTTCACTTTATTACAGTTCTCAGGTATTTCATAGCAACCCTGAGTCAACAAATTTCATCAGCATCATTTGTCCAATGGTATATGCTCTCTTCAGGGCTTCCCTGATGGCTCAGTGGTAAAGACTCCTTCTGCCCATATGGGAGATGTGAGTTCAATCCCTGGGTCAGGAAGATCCACTGGAGAAGGAAATGACAACCCACTCCAGTACCGTTGCCTGGAAAATCCCATGGACAGAGGTGCTTGGTGGGCTACAGTTTATGGGGTTGCAAAGAGTTGGACATGACTGAGAGACTTAAAAAAAAAAAAAAAAGAATGAAAAAAATAAAAAATATGCTCACTTTATGTCTCTGATATTTTGATAATTCTCACAGTATTTCAAATTTTCTCATTATTATTATAATTGCTATGATGATCTGTGATCAGTGATCTTTTTATGTTACTTCCATAATGCACTGAAGTCTCAGGTGATGGTTAGTGTATTTTAACAATAAAGTATTTTTAAATTAAGGTATGTACATTTTTAGACATAATGCTATTGTTCATTTTACAGAATACAGTATAATAAAAACATAATTTTTATATACACTGGGAAACCAAAAACATTGAGTAATTTGCTTTTATTGTGATATTTGCTTTATTGGGGTGTTCTGGAACCAAACAAGCGATATTTCCAAGCTATGCCAATCTTTGATTGTTGTTGTTCAATCACCCAGTCGTATCTGACCCTTTGAGACCCCATGACTGCAACATGGCTATTTTTGATGACTAAACTGCAAAGCCATGATTCAAATTTTGGTCTTCTGCTTTCAAAATAATTCTCTTATCACTTTTAGAGACTGGTGATAGAAACACATGAACCCAAACGTAAGTAAAGAGTTTAGAGAATAAGAGGGGGAATCTTAGGTAGGTATGTTAGGCTGCTGCTAAAACTTTATTATACAAGTCACAAGACATAGGGAGATTACCAAAGAGAATACCAAAGAGTGAGTGAGTATATGAACTTGTTTGAGATGGGAGTTGGGTGGTAGCACCTAAGCATCATCTTCCAATATGTTTCAAAGTCAAGAGTGATTCAATCCATTACTAAATGTGGTGCATGCACATCATAGAATCTGAAATAAATCATTTCTCCTGGTTAGAGGTGAAGGAAATTAGAGTTAGCTACAAAAAATATCGAGACTCCTCTATATTATTCAATCAGAGAAGTCATACAGGGTCATATAAGGATTTTCAAAGTAGAGAGAATAGCATGAGTAAAATCATAGAAACAATATTTAACATGGTGCACATGTGCTAAGTTGCTTTAGTCGTGTCTGACTCTTTGTGACCCTGTAGACTGTAACCCGCCACACTCCTATATCCAAGGGATTCTCCAGTCTTGAAAACTGGAGTGGGTTGACATGCCCTCCTCCAGGGGATCTTCCTGACTCAAGGATCAAATCCACACCTCTTATGTCTTCTTCTACTGGGTTCTTTACCACTAGCGCCACCTGGGAAGCCCATTTAACACAGTTCCATAAGAAAAGTGGACTGTGAGATGTTTGGATGGATAGATAATATTAGTAAGATCACTAAGTCTTTTGAGCCAAGTGTTTTGATGTTATTTTAAAGGCAAAGGGGAAGCACTTTAGAAATGTTCAAGAAAGAGATTACTTTGTTGTTCTTTTGAAATAAGGCAGCATAGCATAATGGTCAAGTGCCTAGTCTCTTAAATCAGATATCTATTTCTGCAACATAGAATATAGCCTTGGGCAAATGACAACTTTTTCACCTTTAAAGTAGGGATAATATTGCTACCTATACCACTGTATGTTTGTGTGTGTGTGTGTAATCAATAAGATAACCTATATTATATTATGTCTGACACATTGTAATTACAGAATGAAAGGAAGCTATCATTATCAATACCAGTAATAAGCATTATATTTTTATTTTGGAAATGTCACTTTGAGTACATTTAGGAGAAGTCTTTTTAGAATAGCTAGACAGGGAGAGGCTTCCCAGGTGGCACAAGTGGTAAAGAACCAGCCTGCCAATGTAGGAGACAGAAGAGATATGGGTTCAATCCTTAGGTCAAAAAGATACCCTGGAGAAGGGCATGACAACCCACTCCAGTATTTGTGCCTGGAGAAACCCATGGGCAGAGGATCCTAGTGGGCCTCAGTCCTTAGGGTTGTAAGAGTCAGATACAACTGAAACAACTTAGCATGCTTGCAGACAGAGATGAAAACAATTTTTAAATGTCCTTGGTATATACAAATAAGAAATTAAGAAAAAGTAAGTCAGTGATAAAATGCATTGAAGAAACTGGATCAGATCAAGTGATGCTAGGTAGATCTGATAAATTTTATTGACCAGGTAGATATGGGAAATGAAGGAAAGGACTCATGTTTCTATATTTGGAAAACTGAATGTTTTACTCATTGAGATGAGGTACAAAATGAGTAGGTTAATGGTAGAATATGGTAAATTCAATTTTGAACATGTTGCATTTAAAGATTCTGTAGGAGGTGTGAGTCAAATATATCCTTCAGTTTGTGGAATATATATATATATATATATATATATATATATACTCAAATAGAGAATAACATCAGAAATATGAATTTGAGAGTTATCATTAAATTTAGTGGGGGAAAGTGTTTTTTCTGTTTTGGGAGATAGCTTCTGGAATAACCTTTCTAATTATCTGATTATCTGAAAGGACAAACCAGATATGAGAAACTCAGCATCTTTCATTCTCCTTTATCTTGGCGGGTCATGCTATCTATAGAAAGCATGGGCTCTTGAATGTTCTTTGTCATGTGATGTGCTTTGGAGACAAATAATATTTCCACAAAACATACCATAGTCATCCATTACTGCCAGTGAATGAGTGGGTAACTCCCAGTTTTATTATGTTATTTTCTGACATTCAACATTCCCAAATATATAGGTCACTTTCAAAGACACTGGTCATTTCAAAAATGTAAATATGATATTTTCATTTCTACCCACCTAAGTCTCTATCTTGAATCCAGATAGAGAAGAAGGGGACTGTTTATTGGAGCCCCTCTAAGACTATAATCCGCATATAGTTACACCAGTCAAAACTATTGACATCAGTGAAGAGAAAGTTTTTAGAAAAAGTACCTTAAAAGAGGAGATGGAAAATGGAAATAAGAAGTGAGTTAACTTGAAGAAAGAGAAGGGAAGATCTATTTCTATGAGAAATCAATACAGAATCAGGACTATAGTATCATGGGAGCCATGGCTTCATGGCTCCGGAGCGGTGAGCAACCAAGAGGAGATACCCTACGTCCAAGGTCAGTAGTGGTGGCCATGAGGAGATACCCTGTGTCCAAAGTAAGGAACAGCGGCTGCACTTTGCTGGAGCAGCCATGAAGAGATACCCCATGTCCAAGCTAAGAGAAATCACAGTAAGACAGTAAGCACTAAGAGAGGGCATCAGAGGGCAGAGAGACTGAAACCACAATCACAGAAAACTAACCAGTCTAATCAAATGGACCACAGCCTTGTCTAACTCGATGAAACTAAGCCATGCCAAGTAGGGCAACCCAAGAAGGAAGGGTCTTGGTGGAGAGTTCTGATAGAATGTGGTCCCCTGGAGAAGGGAATGGCAAACCACTTCAGTATTCTTGCCTTGAGAACCCCATGAACAGTATGAAAAGGCAAAAATATAGGACATGGAAAGATGAACTCCCCAGGTCAGTAGGTGCCCAATATGCTACTGGAGATAGTGGAGAAATAAATCCAGAAAGAATGAAGGGATGGAGCCAAAGGAAAAACAACACCAGTTGTGTATGTGACTAGTGAAAGAAGAAAGGTCTGATGTTGTAAAGAGCAATATTGCATAGGAGTCTGGAATGTTAGGTCCATGAATCAAGGCAAATTGGAATTGGTCAAACAGGAGATGGCAAGAGTGAAAGTCAACATTCTAGGAATCAGCAAACTAAAATGGACTGGAAAGAGTGAATTTAACTCAGATGACCATTATATCTACTACTGTGGGCAGGAATCCCTTAGAAGAAATGGAGTAGCCATCATAGTCAACAAAAGAGTCAGAAATGCAGTACTTGGATGCAATCTCAAAAATGACAGAATGATCTGTGTTCGTTTACAAGGCAAAAAAAATTCAATATTACAGTAATCCAACTCTATGCCCCAACCAGTAATGCTGAAGAAGCTGAAATTGAATGGTTCTATGAAGATCTATGAGATTTTTAGAACTAACACCCAAAAAAGATGTCCTTTTCATTACAGGGGACTGGAATGCAAAAGTAGAAAGTCAAGAAAGACCTGGAGTAAAAGGCAAATTTGGCCTTGGAGTACAGATGAAGCAGGACAAAGGCTAATAGAGTTTTACCAAGAGAACACATTGGTCATACCAAACATCCTCTTCCAAAACACAAGAGAAGACTCTAATAAGGGTATCACCAGATGGCCAACATTGAAATCAGATTGATTATATTCTTTGCAGCCAAGATGGAGAAGCTATGTTCAGTCAGAAAAAAAACAAGACTGTGAGCTGACTGTGGCTTAGATCATGAACACCTTATTGCCAAATTCAGACTTAAAATGAAGAAAGTAGGGAAAACCACTAGACCATTCAGGTATGAATTAAATCAAATCCCTTATGATTTTACAGTGGAAGTGAGAGATAGATTTGAGGGACTAAATCTGATTGACAGAGTGTCTGATGAACTATGGACAGAGGTTCATGACATTGTACAGGAGACAGGGATCAAGAACATCTCCAAGAAAAAGAAATGCAAAAAAGCAAAATGGCTGTCTGAGAGGCCTTACAAATAGCTATGAAATGACGATAAGCAAAGGAGCAAAGGAAAGATACCCATTTGAATGCAGAGTTCCATAGAATAGCAAGGAGAGATAAGAAAGGATTCTGCAGTGATCAGTGCAAAGAAAGAAGAAAACAGAATGCAAAAGGCTAGAGATCTCTTCAAGAAAATTAGAGACACCAAGGGAACATTTCATGCAAAGATAGGCTTAATAAAGGACAGAAATGGTAGGGACATAATGGAAGCAGAAGATATTAAGAAGAGGTGGCAAGGACACACAGAAGAACTGTACGAAAAAGATCTTCATGACGGAGATAATCATGATGGTATGATCACTCACCTAGAGCCAGACATCCTGGAATGTGAAGTCAAGTGGGCCTTAGAAAGCATCACTACGAACAAAGCTAGTGGAGGTGATGGAATTTCAGTTGACCTATTTCAAATCTTAAAACAAGATGCTGTAAATTTTTGCATTCAATATGTCAGAAAATTTGGAAAACTCAGCAGTGGCCACAGGACTGGAAAAGGTCAGTTTTCATTCCCATCCCAAAGAAAAGCTATGACAAAGAATGCTCAAACTACCGCACAATTGTACTCATCTCACATGCTAGTAAAGTAAAGCTCTAAATTCTCCAAGCCAGGGTTCAGCAATACGTGAACCATGAACTTTCAGATGTTCAACCTGGTTTTAGAAAAGGCAGAGGAAACAGAGATCAAATTGCCAGCATTTCCTGGATCATTGAAAAGGCAAGAGAGTTCCAGAAAAACATCTATTTCTGCTTTATTGACTATGCCAAAGCCTTTGACTGTGTGGATCATGATAAACTGTGGAAAATTCTTCAGGAGATGGGAGCACAAGACCACCTGACCTGCTTCTTGAGGAACCTGCATGCAGGTCAGGAAGCAAGAGTTGGAACTGGACATGGAACAACAGACTGGTTCCAAATAGGAAAAGGAGTACATCAAGGCTGTATATTGTCACCCTGCTTATTTAACTTATATACAGGGTACATCATGAGAAACCCTGGATTGGAGGAATAAAAGCTCGAATCAATATTGCCAGGGAAATATCAATAACCTCAGATATTCAGATGACACCACCCTTATGGCAGAAAGTGAAGAAGAACTGAAGAGCCTCTTGATGAAAGTGAAAGGGGAGAGTGAGAAAGTTGGCTTAAAGCTCAACATTCAGAAAACTAAGATCATGGTATCCGATCCGATCAGTTCAGTTCAGTTCAGTCGCTCAGTCGTGTCCGACTCTTTGTGACCCCATGAATCACAGCACGCCAGGCCTCCCTGTCCATCACCAACTCCCGGAGTTCACTCAAGCATCAGAGTCTTTTCCAGTGAGTCAACTCATCGCATGAGGTGGCCAAAGTATTGGAGTTTCAGCTTTAGCATCAGTCCTTCCAATGAGCACCAGGGACTGATCTCCCTTAGAATGGACTGGTTAAATCTCCTTGCAGTCCAAGGGACTCTCAAGAGTCTTCTCCAACACTTCATGGCAAATAGATGGAGAAACAGTGGAAACAGTGCCTGACTTTATATTTTTAGGCTCCGAAATCACTGTAGATGGTGACTGCAGACATAAAATTAAAAGATACTTACTCCTTGAAGGAAAGTTATGACCAACCTAGACAGCATATTAAAAAGCAGATACAATACTTTGCCAACAAAGGTCTGTCTCGTCAAGACTATTGTTTTTCCAGTAGTCATGTATGGATGTGAGAATTGGACTATAAAGAAAGCTGAGTGCAGAAGAATTGATGCTTTTGAACTGTGGTTGGAGTAGACTCTTGAGAGTCCCTTGGACTACAAGGGGATCCAACCAGTACATCCTAAAGGAGATCAGTCCTGAGTGTTCATTGGAAGGACTGATGTTGAAGCTGATATTCCAATACTTTGGCCACCTGATGTGAAGAGCTGCTGCTGCTGCTAAGTCACTTCAGTCGTGTCCGACTCTGTGTAACCCCATAGACGGAAGCCCACCAGGCTCCCCCATCCCTGGGATTCTCCAGGCAAGAACAATGAAGTGGGTTGCCATTTCCTTCTCCAATGTGTGAAAGTGAAAAGTGAAAGTGAAGTCGCTCAGTCGTGTCTGACCCTTAGCGACCCCACGGACTCCAGCCTACCAGGCTCCTCCATCCATGGGATTTTCTAGGCAAGAGTACTGGAGTGAAGAGCTGACTCATTTGAAAAGACCCTGAAGTTAGGAAAGATTTTGAAGGCAGGAGGAGAAGGGGATGACAGGGGATGAGGTGGTTAGATGGTATCACCAACTCCAAGGAGATGAGTTTGAGTAAACTCTAAATGTGAGTGATGGATATGGAGCCTGGCATGCTGTGGTCCAAGGAGTTGCAAAGAGTTGGACATGACTGAGTGACTGAACTAAAGTGAAGTGATAATATCTTGGGAAGAAAATCTCCTGGTAGGACAGACAGAGGAGAGTAGGAAAACCAGAGTGTCACAGGAACACATGAAGTGGGATCTGTTCAAAAAGGAGTTGTATGGGTGGGAGTGGGACCAGTCAATAAAACCAAGTACTGAAGATTAGTCGAGTAGAAAGGGCTAAAATCCATCTTTAATATTGGCAACTAGGATGCATCTGGTAAATAGAGTAGCTATTCCAGTTGGTAAATAGCTATTCCAGTTGGTAAATAGCTATTCCAGTTAAATGGAGGCAGGATAGGGGAGAAGTGAGTTGGATTACACTGTATCATTCTTTCTAGTATAATTTTGTGTGCACATGATTGTAGGCAGATAGTTTCATGCATATTTTCATATTCAACTCAAATATTTAAGTCAAACAAAAGTTTCCTTAGGAGCCTATTGAAATTATTCAATTTTTTTATTGTAGAAACAGTGGTATAAGGGCTTCTCAGGTACCACAGTTGTAAAGAATCTACCTACCGACACAGGAGACTCAGGAGATCTGAGTTGATTCCTGGGCTGAGAAAATCCCTTGGAGGAGTAAATGGCAACCCACTCTAACATTCTTGCCTAGGAAATCCCTTGGATAGAGGAGACTGGTGGACTATAGTCCGTGGAGGTACAACGAGTTGGACACGACTTAGCGACTGAGCACAGTGAGCATAAACAGTGGTAGAAAATGTGTGTGTTCCTTTAGTTTTTGTATCACTGAGATCCGTAACCTTACTTTACTCATACATGCTGATTCAGGAACAAACTTCTTGTCAGGCACAGAGATGATTATTAGCAAACCACAAAAAATATATTGTATAACATGAGCTGGTGAGTGAGTCATGAAAACTTAAAAACTTACTCTGTCATGGTTTATATTTTTTCTGGGATTTCCTTTCTTTCTTTCTTTTTTAATGTATATTACTTTGATTTTTAAGTGTTTGGGTTTTTTTTTTTTTATTTTACAATATTATATTGGTTGGTTTTGCCATATATTGACATGAATTCACCCCGGGTTTACATAAGTTCCCCCTCCTGAACCCCCCTCCCACCTCCCTCCTCCCTTTATCCTCCCTCTGGGTCATCCCCGCATGCCAGCCCCGAGCATCCTATAACATGCATGACCCTGAACTAGTGATTCGTTTCACATATGACAACATACGTGTTTCAATGCCATTCTCCCAAATCATCCCACCCTCACCCTCTCCCACAGAGTCCCAAAGACTGTTCTATACATCTGTGTCTCTTTTGCTGTCTCATATACAGGGTTATCATTTGCATCTTTCTAAATTCCATATATATGCGTTAGTATACTGTATTGGTGTTTTTCTTTCTGGCTTACTTCACTCTGTATAATAGGCTCCAGTTTCATCCACCTCATTAGAACTGATTCAAATGTATTCTTTTTAATGGCTGAATAATACTCCATTGTGAATATGTACCAAAGCTTTCTTATCCATTCGTCTGCAGATAGACATCTAGGTTGCTTCCATGTCCTGGCTATTATAAACAGTGATGCAATGAACATTGGAGTACATGTGTCTCTTTCAATTCTGGTTTCCTCGGTGTGTATGCCCAGGAGTGCAATTGCTAGATCATATGGCAGTTCTCAACATCCCTCATAATCAGAGAGATGCAAATCAAAACCACAATGAGATACCATTTCACACCAGGCAGAATGGCTGCTATCCAAACGTCCACATACAATAAACGCTGGAGAGGATGTGGAGAGAAAGGAACCCTCTTACACTGTTGGTGGGAATGCAAACTAGTACAGCCACTATGGAGAACAGTGTGGAGATTCCTCAAAAAACTGGAGATTTCCTTTCTTTAGGAGGGATAACTTTCAGTCAAAATTGTTATGTGATTTAATCACAGTGTATGAAAATTTAGCTTTATCTCTTTGCAAAGTTAGGCCTTATTCTAGCCAAGCAGTGCAAATGATCATAGACAGATCAGTTGTAATGCCTTCAACTCACATTTTGAATACTTTGTATTTGTCTTGGAATATGTCAGGCTCTGTTAATACTTAAAGCACCAACTTCAAAAGTAATAGGTCAAGTAATACCTTATTGTTGCTTATGTAACTTTTTTTTTCCAGTTGCTTTACTGACTTTATTTAGTTAAGTCACATATCCTCTTTAAGCACTAGTTTTATCACCTCTAAAAAAAAAATTAAAAGGCTGTATATGAAAAGCAATTTGTCGATAACTATCAAATTTGCAAATGGATAAAGCCTTTGACCAAACAATTCTCCTTCTAGAAATTTATCTTCAGATACACTCACATATAGTTTACAGATATATTTTCCTATAGGTTATTCATTACACATTATTTTTTTTAATGATTTAAAGAGTTTTTATTGTTTTAAATCTTCAAATAGTTTACAAGGACATAGAGGACATATTATAAAAATGCTTTAAGTTGCAGTTAACTTTATTTTTTTTTATTTTTTCAAAAACAATTTTAGGAATCTTTACTTAAAAGCAACCTTATCTTAAAATGGAGTAACTTCGGTTTTACGAGCAGCAAGCAAAGTACAGAAGCAAAAGTGTATTACAGGAGCATTAAGTTCTACATTAGGTCACAGTGTCTAATCTGAAATCACACCCATAATATCATTTTACAGGCTATCTGGGAAATAGTTATTTACCAGGATGTCTGAACCATAGCTACTCTATTTTAACTTTTAATTGTAAAAAAAAAAAAAAAAAAAAAATTATAGCCAAAGCAGATTTCACCGTTAATGACGTCAGTGTTTTTCTAGGTATGAGAAGATGCAAGAATTGGAACTCATAAAACCTCTTTCTGAAAAGATCTAACTATCTGAAGGTCTGTTCTGCCAGTTTTTTTTTTTTTTCCAGAACACAGAGTGCCTCATTCCTGATTTTCACCCTGCACTTCTTTCAGGGGGTGTTGAAGGTCAGCAGCTTGCAATGATCATTATGTAATCTTTGTAGAGGCAGAAGCAAAGGACCAACTTCCAATCAGCAGGGTCCCTTCATAGCCACATATCTGACCATGTGACACCATTTCATGCCCATTGTGTCCCGCGGTGCTGGGAAGGCTCATTCCCAGATCTAGGGAAGTGATGGGCCACTCAGTGTGCTAAAATTGGACATGGCCTTGCAAGTAGCAAAAGTCTCTGGACCACTGTCTTACTAGCCTCCTGGTCCAGGAAAATATTTCCTCTTGTTGCTTTTTCCCATACCCAGAGTCACATTATTACAATTATTGATCTCATATGGAACTGTCAGTTCAGCATTCTATCACAGGCTCAGTGAAACAAGTGACATAGAAAATAATAAATCCATAGCTAGCAGTTATTAGTAAAATAAGAATTATAAGTCAAGAACTTTCATTAAATAAAGCCTGGTATACCCCAAGTCACCTGACTTCATTCGTTAAATGATTATAGTCTGGTGTTAATCTCCTGGTTGTACATTATGGAGCATCGACCTTTATCTGATGATTGGTTACTGAGATAAGCCTTAGAAACTAACCTAGAGTGTCCTTTTTAATAACTTAATTAAATCTTTTAGCAGTATCACGTAACAAGGAACTGTCTCAGCAGTGAGTCTTAGTAAACTCTAGACATTAACAAAACTAGAAACTTAATTTAACAATTTACAAAACTTAATATTCCGTGATTTTTCATTATGGAGGCCCTGTAGCCAGGGAGGCTTTAACCCATCAAATAAAAACTGAGGTTTGTCAGGGAGCTGGGAAAAGCCAAGCAGCCATCTTGGATTTCCCATAGCCCTGACTCTGATTTCCAGCTATTGTTTTTAATTTTCCAATTTAGAAGCAGACTGTTGCCATGGGTTAAGGACATTAGGATGGCACAAGTCTAACAGAGTTTTTGTATAAGCAGAATGAGCTTTTACATATCTACAAACCCGACAATTGGATTAATTTCTAAAACTAGCATAGGATCATGCCTATGGTAGAAAAGCATTTGATTTATATGCAGAGGGCTAAGAAGTCAAGAAAACATTATAAATGATCATACACATCAGGTCCAGCATCTTGGGCAAGGTGTTTACCTCTGATGTCGTCATCTTCTCATCCTGGTGTAGTGTAGTTTCTTCAGAAAAAGTCCTTCCAACCAGGTTGGAGACAGTCCTTTAAATTATGTCCTTTTTTTTTTTAGTCCTGGTTGCAGGTCACGAGGCATCTGATCTTCATCCAAAGATAGATCACTGAGATAAGCTTCAGAAACAAACTTAGGGTGTTCTTTATGTAACTTATAGCACGTTATGATGAACCTGAATATTTAGTCAGTATCAAAAGTTAATAAAAGACAATGGATCCAATAGGCTATTTTTCTAAAGAGTGTTGTTTCTGGAACATTGAGCTCATGCTTTTTCAAGGAGCACAAGGATAAAATCGTACATGATTGGGCTATAGTCTAATTTATGGGTGAGTCTAAAACAATTTTAGGAGCTTAACACTGCAATAGCCCTTTGGGGTATTAACTCTGTCAGCTGGCTTGCAAATCAGAAAATTGATAGCTCTATTATGAAGGCATGTGAAATATCAAATACACGGACTGGATGTAATACTTAACTGCTTTATGAGGTGACCAAAAACTGCTGACTGATTTGTTGGCTTAAATCCTGCTGAATGGATCCATTTAATTGCCTTAAGAATACTCTACTAAATAGTTCAAAAGAACAAGACCTAAAAGGGAAGAAATGTATAAGTTCAAATGGATTCTATTTAAATTAGAAAGTGTTTTTGAGGCAACATTTGATGTAAGAAAGGTTAGGATTTCAACCATATTTAAAAATGAAAACCTAAAAGTTGAGTAGGAAAAAATAAAGAGAGCAATTGATTTTTTCTTTTTGCTCAATATTCCTTGTTCCCTTCTCAATCATTCACATCATATTGAGAGTATTATTATATTTACAGTGTATTTTTAAAATCAAAGTTTTCTTAGCTTGGTATGTTGTACTTAGTGTCAAGTCAATAACCAAACTCAGCAAAAAGAATAATTAATTAAATATGTACTACATGTCAGGTATTTTGTGAGGTATTCCATATATAATGGTAAAGAAAAAACAGTCCCTTTTCTTGAAGTGAAGTGAAGTGAAGTGGCTCAGTCATGTCGGACTCTTTGCGACCCTGTGGACTGTAGCTTACCAGGCTTCTCAGTCCATGGGATTCTCCAGGCAAGAATACTGGAGTGGGTTACCATTTCCTTCCCCAGGGGATCTTCCCGACCCAGGGAACGAACCTGGGTCTCCTGCATTGGAGGCAGACGCTTTAACCTCTGAGCCACCAGGGAAGCCCAAAATCAGCTTAAATATCTCATATGTAATGCAGGCACCTTCAAAGAAATTTCATCAGGAGATTTTTTAAAGACATTATGTCATATTATGACTTTAACTTTTTAAAAAAGGACTTAAGGCATTTTACATAAATATAAATTGCACATTAATGTAATTAAATAGTTGTAGCAATATATAATGTAGATGAACATGAGGTTAAAGCACTGCTGCTGCTGCTAAGTCGCTTTAGTCGTGTCTGACTCTGTGCGACACCATAGACGGCAGCTCACCAGGCTCCCCCATCCCTGGGATTCTCCAGGCAAGAACACTGGAGTGGGTTGCCATTTCCTTCTCCAATGCATGAAAGTGAAAAGAAAGTGAAGTCGCTCGGTCGCATTCGATTTTGCAACCCCACGGACTGCAGCCCACCAGGCACCTCCATCCATGGGATTTTCCAGGCAAGAGTACTGGATTAGGGTGCCATCGCCTTCTCCCGGTTAAAGCACTAAATACATGTAAATTCCTGTAAATTCACCATAGGTGGGAAATATAATTGATTCTCAGCTTTCTGGCAGCATTTGTAATATTACTTAGGGGTGCTGGTTGGGCTTCCCAGGTGGCACTAGTGGGGAAGAACCCACCTGCCAATGCAGGATATATAAGAGACATAGATTTGATTCTTGGCTTGGGAAGATCCCCTGGAGGAAGGCATGCAACCCGCTCCAGTATTCTTGCCTGGAGAACCCCTTGGACAGAGGAGCGAGCAGGCTACAGTCCATAGGGTTGCAAAGAGTTGAACACGACTGAGTTGACTTACTGCTATTGCTGCTGCTAAGTCGCTTCAGTCGTGTCCGACTCTGTGCGACCCCATAGATGGCAGCCCACCAGGCTCCCCCGTCCCTGGGATTCTCCAGGCAAGAACACAGGAATGAGTTGCCGTTTCCTTCTCCAATGCGTGAAAGTGAAGTTGCTCAGTCCTGTCCAACTCTTAGCGACCCCATGGACTGCAGCCTACCAGGCTCCTCCATCCATGGGATTTTCCAGGCAAGAGAAGGGACTTAGCACACACACAAAGTGTGCTGGTTAAGATATTGTGTTCTGAAACTGGTAGGTAAAATTGAACACTCTGGAAGTGTGTAGACAATTTCCTTAATCACCTTTAGAACTTCTCCTTAAAATTGCTCCATAAAAATTCTGAGATTTATCTTGTGACTTTATCCCCTCATACTCATGAGAGGCTGACCAGGTGGTAATACTCAGATTTCCTCCTTATATCCCGCCCACCTCATATAACCAAAATTGCATGGGCTTGACTGAGCACTGTCCTTCCTTCCAATATTTTAACTCATCCTCCATATTTACATACAGAATATGTGAGTGGGTTTCTGGGAAAAATAACTGGATGTGTCTTGGGATTGTCCTTGTTTTCGCTGATCAGTTGCTAAGTCGTGTTCAAATCTTTGTGACCCCATGGGACTGTAGCCCACCAGGCTCCTCTGCCCATGGAATTTCCCAGGCAAGAACACTGGACTGGGTTGCTATTTCCTCCTCCAGAGGACCTTCCTGACCCAGGGATCAAATATACATCGCCTGCACTGCAGGCAGATTCTTTATCATGAGCCACCTGGGAAGCCTAGGATTGCTCTAACTAGTATTAGAAATACTGAGCTAGACTGTCCTCTCAGATCAGGAAAAAACTGGTGAACCATCATAGGGTCCCACAGACTTTTCCATCAAAGCAGAAAATTGTCCTTTTAATCTGTGCTGGCTAGTTGTATTCAATCTACACACTATGTACACAGATAAGGAAAAAACAATGGTAGAAAAGGAACTTGTCTCAGAAGTTTCCAAGATGATATATCCTCAAAACATGAGATTATTTTCTCCCTGACTCTTCTTGTCTTCAGGGGTTCTTTGAATCAACTATGATATTTTGCTGAAATTAATTTCTACAATAAGTAAAGAAGTATAACTACCTGCTTTAGTACATATTCAGAACTGGCTCATATTTAATTCACTGTCTACTGTATTTCATTATGAAATTGGATTAGGGGTGTGAAAGTAAAAGCTTTTTTGTAAGTAAAATGTTGTGGATCCTGACCACAGCAAACTTGCTGTGATGTGGTCAGGCCTGCCTTGACCTTGGAACATAGAAAATAATTGATTCTAAATACTCACAGACTGCAATTATTGTGTAGTTATAATGCAAACTGCAGTGTGAAGTCTACAATGTAACACTCGAAGTCACTTGGTTAGGAGCCTTCTCCAATGAAATTCCATTTTTTCATGCATACTATTCTTGTCTTTTTTAATAAAGAAATGTCTAGCATCCCCATAAAAAAAAACAAAAACAAATAAAAAATAATTTCTCAATACATCGAAACCCTTAAGGAACCCTAAAAGAAAATCTAACTCCCTAAATTAGGACTCCCAAAGAACAATGATTTCACCATACTTTAAGCCTTAGGCCTATTCCCAGAAAAACTTTTTCAAATGTTTACTTTTGTGCTTATTAGATTACTTTAACTGTAGGAAATGTCACATCAGAATAGAGTTGTGATGAAACAAGTATGGTGGTTTTCTTTCTCATTAACTTTTGTCAGGGAATCTATAATTACTACCCTATGGAAGAGACTGGCTTAAAAGGGAAATTGCCAATCTTCTCACATTAGTTGAATAATAAAAACCTGAAGATAACTTCATTTAAATAATATAAAGACTAAGCTGTTTTAATAATTGGGGAGAAGAAATTTACTTTATTTGCTTAGATGTTTTTGATAACTAATCTGAGGTGAGATGTTAGGGACCAAGAATAATATATGTTCAAAGAGAATTTTCACAAAATCTTTTCTACTAGCCTTATTTTGGGAAGGAAAGAATCTTCATTCTTATCTTAATAATAATAATAGGAAGTGACTATTTCAGATATATAAAGTTAATTTTGAAATCAATATACAAAGATAAAAGTGCCAACATGAGAATGCACAGTACTAAATAAGCCTGTATTACAGGTGGACTAAGTTACTCTCAGCCTGAATTTATTTTGCAGTTTTATTGTAACACAGTTTAGATAAATGATGGGGTATCCCTTTCTCAGGTTAGGATTCATCTTATTATATGGAGCTCTATGGATGTGAGAGTTGGACTGTGAAGAAAGCTGATCGCCGAAGAATTGATGCTTTTGAACTGTGTTGCTGGAGAAGACTCTTGAGAGTCCCTTGGACTGCAAGGAGATCCAACCAGTCCATTCTAAAGGAGATCAATCCTGGGTGTTCATTGGAAGGACTGATGCTAAAGCTGAAACTCCAATACTTTGGCCACCTCATGCGACGAGTTGACTCACTGGAAAAGACTCTGATGCTGGGAAAGGTTGGGGGCGGGAGGAGAAGGGGATGACAGAGAATGAGATGGCTGGATGGCATCACTGACTCGATGGACATGAGTTTGAGTGAACTCTGGGAGTTGGTGATGGACAGGGAGGCCTGGTGTGCTGTGATTCTTGGGGTTGCGAGGAGTCGGACATGACTGAGCAACTGAACTGAACTGAACTGAAGTCTCATCATATTTTAATCCCACATAGTTAACAGCTGCAATTCTCTTAGTCTCTGAACTTCTTTGACTCCCAGCCTACAGGTTTTCCTATCCTACATATTAGTAGTAATTCATCTTTGCCCTTCATAGTACTTAATATACTTGATATTTTAATTCAGCGATGAGAACATTTGTTTATTGTTTACCTCTGATCATTAAACTCTCAGAATATGGAGATCATCAGACACTGATGTCCAAAACTGTTTCATTTCAGGGTGTAATCTGGTCCCTTTACCTCTGCTGAACATATTAAAACCTTTTAACACTCAATGCTTAGTCAGATATGCAATAAGGGACCAAAGAAATTCCACAGAAGTGACTAGGCAAATTTCAATTAGGTTGAGGTATTGGTTAGATTAATTAAAAACCAGATTTGATACCATTTCAGTTCAGTTCAGTCACTCAGTTGTGTTCGACTCTTTGTGAAACCATGAAATACAGCATGCCAGGCTTCCCTGTCCATCACCAACTCCCTGAGTTTACCCAAACTCATGTCCATTGACTTGATGATGCCATCCAACCATCTCATCCTCTGTCGTCCCCTTCTCCTCCCACCCTCAATCTTTCACAGCATCAGGGTCTTTTCAAATGAGTCAGCTCTTCGCATCACGTGGCCAGATTATTGGAGTTTCAGCATCACTATCAGTTCTTCCAATGAACATTCAGGACTGATTTCCTTTAGGATGAACTGGTTGGATCTCCTTGCGGTCTAAGGGACTCTCAAGAGTCTTCTCCAGCACCACAGTTCAAAAGCATTAATTTTTCTTCACTCAGATTTCTTTATAGTCCAACTCGCACATCCATACATGACTACTGGATAAACCATAGCCTTGATGAGACAGAACTTTGTTGGTAAAGTAATGTCTCTGCTTTTTAAAATGCTGTCTAGGTTGGTCATAACTTTCCTTCCAAGGAGTTAGCATCTTTTAATTTCATGTCTGCAGTCACCATCTACAGTATTTTGGAGCCCCCCCTCCCAGAAAAAAAAAAAAGTCAGTCACTGTTTCCCGATCTATTTGCCATGAAGTGATGGGACCAGATGCCATGATCTTTGTTTTCTGAATGTTGAGCTTTAAGCCAACTTCCTCACTCTCCTCTTTCACCTTCATCAAGAGGCTTTTCAGTTCTTCTTCACTTTCTGCCGTAAGGGTGGTGTCCTTTGCATATATGAGGTTATTGATATTTATTCCAGCAAACTTGATTCCAGCTTGTGATTCATCTAGTCCAGCGTTTCTCACGATGTACTCTATGTGTAAGTTAAATAACATGGTAATAATATACAGCCTTGACGTACTCCTTTTCCTATTTGGAACCAGTCTATTGTTCCATGTCCAGTTTTAACTTTTGCTTCCTGACCTGCATATAGGTTTCTCAAGAAGCAGATCAGGTGGTCTGGTACTCTCATCTCCTGAAGAATTTTCTACAGTTTATCATGATCCACACAGTCAAAGGCTTTAATATAATCAATAAAGCAGGAATAGATATTTTTCTGGAATGATCCAGCAGATATTGGAAATTTCATCTCTGGTTCCTCTTCTTTTTCTAAAACCAGCTTGAACATCTGGAAGTTCACGGTTCATGTATTGCTGAACCCTGGCTTGGAGAATTTAGAGCATTATTTTACTAACAAGGGAGATGAGTGCAATTGTGTGGTAGTCTGAGCAGTCTTTGGCATTGCCTTTCTTTGGGATGGGAATGAAAACTGACCTTATCCAGTCCTGTGGCCACTGCTGAGTTTTCCAAATTTGCTGGCATATTGAGTGCCACACTTTCACAGCATCTTCTTTTAGGATTTGAAATAGCTCAACTGAAATTCCATCACCTCCACTAGCTTTGTTTGTAGTTATGCTTCCTAAGGCCCACTTGACTTTGCATTCCTGGATGTCTGACTCTAGGTGAGTAATCACACCATCGTGATCATCTGGGTCATGAAGATCAGTCATGCATGGTTCTTCTGTATATTCTTGCCACCTTTCTTAATATCTTCTGCTTCTGTTACAGCCCTACCATTTCTGTCCTTTATTGAGCCTATCTTTGCATGAAATGTTCCCTTGGTGTCTCTAATTTACTTGAAGAGATCTCTAGCCTTTCCCATTCTATTGTTTTCCTCTATTTCTTTGCACTGATCACTGAGGAAGCCTTTCTTATCTCTCCTTGCTATTCTATGGAACTCTGCATTCAAATGGATATATTTCCTTTTCTCCTCTGCTTTTTGCCTCTCATCTTTTCACAACTAATGGTAAGGCCTCCTCAGACAGGCATTTTGCTTTTTGCATTTCTTTTTCTTGGGAATGTTCTTGATCCCTGTCTCCTGTACAATGTCATGAACTTCTGTCCATAGTTCATCAGGCACTCTATCAGATTTAGTCCCTGAAATCTGTTTCTCACTTCCACTGTATGGGATTTGATTTAGGTCATACCTGAATGGTCTAGTGGTTTTTCCCTACTTTCTTCAATTTAAGTCTGAATTTGGCAATAAGGAGTTCATGATCTGAGCCACAGTCAGCTCCCAGTCTTGTTTTTTTCTGACTGTATATAGCTTCTTCATCTTTGGCTGCAAAGAATATTATCATTCTGATTTCAATGTTGGCCATCTGGTGATGCTCATGATAGAGTCTTCTCTTGTGCTGTTGGAAGAGGGTGTTTGCTATGACCAGGGCGTTCTCTTGGCAAAACTCTATTAGCCTTTGTCCTGTTTCATTCTGTACTCCAAGGCCAAATTTGCCCGTTACTCCTGGTCTTTCTTGACTCCCTACTTTTGCATTTTCCAGTCCCCTATAATGAAAAGGACATCTTTTTCTGGTTTAGGTTCTACAAAGTCTCATAGGTCTTCATAGAGCCATTCAACTTCAGCTTCTCCAGCATTACCAGTTGGGGCATAGACTTGGATTACTGTAATACTGAATTTTTTTGCCTTGGAAATGAACAGAGATCATTCTGTCATTTTTGAGAATGAATCCAAGTACCGCATTTCTGACTCTTGTTGACTATGATGGCTACTCCATTCCTTCTAAGGGATTCTTTCCTTAGATATGTCATCTGACTAGATATAGTAAATATAATGGTCATCTGAGTTAAATTCACCCTTTCCAGTCCATTTTAGTTCGCTGATTCCTAGAATGTTGACGTTCACTCTTGCCATCTCCTTTTTGACCACTTCCAATTGTCCTTGATTCATGGACCTAACATTCCAGATTCCTATGCAATATTGCTGTTTACAACATCCAATCTTGCTTCTATCACTAGTCACATACACAACAGGGTATTGTTTTTGCTTTGGCTCCATCTCTGCATTCTCTCTGGAGTTATTTCTCCACTGATCTCCAGTAGCATATTGGGCACCTACTGACCTGGGGAGTGCATCTTTCTGTGTCATATCTTTTTGCCTCTTCATACTGTTCATGGGGTTCTCAAGGCAAGAATACTGAAGTGGTTTGCCATTCCCTTCTCCAGTAGATTTCATTTTGTCAGAAATGCTTTCATTTAGATCCCTTCTGATTTTTTAAAGCATAATTATTAATATTTTTATTTCAGCAATTTGAAGACATTACCCTGTTGTCTCTAATGTATATTGTTGCTGATGAAAAGTGTAATTCTGTACCTTGATAAGTGCTCTCTATTTTGTTTCATGCAATTTTGGAGATCTTTTATAATCTGCAGTTCAGTTATGGATTGATTTTATTAATCACCATTAAGACTGAGTGTAATTTTTTAACTCCCCCCACAAATATTATTTCTTTGTTAATTCTCTCACTTTTGTCTCTGTATTTATATTAGAAATATACTGGCATTTCTGAGACTAATCCTGTGTATCCTGAACTTTCTATGCATCTTTCCAATTCTATTTGTTTTAAATTCTCAGTCTATCCTCAATTTACATATAATATTATTATATTGGCTTTCACCCTTGTTTATTCTCTGATTTTCAGCTTTTCTTTTAAAAATTTTAATCCAAACACTTTTTATTTGCTAATTCTTAACCTCTTTATATTTTAATTATATGCCATTTTGTCCCCTTGCTTATTTAACTTATATGCAGAGTACATCATGAGGAACGCTGGGCTGGAAGAAGCACAAGCTGGAATCAAGATTGCTGGGAGAAATATCAATAACCTCAGATATGCAGATGACACTACCCTTATGGCAGAAAGTGAAGAGGAACTCAAAAGCCTCTTGATGAGAGTGAAAGAGGAGAGTGAAAAGGTTGGCTTGAAGCTCACCATTCAGAAGACTAAGATCATGGCATCTGGTCCCATCACTTCATGGGAAATAGATGGAAAAACAGTGGAAACAGTGTCAGACTTTATTTTCTTGGGCTCCAAAATCACTGCGGATGCTGATTGCAGCCATGAAATTAAAAGACGCTTCCTCCTTGGAAGGAAAGTTATGACCAACCTTGATAGTATATTAAAAAGCTGAGACATTACTTTGCCAACCAAGGTCCGTCTAGTCAAGGCAATGGTTTTTCCCGTGGTCATGTATGGATGTGAGAGTTGGACTGTGAAGAAAGCTGATCGCCGAAGAATTGATGCTTTTGAACTGTGGTGTTGGAGAAGACTCTTGAGAGTCCCTTGTACTGCAAGGAGATCCAACCAGTCCATTATAAGGGAGATTGATCCTGGGTGTTCATTGGAAGGACTGATGCTAAAGCTGAAACTGCAATACTTTGTCCACCTCATGCGACAAGTTGACTCACTGGAAAAGACTCTGATGCTGGGAAAGTTTGGGGGTGGGAGGAGAAGAGGACGACAGAGAACGAGATGCCTGGATGGCATCACTGACTCTGCGGACACGAGTTTGAGTGAACTCCGGGAGTTGGTGATGGACAGGGAGGCCTGGCCTGCTGTTATTCATGGGGTCGTGGAGAGTCGGACACGACTGAGCGACTGAACTGAACTGAACTGATCTCTTCTAGTAATAGCTGGTAGTATGCAATGATTGATTATGTTGCACCTGCTACTAAATCTTTTAACTGTATTGAAGTGAAGTTAAGTGAAGTCGCTCGATCATGTACGACTCTTTGAGACCCCATGGACTGGGGCCTACTGGGCTCCTCTGTCCATGGGATTTTCCAGGCAAGAATACTGGAGTGGGTTGCCATTTCCTTCTCTTAAGTGGTTCAGACGGTAAAGTGTCTGTCTGCAATGTGGGAGACCCAGGTTCGATCCCTGGGTCGGGAAGATCACCTGGAGAAAGAAATGGCAACCCACTTCAGTACTCTTGCCTGGAAAATCCCATGGATCGAGGAGCCTGGTAGGCTGCAGTCCATGGGGTCGCTACGAGGCAGACACGACTGAGAGACTTCACTTCACTTCAACTCAATGGGAAACTGATGGGCGGAGGGTTAAATACACATCTAAGGTCACAAAGATAATGAGTAATCCTCTTAAAATTTCTACTTTGTTGATTTAAAGAATTGTCTGATCTTTCTCCACACTTCACTTCACACCCTTTTAAAGATGCTATTAACCCCTTTAGTTCCTTACACGTCACGTTTATTTTAAAGTCCCTCTCAGACAGCTCTAATTCCCAATCGTAACTCCTCCCAGTTATTCAGTTTATAGCTGTCATTCTTAGTATTGAACTTTCTCGTATATGCTCTGATTAAACATACTTGTGGTCAAAGAGTTCAAATTCCATGGAGTTACATCTCAGGAGTCACGTGGGTGGTGCGTAAGGATGCCTTCCAGAGCATTGTTTCCTGGTTATCTCTGCCTCTTTTCTACTGAGTTCATCAGTTCTGAAATAGATTGTGGGATTTTTAGACTTAGAGTTTCTATTAATATACCATATGGTTTGCACAAAACTGATCCTCAAAACTGTATTTTAGTCTTAGGGTGTCAATTATTCATGACTTCATCTCTCTTCACTTCTAGAACAAAACTCTAGACCAACATTTATAAATGAGGTCACATTTCCTGTAATCCAGCTTCAGATTTGGAGTACTGTTCTTGCTACTTAAAGTATGCTGTCCTTACTCTCATTTTGTAGACATTTCTTTGACTTCAGTTCAGTTCAGTTCAGTCGCTCAGTCGTGTCCGACTCTTTGCGACCCCATGAATCACAGCACGCCAGGCCTCCCTGTCCATCACCAATTCCTACAAGTTCCTTATCTGGTTACAGTACAATAACAGTTGCTCAGTTTTGATGCTTGGTTAACAAAATGATTATGAGGTGCTTTTGGTTGTGTTTGTAGTTTTGTTTTGTTTTTAGGCCACTTGGGCATTTCTTTTTCATCTCTGTAGTCTCAGAGATATATTTATATTTTAAATATATATATATATATCATTCATCATTTTCTATGATTTAGTCCAGGAAAGTGTTTTCTGTTCTGTTCAATGTAACATCTTTGTCTAAAGTCCATCCTTTTAAATTTAAACCTGGTGCACTATGAATTTGCGCTACAAATAGATAATCAAAACTTTCCTGGATAAATGATTGTGACTTTGAGCCTTCAACATTTGTCTCTCTCTTGAAACTGAGCAAAATATATTTGCTTTTAATACATAAATTTAATGCTTTCCTCTCCTCTTTGTAATTTCAGTTCTAGGGATGAGTCATTTAGATCTCTTCATGAACAGTAAGAAAATGTAATTGGTCATGAGTTTACTGTTCAAAATTTATTTTATTCTCCATTACCTTGGATAGTATGGAATTAGGTAGGATGTATTTGGAGAAAGTCACACTCAATATGAATGGCTTTTAGTAAAATGTGAGAAGAAAATATTCATTTATTAAAAGTTCTATGTGTGTGTCTATTGGGTAAGAGAATTTTCTGTATGGTAGCCTGAATCTTGGAGAATTAAATGGCAAACCACTCCAGTATTCTTGCCTGGAGAATCCTGTGGATAGAGGAGACTGGTGGGCTGCCATCTATGGGGTCGCACAGAGTTGGACACGACTGAAGTGACTTAGCAGCGGCAGCAGCAGCCTGAATCTGAGCCTTGCGTGCTCAGACGCTTCAGTCCGTGTCTGACTATTTGTGGCCCTATGGACTGTACGCTCCCAGGTTCCTCTGTCCATGGGATTTCCCAGGCAAGAACATTGCAACGGGTTGCCATGTTCTCCTCCAGCAGATCTTCCCAACCCGGGGATCAAACCTGTGTCTCCTGTGTCTTCTGCATTGCAGGCAGATTCTTTACTACTCAGCCACTGGGGAAGCCTGAATCTGAGCATTGGACATAATAAAAAATATTTCTAGAAGTCATATAATGGCAAAGAAAATTCAGCCAAGTTGTTTCTCTTTCATGCAGTCTCCCTTTATTCCCATTAGAAATCTGCCAGCTATATTACACGTAGAATTAAATGAAGTAAGGAGTATTCTCAATTGATCTCTTTGATTAAGACCCTGTTCATTGAACAGGAAGAAATGACAGGGCAGTGAATCTTCTTTAAAATAATTTCAGAATATTGAGATCCTTCAGGTGCCAAAACCTGACAATATTATGTTTCAGACTTCCAAATCTCAAAATAAACCACTAAATTATTGTTTGTCAGTTCAAAGTAAGATTTATTTTATTGTTAAGACTCTTAGTTTAGTAAAAACACAAAAGAGATAATGATCCTCAACTAAATGCTGCATTTCAAGAGGTCCTTGAATGAAAACTAAAAGAAGTTTCTCCACTGTACTTGTATCTTGATTGTTTTGGCAGGTGTAGAGAAAATTTGCAACTGGCAAATCATCCATTTAATTTGACGAACACTTAATGAGAACTCTGTGCCAAGCATCCTGATTTTCTGAGTGATTAAGATGGAGTCTCTGCTTTATAAGAGCTCTCATGTTATGGATGAGATATATGTATAAGCAATTAACTTTAAAACAATGTACTGAGTGTTATAATGGAAGCTCATAAAAATGCTCTCACGACAGAACTGAAGAATTAATTAGACTCATTTTAGGGAGATCAGGGTCTAATCCATAATACACGTTGGGATCACATGGGAAGGGAAGGGTTAAATTTTATTATGACTCGAGATATTCTGATACTTTTCTTCTCCTATCCGGGAGGCAGGTTGTACTTCTACTAGTGAAAATAACTCCCCATGGCCACACTGATGTGCTGTAACTTGTAAGAGTAAGTTATATCACTCAGGTACATTGGGAGACCCTCCCCAGTATCATTAACTGTCACTAACTTATGTCAATATACTGAAAGCAAAAACCTTGGGGAAAATGAGTCAAAGGCATGATGAAAACTATGGGACACTTAAATGCACCTGGGCCTGTAATTCATTCATTTATTCAACACTTCTATAGAGGTGCTGAGTTAATTTCCCACTTCATTCAAGTCTGCTTATATGTCAACTCATGCATGAAAACTTTCTTGATTTTCTGATAGAAAGAGGATTCATCGTCATTCTTTATTACCTTATTCTGTGTTATTTTTAGCACTTAGGTACTATTTATGTTTATACATAGTATATACTTTATATACTAGGACTTCCCTGTGGCTCAAATGGTAAAAGCGTCTGTCTACAGTGCGGGAGACCTGGGTTCTATCCCTGGGTTGGGAAGACCCTCTGGAGAAGGAAATGGCTACCCACTCCAGTACTCTTGCCTGGAAAATCCCATGGACGGAGGAGCCTAGTAGGCTACAGTCCAGGGGGTCCCAAAGAGTCAGACACTTTGACTATACATACTATGACATACTTTGTCATACCTAACATATTATGTATTTTTTTGCTTGTTTCTTTCATGTTTCCATCCTACTAGCATATAAGCTGCTTGAGACCAGAAGTTCAACTTGTTTTTCTTACTGCTGTATTTCCAAAGCCTTGAACAATGTCTATACGTGGTAGGTGCTCAGAATGCCTGACTGACTTTTGAATTACTTATATTCCAAATTATCTATTATGTGTCAGATATCATGCTAATATTGTGAGTGAGTGAAAGTATCAGGAGATGAGACTTGAAAGATTTGTTAGGAATAAGCCTTAAAGGACTGTACATAGTGTTATATACCAAATATGAGACTTTGTTCTAATCCATGAATATTGTCTATTTGCTTGCTATTTTTTTCTAAGAGACTTAATACAATCTGTAGGTCACCAAACTATGAAGGTGATGACTCCCTGGCTGCTTTCTGTTTTTGTAAAGTCTTATTGGAACACAGCCACACCTATTTATTTACTTGTGACTATGATTCTATCCTGCTACTATGGCTGATTTGAGTTGCTGTGGTTGGTAATGGATTGCGTGAAAAACTGAAAAGATTTATTATGTGAACTTTTATAGAAGTCTGTTGACCTAAGAGAAAATAGAAGCAGGAAGACCAATGAAGAAACACTTGCAAAGCTCCTGGCAAGCAGGGATGATGGTGTTAATTGAGTGAGAGAAAGTTCATACGACTTGTTGAATAAACAATTGGAATGATGTGAAGAAGGGAGCAATAAGGAACTGTTCTCCCACACAGAAGGATGATGGAGGCATAATGGAAGGAATCAGTGGTACCTCCAGGTGGCTGAGAAGTTTGGATAATATATGGTCTAAATCTAGAGGAAACAGAGCTTCATCCTGGTAAATTCTGTGGTCACTTGTTCATGCTCTGCAGAGGGTGTGTACTGTGCTAAGTCGCTTTTATTGTGTCCAACTCTTTATGACTTTATGAACGGTAGCCCACCAGGCTCCTCTGTCCATGGGATTCTCCAGGCAAGATTACTGGAGTGGGTCCCCCTCCAGGGAATCTTCCTGACCCAGGGATCAAACTGGTGACTCTTGTATCCTCTGCATTGGCAGGCAGATTCTTTACTACTATTGCCACCTGCAGATGGTACAAATTTCAATCAATGTGTTTGCTTGGTAACTGAAGATGTCATATTCCCATTGGGAACCACTTTCATCCTCAGAAATGTTCTACAGACATTCATTTATTCCACAATCCTCCCTCTCATGACAAAATTCTGTGTTTTATTTATAGTCAATATTTAAGTATAGCTCCTGTTGGCAAGGGATTTCTGAGCTGCTGAGAAGGCATGAATTTAGCAGTTCACTAAACGAAGAAGAACCTAAGTAAGAATAGATCCCAAATGAGTCCAAGGAAAACAGGAAATAACCTCAAAGATAGTTTTCACTGAGACTTGAAGATCATTGAGATTGGTCTCAGACTAAATAACCATGAAAATAATTGCATCTTGATCCTGCATATTGAAAAATATTAGTCATAAACATAATTTTTAAAGTTTTCTCAAGTAATATTTAGAACTAAATATAAAGTTGACAAGTACATAGGATTTGCCAAGTAGAACCTCAATGAATAAATTGTTGACAAGGATATATTGCTATACATGAATTTCAACATAATTCTTAAACCATGATTTAAAATATGCATTTTTAAATCTTCAGTTTCTTTATCTTTTATTTCTGAGATATCAATAGGTGGGTGTATCACTACTAGATTGTATATAGTTCTAATCTTGTGCCACTGATACCTTGGGGAATTTATTTACCTGCCATTTTTTCAGTTTTTTTCTATTTGCCTTTCCATGAAATCCTGTGAGATTTTTCTATTATTTATAAACACCAACTATCATGCCTTGGGATCATAAGTCATCAATCATAGGGCCTGGAGAAATATCAGAATGTGCTATATTTGAGAATACAGTGTTTTGTAGGCCAGGTGGATCCAGTTTCATAAAAAAAGTCCCACCATGTAACTCATTCAACAGATTACTTAAACTCTCTGGGTCTCCATTTCCATATAAAACATGGACAAAAATGCATATTTTCTAGGTCTATAGGGGTATTTAATACATCTGTGTGCATAGATCATTAAACCCAAGTTCTAGCACAGAGTAGATGAGCAATAAACAATAGCTTATACAATCGTTGCTCTCAAATTGCTGACTTTTTATTCTTGAACTTGGCTAGACTTTCTGGTACCATGATACCTTTATATTATTTCTTAAGTTATGATGGCTCATTTCTCCTTTCTGCCTGGATATATTTGTTTGTTCTTTCACTAACCTATCCACTATCCTTGATCCATTGTTCACTTTGTTGAACTTGTGCTGTATATGATACATCTCTTGTCATGCCATTTCCAGAAGGCTATAAATATTTGTATCTTATACTTCCTAGGCTCCTAGAATCTATTCACTTATGAAACCCTAAAGAAGGTGTTATATACAAGTATGACCATATAATTTACAATCAAACAGGGATAATTGGAAATCAAATATGAATGCTATTCCTAATTACAGCAGGTCATCTGGTATAAGGTTTCCCTGGTGGCTCGATGGTAAAGAATTCAACTGCAATGCAGGAGACAAGGGTTCAATACCTGGGTTGGGAAGATCCCCTGGAGAAGAAATGGCAACCCGCTCTAGTATTCTTGCCTGGGAAATCCCATGGACAGAGGAGGAGCCTGGTGGGTTACAGTCCATGGGGTCACAAAGAGTCAGACAAGACTTAGTGACCAAACAACAATAACAGCAATCTGGTTTAAACTAGGACCACCTAGGACAAACAGGTATGCATTGTCCTCATATTTAAAAGCAAAGTTACTTCTGAAAAATTACATTGAAAGCACATGTACAAAGCATTTCCTCATTGCCATCTATCATTTGGGACCTTGCAAATTATTTAATTTTCTAAAAAGTGCTGATTGGAATGGTTTCTGCACTCTCAGGTCAGTTTTATGTAGTAAAATGGAAACTGGCTCAATGCCCAAATATTTGCAATTGAAAGATTCAGGTGATATTCTCAACAGCAGAAAACCCAAAGGAACTATAAGGCCAGGTAATCACCTACTCTATGTTACCAAATCACATCGACCATTTTGACAGTGGGGTTTTATAGTGATTCATTTCATTGTCCAAATAAAGATTGATGTAGAAGGCCAAAAATAAATCCCCCTCATTTTGCCTACCAAAATACAAACAGTGCCAAAACTCATGAATGACTGCAGAGGCTATTAATCTGAATCACATACCAGATAGCTACAGTCAGTGCAGTTTCTCTGTGAGTGCACTGGGTTTAATTTAAAATGGCAGAGTAAGGGTAAATAAATCAATAGGTTGTTCTCCTTGATTTCTGTTGTATGTGTTGAGTAGCTGAGTATTAGAGTTGGAAGAAGTTCCCATTAAGCCAGTGAACATTCATCCAGCAGATGCTCTGTGTCAGGCACTGTGTCAGACACTAAGGGCACTGCCCTTGGTTTGTACTGAGAAGAAAAAAAAAGAAGAAGAAGCAGACATTTGTGATGCCTGTCACTGCACATCACTTAGGTTGTTGGGATATATTTATTAACTTCAGTCTCTCCATACTTGACAGATATGTAGGGTGGGGAGGACATATCTTTTTTCTCCTTTGTAAAAAGAAATGGATCATTTATGCCTCTTAGGAAAAGTGGGCATTATTTGCTTGTCACTTGAATACTGAAAAGGAGCTTGCCTTCCTAGATTTCTGCCACCAGTTTATTCCCTCATGAGAATTCTGTTGTTGGAAAACACTCTATTGCCTTAACAGAACCCTCCACCACAATCCCATCTCTCAGGTCTTCCTGTCTGCTGGATAGATCATTTGTGTCCAAGAGTTTGTTCTCTCTTCTTCCTTAAGGTGATCACACCATCTTGAGAACTAATGACTCTCCATGAATTTAGGATTAATATCTAACAGTAGGCAGACTCCTGTACTAACCTATCTCCTTGACTCCCTTCACTCAGAATTCTTGTCTTGATTGATACTTTGCTCCTTTGCAAGTTTATAAAATTGCCTGCAAGGATTAGAGTCCTTGGTCAGTCTAGGTATTAGTTTACAAGGGCTAAAGCAACAAATTGTCACAAGCTGGGTGGCTGAAAACAACATAAAGTCATTCCCTCTTAGTTCTGGAAGCTAGAGGTCTGAAACCAAGGTGTCAGCAGGGCCATGGTTTTCCTAAATCCTCCTCTTCCTCTTCTCAGCTTCTGATGGTAGCCATCCATCCTTGGCTTTCCTTGATTTGTACCTGCATCAGTCCAGTCTCTGCCTCTGTTATCATATGGCATTTTCCTCTTTTTACAAGAACACCAGTCATACTGGATTAGGAACCACCCTAACAATGTCACCTTAACTTCATTGTATCTACAAAGACTGTTTCCAAATAACGTTATATTCACAGGTACCCGGGGTTGGACTGCAACATGTACTTTGTGGGACACAATTAAATCAATGCAACCTACGAAATATAAATTGGTTGGACAGTCTGCTTTCAGGAAAACTGCAGACTCAAATAAAGCAAACTCTCTATTCATGGAAAGTCTTCTTTTATATCTAAGGCAGAATGAGTCTCTCTCTTAGCTTACTCCTAAGCCTGGCATTATAATCATGGCCATGAGTTATGCTTGTCTATTTGTCAGTCTCCTAGTCCATGGAGAGGATCTTGGAGAGCAACATGATAAAGCACAAAAATGCATGCTGTGGAGTGAGCATCAATTTAAGTTTCAATTTCCTCACTAAGCAGGCTGTGAGGTATGCTCTCTAGTTATTCTAACACTAGTCATCCATCTGCCATCATCCCTCCCCAATACTTTATTTTTTGAGAGGGATTATTTGATTTGCATACCAAAATATCAGACTTTATGCATGACAAATTGAATTGATAATTTGAGCCTTTGGACATTATCTTTCTCCAGTATTTACTTCATTCTGGCAGGCAGCTAGACTATAAGGATATCGTATCATATAAAGATAGAACTGAGGGAGCTGAGTGATCCAGTGCATTTCTAGCTTATAATTCTGCAAAGAAGGTAGTCCTTTAGGAGTTGCAAATATGATCCTGGGCTTTTCTTAGGGACCTTCTTCTTCAATTGATTCTTGTTTTACTTTTTGTCCTCTAAAACCATGTAAGCCTCCCAGAAATTCTTAATGATTTCCTTGTAATGATACATTGCATCTATTGATTTATGAATACTGAATAAGCCTTACATTCCTGGTATGAGCCACACTTGATGATGTATTAACCATTTTATATACTGCAGGATTTGTTCACTAATGTTTTGCTAAAGAGACTTCTCTATTCATGAGAGATAATTACTTGCAGTTTTCTTGTAATGTCTCTATCTAGTTTTGGTATTACTATAATGCAGGCCTCATAAAATGAGTTTGGAAATAATTATTTCACTTTTATCATTTTGAAAGAGATATAGTATTGCTTAAAAGTGGTATGATTTCTTCCTTTTTTGGTAAAATTCATCAGTAAAATTATCTGGGCAGAGGGTTTCATTATTATTGTTTTATTTTATATGTAAATATATGCTTAATACCTATTTTATTTTACATTCATTATATGTATGTATGTGTGTGTATTTAATCACTAATTCAAAGTCATTAATAGTTACAGGACTATTCAGTTTGTCTATTCTTCATTGGGTGAGTTTTGGTACTTAGCCTCTATCAGTAAATGGGTCCATGACATCTAAGTTATCATAGTTATGTACATAGATTTGTATATAGTATTCCCTTATTATCTTGTTAATTTCCATGGGATCAATGGTGACAAGGAGGGCATGGCAACTCAGTCCAGTATTCTGGCCTGGATAATCTCATGAACAGAAGAGACTGGCAGGCTACAAATAGTCACAAAGAGTCACAAAGGAGTCACAAAGAGTCAAACACAACGGAGATGACTTAGTATAGCATAAAAGTGGTACTTCTGATACTGATAATTCCTGTTATCTCTCTTTTTTCTTGGTTACTGTTCTGTTGCTGTTCTTGAGTCACTAAGTCATGTCTGACTCTTTACAACCCCATGAACTGCAGCACACCAGCTTTCCTTGTCCTTCACTATCTCCCAGAGTCTGCTCAGATTCATGTCCATTGAGTCAGTGATGCTATCTAACCATCTCATCCTCTGCTGCCCACTTCTCCTTTTGCTTTCAGTCTGTCCCAGCATCAGGGTCTTTTCCAATGAGTCAATTCTTCACATCAGGGGGGCCAAAGTATTGGAGCTTTAGCAATAGTCTTTCCAATGAATATTCAGAGGTTATTTCCTTTAGGATCAGCTGGTTTGAAATGCTTACTCTCCAAGGGACTCTCAAGAGGCTTCTCCAGCACCACAATTCATAAACATCATTTGTTCCAGTCCATTCTAAAGGAGATCAATCCTGGGTATTCATTGGAAGGACTGATGCTAAAGCTGAAACTCCAATACTTTGGCCACCTCATGCGATGAGTTGACTCACTGGAAAAGACTCTGATGCTGAGAAGGGTTGGGGGCGGGAAGAGAAGGGGACGATAGAGAATGAGATGGCTGGATGGCATCACCGACTTGATGGACATGAGTTTGAGTGAACTCTGGGAGTTGGTGATGGACAGGGAGCACTGGCGTGCTGCGATTCATGCGGTTGCAAAGAGTCGGACATGACTGAGCGACTGAACTGAACTGAACTGAACTGGAAAAACCATAACTTTGAGTACGTGGACCTTGATCAGCAAAGTGGTTTCTGCATTTTGAGACATTACTTAGGTTTGTCATAGCTTTCCTTCCAAGGAACAAACATCTTTTAATTTCATGGCTGTAGTTAGCATCACAGTGATTTTGGAGCCCAAGAAAATAAAATCTATCACTACTTTGACTTTTTCCCCCTCTATTTGCCATGAAGTGATAGGATCAGATACCATGATCTTAGTTTTTTGAATGCTGAGTTTTAAGACAGCTTTTTCATTCTTCTTTTTCACCCTCATCAAGAGGCACTTTAGTTCCTCTTTGCTTTCTGCCATTAGAGTGGTATCAGCTGCATATCTGAGGTTCTTGATATTTCTCCTACAATCTTGATTCCAGCTTGTTATTCATCCAGCCCTCCATTTCGCATGATGTACTCAGTTCAGTCGTGTCGACTCTTTGAGATCCCATGAACCACAGCATGCCAGGTCTCCCTGTCCATCACCAACTCCCAGAGTTTACACAAACTCATATCCATTGAGTCAGTGATGCCATCTAACCATCTTATCCTCTGTCGTCCCCTTCTCCTCCTGCCTTCAATTTTTCCCAACATCAGGGTCTTTTCAAAAGAGTCAGCTCCTCGCATCAGGTGGCCAAAGTATTGGAGTTTCAGCTTCAACATCAGTCCTTCCAATGGACACCAAGGACTGATCTCCTTTAGAATGGACTGGTTGGATCTCCTTGCAGTCCAAGGGACTCTCGAGTCTTCTCTAACACCATAGTTCAAAAGCATCAATTCTTCAGTGCTCAGCTTTCTTTATAGTCTAACTGTCACACCCATACATGACCACTGGGAAAACCATAGCCTTGACTAGCTGGACCTTTGTTCACAAAGTAATGTCTCTGCTTTTTAATATGCTGTCTAGGTTGGTCATAACTTTCCTTCCAAGGAGTAAGCGTCTCTTAATTTCATGGCTGCAGTCACCATCTGCAGTGATTTTGGAGCCTAAGAAAATAAACTCAGAGACTGTTTCCTCTGTTTCCCAATCTATTTGCCATGAAGTGATGGGACTGGATGCCATGATAATAGTTTTCTGAATGTTGAGCTTCAAGCCAACTTTTTCACTCTCCTCTTTCACTTTCATCAAGAGGCTCTTTAGTTCTTCACTTTCTGCAATAAGGGTGGTATCATCTGCATATCTGAGGTTATTAATATTTCTCCTGGCAATCTTGATTCCAGCTTGTGTTTCATCCAGCCCAGCATTTCTCATGATGTACTCTGCATATAAGTTAAATAAGCAGGGTGACAATATACAGCCTTGACGTACTCATTTTCCTATTTGGAACCAGTCTGTTGTTCCATGTCCAGTTCTAACTGTTGCTTCCTGACCTGCATACAGGTTTCTCAAGAGGCAAGTCAAGTGGTCTGGTATTCCCATCTCTTGAAGAATTTTCCACAGTTTATTTTGATCCACACAGTCAAAGGCTTTAGCATAGTCAATAAAGCAGAAATTGATGTTTTTCTGAAACTCTCTTGCTTTTTTGATGATCCAGCAAATGTTGGCAGTTACATCTCTGGTTCCTCTGTCTGTTTTAAAATCAGCTTGAACATGTGGAAGCTCACGGTTCATGTATTGCTGAAGCCTGGTTTGGAGAATTTTGAGCATTACCTTACTATTGTGTGAGATGGGTGCAATTGTGCAGTAATTTGAGCATTCTTTGGCATTGCCCTTCTTTGGGATTGGAATGAAAACTGACTTTTTCCAGTCCTGTGGCCACTGCTGAGTTTTCCAAATTTGCTGATGTATTCATGTTCCTCTGCCTTTTCTAAATCTAATTTATATATCTGAAAGTTCTTAGTTCATGAACTGCTGAAACCTAACTTGAAGGATTTGGGGCATAAAGTTTCTAGCATATGAAATAAGCACAGTTGTATGGTTGTTTGAACATTCTTTTGGGGATTAGAATGAATCTCTTCCAGTGCTATGTCTTCTGCTGAGTTTTCCAAATTTGCTGAAATACTGAGTGCAGCACTTTCATACCATCATATTTTAGGATTTTAAAAAGTTCAGCTGGAAATCCATTTTCTCCACTAGTTTTGCTTTAGCAACCCTGTTTAGAGGTTTCACCTACCCTGTCTAGATGTTTCTTACTTTTATTTTTAAAGAACAAAATTTTTGTCTTTCTAATTTTTTCTTTTTCTTTTCATTTTCATTGATTTCTGCATTAATTTTTTAATATATTTCTTCTATTTGCTTTAATTCACTCAACTTTTCTAGGGCAGTAAGGTAGTCACTGAGGTTATTGGTTTTATATCTTTCTTCCTTTCTAATATATACATTTAATGCTACAAATTTATCTCTATAAGCACTGATTAAGCAGCATATCAGAATTTTTGCTGTTATAAATTTCAGTTTAATTTAGTTGTAAATAAATTTTATTTTCTCTTGGGTCATCTTATTTTTACACATGGATTGTTACACATGGATTACTTACATGTGATTTTAGCCAAAAGGCCAAGAAGCAATGCTCATGGATTATTTACATCAAATCGTTGGGGCTTTTCCAGCTATTTGTCTGTTTCAAATTTAGACTGATTTCAAATTTAATTCCATTATATGATCTTCAAAGTACTTTGTACAATTTCTGTTCTTTAAGTTTTTTAAGGCATATTTTATATTCTAACACATGACCCAACTTCACCAAGTTTTCACCAATTTTGTGTGTAAGCATGAGAGGAATATGTACTCTGCTATTATTTGGAGTGTTATATAAATGTCAATTAGGTCAAGTTAACAGATAGTGCTGTTCAAGTTACCTATATTCTTACTGATTTCCTGCCTGTTTGATCTATCAGTTATCAAGACAAGAGTATTGAAATGCCAAACTATAGTTGTGGATTTGTCTATTTCTTCTTTAAATTCCATTAGTTTTTGTCTCATATATTTTGAAACTCTTCTGGTATATTTAAAAAAAGATGCTATCTTGATCCAGTTTTGAGGCCCTGGCTAGAGACTAGTTACTTTCTCTCTTTGAGCATCCAACAAATTCCACATTCCCAATTATTCTACTAGACATCTCACTCTCACACTCTGGGCCACTTAGTGCCTGCCCTAATTTCCCCAGTGAGGTATTAGGCAATCAGGGACAGCCCCACACCCCAGAGCTTGCTGAAATTAATCAAATTCATCATTCTCAAACCAGCTTCCCCTGTCTTTTCCTTTTCTTCCACAGAAACCTGAGTGGCCCTTCATGTATTTTGTTACTCTCATGAGACTTTAAGTTAAATAAACTATAAAACTTCCCCATTTTCCCTCTCTTGATCTGTGTCTGGCCTCATCATACTTTACCAGGGTAATATGGTTAAAACAGTTGCTAGATACATACATGCTTAGGAATTTTATATTGTTTTTTATAAAAGTTATCTCTTTGTCATTGTAAAGTGTCCCTGATACTCTTCTTTTGCCCAAAGTTGGCTTTATGTGAAATTATAGAATTGTAGCTACTACAAATTTCCTTTGATTAGTATTAGTATGTTATATTTTATTGCATCTCTTTACTTTTCATCTGCTCTTTAAAAAATTATCAATTTTATATAGACAGTACTTAGTTGGGTTTTTTAATCCAGTCTATCAATCTCTCCCTTTTAACTGTATTTAAACTTTTTACATATAAAGTGATTTTCAATATATTTCAATTAAAATTTTGCTCTTTTCTGTTCGTTACATTTGTTCATTGATTAGTTCCCCCACAATTTTTTAGACTTCCCTATTTTAATTGAGAATTTTTATGCTTCAATTTTATCTAATCTATTAAGCTATCAATTATACTTAAAAAGTAGTGTAGCAAAAGAGTGTGTGAGATAGATTTTGAATAATCTAAAGCTACTTAGATTAGTACCACACTGCTCTACACATGTAGTACCACCACATGTGTCATGCAGGAAGCACAGCAAAATATCTATCCCATGTTCCTCCCTCTCATCCTTGTTTCACTGTTGTCATTGATTTCACTTTTACACATGCTCTACATACTCAATACTTTGTTACATGATTTCTTTAAACATTCAGTTATCTCTTGCATTAGTTTAGGATAAGAAAAGTCAAGTCCTGTATTTCACCCTTATTTATTCCTTTTCTGAGTTATTGTTGTAGTTCTTTGGGTTTCTTGCATTCCAGATTCATTCAATTTTTTGGATCTGTGGTTTTTAGGTCTTTCGATAAATTTGAAAAGTTTTTCCATCATTATTTCTTCAAAGAATGTTTTATGTCTCATTCCTTTTATGGACTCAGTGCAGTTCAGTCGCTTAGTCATCTCCGACTCTTTGCGACATCATGAACCGCAGCACACCAGGCCTCCCTGTCCATCACCAACCCATGTCAATTGAGTCGGTGATGCCATCCAACCATCTCATCCTCTGTTGTCCCCTTCTCCTCCTGCCCTCAATCTTTCCCAGCATCAGGGTTTTTTCAAATGAGTCATCTCTTCGCATCAGGTGGCCAAAGAATTGGAGTTTCAGCTCCAAAATCAGCCTTACTAATGAACATCCAGGACTGGTCTCCTTTAGGATGGACTGACTGGATCTCCTTGTAGTCCAAGAGACTCTCAAGAGTTCTCCAACACCACAGTTCAAAAGCATCAGTTCTTCAGCCCTCAGCTTTCTTTATAGTCCAACTCTCACATCCATACATGACCACGGGAAAAACCATAGTCTTGACTAGATGGACCTTTGTTGACAAAGTAATGTCTCTGCTTTTTAATATGCTGTCTAGGTTAGTCATAACTTTCCTTCCAAGGAGTAAGTGTCTTTTCATTTCATGGCTGCAATCAGCATCTGCAGTGATTTTGGAGCCCAGAAAAATAAAGTCAGCCTTTGTTTCCACTGTTTACCCATCTATGACTATTTACATATATATTAGGCTACTTGAAGTTTTCGCAGGTCACTGATGATATATTCATTTTCTTCTAAAATTTAATTCATTTATTTTATTTTTTCTATTTTTCTTTATTTTTTGTGGCATATTTTCTGTTGTTGTGTAGTCTGCTTTACTAACCTTTTCTTTTGCAGTATCTATTCTGCTGTTAATACTATACAGTTAATTTTTCAATTCACACACTAACATTCATTTGTTGACATTGATTTGGTTCTTTTTTTTCTATGTCTCTACTCAGGTTTTAAAATATAGAGAATCCAAGGGGGTAGAAATGTAGCAGTGGTTGCAATGAACTGAAATTTGAGAAGCATACTTGGATATGTTAGTCTCTTCATGCCAGTGAAGCAACAGACAAAGAAGGAGGATGCTGTAGTGGCTGGGGTGATTGATTCTAACTATCAAGAAGAAATCAACTTGTTTTTACACAGTGCAGATGAGGAAGACTATGTTTGGAATGCAGAAAATCTAAGGAACTTCTTAGTACTATGTCCTTAGTGCTAGTAATTACAATAAATTGAAAACTATAATAATACAGCTTAAACAGGACTGTTCAGGAGTGAAGTCATTGTCATCTCACATATATATTACTTGTTTATGGAAAAAGCTATTTAAATGTCTAGCAAAAGAAAAATGAAAGTGAAAAAGTGTTAGTTGCTCAGCCGTGTCCAACTCTTTGAGATCCCAGGGACTGTAGCCTTCCAGACTCCTCTGTTCATGAAATTATCCAGGCAAGAATACTGGAGTGGGTAGCCTTTCCCTTCTCCAGGGGGACCTTCCCAACCCAGGGATCGAACCCATATCTCCTGCATTGCAAGCAGATTCTTTACCATCTAAGCCACAAGGGACCATCAGAAAAAGAAAGTAGATATAAAAACCAAATACGGCTATGTGGTGACCAGTGCAGAAGTGAGAACTGTAATTGTTAAGAGTATGTTTTTCCTAATTTTCATAAGCATATATTTGTGTATACAAACCATTTTTTGTGTGTTTTCTTTACTCATTTTATCCACTCATAGCCTAATACGATATTTGTTGATAATAGTTAACTTTATAACTTTGTATGGAAAAATACAAAAATCCATTTAGCACATAATGACTTCATTCAAATCCCTGCAGACTTAACTGAGCTCAAACATATATTCTAACAACTTAATGTCTGTGTCCCTAGGATGACCCCAGCCACCCTCTAAAATGCCTGCTGAAGAAAATAAGGAAGCTCAGTGCTGCCAGGAAAATTAAAAGTTTGTTCTAGACAAAACCTGGTGATTGGCTGATAGGCCCCTGAACTTCCTTTTAGAGTAGTTAATTTAGAAAGTTTGCAATTATAAATCCTTTCTCAGACTTTTGAAATATAAATCTCCCATCAACAAGCACCATCTATCCCAGGACCTCAAAACTGTCCCTTTGAAATGCAAGCATCCAGGCAGATAGCTGTCACAACACACCCTGCTATCCCAGGACCTCAAAACTGTCCCTTTGAAATGCAAGCATCCAGGCAGATAGCTGTCACAACACACCCTGCTCAGCTGCAAGTGTAAGGATCTAAAATAGGGAGCACCATGCTCCGACTTGTACTACTGCCTCTTGTCTAAAAGATAGGAGAGGTTTGTTTCTCCTCCAAATAAGCACAAAATAGCATACTTCGTGGTCTAGTCAAATGGAGCAGATCCCCTTTCTACTCTTCAGTACCCTTTCCCTAGCACATCCAAGCCTTCAAAAACTATCTTGCCTTTTGTTTCTGTGAATTTGAATTCACTTCATACAGTATTCTTCCCTGTTGCAGTAGTAGTCACCGTCCTTTTGGTTTTAACTGGGCTTCCAGGTGGCTTAGAGTTAAAGAATTAGCTTGTCAATGCAGGAGACACAAGAAACACGGTTCGATCACTGGGTCAGGAAGCTTCCCTTGAGGAGGAAATGGCAACCAACTCCAGAATTCTTGTTTGGGAAATCCCATGGACAGAGGCACCTGGTCGGCTCTGTATCAGAGTTGGACATGACTGAGCACACACCCACACAGCTTTAACTAGTATCCTTACTGTTTTGACTAGTATCTGACTTTATTTTCAAAACTACTTAATATCAAAAGGATGATGTTAATCAGTCAGTGGCAGTAGAAACTGCGTCTTCTGAAGAAAGGTTTACCATATTTTTGCTTGCATGTGGAATAGCTGTATCATGTTAAACAGTAAATAAGACTATATTGTTGTTTTTATTTGGGATTAAGTATCATATAAGAAGTTAGTTGGGAGTTGATAAGGGCTCGACTGATATTGCAATACTGGAGTGGATAGCTATCCATTCTCCAGTGGATCTTCCTGACCCAGGAATCAAACCGGGGTCTCCTGAATTACTGGCACACTCTCTTCTAGCTGAGTTACCAGGGAAACCCACGTGAAATAGCTGTATCATGTTAAACAGTAAATAAGACTATGTTCTTTTCTTTATTTGGGATTAAGTATCATATAAGAAAAGGAGCCAGGGATACACTTAATCAGTTTCCCCACCACAGCCAAAAGCAGGCCAGGATTGAATTTGATGTGAGGGATGTGGCAGAGAGTAACTAATACAATGGCAAGTGATGAATAGAATGAAATCTGTGCAAGCAAAAAAAAAAAAAAAGAAATTTGTTGGGAGTTGATAAGGGTTGGATTGATATTGATACTAATAATAAACATAAATATAAGCTAACAATTTATTAAAAAATTCATGAAAAACATTATGTGTGAAGTACATAGATATCACAGAATAAATGATCTTGTGGAGTTGCTATCTGATCTGGTTTTAGGAAGATAAAAATCTGGAGAGATCCCTTCTCATAAGAGAAAATGAACTGAGAAATATGACCTTACTGGAACAATATAGAAGACTCTGAATGTGATTCTTGCTGCCCTACAAAATGGAACTTTCTGAAAAGTGTGATTATAAACATCACCTGTCTGATTCAAAAGACATATTCCAGAACTCTGCTTCCCTTCCTGTAACACTGATTCATAATATCCAGGGGGAGTGGCTAAGAAGCTATTTATTAAGCAGTTGTATCTCAAGATCAGGTAGACTGGGGGCTTGCTACACTAAAGAATGGTGTTGTATATTGGAATTTTTTTATAACCAAGTTTAAATTTTCAGGACTCATAATCTAATATTTTAGTAGACTAAGACAGAAGAATAATCTCAATGAATCCTCAAATGACAAACTGATATTGGAATACTAGAGTGGGTAGCCTTTCCCTTCTCCAGTGGATCTTCCCAACCAAGGAACTGAACTGGGGTCTCCTGCATTGCAGGCAAATTCTTTGCAGCTGAGTTATTGTGGAATAACTGTATAATGCTAAACAGTAAATATGACTATGCTTTTGTCTTTATTTGGGATTATTCATCAGTGTTAGTTTTCTAAATATTAGATTATGAATCCTGGAAATTTAAACTTGAAAACATGAAAAAAAAAAAAAGCCACAATACTTTCCCTACCAAAAATTTTTTTTTAAAAAATGAAGTGAATGCTTCCAAATACTTTCCATTAAAACAGAGAAATTGAAAGCAAGGAAGTAATTACTTAAATCCTCTTGAATATAAACACTATAATAAATTAGACTATTGCTTATTTTTTCAACATTTAGTATTCTAAATGTAATTGTATGTTAATGAATTTTAAATTTCTTAATTAGGGAGAGGATAACAGCCAAAATTTTGTCTCGATTTTTTTTCCCTTGAATTTATTGACTTGCTTTCAAAATCTACTCTTGTTAAAAATCATAATTTGTCTTTTCTTCATATCTTTAAATTCTTAAATGTGTTAACTTCAGTTTACACAGTTAGCTTTCCATGTTACATACCTAAAACTTCCCATTCTTTACTTTGACTCCCAAAAAGTGGTTTTATTTAATACCATTTTTTTTTCACTAGAGGAATTAGATATAAAATATGGGTACAGATTGTTTCATAAATCTGAATGGTAGAAAGAATTCTTTCAAATCCAAAATAATTTTTTTTTTACTTCAAAACATATTTATTCTTTTCCAATATATATTATGTGGAATTGTTTTTAATCAGTTTGCTTGTTCTCTTTGGACAGTCTGTAAGAAGATGTTTCAGTGGGCTCCAATTCTTTATTCAGCATTGCTTTTTGGTAAAATCCTTACATGTATAATGACATGTCATTAATTTGAATTACCTCAATGTTTGGGGAAACTTTTATTATATGCTGTTCTTCAAGGGTGAAAACTTTCTTAACAAAATAATACTTGAAAGCTAATATAAAATATATCAAGCTAGAAACTATAAAGCAGAGTAAATATGAAGAAATTTAAACATATGCTAACATACTTCAATGTAAAAGAGGACATTGAATTTTAACTTTACTGTGCCATTCTTAGCTAGTCTAATAGATAACAGTTTATTTATGATTTTATGATATTTGAAAGTTTATGGATATATGAAATACATGACATCAATATTAGAAGTGGTTAAAGGGAGGAGGTTGGAATAATTTGTATATTAAGAGAAAAGAAAAAATGCAATCATACACAATGCTGATTAAAATTAGAGAAAGCAGTAAAAAGAGTGGAAGTCAAAAAGTAAACAATGAACAAAGGAATAAATAGAAACATTTACAGATATGATAGTAACCCAATTATATCAATAATCACTTTAAAATTGAATGATCTAAATACACAAATTGAAAGATTAAAAACTAACAGTACATTAAAAACTTCAACTGTATGCTGTCTATAAGAAACCTATTTTAACTATAAAAATATACATCAATTAAACATAAAGGGGTGAATTCCAATTTGCTTATTTTTGCCTTTTTCCTATGCTTTTGGTTGTCAAATCCAAAATATCACTGCCAAGACCAATACCAAGGAACTTTTCCCTCATGTGTTCTTTAGTTGTTGTTCAGTTGCTCAGTCATGTCCGACTTTGCCACCCCATGGACTGCAGCATGCCAGGCTTCCCTGTCCTTCACTGTCTGCCGGAGCTTGCTCAAATTCATGTCCATTGAGTCAGTGATGTCATCCAATCATTTTGTCCTCTGTCATCCCCTTCTTCTCCTGCCTTCAAGCTTTCCCAGCATCAGTCTTTCCCAATGAGTCGGCACTTTGCATCAGGTAGCCAAAGTATAAGAGCTTCAGCTTCAGCATCAGTCCTTCTAAAGAATATTCTGTATTAATTTCCTTTAGGGTTGACTGGTTTGATCTCCTTTAGGACTGACTGGTTTGATCTCCTTGCAGTCCAAGGGACTCTCAAGAGTCTTCTCCAACACCACAGTTCAAAAGCTTTAGTTCTTTGGCACTTAGCTTTCTTTATGGTCCATCTCTCTCATTCATACATAACTTCTGGAAAAACTATCTTTGACTACATGGACCTTTGTTGGCAAAGTAATGTCTGCTTTTCAATACGCTGTCTAGGTTTGTCATAGCTTTTCTTCCAAGGAGCAAGCCTCTTCTAATTTCATGGCTTCAGTCACCATCTGCAGTGATTTTGAAGCCCAAGAAAATTAAGTCTCTCCCTGTTTCCATTGTTTCCCTGTCTATTTGTCATGAAGTGATGGGACTGGATGCCATGATGTTCATTTATTGAATCTTCAGTTTTAAACCAGCTTTTTCACTCTCCTTATTCACCTTCATCAAGAGGCTCTTAGTCCTCCTTGCTTTCTGCCATAAGGATAATATTATCTGCAAGTCTGAGATTATTGATATTTCTGCTGGCAATCTTTTCTTTAGCAGTTTCACAGTTTCAGTTCACACATTTGAATTACATTGCTCCTGTAGATTGCCTTGAGTAGTACAGGCATTTTCAGAACATTAATTTTTACCACTCATTTACATGAGATATCTTATCACATTTTGTATTCCTTAAATTTCTAATCAGTTTTACAAATATCAATGTACATATTTTTCACCTCCTTGATTAAATTTATTCCTGAGTATTTTATTTATGCTATTGTAAGTATTTTATTTATGCTATTCTTAATTTCCATTTCTAATGATTTCTTGGTGGTGTATAAAAATGGAACTGATTCTTGTATGCTGGTTTTGTATCCTGCTACTTTACTGCATTTGTCACTTCTGAGTTTTCTGGTAGAGATTTTAAGGTTTTTTGTTTTTTTATAGAAGTTCATATCACACGATAACAGAGTTATTTTTATTTTTGTTCATTCTGCTTTGGATGGATTATTTTTTTTTTTTCATTTTTAACTAATTTCTTTGTCTAGAACTTGTGGTGTTGTGTTGAATAGAAGTGGTGAGAGTGGCACCTTCGTCTTGTTCCTGATCTAGAAGAAAAGAATATAACTTTTTACTGTGGAGTGTGATATTATTTGTGAGCTTGTAATATATGACCCATATTATGTTGAAGCATGTTCCCTTTGCATTGATCACTGAGGAAGGCTGTCTTATCTCTCCTTGCTATTCTTGGAAATCTGCATTAAATGGTTATATCTTTCCTTTTCTCCTTTGCTTTTCGCTTCTCTTCTTTTCACAGCTGTTTGTAAGGCCTCCTCAGACAGACATTTTGCTTTTTTGCATTTCTTTTCCATGGGGATGGTGTTGGTTCCTGTCTCCTGTACAATGTCACAAACCTCCGTCCATAGTTCATCAGGCACTCTACTATCAGATGTAGTCCCTTAAATCTATTTCTCACTTCCACTGTATAATCATAAGGGATTTGATTCAGGTCATATCTGAATGGTCTAGTGGTTTTCCCTACTTTCTTCAATTTCAGTCTGAATTTGGCAATAAGGAGTTCATGATCTGAGCCACAGTCAGCTCCTGGTCTTGTTTTTGCTAACTGTATACAGCTTCTCTATCTTTGGCTGCAAAGAATATAATCAGTCTGATTTCGGTGTTGACCATCTGGTGATGTCCATGTGTAGAGTCTTCTCTTGTGTTGTTGAAAGAGGGTGTTTGCTATGACCAGTGCATTCTCTTGACAAAACTCTATTAGCCTTTGCCCTGCTTAATTCCATACTCCAAGGCCAAATTTGCCTGTTACTCCAGGTGTTTCTTGACTTCCTACTTTTGCATTCCAGTCCCCTATAATGAAAAGGACATCTTTTTTGGGTGTTAGTTCTAAAAGGTCTTGTAGGTCTTCATAGAACCATTCAACTTCAGCTTCTTCAGCGTTACTGGTTGGGGCATAGGCTTAGATTACTGTAATATTGAATGGTTTGCTTTGGAAATGAACAGAGATCATTCTGTTGTTTTTGAGATTGCATCCAAGTACTGCATTTCGGACTCTTTTGTGGACTATGATGGCTACTCCATTTCTTCTAAGTGATTCCTGCCCACAGTAGTAGATATAACGGTCATCTGAGTTAAATTCACCCATTTCAGTCTATTTTAGTTCACTGATTCCTAGAATGTCTACATTCACTCTTGCCATCTCCTGTTTGACCACTTCCAATTTGCCTTGATTCATGGACCTAACATTCCAGGTTCCTATGCAATATTGCTCTTTATAGCATCAGACCTTGCTTCTATACCCAGTCACATCCACAACTGGGTATTGTTTTTGCTTTGGCTCCATCCCTTCATTCTTTCTGGAGTTTTTTTACACTGATCTCCAGTAGCATATTGGACACCTACCAACCTGGGGAGTTCCTTATTCAGTATCTTATCATTTTACCCTTTTCATACTGTTTATGGGGTTCTCAAGGCAAGAATACTGAAGTGGTTTGCCATTCCCTTCTCCAGTGGGAGAAGAATAGCAAAGAAAAGGCACAGAATAGGAAAGACAAGAGATCTCTTCAAGAAAATTAGAGATACCAAGGGAACATTTCATGCAAAATGGGCTCGATAAAGGACAGAAATGGTATGGACCTAACAGAAGCAGAAGATATTAAGAAGAGGTGGCAAGAATACACAGAAGAACTGTACAAAAATGATCTTCACGACCAAGATAATCACAATGGTGTGATCACTAACCTAGAGCAAGACATCTTGGAATGTGAAGTCAAGTGGGCCTTAGAAAGCATCACTATGAACAAAGCTAGTGGAGGTGATGGAATTCCAGTTGAGCTATTTCAAATCTTGAAAGATGATGCTATGAAAGTGCTGCACTCAATATGCCAGCAAATTTGGAACTCAGCAGTGGCCACAGGACTGGAAATGGTCATTCTTCATTCCAAAACCAAAGAAAAGCAATGCCAAAGAATACTAAACTACCGCACAATTGTACTCATCTCACACACTAGTAAAGTCATGCACAAAATTCTCCAAGCCAGGTTTCAGCAATACATGAACCGTGAACTTCCAGATGTTCAAGCTGGCTTTAGAAATGGCAGAGGAACCAGAGATCAAATTGCCAACATCTGCTGGATCATGGAAAAAGCAAGAGAGTTCCAGAAAAACATCTATTTCTGCGTCATTGACTATGCCAAAGCCTTGACTGTGTGGATCACAAAAAACTGTGGAAAATTCTGAAAGAGACGGGAATATCAGACCACCTCACCTGCCTCTTGAGAAAACTGTATGCAGGTCAGGAAGCAACAGTTAGAACTGGACATGGAACAACAGACTGGTTCCAAATAGGAAAAGGAGTATATCAAGGTTGTATATTGTCACCCCACCCTGCTTATTTAACTTCTATGCAGAGTACATCATGAGGAACCCTGGGCTGGAAGAAGCACAAGCTGGAATCAAGATTGCTAGGAGAAATATCAATAACCTCAGATATGCAGATGACACCACCCTTATGGCAGAAAGTGAAGAGGAACTAAAAAGCCTCTTGATGAAAATGAAAGAGGAGTGTGAAAAAGTTGGCTTGAAGCTCAACATTCAGAAAAGTAAGATCATGGCATCTGGTCCCATCACTTCATGGGAAATAGATGGGGAAACAGTGGAAACAGTGTCAGACTTTATTTTTTAGGGCTCCAAAATCACTGCAGATGCTGATTGCAGCCATGAAATTAAAAGATGCTTACTCCTTGGAAGGAAAATTATGACCAACCTAGATAGCATATTAAAAAGCAGACATTACTATGGCAGCAAAGGTCCGTCTAGTCAAGGCTATGGTTTTTCCCGTGGTCATGTATGGATGTGATAGTTGGATTGTGAAGAAAGCTGATTGCCGAAGAATTGTTGCTTTTGAACTGTGGTGCTAGAGAAGACTCTTGAGAGTCCTTTGTACTGCAAGGAGATCCAACCAGTCCATTCTAAAGGAGATCAGTCCTGGGTGTTCATTGGAAGGACTGATGCTAAAGCTGAAACTCCAATACTTTGGCCATCTCATGCAAAGTGTTAACTCACTGGAAAAGACTGATTCTGGGAGGGATTGGGGGCAGGAGGAGAAGGGGATGAAGAAGAATGAGATGGCTGGATGGTCTCACTGACTTGATGGACATGAGTTTGAGTGAACTCCGGTAGTTGGTGATGTACTGGAGGCCTGGTGTGCTGTGATTCATGGGGTCGCAAAGATAAGGACATGACTGAGCGACTGAATTGTACTGATGTTCCCTCTGGACTCACTTTGTTGGGAGTTTTTAATCGTGAATGGTTATTGAATTTTGTCAATTGCTTGTTTTCTGTATGTATTGAGATCATGTGATTTTGTCCTTCATTTTATCTTTAATTTATCTACATTTTAATGTGGTGTATCCTGTTAACTCATTTATGTGTTTGAAACATCCTTGTATCCCAGGATAAATCCCACCAGAACATGGTATACTATCTTTTAAATGCACCATTAAATTAATTTGCTTTTATTTGCTTGTATTTTATTGAGGGCTTTTTCATCTATGTTCATTAATGATATTAGCCTGTGATTCTCTTTTCATGTAGTATTCTTGTCTTGATTTGGTTTCAGGGCAATATTGGCACCAAAAAGTTAGTTTGGAAGTGTTTCTTCCTCTTTAATTTTAAAATGTTTCTAAACAGCATGGGAAACAATCAACAAAATTAAAAAGCAATTTATACAATGGGAGAAAATATTTGTAACCTTATATCCAATAATAGGTTGATTATATATATATATATACATGCATTATATATGTTTGTATATATAAATATGTATACATGCTCAGTAGGTAAAAAATCCAAAACAAAAAATAACCCAACTGAAAACTAAGCAAAGGACCTGAATAGACATTTTTTCTACAAAAGACATACAAATGGTCAATAAGCGTATAAAAAATGGTCAGTGCCACTAATCTTCAAGGAAATGCAAATCAAAACCACAGTGCTATATCACCTTACATAGTAAATGACTTTGAAAGTTAATACAACATTGTATGTTAGCACTACTTATGGTACACTGGAGTGTACAAGAATGCTAGAGTGGGTTGTCATTTCCTTCCCCAACAGAAGAATGTACAGTAAAATTTATACTAGGGAAGAAAAGAAGAGAGATTTCACTTTGAGATGAAACTGAGTCTAGAAATTCTGTTTAATTTTATTACTTTGTTTTCTTGATTTCTCTCTCTCTCTCTCTCTCAATTATTTTTGCTCATTTCCCTCGTTTTCTTGACTTCTTGCTAGATCTTTTAAATGCAATTCTGTGGTTAAGTTTACAATACATATTCAAACTTAACAGTTGAAAAATCAATTGCTTTCATCCTCTTCATTCCATTTCACTCTTTTATCTCCTTAATTCTTCATTTCAATAATCAATTTGGATAAAATTAATCCTATAATTATCTCTCAGTTTATCTAGTTAAATAAAAGTGACAGCACACACACATTCTCTTCAATTGTGTGATATAGGACAAATTTGTAAGAAAATTTGTTTAACAATGCTAAAGAAGAAAAGCAAATTGAAACAAGTTCTGAAGCAACATCCCATGATGTATCCCATAAATTTGCAAGGGAAGGATTGGGGGCGGGTGGAGAAGGGGACGACAGAGAATGAGATGGCTGGATGGCATCACCGACTCGATGGACATGAGTTTGAGTGAACTCCGGGAGTTGGTGATGGACAGGGAGGCCTGGCGTGCTGTGATTCATGGGGTCGCAAAGATTCGGACACGACTGAGCGACTGAACTGAACTGAACTGAAAATCTCTAAAGGCATTTGAGTTGTAATTTATAAATGCTGTGTCTAAAGTGTCCTTGGGAGATTCCTTTTTTAAACCTTTTAATGTATCTTAATTGTTTTCACCTGCTGCAGAACTTTCAAGTTGATATAAGTGTGTGTGTGTGTTTGTGTGCACGTGCGCATGCGCTCAGTCGTTTCTGGCTCTTTGCAACCCCATAAACTATAGCCCACAAGTTCCTCTGTCTATGGGATTTCCTAGGCAAGAATTTGGAGTGGGTTACCATTTCCTACTACAAGGAATCTTCCCCTTCCAGGGATTGTGTCTCCTGTGGCTCCTGCCTTGACAGGCAGATTCTTTATCAGTGGACCACCTGGGAAGCCCAAGTTGCTTTAGTACCTTAATAAAGAGACTGCCTAGGACCTTTTTAATATGGGACTTACACATGAATTAGAAATAACCTTGTTGCTACGGTTCACTTGATAGCACTTAGTATTCCAGCAGGTCATGGCTTAAAAACGAACACCATAGTGGTAATTCATAACCAGTTCTAACTGTGCTTCCAGCATGGTTCTGGGTCAAAAGCACTATTACCCTTCACTTCCAGTTCATATATGTTTCAACCCATCAGTTTTACTTTGATAAATCTTCTCTTGAGAATAGAATGTGATGTTTATCCTGGAAAGATATGTGTGAAGCTCTACCCAGGGGATAAGAAACAATTGTAAATAAGCAGAAAGGTTGACTTACATATATCCTGGAATGATAAGGATAAGTGTGAAGATATATTTAGTGGATACATAAACAAAGATAAATTCTTTCCAATTTATCCCATTTAGTCAACACACACACACCCTCAAATATACTCAGAGGATATTATAAAATATAAGGGACTATGAACAAAGGGTGAGAGCAATAACTCACATTCCCATTTTCTAAAATAACTATACTATACCTTACCTCCATTAAATCCTGCTCTCCCCAACAGCTAACAACATTGCTTCACTATTTTGAGAAGATAAAAGTTCTCAGACAGAGCTCTCTGCTCTCTTCACTTTGTCCATGTGCAAATTCTCCTTTTTGCTCTTCTAGAAGGCTATGAAACACCTTACTTCTGTCAAAGGAAAATCCTCATGCTTGGGTAATGAACACAATTCCATATACTTCACCCTTACAAGAACTTTAATCTTACACATTTCTTTTTGGCTTGTATCATCAGGAATTGTGTTTTACTGGGACAGTGTCTTAATATACTTCATCAATATTGTATATTATTGTATTATCATTATTGTAATATTATTGTATATTATTATCTATAATTTATTATTATTGTATATTATTATCTATAATATATTACTTCCACCATTAAAGTAAAAAAGTTCAGTAAGATAGATAGCTAGTAAACAGTATATTTAATTTTAGAATGATATTTCCACTTATAAGTTTATGCTGCTAGTTATTGTAAGCCATTTTATTGATTCTGGATTTTACTTTTTATCAACTAACCCTTAACTAGACATGATAACAGAGAAGGCAATGGCAACCAACTCCAGTACTCTTGCCTGGAAAATACCATGGACGGAGGAGCCTGGTAGGCTGCAGTCTATGGGGTCGCACAGAGTCGGACATGATTGAAGCGACTTAGCAGTAGCAGCAGCAGACATGATAATATCCTGATAATTATAATATATTCATAATGTGTCCATTTATTCCACCAACACTTATTGAAGATTGCTTACAGGTATAGTTCTAGATGTTGGAGACTCAAAATAATACTTTTGCAGTTTTACAATTCATATTGTAGCGAGGAGTACTGGAAGCAACATGGGGATGACAAATAATAAATATAATAAAGAAAAAAATTATAATGAACATTAGAGAATGATGAAAGTGAAACTCACTCAGTTGTATACAACTCTTTGAGACCCCATAGACAGTACAGTCAATGGAATTCTCCAGACAAGAATACTGGAGTGGATAGCCTTTCTCTTCTCCAGGGGATCTTCCTAATCCAGAGACCAAACCCAGGTCTCCCACATTACAGGCAGATTCTTTACCAGTTGAGCCACAAGGGAAGCCCAAGAATACTGGAGTGGGTAGACTATCCCTTCTCCAGGGGATCTTCCTAACCCAGGAATGGATCTGGGGTCTCCTGCATTGCAGGCAGATTCTTCACCAACTGAGTTATCAGGGAAGTGACAGGTTGTGGAAAAAAAAAAAAAAAACAGTGAGAGAACGGAAATTGAGAAGAAGGCATTGGAACTTTTAAATAAGTGCTCAGATGGGCCTTTCAGATGAAACTATACAAAGATTGTGAAAGAGAAAAGGAGTGAATCTTTTAGGCACTTGGATTAAAATATGTTACAGGAAAGAAAAATAAAAGAGCTATAGGGGATTGGGGTAGCTGTAACAGAGGAGATGAGGTCAGAAATATAAAATATGGCCATACTGTGATAGCCTTTAATGCCATTGCATGGACTTTAGTTATTTTTATAAAAAATGGTAGGTAGTTGGAAGGAGGTTGAAGAGGGAGGGGACATATGTATACCTATGGCTGATTTCATGATAATATATGGCAGAAATCGAGCTTCCCTGTTAGCTGGTAAAGAATTCACCTGCAATGCAGGAGACCCTGGTTTGATTCCTGGGCTTGGAATATTTCCTGAAGAAGGAATGGGCTACCCACTCTGGTATTCCTGGGCTTCCCTGGTGGCTCAGATGGTAAAGAATCCACCTGCAAAGCAGGAGACCTGGTTATGATCTCTGGATGGGGAAGATCCCCTGAAGAAGGGAATGTTACCCACTCCAGTATTCTTGTCTGGAGAATCCCCATGAACAGAGGAGACTGGCAGTCTACTATCTATGGGGTCACAAAGAATTGGATACAACTGAGCAACTAAGCACAGTGCAGCACATGGCAGAAACCAACACAATATTGTAAAACAATTATCCTTTAATTAAAAATAAATTAAAATGTAAAAAATAAATGAAAAAATAGTAGGTAGTAGATGATTCTCAGCAGAAGAGTCATATAACTTGTTTATATAGAATTATCTGGATATTGGTATATTTTAGGGGAGCAAGGAGAAACAAGGTGTTGGATATAAGGCTAATTCAATGATCCAAGAGAGATTTGATTACCAACATTGGAAGTGGTAAAACTTGTTTGTACTTTGAAAATAAATTTAAGATATTTCCTGGCGGATTAGATGAAGGGAGAAAGGAGGGAATGAAAGGAGCCAAGATGACTCCAAAGTGTTAGTTTCTCTGTCATGTCCAACTATTTGTGACCCATCGGCTATAGCCCACCAGGGTCCACTATCCAGGGAATTTTCCAAGCAAGAATACTGGAGTGGGTTGCCATTCCTTTCTCAAAGTATCTTTAATTGAGCAAATTGAAGAGACTGTTGTCATTCATTCAGAGGTACAAATCTATGGGGGGTGCTGATTTAAGGACAGTGTTTCAGCTTGAGATACAAGTTAGATATGAAAGTTAAGATGGTGACTAGCAGGTTGAGTATATTAGTTTTGGTTTTAGGAGAGTGGTCCATTCTGGAGATATGAATTTGGGAATCATCAGCATATAGATGACATTTAAAGAAATTGGAATGGATTAGATTACCAAACAAGTGAGTGTAGGTAGTCAGAGAATAGAAGAAGTCTAAGAAGTAAACATTTGGGCACCTCAGATTTAGAAGGTCTAGGAAAATAGGAAAAGTGAGAAAATGAGACTAAGAAACACTATAGAGGTAAGAGGAAAAATAAGAGCCATGTCCGAGAAGTCAAATGATTAACCTTAATAAGTGCTGTTGCTAAGTCAAGTAAAATTAGAACTGAGAATAAAATAAGGGTTTAAATAATATAGAGGCTAATGGTATGCTTGGATAGTAGAGTACAATAGAGTGGTGGGAAAGAATACTTGAATAGACTAGATTTAAGAGAGATTGGCAGAAAATATAATAGATTTTGCATAATAACTATGAGGATTTGTCAGTAAGAAGTTCTGGAAAAGCAGAGAATAGGCAGAAATTTCAATGGCAAGCCACTCCAGTACTCTCGCCTAGAAAATCCCATGGATGTAGGAGCCTGGTAGGCTGCAGTCTGTGGGGTCGCTAAGGGTTGGACACGACTGAGTGACTTCACTTTCACTTTTCACTTTCATGCATTGGAGAAGGAAATGACAACCCACTCCAGTGTTCTTGCCTGGAGAATCCCAGGGATGGGGGAGCCTGGTGGGCTTCCGTCTATGGGGTCGCACAGAGTCGGACACGACTGAAGTGACTTAGCAGCTTAGCAGGCAGAAATTTCAGGAGTCAGTGTTGTATGATGACCAGATGCCCAAGAGGAGAAAGTCTTAATCTAAAGGCAGAACAAGAAAGAAAAGTGAAAGTGTTAGTCACTCAGTCATGTCTGACCCTGTAGACTGTAGCCCATGGACAGGCTCCTCTGTCCATGAAATTCTCCAGGTAAGAATACTGGAGTGGTTTGTCATTCCTTTCTCAGGGGATCTTCCCAAGCAAGGGGTCGAACCCAAGTCTTCTGTATTGCAGGCAGTTCTTTACCACCTGAGCCACCAGAAAAGCCCACAAGAAAGGAAAAAAGAGAAGATATTTTGAATCAAGAAGGAATATTCACTAGGAGTTCAGAAACTGCAGTCTTGCAGAGGCTTTAACTTACTTGACTCTCTACAGACTCACATATATAAGTAGATTTTACTTGGCTTAAAGATGATGATCTACCCAAGCTCAATATTTCTTGGTACACATTAAGCAGTACAGCCAATATTCCTGGGTTATGCCTCATTTGAACTTCATAAAATATCTTTAATGAGTAAATTTTCTTTTCCTTTTTCTTAATTTATTTTCCAGGTGAAATTATTGCCCACAAATTATGAGAAAACAGAGGTTAATTTTTGAGGAATTAATGAGAGGGAGAAATCATCTATGTATTTTTAAAGTATACAGTAGGAAAGAAATATTAAGAATTAAACTAAGAAGTGAAAGACACATTGCTATGCCTAATGTTATTAGGCCTTAGACTTTAATTTCATTCTTTAGCTTTCCAAATTGAATTTAAATGTTCTGAATTAGAAACTCTCCCCTTTGTAAGTTATGTGTTATGTGTTAAATAAATGAATGACATTATTTTACATATTATCTTAGCCATATTATACAGAAGTTTTATCAATGCAACAACAACCAGGAGGTTGGACTTTGGTTTTTCAACCTCTTCTATTGTTATATTTCTAATTTTATTTCCATTTGTTTGGTATCCATTGCAAATACATTATCATTAGAAAGTCTTAGGTGTATTTATTTTTTTTTAATTGAAAACCAAGTGAAATTAGCTGATTTGCTCTAAGGAATATGTTATTTTAATTACTGTTCATTTATCTATTATCAATATTTGCTATGCCTATTATTTATTAATTAGTAAAACACATTTAAAAGTCATCAAAATCCATTTCCTAATATTAGTGAAAAATGGGATAACTATGTCTTACTGGAAATCTTTAAAATAAAGTTTATGACCCACTGACAACAAAATTCTTCAAACTACTTTTCTATTTATATATCTTATTGAAGATAATATCTGGCATTGGCATTCAATATTGCATACCTGAAGAGTCATCAGAGGCTCAACAGTTTGTTACAAACAAGAAAGAAATATTTGTTTCATATAATTCATAAGAGAAATGCAGACACAGCTTAGAGAATATAAAAAACAAAGCAAAAATGAAAAGGATTACTTTCATTTATAAAAATAGTAGTTATCAATATGATTTATATGTTTATCAATTTTTAAATGGAAAAAAAGATGCTGATGCAAACCATAAAAATTTAAATCCAGAATGGTTAGAACTCAAACTTGCATAGATATTCTCAAAATGGGGACAGTTCCTGTCGTTTTATTATTTGGAATGTTCACTTTCACTCTAGTTATTGATATATAAAAAAAATAAATAACTGTGGACTGTCTTCATATACATTTCAGACAGAGGTATGCCTCTTTGTCTACCATCATTATTTAACAGAAAATTGGTCTGGTTATTTTGAACGCAAAAACAAATCCATATTACCAAAAAAAATTTATTGTGGATATTTACATCCTCATTTTAGATATTCTAAGTATAATGTTTTCTTTGTCAATTTTTTCTTTCCCATGCTTGGCCAGTTATATCCTTCTAAACTGTAAAACATATAAGAAGTTATTAACTGGGGAAATACATGAAAAATTTGATGAATTCAGGGCAGTTCTAGTTTTGTTTCACTGTGAACTAGGGAAGCACCATGACAAGTGACTTGTAAAATAGTTTAAATACCTGATAATGAATTAGGTGAATCTGAAATACTGTCCTATTATCAGTAATAGCTATAGAAAAACAAAAAAACACACCTTGTTTACATTCTAGGCATATTTACCCTGAGGATTAGTAACTTAAAACAGATGAGGTAAAAGAGGAAAAGAAACATTTATCTATCACTAATGGCTGTTTTCATTTTGAACTAAAAGGACATGTCTTCACTTTTCAGTAATAACAGAATCTATCTCCAACTGTCAGTCTCAAGGAAAAAAATGTTGTTCATATAAAATTCATAGAACTAAAGGAGTTCCTGTCATAATGCTTTCAAGAGAGCACTGTCAAATCTCTTTGGGCCTTTAGTTTAAATGTCATTTCTAGTCAACTGCAGGGATTTTTAAAGTGTTTCAGCATCAGTTTTTTCCTAGGGGTATAGAGGGTCTTTCAGAGAATTTATGTTTTTTAATAAAAGACACTGTACTGCCAGTCTTCGTGAAATACCCTTCCAGATAGTGTCATTTGTAAATGACTTACAGGAGAAAATATGCAAGAATCTTTAATTCATTTTCAAACGATAGAAAATGGACAAAGATTGCAGGATAAGTGGTTCATGAATAATGAAGTTAACCCCACAGGGAAATTAGAGTGGGATACTCCTAGTGGGATAATCTTAGTCACTGAAGGGAAAGATTAATTATGATTTAAATCTATCCTGGGATTCCTCCAAAGGGATTCCAATATTGGAAGACTCAAGTGATTTCATCCTAAGCTGGATCAAAACAAAAGACCATCAGGTTATGGTAAGCCTGGAAATGATCTCATATGGACTTATTAATGTCTTAATCCCTTTTACCAACCTTTCCTAAAACAAATATCCATATATATCTTAAATGTTCTCTTTCCCACTTGGCAAGTCATAATTTGTTACAACTTTTATAAGATGCATGCCACAAAAGTGATATCTTCCTTTCTTCCCAAAATACTTTGAAAAAGTTTCTTCTGCCAAACGTGGTCTTAGAAAATTGTTGTCATCTACTCAAAACATTAATGGAGTCATTATTTTCATCACCTGCCAAAGCTGTTAGTCTTTATTATCACAAGAACTATTTAAAAAAGTAGTTTCCTCCATATATGTTATTGTTAGCATTTTTATTTCAGCTTATTATTTATTTAGTCTTCATGATTCTTGTTGTGAGTTAGTTACCAGCAAGGCTTTTCTGATAGGTCAGTTGGTAAAGAATCGGCCTGCAATGGAGGAGACCCTGGTTCAATTCCTGGGTCGGGAAGATCCCCTGGAGAAGGGATAGGCTACCCACTCCAGCATTCTTGGACTTCCCTGTGGCTCAGCTGGTAAAGAATCCACCTGCAATGCGGGAGACCTGGGTTTGATCCCTGGGTTGGGAAGACCCCCTGGAAAAGGGAAAGGCTACCCACTCCAGTATTCTGGCCTGGAGAATTCCATGGACTGTATAGTCTACGGGGTCGCAAAGAGTCGGACAGTACTGAGCGACTTTCACTTTCATCCCAGGTGGTGCTAGTGGTAAAGGACTCACATGCCAATACAGGAGACATAAGAGATTGGGGTTCCATTCCTGGGTTGGGAAGATCTCCTGAAGGAGGGCACAGCAACTCACTCCAGAATTCTTGCCTAGAGAATACCATGGACAGAGGAGCCTGTCCATGGAGTTTCAAAGAGTTGGATAGGACTAAAGCTGCTAAACACACACAAATAGCAACCAAATGAAACAAATTAAATATCTGTAGTGTGAATAAGAAAAAATGTTTGAAACTGAGATCAAATGGAGATAATAAGTCCATAGTTGCTTAAAGTATTATACTATGTCCAATCTGGAGACAGAAATCACATAATAATTTAAATGAAAGAATAATACTAAATCCCAGTGTTCTGATGAAATGAAAATAAATACATTTATAAAAATGCTCAGTGAGTTTAGAAAAAGAACACAAAAATGCATGAAACACTTCAACAAAATTTAGAAAATATAAAATGAATCAATCAGAGCTGGACAATACAAAGCTGAAATGAAAATGAAGGGAACCAACACTACATTAGGTGATATGGAATATCAATCAGTATCATATACTGTATTAACAAAACTAAAAATGAAAATCACAGAATCGTTTCAATACCTGCAGGAAAAAATCATTTGACAAAATACAATATCCATTTGTGGTAAAAACTCTTAACACAATGTGTATAGAGAGGAACATATGTCAACGTAATAAAGGCCACTTATGACAAACCCACAGTTAACATCATACTCGATGGTGAAAACTGGAAGTTTTTCTTGTAGGATCAGAAGCAAGACAAGGGTGCTTGTCTTGCCGCTTTTATGCAACATATATTGAAAGCTCTAACCATGGCAATTAAGCTAGAAAAAGAGAGAAAGTGTATGTAAACTGGAAAGGAAGAAGTAATGCTGTCACTATTTGCAGATGATATATACAGAAAACTCTAAAGACTCCACTAAAATCTATTATAGCTAATAATTCAGTAAAGTTGCAGAAAACAAAATTAATATACAGACACCTTTGGCATTTCTATACACTAATAAAGAAGCATCAGTGAGAGAAATCAAGAACATAATCACATTTATAATCATATCAAAAAGAACCAGATATCTAGAAATAAATTTAACCAAGGAACTGAAGGGCTTCTCTGGTGGCTCAGATGGCAAAGAGTCTGCCTGAAATGCGGGAGACCTGGGTTCAACCCCTGGGCTGGGAAGATCCCCTGGAGAAGGAAATGGCAACCCACTCCAGTATTCTTGCCTGGAAAATCCATTGGATAGAGGAGCCTGGTGGGCTACAGTCCATGAGGTCGCAAAGAAATGGACGTGACTGAGCAACTTCACTTTTACTTCTGAAAACTGTATATCCTGAAATATATATATATATATATATGAAAGAAATATATAAGAAACTATAAGAAATTGATGACAAAAATAGATAGAAAGATATTCTTTGTTCATGGATTGAAAGAATATTGAAAGAAATGTTCATACTACCCAAAGTGATCTATAGATTCAGTGCAATCCCTAGTAAAACAGTAAAAAAAAAAAAAAAAAAATGTAAAATATCTGCACCTGGAAAACTACAAAGCTTTGCTGAGAGAAATTTACAGAGACAAAAGTAAATGAGGGACCCATTATATCTAGTATTGAAAGAGTCAATACTGCTAAAATTGGACATCTCAAATTGATCTATAGATGGAATACAATCCCATTCAAATTTTTAGACAACTTTTTGGAAGATTTTAACAAGCTGATTTTAAATTGTAGATACAGGTAAACAATCAGGAAAAGTAAAAACAATTTTCTAAAACCAGAACAATTTAAGAAGACTTATTTCACAAATGCAGTAATCAAGACAAAGTGATCAAGATGAAGCATTGGGCAATAGGACAATAGAAGAGGATAGAATCCAGAAATAGATCTACTCTTACATGGTCAACTGATTTTTTATAAAATCTCCAGCCTAATACAATATAGAGGAGAAGTCTTGTCAATAAATGAGGGTGAGGGGGAGATGAAGATAGCAGAGTAAGAGGGTGTGGAGTTCACCTCCCACCATGAATACATCAAAGATACATCTACCTGTGGAACAATTGTTACTGAAAAATAATCAGAAACTGGCAGAGAGACTCCTGTACAAGGCTGTAACAGGGTATGAAGGAAAGAAAAACAATCAAGTTGGGACTAGTGGCCCTGGGAGGGAACTCAGAGAAGAAGGGAGATTTAAAGGGAGACATCTATCTTGGGAAGGGAGCACAGAGAGCCACAGAAGAGGCATTCCAGTCCCTGAATCTTATGTGGAAGCTCCACCCCCTTGGTTGGCTGGAGGAGAGCTGTGAGAAGTAGGAGGGCTGGGGACAACAGGGCACAGCCTGGTGTGGCAGTGGCCTTTGTTGGCGCTTACTTAAGCAATACCTTAGCAGTCTCTCCACCACAGCTAATCTCCCAGTATGTCCACCAGCCCTGCAGAGTGATTTCATCACTGACCAGGAGTGGTGGAAGCAGGGGGAAGTGATCAGCTGTGAAAGACAAACTGGACTTGCCACCGAGACTGAGTCTGAACTGAATGGCCACAGATACCTAAACAGGCAGAGCATTTTACTTCTATCTGCACATGGGCCCCACTTGTTTCAGCACCCCCTCCACTGGGGTAAACCCACACTGAAAAGGAAGAGTCAGTTTGAGCCCGGATCTCAGAACTTCTGCTCCAAGCAACTGACAGGGCAGCCTCCACCTCTGACAGCATGGTGGTGATGGCAACTGAGCAGAGAGGGTTTGTCTTCACATCCAGAACTCCTTCTATCCCCTCCACCTACAGCTCCATTCCCTAAGATGATAGCTTCCAGCAGAACCTGAGGAAAGGCATAACTTGCATCCACACCTCCAGGCCTCTTGCCAAAGGCTCTTACAACTCAATATCAAAAAATAAATAAACAGCCTAATAAAAAAAAAAAATAAATTGGCAGAAGACCTAAATAGCCATTTTTCCAGGGAAGACATATCAATGGTTAACAGGTACATGAAAATATGCTCAACATCACTGCACCAGAGAAATGCAAATCAAAAGAGTTATGAAATATCACCACACGTGTCAGATTAGCTGAGCATTCAAAACACAAATGAAATTATAGGCATTAATTCCTTCTCCCTAGTATATATATTTACTGTATTAAATATGTACTATACGTTAAATATATATCTTACATATTCTCTCTATAGATATATGTGTGGATGCATGTTACATGGTATTCTCTAGACAAGGATACTGGAGTGGGTGGCCATGACTTCCTCCAGGGGATCTTCTTGACCTTAGCATTGAACTTGTGTCACTTGTGACTCCTGCATTGCAGGCAGATTCTTTACCACTGAGCCACCAGGGAAGCCCCTATAGATATATAGTGTACATTAAATATATATTTAAAACTGTATATATTCAGATAAAGTAGAGGACAGACACTTTGTTAAGGTTTATTAATCTGGGAAATTTCACAGCAGGAAACAAGCAAATATGATCTGGTATTGAATTTACTTAAATTCTAAGAAAATATTGGAAAATTTTCTCCAGAGACAAGTCATTTAGTGGTTGAGCGAGTGTGAGGTTTAATTTATCAGATTAGTATAAACCATATTTACAAGATTCCACTAAATAGTTAAATCCCTAGCCACCTTATTAAAAACAATACAAAACCTCTTAGCTATCTCTTTTCTTGTTTCATTCTTATTTCCTGTCCCAGTGAGAATTCATTATTTCTTACTATCTCATATAGATAATAATTTATTTTGCTTATTTTTATCTTCCATTAGATGGTAAACTCCATGAAGGCAAATGTTTTGGTACCTTGGTTGTTTTCCTCATGTATTAGTGTCTACAGTAATACCAGACATATTTTAAGTGCTTAATATTTTTCTGATAAGTAAATGAGTGAATGAATGAACACAGAATTCTTTTCAGAAAGGAGAGCCACTAAACTAATGAAACCTTAAGGAATCTTTTTCTCTCAAGCACTTTACTAGAAAGGAAAGGACATATATTTCAGTCTTGCTGGCTGGTGCACATCAGCTGGAGAGAGTTAATCACCTGAAGTCAGTGCTTGACAGACTTTGTTCTGAATCATTGTAGTTCTTATTATCTAGTGGCATTAGTATCCACAGGGATTTCTTCTGTGTTTCACTCTTTGAGAGTTAACCGGAAGCCAGAAGTAACAGCAATAGCCTGTTTCCAGTAGCAAAAACCTCAAGAATACTCATCCCGGTATTGCTGACTTTTTCTGCCTGTATAAGCAAAGTTTCTGATAACCAGATGCAGTGTGGGGAGGTAAAGAGTGGTTAATCCTAAAAGGTTGTTTTACATCCTTTGACTTGACAGCAATGATAAGAGGTCTAGGAATAGCTCAGAGAGGCATCCTTGGGAAATTTCAAATTCCCATAGATACAGAAAAGGTTAAAATTATTACTTTCAAGCACTTTAAAAGTGTTATTTAATTTTTACAACCATTCTCTGAGATAGAGAGATCCCTGTTTTACAAATCAGGAAGTAGAGTTACCAAGAAGTACAATAAACACGCCACATATGACACAGCCAGGCAACAGTGGCGCTGGGATTTGAATCCGGGCATCCTGACTTCCCATTCTCTATTCTTGGTTGCAGAATACAAAAAATAAGTGTGAGATCCTGAAAAGTTGGTGTTAAAGAAAAACCACAAGGATTAGGTATTTGATTTCATATCAATATTGTTTTAGAGGAGTTCAAAATGTGTTTTATAACATTATCATTTCTAACCAAAATCATTGTTTCTATTTCTCATTGCCTATTTTAGTAAATGTGAATCATAGCCATCTAGTAACACAAATTAGAAAACTTAGACTCATTCAATATCTCTATTTCTTTTATATTTCTTGCATCTAATCCGTGGCTGAATCTTGGGGTGTATTTATATGAAAGATCAAAACAACTTTAATTTTTTTGCTATTTTTGTAAGGATTTTATTTTTTTTAACTTTATATTTCATATTGGAGTATAGCTGATAAACAATGTTGTGATGGTTTCACGTGCACAGGAAAATTGACTCAGTCATACATACACATGTATCTATTCTCCTCTCAACTTTCCTCCATCCAGGTCACATAAGATTGAGCAGAGCTCCTTGTGTGTACAGTAGGTCCTTGCTGGTTATCCATTTTAAATGTAGCAGTGTGTACACATTTATCCCAAACTCCCTAGCCACCCTTCCCCACGGGTAACCATAAGTTTGTTCTCTGTGAGTCAAAACAGCTTTAATTTACTAGGCACCTATAATCACAAACTGTACAAGTACAGAAAAGGTAAATATATTAAAGAACCAAAACCAAAATGAAAAAAATATAATCCTCTCAACTGTTTTACTGTTACAGTTTTTAATATAATATTTAGTATATATTTATTATAATAATTTAATTATATAAATATATAACATAATTTCAACATTTATTCATAAATAAGATACTAAGTATGGTCTCATTATAAATTTATTTTATCTATTTTTTCTTGATTTATCTATTTAAGGATGTCTGAAATGATGTTCATCAAATGATAATTATGGATTTTTCTTCTTTATGCTTATAAAGTGGAATTTTAACTTTATTATTTGTATTTTTTATAATTTTAAATGTTTTACAATTCTCATGCAAATGTTCCAGTGAATATAATGTTGTTTTTCTTAAAAGCAAATATATAAAACCAAAACAGAGTAAGCTTAGAACCAATATTTTCTGATTCTAAAACAAAGCAGCACCAATAACAATAATAGCTAGCAATGACAGCAACAATACATGGAAATAAAATTTTAAGCACTTTTTCCTCTAAAACACCTGCTCAAAAGTAAATTCTGGGCTTACAATAAAGAAAGAATGGATGCAGATTGACAGAGAAATTTATTGAAGATTTTAGTATTTTAATGAATAGACTATATGGATTCAGTTCAGTTCAGTTCAGTCGCTCAGTCGTGTCCGACTCTTTGCGACCCCATGAATCACAGCACGCCAGGCCTCCCTGTCCATCACCAACTCCCGGAGTTCACTCAAACTCATGTCCATCAAGTCGGTGATGCCATCCAGCCATCTCATTCTCTGTCGTCCCCTTCTCCTCCTGCCCCCAATCTCTCCCAGCATCAGAGTCTTTTCCAGTGAGTCAACTCATCACATGAGGTGGCCAAAGTATTGGAGTTTCAGCTTTAGTATCAGCCCTTCCAAAGAATACCCAGGATTGATCTCCTTTAGAATGGACTGGTTGGATCTCCTTGCAGTCCAAGGGATTCTCAAGAGTCTTCTCCAGCACCACAGTTCAAAAGCATCAATTCTTCGGCGATCACCTTTCTTCACAGTCCAACTCTCACATCCATACATGACCACGAGAAAAACCATAACCTTGACTAGACAGACCTTTGTTGGCAAAGTAATGTCTCTGCTTTTTACTATGCTATCTAGGTTGGTCATAACTTTCCTTCCAAGGAGTAAACATCTTTTAATTTCATAGCTGCAATCAGCATCCGCAGTGATTTTGGAGCCCAAAAAAATAAAGTCTGACACTGTTTCCACTGTTTCCCTATCTATTTCCCAATAAGTGATGGGACCAGATGCCATGATCTTTGTTTTCTGAATGTTGAGCTTCAAGCCAACCTTTTCACTCTCCTCTTTCACTTTCAACAAGAGGCTTTTTAGTTCTTCTTCACTTTCTGCCATAAAGGTGGGTGTCATCTGCATATCTGAGGTTACTGATATTTCTCCCAGCAATCTTCATTCCAGCTTGTACTTCTTCTAGCCCAGCGTTCCTCATGATGTACTCTGCATAGAAGTTAAATAAGCAGGGTGACAATATACAACCTCGACGTACTCCTTTTCCTATATATGGATTATATAGTCTAAAATATACTTCTGCCAAATATTTATTGACTGAACAATATATACCAATAATTAAAGGATATAAAAAGACGAGAAAGCTTCAATTTTGCCATTAACAAGTGTATGATTCAATAGGGAAGTAGATATGTTCAAAATTTCTTTTAAAGTAGAAGGAATACAGGGAAGTGCAAAACCATACTTTGCTGAAGGGATTAGAAAAAAAATAAAAATATATTGGGATAAGTCAGTAACTAGGTAAATGATTGTATATGGCAAATCTCTGCATGTATTATACATATAATCTCTAAAACTAGTCAATATTATTTGTAGTCATTATTAATTGCTGCTCTAACAAATGATCACGTATTTAGTAACTCAACACAAAGTTATTCTCTGAAAGTTCTGTAGATTATAAGGCTGACATAGGTCTCACTAGTTAAAACCAAGGTATCAATAGGATAACATTCTTTGTGTTTCTAACTTTCGGAGGTCTTCCAGTTCACATTCCCTGGCTCACAGCCTCCTTCCCCTATTGTCAAAGCCCACATTATGACCATTCTTCATAATCACATCTTCCTCTGACTCCAGCCTGGAAAAGTTCTTTGATTCTAAGGAGCCATTGAGCCCACCCAAATAATCCAGGCTAATCTCTCCAACTCAAAGCTGTTCATTTAACCACATCTGCAAAGTCTCTTCTGTCAAGTAAGTAACATATTTCTGAGCTGAGTTCAGTCGCTCGGTCACATCTGACTCTTTGTGACCCCATGGACTGCAGCACAGCAGGCCTCCCTATCCATCACCAACTCCTGGAATTGACACAGACTCATGTCCATCGAGTCGGTGATGCCATCCAACCATCTCATCCTCTGCCATCCCCTTCTCCTCCCACCTTCCATCTTTCCCAGCATCAGGGCCTTTTCCAACACATTCCTAGGTTCTGAGAATTAGAACACTGGCATTGTTGGGAGTCATTATATTGCCTACTGTAATCTGCCCTCTGGATCCCCAAAACTCATGTTCTTCAGATCTGCAAACTATATTCATCTCATTCCCTCTCCAAAGCCTCAAGTCATTGCAACATTAATTCAAAATCCACTCAATTAAATTTCATCTGCTCAACAGCACCACATTTTATCATCTAGATCAAGAATGTCGGGTATGAGTGAGATTTGGGGTATGATCCATTCTGGGGCACAATTTGTGAACATGTGAAATTTAAGAAATAAATCCAGTGTGGGACAGACATGGCATAATAGTGATAAGTATTCTGAGTGAGAGAAATTATATTTTCTTGACATGAAGCTAAATTTCCCTTAGCCTCTTTCCGTATTTTAAATTTAATATTGACATTCATCTGCTCCCAGATACAGGACCCATAAGAAAGCTCAAATATCACCCTTGTTGCTGAAAGAACAAGAATTACTGAATATATTGAAGAAAATCAATTGTCATGTGATACATTAACCAGGAAAATTTTTTTCCAGCTTAGAAGTCAAGGTAGCAGGGCACGCATGCCCCCTTTTATTTTCTTACATGGTAAAGGCCTCTTTAGTTTGTTTGGGTCATGGGAGGTTAGGTGAAGTTGAGAAGATGCTATAAATGGTTGCAATAAAATATGGAGATTCTGACTTGTATAAATCTTTGTCATTAGGTAACTACTGGTTACATTTACTAAAATAGCCAATGAGAAATAGAAGCAATGATTTTGGTGAGAAAAAATAATGTCATAAAACATACTTTGAACTCCTCTAAAACAGTGTTGGTATGAGAAACATACCTAATCCTTGTGGTTTTCTTTATCACCATTGTTTTAGAATCTCACATTTATTTTTGTGTAACAGTGTAGTACAGCAACCAAGAATAGAGATGCTGGAGTCAGGATGCCTGGATTCAAAACAGACTTTGCTTCTATAAAATGTAATAAATAATTCTAAACCTCCTTATTTCACAGAAATGCTTGTCATTACTAGAATTACTAATGCACAGGGAGTCTGGTCCTCCCTTTGCATTGAGAGGGATTCTGAATGCCTCTTCCAGGGATGTACAGAGTATGAAGCCTTGCTTCCCTACTGCTTGAACCAGAGAGATTTTCTTTTTTTCTTTATCCTGAGAGATTCCATTAACCAATCTCAGTGGAGTGTCTGAGAAAATGTTCTTTTCTGAGATGGAAGACTAGCTTCAGGGATCCGTAGAAATCACTAAGGCTATTTGCCATGGGTCTCTACTACTTTCAATGCTGGGCTGAGTTACACTGAGAAATACCAAGAGGCAATCCTTGAATGTGTCTGGTAGAAATATGACTGACTCTTAATCCTGCTATCCTTCTGCAGCTTTGAAAGGCTACGTACTCTCAATTCTTCTTTTGCCTCCTTTCAAATTAGGTTGCTCTCCTGTTCAGATTTATTGTCCCATTAGTTACAAATGAAAACTCAAATTTTCAGCATCCTAATATGAAATTTAAACATGGGAGAGAACTATGAATAAATAAAAATTAAAATACTTTGATATTTGATGTAAAAACCTATGAAAACTATTAGCTCATTAAAGATCAGGAAGAGAGTGTTCTTACATTTTTAGGACATTAGATAAAATTCTAATAAGGGCAATAAAAGTAGTAGTACCTTCTACATATTTTAGTAAATGGAACTCACTGCAGCAAATTCACTTTTATTTGCTGAAAATTCTCAAAAATAACTTGATTTCAGTTCAGGTAACATGTTAAAATCTTCCTCCTATGGATCAACAGGCTCAACCTGAATTCCCAAGCATTCTCCTGGCTGTTCATTCATCATTTTGACTTTTAAATCCTAGAGTCAAATAATGTTAGAGACAGATGCTTGCTATTAGTAGCAGGCAGCTATTTGGTTCATTCATTTATATCCAATCGTCAGTCATCTTCTGGTTATAGTGGATCAGTTTTTATTCTGATTTAAATAAGTTAGTTTGTAACAGAATAGAAAATATCCTGATACTACCATATACTTATTAGTGTTTTTCTTCTAGCTGATGATACCCTGTTTCCCATTATATGCTGTACTATTTTATATTCTGATAACAGATCTGTTTATCTTGCCCCTTATAGCTTACTGTGGAACAATTCAGTTAAAATAGTAATAATAATATTTCAAACACAAAAAGATTAGAGAAGATAATCTATATACTTAAAATATGTTTTATACATATACATACACTTTCAGAGTGAGCATAAGGACAAAAAATATTAACAGAGAAGAAATCATAGTCGGGATTTTTGCCCTGCATACGATAGCTAGAGAATATTGCCCTCTGCTGTTAAATATTTGAGACTTTCCAGTAGAAGTGATTGAACTCTAGTAGAGTTTTTAAGAATTCTTATCTTAATATTCAGAGATTCTTCTCATAAATGGTTTTTTTCAGAGCAGGAAAGTATTACTAACAATGATAAAAAGTCAGATAATGTGTATTTTCCCATTTTTAAACTTACAGATATCATGCTCTGTCTCTCTCTCTGTGTACGAGCTTTCATTGTACTCTAGTATACATTTCTAATCGTTTTGGTGAGTTGCAATAAAGGTTGATATTATTTCAAAATCCTATTAGTGTGTTGAACCAAACTCAAATATATTCCAAAAAAGCTTTGGCGTTGGCCTTTTTAAGAAGAATCTTAGCGAGCTATGAGTCAAGTGGGTAAAAGATGTTAAGCTGAATATGTGTAACATCCAAGTTGCTAAGTTTTCTCTCATCTCATTTTACCAAAGAACTATGTAATTGCTTGATGTTATGAGATATGATATTGCCAAACATTTATAGGCAAAATTACTGAGAAATCAGGAAATGATAGCTGAACACGTGGGAACAAATCTTTCTGCCTCTGTGCTGTGCTGAATTTGAGGTTGTTCACGCTTGCTTGGTAATGTGGCAGTAGGGAAAGTGAAAATGGGATCTCAGTTCCAACAGCAATTTACCAGAATGATTACAAAAGTCTAAATGATGGCACATTAGAGTTGACATGTTTTTGACTACAATTTAGCATAGAATTGCAAAGAGTTTGTCCTGTATTGACTCCAAACTTGAATAAAAGCTTCTGGAACAGTCAGAGACAAACATCTGCTCATTTAGCAATCTTCAGGATCAATGTAAATTCATTGGTCATACCAAGTGTGTCATACATCAAATGTGAAAACATCCATAATTATGTTACTTTGCATTACATACATCTGAATCTATAATGAATTCATTTCTTAAGAATCAGAAGAAATAGACAAGGTTCCTTTCCCAACTCCGTATTTTGTAGATGCATTTTGAGACCATTTATTTCCTATTTTTACTACCTAAAAAAGGGATATTTCCAAAGATGTCGAGGAAACTGATTTGCCTTTAGGAAGATTCTATATGGTATGCTTCACACTATAACACTAAGAAATCTTTACTGTCAAGATACTTCCTGATTGCATTTAATCTAAGACATGTCTGATGAATTACATGTAATGATTCATTTAAGTTAAGGAAACAAGATGAACAGTGAATTTGTTAAGGTCACAGAAAATAAGCGGTAGTGACAGGACTTACACTCATGTTTCCTGTTTCATAGTGTTCTTTATTTTGAGAGTTTCTCCATAGTTTAAATGTAAAATTTGCTAGAAAGAAGTAAATACTTTCTTGACCAGAGCTTTATTTCAAAATTTAGCTCCCACTAGCTTTTGGCTGTGTGGATCACAATAAATTGTGGAAAATTCTAAAAGAGATGGGAATACCAGACCACCTGACCTGCCTCTTGAGAAACCTGTATGCAGGTCAGGAAGCAACAGTTAGAACTGGACATGGAACAGACTGGTTCCAAATAGGAAAAGGAGTGCGTCAAGGTTGTATATTGTCACCCTGCTTATTTAACTTCTTTTTTTTTTTTTTTCAGTGAGCCAGTGTTTTCCTTTATTCACCTGCCAGTACATATTGCTTCTGTAATTTGATATGTAATCATACCTGCCTTTAATCTCTCTTTTTTTTTTTTTTTTTACATACATATATATAATTTTATTTTTGACTGTGCTGGGTCTTCATTGCTATGAGGACTTTTTCTAGTTGTGGTGAGTGGGAGCTACTCTCTAGTTGCAGTGCAGGCTTCTCATTGCGATGGCTTCTCGTTGCAGAGCACAGGCTGTAGGACACATGGGCCTCAGTAGTTGTGGTTCTTGGGCTCTAGTTGTGGCACATGGACTTCGCTGCTCCGCGGCATGTGGCATCTTCCTGGATCAGGGTTCGAACCTGTATCTCCTGCATGGTGGCAGATTCTTTACCAGTGAACCATTCATTTTTTTTTTTTTGTCTTTTTTTTTTTTTTTTTTACAGTTCATAACTTTTATAAATAAAATAAATTAAATGTACAGTGAATAAGTTCTCTGAAATATTTCAATATTTCTGCAGGTTTAGTAACATCATAAAATACATTTCAACTAAAATTCACAAATCTAAAAACCTGTTAGGCATTTTTAGGCGTTTTAAGTTGGAAATGAAGACCAATGTTACATCGTAATATGCCAATTATAAATAGTACTTCAAATAGCAAATACTACAGTTTGTCCCAAACTTTAAAAACTATTCATGAACTCAACACTGAACTATTGATGGCTATGAGAATTGTTTCCTAGCCTTTTTGAAAATTTCAACCCATTTACGTTTAAGGTAATTATTGATAAGTACGATCCCGTAGCCATTTTCTTTATTGCTTTGGGTTCAAGTTTATACACGCTTTCTGTGTTTCCTGTCTAGAGAAGATCCTTTAGCATTTGTTGGAGAGCTGGTTTGGTGATGCTGAATTCCCTCAGCTTTTGCTTGTCTGTAAAGCTTTTGATTTCTCCTTCATATTTGAATGAGATCCTTGCTGGGTATAGTAATCTGGGCTGTAGGGTATTTTCTTTCATCACTTTAAGTATGTCTTGCCACTCCCTTCTGTTGAAACAGAAGAGTTTCTGTTGAAAGATCAGCTGTTATCCTTATGGGAATCCCCTTATGCGTTATTTGCTGCTTTTCCCTTGCTGCTTTTAATATTTGTTCTTTGTGTTTGATCTTTGTTAATTTGATTAATATGTGTCTTGGAGTATTTCACCTTGGGTTTATTCTGTTGGGGACTGTGGGTTTCTTGGACTTGGGTGATTATTTCTTTCCCTATTTTAGGGAAGTTTTCAACTATTATCTCCTCAAGTATTCTCTCATGGTCTTTCTTTTTGTCTTCTTCTTCTGGGACTCCTATGATTCGAATGTTGGAGTGTTTAACATTGTCCCAGAGGTCTCTAATATTGTCCTCATTTCTTTTAATTCGTTTTCCTTTTTTCCTCTCTGTTTCAATTATTTCTACAATTCTATCTTCTAGTTCGCTTATCCTGTCTTCTGCCTCTGTTATTCTACTGTTTGTTCCCTCCAGAGTGTTTCTGATCTCATCTATTGCATTATTCATTGTATATTGACTCTTTTTTATTTCTTCTAAGTCCTTATTAAATCTTTCTTCCATCTTCTCAATCCTTTTCTCCAGGTTATTTATCTGTAACTCCATTTTGCTTTCAAGATTTTGAATCATTTTCACCATCAAAATTTGAAATTCTTTATCAGGTAAATTCCCTATATCTTCTTCTTTTGTTTGTGTTGGTGGGCAATTATCTTGTTCCTTTACTTGCTGGGTATTTCTCTGCCTCTTCATCTTGCTTATATTGCTTTGCTTGGGGTGGCCTTTCCCTCTTCTTGCAGTTTGTGGAGTTCTCTTTATTATGTAGTTTCTTCGCTGTGTGTGGGGTTGGACGGGTGACTTGTCTGGGTTCCCTGGTTAGGGAAGCATGTGTCGGTGTTCTGGTGGGTGGAGCTGGATTTCTTCTCTCTCCTTTAGAAGACAATGGGCTGCTTTTCTGGGAGCCTGATGGCCTCTGCCAGTATTCAGAAGTTGTTTTGTGGACTTTACTCCGCGTTCAAATGTTCTTTTGATGAATTTGTGGGGGAGAAAGTGGTCTTGCCATCTTATCCCTCCGCCATCTTGTTCCTTCCTCCCCAGAACACTGGATTCTTATATTCCACTTGGTCGTGGATTATCTCTTCCCAGCTGTTCCAGCAAGGTGCAGCCCCTGTACCTTACCTTGGACGAGGGGTATCTCCTCAAGGCCGCCCCTCCTGCTTTGAATGTGGATCAGCTCCTCTCGGCCCTCTGGTACCCAAGCAGCCACCGCCTCCTGGACGTGGTACAGCTCCTCTCGGCCACTGCCCTAACCCTGGGTGCGGGGCAGCTCCTCTCAGCCACGATTCTGCACGTGGTCGGTTGCGCCACAGCCGGGCGTCTCCTCTCGCGTCTGCGCCGCCGGAGCCGGGCGTCTCCTCTCGCGTCTCTGCTTATTTAACTTCTATGCAGAGTACATCATGAGGAACGCTGGGCTGGAAGAAGCACAAGCTGGAATCAAGATTGCTGGAAGAAATATCAATAACCTCAGAAATGCAGATGACACCACCCTTATGGCAGAAAGTGAAGAGGAACTCAAAAGCCTCTTGATGGAAGCGAAAGAGGAGAGTGAAAAGGTTGGCTTGAAGCTCAACATTCAGAAAACAAAGATCATGGCATCTGGTCCCATCACTTCATGGGAAATAGATGGGGAAACAGTGGAAAGAGTGTCAGACTTTATTTTTTTGGCCTCCAAAATCACTGCAGATGCTGATTGTAGCCAAGAAATTAAAAGACGTTTACTACTTGGAAGGAAAGTTATGACCAGCCTAGATAGTGTGTTGAAGAGCAGAGACATTACTTTGCCAACTAAGGTTCATCTAGTCAAGGCTATGGTTTTTCCTGTGGTCATGTATGGATGTGAGAGTTGGACTGTGAAGAAAGGTGATCGCCGAAGAATTGATGCTTGTGAACTGTGGTGTTGGAGAAGACTCTTGACAGTCCCTTGTACTGCAAGGAGATCCAACCAGTCCATTCTAGAGGAGATCAATCCTGGGTGTTTGTTGGAAGTACTGATGCTGAAACTGAAACTCCAATAATACTTTGGCCAACTCATGTGAAGAGTTGACTCACTGGAAAAGACTCTGATGCTGGGAGGGATTGGGGATGGGAGGAGAAGGGTCAACAGAGAATGAGATGGCTGGATGGCATTGCCGACTCGATGGGCATGAGTTTGAGTGAACTCCGGGAGTTGGTGATGGACAGGGAGGCCTTGCATGCTGTGATTCATGGGGTCGCAAAGAGTCAGACACGACTGAGCGACTGAACTGAACTGAACTGAGGGCTTTTATCTGAATATATATATTTTTTTATTTGGGTCTATTTTCAGTTCTTTATTTCTTCAATGTTGGTAAATATGAGCTGTATTCACTCTAGAAATAAAGTCATTATTTGTTATAATTTAACAGTAATCTATGGAATACACATTTTCTATTATCAGAGTTATAAACTACAATTTGAAAGAAATTCTATTCCCAACAAAGCTTATAATTTCACTGTGGCAACAGAGCATAATAGAAAAAAATGAATATGATAACTGCTAAAAGAGACTTGCATATGAATACATGTTAAAAGAAAAAGTAGGGCTTTCAATGTTTGCTTGATATTAAAAAATCACTTTTGATAATGATGCATCTCTTACACATATTTAATTGACGTCAACATTTTTATAAATGGTTTAAATTTCTGTTTATGTGTGGTGATGTTTCAATTGCTAAGTTGTGTCCAAATTTTTTGTGACTCCATGGACTGTAGCCAGCCAGGCTTCTCTGTCCATGGAATTTCCCAGGCAAGAATACTGGAGTGGGTTGCCATTTCCTTTTCCATTGGATCGTCCCAACCCAGGGATCAAACCCATGTCTCCTGCATTGCAGGCAGATTCTTTATCACTGAGCCACCAGAAAAGTCCTTCATAAATAAAATTTAACTTTTTATTTGCTATGACAAAAAGTAAATTTTTATTATAATTGCTTTTAAAATAAGATTGATCAAAAACAATTATAAATTTTTCTATTATTGAATATAAAAATAAAAGATTGAAATGCTTCTCTTTGAGATTAAAAATGCTTTTATAGTATTTTTATCAATATAGGGATGTGATTTACTGCTAGAATGAGACTAGTTCAGCATTGACTTAATTTCCTTTTTTTAAAAAAATCATATTTGAAGTATTGGAAAACCTTCTATACATAAACAAATATAGAAAAATGGCAGAACTTTTGATATGGCAATGTTATTCAAGCATTCAAACTGTTTTCACGTTATATACTAAAAGTCATATGACTTTTTGCAACTGATGAATGTTGGAATGGTACTTAATTTGAAAACACTGGATTTTCCTTCAATTTTTGTTTACATCAAAGACTTTAAACCATAGCTTTTAGAAGGATTGTTTCCAGACATTAAAGTTAATTATTTTCTTCATTACCAATTAAATATCTTACAACTATATTCACTACTCTTTCTTGTAAAGTTGCTTTGTCTATGGAATAGAATTTAGTAAAAATTGTTTTAGAAGTTTAGCTAAGTGACTTGGTTGGATACTCTGTTTTCAGGAGTGCAACTTTATTTTGTAGATGTACAAAAGGTACAAAAGGCCTTTGATGAAAAGTTTCATAGAGGAGGAATTAGCTTCTAATAACTTTTAGGCTGTGTCTCATAAATTAGCCATTTTACAATTTCTGGGAGATGTAACTGCTAATGTCATGAAAATAGATTTGTCAGTGCTTCCCCACCCCACTCTATAATTTGTATACCTTGAATTTGATTTCAAAACATCCTTACTCATTTCACATATATCACTTCATGTACTGTGCCTCACCCTAAACAAGTTTCATGAGCCAGGGAAATTCATGAAGCCTTTCTTTTCTTGGTGCCTTCATTAGCCAAGCATTCTCAGATAAAAAAACTTGTTCTTTTTTTAGTTCATTTGCCTGTTTGCCTTTCAATACACTGTAGAAAGATTACTGATGACTAAGAGTCTTGCATTTCTTCCCAAAGTGAGAAAAGACAATTATGTAAAAGGAGACAGAAATAGAACCAATATGAATCTTAAATGCAAAGACATTAATAAGATCAGTTATCACAAAAAGTACAAGTATGTTAATGTATTCAAGGAATGACTGAGTCTATAAATTGCCTCCTGCTGTATATTCCTCAGGAATTTTCTTTACCTGATTGAAAATAGGTAGAGAAATTGTCATACCACCCAATCGCTCATGGAAAACAGTATATAGAACCATGTAAAAGAAAAAAACTGTAGGATCTGATGTCAATAAAAATTTCTACAGATGATGTAGGTATGTTCTGTACCCATAAATGTGAATAGGAGCTTAGAAGGCAAATAATTCAGGATAGGCACTTCAGCTACAGCTACAGCAAAGATTTTTAGGATCATAAGTCATCGTGTGTTGCGGAGAGTGAAGAACATAACTAAGCAAGTAAAGAATTTACTTAGCTGGGTTAAGAGGTATGGTTAGAGAGGTTCTTTGTACCTCAAGTTGGAGAAGGCTGTGCTTAAATTTTATCCTGTAGAAAAACACTTGTCAAAATAGAAACTTTGGACAATGTGCTTTAGAATCACTTGAGAGAACTACTTAAAACACAGTCTTCACACCGATTCCAAACCTTCTCAAACAAATATCTAAAATGGCTGGCTATTGCTGTTTAGTTGCTAAGAGTTGTATCCTACTCTTTGCAACCCCATGGACTGTAACCTGCCAGGCTCCTCTGTCCATGGGATTTCCCAAACAAGAATACTGGAGAGAGTTAACCATTTCCTTCTCCAGAGGATCTTCCTGACCCTGAGCTCAAACTGACATCTGCATTGGAGGCAGATTCTTTACTGCTGAGCCATGGAATCTGCATTTGAATCAAATACCTACATGAGAGCTAAAAAGTGTGTAAGTGGTGGACCTCTGATATAAGTGTTTGGAAATACTAAAAGATTTTGAGCATGGAAGAACATTCATGACTCAGAAGCTTTGTGGGTGCATCAGGTGGACTAGGTGGAATGCTAGGTGGTCTGTAGAGAAGTTAGATGAATCAAGAGAACTTTAGGTTTCACATCTGAGTGACTATAAAATGATGATGTCACTGGTTGTGGGGTGCCATGCTTAGGGCTTAATGAGGATCCTGCTTATATGGTCATTACTTCATAATCTAATTTGGTTTCTGTTTGAAATTTATCATCCAGTAAGCTAATCATTTGATCACTCATATCTGATTCTGTCAAATTTTCTGTCTGCCATGTATGTTTCTCAGAACAGAAAAATAATCACTTAAAATATATTTATTAGTTAATATATATGTGTCCTAAAACAAATCAGAGTACTAATTAAAGGTTATTTACATTCTATTATATGTAAGCACTGCATTTTTCTAATAGTGTGTAAAAGTTAAAAACCAAAAAATATATAATACAACTTGCTTCCCTCGAAGTACTTGAGAAATGCATCATTCATCTTTCTTTCTAAATCCACTACCATTTGATTTGGCCTTTCACTGACCTTAATTTCTCTGGGAACAGCCTCTTGTGGAAATGCTTCATGTCAGGTTTACTCAAGGAAGGAGACAGAGGGGAAAAAAATTTGTAATAAAGGTTTAGTGAGGAACTAACTGACATTAAAATGACCTATTCACTTCAAAATTTTGATTATTGGCCAGAAAGCCCAGAACAATATTAGAAAATAATAGGTTGATAGGGGGAAAGAAAGAGAGAAAATGATGAAGACTCATTTTTATTCTTCAGTTCCTTATTTTTAACTCAAGGGGAAGAGTAAACTCTGGGTAAAAAAATACTGTGTATAGAATTCATTTCCTCAAGATCAAATATGTGTCAGTTCAGTTTTATAAATAGCTCAAATATCCTTCTTACCAGCTTTAAGATTTTTAATTTGCTGTTTGAACACTTTTCTGGTATTTTAGGAAAGTCCCTCTCAATATGCTTAATAAGCACCAAATTTATCCTAACCCAGTCCTTCCCAATTGCTTCTATTTCACTCTGTAATACCTGAATAAGAAGTATTAAAATGCAGCCATCTATAAAGTATATTCATATAAGTTTCACATAACATATAATGTATGTCACAGTGAGAAAGAAGCTGGTGTATATGTAAGAGTATTCAAGGCATTCATGTAAAAGGGTTTCACCAAATTAGGATCAAAAATCTTCACCCATCCCTCTCTCTCTCCCCTTCCTGACTCATCTACATGCAGATTTTGTAATCTAGTTATAGTCATGACTGTTAATGTGAATACTGTGGCTAATTTCAGGATTCTGAATATACTGGAGCAAGCAAGATTTTATAATTTAATAGGAGAGATAATTCAGAAAGAAAAGAATTATTATGACTCCTATGCAATACAATGACAAAACATACAGAGGTGAGAGCATTAAAAAGAGTTAGTTTTTCACTTTCACTTTATCATTTTGTATAAAAGCTTAGGTGTGATAAAGATAACTAGAGACAAAAGGTTAGGAAGGAATAGTCAAGGCCAAGCCTAACTGGACTCTGAGACTTACACCTGAGTATAGTGTTGTTGGCGCCAAATAGAGATTCCAAACAGGTTTGATATTGAAAGGTGAATCTGATCGGAGTCAAGTCCTTCATTTTAGAAAGAAGCATTCCATAAAAAAAAAGTTTGTTTCATTTGAATATTCATCAAGTAAACAAATTTTTCTCCAATCAGTTATAAGAATTGAAGGCATCTCACCTAACTAGTTAACCTACCATGTGATGATTGTTAAAATGGTTATTACAAAGCAAAGTGAATGAATTTAGTGAACTCTGGCATTTAATACTATTGAGGACTTGGAGCAACAGGAACTCTCATTCATTGCTGATAGGAATGCAAGTGGGTACAGACACTTTGGAAGAGAGCTTGGACCTCTGTTACCAAACTAAATATGCTCTTAGCCTATGATTCAGCAATTGTGCTCCCTGCTGTTTGCTCAAAAGAATTGACAATATGACCTCACACAAATCTTCACATGGATGTTTGAAGCATCTTTATTCATAATTCCCAAAATATGAAAGCAAACAAGATGTACTTCAGTAGGTGAATGGACAAATAAATTGTGGTATACCCAGGCAATGTTATTTAGAGATAAAAAGAAATGAGCTGCCAAGCTGTGGAAAAAGCTGTGGAAAAACAACAACAACAAAAAAAAACATGTAGGAAGCTTACATGCATATTACTAAGTGAAAGAAGCTAACCTGAAAAGGTTACATACAGCATGATTCCAAATATATAATTTTCTGAAAAAGGCAGAACTATGGAAACAGTAAAACAATCAGGTTTGCCATGTTTGGGGGTAAGAAGGGTTAATAGGTGCAAAGCCTCTTTAAGGCAGTGAAAATACTCTGCATGGTGGAAATATGTCATTAGACATTTGTTCAAGCCTATAGTATGTCCAACACCAAGAGTGAACCCTACTGTCAACTATGGTCTTTGGGTAATTATGATATGGCAGTATAGGTTCATCAAGTGTAACAGTTGTACCACTCTGGTGGCGGGTGTGATAATAAGGAAGGCGAAGCATGGGTGGGGCCAGGGAGTATATGGGAAATCACCATACTTTTCCCTTACTTTTGTTGTATCCTAAAGTTGCTCTTAAAAAAAAGTTGTGTGGCATGAACATTATCAAGATAATGTGCGGAAGAGGAAAAAGGAAAAACAACCATTTTTCCAAGGAAAAGCAATCACCAGATGCCAACCCTGAGATCATTCAGATATTGGAATTATCAAAGTATAAAGCAGCTATAAGTATGTTGCATAAGACAGTGTTTTGCTCTTGAAATGGATGAGGATATAGAAGTTCTCATGGGGGGATATAAACTATCAAAAGAACTGAAATTTGGTTTTGGCATGGCCACCTGGTGTGAAGAGCCAACTCATTAGAAAAGACCCTGATGCTGGGAAAGATTGAAGGCAGGAGAAGGGGACGACAGAGGATGAGACGGTTGGATGGCATCACCGACTCAATGGACATGAGTTTGAGCAAGCTTCAGGAGATGAAGGACAGGGAAGCCTTGCCTGCTGCAATCCATGGGTCTCAAAGAGTCAGAAATGACTGAGCGACTGAACAACAACAATGGCCTTAATGGCACAGTGAAGGAGACAGGTGGGATAGTCAGTTTAGAATAAAGATGCAGAAATGATCCCATCTGAAGCAAAGAGAAAATAAACTTTGAAGGAAAACAAACAAGTCTTGAGACTTGTGGAATAATATTGAGAAGTCTCACATCAATTCATGTCAATGGAGTCTCAGAAGGAAAGGAGATGAAGAAAGGAGATAGCATTCAGATAATAGAACTGTAGCAGACAGTAAAGGATAATAATCAACAGAATGGGACTTGCTTGGTGGCCCAGCGCTTAAGAACCTGCCTTGCAATGCAGGGGACACGGCCTTAATTCTTGGTCTGGGTACTAGAATCTGCCTTGCAGTTCAGGGGACATGGTTTTAATTCCTGGTCTGGGTACTAAGATCCCACATGCCTTGGAGCAACTAAACCTGCTCCTTGCAATTAATGAGCCCATGTACCACAACTAGATGGTCCATGTGGACCAAAGAGCCATATAATGGAATGAAGATCCAGCATGCCATGAGTAGCCAAATATATATATAGATAAATATATAATTAAAGAATCAGACAAATCATTAGAATAATAAAGACTTAAATTTATTTGGAATGGGCATGTCTACACTCTTATACTGAAAAGGAATAGCCAACAAGGACCTACTGTATAGCACGTGAAACTCTGCTCAATGTTTTGTGGCAGTTTGGATGGTAGTAGATTTTGGGGGAGAATGGATACATATATATGTATGGCTGAGTCCCTTCCACTTTACCTGAAATTATCACAATGTAGTTAATCAGCTATACCCCAATACAAACTAAAAAGTTTATTTTTTAATGTATATACAAAAATCACTGATTTCTCTATATTATTGATTGCTGCTACTGCTAAGTTGCTTCAGTCATGTCCAACTCTGTATGACCCCATAGACATCAGCCCACCAGGCTCCCCCGTGCCTGGGATTCTCCAGGCAAGAACACTGGAGTGGGTTGCCATTTCCTTCTCCAATGCATGAAAGTGAAAAGTGCAAGTGAAGTCGCTCAGTTGTGTCCAACTCTTAGCGACCCCATGGACTGCAGCCCACTAGGCTCCTCCATCCATGGGATTTTCCAGGCAAGAGTCCTGGAGTGGGGTGCCATTGCCTTCTCCGATTATTGACTATCTCAAATAAAAATTAAAATGCACAAAATCACAAAAATAATGAGTTATTAAGAAACAAATCTATGAAAATTTGCTTAGGAAATTTTGACAAACTTAAAACAATGGAGGGATGGGGAGGCCTGGCGTGCTCCAGTCCATGGGGTTCCAAAGAATTGGACACAAATTAGCAGCTAAACAGCAACAACAAAAAATGTATAAATGTATTGTGTTTATGGATTGGATGCCTTAATACTGCACGTATCATTTGTATACAAGCAAATTTATAGATTCAATGAAATACTAATCAAAATTTAAACAAGATTTTTAAGACTGTTCTAAAATGTGTACAAAAATGTAAATGATCAAGAATAGACAAAATAAATTTTAATGAGAACAAAAGTGAACTATTGATAGTTTCAGCTATAGGTATTTACTACAGAAAATGTTGTTAAACCAGTGTGGTACTGCACAGTAATTTATAAATAGGTAATTGTAACAAAATAATCCAGAAAAAGACCTATACACATATAGACATAATGTACACAAATTAAAGTTTTATATATCCTATGACCCAGAAAGTTTGTTTCTAGTTAATTTTTTATAATTCTATGTGCATTAGAATAAAAGTATTAGGATATTATAGTGATGGCAGATTTATTCATAGAAGCCCAAGCCTGGACACTTTTCAAATGTGTACTAAGAGCAGTATTCTTAGTTAAATTCTTGTTAATGCAACAGAATACTACATAGCAATGAAAATTAATGACAGCTTCAAAAATCAATATGTATGAAACTTACATATACTAGGAAAATACATTTATAGAAGAATATATATGTATTTTGTAAAGTTAGTAAAAAGGCAAAATTATTTTTAAAGATCTGATAGTGGTTTTCTCTCAGGATTAGGCAGAGAACTATGATCACAAGGGAACACACAAGGACAATTTAAGTTTCTGAAACTGTAATGGTTAATTATATATATCAACTTGCATGGGCCATGGGATGCTGAGATAATTTGATTAAACATTATCCTGGGACTGTCTATGAGGGTGTTTTTGGATGAGATTAACATTTGAACTGGCAGATTTGTTCAAATGAGATTAAGTTTTGAACAAGCACATTGTTCTTCCTTGTGTGAGTGGGCCTCATCTACTCAGTCAAAGGCCTGAATAGAACAAACACAAGAAACTCCTCTTGCCTAAATGTCTCTGATATGAAATATGAGTCTTTTCCTACCTTCAATCTCAAATTGAAGCATCAGCCTTTTCTAGATTTCAATTCTGCCAGCCTTCAGGCTGAAACTATACCATTAAGCCTCTTAAATATCCAGCTTGCTTACTGCAGGCCTTGGACCTTGTCAGCATCCATATTCAAGTAAGCCAATTCCTTATAGTGACCGATCTGTGTCTTTCTCAAAAGTTTACAGAGTATAGACCTGTCCCTTTTTGGTTACATTAATTGGCTTTGTTTCTCTGGAGAACTCTAATAGAGGCAAGAATCAACATCTTAATTCTTACAAGAATTTTTATTTTGTAATTTTTCTTCAAAATCTACATTTTTCCCTTTCTTCTGTATTATACATTCCTCAACAAAATAAAACACATAGAAACAAACAAACAAAAATAGCTACCATCTCTCTCCATTATACTTATGGAATCCTTATCTTTCTCTGCTGGGGTCTTTTATGCAATCTTCAAATATTAGTACAAAAATGGCTGCACCACAAATAAATCGTTTCCCTAGAAGTTAAACTTTCAATTCTAACTGGACATTTTATCAAGTTTTCTTTTTTTTTTTTTTCACTTCCAGTTTTCTTAAATCTCCAATAATCTTGGTAATGATTTGTGCTTGCATGCTAAGTCGCTTCAGTCATGTCTGACTCTTTGAAAACCCATGGGATGTAGCCCCCAAGCTCTGTCCTTGAGATTCTCCAGGCAAGAATACTGGAGTGGGTTGTCATGGCCTCCTCCAGGGGATCTTCCAGACCCAGGGATGGAACACGAGTCTCTTTTATCTTCTTCATTGGAAAGCGGGTTCTTTACCACTAGAGCTGCCTGGTAGTGATTTCATTGGTATATGAATACCTGCTTCTTTTTCAGGTATCTCCTCATATTCAAATGTGAGTGGGAAAAGGAAATAGCCGTCAAATGATATAGCTTAATTTTGGCCTAAGACACGATTGAAGTTTCTGAGATATGAACATATTTGCAACCCTTTACTTCATTGTCTGGGCTTCCTAGGTGGCGCTAGTGGTAAAGAACACTCAATTAACTCAGCAGATATAAGATACACAGTTTCCATCCCTGGATGGGAAAGATCCCCTGGAGGAGGGCACAGCAACCCACTCCAGCATTCTTGCCTGGAGAATCTCCGTGGACGAAGAGCCTGGCAGGAGAATGGTTCATAGGGTCCTGAAAAATGGGATATGACTGAAGTGACTTAGAACATACACACACTTCACTGGCTAAATATAGCTCAGCTGGTAAATCCACATCTCCAATACTCACTAGGCAGAAGACCACTCTCATTATTACAGGGTCCTCATGGTATTTTTAAACTCCTTGTAGTTTATGTAATTTATGCAACTTTTTGTTTGTAATACATTTCTGGAGAGAAGATGCACATCATAAGTTTCATCATATTTTCAATGGTATTCCAGAGCAATCATGAGGGACTGCTGTTCCAATTTTTCAGGACTGCAAATAGTGCTAGTTATTTCATAATATCCTAAAATATTGTACTAGAGTTACCAAGAAAAACCTAGATAAGGATTAATAATTGAAGAAAGATAGACATACCAATTATATGGACAATATAAATCTGGTTATAATTTCTGTGCTTCAGAAGTGATCACAGTGCATTTGATATACTCCTGTGAAATATGTTTACAAGTAATGTAGATTATCATATATTTGATGTGGATGTGAAAATTAGCAGTGAGATAGAGGATGGCTAAGTTTGTATCAATCACATTGTTTCTTGGTTCACAGGATAGGTGGTTACACAGACTGAGAAACAAGTGCTCCAAATTACTAAATGATCTCTTTGTTACCTGACATATGTTATGTAGCTTCCTAGAGAGCCACTTTTCTTTCCAAAAGAATACTAAAGCACAAAAATAACTGCATCAGTAATTGGAAATGTTCATTATATCAACTTTGCTTTATTAAATATCAAGACATAGTTAAATGACACAAGATATGTAGATGGGCTCTGTAACATATACAGTTCTACAAAAATCAAAGTTTTGTAGGTTATTCTTATGGTTTGTTAAATGGTTCTTGACAATGAATTGTAAAATATATAGAGAAACTATAATAAATTATATATTTAAATAAAATAAACTTGATTCAAAAGGCATCCTTAACATAATATCATGCCCTGTGTTTCCTCATTGTGTATATATTTTATGCATACACAACCACACATGCATACATACATATGCATATCTATATACACATATAAATTTATCCATAAGTGCATATATACCTTTATGAAGATAAATATGTTTACATAAACTAAAAAGCAAAAATATATTCATACGTTTATATATATGTATAAATAATCATGTTATAAATTATAATATCCCTACATAAGTGAAGAAACTCTAAATAATGCTTTAAATCTCTACTTTATTGAAAATTATAGAATACATTCTATTCATAAGAGTTAATAATGTTAGCTATTTTACTTAATCAGAGTGGCCAGTTATTTGAGAGATAAACATTTTCAAAGAATAAACATTAAATAAAATGTACTTTATTAAAATATATACTGAAAATATTCTGGGGGGTAACTTTGAGAACATTACACTATCAATGATTCAGATTAACTGTATTAGTATATACAAGTTTCTCCTGTCTTAAATGCAGTTATTATGTAACAGCTCCACACTCTAGAATGCTGAAGGTTAGACTTTTAGGTACATGCCAGACCTTAGGCATAAATGACAAACATATGTAAATTCAATACTTTCTCTTCTAGTTTTCTAAAAACAATAACATTTGACATTTTTATTTTGTCTTAAAATACTCTTACACTTAAATTCCTGAAGAAGGAAAACCTGTACACATCATTGTTTTGATATGAAAGTATGCCAAAAGGAGATAAATAACATATCAGCTTACTTCCCATGAAAGTGTCAGGCACCATGGTACTCATTTCATTTTTATATAAATATATTGTTAAAGAGTAAGTCCTGTATAAAAGCCAAGATGTATTTAACTCCAAATATAAAACAGAAAAATAGATAAACTAATAGGTAAAGATCTGGATGTATAATGGTCTAATATTATAATTAGAAAAGCAATTTTTAGTTCTTGCAAACAATGACTTCAAAGAAGTAGTACATGTTTATAGAGCTGATTATGACCATAACTATATTGATACCAAAATTCTTCAGGTTATTAAGATGGACTAAAAAAAGGGACATAGTCCAAAGAAAAGATAGCAACAAGTTCTTTAACATTAGAAAGCTTGAATTGTATTGAAATGGAGTAAGGATTTTCTTTAAAACATCAAAATAAATGCTCTACACATAGAAAAGGGGCTTTCCAGGTGGCTCAGTGGTAAAGCATCTGCCTCCAAAGCAGGAGACTTGCAGGAGACAAGGGTTCGTTCTATGGGTTGGGAAGATTCCCTGGAGAAGGAAATGGCAACCTATTCCAGTATTCTTGCCTGGAAAAGCCCATAGACAGAGGAACCTAATGGGCTACAGTCCATGGTGTCACAAAGATTCGGACACAATTGACTGACTAAACAACAATGACACATACAAAGGTCATCACCACAGTCTTTGTTATGTATTTTACTGATTGAGAACATCAAATACCTGATTGTTTATGGTGGAAAGGTGAGTTTGATACCAACTACTCAAGTGTGGATAGAAATGAAAATGATATTGAAATATTTTATTCTTCTGATTCCAAGTAGATATAATTTCTCTGTATATAAGGCAGAGTTTGAATAAGAAATTGAATAAAATTAGATATATTTACATGAGTTTGAGTGAACTCCGGGAGTTGGTGATGGACAGGGAGGCCTGGCATGCTGTGATTCATGGGGTCGCAGAGTCGGACATGACTGAGTGACTGAACTGAACTGAACTGATTGTCATCTAAGATAGAAATTAGTGAAATAGTCACAAAAATTCATAGTTGGAGATACAGATGATTAAGAATGGTTTTGTAAATAAAATGATTATTATCAGACCTATAGCCTTCAAAATATCATAGTTATGAAAAATAAAATATAGAGATATTGAATAGTAAAGTAAAAGTAAATTTTCAATTTTGCAAAGGAAAATTTAAACAATAAAAACATCAAAAGTAGTAAGTGTTTAAAAGGGAACATGGAGAATAAACTGAATACATTTTGGAAACAAAGTAAAATGTATACTCTGAGAAATCTGTCATCTGTAGGATGTGAGAGTTTGAACCCTGAACAAATATTCAATTCAGTTCAGTCGCTCAGTCGTGTCCGACCCTTTGCGACCCCAAAATCACAGCACTCCAGGCCTCCCTGTCCATCACCAACTCCCGGAGTTCACTCAAACTCATGTCCACAGAGTCGGTGATGCCATCCAGCCATCTCATTCTCTGTCGTCCCCATCTCCTCCCGCCCCCAATCCTTCCCAGCATCAGAGTCTTTTCCACTGAGTCAACTCGTCACATGAGGTGGCCAAAGTATTCGAGTTTCAGCTTTAGCATCAGTCCTTCCAATGAACATCCAGAACTGATCTCCTTTAGAATGGACTGGTTGGATCTCCTTGCAGTCCAAGGGACTCTCAAGAGTCTCCTCCAGCACCACGGTTCAAAAGCATCAATTCTTTGGCGATCACTTTTCTTCACAGTCCAACTCTCACATCCATACATGACCACGGGAAAAACCATAGCCTTTACTAGACAGATCTTTGTTGGCAAAGAAATGTCTCTGCTTTTTAATATACTATCTAGGTTGGTCATAACTTTCTTTCCAAGGAGTAAGCGTCTTTTAATTTCATGCCTGCAATCAGCATCCGCAGTGATTTTGGAGCCCCCCCAAAAAAGTTTGACACTGTTTCCCCATCTATTTCCCATGAAGTGATGGGACCAGATGCCATGAGCTTCATTTTCTGAATGTTGAGCTTCAAGCCAACCTTTTCACTCTCCTCTTTCACTTCCATCAAGAGGCTTTTGAGTTCCTCTTCACTTTCTGCCATGAGGGTGGTGTCATCTGCATTTCTGAGGTTATTGATATTTCTCCCTGCAATCTTGATTCCAGCTTGTGCTTCTTCCAGCCCAGCATTCCTCATGATGTACTCTGCATATAAGTTAAATAGGCAGGGTGACAATATACAACCTTGACGTACTCCTTTTCCTATTTGGAACCAGTCTGTTGTTCCATGTCCAGTTCTAACTGTTGCTTCCTGACCTGCATACAGGTTTCTCAAGAGGCTGGTTAGGTGATCTGGCATTCCCATCTCTTTCAGAATTTTCCACAGTTTACTGTGATCCACACAGTCAAGGTTTTGGCATAGTCAATGAAGCAGAAATAGATGTTTTTCTGGAACTCTCTTGCTTTCTCCATGATCCAGCGGATGTTGGCGATTTGATCTCTGGTGCCTCTGCCTTTTCTAAAACCAGCTTGAACATCTGGGAGTTCACAGTCCACATATTGCTGAAGCCTGGCTTGGAGAATTTTGAGCATGACTTTACTAGCATGTGAGATGAGTGCAATTGTGTGGCAGGTTGAGCATTCTTTGGCATTGTCTTTCTTTGGGATTGGAATGAAGACTGACCTTTTCCAATCCTGTGGCCACTGCTGAGTTTTCCAAATTTGCTGGAACAAGTATTAGTCTTTCTCAAATATTTATTGATCATATTCCAAAATGCTAAGTAAATATTTTTGAAATCAATAAGTTAGGTACATAGTATAAAGTTGGGAAGAATCTTAAAGCATATTTTTTTGGGGAGTCCAAAGCTTCCTAATGTAATTTCTACCCTGAAAGGTGTTAAATTTTTGAAATGCAATTTCTTCTTATAAGATTTTCATTTTAGTTTATTTTTTATCCCTGTATATGTTCTCCCAGCTAACACACTGGTTTATATGGGTGATTGTTGTTTGTAGGTATGCATGTGTATTCTAATAATAAATGAAAATGTCATATCCCAACTCCAAAGATATACTGTTTCTCAAGATCAAAATACTAAGGACTAAAGTGGTGAAATCTGTTCAGTTCAGTCATTCAGTCGTGTTCTACTCTTTTTGACCCCATGGACTGAAGCACACCAAGCTTCCCTGTCCATCACCAACTCCCGGAGCTTGCTCAAACTCATGTCTGTCAAATCAGTGATGCCATCCAACCACCTCAGCCTCTGTTTTCCCTTTCTCCTCCTACCTTCAATCTTTCCCAGAATCAGGGACTTTTCTAATAAATCAACTCTTTGCTTCAGGTGGCCAAAGTAGTGGAGCTTCAGCTTCATCAATTAGTCCTTCTAATGAATATTCAGGGCTGATTTCCTTTAGGATTGACTGATTTGATCTCCTTATTGTCCAAGTGACTCTCAAGAGGTTTGTCCAACACCACAGTTCAAAAGCGTAAATTCTTTGGTTTTTAGCTTTATTTATGGTCCAACTCTCACATCCATATATGACTACTGGAAAAACCATAGCTTTGACTATACAGACCTTTGTCAGTAAAGTAGTGTCTCTTCTTTTTAATATACTAAGTTTGTCATAGATTTTCTTCCAAGGAGCAAGTGTCTTTTTATTTCATGCCTGCAGTCACCATCTGTAGTGATTCTGAAGCCCAAGAAAATAAAGTCTGTCACTGTTTCCCCATCTATTTTTCATGAAGTAATAGGGCAGGATGCCATGATCTTAGTTTTTTAAATATTGAGTTTTAAGCCAACTTTTTCATTTTCCTCTTTCACTTTCATCAAGAGGTTCCTTAGTTTCTCTTTGCTATCTGCCATAAGGGTGGTGTCATCTGCATATCTGAGGTTATTGATATTTCTCCTGGCTCTTGATTCCAACTTGTGGTTCATCGAGTCGAGCATTTTGCATGATACACTCTGCATATAAGTAAAATAAGCAAGGTGACAATATACAGCCTTGATATATTTCTTTCCCAATTTGGAACCAGTCCATTGCTCCATGTTCAGTTCTAACTGTTGCTTCTTGACTTGCATACAGATTTCTCAGGAGGCAGGTAAGGTGGTCTGGTATTCCCATCTCTTTAAAATTTTCCGGTTTGTTGTGATCCACACAGTCAAAGGCTTTAGCATAATCAATGAAGCAGAAGTGCCAGATGTTTTTCTGGAGTTCTCTTTCTTTTTCTTTGATCCAATGGCAATTTGATCTCTGGTTCCTCTGGCTTTTCTGAATTCAGCTTAAATAGCTGGAAGTTCTCGGTTCATGTACTATTGAGCCTAGCTTGGAGAAGTTTGAGCATTACGTTGCTAGTTTGTGAGATGAGTGCAGATTGTGCAGTAGTCTGAACATTCCTTGGCATTGCCTTTCATTGGGACTGTAAAGAAAACTGACCTTTTACAGTCAGTCCTGTGGTCACTGCTGAGTTTTCAAATTTGCTGGCATATTGAGTGCAGCACCTTAACAGCAACATCTTTTAGGATTTGAAGTCACTCAGCTGGAATTCCATCACCTCCACTACCTTTGTTCATAGTGATTCTTCCTAAGGCCCACTTGATTTCCCACTCTAGGATGTCTGGCTTTAGGTGAGTGATCACACCATCGTGGTTATCTGGGTCAAGAAATCTTTTTTGTGTAGTTCTTCTGTGTATTCTTGCCAACTCTTCTTAGTATGTTCTGCTTCTGTTAGGTCCATACCATTTCTGTCCTCTCACGCCCTTCTTTCCATGTAATTTTCCCTTGGTATCTCTAATTTTCTTTAAGAGATTTCTAGTCTTTCCCATTATATTTTTTCCTATTTCTTTGCAATGATCACTTGCTGCTGCTGCTGCTGCTGTTAAGTCACTTCAGTCGTGTCCGACTCTGTGCAACCTCATAGACAGTAGCCCACCAGGCTCCCCCATCCCTGGGATTCTCCGGGCAAGAACACTGGAGTGGATTGCCATTTCCTTCTCCAGTGCAGAAAAGTGAAAAGTGAAAGTGAAGTCGTTCTGTCATGGCCGACTCTTCGCAACCCGCGGACTGCAGCCTACCAGGCTCCTCTGTCCATGGAATTTCCCAGGCAAGAGTACTGGAGTGGGTTGCCATTGCCTTCTCCATTGATCACTCAGGAAGCCTTTTATCTCTCCCTGCTTCTTTGGAACCCTTCATTCAGGTGGATATATCTTTAGTTTTCTCCTTTGCCTTTCTTTAGTTTCTCTTCTTTTCTCAGCTATTTGTAAGCCATCCTCAGACAACAATTTTGCCTCTTTGCATTTCCTCTTCTTGGGGAGTGTTTTGATCACCACCTCCTGTACAATGTCATGAATTTTCGCCCATAGTTCTTCAGGAACTCTATCTATTAGATCTAACCCCTCGAATCTATTTGTCACTTCCACAGTATAATCATAAGGTATTTGATTTATGTCATACCAGCTTCCATAGTAGCTCAGCTGGTAAAGAATTCACCTGCAATGCACCATATCCTGGTCAATTCCTGGGCTGGGAAAATCCACTGGAGAAGTTATTTGCTATGCACTCCAGTATTTTTTGGCTTTCCTGGTGGCTCAGCAGATAAAGAATCCTCCTGGAATGCAGGAATTCTGGGTTTGATCCTTGGGTTGGGAAGATCCCCTGGAGAAGGGAATGGCTACCCACTCCAATATTCTGGCCTGGAGAATTCCATGGACTGAATAGTCCATGGGGTTGCAAAGAGTCAGAAAAGATTGAGTGACGTTCACTTCACTCACTGAATGGTCTAGTGATTTTTCCTACTTTCTTCAATTTAAGTCTGAATTTTGCAATAAGGAGCTCATGATCTGAGCCACAGTCAGCTCCTGGTCTTGTTTTTGCTGGCTGTGCAGAGCTTCTCCATCTTTGGCTGCAAAGAATACAATCAATCTGATTTGGGTATTGACCATTTGGTGATGTCCATGTGTTGAGTCCTCTCTTGTGTTTTTGGAAGAGGGTTTTTGTTATGACCAGTGCATTCTCATGGCAAAACTCTGTTACCCTTTGCCCTGCTTCTTTTTATAGTCTAAGGCCAAATTTGTCTATTACTCTAGGTTGTTTAGTGACGTGAAGTGAAGTCGCTCAGTCGTGTCCGACTCTTTGCGATCCCATGGACTGTAGCCCACCAGGTTCCTCCTTCCATGGGATTCACCAGGCAAGAATACTGGAGTGGGTTGCCATTTCCTTTTTCAGGGGATCTTTCCCACCCGGGGATCAAACCTGGGTCTCCCACATTGCAGGCAGACACTTTAAGCTCTGAGCCACCAGGGAAGCCCCTAGGTTGTTTAAGTATGCTCTAAAAATTGCGAAAGCAAGCAGGATGAAATAGAGGCATCAGCTTCTTTTTGCACATGAAATTGCAAGAGAGCAAGTTTCTAGGCAGGTTGATAAGAAGTCCGGGGGTCCCCGAGGAGAGAGAGGTCTGGGGTTCTCGAGGAGTAGATAGGGTCTGGCATTCTCAAGCAGGAGGAAAGAACAAACTTTTTTTTTTCTTTCTCTCTACATTGCTTAGTCTTAGTCACATAAAACGTTTTCTTTCTTTAAACTGGGAACTGATGATTACACAGCAAAGAACTCAGTTTAAAATCTGTACTAGGGATTATATAACAACAGTGTATCCTGCTTGAGGACTACTTCTTCCTGAAAACCTTCTGACTAATTCGATATCTTAAAATTTATATTATGGGAGTGGGTCTGGTAGGATCTTTCTATTGTTACGTTATAATCTTGTTATCCTAAAATGTAAATTGTGGGAGTGGGTCTGGTAAAATTTTCATAAACTTGAGACATTCTTTGATTTATTGTAATAACTAATTAAAAAGTATATAATTCCCTTGCTAAAGACTAGCGAGTGGGGCACTCTCCACCTCCTTCTAATGTCTATGTCAGAAGATTTCCCTGTCCCTTTTTACTGTAATAAAACTTCTCCCACACAAGAGCCCTAGGTGGTCAAGCCTGGTCTCTGCTCCGGAAGCTAAATCTTCTTTGGAGATCACAAATCCAACACCCTTCACTAAACTAGCAACTGGACTGTGTAGTAACTGACTGATCTCAGGCATCTCAGTGCAGCAAAGAGATTTAACTCCTAGTGTTTCACCTCTCTTAGTAAGGTTACACAGCTAAACAAAACTTTCTTCTTGTTGTTGTTCAGTTGTTAAGTCGCTCTGATTCTTTGTGACCCCATGGAATGCAGCATGCCAGGCTATTCTTTCCTCCATTATCTCCCAGAGTTTGCTCAAATTCATGTCCATTGAGTCAGTGATGCTACCTAACCATCTCTCAGCTTTTCCCCAAATGTAACCACTGTGCATCAATTTTGTTCATAATAATGAATTTTCAAAAATATATTGACAGGATTAAATTTTATATGTACACCTGGGGCAGATTCATGTCAATGTATGGCAAAACCAATACAATAATGTAAAGTAAGAAAAAAAAAAGAATTATAAAGCAAGAATGATCACAGTAGTCATATGTTTTAATAACTATCCACGTGATTCTTATGTGCCACCTGTGAATTGAGATTTATTATGTTTCATCCTGTTTGAAGTTTTCAGTCATTTTCAGGGTCTAATCAATTTGGGATTTTTACCTTAAACCCACCTGAGTTCATGACATTCTATCTTTAAAACTTTCTTTAAAAAATACAGAAACTTTACATTCCCTGACTACAATTTTCATTCAGCATAATTAACTATAAATGACTTTTTTTTTTTTTTACTATTTTCAGAGTTTAAACGAATTCTTAAATGGTAAAGATTTGCTATTATTATAGACATAAAAAGGAAGAAGCAATCCCCAAGATCACTTAAGTAACTATTTTGTACAACGATAACATGATTCCAAGGTAACTGAAATGACCAGTACTTTGGGAAATATTAAAGTTCTAATATATTTTTAAAGTATTTTCATTATTTTGTAGTGACAACTAATATTAAAAATAGGGAAATATAAATTATAATTTCTCTCAAACATTTCTAGTAATTTTGGAAAGAGTTTGTATATTAAAACTCAGCAATTCAATTCTCCTAAATTGGAACTGCTGAAATTTAATCAAGATTGAGTATATGTTTACTGTTGTACTGTAAAAAAATAAAAACTTTAAAATGCACTGGAGCATATGAGATTTCAAGGGGCATGGTTAGCATACATAAAAGAAATTATTTAAGAATTTTAGTGCACGTTGTTATTATCAAGTGAAACTTTGCAATTTTCTACCTTCATGTCACTTTATTTCTCCTGAATCCCCATTCTCTTTTTCCCCTGTTTGTCCAATTACTCTTTTCCTTCGACTCAAATACATTTCCACATGAATCTCTCCTCAATCTTTTGCTTGATTTCTCTAAAAACCTCCCATAACTTTGCTTGTATTACAGGAAATACCCCATTACAGGAAATCTCTTATTATCCACCTGCTATTCCAACAAGATTATAATTTTGTTACATATAAGGATAAAGTTTTTTTGTTTTGTTTTTTCTTTCTATTGTCCACAACACTTACTAGGGATTGGACTGAAGTTTTTAAGAAAATATAGCTTTTTGAATGAATGAGAAGTTCCTTAGAATATAACCTTTCCTTCAGTTCAGTTCAGTTTAGTTCAGTCGCTCAGTCGTGTCCGACTCTTTGCAACCCCATGAATCACAGCATACCAGGCCTCCCTGTCCATCACCAACTCCTGGAGTTCACTCAAACTCATGTCCATCGAGTCGGTGATGCCATCCAGCCATCTCATTCTCTGTCGTCCCCTTCTCCTCCTGCCCCCAATCCTTCCCAGCATCAGAGTCTTTTCCAATAAGTCAGTGCTACTCATCAGGTGACCAAAGTATTGGAGTTTCAGCTTTAGCATCAGTCCTTCCAATGAACACCCAAGACTGATATCCTTTAGAATGGACTGGTTGGATCTCCTTGCAGTCTAAGGGACTCTCAAGAGTCTTCTCCACCACCACAGTTCAAAAGCATCAATTCTTTGGCGCTCTTCACTGGCTTTCTTCACAGTCCAACTCTCACATCCATACATGACTACTGGAAAAACCATAGCCTTGACTAGACGGACTTTGGTTGGCAAAGTGATGTCTCTGCTTTTTAATATGCTATCTAGGTTGATCATAACTTTCCTTCCAAGGAGGAAGCGTCTTTTCATTTCTTGGCTGCAATCAGCATCCGCAGTGATTTTGGAGCCCCAGAAAATAAAGTCTGACACTGTTTCCACTGTTTTTCCATCTATTTCCCATGAAGTGATGGGACCAGATGCCATGATCTTGGTTTTCTGAATGTTGAGCTTTAAGCCAACTTTTTCACTCTCCTCTTTCACTTTTATCAAGAGGCTTTTTAGTTCTTCTTCACTTTCTGCCATAAGGGTGGTGTCATGTCAACCTTAAAAATGGGAATATTTTACTGAGATACAATTGACATAAAACATCTCATAAGTTTAAGGTGAAGAACATAATGATTTGATATATGTTTGTATTATAAAATGTTTACCATTAAATGTTTAATTAACACCTATTACCTCACATAGTTACAAATCACATGCCAATTATACCTCATTAAAACTGGGGGTGTGTGTGGAGAATTATCTGACACATAGTAGATAAATACAATATTTGTTAAAAAAGAAAAGATGCATGGTTTGAGACTGACTATTAAAAGAGTTGGAGTGCCATTTCCTAATGGCAACCCACTGCAGTTCTCTTGCCTGGAAAATCCCATGGACGGAGGAGCATGGTGGGCTACAGCCCTTGGGGTCGCGAAGAGTTGGACATTACTGAACAACTTCACTTTCATGCACTGGAGAAGGAATGGCAACCCACTTCAGTGTTCTTGCCTGGAGAATCCCAGGGACGGGGGAGCCTGGTGGGCTGCCGTCTATGGGGTCGCACAGAGGAAGCAATTCTACTTTGAATACAGTAGACCATTAAATTCTTGGGAATAGAAAATAGTCTCTCTATCCCCAAATCCTTCCCTTTAACTAAGGAATTGCATTTTTCTATCAGCTTTGAGGGGAAGAAGGCACTGGCGACCCACTCCAGTACTCTTGCCTGGAAAACCCCATGGATGGAGGGGTCCTTGGGGTCGCGAAGAGTCAGACACGACTTCACTTTCACTTTCACTTTATCAGCTTTGAGGAGCCATAATGAATCCATTCTATTTTAGAAATAACTTCAGCAAAATAGAGATACAACCAAACTGAAACTGAGACTAGTTTCATGACCCCAAACTCATAAAACTGTTTCCAGCATCTTAAAACTTTTTAACTAATTTGGCCTTTTAAAGTTACCATTGAACCTCGTGAAAATAGTATTAATGAGAACATTTTAAACTCATTTAGTTATTGATTAGACTAGTCATAGTAATTTTAGATGTGAGGAAGACAGGTTAAGCATCTTTCCCTCAGGTTAAATGGAAGTAGCATCTCCAAAATAACTCATCAGTAGTCTCCAGAATTTGGATCACATATTGAAGAAAATATTTTATAAATTTATAAATTATAAATGTTTACTACTTAAGAGTCACATGCCCTACTATCAACACAAAGACTGCATATAAGTAAAAATATGTGTTGCTCTTTAATAGATAATAAATATTCACTATAATTCTATTTTTTAATTTGATCCATTGTGCTTGAATTTTTTCATCTGAAATAAAATACATATACTCTAGGGTTGTTGCAAGAATTACATTAACAAATTAAAATCTCATGCCTAAAATAATAATTCAACAAATGCTAGCTGCTCTTATTATCATTACATCTCAATGGAATGTATGCTCTACCCTCTGGGGTTCACACAGGCTACTTGGAAGACCACCCTTTTAAACTGTTGTTATGTTCTGTAATTATGTATGTTTTCTAGTTTTTCATTCAGAATCTTAAAATTTTCACATTGCCTAATATTTCAGTCTTCTCTTGGAATTGAGAGAATGCAGTGTATTAACAAATTGGATTATTATATATTCAGAGTATAATCAGAAGCCATTTAACATTGGCCAGAATATGTATCCTTCTCTATATCTAGATGTTTAATTCTGCCCTTTACCTTACACAAAAAGATTACTGTAAAAAATGGAGTCTAGTGTGTATAAATTATTTGAAATCTATTAAGAGAAGCAAGGAGGCTAATGCACTTTGAAAACTTACTGTATTGGAGGCACTATCCTTGGTGTTTTCTAGTAAATTCATGAATAAATATTAACAAATCATCATGACTATCATATTCATTTGGGAAATTAGCTATGTCTAGAAGTGTACTGCTAATAATTATGAATATTTGACTTAATTGTTTAAAAGGTAAAGCCTGAAAGTTAATAGTAATATGCTGGTAAGAATACTAGGCATTTGGCTTTATTTTCTTGTAATGTCTTTGTGTGACATCTTATCAGGGTAAAGTAGGTCTCAGACAATGAATTTGGAAGCCTTCTTATTCTTCAATTTTTTGTAATAGTTTGCAAAAAATTGGTAGTAATTCTTTAAATAATTGCTAGAATTAACTAGTGAAACCAAATGGTTATAGGTTTTTCCTTTTGGGGATATTTTTGATTACTGATTTAACCTTTTTACTTTGTATTGGTCTGTATAGATTTTCGATTTCCTTGTGGCCAGTATTGATTTAAAAAATCACAAGATCATTTCAATAGATGGAAAAAAAAAAAACGAATTTGACACAATTATGTACCTTTTCATAAAGAAAAACTTTCAACAAATTAGGTATGAAAGAAATTTACTTCAACAAAATAAAAGCCAGATATGGAAAGTTCACAGCTAACATGATATATATTCAACAACAACAACAACAACAAAATCTGAAAGATTTTCCTCTAAGATCAGGAACAAGGAAATATGTCCATTCTCATCTCTATTCAACATAGTACTGGAAGTGCTGCTGCTGCTGCTGCTGCTAAGTCACTTCAGTCGTGTCCGACTCTGTGTGACCCCATAGACGGCAGCCCACCAGGCTCCCCCATCCCTGGGATTCTCCAGGCAAGAACACTGGAGTGGGTTGCCATTTCCTTCTCCAATGTGTGAAAGTGAAAAGTGAAAGTGAAGTGGCTCAGTCGTGTCCGACACTTAGTGACCCCACAGATTGCAGCCTACAGGCTCCTCCATCCATGGGATTTTCTAGGCAAGAGTACTGGAGTGGGGTGCCTTCTCCGACTGGAAGTCCTAGCCAGAGCAATTAGACAGAAAAAGAAATTAAATATATCTAAATTGGAAAGAGATAAGTAACATTTGCAGATGACATGGTTTTGCATGTAGAAAACCCTAAAGAGTCCACAAAAAATCTGTAGGAACTAATAAGCAAATTCAGCAATGTTTCAGGATGCAAATAAACTTACAAAATCTATTGTCTGTAGTTTCAGTCATTAAGATGAATAAGTTCTAGATATCTGCTGTACAACATTGCACCTATTGTTAACAATATATACTGTACATTTAACATTTTGTCAGAAGCATAAGTCTCACATTGAGTTTTCTTACTATAATAAAGAATTTTTTTTTAATATATCCTTCAAAAGATACTATTAGGAAAATGAAAAGGCAAGCTACATATTGGAACAAAACATAGGCCAAACCCAATCTGGTAAAAAGACTTATATTCAGATTATTTTTAAAAAGCAAAATATAAATTTAGATAGTTTATAAATAGACACTTTACTGAAGTGAATGTATGAATATTCATGAAAGATGTTGAACATGAGTATTCATTAGAAAAATGCTTCCCTGGTGGCTAAGACAGTAAGAATCTGCTTGCAATATGGGAGACCTGGGTTTGATCAATGGGTTGGGAGTATCCCCTGAAGAAGGGAATGGCAACCCACTTGAGTATTCTTGCCTGGGGAATTCCATGGACAGAGGAGCCTGACGGGCTACAGTCCATGGTGTTGCAAACAGTCAGATATGACTGAGCGACTAACTTTCACTTTCTTTCACTAGAAAATGCAAATTAAAATTTTGATTAACCATCATACGTAAATTTAAATGACTAGAATTAAAACTCAAAACTAAAACCAAAAATGCTGAAATTACCAACTCCAGGGGTGTACATATTACAGAATCGAATGCTTATATGTTCTGTTAGGAATGTGATATACTTCAGGACATGGAACAACAGAATGTTTCCAAATCAGGAAAGGGAGTACGTCAGGGCTGTATATTGTCACCCTGCTTATTTAACTTATATGCAGAATACATCATGAGAAACACTGGACTGGATGAAGCACAAGCTGGAATCAAGATTGCCAGGAGAAAAATCAATAACCTCAGATATACAGATGACACCACCCTTATGGCAGAAAGTGAAGAGGAACTAAAAAGCCTCCTGATGAAAGTGAAAGAGGAGAGTGAAAAAGTTGGTTTAAAACTCAACATTCAGAAAACTAAGATCATGGGATCCAGCCCCATCACTTCATGTCAAATAGATGGGGAAACAATGGAAACAGTGAGAGACTTCATTTTTTTTTTTTTGGCTCCAAAATCACTGCAGATGGTGACTGCAGTCATAAAATTATTAGATGCTTGCTCTTTGGAAGAACACCATGGTCAACCTAGACAGCATATTAAAAAGCAGAGACATTACTTTGCAAAAATGGTCCGTCTAATCAAAACTATGGTTTTTCCAGTAGTCATGTATGGATCTGAGAGTTGGACTATAAAGAAAGCTGAGCACCAAAGAATTGATGCTTTTGAACTTTGGTGTTGGAGAAGACTCTTGAGAATCCCTTGGACTGCAAGGAGTTCCAACCAGTCCATCCTAAAGGAAATCGGTCCTGAATATTCATTGGAAGGACTGATGCTGAAGTTGAAACTCCAATACTTTGGCCACCTGATACAAAGAACTGACTCATTTGAAAAGACCCTGATGCTGGGAAAGATTGAAGGCAGGAGGAGAAGGGGATGACATAGAATGAGATGGTTGGATGGCATCACCGACTCTATGGACATGAGTTTGAGTAAGCTCTGGGAATTAATGAGGGACAGGGAACCCTGGTTTGGTGTAGTCCATGGGGTCACAAAGAGTTGGACACAACTGAGCAACTGATCTGAACTGAACGGATCCTTCAGGAACTTTGGATTGACAGTTTCTTATAAAGTCAGACATAGACTTATCATATTAACCAACAACCTTACTCCTAGTTTCTTACCCAAAAGCAAAGAAAATTGATACATATCTTTCTATAAAAGCTTTATTAATAATCTAACTAAACTGGAAACAACCTAAATATTTTTTTAAGCTGGTAAAAGTATAAATAAACCAGTTATATCAAAGAACAGTACTGAACAATGAGAAAACAACTATTCATATACACAGAGCTGTGAATAAATAAAAATATATTAGGCAAATTAAATGAAGCCATACTCATACTGTATGCTAAATACTATGTACTTTATGATTCCATTTATGTCACATTCTGGAAAATCCAAGATGTTTTTTGACAGAAGACAGTTTGGTGGTTGCTAAGGGGCTGGAACTGGTAAAAGAGTTGAAAAAAAATGGGGAGATTTAGATCTACTTGTTATCTAAATCATGGTAGTTAACTAAATGTATCTCTTGTCAGTCATGTATTTATACACAAAACATGTGAATTTTGCTTTATATAGATTGCTGCTGCTGCTGCTGCTAAGTCACTTCAGTCGTGTCCGACTCTGTGTGACCCCATAGACGGAAGCCCACCAGGCTCCCCCGTCCCTGGGATTCTCCAGGCAAGAACACTGGAGTGGGTTGCTATTTCCTTCTCCAATGTGTGAAAGTGAAAGTGAAGTCGCTCAGTCGTGTCCGACCCTTAGCGAGATTAGGCCTTAGTAAATCTGACTTCAAAATAATTGCCCAAATTTAGTAGTGAGATGTATTTTTTTGTATGTAAGTTGTGTTAATGAATTTTACATAAAGGGATATTCTTAAATTTTACATTTTATGTATTTGGTAAAAAATAGAACTCCGGTGTTTTTAATTGTTTATTTTTGACATCAGAAATGAAAGCTTAGAAAATTACAGTGATTTGATACCCAAGTTAAAATCTCAATAGAATTTTGGGATTATTAATACTGCTTTTTTCAGTCCCGATGTTACTGAACAATGAACATATGGATTTGGCATAAAATCAACTTAGTTTCTCATCTCAACTCTGCCACAATATGGATAAAACTCAATAGTGATGTTGTGACATTTAATTAAGTCCATGTATTGAAAGCTCTGTTGCACAGTCAGCACTTCTTAGGTACTCAGTAATAATTAAATCTTCTCTATTGTAAATGAAGATGCGTCAGTTTCAGTAATTTACTCCCAGGTCACAGCCAGAATTCACTGAATGGGGAACCTGAACACAGGTTTCTGACACAACATTCCATAATGTCTACACGTACAATAAGTATCCTGACTCCTCATTATGAATTACTCTCGATGCCTCATTGAAAAGTGCCATATATGAGTAAAAAAATAAAGCAGAACAAAGGATAACAGAGTTTTGCCAAGAGAACACACTGATCAGAGCAAACATCCTCTTTCAACAAGAGACGACTCTAGGCATGGACATCATCAGATGCTCAGTACTGGAAGCAGATTAATTATATTCTTTGCAGCCAAAGATGGAGAAGCTCTATACAGTCAGCAAAAACAAGACCGTGAGTGGACTGTGGCTCAGATCATGAACTCCTTATTGGCAAATTCAGACTTAAATTGAAGAAATTAGGGAAAATCACTAGGTTATTCAGGTATGACCTAAATCAAATGCCTTATGACTATACAATAGAAGTGACAAATATATTCAGGGATTAGATCAGATAGACAGAATACCTGAAGAACTATGGACAGTGGCATTAATCAAAACCATCCCCAAGAAAAGGAAATGCAAAAAGGCAAAATGATTGTCTGAAGGAACCATACAATAGCGGGCCTTGGGTAGCAACATTATGAATAAAGCTAGTAGAGGTGGTGGAATTCCAGCTGAGCTATTTCAAATCCTAAAAGATGGTGTTGTTAAATTGCAACACTCAATATGCTAGCAAATTTAGATAATTCAGAGGGGCCACAAGACTGAAAAAAGTCTGTTTTCATTTCAATCACAAAGAAGGGCGAAGACAAATGAAATTCAAACTTCTGCACAACAACACTCATCTAATAGGTTAGTAAAGTAATGCTCAAAATTCTCCAAGCTAGGTTTCAACAGCACATGAACCAAGAACTTTCAGATGTTCAGGCTGGATTTAGAAAAGGCAAAGGAACCAGAGGTCAAATTGCCAAAGTCTGTTGGATCTTAGATAAAAACAAGAAAATTCCCAGAAAATATCTACTTCTGCTTTACTGACTGTGCCAAAGCCTTTGACTTGTGTGGATCACAACAAACTGTGGAAAATTCTTAAAGAGATGAGAATACCAGACCACCTTACCTACATCCTGGAAACCTATATTTGGGTCAAGAAACAACAGTTAGAACCAGACATGGGACAATGGACTGGTTCCAAATTGGAAAAGGAGCACATCAAGGCTGTATTTTGTCAGCCTGCTTATTTAACTTATATGCATCATGTGAAATGCTGAATTGGATGAAGCCCACACTGGAATCAAGATTGCCAGGAGAAACATCAATAACCTGAGATATGCAGATGACACGACCCTTATGGTCGAAAGTGAAGAGGAACTGAAGAGTCTGTTGATGAAAGTGAAAGAGGAAAGTGAAAAATCTGGCTTAAAACTCAACATTCAAAAAACTAAGATTATGGCATCCAGTCTCAACACTTCATGACAAATAGTGGGCAAAAAATGGACACAGTGACAGACTTTATTTTCTTAGGCTCCCAAATCACTGCAGATGGTGATTGCAGCTATGAAATTAAAAGATGATTTTTCTTGGAACCAAATCTATGATAAACTTAGAAAGCATATTAAAAAGCAGAGAGGTTACTTTGCTGACAATGGGCTGTCTAGTCAAAGCTATGGTTTTTCCAGTAGTCGTGTATGGATGTGAGAGTTGGACCATAATGAAAGCTGAGCACCAAAGAATTGATGCTTTTGAACTGTGGTGTTGGAGAAGACACTTGAGAGTCCCTTAGACAGCAAGGAGATCCAACCAGTCCATCCTAAAGGAAATCAGTCCTGAATATTCATTGGAAGTACTGATGATGAAGCTGAAGCTCCACTGCTTTGACCGCTTATTACGAAGAACTGACTCATTAGAAAAGACCCTACCCTGATACTGGAGAAGTGAAGTTGCTCAGTCGTGTCCTACTCTTTGCAACCCCACGGACTGTAGGCTACCAGACTCCTCTGTCCATGGACTTTTCCAGGCAAGAATACTGGAGTAGGTTACCATTTCCTTCTTCAGGGGATCTTTCCAACCCGGGGATCAAACCTGGGTCTCCTGCACTGCAGGTAGACACTTTACCATCTGAGCCACCAGGGAAGCCTAATACTGAAGAAAGAAATGGCAACCCAGTCCAGTATTCTTGCCTGAAAAAAAATCCACGGACAGAGGAACCTGGTGGGCTGCAGTCCATGGGGTTAAATGACTGAGCACACATGCATGAGGGTGGGGGAGATGGGTTTGCAGCTTTAAACTGGTATAACTAAAAAAAGAGAAAGAAAACACCCTGATGCTGTGAAAGCTTGAAGGCGGGAGAAGGGGATAAAAGAGGATGAGATGGTTGGATGGCATCACCAACTCAATAGACATGAGTTTGAGAAATCTCTGGGAGATGGTGAAAGACAGGGAAGCCTGGCCTGCTGCAGTCCATAGCGTTGCAAAGAGTTGAACGTGACTGAGAGACCGAACAAAAATAGGAAACAGAGGATAGGCACAGGTTCATGAACACTGATTATGTACATCATCATTGCATTAAAATAAAAATAGAATAAAGATATTAAAAGAAAGCCAATAGACTTTTAAAATATTTATTTCATTTCATCATAGCATTGATAAGATCAGACCACCTATTTCTCAAGGTGTTTGGTTTTTTGTTTGTGTAGTCTACTACATAAATGAACTAAATATTTCTTTGAGAAAAGTCTCAAGAATGAATCATGTTTAGGCAGCAGAAAAAGTTAAGATGCTGTTGTGACTTTAATAGATGGAATGATCCATAAATGTATGGTTACTACATACAGCCTTACTACTTGCTAGATTTCCATAGCAAATCTAGAAAAGTGTAACTCAGTTATCTTCCATTGAACATTATTTGCATTGAGTAATAATAGGCTTTGAAATATGCATGTGAACATGAAGAATAAGTCTGTGATCATTAAGTTTGGGAAATTTTATGTAGAAAGTTGAGTTTCTTTAATACAGAACTTCTCAGAGCCTTTAACTTTATTCATGTTGAGCCCAAAGAAAGAATATAGAATATATAGTATATTGCAACATGGAACTTTCTTATATAAAATATATTTATAAATTTAAAAATTATTGCCCTGAAAGAAATATTTTGTGAAGCATAAGATTATGCATATTTAGACCAGTCTTGGAAATAGTGAAAATGATCATTGATACTTTATGCTGAATAAGGAAATTAGATGACTTATTTCAATTTATCATTGTAATTTGCACAGTTGTCTGAATGCAATTGAAAATTCTGAATGGCATAATACATCTTGCACATGTATGATAGATGATTGTGGAGAAATGTTTCACTCTATTGAATTCACAGCAGGGGAGAATTATTGATAACTCAAAATCAAATTTACTGTTAAATAAATTCTGAAGTATGAAGTTTACTTGAAAGTTCCAAGCACAAGCAGCTTTGCATAAACAAGTCTATTTTTCAAGTACAGCAAATTAACTGAGAAAAAGGCAAATATCATGAAGAGAGGACTGGAGTCATTTCCAGGAAGTCTGGTGTCTTTGTCCATATCTACCATTAATTATCAGTGTGTTCTTGCATAAACGAATTAGTCTCTAACAGGGTTTGAGAAATTTATAGCATTTAATGAAATTTTTATGCTTGTTTCCCCTATTTTAGGTTCACTGAGCTTCATTTTGTTGTAGTTTTATAGTTTTCATAAACTTTGAAAAAACTCAATAGTCATTATTTTTTTTCTTCTCTTCTGAGATTTCAATTATAAATTTATTAGACCACTTTAATTTGTCTCATAGATTTTTAATGTCTGCTTATTTTTCTTATACCTCTCCTTCACTTTTTGACTGCAGTTTGGATAGTTGCCATGACATATAATCCAGTTCAACAATCACTTTTTTGGTAATATTTAGATTTATGTTAAGCTCTTATGATTTTTTACCTTTGATGCTCTATTTTTTATCTCTACCAGTTCCATTTGTTTCCTTGTATAATCTTTATTTCTACCTTCACTTTTAATGTTTCCTTTAATATCTACATATATTTATAGAAGCTCTCTTAAAGTTGCTGCTGCTGCATCACTTCAGTCGTGTCCGACTCTGTGTGACCCCATAGACAGAAGCCCACCAGGGTCCCCCGTCCCTGGGATTGTATGCTAATTCTATCATGTATTGTATGGGTATGTTTCTATTGACTAATATGTCTCTTGCGTGAATGAGTGCTAAGTCGCTCCAGTTGTGTCAGACTCTGTGACCCAGTGGACTGTAGCCTGCCAGATTTCTCTGTCCATGGGATTCTCCAGGCAAGAATACTGGAGTGGGTTGCCCTGCTTTCCTCCAGGGGATCTTCCCAACCCAGGGACTGAACCTGGGTCTCTTTTGTCCCCTACATTGGCAGGCGGATTCTTTAACACTAGAGCCAACTGGCAAGCCCAATATGTCCCCTATCCATGGTTTCCCTGGTTGATAAGATGGTAAAAAATTTGCTTCAATGCAGGGGACGGCGGTTGGATTCCTGGGTCAGGAAGTTTCCCTGCAGAAGAAATAACCCATTCCGGTATTCTCCGGTGGAGAATTCCGTGGACAGAGGAGCCTGGCAAGATACAGTCCATGGGGTCTCAAAGAGTCGGATACAACTGAGCGACTAAAACACACACACATACACACGCAAGTGCACATGCACATAATAGCTTCTTTGTTGTTTTCACATCGTTATTTTTTTATTGAATTCTGAAATTCATGAGGTTACATTGCTAAGCACCTAGATTTTATATCTTTCGCGAGAGACACCGGCCCGGCGGCGCAGACACGAGAGACGCCGGCCACGCAAAGAGGCACAGTCATGAGGAGCTACCCCACGCCTGAGGCCAGGGCCGGCGTCAGAGGAGCTACCCCAAGTCCAACAGGTGGTGGCTGCGCGGGCGCAGGAGGGCCAAAAGGAGGTACTCCACGTTCAAGGTCAGCAGGGACGGCCTTGAGGAGATACCCCTCATCCAGGGTAAGGTGCAGCGGTTGCGCTTTCTTGGAGCAGCTGTGAAGAGATATCCCACACCCAAGGTAAGAGAAACCCAAATAAGACGGTAGGTATTGCGAGGGGGCATCAGAGGGCAGACACAATGAAATCATAATCACAGGAAACTAGTTGATCTGATCACATGGACCACAGCCGAATGTGGTCCACTGGAGAAGGGAATGGCAAACCACTTCAGTATACTTGCCTTGAGAACCCCATGAACAGTATCAAAGGGCAAAATGATAGGATACTGAATGAGGACCTCCCCAGGTCGGTAGGTGCCCAGTATGCTACTGGAGCTCAGTGGAGAAATAACTCTAGAAGGAATAAAGGGATGAAGCAAAAGCAAAACCAATACCAAGTTGTGGATGTGACCGTTGATAGAAGCAAGGTCTGGTGCTGTAAAGAGCAATATTGCATAGGAACCTGGAATGTTAGGTCCATGAATAAAGGCAAATTGGAATTGGTCAAACAGGAGATGTCAAGAGTGAACATAGACATTCTAGGAATCAGTGAATTAAAATGGACTGGAATGGGTGAATTTAACTCATATGACCATTATATCTACTACTGAGGGCAGGAATCCCTTACAAGAAATGGAGTAGCCATCATGGTCAACAAAAGAGTCCGAAATGCAGTACTTGGATGCAACCTTAGAAATGACAGGATGATTTCTGTTTGTTTCCAAGGCAAACCATTCAATATTACAGTAATCCAGGCCTATGCCCCAACCAGTAACGCTGAAGAAGCCAAAGTTGAACGGTTCTATGAAGAACTACAAGACCTTTTAGAACTAACACCCAAAAAAGATGTCCTTTTCATTATAGGGGATTGGAATGCCAAAGTAGGAAGTCAAAAAACAACTGGAGTAACAGGCAAATTTGGCCTTGGAGCACGGAATGAAGCAGGGCAAAGGCTAATAGAGTTTTGTCAAGAGAACGCACTGGTCATAGCAAACACCCTCTTCCAACAACACAAGAGAAGACTCTACACATAGACGTCACCAGATGGTCAACACCGAAATCAGATTGATTATATTCTTTGCAGCCAAAGATGGAGGAGCTCTATACAGTTAGCAAAAACAAGACCACGAGCTGACTATGGCTCAGATCGTGAACTCTTAATTGCCAAATTCAGACTTAAATTGAAGAAAGTAGGGAAAACCAATAGACCATTCAGATATGACCTCAATCAAATCCCTTATGATTATACAGTGGAAGTGAGAAATAGATTTAAGGGACTAGATCTGATAGATAGAGTACCTGATGAACTCTGGACGGAGGTTCGTGACATTGTACAGGAGACAGGGACCAAGACCATCCCCATGGAAAAGAAATGCAGAAAAGCAAAATGGCTGTCTGAGGAGGCCTTACAAATAGCTGTGAAAAGAAGAGAAACGAAAGGCAAAGGAGAAAAGGAAAGATATAAGCATCTGAATGCAGAGTTCCAAAGAATAGCAAGGAGAGATAAGAAAGCCTTCCTCAGCGATCAATGCAAAGAAATAGAGGAAAACCACAGAATAGGAAAAACAAGAGATCTCTTCAAGAAAATTAGAGATTCCAAGGGAACATTTCATGCAAAGTTGGGCTCGATAAAGGACAGAAATGGTATAGACTTAACAGAAGCAGAAGATATTAAGAAGAGGTGGCAGGAATACACAGAAGAACTGTACAAAAAAGATCTTCACGACCCAGATAATCACAATGGTGTGATCATCACCTAGAGCCAGACATCTTGGAATGTGAAGTCAAGTGGGCCTTAGAAAGCATCACTACGAACAAAGCTAGTAGAAGTGATGGAATTCCAATTGAGCTATTTCAAATCTTGAAAGATGATGCTGTGAAAGTGCTGCACTCACTATACCAGCAAATTTGGAAAACTCAGCAGTGGCCACAGGACTGGAAAAGGTCAGTCTTCATTCCAATCTCAAAGAAAGGCAATGCCAAAGAATGCTCAACCTATCGCACATTTGCACTCATCTCACACGCTAGTAAAGTCATGCACAAAATTCTCCAAGACAGTCTTCAGCAATATGTGAACCGTGAACTCCCAGATGTTCACGCAGGTTTTAGAAAAGGCAGAGGCACCAGAGATCAAATCGCCAACATCCGCTGGATCATGGAGAAGCAAGAGATTTCCAGAAAAACATCTATTTCTGCGTCATTGACTATGCCAAAGCCTTTGACTGTGTGAATCACAATAAACTGTGGAAAATTCTGAAAGAGATGGGAATCCCAGACCACCTGACCTGCCTCTTGAGAAACCTGTAGGCAGGTCAGGATGCAACAGTCAGAACTGTGCATGGAACAACAGGCTGGTTCCAAATAGGGAAAGGAGTACATCAAGGCTGTATATTGTCACCTTGCTTATTTAACTTATATGCAGAGTACATCATGAGGAACGCTGGGCTGGAAGAAGCACAAGCTGGAATCAAGATTGCTGGGAGAAATATCAATAACCTCAGATATGCAGATGACACTACCCTTATGGCAGAAAGTGAAGAGGAACTCAAAAGCCTCTTGATGAAAGTGGAAGAGGAGAGTGAAAAGGTTGGCTTGAAGCTCAACATCCAGAAAACAAAGATCATGGCATCTGGTCCCATCCCTTCATGGGAAATAGATGGAAAAACAGTGGAAACAGTGTCAGACTTTATTTTTTTGGGCTCCAAAATCACTGCAGATGCTGATTGCAGCCATGAAATTAAAAGACGCAAGGAAAGTTATGACCAACCTTGATAGTATATTAAAAAGCAGAGATATTACTTTGCCAACCAAGGTCCGTCTAGTCAAGGCTGTGGTTTTTCCCATGGTCATGTATGGATGTGAGAGTTGGACTGTGAAGAAAGCTGATCGCTGAAGAATTGATGCTTTTTATCTGTGGTGTTTGAGAAGACTCTTGAGAGTCCCTTGTACTGCAAGGAGATCCAACCAGTCCATTCTAAAGGAGATCAATCCTGGGTGTTCACTGCAAGGATTGATGCTACAGCTGAAACTGCAGTACTTTGGCCACCTCATGCGATGAGTTGACTCACTGGAAAAGACTCTGATGTTAGGAAAGGTTGGGGGCGGGAGGAGAAGGGGACGACAGAGAATGAAATGGCTCGATGGCATCACCGACTCTGTGGACATGAGTTTGAGTGAACTGCGGGAGTTGGTGATAGACAGGGAGGCCTGGCGTGCTGTGATTCATGGGGTCGCAGAGAGTTGGACATGACTGAACGACTGAACTGAAATGAACTGAACTGAACTGTAATAGTGTTAAGATTTGCTCTAGCAACTTCTATTTACTAGAAAATCAGCCCTATCCCTTTGAGGCTTATTTTTAAATTTTAATATAAGTACAATGTAGTTTTAACTTCAGGCTTTTTTGTTATTTATGGCAATGGTAAGGATTTTTTCATGTCTGTGTTTATTAATCTAGGTATTTCACTAGGTTTTCCATTCCTTTAGTAAAGAATTTAAATGTGTCCTAACTTTGTGTGATCTCTTGGTATTTGTGTTTTCTTCAATATTTTTTCTTGGTCCATTTTCACAGAGTTTCATCTTAAACATGTGAAATATTCAATTACAGACTCCAGGGAGCTCTCATGAAGCTGTTTAGATGTTGTCAGATTTTGTGTACCTTGCTCTAGCTCCTCCTGCCTCATCTTCTCTGAACACCAGTTTCTAACTTAAATCCATTAGCCATCTATTATGCCAGTTGGAAAACTGCTTTAGGTAGAAAACCATAGAGACTATAGCACTCATCTCATGTTTTTTCTTTTCTCACTGAGTACTATAAATTCTGTTATCTAATTTTTAAAAAAAAATTTATTTCATATATTTTGTCCAGTTTTTACAGTTTTTTTAATTGATTTGTTTAGAGGAGTATTTTTAGTACCAATTACTTTATCATAGTGACACACCTTAAATTTGATTTGATTTCATTTCAAAAAATTGTCCATGAGATCTCATGAACATTTAAAACACTTTCCTTTTCTCAGATAAATCACAATCCATCAAGAGAATATTTAGGGGAAATTTGTTAATGTTTTTTTCTAAATCACTATTTTTTGCATGTTTTCTCACTTATTTTAAGTAACATTTTTATGTGTATTACAATATTTTAATTTAGAATATTGAGGAAGAGCCAATTTAGAACTTATCTGTTGATGTCATTCTATCTTATTGATAATGCTGTATTTGGTATGCCCTCAATAGGAAAATGTGGTATTTTGCTGATCCAGAAGGATAACCATGAGCAGGAATTTTAAAAGTGGAAAGCAAAGCAAAGGAGAGGAAAATAGCATGGCTTCAAATATCTCAGTAAATGTAAAATATGGGTTTGTATCTTTCATTTAAATTATGAAAACAATACATTAAAGAGTTATTACCAATATATTTACATGGCTCAAATTATTTTATTAACCAGTCTCAAGTCTGGAAAATTCTTTTTAAAGATACACATTTTCTCACTTATGAATGTATCCTCATGTTTGGTTTTATCCTATATACTATGAACATATAGCTCCAGTCAATTGTTTTTAAGTTTTTTTTTCCCCTTCTAGATAATTACTTCTGCACTGCACATACACAAAGAAGAAAATATTATAAGGGTTTTTGGTATAAACATATAGGTGTATTTATTTGCCTAAACTAGGACTGATGCTAAAGCTGAAACTCCAATACTTTGGCCACCTCATGCGATGAGTTGACTCACTGGGAAAGACTCTGATGCTGGGAGGGATTGCGGGCAGGAGAAAAAGGGGACGACGGAGAATGAGATGGCTGGATGGCATCACAGACTCGATGGACATGAGTTTGAGTGAACTTCGGGAGTTGGTGATGGACAGGGAGGCCTGGCGTGCTGTGATTCATGGGGTTGCAAAGAGTCGGACATGACTGAGCGACTGAACTGAACTGAACTGAACTGAAACTAGATTAATATGGACAGAAGCTTAAAAGAAATTATATCTATTCCTAAGTTCCTTAGTAAATGAATATTACCTAAATAACTGTATTTTAAAAGGTAACATTTTATTGGGGAGTGACTTTTTTAGAAATACACATTAAAAAATATTTTTTTTGCTAATATAATATATACTCTTGGCAGCAGCACCAATTTTTGTGATGAATTGGAGATTGGAGTCAGTGATCTGAAGAGGAGAACAATATGAGCTACAGTTGACCTGAGCCCCCAGATCATTTCCAAGTGGGAAACGGTGCTTTATAAATGCCTGAATCCTTGCATCTAGAAGAGTATGATGAATCATTCTGACAAATGCCCTGGCAAGTAATTTGATAAAAGGGAGAGGTTTAGATATTGTGAAGCTGGATAATCTGGTCTAACACAATTATAGAACTAAAACTTCTTTTAAATATGTATGATTACATACTGTCATTTTATATACAAAGCTATTCAGTTCATTTCAGTTCAGTCGCTCAGTCGTCCTAGCAAATTAAAGTAGCATCATCAAGGACACAGTGTTAGTGTTTAGTTAAGCTTGAACATAAATATACCTCCAGACTGCTTGAAAAAAAAAAAAGTACACAGTCACTATTGTTAAAAGTTTTTGGAAGATATAAGAGTACCACAAAATTATTGTTATTCCTTTCCTCTTTGCATCTCTTGCTTTCTTACAAAAGATTTTGTTAGGGAAAGTAATCTAATATTTCAATTCTATATAACAATTAATCTTGTCAAGTATCTTTTACATCAATTGTTTAATTTGACTTTTTTTAAAATGTGTTTATTTTTTAAATATATATATATATATTTAGATTTTTTTTTTATTTTTTCAAAAACAATTTTAGAAATCTTTACTTAAAAATAACCTTATCTTAAAATGGAGTAACTTTGGTTTTACGAGCAGCAAGCAAAGTACAGAAGCAAAAGTGCATTACAGGAGCATTAAGTTCTACATTAGGTCACAGTGTCTAATCTGAAATCACACCCATAATATCATTTTTCAGGATATCTGGGAAATAGTTATTTCCCAGGATGTCTGAACCATAGCTACTCTATTTTGACTTTTAATTGCAAAAAAAAAAAAAAATTAATAGCCAAAGCAGATTTCACCATTAATGACGTCAGTGTTTGTCTAGGTATGAGAAGATGCAAGAATTGGAACTCATAAAACCTTTTTATGAAAAGATCTAACTATCTGAAGGCCTGTTCTGCCAGTTGTTTTTTGTTTTTTTTTCAGAGCACAGAGTGCCTCATTCCTGATTTTCACCATGAACTTCTTTCAGGGGGTGTTGAAGGTCAGCAGCTTGCAATGATCATGATGTAATCTTTGTAGAGGCAGAAGCAAAGGACCAACTTCCAGTCAGCAGGGTCCCTTCATAGTCACATATCTGACCACGTGACACCATTTCATGGCCATTGCGTCCCGCGGTGCTGGGAAGGCTCATTCCCAGGTCTAGGGAAGTGATGGGCCACTCAGTGTGCTAAAATTGGACATGGCCTTGCAAGAAGCAAAAGTCTCTGGACCACTGTCTTACTAGCCTCCTGGTCCAGGAAAATGTTTCCTCTTGTTGCTTTTTCCTATACCCAGAGTCACATTATTACAATTATTGATCTCATATGGAACTGTCAGTTCAGCATTCTATCACAGGCTCAGTGAAATAAGTGACGTAGAAAATAATAAAGCCATAGCTAGCAGTTATTAGTAAAATAAGAATTATAAGTCAAGAACTTTCATTAGATAAAACCTGGTATACCCCAAGTCACCTGACTTCATTCGTTAAATGATTATAGTCTGGTGTTAATCTCCTGGTTGTACATTATGGAGCATCCGACCTTTATCTGAAGATTGGTTACTGAGATAAGCCTTAGAAACTAACCTAGAGTGTCCTTTTTAATAACTTAATTAAATCTTTTAGCAGTATCACGTAACAAGGAACTGTCTCAGCAGTGAGTCTTAGTAAGCTCTAGACATTAACAAAACTAGAAACTTAATTTAACAATTTACAAAACTTAATATTCCGTGATTTTTCATTATGGAGGCTCTGTAGCCAGGGAGGCTTTAACCCATCAAATAAAAACTGAGGTTTGTCAGGGAGCTGGGAAAAGCCAAGCAGCCATCTTGGATTTCCCATAGCCCTGACTCTGATTTTCAGCTATTGTTTTTAATTTTCCAATTTAGAAGCAGACTGTTGCCATGGGTTAAGGACATTAGGATGGCACAAGTCTAACAGAGTTTTTGTATAAGCAGAATGAGCTTTTACATGTCTACAAACCCGACAATTGGATTAATTTCTAAAACTAGTATAGGATCATGCCTATGGTAGAAAAGCATTTGATTTATATGCAGAGGGCTAAGAAGTCAAGAAAACATTATAAGTGATCATACGAATCAGGTCCAGCATCTTGGCCAAGCTGTCTACCTCTGATGTCGTTGTCTTCTCATCCTGGTGTAGTATAGTTTCTTCTGAAAAAAGTCCTTCCATCCAGGTTGGAGACAGTCCTTTAAATTATGTCCTTTTTTTTTTTTTTTTTTTTAATTCCTGGTTGCAGGTCAGGAGGCATCTGATTTTCATCTAAAGATAGATCACTGAGATAAGCTTCAGAAACAAATTTAGGGTGTTCTTTAAGAATTCAATTAAATTTTACATTAATATCACATAACAGCAAGGAACTATCCAAGAAATGAGTTTTACTACCTCCATTGGTAGACCGCCATTAACAAACTGGTATTTAACATTTATTGAAACATCATTTTCTCCATAAAATCACCCTCATTTTTACCAAATATAACCAAATTAAGACTTGTTTAAAAAATAGATCTGTTCTCAATAAACTTGACCTGATTATTTATATAACCATAGACCCTTTTATTTTTTTTGCTGAGACTTTATTATAGAGTCTCAAACTTAACGTTATTTTTTTTTTTTTTTGGAGGCTAATTATTTTACAATATTATATTGGTTGGTTTTGCCATACATTGACATGAATCCGCCCCGGGTGTACATAAGTTCCCCCTCCTAAAACCCCTCCCACTTCCCTCCTCCCTTTATCCTCCCTCTGGGTCATCCCTGCACACCAAAAGAACTTTGTGAAGGAGAGGATAAACTGGTATCTTTATTTAATAAAACTAGGATCTTGTCAAGAAAATCCGTTGTTTCTATCACTGTCCCTAACTTATTTTAATAGCCTTACTGTATTTAGGGAATATGTTACTATTATATGTGTTGTCTTCTTGACTTATATTAGAACTCAAATTACCAGACTCGCTTACTTCTAGTCCCTTCCAATCAGAAGTACATTATGAGAGGCTCTTGTTTTAAGTAAGATACAAAAGGAAGGAAACTGTGCAGAGCTTTCATTTCACTGGTATTTGTGAAGATAGACGTTTATCTCTGAAGGGTATCAGGAATGCATAGTTAAATTTCAGTCTCAGGAAAGGTAGTGGCCCTAGTGGAAGGAATGATCTCATTAGAGTGTTCCTGCAGTTTAGTCCTGTTTCTTTAGCTACCTCCATAATTTGGAAAGCAACCTAATAAACTTTAACAAGTCCCTTTACAAATTAAACTAGTCAGAGTCGCTTCTGTTATTTGCAACTGACATTGATAATAAGATTTGACACTTGCCTATAGTGACACAGTGGCAGAACTGGAGTGAAAAAAAAAAAGGATGGGGATGAAAGTACTTATGAGAGTGACAAAAGCGACATTTTAATCATCCTCTATGTACCTAGCATTCAGCCACTCACCTATTAAAACAATATCTAATGCTTCATAACTATTTTTCATTATTTTATTTCTGAGAGTTTGGGAAATAAAACAATTTCATGAGATGAAACTTTTCATTAAAATTTCTCATGTATCCTAAATTTTTGCAACACTTTTTAGAAAGTCATATAGCTCATGGGGGACACTTTTGAATATAATGGCAAAGAAAGCTCAAACTACTGCACAATTGCACTCATCTCACATGATAGCAAAGTGATGTTCAAAATTCTCCAAGCCAGGCTTCAACAGTACATGAACCGTGAACTTACAGATGTTCAAACTGGTTTTAGAAAAGGCACAGGATCCAGAGATCAAACGGCCAACATCTGCTGTATCATCAAAAAAGCAAGAGAGTTCCAGAAAAAAACATCTATTTCTGCTTTATTGACTATGCCAAAGCCTTTGATTGTGTGGGAAAATTCTTAAAGAGATGGAAATACCAGACCACCTGACCTGCCTCTTGAGAAACCTGTATTCAGGTCAGGAAGAAACAGTTAGAACTGGACATGGAAAAACAGACTGATTCCAAATAAGAAAAGGAGTACATCAATGCTGTATATTGTCATCCTGTTTATTTAACTTATATGCTGAGTACATCATGAGGAAAACTGGGCTGGAAAAAGCACAAGCTGGAATCAAGATTGCCAGGAAAAATATCAATAACCTCAGATATGCAGATGACACAACCCTTATGGCAGAAGGCAAAGAAGAACTGAAGAACCTCTTGATGAAAGTGAAAGAGAAGAGTGAAAATGTTGGCTTGAAGCTCAACATTCAGAAAACTAAGATCATGGCATCCGGTCCCATCACTTCATGGCAAATAGATGGGGAAACAGTGGAAACAGTGGCTGCCTTTGTCTTCTTGGGCTCCAAAATCACTGCAGATGGTAATTGCAGCCATGAAATTAAGAGACGCTCACTCCTTGGAAAGAAAGTTATGACCAACCTAGACAGCATATTAGGAGAAGGAAATGGCACCCCACTCCAGTATTCTTGCCTGGAAAATCCCATGGATGGAGGAGCCTGGTGGGCTGCAGCCATAGGGTCACTAAGAGTCTGACACGACTGAGCGACTTCACTTTCACTTTTCACTTTCATGCATTGGAGAAGGAAATGGCAACCCACTTCAATGTTCTTACCTGGAGAATCCCAGGCATGGGGGAGCCTGGTGGGCTGCCATCTATGGGATCGCACAGAGTCGGTCACAACTGAAGCGACTTAGCAGCAGCAGCAGCGGCAGCAGACAGCATATTAAAAAGCAGAGACATTACTTTGTCAACAAAGGTCCGTCTAGTCAAGGCTATGGTTTTTCTAGTGGTCATGTATGCATGTGAGAGTTGAACTATAAAGAAAGCTGAGCACAGAAGAATTGATGCTTTTGAACTGTGGTGTTGGAGAAGACCCTTGAGAGTCCCTTGGACTGCAAGGAGATCCAACCAGTCCATCCTAAAGATCAGTCCTGGGTGTTCATTCGAAGGACTGATGCTGAAACTGAAACTAAAATACTTTGGCCTCCTGATGCAAAGAGCTGACTCATCTGAAAAGACCCTCATGCTGGGAAATATTGAGGGCAGGAGGAGAAGGGAACGACAGAGGATGAGATGGTTGGATGGCATCACCGACTCAATGGACATGAGTTTGAATGAGCTCCAGGAGTTGGTGATGGACAGGGAGGCCTGGCATGCTGCAGTTCATGGGGCTGCAAAGAGTTGGACATGACTGAGCAACTGAACTGAACTGAATGTTTGCATGTGCTTTTATGGTTACACACATTTCTGTCTTCTAATTCCCATCCAAACAAATTATTTTCAGTACAAGAATATATTTTGAGTGTTTACTCTCATTAAATATCAAGTAGCATTGCAAAGTATTTTCTTTTTTCAGAAGAACTTTACATAATAGGTAAATGAGAACTTATTGTTCTATCATTTTTGACTAATACTTACTTGTATTTACTGCTTTGTCTTTAATAATAATAGACATTTCAAGGCAAGTTAGACTCCAGACAATAGGGAAATGATTAAAAATACTATCAACCTCATGTTATACAATATTATACAGCCATGAAGCACAGTAAGTTCAAAGCATATAGAATAAGGAAATGCTCACAATAATAAGCATTTAAAAATAAATAGGTTTTTTAAGGAATCTCCACACTGTTCTCCATAGTGGTTGTACTAGTTTGCATTCCCACCAACAGTGTAAGAGGGATCCCTTTTCTCCACACCCTCTCCAAAATTTATTGCTTGTAGACTTTTGGATAGCAGCCATTCTGAGTGGTGTGAAATAGTACCTCATTGTGGTTTTGATTTGCATTTCTCTGATTATGAGTGATGCTGAGCATCTTTTCATGTGTTTGTTAGCCATCTGTATGTCTTCTTTGGAGAAATGTCTGTTTAGTTCTTTGGCCCATTTTTTGATTGGGTCATTTATTTTTCTGCAATTGAGCTGCAGGAGTTGCTTGTATATTTTTGAGATTAATCCTTTGTCAGTTGCTTCATTTGCCATTATTTTCTCCCATTCTGAAGGCTGTCTTTTCACCTTGCTTATAGTTTCCTTTGCTGTGCAGAAGCTTTTAAGTTTAATTAGGTCCCATTTGTTTATTTTTGCTTTTATTTCCAATATTCTGGGAGGTGGGTCATGGAGGATCCTGCTGTGGTTTATGTTGGAGAGTGTTTTGCCTATGTTCTCCTCTAACAGTGTGGAGATTCCTTAAAAAACTGGAAATAGAACTGCCATACGACCCAGCAATCCCACTCCTGGGCATACACACCGAGGAAACCAGCATTGAAAGAGACTCCAATGTTCATCGCAGCACTGTTTATTATAGCCAGGACAAGGAAGCAATCTAGATGTCCATCTGCAGATGAATGAATAAGAAAGCTGTGGTACATTTACACAATGGAGTACTACTCAGCAATTAAAAAGAATACATTTGAATTAGTTCTAATGAGGTGGACGAAACTGGAGCTTATTATACAGAGTGAAGTAAGTCAGAAAGAAAAACACCAATACAGTATATTAACACATATATATGGAATATAGCAAGAGGATAATGATAACCCTGTATACGAGACAACAGGAGAGACACGGATGTGTGGAGCAGTCTTTTGGACTCTGTGGGAGAGGGCAAGGGAGGGATGATTTGGGAGAATGGATTGAAACATGTATATTATCATATATGAAACGAATCTGACATTGTTGAGGGCTCCCCACCTCAACACTCTGTGGATTCAAGAGGCTGTTCCTTCTGGAAGTGTATAAATTAGCCTGGGATAGAACCTGCACACTGACTTTACTAATTAAGAAATGAGAAACCAGATCTATAAAGGTGGCATAGAAATACAAGAAACCATTCTTAAGTAATCTTTTAAAACTTTGAACAGAGTTACAGATTTTACCATTTGTGATAAACTGGTATATATAATTTAACCAGAACCAAAAGAAAATTAGCATTGTGTGAATTCTGAAGCACTTTCAACATGTAGGAATAAAGTGGACTTTCTTGAGTTTTACACATTCATAAGTAAATGGTCTGTATCTCGTGCCTTTGTTGGCTTTCTGTGAGCTGTAGTTTCTGGGAGGTGAGCAGCTCTCATTCCTGTAACTCTTGTAATCCAGTCATTCGTGTGCCTCCTTCATGAGGATTCAGTACGGCTGTGGTGCTGTTATAAAAAATAAATAAATAAAAAATAAATAGGGATAATTTGTGCTTCAGAGATCACAGGCTTGTCAGGGCAAAGGGGCTTGCATAACTCAGTGATGCTATGAGCCATGCTGTGCAGGGCCACCCAAGACAGAGGGGTTATAGTGAAGAGTTCTGACCAACATTGTCCACTGGAGGAGGGAATGGCAACCACTCCAGTGTTCTTGCCTGGAGAAAGGCAAAAGGATATGATGCTGGAAAAAGAGTCCCTTAGGTCAGTAGGTGTTTAATATGCTACTGGGGATGAGCAGAGGGCAGTTACTGATAACTCTAGAAAGAATGAAGTGGCTGGGCCAAAGTGGAAATGACTTGTTTGTTGTGGAAATGGTTTGTTGTGAATGTGTCTTCTGGTGAAAGTAAAGACCAATGCAAGAACAATATCACATAGGAACCTGGAATGTTAGGCCCATGAATGAAGGTAAATTGGATGTGGTCAAGCAGGAGATGGTAAGATTGAACATCAGCATCTTAGGAAATTGTGAACTAAAATAGATGGGAATGGGGAAATTTAATTCAGTTAACCATTATATCTACTACTGTGGGCCAGAATTCTTTAGAAGAAATGCAGTAGACCTCATAGTCAACAAAAGATTCTGACATGCAGTACTTGGGTGCAACCTCAAAAATGACAGAATTATCTCTGTTCATTTCCAAGGCAAACCATTCAACATTACAGTAATCCAAGTCTATGCCCCAACCATTGTTGCTGAAGAAGTTGAAGTTGACCAGTTCTATGAAGACATACAACACCTTCTAGAACTAACACCAAAAAAAGATGTCCACATGGGAAATGAGTGCAAAAGTAGGAAGTCAATAGATACCTGCCTTAACAGGCATGTTTGGCCTTGGAGTACAAAATGAAGCAGGGCAAAGGTTAACAGAATTTTTTCAAGAGGACATGCTGGTCATTGCAAATGCTCTTTTCCAGCAAACCAAGAAACGGCTCGACATCACCAGATGTTTAATATCTAAATCAGATGATTATGTTCTTTGCAATCAAAGATGGAGCTTTATATAGTCAGCAATAACAAGACGTGGAGCTGACTGAGGCTCGGATCATGAGCTCCTTACTGCAAAATTCAGACTTAAAATAAAGAAAGTAAGGAAAACCACTAGGTAATGCAGCTATGACCTAAACCAGATCCCTTATGATTATACAGTGGAGGTGATGAATAGATTCAAGGTATTAGATCCAGTAGAGAGAGGGCCTGAAAATCCTTGGATGGAGGTTCATTAACATTGTACAGGATGCAGTGAACAAAGCTATTCCAAAGAAAAGTAAATGCAAGAAGGCAAAATGGTTGTCTGAGGAGTCTTTACAAGTAGCTGAGCAAAGAAGAGAAGAAAAAAGCAAGGGAGAAAAGGAAAGATATACCCAATTGAATGCGGTATTCCAGAGAATATCAACAAGAGAGAAGAAGAGTTTCTTAAATGAACAGTGCAAGGAAATAGAGGAAAATAATAGAATTGGAAAGACTAGAGATCTCTTCAAGAAACCTGGAGATATGAAGGGAACATTTCCTGCAAGGATGGACACAATAAAGTACAGAAACTCTGACGATCTAGCTGAAGCAGAAGAAATTAAGAAGAATACATAGAAGAACCATACAAAAAAGGACTTAATGAACCAGATAACCATTATTGTGTGGTCATTCACCAAGAGTGGACACCCTGGTGTGTTAGGTCAAGTTAGAAGCATTACTACGAACAAATCTAGAGGAGTTTATGGGATTACAGCTGAGCTATTTAAACATCCTAAAAATGATACTGCTAAAGTGCTGCACTCAGTATGTCAGCAAATTTGGAAAACTCAGAGTGGCCACAGGATTGGAAAAGGTCAGCAAAAACATTCAAAACAATTCCATAGAATGGCAATGCCAAAGAATGTTCAAACTAGCATAAATTGCACTTATTTCACATGCTAGCAAATTTATTCTCAAAATCCTTTAACCTAGGCTTCAGCAGTATATGAACTCAGAAGTTCCAGATATAAAAGCTGGATTTCAAAAAGGCAGATGGACCAAAGATCAAATTGTCAAGAGAAAGCAAGGGTATTCCAGGAAAAAAAAAATCTACTTCTGTTTCTTTGATTATGCTAAAGCCTTTGATTGTGTGGATCACAACAAAGTATGGAAAATTCTTAAAGAGATGGGTGTACCAGACAACCTTACATGTATCCTGAGAAAGCTGTATGCGAGTCAGAAGCAACAGAACCAGACATGGAACAATGTACTGTTTCAGAATTGGGAAAGGAGTATGATAAGACTATATTTTCACCCCGCTTATTTAACTTATATGAAGCAACAGTCAGAACTGTGCATGGAACAACAGGCTGGTTCCAAATAGGAAAAGGAGTACATCAAGGCTGTATATTGTCACCTTACTTACTTAACTTATATGCAGAGTACATCATGAGGAATGCTGGGCTGGAAGAAGCACAAGCTGGAATCAAGATTGCCGGGAGAAATATCAATAACCTCAGATATGCAGATGACACCACCCTTATGGCAGAAAGTGAAGAGGAACTCAAAAGCCTCTTGATGAAAGTGAAAGAGGAGAGTGAAAAGGTTGGCTTGAAGCTCAACATTCAGAAAACAAAGATCATGGCATCTGGTCCCATCCCTTCATGGGAAATAGATGGAAAAACAGTGGAAACAGTGTCAGACTTTATTTTTTTGGGCTCCAAAATCACTGCAGATGCTGATTGCAGCCATGAAATTAAAAGACGCTTACACCTTGGAAGGAAAGTTATGACCAACCTTGATAATATGTTTAAAAGCAGAGACATTACTTTGCCAACCAAGGTCCGTCTAGTCAAGGCTATGGTTTTTCCCATGGTCATGTATGGATGTGAGAGTTGGACTGTGAAGAAAGCTGATCGCCGAATAATTGATGCTTTTGAACTGTGGTGCTGGAGAAGACTCTTGAGAATCCCTTGTACTGCAAGGAGATCCAACCAGTCCATTCTAAAGGAGATCAATCCTGGGTGTTCATTGGAAGGACTGATGCTAAACCTGAAACTGCAATACTTTGGCCACCTCATGCGACGAGTTGACTCACTGGAAAAGACTCTGATGCTAGGAAAGGTTGGGGGTGGGAGGAGAAAGGAACGACAGAAAATGAGATAGCTGGATGGCATCACCGACTCTGTGGACATGAGTTTGAGTGAACTCCGGAAGTTGGTGATGGACAGGGAGGCCTGGCGTGCTGTGATTCATGGGGTCGCGGAGAGTCGGACACGACTGAGCGACTGAACTGAACTGAACTGAACTGAACTGAGAGTTCATCATGCAAAATGCCCAGGCTGGATGAAGCACAAGTTGGAATCAACATTGATGGGAGAAATATCAACAACCTCAGATAGCAGATGATATCACTTTCATGGCAGAAAGTAAAGAGGAACTAAAGAGCCTCTTGATGAAGATCAAAACTGGCTTGAAACACAACAGTCAAAAAAACTAAGTTCATGGCATCCGGCTTCTTCACTTCATGGCAAATAAAAAGACAAAAAGTGGAAGCAGTGTCAGGTTTTATTTTCTTGAGCTGCAAAATCACTGGGAATGATGACTGCAGCCATGAAATCAAAAGACACTTGCTGAGATCTATCTCCTGTCTCCTGTGTCTCTTGCATTGTGGATGGATTTGTTACCACTGAGCCATCAGAGAAGCCCTCCTTGGGAGGAAAGTTATGACAAACCTAGGCAACGTAATAAAAAGCAGAGACATCACTTTGCCAACAAAGGTCCATATAGTCAAAGCTATAGTTTTTCCAGTAGTCATGTATGACTGTGAGAGTTGTTCTATAAAGAAGACAGAGTGCTGAAGAATTGATGCATTCAAATTCTGGTACTGGAGAAGACTCTTGAGAGTCCAAACCAGTCAGTCCTACAGGAAATCAATCTTGAATATTAATTCAAAGGACTGATGCTGAAGCTGAAGTTCCAGTATTTTGGCCATCTGATGTGAAGAGTCAACTCATTGGAAAAGACCCTGATGCCAGGAAAGATAACGCAAAAGAGAAGGGGCTGCAGAGGATGAGATTCTTAGCATCACCAACTCAATGGACATGAATTTGAGCAAACTCTGGGATACAGTGGAGGACAGAGGATCCTGGCATGCTACAGTCCATGGAGTCACACAGAGTCAGGCATGACTTAGCAGCTTAGTGACTGAACAACAACAACAAATAGATATTTTCTTAATGCAAAAATTGAAGATGTAGGATACAAAACTGCAATCCCAAGTTTTCTGTATATTCTTTACAACTATATGTATATTATCTATCCTCTCTATACTATTTACATGTATGCCATCCACTTTGAGTTACTAAAATGTGTACTTATTGGAAATAATAAAGACATTTCCCTTTGTAATTTTATTCATAGTGTTGAAAGGAAGCTGGTAAATATCTATTCTATATTGCCCTCTGGTACTTCCTGGAGTTCTAGTAAATAACTTTGAATAATGTATTAGCAGGAAGGGTCTTTTTTCACTTTTAATATATGCTCTTATGTATAAATGACTTCTCAGAGATTAAGTCTGATTAGTGAATTGCACATATTAGTTATTCATGCTTTATATCATCAAGAAAAGTAACTCTGACACTTAAAGCAAGTCTACACACATACCACTACAATCACCATCACAATTTTAACATCAGAATTCTGTTGTTCTTTATCTAAAATCTAAGTTTTATTGTATTTAGGTTTGAGCTACAATATTTAGGCTTAGAAAGTAAGAATTTTACCAGTTTAATTTACTTCTGAATCCTCATATCCAGAATAGGGTCTGGAATACAGTATAAGTTCATTGACTATTTTTAAATGGAGTATAGTAATGTGCCTTGGACTACAAGGAGATCCAACCAGTCCATTCTAAAGGAGATCAGTACTGGGTGTTCATTGGAAGGACTGATGCTAAAGCTGAAACTCCAATACTTTGGCCACCTCATGCGAAGAGTTGACTCACTAGAAAAGACTCTGAGGCTGGGAGGGATTGGGGGCAGGAGGAAAAGGGGATGACAGAGAATGAGATGGCTGGATGGCATCGCCGACTCAATGGACATGAGTTTGAGTGAACTCCGGGAGTTGGTGATGGACAGAGAAGCCTGGCATGCTGCGATTCATGGGGTCGCAAAGAGTCAGACACGACTGAGTGACTGAACTGAACTGAACTGAACTGAATGTGCTTATTGAATATAATTTCAAAAATTTAACAGTGTATTTCCAATATAAACTGATTTACCATATAAAAGGGAATAACTCAGTTTTTCCAATTAACTTTATTTGAAATGAAGCAACTTTTGAATACATACTCTCAACAAAAATTGGGCAAACATCTTTCGGTCTACTCAGAATGACTATTATGCTCTTTACATACCTTTCACTCATTTTGTTTATTCCAATTTCACTAAATTAAAAGTTAAACTAAATTATTCCCTGCCTTCAGTAGAGCAAGATGTATGTGTGCATGTATGTGTTTCTGTTTAAACTCAAATTATCTTTTTCAAAGATTTGATTTAATATATTAATTTACTGAGTACTTACTCTACCCATAAGGTAGTCATATAAATCCTGTAGTTATGTGAATGCATAAAATCATGGTTTCTTACCTCTCTCATAATCTGACGGGTGATATTAAATTGTTTTATTTTTAATTGCTTGTATGTCTCAGAACTACAACAGAGGTAGATATAAAATGCTATTTGAGCAGAATGAAGGCCATTCATTTCATTTCAAGGAGAGAGAATTCCATAAACCACACTAAAAATTGTGTACATATAAATATATCTAAATATAACTATTTGTTTCAGAATTTGAATGTAAGATTATGAAGCATTTAGCTTGGAATGTGGAATGGTAAAGTGAAGTGTTAGTCACTCAGTCATGTCCAACTCTTTGCAATACCATGGACTGGGGCTCACCAGGCTCTTCTGTCCATGGGATTCTCTAATCAAGAATACTGGAACGGGTTGCCATTTCCTTCTTCAGGAGATCTTCCCAATCCAGGGATCGAACCTGGGTCTCCTGCCTTGCAGGTAGACTCTTTACCATCTGAGCCACAAGGGTAAAATTTTTGGCTTTACACTGAGTTATTGGAAGAAGCACAAGCTGGAATCAAGATTGCCGGGAGAAATATCAATAACCTCAGATATGCAGATGACACTACCCTTATGGCAGAAAGTGAAGAGGAACTCAAAAGCCTCTTGATGAAAGTGAAAGAGGAGAGTGAAAAGGTTGGCTTGAAGCTCAACATTCAGAAAACAAAGATCATGGCATCTGGTCCCATCACTTCATGGGAAATAGATGGAAAAACAGTGGAAACAGTGTCAGACTTTATTTTTTTGGGCTCCAAAATCACTGCAGATGGTGATTGCAGCCATGAAATTAAAAGACGCTTACTCCTTGGAAGGAAAGTTATGACCAACCTTGATAATATATTAAAAAGCAGAGACATTATTTTGCCAACCAAGGTCCGTCTAGTCAAGGCAATGGTTTTTCCCGTGGTCATGTATGGATGTGAGAGTTGGACTGTGAAGAAGGCTGATCGCCGAAGAATCGATGCTTTTGAACTGTGGTACTGGAGAAGACTCTTGAGAGTCCCTTATACTGCAAGGAGATCCAACCAGTCCATTCTAAAGGAGATCAATCCTGGATGTTCACTGGAGGGACTGATGCTGAAGCTGAAACTGCAATACTTTGGCCACCTCATGCAACGAGTTGACTCACTGGAAAAGACTCTGATGCTGGGAAAGGTTGGAGGCGGGAGGAGAAGGGGACGACGGAGAATGAGATGGCTGGATGGCATCACCGACTCGATGGATTCCGAGTTTGAGTGTACTCCGGGAGTTGGTGATGGACAGGGAGGCCTGGCATGCTGTGATTCATAGGGTCGCGGAGAGTCGGACACGACTTAGCGACTGAACTGAACTGAACTGATTTAACTACAACTTAAATCTACAAGATTCCTGGGAAGTCATCCATAGACTGTGTTAACAATTTTATAGAGAAAATATTGAATAAAGTGGTTATGATATGATACTAATGCTGAAATTATCAATGCTTTGTCCTCCATGAATATAGGAGGATACAGGAGAAAATAGACGGTGTTTTGGTAGCAAACAACTCTATTGCCATCTGAAGGGTTTTTTCTTTTCTTAATGGGCAAAACAAACATTCATTATATTATTTAGCTGGAAATGACTTCACTCTGGTCTTTGAAAATGCATGCTCAGTCACTCAGTATCTGACTCTTTGAGACCCTTTGGACTATACCAACCAGGCTCCTCTGTCCATGAGATTTCCTAGCAAGAATACTGGAGTTGCCATTTTTACCTCCAGGGGATCTTCCTGATCCAGGGATTGAACCCATGTCTCCTACATCTCCTTGCATTGGCAGGCAGATTCTTTAACACTGCAACACTGGGAAGTCCCTCTAGTCTTCGCTGTTGTTCAGTCGCCAAGTCATGTCCAACTCTTCGCATTTCCATGGATAGCAGCACACCAGGCTCCTCTGTCCCTCACCGTCTCCTGAAGTTTGTCCAAGTTCATGTCCATTGAATGTGCGATGCAATCCAACCATCTCATCCTCTTCACCTTCTGCCTTCAATCTTTCCCAGTCTGAGGGTCTCACTCAATGTATCAGTGTTCCTTAAATATAAATCTACTTTAGATTCTTCAGTTCTTCTTAACAGTGGTTGTAAGCTTGGGTTTTTGTGTCATTCTGATTTAAATTTGAGTCACAGAAGTCCCATTCACCAGTTGTCTCTTAAGCATGTTACTGGAGCTTTCAGTTTCAGTGTGCCTTTCTCTAGAATGGGAATATTAGTAATTTCTGCTCTATATGATTATTTTATGTATTAAGTGGTATACTGCACACAGAGCGCTTTGCTAACTGCCTGATCTGTAATACGTTTTCAGTAAATGTTAACAATTACCACCACAATCAACAATGTCACCATCACCTCATGCCTATGACAAGACTACCACCACCATTACTACTATCACCGCTGATATATTACCATTCTTCTTACTAAAATGTTTGTTATCAGGAAAACACATTTTAGTTGGCTTTGCTGCTGTCTACTCAAGCTAATATGAATTACCAGTGAATCAATGTGTCTAGCAAGGATTTGGAGATTCGGAAAACCATAACTACTTGAGTCACATTTCTATATCACAATGAATCATACTGTTTTATCTACAATGTGCTACTTGTAATTTCTCTATACAGTATACTCATTATGGTCATGAAATATGGTGGGGGAAAATGTATGCACAGTATACTGGAAGCAAACTATAACTCAAACTCATCAGTTACTTGCTATACAGAAGAAAGACCAATTTTCCTGTATCTTTAATTGAAAATAGAAAATCAAAGTGTAGTGTTCTTGTTGATTATCATCCTTAGGGCTTCTATTTTAGACAAATTATGGACATTCAGACTCCTTCAATCTGAATGTCCATAATTTGTCTAAAATTGTTAAAAATTGACTTTCTAGAGAAAGAAAAAAGAGGCTTAGAATATTGTATAAAAAAGAATGGTGAATAAAATAGAAATTATATTGCTAAAGAGAAGTATATTAAGTATAATAAATATAAAGTGAACATACTAACTAATGAATTTGTGGAGGATAGATATTAAGAAAAATGATATAAAATGAAATTAAGAAAGATAAGACTGAAGAGCTTCTATGTTTTAGCAACCCCAGAAATATGAAAAGCCAAGAACACTTTCAGTGTTCAAGGAAATGGAGCATAGGGCAAAGCTAAAAACTGAAATACACAGACACTTCTCCTGGTTGCTGTGGTTACGGGTCTTCCTACTCTAGTTAGCTTAATATAATAAAAAACAAAACTACATGAAAATGAAATAAGCAGTAATTAGTCACAAACATTTTGGGTAAAAATTTGGAAGAGATTTATGCTGTCTTCAAGGAAAAGATGCTTCACAAGGGGATGGTGAGAAAAGTGATTGTACTGAGTCCATGAGATTAAAAGGCTGTGAGCTCTGTCAAACTTTTTAGGTATCTCTGGTGTGTGAAAATAAACTCAACAGAGTGGCTATCCACTTGGGCTTATATCAATGCAATGTAGAAGGAACCCTGGTCTGGCAAAGGGAGTTTTCTTTCTGGCCATTCTGTGAGAAGTGATTTAGTTAGTAATGCTAACTTCCTGAAGCCTTCCCCATTCTCCCTGCACCTTGCTTCCACCAAGGAGGACATATATTCTGTGAAAGAGCCACCGGGAAAAATGAAGTTAATGTTTTCCAGTAGTATGGCATTCTTTGAACAAATTCATTCATAAAATTCATATGGGGCAAATTCTAATTACAGGCAACAGTTCTAGCATTGGGGATGGGCAATGAACAAATGAGATAAAGGTGTCTACATTCATGAAATGTACATTCTAGTTCATTCATGAAATGAACTAGAGATAAGATTGCCAGCGTCTATTGGATCATAGAAAAAAACAATGAAATTCTAGAAAAACCTCTACACTGCTTCACTGACTTCGCTAAAGCCTTTTACTGTGGGATAACAAATTGCGGAAAATTCTTAAAGATATGGACCACCTTACATGTCTCCTGAGAAACAAGTGTGTAGGTCATGAGGCAATAGTTAGAACCATCCGTGGAACAACAGACTGGTTCCAAACTGGAGAAGGAGTACATCAAGCCTATACATTGTCACCTCAGTTTTTTTTTTTTTTTTCCAGCTATTTTTTTAATTTTCCAATTTAGAAGCAGACTGTTGCCATGGGTTAAGGACATTAGGATGGCACAAGTCTAACACAGTTTTTGTATAAGCAGAATGAGCTTTTACATGTCTACAAACCCGACAATTGGATTAATTTCTAAAACTAGCATAGGATCAGGCCTATGGTAGAAAAGCATTTGATTTATATGCAGAGGTCTAAGAAGTCAAGAAAACATTATAAATAATCATACGAATCAGGTCCAGCATCTTGGCCAAGCTGTCTAACTCTGATGTCGTCGTCTTCTCGTCCTGGTGTAGTGTAGTTTCTTCTGAAAAAAGTCCTTCCTTCCAGGTTGGAGACAGTTCCTTAAATTATGTCTTTTTCTAGTCCTGGTTGCAGGTCATGAGGCATCTGATCTTTATCCAAAGATAGATCACTGAGACAAGCTTCAGAAACAAACCTAGGGTGCTCTTCAAGAACTCAACCAAATCCCAGTTCAGAAACTTGTATTTATCCAAAAGTCCTTTTTATAAATCTTCTTCTGCGCCCTCAAAGTCCCACTGGGGCCGGGTCAATGGATATCCCTCATCAATTAGGTTCGGCTGCAGCGTGGGCCTCCCGTCCACACCCCGGACATGTTTCCGAGCTTCTGATAGAATCCGCTCCTGTTCTTCCGTGGTGAAGAGCACTTGTAACAGCTACTGACAGTCATCCCAGGTGGGATTATGGGTGAAAAGGATAGAAACAAAAGGCTTTATCCATGCTGGTGTGTTTTCCACCAGATCTTGCCAGACCAGGATATAGGGCAACTGGTCCGGGTGGCCGGAAGGGCCAGGCGTGAGAACCTTCCCCCAACAGCCCGGATGGTGGGCAGGCTGAAGGTTCCCTCCCTCGGCCACCCGACATTAAAAATGGGCCACTCTGAGGAGCAGAGCGTCACCAGCTTATTCCTCTTCACTAGCAGAGTCAAGTCTCACGCCCTAGATTTAAAGTCAGAGAAATGATCCATCATGAGGGAGAGCAGGGTAGAGTTTCCTTGACCCATGACCACAGAATAGATTACGGGAGAGAAAAGACACAGGAGAGAGACAGAGACAATGCCGGCACACACGATAACACCACAAACGGAGGACAAACGTCAGCCGAAAACACACTACTAGGTCTCTGAGACCTCTGAGGCTTCCTGCAGTTTAAAGTAACCTTACCGAATGGCGTCCACTGCCCACCAGATTCCGGAACGGGAGAGACCTCCTCTCTCCCGCAGAGCCAGCTGCCTTCCAGCGCAAATGCTGGGCCTCGGCCTTACGCTGGTTACGGCGATCGCCCCTGAACAGACCTTGCACCGGTGCTGTAATCAGCCCTCCTCCAGGCTGATGAACCCCTTCTGCCAGGAGAGCGTTATTCTCCCCAGTCAGAGGGATCCCGGACGAGACCCCAAATGTTATGCCCTGAGTCCGGTTCCCCCATACTGGTAGAATAAGACACTCACAGCAATGCAAAAGCAAGAATGGGGTTTATTTCTAGCTCCAGCTAGGGCTCATGCCTCCTCCAGTGCAGTGGAGAGCCTCACCTCAGTTATTTAACTTATGTGCAGACTGCTGCTGCTGCTGTTAAGTCGCTTCAGTCGTGTCCGACTCTGTGCGACCCCATAGACAGCAGCCTACCAGGCTCCTCTGTCCCTGGCATTCTCCAGGCAAGAACACAGGAGTGGGTGGCCATTTCCTTCTCCAATGCATGAAAGTGAAAAGTGAAAGTGAAGTTGCTCAGTCCTGTCCAACTGCTAGCGACCCCATGGACTGCAGCCCACCAGGTTCCTCCATCCATGGGATTTTCCAGGCAAGAGTACTGGAGTGGGGTGTCATTGCCTTCTCCGTATATACAGACTACATGTTGTGAAATGCCGAGGCAGATGAATCACAACCTTGAATCATGATTGATGGGAGAAATATCAACAACTTCAAATATGCAGATAATATCACTCTAATGACAGAAAGTGAAGAGAAACTAAACAGACTCTTGATGAGGGCAAAAGAGCAGAATGAAAAAGCTGGCTTAAAACTTATCATTCAAAAAATGAAGATCATGATATCCAGTTCCATCCCTTCACGGCAAATAGATGGGGAGAAATTGAAAACAATGGCAGATTTTATTTTCTTGGACCCCAAAATAACTGTGAACAGCGACTGCAGCTGAGAAATTAAAAGATACTTGCTCCTTGGAAGAAAAGCTATGACAAATCTAGACAGAGTATTAAAAAGCAGAGACGTCACTTTGCTGACAAAGGTTCATATAGTCAAAGCTATGGTTCTCCCGGTTGTTTTGTATGGATGTGAGAGTTGGACCATAAAGAAGGCTGAGTACTGAAGAGTTTATAATTTTGAATTGTGGTGCTTGAGAAGACTCTTGAGAGTCCCTTTTACAGCAAGCAGATCAAACCAGTCAATTTTAAAGGAAATCAACCCTGAATGTTCATTTTGAAGGACTGTTAGTGAAGCTGAAGCTCCAGTACTTTGACCACCTGTTGTGAAGAGCCAACTCATTGGAAAAAACTCTGTTACTGGGAAAGATTGAGGGTAGGAAGGGAAGGAGGTGACAGAGAATGAAATCACTGGATGGCATCACTGACTCAATGGACATGAGTTTGGACAAATTTCTGTAGACAGTGAAGGACAGAGAAGACTGGTGTGCTAAAGTCCATGGAATCACAAAGAGCAGGACACAACTCTGTGACTGAACAAACAAACAAAAAACAAATGGTTATTTTCAGATATTTGTACTTAAGTGTAGATATACTTCAAATTTTACATGCTGATATTTCATAGCATGGATGAGGCTTAATCTCATTATTTCTCTATTGCTGAACCCTTATTTCATTAAGATTTAAAATCACAGTTATTATGAGTGTACTCACTATAAATATTAAAATGAATATAGAGAGATATAAGTATAAACCATTTTCTTTGGCTTATGTGCATCTGTGGCTTTGAGTACAGTTCTAAAACTGGCATTTTACATCAAAGGGTATGGGTATTTTGATTCTTAGAGATACTATGAAGTGAGTTCGTTCAGTCATATCTGACTCTGCAATCCCATGGACTACACAGTCCATGGAATTCCCCAGGCCAGAATACTGGAGAGATACTATTAGATTTGCCTCAAAAATGATTTATAATATCAATACCAGAAAAATGACATTAATACAATCGACAGAGTTTGTTTAGGTTTAACCAATTTTTTATGAACTTGTGTGTTTAATTTTTATCACATTGTAGGTTTATGTAGCACCACAATCAAATACAGAACTTTTTCATCACTACAAGGTTCCCTCATGCTGTCTCATTGTAACTACATCCATCCTTTCCCAATTTTTTGAAATTGTCTTTTTAAATTCGGTGTAATTCCCTTGAGATTATATCCAAGTTGTTGTATGGATTAATAATTTATTCCTCTTTATTGCTGAATATTATTCGGTGATACCAATTACCAAAGTTTGTTTAAACATTTACTTTTTAAAGATATTTAGTTTCCAGCTTGTGGCTATTACAAATAAAGTTGCTATAAATATTACTGCACACATTTCTGTATAAACATAAGTAAGCTTTCATTTTCTGGGATAAATGCCCAAGTGCAATTCTTAGGTCATATGGTAAGTGCACATTTAGTTTTATCAGAAACTGCCAAACTATTCTTCAGAGTGGTTATATCATTTTATATTCCTACTGACAACGCATGAGAATAAGCAGTTTTTTTGCATCTTAATCAAAATTTGGTATTATCACTATGTGTTTTTTATTTAGGCATTTTGATATTTAGATAATCCATTTTTAAATCTTTATAAGGCAGCATATATTTTGTTATTTCATAAGTAGATAAGTTGGGCATTTTAAACATATTAAAAAGGAAAAAATGTGCACACATCTGCTAGCTATTTTAGTATATAATTATAAAATGATTAATAAAGGTGCTGAAATTAAATGGTGGAATAGTGCTAAATTTGATTCTAAAAGTCATTATTTCAAATTTATGCTCTGTTATTTACTAGTTATATAATCTCTGGTATGTCCCTCTAGCTCTCTGATATTCCTTTTTTATATGGTAGAGAATATAAATGCTAACTTCCAAGTTTTGGGTGAGAATTAGACAAAATACTGATTAAGCTACTTATAAACCCTAAAGGCGGAGAAGGCAATGGCAAGCCACTCCAGTACTCTTGCCTAGAAAATCCCATGGATGGAGGAGCCTGGTAGGCTGCAGTCCATGGGGTCGCTAAGGGTCAGACACGACTGAGCGACTTCACTTTCACTTTCCACTTTCACACATTGGAGAAGGAAATGGCAACCCACTCCAGTGTTCTTGCCTGGAGAATCCCAGGGACGGGGGAGCCTGGTGGGTTTCCGTCTATGGGGTCACACAGAGTCGGACACGACTGAAGTGACAGCAGTAGCAGCAGCAAACCCTAAAGGATCACTCTTATTTTCAAATATTTGATCTGTGTAGAAAATATTAAATGTGGCTACATAATTTTTGATAAGGAATATGATACTGTGATCCTACAGGAATCCATAAAGTTAAGCTAAGTTGGATATGTGTGACAACAAGAAACAGTTCAGACACATGTGTCTATGTGGGAAAAGCACTGAATAGTCTTCTAAAAATGTACCATATAAGAAATAAAGAAATCCTCTGATGACTCACATCAAATTTTTTCTTTTAAATTGTTAGATTTTAAATTAAATGGATTAAAAAATCTAGAGTCTTTTTAAAAATTCTTTTGACAGTTTTATAGGTTCTTACATGAACCAGGAGAAACAAAAAGAGAACAGTACCATTTTGGATGCCCATCATCTAGCAAATAGATCTACCAGCTCATAGTGATATAAAAATCAGAAGGAAAATATTGTTTTCAGTCTCTTCAAGTCCAACATAGTATATTGTTTTTGCAATTGTTAAGAAGTCAATGAGAATATTGCAAATGCTACTAAAAAAGCAATTTCAGCTTATTTTAAATTGCTGAGCTGAGAGATTTTATAGCCAATTCAAGAAACAGGTGTTTTTTTTTTTTTTTAATGATAGTGCTACTCTCTGTAATAACTGTATGACCATTCCAAAATGAAACATTTTATTAATACTAAATAATTTGCTTTGCTTATATTCCCATGGTAATATGAGTAACTTTAGCAATTATTTTCATTGTTGTAAAATGTTGATGATTTCCATGTATTAATGTCTTCACACTGCTATAGAATAATGCAAAATGCAATAGGACATAAAATGTACCATCACTTTTATTCTATTCTTTCCATAAACTCTTATAAAGAGTGTTATTACATAATTCTTTTATATTTATATTTATGCTAATCATATTGTGAATCTGTTCAGTTCAGTTTAGTCGCTCAGTCATGTCTGACTCTTTGCCACCCCATGAACCACAGCACGCCAGGCCACCCTATCCATCACCAACTCCCGGAGTCCAACCAGACCCATGTTCATCAAGTTGGTAACATCATACAACCATCTCATCCTCTGTCGTCCCCTTCTCATCCTGCCCACATCATCAGGGTCTTTTCAAATGAGTCACCTTTCGCATCAGGTGGCCAAAGTATTGGAATTTCAGCTTCAAAGTTAGTCTTTCCAATGAACACCCAGGACTGGTCTCCTTTAGGATGGACTGGTTGTATCTCCTTGCAGTCCAAGGCACTCTCAAGAGTCTTGCCAACACCACAGTTCAAATGCATCAATTCTTCAGCGCTCAGCTTTCATCATAGTCCAATTCTCACATCCATATATGATCACTGGAAAAACCATAGTCTTGACTAAATGGACCTAGGTTGATCATAACTTTTTTTCCAAGGAGTAAGCGTCTTTTAACTTCATGACTGCAATCACCATCTGCAGTGATTTTGGAGCCCAGAAAAATAAAGTCTGACACTGTTTCAACTGTTTCCCCATCTATTTCCCATGAAGTGATGAGACCAGATGCCATGATCTTAGTTTACTGAATGTTGAGCTTCAAGCAAACTTTTTCACTCTCCTCTTTCACTTTCATCAAGAGGCTATTTAGTTCATCTTCACTTTCTGCCATATGGGTGGTGTCATCTGCATATCTGAGGTTATTGATATTCCTCCTGGCAATCTTGATTCCAGCTTGTGCTTCTTCCAGCCCAGCGTTCCTCATGATGTACTCTGCATAGAAGTTAAATAAGCAGGGTGACAATATACAAACTTGACGTACTCTTTTTCCTATTTGGAACCAGTATGTTGTTCCATGTACAGTTCTGACTGTTGCTTCCTGACCTGCTTTTAGGTTTCTCAAGAGGCAGGTCAGGTGGCCTGTTATTCCCATCTCTTTCAGAATTTTCCACAGTTTATTGTGATCCACACAGTCAAAGGCTTTGGCATAGCCAATGAAGCAGAAATAGATGTTTTTTCTGGAACTCTCTTGCTTTCTCCATGATCCAGCGGATGTTGGCAATTTGATCTCTGGTGCCTCTGCCTTTTCTAAAACCTGTGTGAACATCTGGAAGTTCACGGTTCACATATTGCTGAAACCTGGCTTGGAGAATTTTGAGCATAACTTTACTAGCGTGTGGGATGAGTGCAACTGTGCGGTAGTTTGAGCATTCATTGGCATTGCCTTTCTTTGGGATTTGAATGAAGACTGACCATTTCCAGTCCTGTGGCCACTGCTGAGTTTTCCAAATTTGCTGGCATATTGAGTGCAGCACTTTCACAGCATCATCTTTCAGGATTTGAAATAGCTCAACTGGAATTCCATCACCTCCACTAACTTTGTTCGTGTGATGCTTTCTAAGGCCCACTTGACTTCACATTGCAAGATGTCTGGCTCTAGGTCAGTGATCACGTTATCGTGACTATGTTGGTCATGAAGATCTTTTTGTACAGTTCTTCTGTGTATTCTTGCCACCTCTTCTTGATATCTTCTGCTTCTGTTAGGTCCATACCATGTCTGTCCTTTATCGAGCCCATCTTTGCATGAAAAGTTCCCTTGGTATCTCTAATTTTCTTGAAGAGATCTCTTGTCTTTCCTATTCTGTTGTTTTCCTCTATTTCTTTGCATTGATTGCTGAGGAAGGCTTTCTTATCTCTCCTTGCTATTCTTTGAAACTCTGCATTCAGATGCTTATATCTTTCCTTTTCTCCTTTGCTTTTCTCTTCTCTTCTTTACACAGCTACTTGTTTGTCCTCCTCAGACAGCCATTTTGCTTTTTTGCATTTCTTTTCCATGGAGATGTTCTTGGTCCTTGTCTCCTGTACAATGTCACGAACCTCCGTGCAGAGTTCATCAGGCACTCTATCTATCAGATCTAGTCCCTTAAATCTATTTCTCACTTCCACTGTATAATCATAAGAGATTTGATTTAGGTCATATCTGAATGGTCTATTGGTTTTCCCTACTTTCTTCAATTTCAGTCTGAATTTGGCAATAAGGAGTTCATGATCTGAGCCACAGTCAGCTCCTGGTCATGTTTTTGCTAACTGTATAGAGCTCCTCCATCTTTGGCTGCAAAGAAGATAATCAATCTGATTTCGGTGTTGACCATCTGGTGATGTCCATGTGCAGAGTCTTCTCTTGTGTTGTTGGAAGAGGGTGTTTGCTATGACCAGTGCATTCTCTGCAAAACTCTATTAGCCTTTGCCCTGCTTCATTCCGTGCTACAAGGCCAAATTTGCCAGTTACTCCAGGTGTTTCTTGACTTCCTACTTTTGCATTCCAGTCCCCTATAATGAAAAGGACATCTTTTTTGGGTGTTCGTTCTGAAAGGTCTTGTAGGTCTTCATAGAACTGTTCAACTTCGGCTTCTTCAGCATTACTGGTTGGGGCATAGGCTTGGATTACTATAGTTTTGAATGTTTGCCTTGGAAACGAACAGAAATCATTCTGTTGTTTTTAAGATTGCATCCAAGTACTGCATTTCGACTCTTTTGTTGACCATGATGGCTATTCCATTTCTTCTAAGGGATTCCTGCCCACATATTGTGAATAGTCATTGGTTATTCTCATAATACCTCTGTCTATGTTAGTTTTAAGACAGAGTCACAATAGGACTTACCTTAGTTGAAATGGTGAACTTAATAAAGAATAATTTTGGTGCAATGCTCCAGTTCTAAGTGCAATGTCTCAAATACCTTTCACCATCATGCCTATCAATTATGATAAACATCTCTAAAATACATATTATGAATAACTTCACCTTTAACATTTGTATTTCTTGAGGTTAAACTATGTATAAAATCAATAACTACTGATCAATTTTAGATTAATCATTGAGATTTTCCATCTCATAACTATTCCCTGCTTTCTTCTCCCTCTCTTTTCTCCTTAGCCTCTGATTCATGAGAGACAGTATTCTCTTTCTTACTCATTACACACCTGCACATTTTTATACCCAAAGGTCTCAACAAATAAGTCTAATTTAAAGGGACATTTGCCTTCCTTCATCAATGTCTTCATCTATGGCATATAATTTAGTTGCCACATTGTATGTTTTCTACTACAGGAAAAAAGTTAATGACTGCTATTATTTTAGTACAAGTGTATATCATAATAAAAGTAACCAAATTCCTGTTGATGGATGTTTAGTAGTTTTATATTTTCAAATATTTTTAAAAGATAAAATAAACTCATGAAATAAGCTGTTATTTTAATCCTTATAGAAAATTCTTAGGAGTAAATATTTGAGAATCATAACCGTTCGTTTAAAAGTGCTTCTCAGAAGAGTTGCAGAAATTCATAGCTAGATGAATACACATGCAAACACTTAAATACACAAATAGACATCAGGAGACTTAATTGTTCACATTTGCCAATCCAGGGCATTACAGTTTTTATTAAATTTATACAACTTTTAGAAGAATGTGAATCTCAGTACTTGGTTATATTATTGATTATCCTGAGGTTTAAAGTTTACATGTACATATATTTAATATTTTATATTTACTATTCTGAAAGTTGCCTTTATATTTATGTCCATTACCTTTTTCAATAATATCAAATATCATATTTTAGGAAAATCATTTTGGTAACACATGTAAGTTCACTTAGGAGAACATCACAATATTTCATGAATGAACCATGATGACATGGATTACATGGTGAGGTACAAATATAAAACAAAGGCAAAATGGAGAAGTTATGAGATAAATGCATTGTTAAGTGGCTCAGAAAGGTTTAATGCTAACTGAAAGGAGAACTGATCTGGGATAAGGATCTTGGGTGCTCTGTTGAAGGTGGATTCAATATGAGCGTGAGCACATCCAAGCAGAAATGACCCAAAAGTAATTACAGATATGGGACAGCATCTCATCCCTATTAGTTATTTCTAGATTCCTTCCAACTGAACATCACCATAATTAAACACTCAGAACATACTGTTTTCAATGTCAAAATGCATATTATAAAACCTCAACTACTCATCGATGCCCAGAGGGAACATGACATATGTGATGAACTAAATAGCATTCATATGAACATAAGAAAAAATGCCAACAGATAATTCCAAACAATAGGATTTCATCTTGCCTAATAAGGTTTTCTCAATAACCTCAAATGTGCAAATGACACCACCCTTATAGCAGAAAGCGAAGAGGAACTAAAGAGCCTCTTGTTGAAGGTGGAAGAGGAGAGTGAAAAAGCTGGATAAAAGCTCAACATTCAGAAAACAAATATCATGGCATCTGGTCCCAGAGATGGGCAAACAATGGAAACAGTGAGAAACTTTATTTTCTTGGGCTCCCAAATCAATGTGGGTGATGACATCACCCATGAAATTAAAAGACGCTTGCTCCTTGGAAGAAAAACTATGACTAATCTAGGCAGCATATTAAAAAGCAGAGACATTACCTTGCCAAAAAAGGTCTATCTAGTCAAAGCTGTGGTTTTTCAGTAGTCATGTGTGGATATGAGAGTTGGACCATAAAGAAAGCTGAGCACTGAAGAATTGATGCTTTTGAACTATGGTGTTGGAGAAGACTCTTGAGAGTCCCTTGGACTGCAAGGAGATCAAACCAGTCAATTGTAAAGGAAATCAGTCCTGAATATTCATTGGAAGGACTGATGTTGAAGCTAAAGTTCCAATAGAACTTTTTTCATTAGAAAAGACCCTGATGCTGGGAAAGATTGAAGGCAGGAGGATAAGGGAATGGCAGAGGATGAGATGGTTGGATGGGATCACCAACTCAATGGACATGAGTTTGAGCGAACTCTGGGAGATGGTGAAGGACAGGGAAGCCTGGCATGCTGCAGTCATGGGGTCACAAAGAGTCATACATGACTAAGTGACTGAACTGAACTGAATAAGGTTTTGATAAATACATCTTTGCATTCTATCAATAAGTTATGATTATCAGAATGTAAGCAAATAAAACAAACCATCCAGCAAGATTTGAAGCAAGAGAATTTAAAATTATCATAATTTCCTATTTTGTGCCAAAGCTTTTATCCTCTCTCAATTGCAGAAACTTAATTACCTCTGGAACCAAGATAAAGGTAGCTGTCTAAACAAACAGCTGCTTCCCTCTAATCGTACTCTATTATTCTGTTTCATACCTCCTGCCTCAAATATCATATCCCAGAAACAAAGCATGCTAGGATGGGGAAATGGGTGAACCAGTGAAAACTACAAAAAGAAAAGTGATGAAACCCAACTGCAAAAAGAGGATTAAAATATTGATATAGTTCATCATATATTTAAGGGAACCTGGAAAATTGTGTATAACCTGCAAGAATCAGGCTCTAAGGTGACTGTCAAAAGGTCAGGAAGACTGGGGAGTAAGTTCAGGTCCAGGTAGTTCTTTCTGTCATTCAGAGCTTAGACTCTGTTCTAGATGAGCTACAGAAGTTTGGAAGCTGTTTGGGAGAATTAAATGAGAAACAGAGTCTCTCTCTGAGAAAATGGGTTAGGGTGAAAGGACTGAAAAGGGAGTTACCAAGTTTCTTTGTAATTCCATTGATGCAAATACTAAGAAATAACTTGACAAACACATGTGAGCTGACATTAGTCCTTGAGCCCTTACTGGGAGGGGTGCAGGGGTGCTCTTTGATAGGGTTTGCCCAGCTCCAGCCTGCACGGTACAGTGTAAGAGGGTCACAGCTTACTTCAAGGTCCTCTGTGAGGTGGAGAGGAAGTCAGGTATTCTACCTTGAATATTTCTGGTTTCTAAGGTCAGGGTGGCCAGACCTTCAGTGAGCTCTGTATCACTGTGGACATCTCTGGTAAGCTGAACAGAGCGTTAGAATGTGCTGAGACCCTGACTGATGCACCATTATGCATTTTGCAGAAAAAGCCCACTGCTACACTTCGGATTGCGTGAAGTGTAAAAGTGAAGTCACTCAGTCGTGTCCAACTCTTGGTGACCCCATGGACTGTAGCCTACCAAGGGTCTCCATCCATGGGATTTTTCAGGCAAGAGTATTGGAGTAGGTTGCCATTTCCTTCTCCAGGAGATCTTTTCGACCTGGGGATTGAACTCCAGTCTCCCACATTGTAGGCAGACCCTTTACTCTCTGAGTCACCAGGGAAGCCCATAGATTGCATAGACAAAGTGAAATAAACAATAAATATATAATCAACCAAATTTATTATCTGCTATGTTTAATTGCATAAGGGAAATTTACAACCATGGTTTAAAATATAGAAGCTGGAAAGGTTATAATCCATTTGAAAATAGCCAAGTAAAAATAAAAAAAGAGACAAGATCTCAGAATGATTCTAAAAAAATAAATAAGCTCTTTTATCTTATTTTTTTTTCATTTTTAATAGGTGCATGTTAAATGCCCTAGAAATGTGATGTAGACACATTTCTACCTGTACATCTCTAAGTGTAATCATCTTCTAAATGATGTTACACATAGAGGCATAAATGTTTCCAATATTATCACTCTCAATGTACTTTCATATATAACATGATCATTATTTTATTGCTTTTTTGGTGACTGTAGTATCATTTATTTTTCAGTATAGCCTATCTCTTAGCTAAGTAAGTCTTCTAGTAAATCAGTATTATGGTTTTATTTTTTCACTGTGGGTTTAAGATTTTTATTGATTACTTCTGGAAAAGTGAGACTCCTACAAATTGCATTAGCTGAAAAGATCAATGGCTCATTAGACTGGCATTTTATAAAGACCTAGACTCAATGCTTCAGCAGAAGGCTGAAAAAAAAAATTACCTTTCATAAAACACCTGTCCAATTGTTCAATATTATACCACAGGGGAAATTTTTTCCTAATTCCAGCTGGTTATCATTTTATGCTTTGAAACACAACAATTGATGAAGCTTGTAATTTTAGCTTGGCTTGTAAAACTGCACATAGTTTATTATTTATATTCACATAAATGCCCATTCTATTGTTTTAATCTTCCTAAAATATTGGCCACCATAATTTGTACCATAATTTGTAGCAGGCTTCAAAATAAATACTTTGAAGAATGATTTTTGAGAAAAACAAAAATTTTGAGTTTAACCAAAACAAAAATGCATAGGATGAGTCTTCCTGGCATTAGGGCATTCCAGATTGTCCTATTACAAAAGTATGATAGTTCAAGGTGATAAGGGCAACCATGGAAATGGTTTTCCATGTAACATCTGTAATATCTTCCTTCTATACTGCATTTATATCCAGACCTGATTCTTCACTATGCTTATTTCCATATCTAATGTTTGTATGTATTTATAAGGTCATTATTAAAAAGGTCATGATCATCTTCATGACCTTAAAGGAATCATTTTCTTTATGAGTTTCACTTGATTGCTATGTCTTGCCATCTGCATCATTTGTAGATGCTGATAATTTCATCCTACAGTCTCAGCCATACCTAGGTTTTCAGGGGTTTATTCCTAACAAGATTTGCAGACAAGAATAAGCAAAATCATATCTAGTGAGTCTGGATTAAGCTTTGCATTCTGGGTATTTACTAAACCCCCATTTCCTCCTAATCCCTACCATATTTTGGTACTTCATGCAATTTAAAGTCTACTCCAGGATCTAAAAATTCATATGTTCACTACTTTAGGAAATCTCTTTAGAATTCTATTTTTAGTTTTGTTATTTCATGACTTTACCTTGAGCCTTTTTCCTGAGGTCTAGAACCCTAGCGAGAGTCTGTTCCAAGAGATAATTGGTCATGTACAACTAAGATGTTGCCATGCATCAGTCCTGAGTATTTTCACTATCTGAGAAATCTGCTTTCCTGTCATGGCCATAATTATGAGCATCTTTCTATATCAACAAAAAGGTGAGAGCCATTATCAAGTGTCAATCTGTCTAATTTTCTCAAGGGAATCCCTAGAGTTTTCTCTTCGTAAAAAGACTATCTAAATCTATATTATTTAAGAAAATAATCCTGTCCTCCAGATATTTTTTGCTTTTAATGATGGAAGTTTAATAGCTTAGGTCAAATGAACAGTGAAAAGTAACCATACTTTCTAAAGGCCATTGCAGAGGAAGATTTTTTTTTTCTCTTCCTCTCTTCAACTGTCTCCCGGTGGTGCAGATGGTAAAGAATCTGCCTGCAATGCGGGAGACCTGGGTTCAGTCCCTGACTCGGGAAGATCCTCTGGAGAAGGAAATGGCTACCTTTGGATTGCAAGGAGATCTAACCAGTCAATCCGAAAGGAAATCAGTCCTGAATATTCATTGGAAGAACTGACGCTGAAGCTGAAACTCCAATACTTTGGCCACCTGATGCACAGAAGTGACTCATTGGAAAAGACCCTGATGCTGGGAAAGATTGAAGGTGGGAGGAGAAGGGGATGACAGAGGATGAGATGGTTGGATGGCATCACTGAAGTGGTGGACGTGAGTTTGAATAGGCTCCAGAAGTTGGTAATGGGCAGGGAAGCCTGGTGTGCTGCAGTCCATTGCACAAAGAGTTGGAAACGACTCAGCGACTGAACTGAACTGAATCTACATTAGTGTTCTTGCCTGAAGAATTCCATGGACAGAGAAGCCTGTTAAGCTATACCATCCATGGACACAACTGAATGACTACCATTTTCAGTTACACTGGTGTGATATTTGGAAAGCAAGATGCCTGAGGAGAGAGGGTAACAGTAGAATAGTCTTTTCTCCCATGCAAAGCATTTTTTGATCAACATGAGATATGTTGAGGTTACTGTAAATAAACAGCTGGCAGTGAAGTTTTCTGTGTATTTCATGCTCTCTTTCATATTGATAGCCAGAGGAGTCTTGGAAATGATAGTTTTTTAATCCTTTATAAAAGAGTAAAGTGAACACATGCTCAAGTAATTTTAAGCAATAAGAAATAGGATAGCAGATATCAACTAACCTTACTGGAAATAACAGGTATAGTAAGAAACTTTATGGGCTTCCCAGGGGGCTCAATGATAAAGAGTCTGCCTGCTAATGCAGGAGATACAGGTTCAATCCCTGGGCCAGGAAGATTCCCTGGAGAAAGAAAAGGCAACTCACTCCAGTATTCTTACCTGGAAAATCCCATGGACAGAGGAGCCTGGTGGCTATGGTCCATGGGTTTGCAACAGTGTCGGAAATGACTTAGCGACTAAACAACAATAAACTTTATAAAGTTCATATCTCCTTATAAATGAAGTTATCCTTCAGTATCCATGGAGGATTGGTTCCAGAATACTGTCCTTTCTCAGCCAGAAATATCAAAATCCAAGGATTCTCAAGTTCATTATGTAGAAGGATATAGTATTTGCATATAATCAATGCTCATACTTCCATACACTTTAAATCAGCTCCAGATCATTTATGATACCTTATATAATGCAAATGCTATGTAAGTATATATAAATACAATTTAAATATTATGTAAGTGGAAAAGAGTCTGATGCTGGGAGGGATTAGGGGTTGGAGGAGACGGAGACAACAGAGAATGAGATGGCTGGATGGCATCACCGACTCGATGGACATGAGTTTGAGTGAACTCCGGGAGTTGGTGATGGACAGGGAGGCCTGGCGTGCTGTGATTCATGGGGTCGCAAAGAGTTGGACACGACTGAGTGACTGAACTGAACTGAAGTGGTTGCCAGCACATAGTGAATTCAAGTTTGGCTTTCTAGAACTTTCTGGAATTTTTTCCCAATATTTTTGATCTGAGATTGATTGAATCTGTAGATGTGAAACACAATTACAAATGGCTACAGCTGAATTTCAAATAAAATGATTATTTAATTGAATTTTAAATATTATACAGCTCATATTCATAATCAATCTTGTTAATTCTGGAATTACTGTTAACACATTTTGGAAAGCAATCTGCAGATATGAAATACTTTTTCTCTCATATTTTCCACAGACGTGGAATACTTTTATCTAACTCCTATATAGTAGCTTCAGTTTATCCTGAACAAACTTATAGAGAGTTGAGTCACATTTGGTAGAAGAGTTCTGAATTCCCTGGGGGAAGTCTTATTTCTGTGAGCATTAGTTTAGCAAAGTAAAATTTCTATTATTTTGTAATCTTATAGCATATATAGTTGTTTCCAAGCACGCTGAGATGGTACCCTTGGGAATGCAATCCATGGCAGAATATATACAGATATGTGTATAATATGGGCTTCCCTGGTGGATCAGAGAGCAGAGAATCCTCCCACATTGCAGAAGACATGGGTTCAATCCCTGGGTTGGGAAGATCCCCTGGAGGAGGGCATGGAAACCTTCTTCAGTATTTTGCTTGAAGAATTCCCATGGACAGAGGAGCCTGCTTGGCTACAGTCTATGGGATCACAAAGAGTCAGACATGACTGAGGGACTAAACACACCATGTATAAATAAATAAGTAAATATGTATGTATTTATATACATATACATATATACAATTATTTTCTCTTTTATGATTATGAATTTTTGATATATGATGCTGATGCATAGTCAGTTCTTGTTTAGAAATTTACAAAGAAGTGTAGCAATTTCAAACTCTATAGGCAACTCAGGTGCTTGTTTAAAGAGCACATTTCCCCCAGTCACTGCCACAGAAATTCTCATTCCCTAGTGTGAAATAGGGCTCACTGCTCTAAACTTTTACAAATCTTTCTAAGTAGAATTTTTGCAGGTTAAAAAGTAGTTTTATATCTATTGGAAAAAATGACCAAGGCAATATTATCAACAACAATAGGAAGTCATTGATAGTATTCAGTAGGAGGAAAATAGTCTGGTTCTGAGTCATGCTCAAGAGTTCATGTCCGATAAAGGTGAATATGGCAATTTGGAACCTGACAAAGATAGGTATTTTAAGAAGCTTGCTTGAGGCAAACAATGTAGAAAAGGAAAAGGGTGATTAAAGTGTCTAGGTAATTCATTAATATAAGCACCTGTGACTTTTTATCATAAGAAAGTTTTCTTGGCCAAATCGAACATTTGATTAATTCCTTGTTCTGTTCTGAGTTACATTTCTGTGATTTTTTTTTTCTCTCAGTCTGTTAGAATGAGGTGTTTTCTGTTATTAAGTATCCTAAGAAAAGGACATTTATGGATAAAATTTTAAAGTTTTATCTATATATTCTAAGTATTTTAATCAAGTAAACCCACAGCCACACACATTCATTTCTTTCACCACTTAAATACCAATCACAAGTGTCTATAATATCAATAGAAGTGCAATAAAAATTTTAACTATAACTAGTGAAGACATTATAATTCAGAATTGAGGAAGAAGGGGCTTTCCCTGTTACATTCTGTAACTAATGTAATAAAAATTCTATGAAACTGTACATTCTGAGACTGTATCAGCCTTTGGCTACCCTATAATCGGTTTTCATTATAATCTGAAATTAAACAGTGATAAAGCTGGCCCAATCTTTGACTAACCTCCCAAGAGCTGGGGAGAGTTAAAAGCAATATAAAATCTTAGAGGTGATGTTATTTTTGAATGCAAGTGAATTTCACCTTCTTTTGCCTCAAGGGAGAGAAATGCCCAGGGAATTTTGTTGTCATCAAGAGCAGCTGAAAGACATCAGGATCAATTTGAATTTCTAACACGATACACAGTAATGAAATATGAATGCATGTAATTCAATACAAGAATTTGTGTGTGCATGAATAATAGATGATGCCTGTGCTTCCTATTTCCAGCTATTACTACCCCTTTGGCTGTTTTCTCAAAAATATGCACAGTAAACTGAATTGGTATTAGTACTCTAGTGTATTAAGAGTCTATAAATTCTGAACGCTACATCGGTAATGCAGTATATGTATATATTCACGAATAAGTCCTTTTCTTTGTATATTTAAAGATTAAGAAGATGAAGCACTATCTAGTAAAGATTATACATGTAGAATTCATGTTTTTCAATTTCATAAGAGAAAAACTAGACATCCAGTGAATTACCGAAGTCTTAAGAACTACCAGGTAATTGTAATTCTATTAAGATTTTTACTATGTGAGAAATACATGCTCAGTTGGACTGTTTAATTCATCTATAATAATGTTAAAACACTTTCTTTTGTTCCTAAATGTAGTACCTACCTTCTTGTAAGCCAATATCTTTAATTCACTTAGGCAATAACAAGTAAACAACTCCGCCTGGCACTAGCTGTTTGCTTCAAACAGCCAAACTTTCCATTGACATAACTAAATGTATGGATTAGTGCAAAACACACATTTCTTTGAAAACTTATGGAATTATATTTTCTGGTAAAACTTAAATATCTTAAAACACATTTACACTGATAGTAATAGCTAAAATCTATTAATTTTCTACTATATCTATAACATATAGACATGGGATTGTTAATCTAGTAAAAGCCATGCAAAACAACACTTTCACTTTGCAGATAACAAAATAGATTTTCAGAAAAATTAAGTAATTTACACAAGAGATTTTAGGTTTATTATATAGTTAATGGGTACCAGAAGCAAGATTTAAACATATTCTTAAAAGAGTCCAAAGACTGATTATTTTGTTTGCTTAATTGGCCTTTTTTGAGTGTTTTGTGAAGAGTATCAGTTTTAGTGGAAACAGATATTACATCTTACCCCACAAAATAGATGACAGATTTTGCAACTGTTGGGTTAAAATTAAACAGTTGCTTTATTATAAGATTTCTTAGAATGCTTAGTACTTTAATAAGCAATGCAAATTTCTAAGAAAGAAATAAATGATCTGCCATTTTCTAAACTAATGTGAAAAAGGTCTCTTTTTTCAAAGGGGATAATTTTTTATGAACCATAAATTTGTAACCCATTCTACTCTGCTTCAATGGTATTGCATATTTATCAATTAGATCAGTTGATAGCTTCCATGAGTACTAAAAATAAATACTTACTGACTGGTTTGATCAAGCAATTAGAATAAATGCAAATCCAAGTACATTTTGGGCCTTTTGAAAATGTCTCATTGGGGAACCCCAGACTATGTCCCAAATTTTGTCATTATGGAGGCCACGAATGCTCCACTTGCAAGTCCTATCTTCCTCTATTCATTAGGATGAAGTCTCAACTCTCTCTGGAGAGATCCTCACCAAATATTCTGTACCAATACAGACATGGCCAGCATTGTGATGCCAACCCATCAGACTCTGCCCTGGTTAACCGAATGCTCACTTTGAACTCTTTGGACTGAATATTTGCCTTGATAATATGTGGTTAATAGACCCATGAAAAAATAAATTCTCAGTCTTGCTAATAATCAAAAATTGCCAAATAAAGTAATTATGAGGAAATTTCCTGTTTAATTGAACAGAATTTGTTAAAAATATAATATTCAGCATTAATTAATGTGTGGTTGAAAGGACATGCTGCTGCTGCTAAATCACTTCAGCCGTGTCCAACTCTGTGTGATCCCATTGGCAGCAGCCCACCAGGCTCCCCCATTCCTGGGATTCTCCAGGCAAGAACACTGGAGTGGGTTGCCATTGCCTTCTCCGTGAAAGGACATACTCTTACCCTACTAATGGGGATGCAAATGTATGCAATTTTTAATATGGCATTTTTGCAATTTAAATCTAAAATTCCAAAAGGATTCAAAACCTTAGAGAGTGATTTTTTTTTTTTAAACTGGGAATAAACAGCTTTTGAAATTTGCAGGCAAATATTTATATTTAAAATGTTTCTTGAATTTTGTTATGACAGTGAAAATATAGAATGAATAAATTAATTATATATTCCATGCAAAATAAAGTAAATATAGTTATTAAATTACTACAAAAATGTTAATGGCATGGAAAATGTTTATGATATAATGCCCTGTTAAATATAAAAAGAAAGACATTTATATGCAGATTTTCTCAATTTGTGCCAATACGCAATTACATGTTCTGAGATATTTCTGCAAACTACTTATGGGTGGTAGAAAACTCATAGGGCTTTTTTCAAAAAAATTTTTTTTTAATTCTCCAAAATTACTGTAAAAAATATCAAGCATAGAAAATATTTTCTTTTGCATTATCATCATCACATTTTCATGTAGTAAAAACTTAAACCATTATAATTTGTTTTTTTTTCATTCAGAAGCTTCTTTGGGCTTCAAATTCTAAAATATTAATAAACTTTTCATTTATGTATATTTACATATGATTAGTTTTAAGATAGGATTTTTACAAATACAGATTCTTGAATACCAGGAATTATGTAGCTAACTTTTGATTGTCTCACCCTTTTTAATTAAATCTTTTCATATTCTAGTCTTCAATCTTTCCATATGTACCAATTTTAATATATATGCAGATCTACCTGGGAACAGTCATTTCAGGAAAATCATGTTAAAAATCCTGCAGTGGTTCTCCAAAGACAAACTACTTTCAGTCTTAACAAAATCAAATTAAGTCCCAGCAGTCTGAATAGCTTTCAAGAGAACCTGATGACTGTGCTGGGTGCCCTTTATTGCTTATTGCCAGGTCTACACTGATTGTCATTTCTAAGTTGCCTGAAATGTTTTTTAGTCTTGTGGTAGGGACTTCTGTTACTTTAGTGGATTGTCCTCTTCCAGGAATGGGAGCCATGCTTTCAACTTTTGAGAACTGTCTCACTTCTATCCCAACTTCTACATCACAATATTTGCTCAGATTGGAACACAGAAATTACTCAAATGATGAGGACCAGTTCACTCAGGAGTTAAACCTAATTCTAAAGTATCATTTGAGCCAGACGGAGTTTCAACTAGCTTCTACACTATTTCACATTAAAGTACAATAAGTTCTATGAGTCTCTGCTATTGGCAGCTTCCATTCTTGCAAGATTATTTCAATTAGATTTTTAAGCTATTTACTGGAGGTACCATATAAGCAAGGCTACTACTGCAATGACATTCAGAACAATGATTCCATTTCCTGGCTCACCAGTTAGGCCAGGAATCACAGTCTTATTATGTTTCAAGGAATAACTGCTCATTTATATCTATGCCACAATAAAATCAATATTTGGTAGGAACTGGATGATAGGGGGTTGGCAGGGGCAGAGCAGAAGACATTAAAATTCAAGTAGTCTGCCTGCAAGAATATGATATTTCATGCCAAACACAAGAGAAAAGAACTCTGATGAATAATCTACTTTTCAAAAGAAAAGTAGAAAAATTAATTTCGGAGCTTATAAACTTCCTTTTAGCCATCTAACATAAACTAAATACTGTAAATTATATTATCTCATATTAATTTATTTTATTTACATCTCCCCCAAAACTTATAAGGTAGATATTATTACTCTGGGCTTTTAAGGTACAGAAATGTTCCGTGGTAAAGATCAGTCAAGATCACACATTTTTCAGTAGTTTGACTGAGATTATAATACAAATAATCACCCCAAACCCATGTTCTTTCTGCTATCTCACACTATCACTGAACCATAGATATTAGGGAAGATATTCTGCTCTGCGTAGACATCAAATAAATTTTAAGTAGTTGTTATAAGCATTACTGCTGAAATTTCATGAATTCTTTGGCATAATGTTAATGTATTCCTGTTTATAAAAGAAATTCACTAAAATTTTATAAAATACAGAAAAGTATAAAAGTAACATATAAAAAGTAAAAATTTAAAAATATTATACCCAAAATAAAATTTATAACTCACTGATAAACCTTTTTTTGAGAGGCAACTAGAGTTACTAATGGGAACATGTCTGCATGAGATTAAATGTTGATCATCACCATATTACAATTTTAATAAATTTTAGAGTATAAAAAAAACCAATTGGAGCTGGCCCATTCTCTATCAGATGGCAATTATATAGTCATTGATAACTATTTGTGGATTACAATAAACTATGGAAAATTCTGAAAGAGATGGGAATACCAGACGACCTGACCTGCCTCTTGAGAAACCTGTGTGCAGGTCAGGAAGCAACAGTTAGAACTGGACATGGAACAACAGACTGGTTCCAAATAGGAAAAGGAGTACGTCAAGGTTGTATATTGTCACCCTGCTTATTTAACTTATATGCAGAGTACATCATGAGGAACTCTGGGCTGGAAGAAGCACAAGCTGGAATCAAGATTGCCGGGAGAAATATCAATAACCTCAGATATGCAGATGACACCACCCTTATGGCAGAAAGTGAAGAGGAATACAAAAGCCTCTTGATGAAAGTGAAAGAGGAGAGTGAAAAAGTTGGCTTGAAGCTCAACATTCAGAAAACGAAGATCATGGCATCTGGTCCCATCACTTCATGGGAAATAGATGGGGAAACAGTGGAAACAGTGTCAGACTTTTTTTTGGGGGGGGGCTCCAAAATCACTGCGGATGCTGATTGCAGCCATGAAATTAAAAGATGCTTACTTCTTGGAAGGAAAGTTATGATCAACCACAGCCAACCTAGTTAAGGCTATGGTTTTTCAGTGGTCATGTATGGATGTGAGAGTTGGACTGTGAAGAAAGCTGATCGCCAAAGGATTGATGCTTTTGAACTGTGGTGGTGGAGAAGACTCTTGAGAGTCCCTTGGACTGCAAGGAGATCCAACTAGTCCATTCTAAAGGAGATCAATCCTGGGTGTTCATTGGAAGGACTGATGCTAAAGCTGAAACTCCAATACTTTGGCCACCTCATGTGAAGAGTTGACTCACTAGAAAAGATTCTGATGCTGGGAGGGATTGGGGGCATGAGGAGAAGGGGACGACAGAGAATGAGATGGCTGAATGGCATCACCGACTCGATGGACATGAGTTTGAGTGAACTCTGGGAGTTGATGATGGACAGGGAGGCCTGGAGTGTGTGATTCATGGGGTCGCAATGAGTCGGACATGACTGAGGGACTGAACTGAATTGAACTGATGTGACTTTTATTCAAAAATAGTTAAGTCAGATGCTCTCAGCACATTAACACTAGAGCTATTGTCTTATCTTCATAGGAAAAGGTTAAAACGATGCTGACATATACATACACACACACGCATACACATACATATATATATTTTTTCATTTGAAATTATACTTGATGTCACTAAAGAATGACAAAATAATGATTATCCTGGCCAAAAAAAGAAACACAATTATTGTGAGCTCACATCACAGTCTAATCTTAAACAGTGGACATGAGGATTCTTGTAGATGTGTAGACTTCAGAGATACGGCTCCATGGAAGGGATTGGGCAACATCAAGAAGACAGAGTGAAACAAAAGAATAGATTTAAACTTTGAAGTTACATTACAGCTTTTGCCCCTTCCATACTTTTAGACTGTTTTGAGATCAACCAGAATTTTAGTAAAGAAATTGGATACTTGTCCTGGAAGAGTCACTTATTTTAGAACAATAACCCAGTCTCCTTACTGGGTCTCTGGAGGGTACAAAGATGAGGGTCAAATTGGCACTCGCTCTCACTACCCATGGCTAGATGAAGTCATCACTGCTCAGATGCAGCAACAGACTCAGATGCCATTAACACATAGAGACTGTAAAAGTAACTTCTTGCTTTCAGGAACACATAGGTACAGGCGTAGTAACAAAAATGAGATGATATAAATTCAAGGTCTATTATTATTACCCAGTATTATATTTAAAATATTTTCTTATGACATCAAAATTCCTTGAAATCATGACTTTAAGACAATACAATTTAGTTGTATGGAGTTTCAATGGTGGTAATTTTTTAATTCATCCCCTTGAAGATGTCATCAGTATTTTGGCTTTATTTTTTAAATGTAGTGAACATGTTTTATGTAGAACTCTGTGCTTATCCTTAAGATAAATTTCCAGCAATTATTTACTGAGAAAAAATATTTAACATTTAAAATACTCTTGATATGTATTGTCAATTTATCCTGTAAAGAGATAGTTCCTTTTATACCTCCTAGCAGCAGAATAACTATCTTTTTACTGCACTCTTGCTAACACTGAATACGATAACCCTGTATTCAGTTCAGTTCAGTTCAGTCACTCAGTCGTGTCCGACTCTCCGCGACCCCATGAATCACAGCACGCCAGGCCTCCCTGTCCATCACCAACTCCAGTATACAAGAGAGCAAAAGAGACACAGATATATAGAACAGTCTTTTGGACTCTGTGAGAGAGGGCGAGGGTGGGATGATTTGGGAGAATGTCATTGAATCATGTATATTATCATACGTGAAACGAATCGCCAGTCCAAGTTCGATGCATGATACAGGTTGCTCCGGGCAGGTGCACAGGGATAACCCAGAGGGATGAGATGGGGAGGGAGGTGGGAGGGGGGTTTAAGATGGGGAACACATGTACACCGTGGCTGATTCATGTCAATGTATGGCAAAACCAATACAATAATGTAAAGTAATTAGCCTCCAATTAAAATAAATAAATTTTTAAAAATGTATCCAGTGTCTTAAATTTGAATTATTTTGATTATGGGGCAACATAGCTTTATGCTTATTTGCTTTTTAAAATTTTTCAATATGAACAATAACAAAATTATTTACTTTCTTTTTTATTATGCTGCATTATAGAATTGTTGCAGTCATCCCAAATTAAAAAAAAAAATCACTGTTAAGAGGTAGCAAAGAATAATGCAAAATGTAAGCACTTTGGGTACAGAAAGACCTGGGGTTCAAATTCCAGCACCAAGTCTTCTATGACAGCATTTGTAGTAACATCATTGGACCTCCTACTTCTCATCTTTAAAATGGTCATAGTATTTTAAACTCTTTGTGATTTCTATGTATCTAATATAATATATATGTATAACATAATATATATATCATATATGTATATATATTAAAGCTCTAGTGAAACATGAATTTCTGTCTTATGACAGCATAAACAGATAACACATTTTATTAAATATAGCTTGTCAAATTAAACCATTTTCTGAGAATATTATATTGCTTTATAACTTCAAATGAATTCTAATTGGTTTGCTTCATTTACCGGTTGCTCAGTTCTCAGCATCTTTAAATAAATAGTTGATGCTGGCTTTGTCTGCAATACATCCCAGTGTTCTGGAATGAATGTGGGTGGAGAGGAGAAAAATGATGTGGATGTTTTAAGGGAAGTTGTGCTTGGTAAAGGAAGAGCTGGTTTCAAGGTAATGTCCCCTGTCTAGACAAATTTAATGGGACTTCCTACTCACTTGTAATACATGTAAGTGCTTCCCTGGTTGTGCAGACAGTAAAAAATCTGCTTGCAGTTCTTGAGGGAGACCTGGTTTCGATCTCTGGGTTGGGAAGATTCCCCTGGAGAAGAGAACAGCTACCCACTACTGGAGGATTCCATGGACAGAGGGGCCTGGCAGGCTATAGTCCATAGGGTTGTAAAAAGTAGGACATGACCAAGCGACTTTCATTTCACTTCAAGAAGCATAATGCTACAAGAAGTGATATGAATATGTAGGAAGATACTGTTTGTGTGTGCTTGTTTAAAAGCAAGCAAGCATACAGAAAAGAAAGCAACTTCAAAGATATATTGTCCATACTCAGAACTTTACTGGATTGAAACCAATTTAATCCTTTAACTTCAAAAAAATTGATAAAAAAATCTAAAGTGCCAATTCCACGGAATCTACTCAGGAAATTAAAAACAAAACAGGCTTTCACATAAACTCTGAAGTCTCTCTAACCAATCCAGTACTTTTAATCAGGAATCTTGACCATGCCACACAGTTTGTTGTGTCATGTTTTGTTACTAAAAGTGTGGTCTGAAGAATGATAATATTCTTTTCACTGGAAACTTTTCATAAATGAATAATGTTGTTTCCACACCAGACCTACTGTATTCAAATCTGCATTTTAGAAGGATATCCAGGCATGTTAAATGTAGGTCACCGGGCAAAGAGCAAATAATTTTACAAATTATATCCAAGGAATTGCATTAGCTCAGAGTTTGTATTAGTATTAAAGTAAGAAACTGCCCCAAAAAAGGTTCAGCAAATCATTTTCTCATCAAGTAATTATTGGCAAATACATGTCAGAAACTCTTTTACAAACTGAGAACAAGTCTGAAAAAAAAATCACATAAAAATTCCCATCCTATGTAGCTAATGTTCAAGAATATGGGAGACATTCAGTAAACCAAACACCAAGTGAGATATGTCAGCTTGTATTAGCTGTCATGGATTTTTAAAAAGTGGCAATGTAAGAGTGATAGTTCTTCTAAATAGGATGATCAGGGAAGGCATCAATACTAAGTTGACTTTACAGCAGAGACTGAAGGAGATGAAATAGAGAGTTATTCATTTATCTGTAGGTTGTATATTGTCTCCCTGCTTATTTAACTTATATGCAGAGTACATCATGAGGAACGCTGGGCTGGGAGAAGTTCAAGATGGAATTAAGATTGCTGGGAGAAATATCAATAACCTCAGATATGCAGATGACACCACCCTTATGGCAGAAAGTGAAGAGGAACTCAAAAGCCTCTTGATGAAAGTGAAAGAGGAGAGTGAAAAAGTTGACTTGAAGCTCAACATTCAGAAAACGAAGATCATGGCCTCTGGTCCCATCACTTCATGGGAAATAGATGGGGAAACAGTATCAGACTTTATTTTTGGGGGCTCCAAAATCACTGCGGATGCTGATTGCAGCCATGAAATTAAAATATGCTTACACCTTGGAAGGAAAGTTATGACCAACCTAGATAGTATATTAAAAAGCAGAGACATTACTTTGCCAACCAAGGTCCATCTAGTCAAGGCTATGGTTTTTCCCGTGGTCATGTATGGATGTGAGAGTTGGACTATGAAGAAAGCTAAGCGCTGAAAGAATTGATGCTTTTGAACTGTGGTGCTGGAGAAGACTCTTGAGAATCCCATGGTCTGCAAGGAGATCCAACCAGTACATCCTAAAGGAAATCAGTCCTGAATATTCGTTGGAAGGACTGATGTTAAAGCTGAAACTGCCATACTTTGGCCACCTCATGCAAAGAGTTGACTCACTGGAAAAGACTCTGATGCTGGGAGGGATTGGGGGCGGGAGGAGAAGGGGACGACAGAGAATGAGATGGCTGGATGGCATCACCGACTCGATGGACATGAGTTTGAGTGAACTCCGGGAGTTGATGATGGACAGGGAGGCCTGGCGTGCTGTGATTCATGGGGTCACAAAAAGTCGGACACGACAGCAACTGAAATGAACTGAACTGCAATGAATATTTTCAAGGCAGCTCACATAGCAATTGAGAAGGCCCCGAGTCAAGAGAAGTCTTGTCCTAGAGAAGAGCGAGGAGACTGATGTTCCTGAATGGCATCATCAAGAGAGAGTTATAGGAAGTAAAGTGGTCTGAAGGTAGCAGATGGCAAGGTCACATACTGTAGGACATTGTAATAAGTTGCTTTTACTCTTAATGAGAAGGTAAATAACTGGATGATTTTGAGCAGAGGCATGACAAGATCTGTCTCACTTTTTAAAATATACTTGTCTTTCTCTGTTGAGAACATGGAGTGGGTTGCAAAGGAAAAAATGATTCCTTAGAAAGTCAAGACAGTAATTCTGAGCAGAGCTGATTGCAGCTTGTATTGAAATGACAGCTAAATGAATCTTGAAGAAAGAGGAAGCAGGATTTACAGATTAGGATGAAAGTACAGCTCTCTTCTCAGTCCCATGAACACTTTCCCAACAGAAGCAAAGTTTCAGCTAGCACTGCCTCTGTGCTGCTGAGTGGGGATATAAGCTTGGCTTCCACTTCATCCTTGTTGACAAAATGAGGCAGAAATGGAACACTCTTCTCATAGCACCTCATTTCATCTTATTGATGTCTGGTGAAGGATGGAGTTTCAGCTTTAGTCGGCTCTGATGACACAAGGATGCGGAGGGTCTGGGTTTAGAGGAGTGCAGACTAACCTCACTAACTTCCTTCATACTTGATGCTACTGGATAATGAAAGAGGTTTCCCCTTCTGCTGACCCTCGCAAACACTACCTAGGCAAAGAATTTGGGAAAGAAGACTGGGAGTACTGCTGCCTGCTTCCATCTCTTGTTAAAAGTCAGCTCTCCATTGGCCCTACCAACCCAATGCAGGAACCATGGAGTGCTTCCACCAGGCGGTGAGTAGAAAACCAGCTCCTCACTTAAGCTTACTGGAAGTGTAAGGATAAGGATGTCAGTGTTTCCACTCCAGTTTGACTAAAGTAGGACACGTGTTGCCTGAAAGGTTTTCTATACTGTTAGGCTGCTCCTTCCATGTCCTACTGGGTGGAGAAGTACACTTTCCTGGATGTTTTTGTTTGCTCGTTTTTGTCTTTTCCGTACCAGTTTTTAGTTCTGGGTTGGAGGCTTTTCTATAGCTCCCTGTCTGGGAGGCAATGAAGGATAATCAGGTAACTTAGCACAGTGTATTTCCTCAATCTGCAAGGTTTTCTGATCAGTTATCCCTTTCCTTTCCACGTGTATTAAGTTTCCAAGACTGTCACAACATATTACCATAAACTTGGCGGCTTAAAACAACAGGTCTGGAGGTTAGGTGTTTAAAGTCAAGTTGTTGGCAGGTATATAATTCCTCCAGAATTCTTAGAGTATCTTCCTATGCCTCTTCCAGCTTCTGATGTCTCCTGGTGTTCCTTGGCTTGTGGCAACATAGCTACAACTTCTGCTCCATCTTTCATGGCTTTCTCCTCTGTCTGTCTTCCATAAGGATCCTGATTATTAGATTTAGAGTCTTCACTAATCCAGGAAGATCTTCCCTGGATAGCCTTAATTTATATACATCTTCAAAGATGCTTTTTACAGATAAGGTCTTATGTGCCTCATCTAGAAGTCGGAAATTAATATATTTTGAATGGATACGATTCAACCAACTACAACTTTGATAGCTTTCTTATATTAATCTCTGTTTGTTGTGTTATGTCAAATATGTTTTACTTGCAAAAGGAAGAGCCTGAGAGAAGTGGGGCTACTGTAAAACATTTCATTTTTAATACTTAATTTTTTGCTTGTGTGTTCTATTGAAAACTGCTATATTGTAGCAGACTTTTACATTGTTTTTTGAGTGATAGGAATAGACGGAGTTCTGAACAAGAAAATAATCCCTTATTGAAAAAAAAAAAATGCCTTGAAGGCCTTTATCTTGGTTTATGAATTGTGTCCTCTCTTTTCTCTATTTAACACTTCCATCAGTTTTCTTTTGCCACAAGAGCGTTTCATAACAAACCCACCCCAAAATTCTGTTGCTTAAATGATAATTTATAATCATTTATTAATAGAATCAGAATTTTACTCTTGGATCAACTGGGTGATTTTTCTGATCTCCGTTGATCTAATATGGTTTCAGCTGGTGTCACTGAGATGATTCACTGTTTGCCATTTGTTCCTCATCATCTGGAAAACTATGGTGGACATGGTCTCATTGCTAATGGCAGAGGGTTGGAGTGAGCAGAAATGTGCAAATGCTTTTATAAGTCTCTGCATCATGTTGGCATCATATGGCAGGGTCCACAGTGAGAGTGGAAGGACAAGCCTACATTAAAGCTGGGGTCATGCATGTAGTCAGTCTACCATGATGCTACATTGTTCTGGAGTGCCAAATAGCATGTGTACAGTGATATCATCTTCAAAAAGAGAAAGAGTTTCATAGAGCCCACTGACTAATCTCAAACACAAAATTCATGTCAAAGTACATGGCAATATACCTATATACTATATATATATATATATATATACGCGTGTGTGTATACATACATACATATATATATTGCTCTCCCAGCATTTCCTTTTCCTTTAAAATTTAAGTAGCACTTTCATCTACTTGTACCTGATCAATAAGTGGGAAAATAATTTTATTGTTTAAGGATTTTTATATATTATTGGAGTGAGAGAGGATCAAGGCATAACTTGCCCTTTTCTGTTGTTGTATCCCTAAAGAGAGATTCATGTTCTAATAACAACTCCTCCCTTCTGTACTCAATCAAAACTTTTATTCCCTCAAGACGAGTGTCTACGCACATTTGTCCTTCAAAGTTTCCAAATTTAATTCACATGGTGGAATTAAACTGATATAATATGTTAATCCAATAGCAAATAACCTGTAGTTTTTGTGTCAGGGTAAAATTTTAACAGAGATATTCTGAAGTGAGAGGACTTTAATGGTTGAGAAATCTTCCCAGACCTGGAGGCTTCCTGTTTATTGACATAAGTTATCGAGCTCAAAGGAGGTCACCTCTTCATTCCCTTAGTTTGGTTTTCAAAATTGGACACCTTAAAGCATTCCAAAGAGCTACCAATGAAACTAAACAGTTCATTGATCTTAGGTACTCCCTCCAGTCACAGAAGAGACCTAATGGTTAATTTAGTCAGTGCAGATGAGGTGCCTCAAAGTTTTGTTGCGGTGGCCTCATTTTGGAAGTGTGGGAAGGAGAGGGAGTATAAACTTGTATATTTTAGTCAGTTTGCTTTGGATAAAATAACTAAGTGTTGTACTGAACATGTTTACTCACTGTGAGTTGTTTCTTTTTTCTTAGTGACAGAATATTTAGAATGAAATCTAAAACATATTTTTTATCAGTTAGGTGAACTAGAATTAATATTGCTACAATCTCTTATTATAACTTGCTTCTGAAGCAATGAAAAGCAAATGAGTCAATAATTCAATTTCCAATTCTTTGAATAGATATGAGTATATGATACTTACTAGGCATTATATAATGGGTAGAAAGACCATTAAAAAAATAAAATAAACCAAGTCTCCCACTTTGTATAACATTCATGGAGAAAGAAACCCATGAGGCCAAGATCCTGCCCCAGTAGGTTGGAACTGTCACATAGGCAGTATCATAAATGTATTGAGTCTAGATCAAGTGATGGAAACTTAACATGCATGGTTGCTTAAGGGCTTGTTTGAAACCCAACTAGACCCTCACGACTTCCTCTGCAGAATAAAAAAAGCAGCTGTACAAAAAACACCAAGAACAGGGAGAATCTTGTTATGACTCTAAAGAGATCACACTGATCACATTTATCATCAACCCGCTTCTCTTGTGGCTCAGCTGGTAAAGAATCTGCCTGCAATACGGGAGACCTGGGTTCAACCCCTGGGTTGGGAAGATCCCTTGAAGAAGGGAAAAGCTACCCATTCCAGTATTCTGTCATGGAGAATTCCTTGAGCTGTATAGACCATGGCGTTGCAAAGAGTCCGACACAACTGAGTAACTTTCACTTTCATATCTGTTTGGAAGATTAGGACTTGAGTTGTAAGTATATTGCCTTGGTACCAGCCCTGGGAAATTAGATAGGAGATAACAATTCCTCTCTCCCTTTTCCTATATGGACACAACACCCAATATTTAGGTCTATTTGTATTTGCAACTGCCTGTATTGTGTTCTCACTTTCAGATACAGTTTGAAAGTTATACGCTTGAGCCATCAGTATTCCAGGAACTTAGGAACCATTTAAGCTATTCCTTATAGATGCCTTTCCCATTATTACAAAAAGCTTACCATTATCTCTTTTTCTTACTTTTTTATATAAATGGGTGTAGTTTTGTATTATAAAATATTTTACAGGCTTATAATTTGTTTTTGTTTAAAAGCTTTAAATCAGCAGACCATTTTGCATATGAATAAAATGAGACACAATCCAAATAAAAATGTCAGCTTTTAAGGCATACTTGTTATTGTGACAATTGTGTTTGGAAATGTGAATATATATTTGTATATATATTTTAGATAAATTTTGAATAAATTTTAATAAGTATAGTAAGTTTACCTAAGTGTTATTATTACAGTATGTACAGGAAGAGGCTGACCTAATTGCAGAAAAATATGCATGTCTGAAAGCAGTTTCTGTAATGAGTTTGGTTCTTGCCTTACTTGGTACACTTGTTAAAGTATATGAATTCACCTTGCGTTGTTTTTTGAAAGGAAATTTATGTGCTTTTTATTTACTGCATATGATTATATTCTAGAATTCATAAGACTTAATAATTTGATTTGAATATCTTGGTAAACCTGGGAAAGCTATGTTCAAAGCATCATTATTATGAGGGTACTTAAATAAGAAGTTACCATGGTATTTAAAATCAATATTCACTTTTTCTACCAGCTGCTTGCTCGGTCATATCAAACAAGTTTTATCATTCACAGTTGGAACTGCTCCAGCTGTGCACTCTGCAGTAGAGTTGTTCTTTGCTTCAAACCATTCAGGAAGTTACCTCTCTACTTCCACAATGTTTAAATGACTCTTCTGGCAATTATTCAGGCAGATTTTTTAGGAGAATATACCGCTTTTTGTTATTTTTTTTTTAATCAAAGGGCTAACCCCTACTGTTTTAACGAATATTACTTTTTTCATTTAATACTATGAGGGGAGTTTATTGTAAACAGAAGCTGTTTTCATCTGTATAAAATAATTTATAAACTCCTGATTTATTTCTCTGGAAACACTGTAAAGAAACAGCACATCTGGCATGTGAAGATGATGAAGAATTACTTAAAGAAAAGTTCTTGCCTCCAGACCTTGATGGATGAGCCTGACACAGCAATGGAATTAAAACATGAATCTATTTTTAATATTTAAATATTAAGAATTTGTTAAAACTAAAGAAGGGATGAAAAAATACACACAGCTAATCAGAAATTCATACAAATTCTATTTTAATGCTCAACAAACTGAATGTTATTGTGTACCGTAAAAGTGAATGTTTTTTCGTTTCATAGAATATTAGTTGTTTTTTTTCCTCAAAGTATTAATCCTTATAACCTCAAACTCCCACTTAAAAAAATACAGAGTAAAATTGTTCATTTCAAATGTCAGATATTTTTATTATAATGTCATTTTTATTTATTGATGAAGTATTACAATGTGTGACAAAATTTACGGCCTTTAATTACAATGTGCTGCTTGAGACAAAGTTGTCCCAGTGTCTATTGTCAGGAATGGACCAGACCACCTTACCAACCTCCTGCAAAATGTGTATGCAGGTCAAAAAGCAACAGCTAGAACCAGACATGGAACAATAGACTGGTTCCAAATTGGGAAAGGAGTACATCAAGGCTGTATACTGTCACCCTGCTTATTTAACTTCTATGCAGGGTACATCATGAGAAATGCGGGGCTGTATGAAACATAAGCTGGAATCATGATTTCTGGGAGAAATATCAATAACTTCAGATATGCAGATGACACAACCTTAATGGTAGAAAGTGAACTAAAGAAGCTCTTGATGAGGGTGAAAGAGGAGAGTGGAAAAGTTGTCTTAAAACTCTACATCCAAAAATCCAAGATCATGGCATCTGGGACCATCACTTACTGGCAAATAGATGGGGAAACAATGAAAAAAAAAAAAGATGAAACTTTCCCAACTGCTTCAGGATATATCAGTAACATTGAATCCAGGAGGCAATAGACAACCACCTTTACGATAAGGTAAATCCACCTTACCCATGGTCCTGGTCCTTACAGCAAGCCTCCTTGTACACCTGTGCATACCCACAGTTGGGAACCTTTTAGATCATTTGGTAATGAGTCAGACATACATGTCTCAAATGTGGAACATATTCGCAATACGATACAGAGAGGTCCAGCTATCATTCTGCTTCTTTATGTTAAAATACTGTGCAGCAAGACCTTCACGAGGAAGTTATGACCTATCGACTTTGTTAACTTGGCAAGATTTTACTGTTGTGTGGGAAATTACCCACTCTGATATGCATGAATTTTGCCAAAGTATCTCAAGTGGCTCTCACCCTTAAAATGTAGACTGAGATTTGCCATAGGATACTACAATTCAACTCTTGTATATATGTAAAAGAGAAATAAGACTACAGGTTTACACAAAGATGTGTGGACTAATGTTCATAATAATATTATTCATAACAGCTCAAATGGGAGAAAAACCCACTCATTATTGTGAATGGAACAAGCAGAGACATTACTTTGCCAACCAAGGTCCGTCTAGTCAAGGCTATGGTTTTTCCCGTGGTCATGTATGGATGTGAGAGTTGGACTGTGAAGAAAGCTGATCACCGAAGAATTGATGCTTTTGAACTGTGGTGCTGAAGAAGACTCTTGAGAGTCCCTTGGACTGCAAGGAGATCCAACCAGTCCATTCTAAAGGAAATCAATCCCGGGTGTTCATTGGAGGGACTGATGCTAAAGCTGAAACCCCAATACTTTGGCCACCTCATGCGACGAGTTGACTCACTGGAAAAGACTCTGATGCTGGGAAGGATTGGAGGCAGGAAGAGAAGGGAACAACAGAGAATGAGATGGCTAGATGGCATCACCGACTCAATGGACATGAGTTTGAGTGAACTCCGGGAGTTGGTGATGGACAGGGAGGCCTGGTGTGCTGTGATTCATGGGGTCGCAATGAGTTGGACATGACTGAGCGACTGAACTGAACTGAACTGATAATAGAGTATTACTTATAAATTAAAACAATTGTAATATACATTGTACAGTATAATTGAACCTTGAATATATTATGGTTAATGAAAGAAAATAGAAACAAAAGACCACATAATGCATGATTCCATGATATGACTTGAAAGGCCAAACTATAGAGATACAAAGTAGATTAGTGATTCTCTGAGGTAGGAACAGGAAGTGATTAAAATGTTCTAAAATTTTGATTTCAGTAATAATCTGAAAATTAACTAAAATTATTGAATTATACACCTAAAAGGGGTGAATTTTGTAGTATATAAATTATACCTCAACTAATCAGTTTTTAAAAAGCTATCAAACAAGGTTATTTCAGAAAATTCTTAACTGGGGAATAGAAGCAATCTTCACTCTATAATCATAAAGAGCACTAGGCTAGGAAGTCCCAACTCCCTAGTTCAGTTGCATTCATTGATGTCCAGTCAAGATTGGTTAAATAATATTCCCAGAAACCATTCTATATATTAAAACCAGATGGAATTTAAGTCAATAAATTTTTATACAAGTGAAAGTGGAGGTGAAAAGTCAGAGGGGAGAATGAGGCAACCAAGAGATCAGCAGGAAGCCAATTTTAATTATCTTCTTTAATTTTGTGACAAGTGGAAGGTGTGGCTTACTGGAATCTGGAGCCCTGGGAGATCTACAGTCATTGCTGGAGAAGTCACATGAGGCAGAGATAGTAAGAGAATTTTCCTGGAGTCCTTTTCTTACCATCCTCCTATTTTTCTCCAGTGTCTCCTACTGGCTTGACTTGAATGATAAGCTATGTACATAGAATTTGTCAACTTCTTTGCTACACACAAGAGAGCAAAGAAAAGGTAGGAATGAATCTGAGGCAAAGATGCTCAGAACTAGAACAATGGTATTTAAGTTATTTTGCCATTTATGTCCATACCACTTTTCATAACACTAAGTGCTATCTGGGCTTTAGAAACCTCTATGGCACTCTATTTCTAGCCCATCTCAATAACCTCAGATATGCAGATGACACCACCCTTATGGCAGAAAGTGAAGAGGAACTCAAAGGCCTCTTGATGAAAGTTGAAGAGGAGAGTGAAAAGTTTGCTTTGAAGCTCAACATTCAGAAAACGAAGATCATGGCATCTGGTCCTGTCACTTCATGGCAAATAGATGGGGAAACAGTGGAAACAGTGTCAGACTTTATTTTTTTTGGCTCCAAAATCACTGCAGATGCTGATTGCAGCCATGAAATTAAAAGACGCTTGCTCCTTGGATGGAAAGTTATGACCAACCTAGATAGCATATTAAAAAGCAGAGACATTACTTTGCCAACCAAGGTCCATCTAGTCAAGGCTATGGTTTTTCCAGTGGTCATGTATGGATGTGAGAGTTGGACTGTGAAGAAAGCTGATCGCTGAAGAATTGATGCTTTTGAACTGTGGTGGTGGAGAAGACTCTTGAGAGTCCCTTGGACTGCAAGGAGATCCAACTAGTCCATTCTAAAGGAGATCAGTCCTGGGTGTTCATTGGAGGGACTGATGCTAAAGCTGAAACTCCAATACTTTGGCCACCTCATGCAACGAGTTGACTCACTGGAAAAGACTCTGATGTGGGGAGGGATTGGGGGCGGGAGGAGACGGGGATGACAGAGAATGAGATGGCTGGATGGCATCACCGACTTGATGGACATGAGTTTGAGTGAACTCCGGGAGTTGGTGATGTACAGGGAGGCCTGGCGTGCTGTGGTTCGTGGGGTCACAAAGAGTTGGACATGACTGAGAGACTGAACTGAACTGAACTGAACTGATGGCACTTTGTTTCTAGCCCATCTCAGATCTTGCATCAAACATCCAGGCTTCACTTACTGTACTTATACTCAGTAACTACTTTCACCTATAAAACCACTGTGGAAAGCATATGCTGTAGGGTTCAATTTAAAAACAAAAATCACTTTCTTAGTTTTTAAATGATCTTGTCCCAATTTGATTAGAACTATCATGAAGACAAGTTTATGCCATAGACATTATTCCCAGCTGTCATTGTTCAATGGTTCAGTGTTACCATACTCTGTGATCCCATGGACTGCAGCACGCCAGGCTTTCTTGTCCTTCACAATCTCCCAGAGCTTGCTCAAACTCATGCCCATTGAGTCGGGGATGCCATCCAACCATCTCATCCTCTCTTGTCCCTTTCTCCTCCTGCTTTCAGTCTTTCCCAGCATTGGGGTCTTTTCTAATGAGTCATCTCTTCACATCAGGTAGCCAAAGTAATGGAGCTTCAGCTTATACTAGATTGTACACATGGCTTATCCAGTACCATGTCCCCTTGTTAACAAGGTTTCTAAAAGACAAGATGTAGGCCTTAGTAGTTATGATACTTCCTTTTCCTTTAGTAGCTGTTTATGGCTCTGCCTTTTATCAAGTAGCTCTAATGTTTCCAGAATCCATTACATTTCTTCTACAGAGCAAAACAAATACACTGAAAAGATTCTGGGCTGCCAGATTCAAAATCTGACAGTGTCACTTAGATGCCTGGATCATCTATTCACTGTTTGCATGTGTCTTTTTTTTACAATAAGAGCTATTTATTAGTCAAGATGACCCAGTACTTTCTTCCTTCTAGGTCTATTCCTATTTTGCTTTGATAGGATAGCTAGTACTTGGAGCAGCAGCCATCAGTTAAATAATGCAAAACTTTAGGCTGAAGATAGAAGTGTTAGCCAAGTTTTAATCTTTGTGTTTACTGATTATTTCTAAAAAAGGCTGATAAATTCTGGCTTAGAAGAGGTTTTTCCAGGGTTATATATACAATTTTCTTGGCTTACACTGTTAGTAATGTGAAAATAAGTATTGTACTGGGAAACACCACAAAGAGGACCAGTTGTGAGAGGAAATCAAGCATTTACATGTAGCCAAGCAATGAAAAGGAAAAAACAGTCAAACCAATTAGTCCAGTTGGCTAATGGTCTTTTTAATGAGAGAAATGGACAGCAGCACTGTTAGCTTGGGGGGCATAATCTTATGTAGCTTGATCTAAACTTCCTCAATTATCCTGAGTTCTCACATGCTACAGTTTATTCTAGATAACTGTGCCCTGAATATAAAACTCTGGTTTTATATCCAGTTTATCAGTAATAGCTTGTTGGAATTATGTCTGATAGTTAACACTATATCTAAAAATGCTACATTCACTACAAGGTGGTCTAAAGCCACCTTAAGGTGTGTATCTATATCTTTCAACGGTGATCTGTGTAAGTGATTCACTTTATAAGAATTGAAATGGCATAGTTGACATAAAGGAAGAATTTATTAGCTGAATTACTGGAATAAATATTAATATCATTTGGATTTTAAAAATAGTCTCATTATATATGAGACTCATATATATATATATATATATATGATGTGAATAGAGTTATCTGCAATCACAGATAGAACTGGGTCAAAATGAAATTCTACACCTCTGAGAACTTTCAAATCTACAACTTGAGTTTCAATATTTAATCTTCTCTAAATTAATCAGAATATATTAGAATATAATTATATAGCAATCTTTTATCCAGAAAGTTCAAATGCAAATTTATTGCCTCTTTGTGGAGTATAGAGATTGGTTAGGTAGGAGAATTGTAATTTAACTGAAAGTGCTATATTCTTACTCATTTATCCAAATTAATGTAATTATCTAACTAATTAGCTAGAAACATGATTTGTTCTATTATTCATTAAATGTTAAAATTCTTCCCAGAAAAAAATAACTTGGTGAAAAACTGATCTTAAGACTGACATAAAACTTAAAATATATACCAATGAAGCAGTAGTAATTTAGAAATAATTTTGGTTAAGTGAAAAAAATGGAAATAGGTGGATTCTCCCATTGATTCATTATTTAAAAGATCATTTTTATTAGAGGAAGTAGAAAAACATATGTAGCATTCTATTCTCATCTTTATAGAAATAATTGAATCAATTTGTCCATGTTGAGAGATTATGGTTTACAAATTAAAAGACTCTTAGATTATGTCTTTAATTACTATCACTATATACAAGATCACTAAGGAAGAAAAATAGACTTATCAATTAAAATTTTAAATTTAATGATATGATATATCTATCAATCAGTAAGTATTCATCAAACTCTGCATTAGGTTTTTAACCAAAAAATGAAGTTAAGGACATAGCATTGTGTATTTTTATTCTGTACCAAAATAGCAGGTGGATATTAATGGTGTTATGCGTTTTCTTTCAACTTATAAGTGCCAGAAAGTATTATATTAAATCATATTGCAAAACTGTGGAGAGTTGTTTATTTCATATGAACACAAAACTCTTGTAACTTGCAAACAGCAAAATGATAAGCTTTGAAATAAGATCATCAGTTTGTTTTTCATGATTTATAAAAAGGTACAAGATAACTACATTTTATAATGTGCAAGAAGACCATTCTTTTCCTTTGTACCCAAATCCTTGCCTAATTTAAAAATTTAGTATATGATCTATGGACTTAGATGTGTACAAATATTTTGTAAGGCACATATTTATACACAAAAATAAATTACTTTTGTTTTCTATGAGTTAGGTGAAACTTTGAACTGAAAACTCTTTAAATCTCAAGTATAAAACCCACTCCAGTATTCTTGGGTTTCCCTTGTGTCTCAGCTGGTAAAGTATCCACCTTCAATTCAGGAGACCTGGGTTGTATCCCTGGGTTGGGAAGATCCCCTGGAGAAGGGAAAGGTTACCCACTCCAATATTCTGGCCTGGAGAACTCCATGGACTGTAATACAGTCCATTGGGTCACAAAGAATGGGACACAACTGAGTGATTTGCGCTCACAAAATGTTTTAATAAAGAGGGATAGAAGAATTTAAATAGTTGGCACAAATTAGTTCTAGAATAAAATTGGCAATAAATATTAATAATTTAAGAGTATCTTTTAGACTCATAAATTGTAATGAATCAAATTAGTTTCTTATGTACAACCAAATCAGAAAAGAAACATTTTGTATATGGAATAGAGGAACATTTGAGAACAAAATGAAGACGTGAACAGCTTATATATATATGTGCATATGTATGTGTGCATATATATACATATATAATCTGTGTATATATAATTCAGTTGTATAATATATACAATATATGAAATCTATATAAATAGTTCAGTTGTATAATATATAGTTTATTATAATACATATAAAGTATATCTATGTAGCCATGAATGTATATCTATATGCTTTGTACACACAAACACACATATTATATGTATACAGTTACAGATTATAGATATGTAGTTGCATCCATAATCACAATCAAGATATAGAATATTTCTTTCATTTCAGAAAATCCCTGTGGTCCTTTATAGACAACCCCCCCCTCAACTTCTGATCACTGGCAAGTGCTGATCTCTTTTCTGTTGCTATAATTTTTAACCTTTCCAGAACTTCATATAACTGAAGTGTTACATGGTACATCACCTTCTGAGTCTGGGTATTTTTACTTAACATAATGCTTTGGTGACTTACCTATGTTGTTTCAAGTAATAGTAACCTACTCCTTTTGTTGTTGAGTAGCATTCTGTTGTATGGATGGACCACAGCTAGTTCATTCTTTAATCAGTAGACGGACATTTCATTAGTTTCCAGTTTTGGGTAATTTTGAATAAAGTTGCTATGAGCAATTGCATAAAAGCTTTTGTATAATTTGGTTACCTGATGCAGAAAGTCAACCCATTGGAAAAGACCCTGATGCTAGGAAAGATTGAAGATGAAAGGAGAAGGCGGAAGAGGATAAGATGGTTAGATAGCATCACTGACTCAATGGACATGAATTTGAGCAAAGTCTGGGATATAGTGAAGGACAGGGAAGCCTAGTGTGCTGCAGTTCATGGGGTTGCAGAATCAGACACGACTGAGTGACTGAACAACAGCATCAATAAACAAATGTCTTCATTTCTCAAAAGTGGGATTGCTACATAGTGTGTGAATAATATGCTAGCTCTAAAGAAATTTTTCCAAAATGTTCTAATAGTTTCATTTTCACCAGACTTATATGAGAAATCCAGTTGCCAGGCGTCCACACCAACAGTTGAAACTGAATTTATTTTCCTAAACCATTATAACTGCTGTGCTATCTCTTTGCAGCTTTAATTTGAATTTCCCTAATGACTAGTGATGTTGGGCATCCTTTTATATTGTTATTTGCTCAGTCTCTCTTCTTTAGGAAAATATTTGTACAAGTATCTTCTTGTGTTTTTTTTACAATTTTATTTTTATTTATTTATTATTATTTTTTTATTGAAGGCTAATTATTTTACAATATTATATTGGTTGGTTTTGCCATACATTGACATGTACACCCGGGGCAGATTCATGTCGGTTTTTTTGTTTTTATTTTTTAAAAAAATAGTTTTTTCCTATTTTTATTGAGTTGTTTGAGATATTCTGGCTAATATTTAATTATCTTATATGTATTTTAAAATATTTTACACTGCTATATGACTGGACGACTTCACTTTCACTTTCACACATTGGAGAAGGAAATGGCAACCCACTCCAGTGTTCTTGCCTGGAGAATCCCAGGGACGGGGGAGCCTGGTGGGCTTCTGTCTATGGGGTCACACAGAGTCGGACACGACTGAAGTGACTTAGCAGCAGCAGCATATATGTCTTTTTCTCTTTAAGTATTTCTTTCAAAAAACAAATATTTTCTTAGTGCAGAAAAAGCATGAACCATAAAAGAAAACTGATAGATTGAACATATGTTCACAATACAAAGCTGTCTTTAATCTTTCTAGTAAATCTCAAAAGTAGGTGGTATAAGCCCTCCGATTTTGTTATTTTCAAAATTGTCTTTTGTTTTTACTTTTATTTTTAAATTGAAGGATAATTGCTTTACAGAATTTTGTTGTTTATATCAAACCTTTGGCTATTGGTTATCAATTGGGGTTGTCATATAAACTTAGAATTAGCTTATTAATTTCTAAAGAAGTAAATTAAAAAATCTATTTATGTCTGAGATCATGCTGACTCTAAAAGTCATCTGGGAGCAGAACTGGGATCTTAATAACACTGTCCTTTCTAGTCTATCAATGTGATGTACGTTAGAAAATTCAAGAGAAGAAGAAAAGTATTGTATCCCCATCCTTTTGCTTACTATATAGTCTTTCCTCCTCCTAATGTTTCAAGGCTCTTTTTAAAAAATAATTTCTCTGGTCTTTAGAGAACTATTTTAAACCTTTTGTGAGGCTAGGTCTGCCCCTGACAGATTTGCTTAGTTTTTCTTCTATTAAGAATACTTTGATTTCCCTTCCTTGCTGGAGAATATTTTTTCAGACTTTAGAATTCTGGGTAACTTTTATGAGTTTGAAGTGTACTACTTCCTTTTGACTTTCAAGGCTTCTGAATGAAAATCCAGTAATTCAAAAAAAAGTTTCAGCTATTGGTCAGGTATTGTTCTTTCTCACTGCTTTCAAGGTTTTTAACTCTTCAGAAGTTGAGTATGAGGTGTCCCTGTATAGATGTGTTTGGAGGTATATTTAAGGTTTTACTCAGGTTTTAAGTCTGTACTATTGTTTTGTTTTTTTTTTAACCAATTTTGTTAAGATTTCATCCATTCTTGCAAGTTCTTTTTCAATCCCACATACTTTCTTCTTTCTTTACGAAATTCAAATGATACAAAAATTAAATATTTTGTCATAGCCCTACATACCCCGACACTCTATTTATTTATTTTAGTCTATTTTCTGTCTAGTCAAAGCTATGGTTTTTCCAGTAGTCATGTATGGCTGTGAGAGCTGGACTATAAAGAAAGCTGAGCACTGAAGAATTGATGCTTTTGAAGTGTTGTGTTGCAGAAGGCTCTTGAGAACACCTTGGACAGCAAGGAGATCCACCAATTAATCCTAAAGGAAATCAGTCCTGAATATTTGTTGGAAGGACTGATGCTGAAACTGAAACACCAATACTTTGGCCACCTGATGCGAAGAACTGACTCACAGGAAAAGACCCTGATGCTGGGAAAGATTGAAGGGAGGAGAAGGGGTCAACAGAGGATGAGATGGTTGGATGGCATCACCGACTCAATGGACATGAGTTTGGGTAGACTCCGGCAGTTGGTGATGGACAGGGAGGCCTGGCATGTTGCACTCCATGGGGTCTCAAAGAGTCGGACACGACTGAGCGACTGAACTGAATCTGAATTTTCTATCTGTTGTTCAGATTGAGTAATTTCTACTTTTCAATTGTCTGGTCCATTGTTTCTTTTCCCACCGCTTCTATTCTGCCCTGGCTTCCCTAGTAACTCAGCTGGTAAAGGATCCGTCTGCAATGCAGGACACCCCAGTTTGATTCCTGGGTCAGGAAGATCCCCTGGAGAAGGAAAGTCAATCCACTCCAGTATTTTGTTGCTTCCTGAGTGGCTAAGATGGTAAAGAATCTTCCTGCAGTTTGGGAGACATGGGTTCGATCCCTGGGTTGGGAAGATCCCCTGGAGAAGGGAAAGGATACCCACTCCAGTATTCTGGCCTGGGGAATTCCATGGACTATACGAGAGGCTGACAGGACTGAGCGAGTTTCACTTTCACTTTTGATTGCTTGTTTGAATTAATTTTTTAAACCTGATCATTTTATCCTTACTACAAAAATTAATTTTGCTTTTTGTGTCCAATTATCAAAAATCTAATTCTTCAGCCATTTTTAAGTCATCTGTTACAGAATTACCTAGGAATCAAAATTGAACTATAGCACACATCCTTCACTTATTGATTCTTTAATATGCCATAGACATGAGACACAATATTGTACCAATAACTACCAGTGCTCTTACACAGAAAAATATTTCATGATCAGTTTTATATATGTGTGTGTGTGTAATCTTAACTTGGTTCATGGGAAACCAACTGAAGTATTATTCTCCTAACATAATTTCTGTCCCTAGAGCATAATGATAAATTTGAAATCTGACACCTGTGATGCTTTCTTGGATTCCCTTACATTTGGTTAAGCAGTAGCAAGAATTCACAACTCAGTATAATCTGAAACTGCAACTTAGACATCATTCTCTCAGACAAATGTTAGATAAGTGTCTAATATAGAGGGACCTTTGAAGTTCAATGAAATGTATTTCTGCTTTGTTTGCAGTCTTACCATGAGCCCTGAGTCCATGCTGTTGAAATTTAACATTACAACTAACTTCTGCATCTAAAATATCTGACTTTTATTTCAACCAAAATATTGCTGCTGTGTTTACCATATTGTCTTGGTCCTTTTGTGGATGAATCTTCAAACATGCTTCCATCTTTGCCTTGACTAAGTTCTAAACACTGTTTAATGTGGATCTAGATACTGATCACAAAGCCATTTAAACACCAAATTTCCCCTTTCTACTTTCCCACTTATATATTATTTTGTTCTGACTACCTATTATGTATCTACTAATCACCCATTGTTGGAACCATGAATCTTTATCCTCCTGAGCTGAGGTTCTGTTTTTCAATGACACCAGTTGACAGAGTATAAATTCTGACTTTGTGTACATAGAACACTGACTTTGATTTTTCTTTTTGAAATTTAGGTGTACACATTTAAAAACGCTGCATAAATTGCATAACGTAGGCAAAGGTCACTGAGTAGAATACAGTTAATATAAATAATGGCAGCTAGTTTCTCCCAGTTTTATGAATAGTGATTAATTTTTAAATTATTTTCTGCACACTATGGAAAGCATTGTATGTGACTCATTAGTTAGTGAACATTAGCATTTTGGACTATTAGGCCAAAAAGCTTTCAGACATTCATCATTTTACAGATGAGAACAATAAAGCCCATTGAGAGCTTTATACATGCATACATACATATAAGCAAAGCAGTTAATGTTAGATTCAGTTCAAAATGCACACTTCAGAGTCTAAGACTATTGTTTTCGTTTTGGATTAATTTTCTTTAAGAAATGGTTATTTTAAGAAATGAAGATATCAACCTAAACCAGCAGTTGTTAATCAGTATTATAAGATCACTAATTAGAGGCATTTAAAATTTATATTTCTGTTATAACACAGGTGAGGACCACAAACAATAATTGCTTCCAGTCACCCAGAGATACCTTTCATTTAGTGAGATTTAAGCTACTTCCTCACAGATGGACATGTGACAGCATTCCCTGTCAGATACAGTTTTTCCTAACTTCAACATGTGTGCCTCTGTTTTTATATAAAATGGTTCTCTTTCCACCAGCTTGTGATTATTCTCTTGTGAAAGTGAAAGTTTCTCAGTCCTGTCGGACTCTTTGTGACCCCATGGACTATACAGTCCATGGAATTCTCCAGGCCAGAATACTGGAGTGGGTAGCCTTTCTCTTCTCCAGGGGATCTTCCCAACCCAGGAATCAAAGCAGGGTCTCCTGCATTGCAGGCAGATTCTTTATCAACTGAGCTATCAGGGGAGCCCAGGGATACCTACTTTAGTTCATTGTAAAAGTCATTTAGCTCTTATCCTATCATTCCTTATCTCCTAGACACAAACCCAGTGGAACTAATTTTCATTCATCTTCATTTCATCTTCCTGGGATTAGACAAGCTCTGGTATTTTACTATTAGCTATTTTAATTTTAGAGTTGATACATTAATAATGTCATATGTTTTCTTGTAATGAGGTATAACAATGATGGTTTTAACAGTTTTTACTTTCCTGAAAATATTAGTTTGGAAAGTTGGGCTTCTGTTTTGGAAGATTTACTTTTGGTTTGAAAGTTGATGCCAAACTTTCTTCAAGTTCTTTTTGTTAACCCACCTAATAATAACCCAACTTCATTAATGTAGTCTCCTTTCTCTCATGTGGTATGCAATTGTTTGAAGCATTTTTGAGACCATTATCATGGATGTTTTGTAAAAGAAGTAGTACTTTTATACAAGGCAAATATAAATATGCTTATTTTAGGAAAAAAGTTCAATTCATTCTGTATGATAAGTAGATAATAAATGTGCATTTTAGTTACAATTGTTTGGTTCAGTTCAATCGCTCAGTTGTGTCAAACTCTTTGTAACCCCATGGACTGCATTACAATTGTTAGTATATAGGCAATTTGTAAAGAGATTATTTTATGTACTTTTCTAATGATTTGATAGACTCAACCAGTTTCTGAAATTCTACAGTGGTGAATAGAAAATGCAGATCTTCATTTGCAGGTATATGAAATTACACTTAAATGAGATAAAAGCAATATTTTGAAGTGTCATCTAAGCATGAGTTGGACTAAACATATGCAATAAGTAAGCAAACTGTTAATTCAGCCTCTTAAAATGACTATTTCTTATTATAGGATAAATATTAGGCTGTGGGAGTTAAACTGACAGAAATAGGGAAATCTTTTTGAACACTGAGTTTGGAAACAATATATCTTACTTTTTAGGTAAATACATCTGCTGGGAATAAGAAGTATACATTGACATTTCTGGAAAGATTTAAAGTGATGGATATTGATCAGAAATGTTCTCATAATAAGAGAGAGACCTTCACATCCAAGAAGATGAGGTGGCCACTTTTCCAGATTTCTCTTCCTAAATATTGCTGAAAACTCTTAAATTGTATATAAAACAAACATAATAATAAACCTGAAGGCAGAGAAAAGGTAAATAAGTTAGGGACCTTGAGATTCAAACAACAACATGACAGCGAATTCCTTTGGTTATCTTTCTACCTTACATTCTAAAGATGGTGCTGGGAAAGAAAAACCCAGAAATGCAAACAGCCAAAGACAAAACAAAAACAAAAAAACCCCTCAGTCCTCCAAAAATCCTTATTTCTCTAGCCAGATGACCATAAAAGATTGTACTAGCAAGGCAAAACGTTTTAGCAATTAAGTATGCTACTGCAGCCAAACTCCATGAGGTTAAGGGAAGGAAACTCTATATAGTACAAACTTGACCTTTCTCAGCAAAAAACAAGTGGAGAACCTATTCTTCCGCCCTTAAGTGAAAACACTGTCCGTTTCTCATGTTTTTAATCCCATTGCTATAGGCTTATTGTTCATATATGTGTGGATTTATTTCCAGGCCTTTTATTCTGTCCCGTTGATCTATGTGTCTGATTCTGTGCCGGCTATACTGTTTCAGTTACTGTAGCTTTGTATCAGAGGTCGAAACCAGGAGCAAAATATCTCCAGCTTTATTCTTTCTCAAAATTATTTTGTCTGTATGAGGTCTTTCCAGTTTTCATACAAATTTTAGAATTATTTGGTCTAGTTCTGGGAAATATATCATTTGCACTTTGACAGGGATTTCATTGAATGTGAATATTGCTTTGGGATGTATGAACATTATAACAATACTAATTCTTCCAATCCATGAGCACAAGACGTCTTCCCAGTTGTGTGTATCTTCTTCAGTTTCATTCCTCAGTGTTTTATTGTTTTCAGTGTACAGATCTTTTACCTCCGTGTGTGTGTGTGTGTGTGTGTGTCTGACTGTTTGCAACCCTTTGGACCGTAGGGCACCAGGCTCCTCTGTCCATGGGATTTTCCAGGCAAGAACACTGGAGTGGGTTGCCTTTTCCTCCTCCAGGGGATCTTCCCAACCCAGGAATCAAACCTGCATCTCCTATGTATCCTGCATTGCAGGCAGATTTTTTATCCACTGAGCCATCGGGAAAGCTTTACCTCCTTGGTCAAATTTACTCCCAGGCATTTTATTCTTTTTGAGTCAATTATAAATGGGATTGTTTTCTTAATTTCTTTTTCTGATAGTTTATTAGTGTATAAAATGCCACAGGTTTATGTTTATTGATTTTGTATCCTGCAACTTTATTGAATTCATTTATTAGTTCAAAGAGTTTTCAGTGCAATCTTTAGGGTTTCAGCATATAGTTTTGTTTATTCTGCAAATAAAGACAATTTTACTTTTCCCTTTCCAACTGGAATGCTTTTTTCCCTTGCCTAATTGCTATGGCTAGGATTTTTAATACCATGATGAATAACAGTGGCCAGAATATCTTTCTCTTGTCCATAATCTTAGAGGAGAAACTTTCAATTTTTTGCTGTTAAGTATGATATTATTTGTGGGTTTGTCATATATAGCCTTTTTATGTTGAAATACGCTCCCTTTATACCTACTATTTTGAGATTTTTCACCATAGGTGGATGTTAAATTATTTTCAAATGCTTCTTCTGAATCTATTTAGATCCTCATATGATTTTCATCCTTCATTTTTTTACTGTGATGTGTCACGTTGACTGATCTGCTGATCTTGTACTAAGTTTGAACTACTCTTGCACCTCTGTAATAAATCCCACTTGATCATGGCATAAGAACTTTTAATGTTTATTGAATTTAGTTTACTAACATTTGTTGAGGAGTTTACATCTATGGTCATCAAGGATCCAGGCCTGAATGTTCTTTTATTTGGGGGGGAGGGGGGTTGATCTTTTCTGCTTATGGAATTGGCACTTCTTAAAATGTGTTTGGAAGGTTTCCCTCCTCTTCAATTGTTTGGAAAACTTTTAAAAGGATAGGGGAATTAAATATGCTTTGAATGTTTTGTAGAATTCACCAGTGAGGCCATTTGGTCCTGAACTTTTGTGTTGGGAGCTGTTTGATTACTCTTTCCATCTCATTATTGGTAATTAGTCTATTTAAATTTCCTACTCCTTCATTATTCAGGGCTGAAAAACTATTTCTAGAATTTTTTTATTTATTCCAGGTTGTCCAATTTGCTGGAGTGTAATTGTTTATAGTAGTCTCTTATGATTCTTTGTATTTCTATGGTATCAGCTGTAACTTATTCTTAACCATATTTGCAAAAATATAAATTTGAAATGGTCATTATATTACCTATCATATCAAATACTCACTTTGCCTAAATAATACCTTCTTGGAGCCCTTTGTTTCCCAATTTTTATTAGATTTTTTTTTTTTTTTTTTGGCTTGCAGCATTGTTAATCATGAGGATTCTCATTAATTTTTTTGATGACATCAAATGTTTTTGCATATCTTTTGTTTATTCCTCTAAGTAGCTCACTTTCTCATTTAATTAAATCTATTCTCAAATCACCTTTAAAAAGGAGATGGCCTCAGAAAAAGTTAAAGGGGTATATTATGTGAGGATATTTTGTTGTTCTTTCTAATGACTGACTCAATATTTTGAAGGAATATGATTACAATATGTTTAATCAAGACTTCCAGGAGAAATACCAATAACTTCTGCTGTGCAGATGACACCACCCTTATGGCAGAAAGAAAAGAGGAACTAAAGAGCTTGATGAAAGTGAAAGAGGAGAGTGAAAAAAAGTTGGCTTAAAGCTCAACATTCAAAACACTAAGGTCATGACATCTGGTCCCATCACTTCATGGCAAATAGAAGGGGAAATGATGAAAACAGTGACAGACTTAATTTTCTTGGGCTCTAAAATCACTGCAGATGGTGACTGAAGGCACGGAATAAAAGGACGCTTGTTTCTTGGAAGAAAAGCTGTGATAAACATAGACAGCATATTAAAAAGCGGAGACATTAATGCCAACAAAGGTCCATGTCGTCAAAGCTATGATTGTTCCAGTAATCATGTATGGATGTGAGAGTTAGGCCATAAAGAAGACTGAGCATTGAACTGATGCTTTTGAACTGTCCTGTCGGAGAAAACTCTTGAGATTCCGCTGGACTGCAAGGAGAGCCAACCAGTCAATCCTAAAGGAAATCAGTCCTGAATATTCATCAGAAGGAATGATGCTGAAACTGAAACTCCAATACTTTGGCCACCTGATGCAAAGAACTGACTCATTGGAAAAACCTTGATGCTGGGAAAGATTGAAGGCAGGAGGAGAAGGAGATGACAGAAGATGAGATAGTTGGATGGCATCACCAACTCAATGGACATGAGTTTGAATAAGTTCAGGAGTTGGTGCTGGACAGGGAAGCCTGGCTGCAGTCCATGGGGTCGCAAAGAGTCGGACATGACTGAGTGACAAAACTGAGCTGATTTATATTTATTCTCTAAAATTTGGGTCTATTCCCTGTCTTTTCTAATACTTAGAATTGCTATTGAGACATCTAAATTTTAACTCATTGTTATTCCTTTTGTATGATGCCTCATTTTTTTTTTCTTTTTTTCCTGATTTTTTGGGACTTTTTAAAATTTCACTTAATGTAAGCTGAAACTCCAATACTTTGGCCACCTCATGCGACGAGTTGACTCACTGGAAAAGACTCTGATGCTGGGAGGGATTGGGGGCAGGAGGAGAAGGGGACAACAGAGAATGAGATGGCTGGATGGCATCACCAGCTCGATGGACATGAGTTTGAGTGAACTCCAGGAGCTGGTGATGGACAGGGAGGCCTGGTGTGCTGTGATTCATGGGGTCGCAAAGAGTCTGACATGACTGAGTGACTGAACTGAACTGAACTGAAGCTTTGGTCTTCATTAATTTACATCTTTCAGCATCTAGTAGACCATCTATTTACTATTTATTTAATAATATGCAATATTCTGTGTTTTCTGTTCCTTTTTTAATCAGTATTAACTGCATGTTGACCATCACATACAACTCATGCCTTTGAGTATTTAGAGAAGTCTCCCACTTTAATATTAACAATTTATCTACTTATTATTTTAATTTGCCTATCATATTTTAAATTTTTAAAAGCACTATATTATTTTAAATTTTCATTTTTAAATGGCCTTATTTTTGTTTTATAAATTCAATACCTAATATAAACTTAAATAACTTTGAAGATATTATTTAGATTGTTATTGTTGTTATCTCAGTTTGCCTGAAAAAATTTTTCAGGAGAAATGTTCACCATGGTGCATCTTAGACTTTCTCTGTCATGACACACTTTCCTCAAAGTATTAGTCATTTAGCTGTGTCTGACTCTTTGCAACCCTGTGAACTATAGCCTGCCAGGTTCCTCTGTCCTTGGGATTTCCAGGCAAGAATACTGGAATAGATTGCCATTTCCTTCTCCAGGGTATCTTCTCAACCCACGACCATTCTCAAGCAGCTGATTAATTATTAAATGTCCAATCATATTTTAGAATGAAACAGAGGCACGTGTTTGAGAGATTTCAGTGTGTAGAAGTAGTTTGTTTCTAGCAAGAAACTGGTGGTTATAATAAAATTCACATTGCCAAAAATTAGATAGATTTTCTCTGATATAGCAGTGAATTAGTTTCTAGGGATACCACAATTATCACCAAAATTTGATAATTTGTATACTTAAAACAACAGAAATTTGTTCTCTCACAGTTTTTACTATAAGCCTAAAATCAAGATGTTGGTAGAACCGCACTACCTCTGAAGACTCTTGAGGAGAATTATTCTTTGCCTCTTCAATATTCTGATATGCCCATGCAATACTTGACTTGGAATTGCATAACTCCAAACTCGTCTTCTACCTTCACATGACTTTCACCTATCTGTCTATGTCTTCTCTTCTTATACGGATACTCTTCATTGGATTTGGTGCCCACTTAGAAAATCTGGGATGATCTTATCTAGAGATGCTTCATTAAATCTGCAAGGATCTTTTTCCAAATAAGGACAAATTCAGAGTCTGAGTAAATATATCTTAGGATGCCACCATTCAGCCTACTACCAATAATATACAGTAATCCCCTCAAGAATCTTAAATGAAGACTACTTGTTAAAAGATTCCTTTTAGAACAGGAGAAAAATTCACTTTTTTTCTGGGTTTTGGTGAGAAATATTTTTGTTATCATGATTTAAGCATGAAGAGTGAAATGGTTGGAAGTTCTTCTGAATACTTCAGTTTATCTCATTCTTCTCAGCCTCTCCTCTCCATTATGGTCTCAGTTGCATTTGCCATTTTTGATACTGAAGCTACTCTTGTATTCTGCCATAGAGGTTATTACTCTTGTCAGTGTACTCCACTCAAATACATAGCATAGTATTCATAAGAGTTGCCATAACATAGCTTTCTTCTTCATGGTCCTTCATCTGTATTTTTCTACCTACATTTTCTTCTCCAAAAAACTTTAAAAACCTGAGGTTTACAAATCTCTCTCATTTTTTTGTTGATGAAGGATTACAATTAAAAATATATAAACTATTCAGTTCAGTTCAGTTCAGTCGCTCAGTCGTGTCCGACTCTCCACAAACCCATGAATCACAGCACGCCAGGCCTCCCTGTCCATCACCAACCCCCGGAGTACACTCAAACTCATGCCCACAGAGTCGGTGATGCCATCCAGCCATCTCATTCTCGGTCTTCCCCTTCTCGTCCCACCCCCAACCTTTCCCAGCATCAGAGTCTTTTCCAGTGAGTCAACTTGTCGCATGAGGTGGCCAAAGTATTGCAGTTTCAGCTTTAGCATCAGTCCCTCCAATGAACATCCAGGATTGATCTCCTTTAGAATGGACTGGTTGGATCTCCTTGCAGAATAAGGGACTCTCAAGAGTCTTCTCCAACACCACAGTTCAAAAGCATCGATTCTTCGGTGATCAGCCTTCTTCACAGTCCAACTCTCACATCCATACATGACCCCGGGAAAAACCATTGCCTTGACTAGACGGACCTTGGTTGGCAAAGTAATGTCTCTGCTTTTTAATATACTATCAAAGTTGGTCATAACTTTCCTTCCAAGGAGCAAGCGTCTTTTAATTTCATGGCTGCAATCAGCATCTGCAGTGATTTTGGAGCCCAAAAAAATAAAGTCTGACACTGTTTCCACTTTTTTTCCATCTATTTCCCATGAAGTGATGGGACCAGATGCCATGATCTTTGTTTTCTGAATGTTGAGCTTCAAGCCAACTTTTTCACTCTCCTCTTTCACTTTCATCAAGAGGCTTTTGAGTTCCTCTTCACTTTCTGCCATAAGGGTGGTGTCATCTGCATATCTGAGGTTATTGATATTTCTCCCAGCAATCTTGATTCCAGCTTGTGCTTCTTCCAGCCCAGCATTCCTCATGATGTACTCTGCATATAAGTTAAATAAGCAAGGTGACAATATACAACCTTGACGTACACCTTTTCCTATTTGGAACCAGTCTGTTGTTCCATGTCCAGTTCTAACTGTTGCTTCCTGACCTGCATACAGGTTTCTCAAGAGGTAGGTCAGGTGGTCTGTGATTCCCATCTCTTGAAGAATGTTCCACAGTTTATTGTGATCCACACAGTCAAAGGCTTTGGCATAGTCAATGAAGCAGAAATAGATGTTTCTCTGTAACTCTCTTGCTTTCTCCATGATCCAGCGGATGTTGGCAATTTGATCTCTGGTGCCTCTGCCTTTTCTAAAACCTGCTTGAACATCTGGGAGTTCACGGTTTACATACTGCTGAAGCCTAGCTTGGAGAATTTTGAGCATGACTTTACTAGTGTGTGAGATGAGTGCAATTGTGCGGTAGTTTGAGCATTCTTTGGCATTGCCTTTCTTTGGGATTGGAATGAAGACTGACCTCTTCCAGTCTATTATTTATATGAAATCTCATATAAAGAGGTAAAAAAGCTTATCCTGATTTATGGTAAATATAAGTGTTCTAATGATAAATCACATTCTAAGTCTTAGTGTTCTTTATGAAATACAAGTTCAAATTACACTTAATATTATCATTTGCAAGATTAAATGCTATATGTGTAAGAAAATTGACTATATGGTCTAAGATTGTCTATATGGAAGGGTTCAATAAATATTAACTATTATAGAAAATAAGTCTCTATCCAGATATTTAAAGAATTGGTAAATCATTTGAAAATTTATCAAATAAATATATTCACTTAGATTTTCCAATAGATCATTTGCTTATTTCAGTTCAGTTCAGTTCAGTCGCTCAGTCGTGTCCAACTCTCCGCGACCCCATGAATTACAGCACGCCAGGCCTCCCTTCCATCACCAACTCCCGGAGTTCACTCAAACTCATGTCCACAGAGTTGGTGATGCCATCCAGCCATCTCATTCTCCATCGTCCCCTTCTCCTGCTGCCCCCAACCTTTCCCAGCATCAGAGTCTTTTCCAGTGAGTCAACTCGTCGCATGAAGTGGCCAAAGTATTGCAGTTTCAGCTTCATCATCAGTCCCTCCAATGAACACCCAGGATTGATCTCCTTTAGAATGGACTGGTTGGAATTCCTTGCAGTAGAAGGGACTCTCAAGAGTCTTCTCCAGCACCACAGTTCAAAAGCATCAATTCTTTGGCGATCAGCTTTCTTCACAGTCCAACTCTCACATCCATACATGACCATTCCATACATGACCATGGGAAAAACCATTGCCTTGACTAGATGGACCTTGGTTGGCAAAGTAATGTCTCTGCTTTTTAATATACTATCAAGGTTGGTCATAACTTTCCATCCAAGGAGCAAGCGTCTTTTAATTTCATGGCTGCAATCAGCATCTGCAGTGATTTTGGAGCCCAAAATCCTGTAGATATTAATTATCACAGATTTTGTTACATTCATTTGCTACTGAAACATCAACTAAATGCAACAATGTCTTGTTTTTAATCTCAATATAATTTCCTGGAACTTGCCAAAATAGCATTTGTCATTTCCCATCCCACCAACTTTGAAAGGAATATACATTAATATATAAATAAAATTTGTGTAGTTCTTCTCGTTAAATTTTTCATGAATTAATCAATTTAAAGAGAAAGTGTGCAGATCATACCACTTGATATTTAAAAATTAATAACTACAAGCTGAATTTTTAAAGACAGTCATAATTTACTGTTATACTTGAATAAATTATATAGCATTCAAGGACAATTGTTTATCATTTTAAAAATTAGGCAACTCAGTTTCCCCTTGGGGAAAAAAAAGTTGATTTTCTGTTTATTGAAGTTAATTAAAGTGTAAAAGTAAAATCTTCTCACTGTCTGCAAGGCAAGAAGTTACTTTAATTCTGAGTCTATAGTAGTCATGCCAAAGCAATAAGAGTAGCTATTGTGTTTAGTAATAAGTAGATTTTGGAGTATAAGTCTTTAATAGATGAGAATGTGTTTTGTTTTAATCTGTATCCATAATGATGAAACAGTCCAGGCACACAGTGGGCACTCAATATATGGGTACTAACATAACACTTTTACTATTATTCATGGTCAACTGTCAGTCAAGTGAATTTTTGGAAAATGTGTCCTACATAAAGCAATAACATTAAGATGCTACATTTATATATAAATACAGTTCTAAGATAAAACTTCAAAACTATACTGTTTTGTTGTTTTAGTCACTAAGTCATCTCTGATTCTTTGTGACCCTATGGACTGTAGCCTGCCAGATCCTCTGTCCACTGAATTTCCCAGGCAATAGTACTGCAGTGAATTATCATTTCCTTCTCCAGGGGATCTTCCCAACCCAGGGATTGAACCCATGTCTCTTGCATTGACAGGTGGATTCTTTACCACTGATCCACCAGAGAAGACTATACATATGACAATATTTGGCTTTGAAATTGAGGTAGTAGATACTTTTCCTCATATATTTCTGTTTTTAAAGTAACAATTATTTATTGAGTACATATTATATGACTCACAGTACCTAGCGAAGGTAGCACACAAAACAGTAAGTCATCTTTCCTCCACTGAAAAAGACTACTGCTTCATTAGTGAGATGTGGGCTTGCTCATTAGAAAAACATCTAAGTATCCAAAATTTTGGTTAAATAAAATAATTTCATTAAATGAATTTGTAGACTATAAAAAATAATCTTGTGGGTATGTGTGTGTGCTCAGTTGTGTTTGATTTTGTTACCCGCCAGGCTCCTCTGTCCATGAGATTTTCCAGGCAAGAATATTGGAGTTGCCTTTTTTTCCTCCAGGGACTCTTACTGACCCAGGGATCAAACCCACAATCTCCTGAATTGACAGATGGATTCTTCACCACTCAGCCACTTGGGAAGCTCCCCATATAAAATCGTCTTACATAAGAATATTTAATGTCATGGGACATATTTATGACAAGTATAGGTCATCGAACAATACATATAATACCTTGGCAATTTTGCTGAAAGAAAAAGCAAAACAAACTATTCACTGAAATGTTAGTGGTTGTTACCTTTTGTTGGAAGTACTTGTTTTCATTTTAAAATGTTTCTATGTTTCATTAATGCTGTAATTAATTTAAAAATAGAGTACAGTTAGAAAATAGTATTCAAACAACGGATTCTAGATTTAATTGCAGAAATGAGGAGAGTGAGGTTAATACAACTAAATTGTTGAGGCTAATAACAGTCATTAGCATTAATTTGGAAGCAAATCATGTTTTATCTTGAGACAAGTATTCTGCACTGCTAAGCACACTCACAAAATATGTCTTTGAATATAGCATTCTGATAATTATACAATGGCATGACTACTTTCATGCAAACATTTGATGTGGAAACACTTTGATAAGACATAAGAAGTCATTTCTATTGAATTTCATTTTTTAAGTATAAGGAATGTAAAAAACAGGCATTCACACTACATCTATGACTAACACCTAAATTATCGATTACCATGCCTACATGTTAGTGGTGAGTAGAGCTCAGAAATAGAATGTACTAGACATGGGTGATAGATCAGAAAAGAAATAAGAATTGAGCATTTATGTTAAAAAAAAAAAAAACCAGCAGCATTGTTTTGATAGAAGATGAAATGCATCTTAATCTTCCAATGTTAGAGTCCATGATGGAACAACCAGGACCAGGCTTCCTGCTTTAAGTCACCAGAAAAAAATATACAAAATATATGAAGCTGTCTTACAATTCTGGACAGCACATAATTCTGGATCTGTGTCCATCAGAGATGATCAACAAACAAAAGTAACTTTTTTTTCTTTTTTTTAAAAATTTATTTATTTTAATTGGAGGCTAATTACATTATTGTATTGGTTTTGCCGTACATTGACATGTACACCTGGGGCAGATTCAAAAGTACTTTAAAAAGGCCTGGGTTTCTCACTAAAGGTATCTTCCAGCTGCAGAGAGGGAGTACGGTCACCAGCAGGATATGATGATATTGCCAATTAGGGAATCAGAGAACAGAGTCAGTGAGACTGTGGGAGATGGAAGTTGCAGAGTTCCAAGTTACAGGAAAAACGTTCAAAATCTGAATAGGGTGTTCTCTAGAATCTTTGCTAAATACGTAACAGTAGATGTAGAAGGAAACACTATGAATAGAGCAAAGTGCAACCTGGGAACAGTGAAACTGAACAGTTTCCAAACATTCCCCAGGGATAGGAATCATCTGACAATAAAGAGATGGAAAATATCCCACTGTGAAAAACTAATCATCAGAAAGTAAAGTTGCTATCTTTCTGTCCAAAAAAGGAATACCTTTTAAAATGGTAAATGTATAAATTTGTTATGAAGATGTAAAAATGAATCATGTCAAAGTGCCGCGTGTGTGCATCTGTGTTAAGAACACATGAGATCTACCTCTGAACAAAAATTTTAAATATACAATACACCTTAACATATAGATTAATTCACCTTAAGATTATTCACATTAACTTGGGGTTGGCCAAAAAATTTGTTTGAGATCTTATGGAAAAACCTGAGTGAACTTTATGGTAAACCCAATATATGTAATGTTATGAGAATTCCTATTCAATAAAGGTTTAGAAGAGTCAGTTCAGGTTTGTATAAAATGCTTTCATTCACTTATCTAATAGTTTGATTACATGAGAAAACAGTTGTTTGTTTTAGTGTAGCAATTCTAAATTATAAATATAGTCATAAATTCAACAACAAAATCATTCATGGAATACTTATAATCATTTCACAAAACATGATAAACTTGTACTACATTAAATAAATAATTAAAAATTCACATTTGTGAAATTTGTTATGGTTTGTGATTATAACAACAGTATATGACATTGTCATTTTTCATAGATAAAATTATTCTCTTTACAGACTTCATTCATCTTTGTTTCAAAACATCTTTATCAAAGAAAATGTTCAGATGCAATATATTTAAATTACTGATCAATATTTATTTTCAAACACTGAAATATTACTGCTGCTGCTGCTAAGTGGCTTCAGTCATGTCCGACTCTGTGCGACCCCACAGACGGCAGCCCACCAGGCTCCCCCGTCCCTGGGATTCTCCAGGCAAGAACACTGGAGTGGGTTGCCATTTCCTTCTCCAATGCATGAAAGTGAAAAGCGAAAGTGAAGTCTCTCAGTCGTGTCCGACTCTTAGCGACCCCATGGACTGCAGCCTACCAGGCTCCTCTGTTCATGGGATTTTCCAGGCAACAGTACTGGAATGGGTTGCCATTGCCTTCTCCGTGAAATATTACTATTGTCAGTATAATCAAGTCTCACAAATTTCTTAATTAGATACGATGTTATAGATATTATTATTTTGGTTTTGAAAGTAGTTCTACAGTAATGATCTAGTTGTTGCTTTCCTTAATGCACTTCTCATTGTTCTAGGCACCTTTTTCTCATGAAGCTTCTTCTCTTCCAACATTTAAGAAAAATTTTGTTCTGTTGGGTATCTTTTAAAGTAGTGTAAAAGTTAATACTAACTGTAGTTTTAGTTTCTCACTAAAACTACATAACCACCATAATTAATCAGTAGCATTTTTGTATTTTTTATGTAAATAAACATTACAAATCCAGGCTATGAAATGTATACTTGTCCCCCCTAACTAAAACAGTTTTATAAATATTGGTGTTTTGGTTCCTATGCAACCAGTACTTCTGACTTCTGTGTAGATAGACTGGATGACCATTTGATATCATTCTAGTCATTTTATTTTAATATATGTTATAATTCTCAAGTTAATTATGGTGAATAATTTATTCATGTTAACATTTTAAAAGGCTGAGGATTTACTCTATTATATGATAGTATCATTTCTGTAAAGCACACATAAGCTGTAGAAAGTCTATGGGATTACGCAGTTTAAGGATGAACAGGAGAAAATAGCTCTTTCAATGTAAGCCACTGGTGTGGATTATTATATATATTGTAATTCATCTATATAAATTTTATTGAAATAACCCTAGGAGTGAATCAAGATGAGCAAAAAGCAAAAGCAAAGCAAAAAAAAAAATAGTCTATTACTCTATGTTAGAGGGTTTGTTTTCCAGTACAAATAAAGACAAATTCCACTTTGTGTTTTTAGTAAGATGGAAGCCCGAAAGTGAAGTTACTATGCTACTGAATATAAAATTTTAATATTGATAGCGTACCAAAAACACTAGCATCCAAAGATACTCTGTTCACTACTTTTGCTTGACAAAGTTGAGGACTTATAACCACCAAAAAATTTTCTACCCACCAAAAAATTGTTACTATTTTACACCAAGCTCTGATACAAGCTACTGATATGATAACAGGTTCATTTCTATATCATAGACTTTACTGTTCTGGGACATGGTCTGTGACTTTATGGGAACCATCAAATTAGTACCCATAAGTGCTGAGGCTACATTTTTCCCTTGGTCTGTTTGAAAAAGGACATCAGTTGCATTCCATAAACTTGTTCATAGAAAAATAAAATCTGCATTTAAAAAGGTATCATGTAAATGACTTGTTATCCATTTTATTCACTTCATCATGATTCTATTTTCATTAATTTAATCAATATTGGTTATTTTTTCCAATGACAAGTGTAGTGTCCTGTTTTATAAAAAGCAATTGATAAATGCTTTAGAGCTATACTGAAAGGAATTTTAGCAGTTAAACATATCATAATGAAAAGAATATTATTAAAGTAAGAGCAGCATGGCAATTATTTGTAATCATGGTTTATTTAGCACTGTAATTATGCTGGGTGCACTGAAATCTCCAGTTTCTGGTAGTTTGTGACTTATGCTCAACCCCCTACGGAGATTGCCCCCAGAATTATACAGATTTTAAAAATAATAAATTTATATCACCAGTTCCAATAAAATAAATACATTTTAAATGCCTAATTTTCTCAGAATGCCCCATGCATTCTAGTGGAATTAATCTGATATTTCTTAGCTTGGGCAGGAAATACACAGAGCAGCAAAGGAGAAAATACAGGTGAAGTTAGTACTATGCCCAGAACATAGGAAGTATTCAGTAGGTATATTGTATTCTCATTGTCATTATTATTTTTCTCTCCAAACAATTAAAACCTAACCTACTCTTGATTTTTCAAATATTGTAATATATTATCTTAAAGACCATATTTTTTTTTATATCACACAGGTTTGGCATCACAAGCCTAGGAACATAGCTGGTATTCAATAAATACATCAAAAACTGGACTCAAGTTCCCTTTCAACTTTAAAATATTGTGAGTCCCTGGATGGTATTGAAGTGGTGACTTGTTATCTATACTCTGAAGGCAAGTCATTTGGAGCAGCGTAGCTCAATTTAACATAAAAGATACCTGATTGAATTGTGTCAGTTGTTTGTTTACTAACAGGGGGGTAGATATTGTTTACTGGTGTCCAGAGGTTAGCTTTTGCCTTTTGCAAGGCTCTAAAGAAATCCAACAACTTCAATGAAATAAGATCGGACTCCTATGGGAAACTAAATCTACAGAAGAGGTATCAATTCAGTTCAGTCGTGCAGTTGTATCAGACTCTGTGTCCCCATGGACAGCAACACACCAGACTTCCCTGTCTATCACCAATGCTTACTCAAAATCATGTCCATCGTGTAGGTGATGCCATCCAACCATCCCATCCTCTGTCGTCCCCTTCTCCTCCTGTCTTCAATCTTTCCCAGAATCAGGGTATTTTCCAGTGAGTCAGTTCTTCGCATCCGGTGGCCAAAGTATTGGAGTTTCAGCTTCAGCATCAGTCCTTCCAGTGAATACTCAGAACTGATTTCCTTAAGGATGGACTGGTTGGATCTCCTTGCAGTCCAAGGGACTCTCAAGAATATTTTGCAACATCATAGTTCAAAAGCATCAATTCTTCAGTGCTAAGCTTTCTTTATAGTCCAGCTCTCACATCCATACATGACTACTGGAAAAACCATAGCTCTGACTAGATGGACATTTATTGGCAAATAATGTCTTTATTTTTTAATATGCTGTCTAGGTTGGTCATCAATTTTCTTCCAAGTAACAAGCGTCTTTTAATTTCATGGTTTCAGTCACCATCTGCAGTGATTTTGAAGCCTAAAAAAATAGAATCTTTCATTGTTTCCACTGTTTCCCCATCTACTTGCCATGAAGTGATGGGACCGGATGCTATGATCTTAGTTTTCTGAATGTTGAGCTTTAACCCAACTTTTTCACTCTTCTCTTTCACTTTCATCAAGAGGCTCTTTTCCAGTTCTTCTTCACTTTCTGCCATAAGGGTGGTGTCATCTGCATATCTGAGGTTATTGATATTTCTCCCAGCAATCTTTATTCCGGCTTTTGTTTCATCCATCCCAGCATTTTGCATGATTTACTCTGCATATAAGTTAAATAAGCAGGGTGACAATATACAGTCTTGACATACTCCTTTCCCGATTTTGAACCAGTCTGTTCAGTTCTGTTCCATTTCCAGTTCTAACTCTTGCTTCCTGACTTGCATACAGATTTCTCAGGAGGCAGGTCAGGTGGTCTGGTATTCCCACCTCTTTCAGAATTTTCTACAGTTTGTTGTGATCCACACAAAGGCTTTGGCATAGTCAATTATGCAGAAGTAGATGTTTTTCTGGAACTCCCTTGCTTTTTAAATGACCCAACAGATGTTGGCAATTTGATATCTTTTCTAAGTCCAACTTGAACATCTGAAAGTTCACAGTTCACGTATTGTTGAAGCCTGACTTGGAGAATTTTGAGCATTATTTTGTTAGTGTGTGAGATAGATACCACAGAAAGAAATCTCAATCTAAGCATGTGGGGATGACCCAGAGGGAGGATAAAGGGAGGAGGGAGGTGGGAGGGCGGTTCAGGAGGGGGAACTTATGTAAACCCGGGGCAAATTCATATCAATGTATGGCAAAACCAACCAATATAATATTGTAAAATAATTTGCCTCCAATAAAAAATAAATTAATTGCCTAAAAAAATAAATAAATAAATAAGATTAAAAGGGGCAATTCCTTTAAAAGCACTTTGAATGACAGCTGAAGAACCTGACCAAAAGCCATCGGATATTTATTCCTTTTGGCTCTACAAAGGTGAAACTATGTAGGAGCTATGTATTATACCACAGTTATTTTTTCAGGCTTCTGGTCTTTGCCAACTCCATTTTCCTGTGCTTCTGATATTTATTTGATGATCTCAGTGTGCTTTTATGTCTCCCTGAACATGTTTCTTGTTTGTTTAGAATGTATCTCTTTCAAAGGTGATCAATATAAATCCCCTAAGACTCTGAATCTTTCTTCAGAGATTAATTTCAAAGCATTTTCTTGTTTTGAAATTGAGTAACATTTAATTCTGATTATCCTTACACTGTTTTTTCAATGGAAGGATCTAAACCTATATTATTCAAAAAGAATTTAGATTTGAAGCAATTTTTAAAATTTTGTTTCCAAAGAATTGTCTCATTTTTATATTAAATTTTGTTTTGAATTTCTAAGTTTTTATGCATCAGCCTACATCTTATTCTTGCTGTTCAGTTCAGTTCAGTTCAGTTCAGTCGCTCAGTCATGTCCGACTCTCCGCGACCCATGCGACGAGTTGACTCACTGGAAAAGACTCTGATTCTTGCTGTAAACACTGCAAAATTTTATGTTTCAGTTCATTCTATAAACAACCACTAATTGATTAATCATATATTATTTACTAGATCAATCTATGCATTTCATTCACATTCAGTTTAAACTAATGATGGCTTCTACATAACTGGCATAGCTCCTAAAATCAGAGGTCTGTGGGGTTGAGAGGAGGGGACTCCATATACAGAGGCTAGTCATTATTGACATGAAATAATATATCTTACACATGTTATGCTCTTTTTTGTATTTTTGTTCTGTTTCTCTCTTTCCTTCTTCTTCTTTTTATTTTTTTGTATGATCAAGGAGACCAGATGACCAGTTTGACCAGCACAATCCATTTTACAACAGTTGTCTGGAATAATTGTTACCACTGCTTTCATTCTCAAAAGTATCTTTATTTGGATGATAAATTGTATGGTAATTCACAGAGCACTCAAGTGGAGGCAAATTCCTCTTCACTTGTTGGATCAACCACATATCTTGTGTTCTGCAGAGTCATCTAGAAACATGCCTTCTATGAATTAGGGGCTTTAATCTCTGTAAACCACTCTCTTGATTATAATGTGCTTTTGAACTGTGGTGCTGGAGAAGACTCTTGAGAGTCCCTTGGACTGCAAGGAGATCCAATCAGTCCATTCTAAAGGAGATCAATCCTGGGTGTTCATTGGAAGGACTGATGCTGAAGCTGAAACTCCAATACTTTGGCCACCTCATGCGATGAGTTGACTCACTGGAAAAGACTCTGATGCTGGGAGGGATTGGGGGCGGGAGGAGAAGGGGACGACGGAGAATGAGATGGCTGGATGGCATCACCGATTCTGTGGACATGAGTTTGAGTGAACTCCGGGAGTTGGTGATGGACAGGGAGGCCTGGCGTGCTGTGATTCATGGGGTCGCAAAGAGTTGGACACGACTGAGAGACTGAACTGAACTGAACTGACTGATAAACCCAAAGGTGAATATGAATTGAAATTGAAAGATAATATAAAATACTTGGCAGTCACACATTTCTTATTGAGTTTCTAGTTTTAGGGAAAACTACTATTACATAATTTCATTATAATTGATTTAGAGAAGAAATTGGCAATAGAATAAAAAAGGAAGAAGAAATGTTAAAGTATTCTCTTTTGATTTAAAAAGTAAACTAGCTTTTTATTAACAAGTGGGGGGAGAAATGAGAATTTGATCTACATATTAGATTTCTCTAAAGAATGAACCCATTAGTTAAGGCCTATCTTCTAAAATATGAAGGAAATATCTTCCTTCATTACACTTAAGATCAGAAGTTTCCAAGTCAGTGCTTTAAAGATTGAACTGGTTTTCAAAAACTTTCAGAGATATAAACTAATAAGATATTATTCTCAATAATATTATAAACTAGTAATTTTAAAAGTTTTATGTCCTTGCTTTTTTCTAACTGAATTAATATTTATTCTTTTCAAACTTTAACAAACTGTGTGATTAACATTCTATAAAATTATTATTCTTAGATCATTTAATTTCATATAAAATTAATAGCCTATAAAGAAAATTCAGTTTAATTAACTGATTCTATTGTTGTTAAAAATAAAGTATTCTGAAATTTTTTCTCTAATTAATTGCTTTTACCTAAAAACTCTTTTGTCATATTAGCAACTTAAAAGTATTTATTTGCTGTATTGAAGAGCATCACTTGTACCCCTTTAAAGCATAAATAGTGTTTTTTATTATATGAGTTAATTTTTCTTCTGCTATACATAAGCTTCAGCTTCTTTGAGTTTCTTAAAAGTGCCAGTATTTTGCTTCAAGTCCCCTATTTTGTTTCTTCCTGAATCAACTCTTCAGTAAACTGAGTCACACCCATGCTATATAACATAAAGTACATTTTGATGCTCTTTAGTGAAATTAGCATATTATATTCCAATAAATATACAAACTTTCCTACTACATTTTAATTGGTTTTTTTTGTTGTTCATTTTGTTGTTGTTCAGTCACTAAGTTGTGTCCAACTCTTTGTGACCCCTTGGACTGCAGCACACCAGGCTTCTCTGTCCTCTACTATCTACCCATAGTTTCCTCAGATCCGTGTTCATTGAGTTGGTGATGCTATCCAACAATCTTCTCCTCTGCTGCTCCTTTCTCCTTTGGCCTTCAATCTTTCCCAGCATCAGGGCCTCTTCCAATAAGTTGGCTCCTACCATCAGCTAGCCAAAGTATTTGAGCTTCAGCTTGAGTATCAATCCTTTCAGCAAATATTGAGGGTGCTTTCCGTTAGGACTGACTGGTTTGATCACCTTGCAGTCCAAGGGACTCTCAAGAGTCTTCTCCAAAACCACAATTCAAAAGTATCAATTCTTTGTTGTTCAGCTTTCTTTAAAGTACAAGTCTCACATGTGTTCATGACTACTGAAAAAAATAGCTTTGACTATACGAAATTTTGTCAGCAAAGTCATGCCTTTGCTTTTTAATACACTGTATAGGTTTGTCATATCTTTCCTTAAAAGCAGCAAACATCTTTTGATTTCAAGTTTCAGTCACCAGCCAGTGATTTTGGAGCCCAAGAAAATAAAATCTGTCACTGTTTCTATTTTTTCCCCTTCTGTTTGCATGAATTTTGGGACCAGATGCCTTGATCTTAGTTTTTTGAATGTTAAGTTTCAAGTCAGCTTTTTCATTTCCTCCTTCACTTTCATCAAGAGGCGCTTTAGTTCCTCTTTACTTTCTGCTATTAGAGTGGTATCAGCTGGATGTATGAAGTTGTTGATATTTCTACCAGCAATGTTGATTCCAACTTGTGATTCATTCAGCCTCCAATTTTGCATGAAGTACTCTGCATAGAAGTTAAATAACAGGGTGACAATATACAGTTTTGTACTCCTTTCCCAATTCTGAACTAGTTCATTATTCCATGTTCAGTTCAAACTGTTTGCTTCTTGACCTGCATACACGTTTGTCAGAAGTCAGGTCAGGTGGTCTCGTATTCCCATCTCTTTAAGAATTTTCCAGTTTGTTGTGATCCGACAGAGTCAAAGGATTTAGCGTTTTTAATGAAGCAGAAGTAGATATTTTTGTAAATTCCCTTGTATTTTCTATGGTCCAGCGGATGTTTGAAATTTGATATCTGGGTTCTTCTCCCTTTTCTAACCAAGCTTGTACATCTGGAAGTTTTGGTTCATGTATTGCTGAAGTCTAGTTGAAAAATCTTGAGCATAACCTTACTAGTATGTGAAATAAGTGCATTGTCCGGGAGTTCGGACATTCTTTGGCACTTTCTTTCAGATAGGAGTGAAAACTGACCTTTTCCAAACTGGTGACCACTCAAGGAGATCCAACCAGTCCATTCTAAGGGAGATCGATCCTGGGTGTTCATTGGAAGGACTGATGCTAAAGCTGAAACTCCAGTACTCTGGCCACCTCATGCGACGAGTTGACTCACTGGAAAAGACTCTGATGCTGGGAAAGGTTGGGGGCGGGAGGAGAAGGGGATGACCGAGAATGAGATGGCTGGATGGCATCACCAACTCTGTGGACATGAGTTTGGGTGAACTCCGGGAGTTGGTGATGGATAGGGAGGCCTGGCGTGCTGTGATTCATGGGGTCACGGAGAGTCGGACACGACTGAGCAACTGAACTGAACTGAACTGACCACTCCTGAGTTTTCCAAATTTGCTGACATATAGAATACAGCACTATAACAACATCATCTTTTAGGATTTGAAATAGCTCAGCTGGAATTCCATTACCTCTTCTAGCTTTATTTGCCCTAATACTTCCTAAGACCCACTTGATTTCCCACTCAAGGATGTCTGGCTCTATGTGAGTGAACACACCATCATGGTTGTCATTATTGCCACCTCTTCTTAATCTCTTCTGTTTCTGTCAACTTTTTCCAGTTCCTGCCCTTTATTGTGTCCATTCTTGCATGAAAGGTTCCCTTGGTAACTCCAATTTTCTCGAGATCTTTAGTCTTCCCCATTCTATTGTTTTCCTCTATTTCTTTTCATCGTTCATTTAAGAAGGCCTTCTTATCTTTCCTTGCTATTCTCTGGAACTCTGCATTCATTTGGGTATATATTTTCCTTACTTCCTTGCTTTTCCCTTTTTTCTTTCCTCAGCTATTTCTAAAGCCTCCTTGTACAACCACTTTGCCTTCTCATGTTTTGGTTTTTTTTTCACCCCCTTTGGGAAGGTGTTGGTTACTGCCTCCTGTACCATGTTATGAAAATCCATCCATAGTTCTTCAGGTACTCTGTCTACCAGATACAATCCCTTGAATCTACTTGTCACCTTCATTGCATAATCAGAAAGGATTTGATTTAGGTCATATTGGAAAAGCCTTGCAGTTTTCCCTACTTTCTTCAATTTAAGCCTGAAATTTGCAATAAGAAGCTCATTATCCAAGCCAGCACAGGAGCAGCTGTGAGGAGATACCACACGTCCAAGGGCAGAGAAACCCCAGTAAGATGGTAAGTGCTGGAATGGGTGAATTTAACTCAGATGACCATTATATCTACTACTGTGGGCTAGAATCCCTTAGCAGAAATGGAGTAGCCATCATGGTCAACAAAAGTGTCCGAAATGAAGTACTTAGATGCATTCTCAAAAACAACAGAATGATCTCTGTTCATTTCCAAGGCAAGCCATTCAGTATCACAGTAATCCAAGTCTATGCCCCAACCAGTTCTGCTGAAGAACCTGAAGTTGAACACTTCTATCAAGACCTACAAGAACTTCTAGAACTAACACCCCCAAAAGATGTTCTTTTCATTATAGGGGACTAGAATGCAAAAGTAGGAAATCAAGAAATACCTGGAGTAACAGGCAAATTTGGCCTCAGAGTATAGAATGAAGCAGGGCAAAGGCTAACAGAATTTTGCAAAGATAACACACTGGTCATAGCAAACACCCTCTTCCAACAACACAAGAGAAGACTCTACACATGGACATCACCAAATGGTCAATACCAAAATTAGATTGAATATCTTCTTTGCAGCCAAAGTTGAAAAAACTCTATACAGTCAGCAAAAACAAGACTGGGAGCTGACTGTGGCTCAGATCATGAACTGCTTATTGCCGAATTCAGAGACTTAAATTGAAGAAAGTAAGGAAAACCACTAGACTATTCAGTATGACCTAAATCAAATCCCTTACATTTATACAATGGAAGTGAAAAACAGATACAAGGGATTAAATGTGATAGACAGTGCCTGAAGAACTATGGATGGAGGTTCGGGACATTGTACAGGAGCCAGGTATCAAAGCCATCCCCAAGAAAAAGAAAGGCGAAAAGGCAAAATGCTTGTCTGAGGAGACCTTACAAATAGCTGTGAAAAGAAGATAAGTGAAGGGCAAAGAAGAAAAGGAAAGATATAACCAATTGAATGCAAGTTCCAAAGAATAGCCAGGAGTGATAAGAAAGCCTTCCTCAGGAATCAGTGCAAGGAAATAGAGGAAAACAATAGAATGGGAAAAGCTAGAGATCTCTTCAAGAAAATTAGAGATTCCAAGGGAAATTTTCAAGCAAAGATGGGCACAATAAAGGACAGAAATGGTATGGATCTAACAGAAGCAGAAGATATTAAGAGGTGGCAAGAACACACAGAAGAACTATATAAAAAAGATTTTCAAAGCCCAGATAATCACGATGGTGTGATCACTCACTTAGAACCAGATATCCTGGAATGTGAAGTCAAGTGGGCTTTAAGGAAGCATCACTACAAACAAAGCTAGTGGAGGTGATGGAATTCCAGTTGAGGTCCTTCAAATCATAAAAGATGATGCTGTGAAAGTGCTGCATTCAATATGCCAACAAATTTGGAAAACTCAACAGTGGCTACAGGACTGGAAAAGGTCAACTTTCATTCCAATCCCAAAGAAAGGCAATGCCCGAAATGCTCAAACTACTGTACAATTGCACTCATCTGACAGCCTAGTAAAGTAATACTCAAATTCTCCAAGCCAGGCTTCAACAGTTCATGAACCGTGATGTTCATGATGTTCCAGATGTTCAAGTTAGATTTAGCAAAGCCAGAGGAGCCAGAGACTAAATTGCCAACGTCCATTGGATCATCAGAAAAGCAAGACTGTTTCAGAAAAACATCTATTTCTGCTTAATTGAATACGCCAAACCTTTTGACTATGTGGATTACAACAAACTGTGAAAAGTTCTTAAAGAAGTGGGGATACCAGACCACCTGACCTGCCTCCTGAAAAAACTGCATGCAGATCAGGAATCAACAGTTAGAACTGGGAATGAAACAACTGAACAGACTGGCTCCAATTTGGGAAATGAGTATGTAAAGGCTGTATATTGTCACCCTGCTTATTTAACTTATATGCAGACAGAGTACATCATGAGAAACACTGGGCTGGATGAAGCACAAGCTGGAATCAAGATTGCCGGGAGAAATATCAATACCCTCAGATATGCAGATGACACCACCCTTATGCCAGAAAGCCAAGAACTAAAGACCCTCTTGATGTAAGAGAAAGAGGAGAGTGAAAAATTTGGATTAAAACTCAACATTCAGAAAACTAAGTTTATGGCATCTCGTCCCATCACTTCATGGCAAATAGATGGAGGAACAATGGAAACAGTGACAGACTTTATTTTGGGGGCTCCAAAATCACTGCAGATGGTGACTGCAGCCATGAAATTAAAAGACGCTTGCTCTTTGGAAGAAAAGTTATAACCAAACTAGACAGCTTATTAAAAAGAAGAGAGAATACTTTACCAATAAAAGTCCATCTAGTCAAAGCTATGACTTGTCCAGTAGTCATGTATGGATGTGAGAGTTGGACTCTAAAGAAAGCTAAGTGCTGAAGAATTGATACTTTTGAACTGTGGTGTCGGAGAAGACTCTTAAGAGTCCCTTGGACTGCAAGGAGATCCAACCAGTCCATCCTAATGGAAATCAGTTCTGAATATTCATTGGAAGGACTGATGTTGAAGCTGAAACTCCAATACTTTGGCCAACTGATGAAAAGAACTGACTCATTGGAAAAGACCCTGATGCTGGGAGAGACTGAAGGTGCAATCAGAAGGGGACGACAGAGGATAAGATGGTTGGATGGCATCACTGACTTGATGGACAAGAGATTGATTAAACTCCAGGAGTTGGTAATGGACAGATTCTTGGTTTGAAGCAGTCCATGGGGTTGCAAAGTGTTGGACACAACTGAGAGACTGAAGTTAACTCAGTCAGCTCCAGATCTTCATTTTGTTGACTGTTTTGAGCTTCTCCATTTTGGCTGCAAAAAATCTAATCAGTCTGTTTTGGTATTGACTATCTGGTGATATCAATGTGTTGAATTGTCTTTTGGGTTGTTGGAAAAGGGTGTTTGCTATCACCAGTGTGTTCTCTTGACAAAACTCTGTTAGGCTTTTCCCTGCTTCATTTTATACTCCAATGCCAAACTTGCCTTTTACTGCAGGTATCTTTCAAATTTCTACTTTTGCATTCCAATCCCCTATGATGAGATGAATTTTTTGTTTGTTTGTTAGTTCTAGAAACTGTTGTAGGTCTTCCTAGAGCCAGTCAACTTCAGCTTGTTGGTGCCAGTGCTTGGGACATAGACGTGGATTACTCTGTTGATAAATGATCTGCCTTGGAAATGAACCAGGATCATTCTGTAATTTTTGAGAGAGCACCCAAGTGCTGCATTTTGGATTCTTTTGTTGATTATGAGGGCTATTCCATTTCTCTAAGTGTTTCTTGCCCACAGTCGAAGATAACAGGGTTTTCTAAATTAAATTCAGCCATTCATGTCCATATTATTTCACTGATTCCTAGGATGTCCATGTTCAACCTACCATCTCTTGCGGGACCACATCAAATTTCCCTTGATTCATGGACCTAACATTCCAAGTTTCTATGCAGTATTGTTCTTTATAGCATTGGTCTTTACTTTCACCACTAAACACATCCACAACTGAGCATCATTTCTGCTTTGGCTCAGCTGCTTCATTCTTTCTGAAGCTATTGGTAATTGCCTCTGATCTTTCCCAATAGCATATAGGACACTTTCTGACCTGGGGGTGGGGTGGGGTTCATCTTCCAGTGTCATATCTTTTTGCCTTTTGACACTATTCTTGTTGTTCCTGTGGCAAGAATGCTAGACCGGTTTGCCACTCCCTCTTCCTTGGACTCTTTTGTCAGCATTCTTCACTATGACCTGTTTGTCTTGGGTGGTCCTGTATAGCATGGCTCACAGCTTCATTGAGCTATGCAAGCTCCTTCACCATGACAAAGCTGTGATCCATATAGGGGTATTTGAATATAAGATTGTTAAATTAATATATGCTACAAGGAGAGATAAGAAAGCCTTCATCAGCGATCAATGCAAAGAAATAGAGGAAAACAACAGAATAGGGAAAACAAGAGATCTCTTCAAGAAAATTAGAGATATCAAGGGAACATTTCATGCAAAGATTGGCTCGATAAAGGAGAGAAATGGTATGGACCTAACAGAAGCAGAAGATATTAAGAAGAGGTGGCAAGAATACACAGAAGAACTGTACAAAAAAGATCTGCATGACCACGATAAGCACGATGGCGTGATCACTCACCTAGAGCCAGACATCTTGGAATGTGAAGTCAAGTGGGCCTTAGAGAGCATCACTGTGAACAAAGCTAGTGGAGGTGATGGAATTCCAATTGAGTTATTTCAAATCCTGAAAGATGATGTTGTGAGAGTGCTGCACTCAATATGCCAGCAAATTTGGAAAACTCAGCACTGGCCACAGAACTGGAAAATGTCAGTCTTCATTCCAATCCCAAAGGAAGGCAATGCCAAAGAATGATCAAACTACTGCACAATTGCACTCACTCACACGCTAGTAACGTCATGCTCAAAATTCTCCAAGCCAGGCTTCAGCAATATGTGAACTGTGAACTCCCAGATGTTCACACAGGTTTTAGAAAAGGCAGAGGCACCAGAGATCAAATTGCCAACATCCGCTGGATCATGGAGAAAGCAAGAGAGTTCCAGAAAAACATCTATTTCTGCTTCATTGACTATGCCAAAGCCTTTGACTGTGTGGATCACGATAAACTGTGGAAAATTCTTCAAGAGATGGGAATACCAGACCACCTGACCTGCCTCTTAAGAAACCTGTATGCAGGTCAGGAAGCAACAGTTAAACTGGACATGGAACAACAGACTGGTTCCAAATAGGAAAAGGAGTCCTTCAAGGTTGTATATTGTCACCCTGCTTATTTAACTTATATGCAGAGTACATCATAAGGAACGCTGGGCTGGAAGAAGCACAAGCTGGAATCAAGATTGCTGGGAGAAATAGCAATAACCTCAGATATGCAGATGACACCACCCTTATGGCAGAAAGTGAAGAGGAACACAAAAGCCTCTTGATGAAAGTGAAAGAGGAGAGTGAAAAAGTTGACTTAAA